>NC_052528.2:3048114-5448114 GCF_016746365.2 Drosophila yakuba | reverse complement strand
CGTGGTCGCAGGCGACAATTACCAAAGACAAAGTATTGACCACAGAACATTTGGCTTTCCATTCGCATTCGACACTGCATTTGTCGCTTTATTTGTCTTTCGGGCCATTCGGACCTTTCGGGCGACTAATCGAAATTAAATGACGTGTGAATGTTGGCAGCTGTTCTCTGTTGGCTCACCTCCTGACTTTGTGCTGTTGCTGTTATTATTATTGCATAGCTTTCGATTGCCGTCAGTCAGCAGCTCCCAATTGGTACGGTAGGTACCCTGTAGCTGACGGGGACATGGGGCAAAAACACTCATAGACTCCAGAAGGAAATATTTCGAAGCTTCCAGCTAAGTCTGAACATAGAAATTAAGGAATGGATTTAAAATAGTTTGGAATTTAAAATATAATTTTGGAATATAAATTGGAATTAGCTAAGATATTTTTTAAATTGCTGCTTGAGATCATTACCTTTTTGCAGGGACATAAACAAGTCGACCCATGACCATACACCTTAACAATCTGCTCCCGTTCTGTTCAGTTGATTGTCGTCTGTCGCTTTTTGTGGTTTTTATCAATTTAGTTGATATGTTATTGGGCTATTTGAGGAGACCAGGAGGAGCCAGAGCAAACAGCAGAAGGACCCATAAATTATGACGACTGTCAGTGGATGATTGCAATTGCGTTTGCGATTACGATGAGGTTGTCGATTACCAACTGGCGTTAAAATGTTGTGGCGGCTTTCATAAATTTTGTATTCCAGTATGCAGACTTTCACGCCTGATATTTGTGCTACTTCACTCCCATGTTCGGGCATTTAATTAATGTTTAAATAAACCCAGAGAGGTGGCTTCTTCGCATTTCGCCCCGAGTGATTTGTGGATCATAAAAGTGAACTGTGAGAAAATTGGAAAAACATCGGATGATCTGCGAAGTGGTTGTGCCGCTTCTGTTTGATTAAACTTTGTTTAATTTATGATGTCTGACCAGAGATGAACTTGTTCGTAAATTGTACAATTTTATGCCTGATTTGTCATGGCCGAGTGGGATTTGTTGTGGTCTAAATGAGGCTGATATATTTTTACCCATCAATTTGGGATCGATTCGACTGGCTTGGGGATAAGCTGCTCCATCTGACTGGCAACTGTCATCAAATTGCACTCAGCTTGTCATTACTTACAGCTTTGTGCTAATAGTTGCCTTCATTCAGCAGATGCTTTTTTCACCATCTCCACAGAGCTGGCTAATTTACATATAAATTAAAACTAGAAAAAGTGAGAGAAGTACTCGCATCACACACATCACTTAGAGGTTGGTCGGTCTTTAGCTGGCAGTTTGTTAACCTCAGCTCGTCAGTCTCGTTCTTGTGCTTTTGGTAATAGTTGTCTGGGTTTCTCAGGCTTTTCAAGTCGCCCGCCCCAAAATTCCGCACGAAAATTCATAAATGCCTGGCAATAAGCGACCCAAAGCGGCAGGATGAATCCCAGCTTCCTAGCGAGGATATCATGTAAAAAAGTCGAGCCACATATGCGACACTTTGCTGCACATGTCCTGCCACAGGACAAAAGGCATCCCGGGCACACAAAAAACCGCAAAATGCTTAAATGTCTTTGATGGCTGGCTCTCAAACATCCACTAACAGAACTCCTCCACCCCACCTACCAATTTTAGTTTTGGGTTTAGTTTGGCATTTTGTGCATATTGTGCGCTCCAAGGAATTCCAACTGTTCGTATCCGAAATATTTACCCTGTTCAAATTTTAATCTGTACATTTTACAACTGGCCAACCTCAACCTCAGCCTCAACCTCTTTGATCTGCCAGCCGATTGATATATCAGATCATTAATAATAGTTGGTTTCGAACTTTTTCCAATCTCCTCTTCGGTTTTTTATTCGGCGCCTACTTTCTTGGCGTATTATTTGTTCAATTTCACGGTGTACATACTTAGTTATAGTTGTTATGTTCTCGGGTTTCGATTCGCTTTGGCCACTCAGCCGAAAACATTTGAATTATCATTTTGTGGCACTGCCTAATGATGATTGTTTCGCATTTAATTGGTTTTTCATTCGGTTGGTGGTGCATGACTGGCATAAAAAGTTACAGAACTTGTTGGAAATTGTAATGGTTTTGAGTGATGAAAAAAACATCGGATTGATGGTAGGAAGTACACTTTTTTTCTCATATTTAGTTATACTTTCTTATACGCATTGTTAAAGGGGTGTGAATCCTGCACTTGAGTATTATTTTCTCTATAAAAGCAAATCTAACCCTTTTTAGTATGACACTTTATCCAGTTCACCAATGCCATTGCCCCATATCATTATTTCATCTTTAAGCAAATCGAGTCCTAAGCCACTCTAATGGATTTCGTACCCCGCCGAAGAACATGGATTGTGTATTTCAAGCGACCCAATCTGCAAGCCACAACCCTCGAATACCATCTAATTGCCATAATCCATTTATAAGGTAGCATAGTCGCACAATGCACACCAACCCAGGGAAAACTGCGAGGAAAAGCAAAGAAAAAAAGCAAAAAAAGGAAAAGGAAAAACAAACAAAATAAGCCAGACAACAGGCAAAGTAAAAAAGTCAGTTGTTGCAATATGACAGGACTAGTAAATAAGTAAATCCCCAGAAGTCGGAGCCCCAACCGCTGGTAGAACCCCCGTTGCCTGCAGTAAAATGATACAAAGAAATGCGAGACGACGACTTTTCAGTACAATTTCCCGGCGTTCGAGGAAAATCCTTTTTATTAGTGCGATAAAGGCCGGTGAAATATGTAAAAGTTCTGGGAAAGCGAACCAAGAAAATTTCACAAGCTGCAGACAACATTTGCATTGCCTACTTGGCGGCGTCTTTTATTTATGAATTTTCTTGTCCGCTGTTCCGTACGGGGAAAAGCTGCGCTTATTATAATTTCCTTTTGAGCATTATGCTGCCAACCCCAACCGCCGCCGGCTGCTTCCCACTGTGCACAGTGGGCCTAATGGATGTTTGCTGTCGCAGCTCGATGCTCGTTTTTTACGATTTGTAAGTGCAATCAGTTGTACAAATGCAAATCTCCCATTGGGTTTTAATTTTTTGTGTGCTCGTTTTCTTCCAGCGCTCAAAGTCAACTAAGTCGTTTAATTTTGTTTAATAAGATTTCGCGGTATTTCCCCGCACGTGTTGCTTTAATAATCCGGCATCAACCACCCAGGCAAATTACCCCAAAAATGTCGAGTATTTTCTACGCATTTTTTACGCATTTTTGCTCCCATTTGATTCGGTTTTTCTTGTCTCGCAGAGTTTTGGGCTTATGACTTTGATTTGTGTATTTATCTTTTGAATTTTTATTAGCAAATAAGTTTCCTTTTCCATCCAAGAGGGCCGAAAAAATTCAAATGAGCGGAAATGATGGAGAATAAATATCCGCTTACAATTAGACAAAGAAATGAGCTAAAGCCCGAACATCTGTTGTGGAAATTGCAATTTAATCGCAGTATTTTCGATTTTCAAAATTTAGTGGACAGCCAGCGTACAGCTGTCTGTTTGAAGCGTTTGGTAAATACAGACAAAAGTAATAGACTGATAAAGTAGTGTTTGCAGTGTTGTAGCTAGATTTGTCAACTCGTCGCTTTGTTTGTCTTTGGCTAAATATCGAAACATGTGTGCAATCCACAGCTTATCACGTGGCTCCCCTATCTGCCTCCCCTTTTCCCACCCACTTTTCCACCCACATAAAGCAGTTGTCAATAAAATAGCGCGATATATGTCTGCGTTTGGGCGAGAATTCTCTGGGGGATTGGCATCCAATAGTTCTCCGGCTGGAGTGACTTTGCTTCCGCAACAAAGTCGTTGTGGCACCTTTGAAGTCCGCCGCCCGGAGCGGGACTTTCAATTAGCTTTACACCATCCCGACTTCCAAGTTAAGTCGCGAGGAGACCGCACACAAAGTCAGTTGAGGGATGAGTTCCACATAAACAGAAATACGAGAAGTCGCCAGTGATGAGATCCTGAGACATATAATTCGATCGTGACAGGTGATTTTACTCTGAACACTACACACCCATTATTAACTTGAAACTAAATTACTTTTTAACCAAAATGAGATCTACATATTTGAAACAGTTTAACAAACTTAAAAAGTTAAAATTGAAAAATCTTAGGAAATTTTAATGAGCTTGGTACAAAATGTAGATTAGATAACATCTGAAGCTTACAAATAAAATTATTCGCGTCTTCTGTCGTTCACTCACGGTGCCACCTTCGCGATATTTTGTTTCCACCGTGTTCATTTATTGATCGTTAAAAATGATTTAGACCTGACAATGAGACATTGTTAAGGGCGACGAGGAGCTCGTAAAATTCTGCGGTTTTTTGGTTTCTGTTTAGCACATCCAGGGCCAGCAATTTGCTGTTGAGAATAAAATAAACCGGCCCCGAAAAGTACTCAAATTAAACAATTTTTCTTATTGTTTGCCATAGAGCTACTGTTCTCTCTTTTTGCGGTTTCCCGCGGCCGGCAACTTGTTGCTGGCAACATATGCGGCTAGGCTCTGCCCTTTCCAGTTCCCAACATGGAAGAGACAACAAATTAATGTTGTCGAAACACGAGAAAGACTTGTAAACTGTCGGCCGCTGAGGCAGAAACCCTTTTTCCTTTTTGATTTTTGGCAGGCTCCGCAGACCGTAGAAGAATCGCTGGGAAGAAGCTCCAGAAGATGGAGCTCAAAGCTCAGCACGCACGGATACAACAACAAAAACAACAACAGAAACAACAACGACTTCTTCTTGGCGGCTTTTGACTTTGGCCTTTTGCATGAGGACCCGGTTCGGTGGTTGTTGTTGCTGCATTTGCTGCACGCCTAAATGTCTTCTAAGTGGCGTAAATCTTAAATTGTTGCCCCAGGCTCCTTCGCTTTTTATGGTTTCATGACTTTGATTTGCCTTGGCAATCGTCGCAGATTTGGGGGATTAGTTTTAGCCGGTGATTTGGCCGAGTTTTTGCAGCTTTTTACTGATATTTGATTTTTTTTATTACTACTCTGATTTTATTAGGTATGCAAATTTTTGTGAGTCCTTCCGTTCCTCTCTAAACGAAAACACACTTAATTATGTTTTTGCCCAGACGCTTGTATTCCGATTTGTCTGGCAATATATTTTTTTGTAGCACTTCATTGTATTTAAATTAGGCAACTCCGAATTTTTTAATTTTTACTATTAATATACACTAAAAAATAAACTTACTCTTCTTATTTAAAATTATTTAGATAATTCGCATTTTCCTTATATATATATATATAAAACTATAACTGTATATATACATATATAAAAATAAGATTGAAATCCGCATGATGATGTTAAGATGTGTAAATTGCAGTAACAATAAGATTATATTGCTATACGCCTGCAATTATTCTGGAAAGTTTCGGATTTTTCGAGAATCACTGGTTGGTACGTTAATAATTTATTTGGCACCTTTAATACTAAACATTTTTAAAAGTACACGAGGGATGTAATACAAAAGTCTCCGCCTCAAAAAAATATATCACCAGTATTATACTTCTAAGGTATTGGGCTAACTTTTATTCACCTTGGCTTACTGCTTTTGCAATTCGGTGAAAAGGTCTTGCGAACTTTCCCCCAGCTTATACACGAGAA
The DNA here is from genome assembly GCF_016746365.2 of Drosophila yakuba. Classification (NCBI taxonomy): domain Eukaryota; kingdom Metazoa; phylum Arthropoda; class Insecta; order Diptera; family Drosophilidae; genus Drosophila; species Drosophila yakuba. The sequence goes on along the minus strand of NC_052528.2, from coordinate 5,442,484 downwards.
AATGATTGATTGTTGTCAATAGGAAGCTTCCAAAGAAATTAACTGTTCGAGTGTTGCATAACTCTCGCACCCCCGGAATCGATCCACCACGCAGCTGTCAAATTCGGAGCATCATATAAATGACACCGAAACAGTAGAAAACAAAAAATAAGGCGGCATTTTTGTCACGCAGCCAAATCGATGACGTCGCAACAGAAGGCGGCGTAATCAGTTCCGCTTAGCCAAGTCACAAGTCACAAAAGTCGCAGGATAAGTCGCAACTACACGGCCTATCTAGAGCGCTGATGACTGTTTTGATGATGATGACAGCCGAGTGTGATTGACAGGGATTTATGATTGTTGCCTAAGCAGTTGAAATTTCTCTAAAGTCCTTCTCGGAAAGCTGAAAAGGCAGGGAAAGGGTGACGGAGTTGCAGACCCAAGTGAATGACCCGCTTGCATTTTGTCTCTATCCGTGAATGGCTAAACAAACACTGGCAAACATTCACTCATTCATTCAAATGTGTGAAAATTGCATATTATGTGGGCAAACAGCAGTCACTCAATATCTGATATAAAGAATTCTATAAAGTACACGTACAATACAGTGAATAAAACGGTCAAATAGATACAAATGAAAATGGTATTAGTGTAACCAGTGCATAGAAAATTATGAATAGTGTGAACAAACTAATACTTGTGTACAAATAGGAACCTTTCAACGATAAATATTTATAAGTGAATGATAACAGTTCATATTATGGTTCCATTAACCTTTTCCCAACTTGAAAGTTTGGCATTACCACTGTGTCTGCAGTCTGCTCTGCTTTTCGGTTCACTCACCTCGGCTTGTGCAAACATTTTTTGCTGGCAAATTTTTCAATGCGCATTGCATTTCATCTCTAAACGAGATATGGGCACCAGGACGAGGACGCGAGTCCTTTTCAAGATGCTAGCTGCTACGGGGGAGCAAGCGAGACGGGGCGAAGTGTCTGCTGTGAGTATGAATATTCATGCCTTATTTATGCATATTTGCGTGTCAAGTGATGCCACGTCCTCTTCCTTCCAATTCCTCTTCCTTCGTCCTGTGCGATTCGCATTTCTCTGCTCATTGCACTTATTCAGCGGCTTCTGCTGCTTCCTCTTCATCTCCTTGTACGTGCAACACGACGTATGCGCAACATTTCCGCTTCTGCTTTTCGGTTTGCTTTTCAAGTTTGTTTACCATTGCACACGAGCTGGCTTCAAAAAGCAAAAAAGGACGAGGGGAATGCGAGCGATGCCAGCGCTGTGTGAAAAATTTTCTGTTTATGCTCACATTTCATTTGAACGTGAGTTTGTTTGTTTGCCAATTTGAAGTGCTAAAAAGTCGGTGGCTGAAGAGGACCAAGGGTTGACTGGACGGGGAGGACTTTGATTGCAATTTGTGCTGAGTGTGCAGAAAGGAAATTACTGCAAAGGAGCTTGAGCTCCGGATTAGATAAACGGAGTAGGAGCCAATATAAATACCTTATTTCAATGGGATATAATAAATAATACCATTTGAAAAGGGACATGCAATCGTTATCAAATAGTTGGATTAATCTTCCTGGAATCGCTACAGCCCAATTCGTTTTTAGAGCTGAAGCATTTTTCCAATATTTTACTGTCTCTTTCACTCGATTTCTGCTTACCCATTTAGTAGCCTGAAGAAACATACCCCATCTACCCACTCAAAAAAATATGTTCACATCAGTCTGATTTCCACGCCGTGTCCATGACAATTGCCCAGTCAAAATGGGGCGTAACTAGCCATGTTGCAGCGCGGCCTCAGCTGGGAATTGACCGTGGCCCAGACAGGGACGTTGCTGATGGAAATGATGAAAATGATGATGACGATGATGGATACTCGATACTCCTTGATACCCCGACCGAACACGAGCAGAACAAAAGCTATGTAGCGATGCCCTTGAGTGATCTATGCAAAGCAAAAGGCGGTGCTCAGGACCCAAGATCGGAGGATTGATGGTGATCGTGGTTATGCGGTTGGTTACAGCCAAATGAAAGGTAGCCGTTGCCAGTAGCTCGCTGGTAGCCGACTAGTCATCAAAACTGGGAAATTAGCATAGACAGTTTCCAAGCCAGCCATGGCCAAAGTGCGTAGAAAATCATAAAAATGGCTACTGGAGTGGCCAACGAGCGACGAGCCAAAAGCACGATGCAGCTGAATATCCACACGGGAAAAATTTTAAAAAAACTTGTAGATATTTGTTTATTATGTATCATGTTCCTTAACTAATATCTATGAAGCCTTTATTTATTAAAGGGAGATATTTAAAATATTACAGAGGTACAAAGCTCTAAAGGCATTAGAACAAATGTTATTCATCTAAATGAGGCCGACCCTATAATTAAAATTAAAATTATCATACAAAAAAGCAATTAAAATAATATATACACATTAATACATATCTTAAAGAGCAAATCACAGTCAGTACTGTACCACAATAATAACACGTTTTCCAGTAAATATTTATGTAGTGCCAATTTTGTTGAAACCTACGTTTTTCTCTGTGCAGATGACTCGGCCTCAAAGCCAGCGGCCTTAATTTCATACAATTAATGGAAATTATATGAAATTATGAGTGGAACATTGAAATTCCTTGTGAACATCACCCGGGACAACAACAATCCAGATGAAATTCACTGCCCGCCTTCAAACGGAGAACTTCTAGCACTAACTTGGGTGGCAATTTCCATTTAGACACAGGCCAGGCCAAATGAAAGAAAATTAAATTTTTCACTGTCTTCTTAATTGAAACATTAGCCAAACATTTTAGCTATTCCCACTCCTCAAAAGCGGTGGAGCCGTTCACTCCTCTGTTCATTTACATTCAAATTAACTCGTAATGAAAACGAGTCGAGAAACTTTGACTCCGACTTTGTCTGCTTGTTTTCCGTGGGGGTTGTGGCATTTAATTAGTTGTTCTGATTGTTGCTGCTCCGTCGTCCTGTCGCTTTTCCCCTCTTTATTACTATTTGCTGGCCATTTCTTCTCGGCTTAGTCAGTTAAATTATCCACGCCCAAGGACCTCTGTTTGTTTTGACACTCGTTTGATGTTCATTTGCTGCAGTTTAATGACAGTTGGCAGTTGTCTATTCGATTGAATGGGCGATCAAAATTACGGGGTGGAAAGCACTGACCTTTCGAAAAGCTGTGAAATGGAAAACAATGTCGTCATTGCTGTCACTTTTAATAGTTTCGATTTCCAAGGGTGAAATCACGTGATGAAATGAAGTCTTTAACTAAGTCCGCCAAAATAAAAGAGGTTTCAAGCAGCCGTTTCTTTCTTTTTCTTACAATTTAAATTTGCAAAAAACACAATTGAAATAAGCTTGGTTTATAATTCTATTGAAAGCTTCGACAAATAACACAGGTTAATTAATTTTTCATGTACCTCCGCAAACAGTATTAAATATTGATGAAAGTTCAGGGTTGTCATTGATACAACTTTGCGTTGCACTTGCCACAACCCGTTCCCACCCACTCCCAAAAAAAGGGACCACACCTTTCAGCCCCATGCCTTCCGATTTTCCATCGCCAATTTCTCCGGGCGTAATGTTGCCGTGGCAAAAAGAAAACAAGAAAACAGCAACACGTGCCCCTTTTAATTAAAATAAATAAATAGGCGCAAACACATAAATAAACAGAAATGCCGAGCCATTGGATAACTACAATGCCAATAGAGATGATGGTTCTCGGTTACTCTGTCAAAAATATTCTTGTGGGCCTGGTATTCAATTTCATGCATTTACATTTACATTTCCTTGGGAGATAGGAAGAGCGGGTTGTGTCCCGGGGCAAAGGAGTTTGGGAAGGGGCGAGTTCTACCCCCCATTTATATAAGAACTCACGATATGGGGGCGCCTTGGGCTATGTTATGGCTTTTTTGTACTCTGTATTCTTTGTGAAACGTGCGCATTTGAATTTGAGGCGAATTATTATTTAGTCGCGGCGAGACGCAAAACGTTTCTCGGAATAAAACATTTCCAACAACTTAATTTTTGTACTGCGAGAATATACCGCAATTTGCATGTGGAATAAATCAAATGTAAAACGCATAAAAGAGTCAGGAGCAGCAGGAACTCTCCCAAAATAGCACAGACATGAGTTATGGGCTGTGGGTTAAGGTGGAGGAGCAGGAGCAGGAACAGTAGCTTTTGTCTGGCCAGGATTATGACCATTTATTTGCCTGTCCGTCCTGCAAAATGGTAAATACTCCTGTGGTCGGGCGAAAGTTTTGGCCTAAGGCGATTTTCCTCGGTACAAGAAATCAAAATCAATGAAGACTTTGGCGCACAATGGAGCGGTATTAACAGAAAGAGTGTCCTGCCCCGGTTTGGTTTCCACTTTCTAAGACTTTTTGGGCCCGAGTCCTTGGCTTCCTGAACCTTGCTGGTGCCCTGCCCTTTCAAGGATTATGCATCGCTTAGCTGGCGTAAAACTTTTCAACCAACCCAAATTATTTATTACTAATTGAAGGAGCAGCACTCGCAAATCGAAAAATGACTTTTCCTTCGGCTTTAGTTCGATTACTTTTCGGAAAACATTTTGCTCAGAGTTCAATTTGTCAAAGTTAATTAAACCGAGTTAAGAACTTTATTGAGCATTTCCTGCTCTCAACAAATGGAAACCAATCAAATTTAATGCGAACTTACTAAGATGGCAAAGTGAGGTAAATGGCGAACGGAAAATATATCTGGTCCGGCCATTGGGCAAGACATAATAATAACTTATGTTATGGCAGCGCCAGAAGATCTGCAAACGATATATGTATGATCCATGCTCACCGACATGCATTCAATACTCTACTCTGATTAAGGATGAGAGCATAGATATTCAAAAAAGTATAAATAAAATTAAAAATATAACTACTAGCATGTTAGAAACTGGAACACTATATAGATTACCCAGCTGGAAAAGCTAAGAAACATGTAAATTCTTTAAAAAGATTAACACCTTATTTTATTTACTTGCAAATAGCTAGAGGTTAATAACCTTTCGTTTTTCATTCCACAAACATATCCTGCCTTTCCTGGCATATCATTTTTTAATTTATTCATACACTTCAGGGTATTCATTCTTCATTTTGCTGGCCGTCTTCACTGCTTAATACTTTTCATATAAATGCACAAGTTTTTGATTGATTCAATCAAAACGAAGCAAAACGCAAACGGCGATCAAGAAGTGGTCTTGAAGCCAAAGCCAACGCAAAGTTGGAGGCATCAGGTTTTCTGCATGCCTGTCACGTAATTTATTGATTTAGCTCTTGGGAATACGAGAGACTGTTCGTGGATCGTGAAAAATGAAATGTTTGCCACTGCCAGCAGCAGAAGCAGCGCTTCCAAATGGCACTGGTATTAAATATCTGCATAAAAAATATATCTTAAATTAATATATATGTTTGATATGATTTTATATGGACAGAAACCTTCTGAAGCCCAAGAAACAAATTATTTAATGATGTAAAAGTAGAAGAGTTTAAATAAACATGAGTTACCCATTTTCTTATCTGTTAACAAATTCACTGCAATTTCTAATTTGTAATTCAGTATTATTTCTTATAATGATTATGAGAGCGTAATTTCTCTGAGTGCACATGAGCAGACTGCGAAACTGGCATGATGGCTGACCGAACTGGACTGGGGCTGATTGGTTGTCGATCGATTTGGCTGCCGGCCAGACAAATTCAAATGCATTGGCCCCGATCTGTGAATGCAACTGCTGCAGGAGGAGGGCCAATCTCAGAGGGGGGGAGGGGATCAAAGGCACTTACGCATGTACGCCTCAAACGATACACAAAACTTGATCATCGGCGGCCACAGCGATCATCGATCAACAGACAGACAGACATCCCATCCCATACCATTTCGACCCAGGCCATACCATCCTGGGTCTCAGAGATAATGGCCGGCTTGCCATTTTGCATTTTGCATTTTTGCATTTGTAATGAAACTGAAAACCAGAATGAATCGTAATTTGTTCGCAATCGAGCAGCAGCAGCCAGTCGAAGTCCCAGTTTCGCGCACCAGAAATAAGATCAACAGCGCCCCGGACTGAAATTGCACTTCAGGATGTTCAAAGTGGTTTGGGATAAGGTTGTGGCTGAGGATGGCGATGGCGATGACGATGAGGTGGGAAGAGCTTGATATGAATAATCTTGGATAGGAGGCACAGTGGGTTAGCGATTGCACAAAGCCAACATACCAACTCTAAAAAATTCCCTTACTTATCCAATGTATCTTTTGATGGCCTTACATTTATTTGCCATATTTTTCTTTCAATATATAAAATGTACTTAAGTATTGAATACTTAATACTACATCAGAATTCTAGATCCAAGTGATTCAAAAACTTTAACTGATATCCAGCACATTTTTCCACTATTCAAGCCCACTTTCTTAAACGCTTCTCAGATCGCTCCCATTCGCTTCTTCATCTGCGGCCTGCAATTCGCATGTAAAATCGCGCATATTCAACTGTTATCAGACCCACTCTTTTGGATTCACGCCGCTGCCTTTGCGTACAGATCATCTCGCACTCCCCGAAAAACCCCGAAGGCCTCGCCAAGTCAAAAAATAACTCCACCGAAGGCAGCGCAAATGGCAATTTAAGTCATTTTGTTGCCGCTTTTTTTGCGTTCGATTTTTTTGATTTTTCGATTTTTGTTGCAAGGCGAATTCAAAATGGTTTAATATTATGCACAAATCGGGCGAGTTGCGTAGTAAATTATGGGCCATTAAGCGAGCAGGTAGAGCGAAAGGCAGGAGGGAAACGGCAGGGGGTTTACCTGACCGGCCCCGGGTAATCGAATTTGTGTAAAATGGCAGCCGGCCTTTGGGTGTAAAATGGGGGGCGGCGTCTTCGGCTAGGAGGAAAAACGCAGCAGCAGCAGAAGCAGCAGCACTTCCAGGGAAATGCGTGCTACCTGCAGGAAATCCAGACGCAAAGAGAAAGATGCACATAGCAGTAGTAAAGTATCTGTAGATACTGCCTCGGGAGCAGCTGTTGGATCGTAAAAACTAATTTTAAAATCCTCTGCTCCTGCCTTACAGCGATCAGTCTGCTCGGAGTCCCAGCCTCAGGATGTGGTGGCTACTTCTTTTGCTGTCCCTAATTGCGCCGTCGTGGCAGGAGAATGCCACAGTGATCACTCCTAGTTATGTGACCAAGGCGGGCTGTGAGGCACTGGTCAAGGAGCCAAATCTATGCGAGTGCCAGGAGCAGGAGATCAAGTGCGAAAACCTTCAACTTCACAGTGACAATGTGCAGCTGTACGGCATTAGCTGCAGCATATTCGATGCCAGGGGATTCGGCTATATACCGCCTCTTAAAGTGGGCAATATCGGTTCACTTATCGTTCAAAACTGTGCCATTCCAAATGCACAAAGCATCAAGTACTTGCTCAGTAAGCTGGGTGTTAGCAACTACACCGAACTGGAGATATTCAACTATTTCGATCCCAAGAAAACTGATCGAGGAGAGGTCCTGCAGCAGCACTACACGGACCACGAGAGTCTCAAGAAAGTATCCATCATTGGATTCAAGTCTACGCTGCCTGAGAATTTCTTGGAAAACCTTCCCGCGCTTCAACAGCTCTCCTTAAAGGGCAGCAGTGACTTGCCCGGAAACATATTACATCCTTTAAAAAACCTAACCCATCTGGAAATTGTTGTCAAGAATTTAGGCAAAGTGTCGGGCGCAATATTTGCCAAGCAATCGAAGCTCAAGCATCTGATGATCGACTGCGATGCCAAGAACAGCAGTGTCGAAATGTCCGCCTTTGGACCTCAGGAACTCTGGCACATGACCGAGCTTCAGTCCATCGAGCTCTTCAACTGTGGTGACAATGTGCCAACCGAGCTGTTCTGGATGTCGGAGCAGTTGGCATACATTGGAATAAGAAGTAACATTAGCTACTTGAGCAAGGACTTCCTCAAGGTGCAAAAGAAGCTGCTTACTCTGAGATTGGAAAGGAACAATATCGCCAGGCTGCCCGATCAGCTGTTCAGGAACACTCCTTTGATTCTGGAGATTCACTTGGCGTTCAATAACTTGGATCGCATTCAGAGGTTAGTTGTTATTACAGTTCTGTTAAAACTCTTCAAAAAGAAAAACACATTTTAAACAGTATGACAGTTCGGCCATAAACCATTAACCATAAAATGACATTCTGAATCCCCCATTTCCAGCGGCCTCTTTGACAAGTTAAAGAACCTGCAGGTGCTTAACTTGGAGCACAACCCGATAACCACCATTGCCCTGAATGCCTTCACCCCCATACCAACTGCCCACATCTACGTGGGCAAGCTCTTCAAGGCGGCGAAAAATAATGCGGACTGGGCCCGATCCACGAATGCCACAATCTGCGAGGAGGAGTATATCTACGGGGTGTGCATCTACTGCAAGCGAGATGAGTATCTGGACCACTTTGCCGACTCGGAGAACTGCAACAAGCCGAATCCGAAGGCGAAGGATGTGCTGGCCAAGAAGGCCTACGAGAATCAGCTGAAGGCGATGCCCACGCACTCCTGGAAAAGGGCCAAAGAATGTGAGTAAAACAAAGATACAATTTTATCCCATTCCAGTGATTTTTCGCCAATAATTTATATTAAATTTGACATGCGACTTCCCTTCCAAGTCAGACATGGCCAAATTGAAAACGAAATAAAAAGCAGATAGCGCATGAAATACAAACAATATTAATATTTGTAGCTCGCTTTCAACGCCGCCGACTCAATGATAAGGAAAGAAAGTTGGAGGAGGTTGGTGAGAAGTCAACAGAACGTTGTTATATATAAATCATGAAGAAAAACAATTTATCTTTTGATTTGTAGCCGAGGGTTGGGTTGCGTCGAAAATGAAAGAAAACTTTTCCAGGCAGCAACATGTCAAATGTAATAAGGCCTAATGTTGTCTTCCCTTTATTTCCCTTCCATTTTTCGAGGGCTGGAATGGATTGTAAGTGAAAGTCAGATGAGGAATATCAAGTGAATTATGCGGGTTGCGAGGGGAAAGCGAAAAACATTTCAGATTGCTATCATTTAAGTTACAAAAAATCCAGTAACCGACAGAAGCAACAGGAATACAAAAAACTCATGAAGAATGTTTCAGTGTTATGCAAATAATATCTGTCATTTTGTGTTGTTGATCTAACATGTTACGTTGTATAGGGGAGCGGGGGTCCCACAGAGCCAACATCTCATAAATGTCAAGGATATCACATGTTGAACTCTGTGGGTCGCCAGCGATGAGAGTTGATTGAACAGCAATCAAATGTAAATTTCTGTGAATAGAGAAAGGAGTTCTTGGGGTGGCGTAAATTCCTCTAAGCGTTCTAAATGGGTGCTTAAAATAATTCAATCCAAAGAAAAGCAAGGGAACGCGTAACTAGATGCAGATCAGATAAAAGCTGAATGAAATCATAATGTAGCATACTATTAAATAAATGAATCAGGAGTTTTTGAGAGCAAAACATTTTTAAAGTAAAATATATTAAAATCTACATTTGTTCTATAGTAAAAGCTGTAGTTCGTCGTTTAAGTACTATCCGCAACTCCTTATCAGTTGTCACCCAGTTTAAGGACCTAATGGGTGGCATTTTGGAATCCGCTTCTCCTACTACGTTTCTTATTTTTCTGATGCGCTTTAATGCAGCCCATAACTCATGGCCTCACTTACTCAGTCAGTCGTGGACTGGCTTCTAATCTCAATTTGCTGTTTGAGTTGCCACTAATAAAACGCACGACGAACTGACATTGGAATCGAACCACTGACCACTTTGGACGCCACCGAACACCACCATCCATCCACATCGGCGCTCCACATGCATTTGTGCTGCCCTCGATACTCGGATTGGATTTGAGTCTCCTTATGGTTGTCCTCCTGCAGGCTTTCTGTGATTCCGATAGACATAATTTGTCGGGCATGAGGTGACACTGACATACAAAAGGACCGAAACAGAGGACGATTGACCTTTCAGGGATGGGAATTCTTAAGATACAGATTCAGAGTTTCACCTAATATAATTAAGTTCAAATACTTGAGTTTAATAATTTTTTTACCCACAAAAGGCAAATTAGATTGGGAATACATAAATTAAAACACAATTTAAAAATTTAATTTTAACATTTTCTAGTGCGTTGATCTTTAAACCTAACTCCAAACTGATACCAACAAAAGCCTCTGAAAGTACACCAGGCAATAGTACTACTCCAATCTTTTGAAAACTCCGCTCCAGAGGAGACACAAGACTCAAAAACACAGCTCACACGCAGTGGCGCCTCAAAGGGGATAATTTTCGGCTATTATTTCACCATTAAAGATATAAAAAAGTATAGATCCGTGGTTGTGTAGCCCCTGTTGTGTTTAGATTCCAACCCCCTAGAAGTATCCAAGGGCTCCACCTCTGCCCACTACTGACCAGCGACAACAACTGGCCATCCACTTGGCCCCAGATTGCGACTGGCTCTCCACAAATGCAGCTTTTGTAGTACTCGTATCTGGCGGATACATTTCAAAGCAATGCCAACTGGACTGCGTTTATCGCCTGGTAGCCCGGCAAAGGCCCAGACTCAGACTCCGAGAGACCAAGGGGCCAGAAAACAAACAGAGAAAAAAGAGTGAGGGCCCCATGCGAAATTTATGGCCATCAACGTTCAGTTTGAAGCGGGATCCCGAAAAACCTGGACTGTGGACTGCGGACTCCAATGCCGCGCAGTCGACTAGCTCCAGTGGCTGGGTTGGCATTTGTAATGCCTAAATGCTTTGGCGAATTGATTTTTGGTGTAAACGATGTGCAATTTTAATGGATTGTGCTGCCAGATAAGCCAAAGGAGGAGCCTCGGAATCGAAGAGTGGGGAGTGTGGAGTGGAGAATACTCCACATATAAATGCACAGAGTGAGGGACCCCAACTCCGGGAACTCCAGGACCATTCGATGGCAGTCGTGGCTTGTCGTGTGTCGTTTAATTGAATTTGTTTTGATTAGTTGCTCGATGTGTGTGCGGTCATTTTGCCAATGCAGCTTAAAGTGTTCGCCGCTGGAGTTTTAAACTCACAAAACAAGGGCAAGCCCAAAGGAAAGAAAAGGTGAGGAAAGGAAAGGAACCAGAAAAACCTTTGGGCCTTCAAGGCATCCAGCTAAATTGACATTGTTCATAGTCATAACATGACGGAAAAATGTCAATTTAAATATTTGCAAATATTTTAACAAGGCATGTGCTGCCGGGGCCAGCAGCGCTAATTTCGCATGTGCGAAATAAAAATTGTGCACATTTTTTGCGCCAAAAAACCCAAAGAGATCCCAAAAAAGGTGCAACAACTTTTTAATTAATTAAGGCAATGATAACGAAAGCGCCGGGGGTGCAAAGAAAATATTATGCAAAAATTGTGAGCCAAGAGAATGCGAACAATTTTTGGCTTGAAAAAGGTGAGCATTACTGCGGCATTAAACATGTTTTACAAGTTTTGAACGTTGTTAAAAATGTTTTACGATATTTTGAATCAACACAACATCACTTTTTAACCTATATGTTATACACAATTGATATCTATAGATATAAGATCCCAAGGTGTAAAATTATTGCAATGCAGAGTCTTTGCTCTAATATTTATGAAAACCATCATTGAAGAACCCCATTCTGGTGCCAGAATTTGAAATTGTGTTTCCTGAGCTTTGAGTTTTGCTTTCTGATTTTAAATTTTCCCAATCTGAGGCAAATCAAATTCCGAACTGCACTCCCAAGTCAATTAGACAGTGAGAAACCAAACACTGAATGCCACATAGCCAAATAGCCCCCAAGGGGGTAAATTCGCAATCTCCATTTGAATGACAGGCGGCAGAGCAGTTAACTTGTTGATTTTGCCACAAAAAGGGGTACATTTCGGAGTGGAAAGGTTAAGTCTCAACCGGAATTCTGGGCAGAATATCAATTGTTTATGCGTAAAAGTCAATTTGTGATGCGAAATTCGAGTCGTAGGCAATTTGTGTTTCAGGGCTCTCTCTGCATGCGTTTCAATTAGAATAAGATTGACAGCTAAGCCCGGGGAGTGTAACTGGGATCAAACTGGCGATGGGTGTACCCTCATATCCTTGTATCCTGCACTTGCACTTGCACTTGCACTTGCAATGGCAGTTGCACTTGCACTGACCGATAAGGTTATGCACTTGGCTTGTGGTTTTACCGAGCCTAATTGAATTTAATTGATTCGGTTTTGGACTTTTGGGGGAGTCTGTGTGCACCAGCTCACTTTCGGGGTGGCTTTCAATCGGGAATTGTTGTGGCGGCATGGGGAATGCATTTTAAAGTTGAACGCCACTTCGGCCAGCTAAATGTTGTAAATGTTGCATGACTTCCAGAGGCTCGCAGTTGGTAGCAGTGAAAAATTGCAGCTGTCAGCGTTGGCCAGAAAAATGATTTGTTGATTTTGTTTCTGGGTTTGAGGAGCTCGTGGGGTTGCATAAATCATAAAACGCTTTACATATTCCATACATAGTGGATGGCAGCCCATACTTGCCGCACGTATGCAATTAAACTTAATATAAATGTCTTGTAATTATTGTGTCTGCGTTGCATGAACTGCAGTCTCTGCAGTTTAGCTTATAATTGACTCAACAAGCTTACCAAAAACGTATCTAATTTAATAATATTGCACTTGCAGATCCCGAGAAGGAGGAGCAGCCCTAAGTTCCGAACGCTTCGTTGGGATTTTACGCATCAGTACTAACTAGTATATGGATTTATGAATAGCTTTTTCCTGCAACTATAATGAGATTAAAGTAGGCTGAAGCTGGAGAAAGCGGAAGCAACAGTGTATTTACTTGTTGTTTTCCGAATAACTTAAAATGAATACTCTCATATATGTTGATCTGCTAAGTATCTTCAGAAAAATAACACGTTTTTAATCTACCGATTAAGAGTTTTCTAAAAGCTTGCCACACAATGAAATAACAAAGACATGAGTAATTTCAACAAATTTTAACTATATACATATACCTTTGTAACTTAATGTTTGCTGATCGAAAGAAGTTAAAATCAAAAAGTTAGCAATATTACTGTATTAACAAACCTATGAAATAAAGTTCATGTAGAATCCGAATGTATTCATGCGTATTTCAGTGTAACTATCCAATAACCCCCCAACGTCTGGATAAGTCCCTCTGAAATTATGGCTATTAGCCCCGGAGAAAAGCGAACGACACACAATAGCATTCCATTTGCCATCGGACGATGACAGGAGTATGGAACTAATATTTGCCAAAAATGCCAAAACAAAACGACTGGCATAAAAATCACAATAAAACAAAACAGGGCAGGAACAACAGGATCCTGCAACCCGAAGGCGACTATTGTACACATGTATCCTTCCCCCTGCCCATGAGTGGGTGTGATGGAGCGGGGTTGGAGGGGGAATGGTTAGTCGAGAGTCCTGAAAGCTTTCTCCAGTATCGCGCCTTTTGTGTGCGATGTGTGTTTACATGGTGATTTTTTGTTCGCACGCGATATCCTTTTTGCCGCCGCCCAGGATGTTTACCACCCCCACAGGATTCCACTTCCCTCAGTGTTTGCTCCTTTCGGGCTGTCTGTCATATATGCGCACTATGAAATGGCTGGCAAACATTCAACTATTGTTTGCATTAGTTGGTCTTTTCAGCTTTTCGGTTTTCCCAAATGCCCCGCATAATTGTTGCCGCCGCATTGTTGCCTCCGTCAAACAATGGGAAAACACAGAGAAAACACCAACACCGGCAACAATAGCAACATTTGTCGTGAGTTATTTATTTGGAAGTATGGCCAAGTTGCCAGAGCACTGCAGTTAATTACAGGCACAGTAGAATTACAACAAGCAGAACATTAACTTTAAGAAAATGATATATTATGTTTAGGTATCAGTCATTCATTACCATATAGTTTCCAAATATTAAAACAACTTTTAACTACATAAAGTATGTATTATTATGCATGGGTAAAATAATTGAATTGGCATGCAACAAATCATTTTGTTATATCATATATTATTATCTTATATAAACAAGGTTTGTTCACATTTCCGCATTTTGCAATTTGCGCATTAAATTCACTATGCAATGGTTATTCTCTGAATTCTGTGTGCACCTGAAGGCCAGTGGTGCATTGCAATTGCAGGAGGTGTCCTCGTTCTTTGTTGGTGTCATGTCTTCATTGCTGGATGCAAACAGCAACGGCAAACAAAGAAAAAACCAAACAGCAACAACCAAACAGAGGCAGCTGTAAATTTATGCACGCACATGCAGCTGGCTGCATTTTTTGCGACTCCTACTGTTGCATGTTGCCGCCTTTTTGGGGCGTTTTTCCGCAATGTTGCGAATGTTGCAGGCGCAGGTGCAGGTGCAACTGCAGCACGTGGCATGTGCAACAATGATGTCAAACAAAATACGCAGTTGCAGATCTAAAGTGGACGCCAGAGTGGCTGGGGTATCCAAACAGATACATTTCAGCCATGATTGTGTTGTCGTGCTGGAAAACTTCAAGTGCTCAGGAATTCAATGGCTATGTTTGGCCTGATAAATTGTTGGATTTTCGAGAAAATGACTTGAATCGATATGCGGTGGTTGTTATCATTCCATAAGTGATTTACTATTTTAAGCCTAATTAATTTTATATTATTGTCCTTTTAACAAATACGAAAGCCATGTTAAAGGACACATTAATTACCCAATCTGTTAGCTAGTTGAACCAGCAAAGCAGTAAAATGTGAATAAAATTGTTAAGTATTATGTTTAATAGATTCTAAATTATTTCTCTGCAATGAGAATCTCCTTTCGCAACCCCTTTCCTTCTCGCTAGTTTTGGGTAATAACTCCCCCAAGTCAAATATTTCCGCAAATATTACCTCGATTGCCTAATATTGACTTCGCCCCAAACCGCCGAATCACTTAGCCGGCTTTAACAAATAGCCCAAAGGACAAATGACCCGGGCGGAGAACAACGACAAAAACGAATGAATAATGCAGGCTGTTTACCGGCGACCACGCCCACTAGCCGCCAATCGACGGACGCCTAAGCACCGAAATTAGCGCAAACAACAATTAAAAATGCTTGAATGCATTTAATTATTTTGTTGATTGTTTGTGCAAATATGTATGGTCAAATCAGAAAAACTAATCGAAAATGCAATGGGGAAATACATTTTGCGCAAATTAATTAAAATTATCGATGCGAACGGACAAATCAACATGCAACAAACAACATACACCAAAAAAACACAGTGAAATAACAAATGGCAGAGCCAAAGCAACTAATTAATGAGTTGATTAATAAACAATTAGACGGCGGCGCAGGGGCAATAGTTACCAAATCGATGCCAATTTATGAGCTGGTAATTGACGCCCACACACACGAAAAATCGAGCCCATAACTCAGCACTTTTGGCCAAGTGGCGACTGTTGTAAATCAAGTGGGCCCGCGCCATTGAGCCAACTTGTTTGCCTTATTTTATGTTCGCCTTTTTGGCATGCAAACTTGGCCCAGCTGGACTGGAAGTATGCCTCTTCCCTCTTCACAGATCCCCCGACTAGATACCCGAAAATTTTTTAGTTAGCCTCCTCCATCGAGTGGGCCCATGCCCATAGTGCTAGGCACAAAAGTGGGTGGAGCAGCTGGGATCCCGGTGGCAGCCACTGCACTTGGCTTCTGCAGTTGCAAATTTCTTACTCCAGCTCACTCTGCGCCTGTGCGCCTGTGTAGCCCGGCCACGCCCAGTCTTTCTCATTTTTTTTTTTTTTTTATTCATTACTTGGCCCGCGGTTCTTTTTGGGGCTCACACACACAGCAACCGGCTAACTGATGGTTCAGATAAGTGGGCCCACGACTTGCCCATGACTATGCCTCTGGTTCGGCATTACAATACCCCTATTGGTTCAGTCGCAAGCGCAAATATGTTAATTGCAGCAGCGCCAAACAGAAGCCCCAAATGGTCGGAGTGGTTGGGGTCTTTCTTAGTTTCAGGGAGGTGTATCTGATTGTCAGAGTTCAAATAGCAATTGAAATAAGCGTTCCAATAGCGTTAATTACTTCATTAACACGCAAATTACCATACAAATGAAGGCATTACCATTTGATTTGCATTTTTCGCATTTCTTGATATTACTAGAATTGTTTTCGTTTTAAATACTTAAAGTGCATATTACAGTGCCCTTTTCGAAGAAAAATAGGTTTTGTATACTGATGCTTTCTGCACCCAAAGGCCGCCCGAGGAATTTCAAAAATGGCAGCAAATTGAAATTAATTTAAAGACACGGGAAAGCGTTAATTGAACAACATTAGGGCCTACATTTGATTGCTTAATTTACATGAAAATTAACTAAACCAGACCAGGCCGGGTGAGAAGGCGAAATCACGGAGCGTCGAAATGCCCAGGGAACATACCAAACTAGAGTCGGAAATAATGGGCCAGGGACCCAGGAGAAGGATAAGGAGATGGAAGTGGAGAAGGAGCCATTCCTTCGCCGGCGAGGACATTGCGGAGTTCATAAAGACGCAGACCATTAAGACGGTTTAATTCTTGATTTTACACCCTCGTCGCGGGTATACGAGTATATACATATTTCTTTTTGGGTCCGAGTAGTCCGAGAATTCGGTCGTGGCTCATGAGCCACGAGGACTGTCAATTTCTGAGCTTTACGCCCCTCGTCCTTTCTCGTTTTATTTTTAATTTCGTCTGAGCGAGTCTTTTTTATGCCGTCGAGGCTCATTAGATTTGCAAAGTGTTTGGCCTTTCTCCGCCGTCGATGGTGGTCGTTAATGTTATTATGGTCTCTGTTGGTCTCTGGACCCCAAGGTTGCTGGCCAAATGCAATTGGATTAATAAATGCCATTAGGCATTGCAAGTGTTTTATTTTTATTCCATTTTTTGGGACGGATAATTTGTATTTATGCTGTCATTTTATGCCACATTTAAGTCGAGTTATGGGCGAGGACAAAAGGATAAGGGGGAAAAGGTTTCCAATGGGAATAAGAAACGGGATAAGCTGGAAATCAATATGCTGCTCTGTAACAATATTTGTTTTGGAATAGTAACTTAAGACGAATCAGAAATATAATAAATGTATAGCTAAGAACTAAATGATAGTGTAAAGTTGGTCAAATGTAGCAGGCGCTGAAACGGAATATTGGGGAAAAGTCATATTGAGCCTTATTTTTTTGCCACATTTATTACGCATTATATCATCGGGAAATCAAAAAAAAAGGAAGTTAGGAATGGGCTGGAGGATATGGAAAAGGAAATGGAAATGAGACAAATGTCAACAATCGCTGGGTTATTTGGGCAGTTTATGGGGTGACTTTGTGGGTGTGTCCGCGACACTTGGCAAACACATTTTCCAGCAGCAATTAGACCAGCGCGTTTTTTATTTTAATATAAATGAAGTGAAATTAAAAGGCAACTGTTGACAAAGGCCAGAGAGTCACATGTGGCCATGTGGTCATGTGGTCACTGGCTGAGTAACTCCGCCATCGAGTTCGACGGTCATCATCGTCATCAAAGCAGACGCACGTGTCTGGGCGGTGAACTTTGTCCAGCGGCAAATGCTTTTGACACCTTTCACCCGAGCTGGTGTGAAAAAGGCCTGAATAAACGGTCACAAAGGTCACAAAGCTGGACAATTGCAGAGGTCCCGGTGGTCGGGGTCACTCTTACCACATACTCGAATAACCTTTGGCTGACAGCAGAAACGCCCCGAGTTCACAATAATCAAAAATCTCTGGTCACTTGCTAATGAAGGATTTCAACCTTCAGACTGACACAATTTGGGAGCTCCGTTTGACAGGTGATTTTGCCAAGAAACTGAGGTCAAAGTTGAGTCAGTAATACAGGCTACACTTCATATAATACTAGACTATTCTATGAAACTAATTTCCATAAGGACAACCCGTTGATATTTCGTTTATTTACCCGTTCTAAGCTAATTATTTGTTAATCAACACCTACTACATTCACTTAATGTATTTCAACACACATCAGACAATAACCAAATTTAGGTATTTCCCCAGGGATTACGTCTTCTGAAAATCCCAGTCGACAGAAATTCCGCCGACGCCCAAGTAAATTGAATTCTTTTTCGGCAAACGAAACTAAACGAATTAAACGTGTTCGGCTAGAGACCTCCTCATATACATATTTACACACATATATAGACAACGACCACGCCCACAGGAGGTGGAAAAAATAATTAAATGATAAACTAATCTGCAGCCAAGCCTTTAATAATCAGGCGCCAAAGAGAAGGAAACGAGAGGCCAGAAACTGATAAAGTTAGAGATATAGAGTCAGTGTTTTTGGGGGAAGAAGTGGGGCCAAAACTGGCATGGAATATATACGTACGTATACGGAATATATACCCGAACGGGTGTCCTTGCTGGGTTCGCCGCCTGGGCAAATAATTATTATTTTTCGAAACTATAAATCTGCTTACAAAATATTTTCGTGCATTTTTCTCCAAGCCACCCACAGCGAAGGGGGTTAAATGGTGGGTCTGCAAGGGGTTAAGGGAGGAGGAGCACCAGACTGCCAGCTTCAGCAATGATATACAGTTTTCAATTAAAAATTATAGTCTAATGAAATTTTCCAGCACCGCCGGCAGCAGAGTATTCTGGGCATTTTATTTTATTTTTTCGGTTAGGGAAAGGCGGGCGTAGGAAAGTTAATTGCCAGTTTCTGTAAGCAAAGCAACCTTTAAAAGGCTTGGCCAAAAAGGTTTTCCAATCACCTTTAGTTTGTGTGAAGACTCTGCCTCACTATTCCCATTTACTCGTATTTTCATGCTCTGCAGTGGCTCAAACATTTTGTCAACTTGCTGGGACTCTTTTGATTTATGCTATTTACTTTTTATCAACCTGCCGTCTGCACTGACTCAAAAATAATTACAAAACTGAATACCTCTTCCCTTCCCTTCCCTTCCCTTCCCTTCCCTTCCCTTCCCTTCCCTTCCCTTCCCTTCCCTTCCCTTCCCTTTCCTATACTCAACTCAACTCTACTCCTTCTTGGGTGCATTTTTCGATCAAATTTCTTAGTTCACAAAAACTACGGGCCACATACACCACTCACGTGCACCCCGGCCACAAAATATTTTGGTATGAAAAATGTCCAAATTGCCAACCGAAAAATGTCCTTTTAAGCTGGGGATACGGCCAGGACCATATCTGCTTTATAGTTTGCTTTTTGTTTGCTTTCTAATAGTTGCTCCGCAGCAGTCCGCAGTCCAGCAAAACTGGAAGATGAGGACGGCGAGGACGATGAGCACCTGTCCCATAACTGGAACCCTGTCCCTTGCAGAATTCTCAAACCCCATTCTCGCATGTAATCCGAAGCATTGTTGGTTTTAGTTTTTCCGGACTGTGGCTCTGTAGTTTGAGTAATTTGCTTTTAAGCGGTTTTTAATATCAAAGTATTGCCGAAATACTTCGTAAAATACGTGCTGAAACACACCCCCAGTGCGACACAACAAATTTCATCCCGAAAATGCGTAGAAAATCTGTTTGAAATTGTTATGTCATTTTTATGCAAAATATTTTCGAATTAATAGAAACAAAAACCGCTGAGCTGGACCTCGCGCCTTGTGACTGTCATAAAAACGCAGAAATCGTAACATTTAAAAGCTGTTCCCATAAACATAATGTGATCAGGGGGGAAAACCCTAAGCCCCTGAAAACAAAAAAAGAAAGTGAAGAAGTCATCAAAATGTAACTCAAGACATTCGCCGCGACTAATTTCTGTCCAGTTCAGGTTTAGTTTCGTGGGCTCATATTGCCATTCGCTTCACTTTTTTGTTTTTCTTTTTGTTTCGGGTTTTCCTTTTTTATTTTTGCTTCTGTTAGGGCGTTTTTCTCACCCCAACAGTTCATTAGCCAGAATTTACAGTCACTTTTGGGAAATGCAACCGAAATGGTACACAAATGTAGGCCCAAAAAGGTGGCTCTGCTTTTGAGGGATGTAGACACCCTGAAGATACTTTGCTCTAAACATCTGAGGTCCTCGTCCACAATTACCATGAATATTAAGCCACAATAAGAGGCAAAAGCTGCAAGCTGAACTCGCAATTGATGGAGCCACAGATGTTTCGGTGAGGTTGCGGTTTTAGGTTTGGGGGTTTGGGGTTTTGGGTATTGGCATCACCTTCGACCAGGTAGTCGAGGGAGGGTTGGCTTTTGCTTGAGAGGGGGGTTTTAAATGGAGATACCGCAGAAGTACCAAATGCATTTTTAATGAAATTTATGTAGCCTTGCATTAGTAAGTAAAACAGAAAGGAAAATCGATGGAAAGTTGAAAGGGAAATCTACAATATTAGCTCTGTAGCTAATATAAAACAGATAGATTCTATAGATCATATATATCACATAAAATCCATCGCTTATCCGTTTTGAAAATATTAAAGAAGGGAAAACAAGTAAATAATTTGCAAAAATAATAACACGAAAAAGAAAACTTGCACATTTTTCGGCCTAATCAAGTGGCGTCCCTGGAGAAATGCGCATTCATTTCAAAATCTAAACAACAAGTTACCCCCTCAGAAAAGACCACTTCCCATATTTCCTCATGGCCTGCATCCTGTGAACTACCCATTACATACGCAGTTAACTCAATTCCTCTCTTTTCTGTCCATTTGCAATGCTGGCAGCCAAATTGAATTCAAATTCAATTTGAACTTTTCAATTTAAGAACTGCAGAGGGAGGATAAGAACAGCACAGAGCACATTTCGAATGCGTAGAATGTAATGAAAATTATGAGTTGAACCTGGAGCTGTAGCTGAACTTGATCCAGTGAGTAAAGAAAAAAAATTGGAAAAAGTGAAAGCTAAATGAAATTTTACAAACCAAATTGTTCATGCACTTTTGAGCAACACTTTCAGCGTTAAAAGGGCAGACAGAAGCTCAGACAGTTGAAAGGCCAAATGAAATGAAACATACTCGTAAATTTAAATTGAAATTCAAATACGGCAAACTTCAGACGTGCCGTTCCTGTTTTTGTTGGCTTTCGTTGCCGCGGGCAGCGTTTTTGTAGCTGGGTGTGACATTTGACGCCCGCCGAGGGTAATTTTCTCCATTTTCCACCCACCCACCATAACCATCAGCCTGACTTTCCCGCACCGACACTCACTATTTATGACAGTTACAACTTTAATCAGGCAGCCCCACTTCCAACTTTTGGCGCATTCATAACCAGCGAAACTTTTACGAGGCACTTGCCCAGTTGACGAGTCCTTCGGCTCGACTAGGCCATCCAGGTACATCCGCACAGATGAGGTCCTGGCCGTTCCACATTGTTGACCAAACATAAAAACGTTGTTCGCAGTCAAGTAGGATTTGTGCGGCAGCTCGAATAAAGGTTACCCCTCTGCACTGGAACTTATTAGGATGTAGTCGTTTAGCATTTTCACAAATATACCAATAGAACGATCAAAGGATCTACTTGAAAACTAAAAGTTCGCTATAATAAAGATTTCGACTAAAATAGAATTTTGCTTAAAATGATTCAAGTACCTTTTTGTTCAACAATGCCTTATGTTTTTCCATCGAATCAATCGATTGTTTTTCAGTGTATATCTACGCAGATGGAACACGATAGAGAAAACCCATCAAATGCACCCATTGCAGACGGGACTGCGTTGCTCTCCTTTGTGTTTAGTGCCTACAGAAAATTCCTCCGCACCCAAAATCGAACCGAAAGTCCAAAAATAGGACCAGACACAATCCCAACTGCCTTCCGAATCCCTTCAGGCCAGACCGACAATTATTATGTTACAAATTGATATTTATGAAGCAATTTACAAAATGTTTTTACGCCAAACGACTTTTGCAATCGCCTGAGCTGGGAGTCTGAGGCTTGCACAAACAATGCACACAGATTGCAGTCGAGGCCAGGTCCTGATTTTCGTCCTGGACCCTTGGACCTGGCTGCATTGGCATTGGCATTGCAGTCGGGCAAAAAATGTCATGAATTTCATTTGGAAAAGAGAGGCCGTGGACCGGCAAACGGATGCCTTGCGCCCACCGAGGCCCCACAAATGTTTATTAATTTTATTGAACAATTAATTAAATGCGGGCAAAATGTTTTGTCAGCGGCAATGCCCAACGACAGCTGCGAACGACGACGACGATGGCGGTGGCGGTGGCGATGGCGATGGCCTTTTGGCTTGTTGCACTGCGCCTGCAAGTATGCAGCGCAATATTAAAATACCACAAAAACGTGACTCCAAGTCGACGGATGGGGGATTCGGGCTTGTGGAATGGATGCGGGATGTTCTGGACGTCGGATTCAACTAAATAGTATTTCAAGTCTTGCTAAATATTTGAAAATATGTGGTAAACATGTCTTGTGATTCCACAACCGGAATAGCTACATAACATTTCAATGCAATATATTATGGAACAGATCCAACTTAATAATGGCGAATTCTCGTCCTGGAACATTCTCAGACGAGCATGATTTTATAAACTGCAACAGCAGTTGCAACAACAATCAGAAGGCCGTTAGCACTCAATGCAAATGCTGCAGTCACAAATTGTTTTTATTGAAATGGAGCCCTCCCATGCGTGCAGAAAGTAAAGAAAATTGCCAAATGAAAATAGGCAAATGGCAAAATGTGGTCCATTGTTAGGAAATAAATGTTCACAATGTGTTTGCCCCGCCCCAAAAAAAACAAGTGCAGGCCATAACAGTTTTGTTATTTAATGCCGAATTTATTTGCATATTCTAGCATTCAATGTGGGTGGGTGGTAGGCGTGTTCGCGGCTGAAAATGGGTTGGGAAATCCAAAGAGGCTGGCGAGCAAGCGATATGCACTTGACACTCAAGTGGACGCTACACACATGCCAAAATCGGGTGCGGATACGGATACACATACGTATTACGTATTGTTCTCGAGGGTGGCTTTCTCGGCTTTCAAAAAAGGTTTTTGGTTTTCGCACACTCGGCGCGCGCTTAAGTAAATACAAATTTACATTTCGCTGCCATAAACACTTTTAAATTTGAATTTCGTTCTTTTCCCTTGTTTTTTATGCATTTCGTACGGGGCGCATGCAAATTGAAATTGATGCGAAGGTAAACAGTTTCAATGGAAGCCAGACAACTGGCCAACTGGCTAAAAGGTCAGCGTGCTTCCACCCCATCCCAATGCTCCTGACCCCATCCGGATGAGCGGCCAAAAAGCTTATCCCATAGCCCATTGCGTTGACAACTTCGGTTGGCGACTGGGGAGAACCCTCGAGGAAATATCTTGGCCATAAGTCAAAGCCACTTCACAAAACACTTCCGGCTCACCGGGACGTTTTGTGGATTTTCTATTATCCGCTTGTTGGATTTCCTCTTAGGCTTGAGCTTTTTTTCTGTTCGCACATGATTACCTAACAATTTATGGAGCCAAGCTCGCTTGATAGGAATTTTTATGAAATGATTTATAAAATTATATAATATACATTATTTTTTACATTTAATTAATTTTTAAGACCCTATATACAACTGTTCATTTACATTTTATAAAAACAACTAAGTCAGTATTCTTGATAGAGAACCTAAGAGTTCCGATTTTCCCAGAGATCTTGTTGGGTTTCTACAATTTCCCACCCCTTCCACATTTTCTACTACCACAAGCAGATTTGGTTCTTCTACCCAGCATTTCACTCCTTTTGGCAATTTTCCCACTTATTTATACTGCCGGGGAGCAATTGAAATGGTATTTTCATTTCCGAGTGTACACTTGTTGCTCGATGGAACAAGGGTTTATTTTGGCAGAAAAGTGTAAGCCCAGTCCCCCTTCTGGTTTGTAGTTTCTTGGTGGTTGCTGCCACAAAAGACCCTTTTTGGCTGAAGCACAGCAAAAAAGCTGAGGAAAATCGTTGGATGAAAAGGGGCGTTTAGTGTGTAAAAAGAAGCTGAGCGAGTTGAGGAGAGGAGAGAGCCCTTGTTGTTTTTGTTAAATTTTGCAGAAAGTCACCAAAAAATCACCACCCACACCCGCCAGATCCACTTTCATTTTGTGTGGGTGCGTGTGGTTTTAGCTACCGGGTTTTTTGTTTAGCCTTTTGGGTATTTAAACTAATCGGATTGTGTGGGTGACATGAGTAGGTGTTAAGTGGCTTTGTCACTTTTCCCGAGGGTTGGGAAAATACGAGTGTACCTCTAGTTTCATGCATTCTGCGTTTTGGGAGGAAAACGCACTTACAGAGAGCTGGAAAAGCCCAATCACATTGCCTTGCACTCAATTTAAGCATTTAATTGCTTTCTGCAATCATTCGAAAAACACTTTTGCAAGCCTTCGAAAATCTCACAAAATTAATCAGTTTTCTTCGCCCCAACCCCTCAGAAAGTCAGAGCAATTAATCCAACTCAAATGACTGACTGATTCTATCGTTTTGCAGCAGAATCGAGGAGATGGAGATTTTCCAAGGCAATAAACCGTTGCCTGCTGCTACGGCTGTTAATTTGCAATTCCTATTTCAATTTGAGCACAATTTTTGGCTCCGAAAAATTTGGCCAACGGGCAATTGCTCTGCAATGCCTGCTATACACTGGGAAAGAAAAGCCAGCTTCAGAGTGAATCAGTTTATTTAAACTTTGGAGGATATTTAAGCTTATTAGGCACTAATAAATAGGGTTTTACCAAAAGGATATATCCCTATATATTATTCTTCTGCATTATGTGCAGCAGGTAATCCTAAATATTATTTGTTTCAGTGCCTCATCACTTCTATATCCCCGATAGAGTGATGCCCCATAGTAACCGCAAACATTTGACCATGAGCCCCCGGGGCTGCGGCGCCTGCTCCTGTTCCTGTTTCTGTTTCTGTTCCAGTTCCAGTTGCAGGACCTCCCCTTCAATGAGGCTGTGGATGTGGTCGTCCTGCGTCTGGTCGGTCGGACATACGTCCGTTTGTAAGCCATTCATTTGTCCAATCATTCAACCGGAAGCTATACCGTTTGACACACATATCCTCGTACCCGTAGAGTCCCCCAATCCGGAATTTGCTGGTGGCGCTGGAGCCCGCTGGGTGTCACACTCGGACACTCGCATGACACATGCAAATTTACCACTCGCATCCCCTCCAAAACAGCCCCTTCCACAGCCACATCCACAGCCACATCCACATCCACATCCGCATCCGCATCCTCATCCGCATTTACCGGCAATGTGTCATGCGAGTGCTAGTCGCCACTTAATTCATTTGATGCCGTAATTTGGCAATTTCTCGCAGATTTCCAGAGTCTGACATTCGGATTTGATCAATTAATTTGAATAACACCGGTCATTTATCATGTCGCGGCCCCGGATGCGAAAGGGTTGTCCCGGCTGGCTGACAGGATATCCCCAGGTCTGGGATTGCTGATTGGAGGCGACCGACGTAGCTAATTCCCCCATCGCGTGCCCTCAGCTTGGGTTCGTTTTTTATTCGCAGCTCACGAGGGATTTAAATTTTTTTCCACTTGCTGTTCTAGGGAGTGTCATTAGATATTTTTGAAAGCTGTGCCACTTTCCTAAGTCAAGTCAACATATAAACTTAAATATAGTTGTTATATTTTTTATGCAACATCAGTTAGGAACTTTTTTGTTAAAGCAGAACTTAACCCTCCAAAATAATTGTGCACATTTAAGCATTTTCCACAAGTAATCATAATAAATGACAAACAAAATGCCTAAATTACGTTTTTAATAAGCACAACAATACTTTATAGTACTTTCTGCAATACTCCCCGAATGTTTTACCCGTATATCTTTTCCTCCAGCCACAGAAAGTCACGTAAAATTGTAAGCAAAAGTGAGTGGAACAACAAAAGAAAAGCCCTGAAAGAAGACACGGCTGCTTAGATAAATGAATGCGAATTACGAGCGGGAATGAAAAAATAAGGAAGGGCAGCATTTTCCGGCGAAAAACTCATCTCCCAGTGCCACATACTTTGCATACTTTTGTGGGAAGCATTCGGAAACAAGCGTGAAGCCGAACTGTGTAAAATTTGTTTGAAAAAAAAATGGTTCGAAAAGCGCGGAAAAACACAACAAATCACAAAAGACGAAAAATATGATATACAAATGACTTTTTATGTTGATTTCATGGACGCAGCTGTTGCGGGGGGCCCGTTGTTGTTGCTCATAATTTATTATCCTGCACGGTTTGTTTTATGAACTTTAAATAAAAATTTATTAGCAGGCAGGGGAGACAAGATAAAGGCGAACAAGTTGTGCGGCATGTGGCCGTCGCAAGACAGTTTGCATTTTTGATTAATTTCCATTTCGATGCTATCGACGATGCATCAATCAAAGTTTTCAACATTCTGTCCGTGAAACGAATCTTGCCTTTTGGTCAGGGAATTTATCCCTTGGATTTGATATTTGATGCATGAACCTATCAATAAAATGGATAAACACAGAAACTGGTCAGTCAATATGGATTTATGTTGGTTAACAAATCAAAATACAACACGCATTATAAATTTGATACAAAATATTTAATTTTCTAAACACTTTTTGTTTTGTTCGATTGCTAATTACATTTGTAAAAATAAAAACATTTGTACATTTCTTTCAATGTTTTATCATCTTCCTAGTCCTATCATCTTCTTCTGAAATCGGAAAGACTTTCAAGTCCACCTAAAATTTCATTCGTTGACGTCTATCTTATCCGCTACTGTTTTGGCATCCCCAAAAAAATTCGAGGGCAATCTTATCCAGACTTTTATTGGGGGAAATGTAATACAATCTCACAATTTAACGCTACTTATGCTCGGCGTATGAATTTCATTCCATTTGTAATCCATCGAAGAAAACTTGCTCCCCAACGGGAACCAACAGAGTCCAAACAAAATTTAGACAAATCTATTTAGTCGCACTGGTATTGGCTAAATATAATATAATAAAGTCGAACTTTCACAGATAAGAGTTTAGGTATTTTACTTGTTTTCCAAGAATATTAATACAACTTTTTATAACCGTTACTCGTACAGTAAACGGGTATGCCAGATTGGTTGAAATGTAATTAACAGGTAGATCCTCTACAGTATATATATTCTTTTGTCCGTTCGCCTGTCTGTCTGTCCGTAAGAAGGACGAGTTCTCTGAAACTATAAGAGCATGTACATTTTAAAGATGCCTAGGTTTTGCAATATTGTTTCAAAAGATTTGTCCTTAGAGAAATTACCAAATAAAAAAAAAAACAAGAGAGAACGCTATAGTCGAGTTCCCCGACTATCTGATACCCGTTACTCAGCTAGTGTAAGTGCGAAGGACAGTTTTTGGCGGTTTGTGGGCGTTAGAGTGGGCGTGGCCAAAAGTTTTTTGGCAAATAGATAGAAATTTACAAGACTAATACAAATATGAAAAAATATCAAAACATTTTTCAAAATTGTGGGCGTGGCAGCTTTGGGCGGTTTGTGGGCGTTAGAGTGGGCGAGGCAAAAAGTTTTTTTGCAAATCGATAGAAATTTACAAGACCAATACAAAAATGAAAAAATATTAAAACATTTTTCAAAAATGTGGGCGTGGCAGTTTTGGGCGGTTTGTGGCCGTTAGAGTGGGCGTGGCAACCTGAATCGACAAACTTGCGCTGCGTCTATGTCCCTGGAGTCTGTATACTTAATCTCAACTTTCTAGCCTTTGTACTTCCTGAGATCTCGACGTTCATACGGACAGACGGACAGACGGACAGACGGACATGGCCAGATCGACTCGGCTACTGATTCTGATCAAGAATATATATACTTTATATGGTCGGAAACGCTTCCTTCTGCCTGTTACATACTTTTCAACGAATCTAGTATACCCTTTTACTCTACGAGTAACGGGTATAAAAATATTAAATACAAATTACAAAAAATTAGAATAATTACAATTTTATTTTTAACATGTTTTGTGATATGATTTTAAAAATTACAATAACAAAATCTTTAAGAAGCTTTAAAAAAACAATTCCAATAAAGAATTCATATAAGTTGAACCTCGTGTTTCTAGCGTTGAAATTTTTTCACAAATTTATTCTGACACAAAATCGTTTAGCAATAAAGTTAAAATCTCGCATAATTGTTCCCCAAAGTGGCATATGGACAAGTCGATTTCCTCGAGGGTTGTCTACGGGAATTATCCGAAGAGAAAGTCAGAGAAGAAAAAAAAACGCAACGCGAATATAAAATTGTACACCAATTTTATTAACTGCAAATCTTATTTGCATGTTTATTTTGCATAATGTGCCGAAAAACAAGCGTCAAGTAAGGACATCGCACCCCTGCAAAATTTGGGATGAGGGTAGCTTTCTTTTATTCAAATATTTTCTTATGACTTGCCGGAGCGCGACAAAAATTCGATTTGAGTGTCTGTCAACCGCCAAGCCCCGCCCAACAAGAAAAAAATTAAAACCGAAAAAAATAAAAACAAATTTCACGCCTAACAACGCGGTTTCCGTCCCTTCCACGATTTGCATACGAAATCGGAGAAGTCGGAAGGACCTGTCGAGGGTGGTTGCAACAATTACAGATGCTATTTGGCCTTTCGATTCGAGTGGCTTTCCGTTTCCCATTTTCATATTTTATGCACTTTCCACGTGTCAAATCGCGCGTCAATCAATCGATGCGCATCAGGCATGCTTAATTTTTTGAAAATTTTCTAACCACTCCGCTGTGCCACTGCCATTTTATTTGTTTTTCATTTTTATGCCCCGGCACACCCCACGAAATTGTAAAACAAAAAAATAAGGAGAAAAGGTGCTGGTTTCAATTTTACGCCGATTGGTTTTCGGCAATCGCCTGTGCAAATAAGCTGAGCGAGCGATAAGCCCAAGGTCCATGCCAGTCTGGCCTTATCCCACTGCCCATGGAGCCGAGCTCAAATTTAAATAAATACAAGTAAAGTGGAAAATAAAATGTAAAATGCGCACAAAAGGCAGTCAGTCGGTGGGTTTCCGCCTTTTCCACCTAACGAGACAATTTTTACACCGGCCAATCTGTAATTGGATTTATTAGGACACTTTACTAGATAAACCCTCGACACTGACTGCGCATTTTGCAGATATTATGGTTAAAGATTTGAGCAAATAAACTGATTAAATCGGATGATGTACTTTGTGTAGTTAGACAGGTTAGAATGTTAGAATACTTTATTTAATGGCTTAGTATTTTTAAGTTTATCGCATTCCTTTCTATATTAAATATAGTAAATATAATCAGCCATTTTAGGGATCAATAAAACAAAAGTCTCTTACCCTCAGCTATTTCAAGCTTATGCTGTAAAATGTCTTCCCTTTACATTACCCCATCTAAACTCCAATTATTGCTAACCTAACCAAACATTAAAAGCCCCGAAATGAGATGTTGAAAATGTAGAACCCAACTTGGCGGGGCGGCTTATTAAAATTTCAAGTATTGCCAATTTTTGGACGCCAGTCCAAAAGGCAGCCAGCAGAAATGTGATACAAGAACGCCACCCACTCCGCAGAAGCAGATGTGAGCGTTGACAACGCACGAGGAAAAGGCACTTACAACAATGGAAATGATTTTTGCATAATTTATTCGATGATTATTACGAAGAGGGAGACAGTTTTTGAGTGCCACCCCCCACGTTGGGCGCCAGTTAATGTAGCTTTTTATTGCAATTAGAATGTTTTGGGGATTGTAAGTTGACGCCGCGGCTCTTTGGTCTGGTCCTTGGTCCTCGGTCCTTGTTACTTTGTGTTTGTGCTTGTGCATATTCACAGGATTTAATTTAACTGTTGCCGGCAAAAGTGATTATGTTCCTCTTTGCCAGCTGCACATTTCAACTCCTGTCCCCAGAGTGTCTCCGGATTGCCGTTCTACACATGAGCCACCTCTCAAGCAAGTGGTTCGCTCTGCTCCGGATCTTTCATTTCGACTTCAATCATATTTCATGCCCGCCCTGCCGGCCCACTTGGTTTATGTTTATTGTTTTATCCTGGCTTTCCGCCGTGTGCCAAGGACTCGCGCACACACTCAGACATAATCAGAAAAGGTAATCAACATAAAGTTGAGCGTCGTCAGCAACAATTCCCATTCCCTGTCGGCACTTGTCACATTCACAAATGAATGAAGTGCCAAAAGCACAACTGAGACGGGAAAGCTCACGAAAAATTATGATGCCATGGCGTAACACAAGGTGTAACAGTATACCTTCTCATTTAACCAATCCCGGCTGGAAAGTTCCGAGTTTTCTTGAGCCGGCTTTATTTGGATTTTGCTATTATTGTACCCACACCGAATGTGCATTTGAATTTGATAGAGCTGAGTGTTATAAGTGATATAAGATGCATTTAAAATACGAAAAACGATGCATTTATACACATAATTAGTCTATCATGGCGGTCTCGTATTCAGTCTTGAAAAACATTGTCCCTCACTGGATCCGCTTGCTAACGAAATAAAATTAGATGAATGTTTGGTGTCCAGTTTGATTTTCATTATAATTTTATCTATTTACTTTTTTAGTGTTTTCAACATCGGGCTTTAAGCCCCTATGCTAATTTAAAGATACGGAGTAGTTAATTAAATTTCCCCAGTCGTTTCCCGCGGCAAATGTATACTTCACCATATCTTACTCATTTCTCATATCCGGTCGAGCTTTCCATCAAAACCCTCAAATTGATTGATCAACTCAATCGGTTGTGCATTTGAGTTTTGTGTTTCGCCAAGCAGAAGAATTCAATTATTCAAAAGCCGAAAACAACGTGAAGGTGGGTTTAATGTGGGGTTTAGGATTAGGGCCAAAAGGATGTGGTCAAAAGGAGGGTATGTGTTGGGAATTTTTTACGTTCTTTAATCAATAATTCCCTTTTTAGCATGTCCAACTGTTACTGGAAAATTGGTGAACAAAAAAGGGACAGAAAAAGTGTTAACCTTAATAATTTGATTGATGGTTGAATGGCTTTACACTTTTTTTAACCAGCTCTATGATAAATTTGTATAAAAACTCCATATATTATGTAATGTAAATGCGTAAGTTTCTCTGGTGAAAGGCAAAGGCAATGAAATTCCTCATTATGGACGTGCGACTTAATTAAATGAGCTTCCCCGGTCACTTTCCGCCCACAAAGAACGTCTCGAAACCAAAATAAACACTCCATCGATGGATGCCACCCCTAAATAGCCATCCTCAAACCCCGAATAGCCCCAATCCCACGAGCTCGGCTCATTTTGCGGTCTGCATTGCATTTAATTAAATCATAAATAAGCATAAAGCGTAGCGCATCTCCGACAATTAAACAAACATAAAAACCTACCAAGTGACAATGCCACGCCCCCTCTTCCCAGACCACACACGCGCACACATCCGTTTCGCACAGCATGGGGTGAACAGTAAATTGCGCACTTAAATGACCAAAAACGCATTGAAAATTGCATTTAATTAAGTCAATTCCCGTGCTCGCCTTTGGCCACGAATGCCGCTGCATACTTTCGAGCTCAGCATTTCCCATCACTTGGCTACAAGATTTTAGATATAAGATAGTATTAGATATTAGATAAAATCCTTTTCGTGTTAAAGAGAAGTTCACACTGGAATAATATTAGTAGGTATATATTTTTCTTTTAAAACCATTAAATTTATTATTAGTGCTTTTTAATATTATTTTATAGTATGCAACAAGTTTAGTGAGAGTATTCAAAATTCGGCAGTAAAGCAGCGCTTTTTAACACACTCTGTTTATTTTGACAAAGCAATTGGCCCAAATGGACGCAAGGATTGTCTGATAATGATATGTTGATGACGATGTTGTCGTCGATCTGGTCAAAAGCCCATCGGTGCAGTCAAACTCCACTTCGTCATCGTGTGTTGTTTATTTTAATTACTGAAATTGCATTCGAGTGCCAACTGCCAAATGGCCAAGGCACCACCACCCACCTTTCGACCACCATCCACCCACCTTTCGGCCACCTTTCGCCCACCCACCAACCCCCGTTTGGCCACGTGGGAGCCCCTCTTGTTTTGTTAGCAGCCAACTGCACCGCTATCATCGTCCCCGTTGTTGCTGCTGCCGCTGACATGGCTGCATTTTGCTTTCATTTGCGTTTACGTTTGGTTTGGTTTTGGCCATTGCCTTCAGCTCCCTTCAAGTCCCAACCCACGTTGGCCCAGCGACCAGCGCCCAGCGCCACCCACTCGTCAGCCCATCCACCAAGCGATGCATGTATCAAAGTTTGTTCAGGTAAAATGCCGTCGCGCAATTGTTATGAGTGTCATCATCATCGTCGACGAGGCGGCAGAAAGTGGAACGGGCCCAGGAACAGGAGCATCGGTACACTCAAAGAAATGCCTCTGAACTGAAGCTATACACAATCAGTCGCTTAATGAGCTGAAAGTGACTTTACAGTTTATGTTGTGAGATTACTATTCCTAAACCAGGGACCATCTCCACGAAATGCTTTGAAAAAAACGCCCTTTCTTAATATGCGGCTCAATTCCTAGATATCAAGATTATGTGGACCAGATTTCTTGCTGTGCAGAAGGAGTTGAGAATCGGCAGGACCAGCCTCCTGTTAAACACGGGACACATTATCGATGCCCGTTACTCGGACTGTTGGATGGAGGGGGCAATTTCAGTAGGGAGGCACTCCCGTGGGCAGGAGGAAGGAAGCAGTGCGTGGTCAGTCAACACGCGCTTTATGCAAACACTTGGCAAACAGAAATGAAAGCATAATATTGAGCGCATGGGGCATTGGGTGGCCACTGGCCACTGGCCAACTGGGGGAAAGGCACTAACAAGTGGCCATCGCCAGTGAAACCTATTGGGGAAACATGGTGCAAGAAGCTGAGTTTAAGGCGCAAAAAAAGATCGAATGTCACTTCAATTTAATCGTATATCAGTGTCTTATACTTAACTATCTCAGATGATCAAAGTACATTTAACGTATTTTTCGAATAACTAAAAAAGGGAAGTAAGTCCTTACCAAAATCTCGTTGGCCAATAACAAAGCAATTAAGAAGTGAGCCTTTAAAAAAAAATCACAGACATCGCAAAGGCGAAAAATAAACACAAAAAACGTAAAGCGATTCCGGGCAACAAAGTCCTTGGGCAGGAGACACTCAAATGCGCTTTAATTAAAAATTAAATCCGTTTTGCGCTCATAATTATGCAGTTCTCACATGCGCACCCCCACCACCACTCCCACCATCACCCCCGCCTCGGACCTTAACCCATTCCCACCCCCAGTTCTCGAAACGGGCGAATCATTCCGAACTGGGTCTGTCCGGGTCCGGAAAAGTGGAAAACCGAAGAGCTGTTAGCTCGTTGGGCGGGGCGTATGAGTAATAAATTTGTAAAGCACCAAATGGGGTTGGCAAGCGAAAGCGACAGGCGAAGGGGGTGGGGTGTAAAGGGTTATGGGGTGTAGAGGATGTAGAGGGTTGGGGGGTGTAAGACAGAGACAGCGCGAAAGGCAACGGCATGTAATCAGTGAATAATTCAGTTATAAGAAAATAATTTTTCGTCAAACATTAAAAAAGCGCCATGCCAAAGAGAGCTCTATTTTCAGCATGGAAAATTAGGGGAAAACGCCCCGCCCACAAAAATAACAGACAGAAAATCTCAGCGAGGGCTATGGAAAAACCCAAGGAGAGACGAAGACGTTTGGCGTCATGTAAATAAGAATTATGAAAATAATAATGGAAAAAGGATTAAGACGCGAAAGCAGCCGCATCACCAACCCCACAAGCCAAAGGGGCCAGATAGACAAGAAAAGCGTAGCAAGAATGTGGTTGCTTTACAAGCAGAAAGGAAAATTGTTGTAAGAGGCATTCGCATTCTTGGAAACTCTATATTCAATTGAATACTAAAATAATATAATTTTATATTTGGATTTTTACTGCAGCCTAGAACCTTTTCTTAAAATATACGCGAATTCTTTAGTTTTCATGATTGATTTTTATGAACGTCTCTCCCCTTTTGTAACTCTATACAAAATAAAAGTCAATAAATACTTTAAAAGTTTAAAAGAGTAAAATAAAATACTTAAGATTATAAAGACCACCCTGCGCTGAGGTAGGGTATCAAGAAAGCGGAGAGGTCAAAGGCGCCCCGAAAACCAAGACGAAGATGAAGATGTCGACGAAGACCAAGACTTTGGCAGTAAAAGGTTATGACGCTCGGCGTATGTGCGCCCCGCAGGTTTTTTCGGCATTGGGGGTTAAGAAGAAAGAGGCGGAGTGGGTGGGCCATGGGCATGGACATGGAGCGGGGGTGACAGCGGTACACTAAGCCCACACGACATGCAGTCGCGTATAATTATGGCATTTTTACAGTGCGGTCTTCGCTGTTAGTTTTCCTTGAATTTAATTACTGCCGCCCTTTCGCATGAAGCGTCGAAGGGGCGGGGAAATCAAGTGGGTGCGGGTGGTTTATGTAGCTTGTTTCGGCAACTTTGCTGCATTTTTAATGCAACCACACAGCTCAGGGGGAAATGTGAAAGAAAGAAACGGGAGTGCCTGCCAAGATGCTTAACACCCAACCGCCGACGACACCTGCCTGATTTATTGCCCAAGACGCGACAATTTCCCACAGTTTCCACCGGGATGACATAGCACCACCACAATCACCATCAACACCACCACCACCATCGCCACCGGCAGAAGCAGGAAAGTTGTTAACATTTTAGACATTTTTTTGCCTTATACATTTTCTTTTTAATTTCAATTTTCTACTCGACAAACGGCGGCCAACAATTTGTCGGCGCGGTGTCCTTGTTAGTCCTTGATGAAGGCTGACTGGGGATGGTGGTGCTGTCTCATTGCGTGTGTGGTGTGTAATTGTCTTGTTATTGTTGCTCAGGCCGCTTAAAATTAATTTTTATTTATAAGATCCCGGGGATCCCAAGGTGCGAAACGTGGCAATTATGCCAGGCAATGCCGATGCCATTAAGCAATTATATTTCCCATAAAATTTATTGCATTTTCGCTTTTTATTTATATCTATTGTCTGTTTCGCCTCGAAGCTCAAGGGAGAACTTTTGTTTTGCCAGCTCAACTTTTCTTGGATTTGAATTGCCTGGGAGTTTTTAATTAATTTCGGATTTCAGTGTGTGTGCGTTGTATCTACAGCATAGAACACATTTTCAGGAAAAGCTCAGGAATAAAGAATATATTTTAAAGAAAAAAGTAAAATAAAAGGGGAATATATTTATGTCTAAAGAAAAATTATATTGAATATCGTACCTAATCCTGCATTCCTCTGCATTTGCCGTAAGCCAAAGCTCCTTTCCCAACTGATTGCAATTAAAACCTTCCAGAAAAGCTGCTGTCCAATCTCCTAAAACCAAGCAAATCTGAAATCCAAGCCATAGCATCCTTTTATTTTAAGAGAAATTCGCTGCGGATAACATCAAAGGGGCCAATCATTTGCATTCGCCAGTCGACAACTCTTCACAATGCTTGAAATCTGCTCTTTTGCCCAAAGAGCCGCCCCACCCACTCGATTTTCGAACCTGCTCTTGACTTTCAAATAGTATTTTGCGTAAATATTTATACTTCTTTTGTCAGCAATTTTTTCAATAACTTTTAATACCAACATATATCATGGGACGGGCCGGCAACAATGGACTTGAAATGAAAATTGGTAAATCGCTCGCTTCTCCACGGCCTTTGTTGTTGTGGGCGCAGTTGGATTATAGGCAAAAGTTGTGTAAAACTCAGACGAGGTGGTCGGATGGTCGGGTGATTCAGAGATAGACCATCACACTCATATGAGTATGTGAAATATATATGGCCATTCCTTTATCCCCAACCCCCACGTTGAGTAGTCGTTGGTCGTTGTAATGAATAGCCTTCTGGCAGGCATTTTTACTCGGGTCTGCAGCTCCGGCAATTTGAGACCGCACTTATCTGCGATTATGACTTTTTAAAATTACACTTTTCAACACAGATACTCCACATTTCCCCCGCCATCTGAGCAACGGCAATTTATTGAAGAGACGAACGGCAAAAAAATAGGCAAGGAATTTTCTGCCATATCCCATAGCCCATATCCATATCGGCAATATCCCATGGCATAGCTCAATTTAAAACAGGAAATGCCTCTTCAACTGCCGCTGCTTTCGGGGTTGTTTCGGCTTCTCGCTGCCTTTTGATTTACTTTTATTGGCAGATTAAGTGCGTCAAAAGGTAGCGCTTAACATACCCCTCAAAATCCGAACCTCGACATCCCCCCTCAAATTTGCAGAATTATTGAAAAATTTTAGCGCAAAAAAATAATCTGCCAGCGAGCATATGCGTATGTTTCTATCAATTTTTATGGTACAGTCGAAAAGTCACTTTTGATGTTTATCTTTGGGCTATAAAAAATCATACGCACTGAAACGCGCCAACTGGAAGTTTATAATGTGTTGATGCATGGCTGCAAAAATATACGAAAAATGTTTAAACGAATTTATAATTATTTCAGAGAAAAGCGTTACTTTTATGTAATAAGCTTTCAGGGCGTAGAGAAGTGGAATAACAAATACTTATAAAATGTAATCAAACTATTCTTCAAAATAAATTTGTTCTTATTTTTCAATTTGCTTATTTTAACTTTTATTAGATTTTATTTAATATTATGGTGTAAGAACGCATATTTTCTAATATATTATATTTATAAAATTATTTAAAACTTGACCGCCATAAAGGTAACTAAAACAAGTTGTTTGTCTTACGGATTTCCCAAACCAACAAGCCATTTGCAACCCCCTCACACTTAAGACCTCCCAAAGGTGTAAATTCAACCGTGAAATGCGAAAACTATAAGCGAACCCAAAAACAACAGTTTTCATTTGAGTAACCAGCCTCACTCACACAGGGCAAACAACCCTTTCCTTAATTTTGGGGTTACATTCTGGATGTAATTATAGGCATAATACGCGTGCCCATTTGCCACTGAATAAATCAGAAATATGATGAATACTAAATAAATGTGCCAGGCTGAGCTTCACATATCCTTGAGCCGCATCACCGACAATAAAACTCAACAGTTCTCGGCGCCGTAGCATACTTTTTCGGGCTCAGAATTGGGGGAAAAAATACTACCAACAGCGGCAGTGGCAGCAGCAGCCCGAATAACCGGTTTTTAATTAAGATTAAATGAGCAAGGAGCTCACACACATGGATTTAAATTTAAATGAACAGCAAAGGATGCTCAGGCTTCGAATTCAGAGCCCGACTGGCTCCTCGTCGACTTCATTAAGTTTCAAAACAAAACAAAAAAAAAAACCAACACACACTCACAAAACAACCGAGCTGAAGCGTGTTAAAATATTAATTTATATTTAAATCGAAAATGATGCATGCACACACACGAGAGTCGGATTTGCATATTTGAGGGAATAATTTCCTCGAACGGGTTTGGAAAATACTAAAGACAAACCATTTGGAAAGCTAAAATTAGCTGAAGAAGAAAGTATCGCTTGTGTGTGGATTTATAACTACTGATGATTATTTAAAGTAAAATACTGATAGCTTAATAAAATAAGCCGCAAAGAAAAGAAAAACAGGATACTTATACTTTCCCTTGCTCCCATGACTCTCACATTAAACTTTTATTTAATTATTTCCCAGCCACCGTTCAAATTAGTTTTTTCCAGAATCTCCTAAGTTTCCATTTGCGCTCAAAACTTTCTGGCCAGCAATTAATAACTCCCAAGACCATCGCCAAGGACCCAACACAACCCATTGCGACCCTGGAAAACATGACCCTAAGTAAACATTAAAAACTCGGGGCAAGAAATCACAACGACGGCGAATAAAACGCACCTGCGGGGCCTATACGAAAACGTAAAAGCCCGGGAAATCAAGAAAAACACGCAAAACAATTATTCTTAAGATATCTCAGCGGCAACATTAAAAGCCAATTCCACTTGATGACAATAGAAACAAAGCGCACAACACCTGCCCTCGGGGGCGCACTGGCTGGGTGGGCGTGGCGCGGCTTATAAAAAATGCAAAAGAATCAGCCAGGCAAATACAAAGAAAATAAACCGCGAAAAGTCTGCCGTCGCTTTCTTCCCTGCTTTTCCACCTTTTGGAGCTATTCCAGCTTTTCTTCTTATTATTATTCTTGTTGGTCCTTTTTTAGGCATTGACATGAAAAATAATGTCACCCTCAGTCGCCATCGTCGCGAGTTCTTTACTCCAGTTTCTCCGACGTCTTGTTCTTAGGGTTTTCTAACGAATTTTTGTGTCAACGCCGCATGTCGCCCCCTGGGTGAAAAAACGACTGGATTTTGGGTATTGTCCGGTTGTCATTTGGTTTGTTTGTAAAAATGATTGGGAGAGATTTAATAGATTTATCATAGATTTAATTTATTAAATATTTCACAATATGCTAAAAATAATCTTAATCAAATTAAATAACTTGGAAATGTGTTTAAATCTAACACTTGTAAATAAATAATAATATATATCTCATACCGACTGCATCTCATGCAATTATCTACACTAGTTTTCTAGTGTAGATTTCTTACTTTACCACAGAGCACTCATTCTTCGACTCCATTCAGGCCCCATTGGAGCTCCACCCCCTACATTGTTGTTGGCATTTAAGTTGACATGCCCGCCCACAAACGCGCCCTTGGCCCCTCCCAAAGTCCACAAGCGACACAGAGCGACTCTACAAGGCGCGTGGCTCTAATGGGCCAACTTGTAAGCCTCCAATGCTGCCCCGAGGGCAGTACTTCCCGCGTCCAATACCGCGCCCAGTACTCTCCGAATTCCCAACGTGGAATGGAACTGAACTGCTCTATATAATTGTCACCATGGGTGTCGCTTATTTCGTTTGACAATTTTCTTCGTTTTTTTGGCCAGCTGCAGGCGACGAGTTGAAATGCCAAAACGTTTAAGCGCAAATTGTGGCAATTAAAAAAAGCGAGGCTGAGAGCTCTGCAATTGCTTTTCCGGACAGATGCCAACAGGCTGATAAGCACTTGACATGGCCGTTTGTTGGTGGAAAAAATTTGGGAATTATAGCAGTGAAGGGAAGATCGGCAAACAAACGATGTCAAAAGCAATTTATATGCAAATCGGGCCACAGAGTGTCGATGCCAACTGAGGCGTTGACGGCGAGTCGAGTCAATTGATGAGTTTTCATTGCATTTATTTGGGCATGAAATATCAAATATGTTTCGAGAAGCCCCGCGCCCCTCAACCCCCCCGCCTGCTTAACCCTTTGCTGACCAAGGACAACAAATTGGGCCGCACTTTTGAATAATGCATAAAACACGAATTTGTGAAAATGAGTTCAAACTTTACAAGACACCATTTGAATATCAAAGCGTCGTTTTGGCTATGCTTCCTTTCAACATAACTTTTTTGACGCCCTCAAAAATCCATTTAAATTATAATCGAAAATGTTGTAATATTGGATGATAAATCTGATAATAAGCCAAATTAAAAAGTGTTGATTTGCAGGGCTACAAGGAAAGTTATTTTGTATTTCAAAGGCAAACAAGAGAGAGCACTATAATCGAGTTCCCAGATACCCGCAACTCAACTAGTAGAACTGTGAACAAGAAATTTTTCTGGCATATCTAAATTATCTAGTACACCCTTTAACTATACGAGTAACGGGTATACAAATAAAAACTTGTTTCAAAAGTGTGGGCGTGACAGGTAACATGGGACAACAAATTTGCGCTGCGTCTATGTCCCTGGAGTCCGCATTCTGAATCTCAACTTTCTAGCTCTTATAGTTCTTGAGGTCTCGTCGTTTATACGGACGGACAGACAAACAGACGGACATGGCCAGATCGATTCGGCTATTGATCCTGATCAAGAATATATACTATTTATATGGTCGCAAACGCTTCGTTCTGCTTGTTACATACTTTTCAACGAATCTACTGTACGAGTAACGGGTGTAAAAAGGCCAATTGAATAAAAATTGTGTAAAGCAACAAATTGGTATCAAAATATATTTAATATTGAAAATGGAAGCTGTTGTTATTTTGTTAGTTATTTGTCAGTTATTTTGAGACAAATACAAGAACTAGAAAATATCCTACAAGAAATTCTTATAAAGAAATCACGATTTTAGAGAGCATTCCCATTCCCATCCTTTGCTGATCGGCAGCACGACGGACGCTAATAACCCAACTAAAACATGCAATGAGTTTTCCTCATCCATCGACCCTGAATGGGGGAAACCCCTTCCACTTCGATATTGTTCCACCTCGTGGCCATGAAATTGCTTTCCGCTCTCTGCAACCCACACTTTCAGATCCGAGACGAGCCACATCAGAATTCATCTGGCTGCCGCATATTATCCTGGATTGTTATCAACGGCAAGCGACCCATATAACTGCAGGCCCTCGGGGTCTTAGCCAAAAAAGAACAGCTAGCCAGGGGCAAAATGAACTCAAACAAAAAAAGAGCCCAACAAGAAAAACAAATTTAAAAACCGAAAAGCAAGCGAATATTATGTGAATCGAAGTGTGTATACCCTTAAGAGCATTAACATAATAATATTAATTTGTAGTTCCAATAAAACACCAACCTTAAATCAACTGTGAAATTGAATGTTAAACTTCCATAACCCAAAAAAAACAATAAAAATCGAGCCATACTAGGGTCCTTTTTAATTTTTCTAAAGTTATTTTCAATATAACAATTTAATTAGATTATTAATCAAAACGAATCTACCTATTCTAGGAGCTATATTACATCTCTTACCTTATTTTCCATATTAATTTTTGTATGTAGCTAAGAGTATTTCCCCCTGGAAGGGTATTCCAAAAAGTTCGAATGAATGCGTAGAGGGGGAGGATTCAGTTTCTAGGATTGGGGTGCGTTTTCAGGGCCGGCGCCTGCAGATAGGCACAATAATTGTATCAAAAGCATATTTTCCATTCTGGTAGAACGAATTTTATGCTTTTTCAATAAACATTAACCGATTTTGGTATTTTTTCATATACGAACGAGAAAAAGGATCCAAAAAGCAATGGCAATGAAAATGTTAAATGGCAAGCAGCCGAAAAGTATGCAATCATTCATGCGTTCATTATTTCATAGACTAAGCTCCGAGGGCATACTGTACAGTGTATATTCGTTTTTTCTACACAAATATGCAAACAGAAGATTTTCATGCCGTGAAGTATGGCAATCAATGAATTGGAAATATTTTCGTTTAACATTTCGCCTTTGGCTTTATATCTTAGATTTGAATCCCGTCACTTTCTCTGAACCATTTGTTTCTGTGTGCTTTTACATTATGAGACTTACAAATAAAATTTAATTTAAGGTAACACACTTTAGCTTGTTTAATTTCCGTCTTGGTGAGAGATTACTTTCTGAGTTTTCAGCTTAACCTCATATTTTGTTTAAGCTGATAACCTAAATATGGTTTTTAGTTGGTAAATCAGAGACTGTCTTATATTTTCATATGGAGATATGTAACTAATTTTTTATCTAAATATGCTTTGCTATTCATACTTCAAATACATTAACTCTTTAATGGTGATTAACCTTTAAAGCTTATATTTTGTGAGGAAATACCGGCCACATACTTCTATCACTTATTAAAACACAACCGAACCTTCTTTCTATTTCTAACAAATTAAGCCCCATCTTAAGAACCAGCCAGCATGAAGGTCACAGTCACAGCGATTGGGGCGACAACATTAGCATTACCATAATGTTGCTGGCCACTTGTTTGACTCAATTAGATACATTAGGCCAGAATGGCGCAAGTGTCCAATCTAACTTTGACCATTCGCAGGACTTGTGGCACAGGACGAGGGAGCAGGGATAGGTCAGCGGAAATAATAAATGCTTGGGCACATTAAATAAATGATTATTACAAAGGGGGCGACTGGTGTAGGACATACGGGGTTCGACTTCTTGGCCCTGAAAATGATGGGAAATACCATAAAAGCGCTGCAAAAATGTATTTTATTTGGGCAGGACTTACACAAGGAAGTTATCTGGCGGAGCAGTGGGAAATAAAAATTATCAACGTGCGAAATAAAACCAAGCCAATGTACGGGGTACATATATGTGCCAAAGTTATGATTGCCCTGGCTCCCCCATAAAAACTGATTATGACACTTGATTAGATGCTTTTTTTTCGAAACCATTTCATTTGGAATGGCGAATGGCAATCGCATAAAGCGGAGTATTTCGTTTAGTTTATTGTTGCTCAAACACATCACTCAAATCGCTGAATTTATGATCTGTCGCAGTGTCGTAAATGTATCGAATTCTTCTCGGTTATTTCAATGGATGTGCGTTTCCTTTTTCCTTTTTCCCGAATTTCCACACTACCATTTCAGGCGGACCATAATTAAAATAATAATTTTCACGGAAAACTTAAGACCTAGTAATTATAATTGTCAGTTGTGCCAACCCCAGAAGAGGCTGGAACCGTGAATTTCGGGGTTGCTGCTCATTAAACATAATTTTTGTGTAAACAAAGGCGAGTGTAACTCGAGAACAAAATCGATGTCGGGTTTCATTTGCTGCCCCACTGCCGAAAGAAATGGGTGGTGCGGGTGGTTTTTCAGAAGGTCTCGCGGTGTACGTGTTACTTTTTATAACCAAAAATATACTTTTAGTATCAGACGACAAGAGCTGAGTCCTTACACTTTCAAATACGAATTAATACCGCAAAGTAAACTTTAAAAGTAAATTATATAATTTCGTTAATTGCCAGAAATGAGGAGATTCTTACAGCTTACAAAATTAGTAAATTTGTTTATTATAATATAAACAAATACAAAATTATCCTAATTCAGCGTCGTTAGCTATCTAACAAGCTAACCACAAAACTCAAAGAACGCAAATGATGTCATCGCGAAATATGTCGAAAACCTTCAATTACATAGACTCATCATCATCAGAGTCCTTATTCTTCTGTGACATCAAAGCCAACTTAATTGACAAGTGGCGGTCAACAACTCAATGCCTTAAAACAAGCAACTCATTTGCATGTCAACTAAAGACAAAGGGGCCCCAGTAAGTGGATAATGGCAGAAAAGACCAGGGTTCTCAAATAAATAAAAAATAAATGGCAATTGGCAACTGCAAACGAAAGTGCTGGCAGCACTAAACTGGTTAATTATAGTTAACCCCCAAGCAGAATGATGCAGCAAAAAAATTGCTAACCGCAAATAACTTATGTCGTCATTGTGTCAACGGCTGTTATTCGAGGGTCGGAGTTCCTCCATATATAAGGGTTTTCGGGTTCTGGTCCTGTTCACTTGACCGCAACAGTTGAAATATGCCACTGAAAATTGAAAAACCAATTTTATTGACCCCCGGGCATCGACAGTAAATGCTGGAGAGCATTGGAAATAATTGAAATGAAATTGGAATTTTATTGGAACGGAATTGGAAAAGGTCTGCGACTTATATGAAATAATCAAATCCAGGGAGATCCTTTAATTTTAAAGTATTATTCCGAGGATCTTCTTTTTTACCATACTACCAAGTTTCATAGAAATCTCTAGGTAAAAACGTTTCCCATTTAAGGTACTCAATTTTGAGAACAGCAAACTTAGTTAGCATAGGTATATGAAATGTGCTTTCTCAGAATACCAATAGCTTTAGGCTCCAATTAAATAAACATAAAACGTCAGCGACTGGACAAATAATTTTAATAACCAAAATTGCAATACCGTCGGGGGTGAAAGGATTTTGCATGAGAAGTGCTGCTTGCGGTCGTTTTAAACAAACCGCAGGTGTTGCATACATTTGCCAGCTTTGCATTAATTATGACGTGTGTCTCGGGAAAAGGCGTGGAAAAGGGGGGGCGGTTAGTGTCCAGGGGGCGTGGCGGTAAAACTATTTGCCGCACTTGCGACCAAAAGCTGGGAGCTCGTACGTAAAATTGTAGCATACTTATGGGCTAAAGTAATTTTATTGCCATGCTCAGGAAGCTGCACAGACGACGACGACGACGAGGATTCCTGCAAGAGGTCCTGCGGAAGGAGAGAGAGGCAATGCGGATCCACGTAGAGCTCCTGGCACATCGTGTGACCCGTAAACTTTACAGTTTCTTTGTTTGGACTTGGCCCAACGTCCCCAAGTTTGTTGCCGCTCTTATTATTTTAGTTGGGTAGTTCTCCCCAGTTTCTCTTGTTTCTCTACAGCACAGACAAAAATTTAGTTTATCCCTGATTTTAATTTCTTAAATTAAAATAAAAATAAAATACAAAAAAACCAAAAAGCAAACATAGCCCACATATAGCCCCAATAAAAATAAATCCTGAGTTTTTACAAATGATACCTTTTGAGAACTTTAAATTGATTAGTACTATTAGTTTTACCTAGAAATGTTGTTATATCATATCGTGCGCATATTGTAATATCTTTATAATCTAAAACAACCAGTAAGTTTTAAAAATGTTCTGTGTAGTGTTTTTTTAACTGTTGGGATCCAGCGTCATGGGTATGCGTCCGCACATAAAATGTTATTGCGAAAAACTATTAAATTTCTCTAGGGATGAAAATATGATCAGAAAT
This sequence comes from Drosophila yakuba, assembly GCF_016746365.2. NCBI lineage: Eukaryota > Metazoa > Arthropoda > Insecta > Diptera > Drosophilidae > Drosophila > Drosophila yakuba. The sequence goes on along the minus strand of NC_052528.2, from coordinate 5,398,021 downwards.
TTAAATCGATTTATTAAAACCCGTCGCAGTTGTTCGTTCAAGTGATTGGAGTTGGTACGTTACTTGGCCAAAAGGCAGGAGGACCTACAATTGCGAAAAGGAACATGTGTTGCCCAACAAAAGTTTTGCGGCGGAACACCGAAAAGGTTTCCAATGTGAGCCGATTTTTGATTGATGGGAATGTATTTTTAACAGTGGAATGTTATGGAGTGCTCTGAATAAGGAAATTTGAATATCTATAATAATAATAAATTAAAGAGGAAATATAAATAGCATTTGGTGGTCTAGTTAAAGTAGAATAATTTTTTCTTAGGCCAAATTGTGGTTGCATTTAAAATAATTAAGAACCCACTGTGCAAAATTCCTTTTCCGAACCCATAGACATCCGCATTTGCAGTCATATTTCGGTCAAAAGGGGGAAACCAAATTTACTATGTACACTTAATGTCTAGACAAAGCTTCCCAATTACCTTATCCGATTACACGAAGATTTGCCCCACGAAGTGTTGGCCGTTGACTACTACAACTCCCCAGAAACCCGATCCAAAAACCCAGGCCGAAAAGCACCGCTTTTTGGAAACCCTTGACCCGGCATGCCAGGAACTCTTCGGGAGGAATCTTCATGTTACTCTTACTATTGTCCCTTTTTTGGGACATGGCCCAACCCTTTTCGGTGGAGCGGAAAATGTTGAAATAATTTGGGCAAAAGAAATATTCTCACACCTTTTGCTGAGTAAAAAGCACTTAAGTGCCTTGGCCAGGACTCGGGTTTTAATTGAAGTGCAGTCCAAAGTCCTTGTGTGTGTGTGTCGTTTTTCAAGCAGGTGTAAAGTTAAATCATAAAATGAAATTAAAATAAACCAAAGCCGAAGCTGTAGCTAAAGCCAAACGTAATGAAGTACAGAAACACTCCACAAAAAAGGAAAGAAAAGGATTAAGCATGGGCTAACTCGACATCCCAAAGGGTTTCTCTCCTGGTTGGCTCCCCTGGCTCCCATAATTAGCAGCAAGTTGGCTAACAAATTTTTTGAGAAATTTTTCCACAATTTTTTACGTACATTTTTTATGCGGAACGCAACATTTTGTTATTGAAATATTCATGAGCCTTTGCCCAGTGAATTGACACAAGGACCCAGTGGCGTGGCCCATGAATTCGAACCCCTTTTCCAATGAAAAGGTATGAGAATCACTTCAATGTTCGTTTTAATATATTGAAAAAATAAAAATGTATTTGGATAAAACAAAAATGGGTTTACTTAAAAAACGGTACCGTATCTAACTTATCTAATGTGTTAACGAAACTTAACATAGTTCTGTGTGCACTTAACCCTAGAAAGCCGTACGTCTCTGCCTTTGGCCTGCGCAAACGTTTTTGTCATATTACAATATAATTTATTAAAATTCTTATTTGCTACGCAAAGGACCTCCGCAGGATGAGAAAGGGAGACGGCTAGAAAGAGATAGCTGAAGAGCACAAGGTTATAAAAGCAAAAGCGACTCGTTAGTGCTGAATTTTTAATAAAAAGCCACACATGATATCTCTTATAATTTGATATAATGGGACTCATACTTCGTTACCCTTGTTATTTTATGTGAGTGTAATTGCCTTTTGGTGGTCATTAAATAGATAAATCCCCACCAGCCTCGCTTTTTTAAGCTGTCCTTTCCACATTTGCAAATGGAAAACGCAATCAAAACGCTCGAGAGTCAACAAAACCGCTAAGTAAACTCAAACAGAATGGTCGGTGGGTGGTAAAGTGGGAGGAAAACCCACCTGGAAATCCTAACATTTTATTCGATGCCCACGCATTCCTGTGAACTACAGCCAAATGCACACGCCCCCATAAAAATATATGTACATACAAACATTTACATATGTATACATTCGTATATACACGACATCCGCCGACATTCAGATCCGGTATTCGATGTTTGTTTTTGCGGTTACGCCCCCGAAATCGACCGACGAAATCGGGTGGGTCAGCGACTTTGAACACTGGGTCAAAAACTGATGGTGAGATGTGGAAGTTCTGGAGTTATACACGTGTGTTAAAACAAAAACATATCTTTTAAGGTAAGAAGAGAAAAGTTTCTTCTCCTGATTGGTTTATGTTTCCTTGAAGGGCACTAACAACTAAAATACCTTAGTTATGCATATGTACATATGTTACTATATATGTAAATGCATATAAGCCTTTCTCCACGACTTTGCAAGTCAGGTCACAAAAATTATTATTAACTAAATCTTTATTGTTATTTTACCTATTGCAACATGCAGAAATAACATTGGTGCTTTGACAACTTTCCCTAGCAAATTTCATTTTAATCGGAATTTTGAGAATAATTAAAAAACGTGCTAATGGAAATTAAATATGTGCCGAAACAAAAGTCCAAATAAATCCAGATGCAAAAAAGTGAACTGACCCATAAAATGTCAAGGTAAATATGAATCCGAAGTTATTAATGAAAGCAAACAGCTCTTTTTAACGAGCAAGTGCAAAGTGAGGAACAAATAACCGAATCGGAAATTCATCAAAGAACAAAACTGCCACAACAAAACCTTATGAGCAATATAGAAATAAAAATTTGGACAGGCGTTTTTTTTAAATCAGTTTTAAAATGGGTCAAAAAACACCATGTAAATATAGCCATACGAAATTGCTTAAACAGAAAATTCTTCGATTCAAAATACTATCCACCCTTCGAAACTAATTTAGTATGAGGAATTTTTCCAATTGTTCCTTCCAAGCCAAAACACAACAATTTCCCCCCGGAATCTTTCAAGTTCGAAGAAAATTAGCCAAACAAATGATGCAAGGAAGAAAAACCAAAATGCCAGGAACAGGCAATTAAAGAGCAACCAATACCCCCCTTTCCCAATCTAAAATCCTGAAATCCTGATTTTCCCCCGACCTTCGGGGCAGGCAGCCAGGCAAACGGAAAATTCATTACAAACAAATTAACAAATAAATCAAATTTCAATACGAAAATTTGTTTGCGAAAACAATTTTGAGACGGGTTGGTAAGTTCTGGGGATAAGGCTGGGCGCGGGCATGGCTACACATACAAATCGCATGCCACGCCCCAACGCGGAAATCCAGCCCGGAAAAGGGGGCGGGATTGGGGGCGACGTAGAATCCGTTTGACTGACAGGCGGCAAATCGTCTGAAGCCCGGCCAGCGCACTTGAGAAATCATTTATCTAAATTAATTCCTGTCGTTTACATTTGCCAGAAACAAAAGGAGGAGTGGGGTGTTCCCAGGATGAGCGGGGATACTCGTGGGGTAAGTTGATTTTAAATGCCAAAGAAAGCAAAAATCAAAGATTAAGACAAACATTTACTACTTGTCCGTTTTTGGGAGGGATCCTGAGCATGAACTGCCAATTGCCCGGAAGCGAGACAAACTCACGCCTCAAAAACCCAAGCCCACTGATAAATGACATGAATTCGCGTTTCTGTCGACTTCGCGTTAATAACTCATTTCGAAATTCCACAACGAACTCCAGCATACGTAGTATGTAACCCACAACTGACATACAAAAAAACCGGAATAACAATTAAAATTGTTCTTAGACTCGAATGGCAACATTTTCAACCCTTTCAACGAATCCCCAACTCAGTTTACCCCTGTATTTTGAAACGCGACGGGCGGTTTTTCGTCCCAGGAAAAGTTTTGATACATCAAAATCGCGAGGGAAACGCGCGGTTTTTGACGTTAAGCTTTGGGAAAGATGAAAAGTTCCATGGAGAGTGAGAGTTTGCCCTAAAACAACTATATACAAGTATATGAAACTTAAATGAGAGGGAGAGTGCGATAGAGACTTATACTTGCTGTTGAAATAATTGGTTCTGTCAGAAGCAGCAATTATTATGCCTAAGCCTCTCTATAAATGATATATCAAATGGAATATTTGATTGCACACTTCATTTGCTGTCGTCAACAATAATCTTGTATGACTAAGTAAGATAGAACAAGTTGAGTTGCAGCTAGTTTTTACAAATACCATATTTATGTTAATCATCACTTTAAACTACGTTTGTGTCAATAATAAAATTATATTAGTTGTATCTCATTTAAGATGCTTCCATATCCATCATAGGAACTTTTTACATTTTAAATAATAAGTTATGTAAATTATTTGGCACTAATAGACTCTTTAAACAAAAGTAATTACTGTAATTAACAAAATTAATTTATTCCCTTAAGCAAGTTTTGATGCGGAGGCTCCAAAAGAACATTATTCACAAACTCAGGAGTCTTGCGAGCATAGGCCACTACCAGTTTATAGGGAGATAGGAACTTCTGATCCTCATTTTTGTCGCCCTGCTGCAAATTCATGGATATAACAATTTCTATGAAGTCGTCCAGGAACTGTTCATGCAAATCTGAAGGCATTCGCTCCAGAAAAGGACAAATGGCCTTAACATTGTCTGCAAAGTAAGCACAGAAAATAAGTAAATAAATAGTTTTAATATGATTAGTGGTTTTAGGTTACCTTTCAGAGTCCTGACACCTTCATAAACAAACACCTCGTTGCGTATTTCCACATTGTGTTGCACGAAACCCACATCGTTCAGCAGCTGACTAAATTCCTCGCCAGGATTTAGACTATGGTGAAGTGGGGAAATAAACCGCTCCACATCCTGCATATAAGGCGACCACTTTTCATGCGTTTTAAGAATCTTATAGACTTCGTAAACCGGATTGGAGGCCAAAAAGGCCAGCAGGCAGTCACCACCCTCGGGCTTCAGAAGATTGTAGATGTTTTCGAGGGCTCCCTTCAGGTTTTGCACCCAATGGAGGCAGTAGAACGAGGTGACATGGTCGAATCTGCCACTCAAGCCCTCGGGTAGCCGCTCGCATCCAATGTCCAGGACCTGGAATCTGGTCCGCTCCTCCCGCTGGTAGTGCTTACTGGCATAGTGCACCATCTGGCTGGAGATGTCTGTGCCCACCAGCTCTCCACGAATGGGCAGCAGTGGCCTTACGAAGTCCATGAGCACGTTTCCGGACCCTGAGCCCACGTCCAGGAGGGCATCCTCTCCATCAGATCGCCACTGCAAGGTGGAAGCAAACTCGTCCAGAATCAGCTTGGCATCGTGCCTTTGCACCTGGTTGGCGTGCTGATACAGAGCGGCCTGATTCATCTCGACAACTGATCGACGATTGGGGCCGATCTCAGCTTTATATACTCATCGCTCGTGATGTCACCAGTTCACAGATTCTAATTTTTTGCTCTCGCCAGAAATCCCACTCTCCAGCTTATGACGCTGGAGCTAATTACGTACGCGTATTATTTATTTTTAAAGCTCTGTAATTTTATCGGTTCGGTTTGGGGAAAAACTACAAAAAGAGAGCGCGTCTATGACAGCTAGAAAATACACTGGTCCACAAAGTTCGAAGACTGCACTCATAATGTTAACATTCGATAATTAGGAAATTTATTCTTATATCATCCAAACAGCTAATATAAATTAACAGAGTAGTTGCACTTGCATTGAGTATTTAATAAAACATATGTTAACCACTTTAAAATCGAATAATTTCGTACATAACAAGCCTCGTGCCCATTTTTATCTTCAGAAATCGGGCGAGGAAAGCTCAAGTTCTAGGTCAATGGAGCTTTGCTAATGCTTCCTTCATAGAATTATTATGACTTTTGAAGTACGTAACCAGGCATTGACATGCAAATTACCAACGAACTTGAGCAAAACCCCTGGAAGTAAATTCCACACGAAATTAACATAATTTTCATGAGCAGTGTACCAGCCTCCAATTGAACAATGGAGATAAGCCACAGCCAATGAATAAGAATGCCCAAAAACGATCCAAATTTTCGATGAACCCGAAAGTGCAGAAGTACAAAATGTTGGAGGTGCATTCAACCCGCGAAAGAATCAAAATAAGTGAAGTTAGTTCGATGACCTACCCTAAGATCGGTTCCAAAACCGTGCAAGACCAACTAATCTATTTCTGGATAAGTATATACCAATAATTTCATGTTGGACCTAGAAAAAGAAAGGGGAAAATTATTATTTTGACGATACGGTTGAGCCCCCTTTTCGATGCTCCGGGTTTTATAAATTCATTAAAAACATTCCATTTAGCTGCAAATTACATTTGTGTAATTGCTGGCAGGGCCAGAAAGCTAGCCAGAAGCTCGTGACATTTCAAATATTTCACATATGAGCAGAACGACCGTTTGATGTCCCTGCGATATCAAAATGAGTACATTCATATATATTCGACTCCACCACTTTGGTTCATATCCTGCATTCTCCAACATTCGGCACATCACATCCATATAAATTCATTTGCCAAAGTGACATCAAAAGCCCTCGCTCGAATTCTGTTTCTGGCTTAATGTGTGTGGGCGTTACGGCTGGTTAATTGCATTTGTCGCAGACTCTTTTTGGCCATATAGGCAAAAGGCTGAAAGGGGTTACTCGGCTCGAAATTAACGAGAGCTGTCGATTGGCTCGAGCTGTCACAGAGCCACGGAAATCAATTAAATCGGACGAACCAAACCGAAACGAACCAAACGGAGGGCTTCAGCATTTCGAATCACATGGGAGTTTGAGTGTTTCGAGTTTCTTGGCTTTGAGTATTTTAACAAAATTTTCGAATATAAATCAATTATTCTACGAGATGAAGTTGAGTCTTTAGGCATAAGCGGGGATATACAGATTTGTATTTCGATTTGATAAGTCGAAGCATTTAAAATATAAGATAAATATTCTTATAATTTAAGAAGTAATTATTATTTAATTATTAATATAATTTAAAATATAAGATAAATATTTTTATAATTTAAGAAGTAATTATTATTAGCATGTGAACTTATCCTTTGTGTGTAAAGCTATTTTAGATTTACTTGTAACCTCTTGATTTATAACCATAAGATTACTTCCCAAAGCATTATACATTTTTCACTAGAAAATGTGACTTAATTTTTGTACAGAAATTTCTGTAATCAGTATTTGCTAAATTTAAAATTGTGAATCTCTTTAGGAAATATTTATTATTATTATATTATTATTTACTGATTCTTTAAAAGTGTTTTAGATAACTGAGTTTTGGGTATATGCCTATGAACTTTCACTAATTTTATTTAAAACACAGTGAATTAATGTGTTACCTTTCTTTAAATACATAATATTAAATGACTATAATGCAACCTAAATATAGAGGACAAATTTAATGTAACTATTTACAGTTTAATAAGGTTAAGTCAGATAAGTCAACATATATGCAACTCTTCCCCTAACCCAACCAGTTCTTCAAAAATAGGTAACAGAAGAAATAAAAATCCAGAAGAAAAAGTTATCAGAATCTCATAGTTTTATATGATTTCCAATAGAACACGAACACCAAGAGCTCCTCATAAACCAATGAACAACCCTTGAATCCCACTCCAGAACCTGCCCCATTCTTCCCGAGAAATTATTCGCACTTAAAAACTATTTAAATGTTATCTAACTGAACAGTAGACTATATAGCAAGCCGTTCTGGTTATTTGTGCATGTGGTAAGGGGGTTGGCAGTAGAAACAACAAAAAGTCCTGCATATGCTAAAATATCAAAATAACAAACACAGCAAGAAATTCGTATATGTTGAGAGCAAAGGGTTGAGGGTGAAATGAGTTTTTAATGTCCCACAGGGGAATTATTCTTGAGCTCGAGACAACCACACATACACAGAGAAAATAGCTGGATATATTTAATGCAGCTCTTTAAATAAATCATATTTTGGACTAATTGGTCTAATTATAGACTGTTGTTCTATTGAAAAACATTTACCATAACTGATCACAAGATTCTACCTACCTTGTTCATTTGCCACAGATATTTTTTTAGCAGACAGTCCAAAATCAATAAGTAATACCCTCTTTATAAAAATGTTACTTTCATTAACTTTAACTTGGGGAACTGGACAAACTATTTCAAAATTGGGTGATGATAAACAAAGATATTAAATTTTTGTATTATGCATTCAATTACATACCATTAAGGTAATATTTAAATAAGAATAATGATATTTCAGTCAATTCGTTAGCTGATTTAGCATTAAAATGTATGCAAATTTTTGTAGTGTAAAAGCCAGGATAGAAGAGTGGGTAATGCGGATTTAAAATACAAAGTAAACGGCGATTTGTTGTTATTGATTAGACCGGACAGACCCAGACAAACATATGAGCTCATCCTTGGCTTCGCTTCATCTTCTCGATTTCCCCACGAAGATTCAAGGGGCGATTTTCCTGTCTCCCAAGACGACGATGCCCGCAAACTTGATGAGTATTTAAAAGTTTTCCATTGTGTGTTTGATGAATATTTAATTAAGCATAAAAGGAGCGGCGCAAGAAAAGGAAGAACTTCGGCAAAGGGTTGCTACTGTTTCACTGTGTTTTTCTTTTGTTTTTCATTTCCTTTTCGCCGAAAACATCCTTCCCATTTTCCCAGCATTGTGTGGCGAGCTTAGAGAGTGCAAAAGAATAAAATAAAATCAATTAACGCTTCCTTGTTTCGATTTTGCATTAGGCTTCCGGTTATCATTTAATACGCTATCTCAATCCAAATTTTACCAAACATTCCATACCTATATAAATTTAACAGAATAAGTTATAAAGGGTTTACAATTTTTATTAATATATTTCCAAAATAGGTGTTTATTTCTCTAACATAATTTAATTTCCATCAAATTGTATTTTTAACCAGTAATTGTGATTTTAATCGAAATTTTGAGAGAAAGGAGTCAAAACATATAGAATAAATTAATTGAGTAAAGCAATAAGTACATATAAATATTACAAATAAATATCAGCAAAATTTGAGCTTTTAAATCTTCAAATGTAATTTTTAAATGTAAGAGTATTCAGAATTCACCAGACTGACGCTTCTCGAGTGTTTATATAATTTTTATTATATCAGTATTTTACAAGTTGCAGGCACAAGGCCAGGCTCAAAAGAGCAGCGAAAATAATTAAATAGTAAAGAAGGCAGTGCGCCGAAAGAAAGTCCCCTCCCAAAAATCCAGCCCACTCAACCCTTTGTGCCGCTTTCTTCCCTCACATATTTTTTTCCTTTGCCCGATGTTCGGTGCCCAAAGAAGCCCACAGCTAGCGAGTGTTGATGGCAGCCGCAGCCAGCGAAATCCTTTTACATTTTATATATGTATGTATATGCATATTGCTTCTTATATTAATTTGTTTTTCTTTTTCGATTTTTTGTGGGCGTTGGGAAAATTAATTAAAAATTAAATGAATGAACGAACGCTGGGATAATGAGCCCCTAAGCTGATTTTGCGCTTAAAAGTATGCAATGGGAAAAAAATGTCGAGCTGCCCGAGCATGGCATTCAATAACAATTTCCACCCCACTGCCACGCCCACCTGAGCTGTACAGGTATTTCGCCCACCCACCAAAACAACAAACAAAAGGAAGGAAAAACTTGCAATTTTTGTCGCATTTTTTTTGCTGCTGTTTGCATTTTATTTTCGTTTAATATCGACAAAGAGCCAGCGGAAAAGGAATCAGAGGGACGTGGGGCAGCAGTAAAAAGTGAACAGAGAAATATTGTGAAATTTTCTTTAACGTAACAAAATATTTTTATAAAATAATCAAGTCTTCCTTTTGGGCTGTTTTGTTTGCAGCAAATTATTTTTAGCTTTGTGCAAGAGCGAACGTGAAAACTGTGGGGCGCTTTTTTTTTTGTCTTGTTCGGGTGTAAATTAAAATCGCCCGCATTGCGCTTTTTTATAATGAGCAAATTGTGGGTGAGGCAAACCCAATACTGAAAGACAGAAATAAAATTAATTAATAATGGCAAAATACTTCAATGGCAAACCCACAAAAAGCGAGCAAGCAGCGATGATTAAAGGAAAAATATGATAGGACTGGGGGAATTAAAAGGAATTCGGTAATTGATACTTTTTGAAGAGGAACTGTGCCATACTATAGAGGAAATATCTATTATACCAGCCCTTGGCTATACTTTTTTTATTTAAATTATAAGTTCTTACTAAGCTGCCCGATTTGCAGGCAAAAGTTTCGAATTAGCTTTGGCTCAGGCTATGACCTTATACCACAGGGACTGAAAGTCAAAGTCATAGCACCCCTAAACCGCAAAACATTCCAGCTACAAGCCCCCAACTAAATTTCTCCCCCTTCCTTGAAGAAATATTAAGACAAGGACAAGAAGGGCGAGTACTATCAAAAGTCAATTACAATGCAATTATTGTTTGCCCCAGCCAGTGGAAAACCAGAAAACGTTTTTAAAAGCCATTGAAAACTTTAATTGAAAATATCAAATTATTTTCGAGTTAGCGTCAGCATAAAAAAGTCAAAGCACTCGTCTTGAGTTCGATGAGGTTTCAAGGAAGTCCTGCGATATAGCCGACGATACACTTGTGTGTATGTAAACCATTAATTACTTGGCCAGATTGTAGTGAAAGAAAGTTGGTGGTGTGGGGGGAGGTGCTTAAAAGAAAGTTGCCGCATAGTCAAGAGGCAGGCCAAATTGTAATGAGTTGGCATTTTGTGAAATTCCCTGAGCCACAGGCAGACCCCACTGAAATATCTTGTTGTAAAGTAGCTGAAATGACATTAAAAGGGCAAAACCAAGCAGAAAGGACACCCGCATCCTTATGGACACTAACCAGTCGGAAGGACGGAAGGAAGAGCCAAAGAAAGGCCTACACACACATATGGCCTTCGACCAAGCTGGGGATAATTCTTCTCTTCAACCCTTCGCCCATCGCTTCATAGTTTACAATCTTATTATCTCGGCTTGGCATCTCGAGGCCCACACTCAAACACACACATTTTCGTAAGGCAATTAAAAATCTTCACACTGTCGTCGATGTCCTATGTCCTTTGGCTGCATTTCCTCCGCTTTTTGTCTGTTTTGTTATCCCCTCGGCCCAACTTGATTTTGTTTATTAAACATATTTTGCATAAAATTCACTTTATTTGCAGTTTATTTCGTAAGAAAATTATAAGGTTTCACACTCTCCCCCTTTTTCCGAGCGACACGCTTGATAGTTTTTCCCCCGGGAGGAATTGCGTTTCGGAGGAGGGATAGTGCTCCGTATTCTTTGATTATGTTGGATCACGTTCTGCAGAAAGTTATTTGCTGGTGAGAGTGGTTTGTTTGCCTGGAATTTTAGTTGTTGAAGATGCATTGCTAAGACTATGAGACACGGATTTGAATTTTCGGGGATTCTGGAAATACTTAGGGAATTAAGCAAACAACGATCAGCCAGCTTCGCAAGTCGAAGTTCATATAGCCCTGCAAGTGTTTATTTATTAACAAAAACATAAACTCGACTCCCATAAACTTATATATGCAACGTAAAAGTTTAGTTAGAAACGTACAAACGAACAAAAATCAGTTTCGTGATTTTTTTGCAGCCAGCAGGGTCCCAAATATGTTTACTTCTAATTCCATAACCCCCGTTCATCGCATAATCCAATTTTGCCACCCCGCACCCGCATTTCACGCAACTCTTATCTAACAGATTCACTTCAGCATATTCCAGCAGCACCCCGAATGCATTCACACATGAAAATCCCATAAAAATTGACAATAATAAGCCACATATCATCATTTCACTCTCCACACATATGCACAGACGTACGTTCCACTCGATAAGAAGTCAGCAAGGCCTGGAAATCAACCAGAAATCGAAGGCTACCCTTCCGAAACCAAAAGCCAAAAGCCGAATGAAGAAGAAAATCCCATAAAAAACAGTTCAATGATATAGAAAAATAGATAAAGATAAATTTGCGAAAATAACAACAAAGGCACTCGGAGTGCGACAGGGGAAATGGCAAATGGAAAACGCGTGGCAGCGAATCAACTTTAAAATAAGCCGCACACGGCACTTGAAATTCCCAAAAAAAGGAAGTCGGAGGGCACTCGGATTTTCTTGGTGTTGTCAAGTGAATAATGGGACAAATCCGCAGTGTAAATATGACACGTTGCAAAATGGCATTCGATGATAAAATAAAAAGGCATCTCACAGTTCAGCACTACACTCGAAAACAGGGCCAGGAAATTCGCAAACGGTATGCATGTTATGTATGTAGAAGTCAATTATATTTTAACTGAAAGTGTTGAAATACAATATATTCTTTATATTTATATTAGTTTAAAAACAAGAAATGTCAACACTATCAGGAGATATATCAATTTGCTTCTTAATACTAATTATTATATTTTGTTGCTATTTCTGTTTATATACGTTTTTTATAAAATAGACCCAAAATTATACATATTTTTGCTATTGTATATTTTTAAAATTTAAATTATGAATTTTTATAAAAATAGCAATACAAAAGAAAACGCATTTTTGCAAGTGAACATACTCATAAACTCCCACATCTGGAAGGCTGAAGTCACTGACAGACACACATCCTTTGGGAAAGGTGTTTTGACAGGGCAAGTCAGAAGTGCAGACACAACAACAAGCACAAAAAAATCAACCAGGAGCAATGGCAACAAGGGGTTAATATTTGTGCCGCACCCTCACCGAAGCGTATCAATAAAAAGATCGCTCCGCTGGGCATTCAAATTGTTTGTTTGATAAGCCAGTGTGAAGAAGTACGAGCACTGAGCCGATTTTTAGCCTACTAAAAACGTAGAAAAATTTATTAAGGTCCAGTTTTAAACTTATATTTAAATGAATAAAATATATTCATTGAAAAAAATGTTGTATGTGCTTATTAGTTTTGTATCATTCGTACATATTTGTTTTCAGTGTTGTAAGTTTATCTGGGGCCAGACTCTTTTCTTACCGAAGTTAATACAAATATTACGCCTTTTTATGCTGAAAGCAAAAAGTGAACACCAAATGTGGCATAAACATTGCTTTTGGAAAAAGGGTTGTCGGCCACAACCCACCCATTTCTTCAGCCGCCCGAGAAGCCGAGAAGTTATGACTTTGTGTCATTGAATCTTTATGTGTGCATTCGATATGCATTAAAATTCAATAATCATAAAAATAACACGCAAAATAAAGGGAAAATCCAGCACCCCGACTGAACAGCTCCTTCAATTAACCCTTGAATGGCAGAAAAGAAAATTGTCTGGCTCTGTGTCTTTCTGTACCAATATGAACGTCACATAAATCTTGGCAACACTACTACTAAGTCGCTATTAAGTAAAATTGACCACATATTTTATCTCATATGCGCACGCAACGAACGTACACGAAAATGGAGAGGGTCAGGGGTCATTCGAATGGTAGGTGGTGCGGGAGCTGGAGAACCAGGACAATGTGCAAGTAAATTAAGCCAAAGCTTCCAGAAATCGCAAATTAAATAACTTAGGAAAAAGAAACAATTAAAGTGGAAAATTAACAAAGTAAATTAACAATTAAATATGATAAAATGACAGGGGTGGCGCAAGAGTATTTTTAAACAAATGTATAAAATATTCTATTTTATTTTAGCGCTGCCTATTGATTGCTAAAGGTATACGGTAAATTCTTACATAACGGGGAAAAATAATATAAAGCTAACACCAAAAACCAAGAAAGTATTACATTAGGGCTTAATAGGTAATAGAGAAATTGATTTGATCTCAAAGGTATTAAGATGGAATTTCAAATACTTAAGTGTTATGCATTGGTTTTTAATAAAGTGCCAAGAAACCATATTTAAAAGGCCCGCCAAATCAAACGGTGTAGCCAATAAGCTATTTTTTTAACTATCTGGCAGCTCAGCTGCATTTTTAGAACCAATCTAAAATACCAAAATATATCGATATCGGCAATAAAAGAATCATCGCATTTCGCTTTCTATATATGTATTTTCATGTAATTTGAAATGCAAATATGAAGAATTACATATTTTCTTTAGTAATAATATAGAGGATTTTACCTATTTCGCACTATTGGCAGTATCCCCATTTGCCGGCTCCTCTTCATCGATAGCCGCAAAGTAGGAAAACCCTATCGAACTATCGCGAGTACGCCGCACTCGCAGTGACGTGTACTCTTTTTTTTAGTAAAATATAAGCCGCATCTCTGCACATAGTTTATTTTAAAAGAGCCTACCGACAAGTCGCGTTGATTAAGAATTTGTTGAGATAAACCCGAAAGAGATAGACACGTCAGCGGTTTCACAAACTCAAGAAAGATGAGGCAACTGGGTAAGTTTCTGGGCCATGCAAGAAGTAACCAAATTATGGTAATAATACATTTTCAATATGCCCCCGCAGCGAGCATTTTGTTGCTGGCTTTTGTCGTGGGCGGCGCTAGTGCCTTCTATTCGCCCACCGACGGCGTCGTGGAGCTGACGCCCTCGAATTTCGACCGGGAGGTGCTGAAAGACGACGCCATCTGGATCGTGGAGTTCTATGCTCCGTGGTGCGGTCATTGCCAGAGCCTGGTGCCCGAGTACAAGAAGCTGGCCAAGGCATTGAAGGGAGTCGTGAAAGTGGGCTCCGTGAATGCCGATGCGGACAGCACGCTGAGTGGCCAGTTCGGTGTACGTGGCTTTCCCACCATCAAGATCTTTGGCGCCAACAAGAAGTCGCCCACGGACTACAATGGTCAACGAACCGCCAAGGCAATCGCTGAAGCTGCTCTGGCGGAGGTGAAGAAGAAGGTGCAGGGCGTCCTGGGCGGCGGCGGTGGATCGTCTTCCGGCGGTTCCGGCAGCTCATCCGGCGATGAGGTCATCGAACTCACCGAGGACAACTTCGACAAACTGGTCCTGAACTCCGACGACATATGGCTGGTGGAGTTCTTCGCCCCCTGGTGTGGTCACTGCAAGAATCTGGCACCCGAATGGGCCAAGGCCGCCAAAGAGCTGAAGGGCAAGGTCAAGTTGGGTGCCCTAGATGCCACCGCGCATCAGAGCAAGGCCGCTGAATACAATGTGCGTGGGTACCCTACCATTAAGTTCTTCCCTGCGGGCTCCAAGCGAGCCAGTGATGCCCAGGAGTATGATGGAGGACGCACTGCCTCGGACATTGTGTCCTGGGCCGGTGACAAGCATGTGGCCAATGTGCCAGCCCCCGAGCTCATCGAGATCACCAATGAATCCACGTTTGAAACTGCCTGCGAAGGCAAGCCATTGTGCGTCGTGTCCGTTCTGCCACACATTCTCGATTGCGATGCCAAGTGCCGCAACAAGTTCCTCGACACACTGCGCACGCAGGGCGAGAAGTTCAAGCAGAAGCTTTGGGGCTGGGCCTGGGCTGAAGGTGGTCAGCAGTTGGCTCTGGAAGAGTCCCTCGAAGTTGGAGGATTCGGCTATCCGGCCATGGCTGTGGTCAATTTTAAGAAGATGAAATTCTCTGTGCTCAAGGGCTCCTTCTCCAAGGACGGCATCAACGAGTTCCTGCGCGACATCTCCTACGGACGCGGCCACACGGCGCCTGTTCGCGGAGCCAAGAAGCCAGCGATCGTGTCCGTGGATCCTTGGGACGGCAAAGATGGCCAACTGCCCACCGAGGAGGACATCGATCTGAGCGACATCGATCTGGATAAGGACGAGCTGTAAGGCTGTATTGATCGGAGACCAAGACTGTGCGGCCCAAGCTCAAATTTCCACTTATTAAACTAACAGACACTTGCATTCTGAATGATATTCATTAGTCAGCCAGCGTATCTAAATATAAATAACTCTAATTATCTATTAGCTTTTTTTACCATCCTCACATAGATCTAAACGAATCGAATCCAGCGAACATATAAACTATGTACCACAAAATGAATAAACTGTGCAACAAAACGTGTAAATTATGGGTGTGAAGTGTTAATAGGGTTCGAAAAGCCCTGGGAGTTGGTAATAAAGTACACAATATTTCGTGGCTAGCGAGTTTATAGAATGCATTCGTTCTAGTTTGCAGTACAAAAATATTGGAAAGAACGGTATACTTACATTTTAACTTTCGTCCATATCAAAAGTTTTTTCACTTACGTATAGTTTATTCTTCAGTTATTATATAATATTTGAAATAAATCATCAAATGTATTTATGTTCTCTAAAACTCGATAGCAAACTATGTACATCGAAGTATCCACATTTGTTAGTCAATGATTTATTCCAACGTAGTGTTGTATTAATATAAATTCGTAAAAATCAAAAAATTTACAAGCATAATCGTTTCAAGTCGGTTTGCTTAGTTTAGTACAACCCCAAACTCCAATAAAAAGTGTGATAATTTCACCGTTTGCGGTGGCAGAAGCATATATTTTATGTAAAACTCACATAAAAATGTCAAAAAAGATTTGTATATAAAATTTGATACTCTTAATGCTAAATAACGTCTAAAAACGTATTTTGACACAATATATAGAAGGATACTCATTCTGGTCTAAATGCAAAAACTGAAGATTCCTTAAATGTATTCGTGGCGGCAGATTGGCGCTTAAACTATGATTGGCATGGTATATTTATTAAGTACTTGGTTTCGCTTTAAGTACAACCTGTGTATAAAGGGACGGGAACCAGCATTTTGAAATGTATGCAAAAATTGGAAAACTCGAGGCATCACAAGGAGTTCGTGTGTTAATACAATTCGGACTCTGAATGCAAATTGGGTTGCGTGAAGACGGTACAAAAAGATCTGTGAATTCCCTGGGATTTCGAGAGAAACAACCAGGCAACGTGACTCAATTGCCACAATTTAGCTCTGTCCCACAAAAAAGAACAGAGAACAAAGCTGTGAGTAAACGGTTAAAACTACCTGCATGAGCAGCAATAAAAAGGCCAAAGATGCACGAGGGACAAGGAAAAAGGGCCAGAGGACAGGACAGGCCAAACTTGTTGAGCCCGGGATTAAGAGGAACAACAGATAAAGAAAGAGTCGGGGATGCGTAGGAATTCCAATTTACAATTATGAATGATTAATTCCCTTTCCAGCGAACTCCTCAACTGGTTACTACTATGTACTATAGAAACATCAAGGTAATGTTATGAAATTCGATAAAAATATGGGAAAATTCAAAGCAGCCAAATATCTTAGTGTACATGTTTTAAAATCGGAATATGTTTAAATATCTATGTTTTAATATCTAAAAAAAAGGCAAAGGGTATAAGAGGTAAAATTCGAGATATTTTTGAAGACCTATGACCTAAATCTGTAGTCATACTAATGGATTTTCGTTTCTGGCTGGCATTCAAGTCTTTTTCGAGTTACTAGTACTACTACGTCTAGTACTACTAAACCACTATCCTCCGGGTGTGCACACCTCGAATCAGGCCAACGTATGGTGGTGTTTCTGGTCGGGATAGTTCTCTATGGACTGAATGGAGCGCGATGTGGCGGCGGTAATGGTTGAGGATACATCCATAAACCGATACTTCTTTTCATCGCGACAGAGTAAGGGGTAGCAAATTATGCCGTAGTAGAAAACGAGGCAGAGAACGATAACGGTGAAGATGATGGCGATGATGCCGAATGTGGAGATTCCAGGTCGGCTGTCCAGATACTCCTTGGCCGTCTGCGGGGGCTGGGTGGTGGTGGGCGGCTCCGTGGCCTTGTAACCCCTTCTATTGTTCCGCGCTGCACTCGCACTGAAAACCAAGCAACTGGCGCCTGCAACAACGAGATACGTTTTCGTAAAATCTGATCGCGAGGCGATTTCTTCATTTTTCTCCCTCTCTTTAGCTCACCTAAAAACAGCACACACAACAGGTACGAACTGCGAGACATTTTTAATTTATTTTGAAATCACGATTGAGCACGAACGCGCAGCGAATACAGTTCGTTTGCCTTTTTTGCTTCTTGCTTTCTTCTCTTTTTGGCCACGAGAACGGGACGCAGACGCAGAACAGAGACTCGAGAATCACACAAAGCAACAAGAAAGCAAGACAAAAACCTTTCGCGTTGCTGGTCCCTACCAGACGGTCGTTGCTTATCGATATATGGCGATAGCCTGCGCTGTCGATGTTTTAAATCGCAGCATTTGGATAACAGTTTTTCGTATTGCTTATGCCGAAATTTAACAACTGATAATATAAATTCATAATATATAATCATTGAAATATACAAATTAAAAGAAAAAAATAATTATTATAGCTTTGTGGGTCTATGATTCATATATAAATTAGTGTACCAGTTATATATTATAAATTAACGCTATATTTCATAGATGCTTGTTAACAAACTGTTAAGAATATTACTGTACATTATAAACAAAAATATATATTTATATTAATATTTCAGGCTATCGTCGCAACAAACGACTAAATAGAATAAACTAGACCTTCTGTAAAACTATTAATCCGTGACTATAAAACGATATCATACCGTGACTTAGTCACGCCGCCTAGCAACCATCGACCATCGCCAGCCAGCACAGTTATCGATAACTCGACGAAAATTTGGTTGCCGAGCGTGTGTGCGCTGCCCTGTTCGTGTACACTTTATTTTCAATTGGTGAAAACTGTTATAAAACTAGCGAGGAAATATGTGAAAATAAGAAAAAGCCCAATCTCGACACTCGAACTGTGCGTGCACAATCGAATTGGCGACCCCTTGCTCGCGAAAACCAGATAAAAAGCATAAAAATAACAAAGGCGTTAGCAAACGAACGACGGGCGAACGAAGGCAAATAGACGCTTAAACCGATCGTTCCCATACAGTTGTGTATATTTAGTCATTGCACCTGATTAACTTGACGCAAGTAAATGCAAGTATAAACTCAAAAACGGCCAACGCAGAGCAAAAGTACAGTGAAAATTGGTCGATTGTCGGCGCACGAAGACGAATACGAACAAAAGGAAGAAGAAGCGAACGAAACAAACGAGAAAGAGAAACGGGACGAACGGCGATTTTGCATTCGTGTGTGTGTTTGTGAGCTCGAGTGCGCGCGCGTGTGTATGTGTGAGGGTGGAATATAAACAAAAAATAATTAACAATACGAATATCAAGAACGATTGCTCTACTTGGCGCAAAATAAAATGTCACATTTGCCGCTGGATGCACGAGCCATTCTCCAGTATCTAAATGATTTGGGCTATAGGAACATATCAGCCGAGCAACTCCGTGAATTTCTAAAAGGTAAGCAATACGTACTAGTGTGCGTGTGTGTGTGTGATTGTTTTTGGTTTGTTGTTTTTTATGCACAATGTTTTTTGGTTGCGGCTTTTCGGCTGAATTTCAAACGATTCGTCACCATCTCAATTTGTTTTTATTCACCCAACGAACGTGCGTACAAAGCACAGGCGAGAAAAAGAGCTTCGGCACAGCCAGAAATACGTTGCAATGGAAAAAGGGAAAAATAAAAACGTATTACTTGGAAATTGTGAATAACACACTATACATACCCATGGCACAGTGGTTTGCAGCAACAAAATTCATTCGGACCACACATTTAGGAATAATCAAATAAAGGCTCGACATCGAAGGAAAACTGCTTTTGCAAGGTTCTTGTACTTTGGCATAAATACATTTCAGTGGAAAGCCTAACACATGGCTCTTGTGACCCCACTGTTCTGTGTGTTTTTTTTGCTTTTGGCTTGCTTGTCTTAGTTGTTGTTGCTGCTGCCGTGGGCCTGCTTTTCAGCGTTTGCCAGTGTGTTTCGGCCTCCACCACATTGTAAGCTTCATCCGCAACTTCACATGAATTTTATCCACAAACATATATACATATGTACACGTACAGCCGCGGGTAAAACGCTAGGGAATTGTCAATATATCTTAATTTAAAATATCAATGAGAAATGATATCTTTAAATATATATAGATTTTAGTAACAAATGTAAAAAAAATCACTATTTCGGTTATATTAAATTTAACTTCCACCGCAACTGTATACATGAATTGTGTGTGTTGTTTTTTCCCCTCTCCTCTCTTTTTGTTCGTTTTTCGCTTTATGCTCTCCTACTTTTTCTTATTTGTTTCCCCTTTGTTGTTGTTGCTACTGCTAACGCTTGAGGGTTGCCACTAGGTTTTCTTTCGTTTTTCTTTGCGCCAACGTTTCGTGTTGTAATGGCAAATATAAAGCGAGGACAAAAAAAGTGCCAGCACAGCGTGCTGATGTGATCGTTTTTCGGGTTATATGTATATATTGACGCGCGTCAGTACTTATTGGCTAGCCATATCAATTATTTGCAAGTATTTACAGAGCACAGAGTTGCCGGACTAATTATTATGAGTTTAATATCGGTCATCGGCCATTATGCCTTTGGCAGCTCATTCGCATTGTTTTTTGGGAGACGTAAAAAACCAAAACAAATATAAATGTAATGCGATAAACCATATATTGCGCAAATGAGCAAGAAAAAAAACGATAAGATATATATTTATGAATATTTGTTAGGAGTGATTTTATAAAGTGAAATGATAATATTAAAATTGTAGAAGATACAATTTTTGTAATATATGTAGCTTATATACAAACATAAGCTTGGAATGACTGATTAAAAATAAATGTCAGCACCAACAGATAGTTTTCCCTTAAATAAATTTTCTTGCACATGTGTTTCTTCGTGCCTGTTTTGTAATTTCGCCAAAGGGAGATTACAAATATAACTGGTTTTTAATCAAATGCAGCAACAGAGTAAAATGTATGTTGCAGCTATGTCACCACCAATGCCACCACTCCGCGTGCTGGCAACGCCTCGCTAAGTGTAGCCCGACCTGGCAGCTCGATGCCGCAGCACAGCTGCTTCTTCTTCTTCTTCCACCCGCTTGGGTTGTGTTTTTGTGGTCCCATTTAGTTTGGAATTAAAATAAATTTACTCACACTTAACACTCGATGGCCTTTTAGGCAATACATACCGAAATGCATCCAAGTGCAGTTATTGATCTGATTTGTGTGTATCCGAATGCAAAATTGCATAACACACATCGGGAAACGTACAAGGAGCAAGAAGAAGAAGAACCACCGGGAGTAGGATTTCCCCCACAGTGATTTATTAGTTTAATTAAATTTCTCGTGGCAAATAAGTTAAAAACGCGGTTGGTGTTGGATTTCACGCTACGGTCGAATTTTGAATAAATAAAGCAAACTTATTAAATCTAAGGTTATAACAACAGCTTAAAACTGGTATAGCTTCATCGCAACTCATATTGGAGGGAAAATTAATTTGTGCGGTTCTTGTTTTGATTAGAATGTTTTTAACTATTTCTAAAACACAGTAAAAAGTTTCTTTTCTTATTTGTTCAATTCCAAAAATTTTTGTAATGGCCTGCTTTAAAGTTTATTCTTGGGTGCAATTGCAAAATCTTAAGTTTCAATAAATTAAACTATACATAAAGCTTACACTTATTTTTTACTTTATGTATTTCCCACAAAATTCCTAAATTATTGCCTTTAATTTGTTAAAATTCGACTGCAGGTTATCCCTTCAAGATACATTTAATTAATGGCGTTTTCTACAATTTCTTTTCTCTTTAATTCTGGGTCCGTTGGCTGCAGCTAATTTGCGCCAGAAGGTATGCAACCGCAGTCGGACAAACAAAGCGCCAGCAGACTTGCAACAACAACTAGCCACTCAACAGCAGCAGCTTCCGCAACAGCAGCAACTCCTCCTAAAGTAAAGGTCATAAAAAGCAAACGTCCTCTGTGTCACTTTAAGTTCTACCTGGACATTTGCGATCATCAGTTAGCTAAACGCATTGAGTCCGACATCAAGGCTTTGGGTGGACATCTCGAGTTCTTTCTCAGTGACGATATTACACACTTTATCACTGATAAGCCAGAGATCATCAGCGGAACCCCCGGAACACCAGGTACACCCAGCACACCCACCAATCACTACCAACAAGATGATGGTTCGGCAAGAAAACCGAATCAGCGGCAATCAAGAGCGGATGCAATACTAAGTCGTGTGCGCAGGAGCACGGTTGGGGTGGCAAACAGTGGCTATAGCACACCCACGACATCCCTAAAACGGAGCTATACCATCTGGCAGACGGATTACGCCCAACGCTTTATAAAGCGCATTCAGACCGAGCTTAAGCAATACCTTGAGGGCAAGAAGGAAGGTGGAGGAGCATCAGCATCAGCTAGCCCCCATCACATACAACTGAAAAAGCAGTATGTGAAGATCGAATCCGTCAAGCGTAATTATAGACCTTACTACCATCTTATCAAGCAGCCAGACGACTGGCCAAAGATAGATTTAAGCAGCGAAGACGGCGCCTTTCGACTTCTAACAAAGTCGAAGACCAAGGATAAGGAGCAGAGCATGACCCGCAAGTCTTTGGGTTCACGCACATCACAAAAAGACAAACCAGCAGCTGGCGAAGAAAAGCCACTCCAGCATCCTTCCCTGCAGGAACTTAAAAAACAGTCTGCTATCCCGAATAGTCCGCGTTCTAATTGTCGCGAACCAATAGATTCGAGTGAAAAACAAGGTGGAGTTTGTGAGATCTGTAAATTGGAGTACGATATCCTGAATATTCATTTGCAAAGCAAAGATCACGAGCTCTTTGCAAAGAATTCGGATAATTTCCTGACTCTAGACACTCTAATTCGAAGTTCAGCGGATGTGAATAGGTTCCTGGAGGAGGAGCCCGCCGAGAGTGATCTTGACATGGATGTCGATGAATCGTTGAGTAATGAGGAGTTGCAGAGTCCCCGTCAGAGGCCATCGCCAGCGTTGCGCGAGAAGTCCAAGAGGATAACCAAGGGAAAGCATTCTTCGGAAAAATTCCAAGGAGTAGCAGTTACATCACCTCAAACGCCTTTCCCTGGTGGCAAGAAGGTCCAAGGAAATCTGCCTGGTAGTCTTTCTGAGCTTCAGCGTCAGGAACATCCAACGACAGCTGCAGCAACGCCCACAACGAATTCCGGACGACGGAAAACACTGAACTCCAGTCTGTCACCTCCTAAGAGAGCCATGTTGCCGCCTTCTTCTATTTATAAGGTTGTAGAAACCAGGGAGGAATGTGCTACGCCTCCCAGAGGTCGAGGAAGACCTTCCAACCAAGTGGATTCGCCCTCACTGATTGTAAAGTTCCAAAAGATCCGACAAACAGAGTTACAACGACTTAATGGAGAGGCAGAGAACTTTATGTTTCCCAGGACAGCGGTACCTACCACAAGGAGCAGCAGTGAGTTGCCCACGGATATCGATCGACAAACCACCTCGGATGTAAGAGGCAGATACAGTATATCCTCCGCCAGTCTCGACACAAGCACCAGCGAAGCAGAAACTAAGGAATCTTCAGGATTACCTACTTCTAGCATACGCAAGCGAGCTCAAGCAGTGGGAAGGCGAAGGAAAGTAGGAGGAGCAGCGGCCCAGGAGGTTTTCCAACGCCAATTATCAACAGGGAGCAGTAGCAGCAATAGCAACCAGCAGCGCTTTCCAAGCGCCCCCATCCAGCCAGAAGAAGGTCCTCAACCGCAGCCACAGCCGCAGCTAAAGATTAAGATAAAGCAGGAGCAATTGGTGGCCACCAGGAAGAGCAGTCGCACAGCCACGGCTATTGTGACAGCAGCCACCGCCAGCAGTCATCAGCAGCAGCAGCTAAGGCAGACAACTTGCCGGAAAATGGCCAATAAACTGGAGGATAGGATGGGGGAATTAGAAAAGCCCAAATTAAAAATAAAGAAGGAAGCTATTGAAGTGAAGGAGTTGGAAGATCTGGAAGACATATTTGATAAAGAATTAGATGAGGAGTTGGACAGTAGTTGCAGTAGTGGCAGCGATGAAGACTACATTGCTGATACCCAACGTAGAGTCACGGCAGCTCCTCGTAAATTAACGGATACTCGTGAACAAAGAGCAGCTAGGCGGCTTTCCAGATTAACCATAAACCGTAGTGTCGGAGAGCTGGAGTTAACCGAGGCCAAAACCTCTCCTTCAAAAAGTCGCGCAAAGAGCCAGAAACCGTCAAGCCCCACGAAAAATAAAGTCAAACAGCCGAAGGCAGTGCCACCAGCGATAGATTTATTCTTTGATTGCAGTAAAAGCGAAAGACTTCAGGAAATGCAGTATACCTTTGAATCGTTGCCAAGTGGAGAGCTTTGGAATAGAGTTTTTATGCGACAGGATGCGGGTGAAGAGAACTATTACACATATTACGGTAGCACTAACTACAGGAAACTGCCCTATGAAATGGGTCCCATACCCATGGCCAAAACATTGCCAGCACACAGTTGTGCTTTATGCCGCGAGGCAAGCGAGGTAAAGCAGGATAAGGAAGAGCAGATCAAGCAGGAAGATCAAAAGCCCACACCCAAGAAGGAAGTTAAGAGGGAGGAGGAAGTACAGTCCTCTTCCTCCTCGGCGACCTACAAGAACAAAAAACTCCACCTTCTCCACCGTTATCAGCAGGAACAGGAGCAACTGCAGCAGCTGGAGGGGAATTCCCTGACTACTGCCACAGCAAAATGTGATAGCAAGGCGAGCACCCCAGAATTGCTGGAAAGGGAGTTTGCATCGGGTTCTTTGGGGGATAGAGTGCAGCTGATAGAACGAGTTAGGAGCACATCCAGTTCAAGCTGCAGCAACAGTCAACGAAGCGGAATAACCTGCAGGAACAAGCAGCTGGCACGGATTGCCGAATTACCACCGAGAAAATCCCCTAGAGAACATGCTTCTACTTTGGCTTTGGTCAGTTGCATTATTCGGCAGCGTCAGGACTCACAAAGTAAAACGAACTCAGAAGCAGAAGAGCCACCTCCTCCGGTAGTTGCACCAAAGCTAAAAACTCCTATAAAACAGGAGCCAGTAGTACCGTCATCTCCCCGAACTACTCGTTCTCAAGCTGCCACTCCTGTTGAGGAACTGCGATTTGCCACCGAGATTAGCGAGACGGTAAAAAGAATGAGGCGGGGACAAAACAAATATGATCATTCCCCGCCAGCGCCAGTTCCTACGCCCGCAACTTCTTCGCCCGTTAGAAGTCGCCGCCTGACACCTGCGGCTCGA
The DNA here is from genome assembly GCF_016746365.2 of Drosophila yakuba. Classification (NCBI taxonomy): domain Eukaryota; kingdom Metazoa; phylum Arthropoda; class Insecta; order Diptera; family Drosophilidae; genus Drosophila; species Drosophila yakuba. The sequence goes on along the minus strand of NC_052528.2, from coordinate 5,373,175 downwards.
AATGCAGGTCAGATGTATTCGCGCCGCTTAGAATTCTCAACCAGTCAAAGGCAATCCTCAGCAAGTGCGCTCTTAGGCAAGCGCAACAGAAGAGTGAATCCTCCAGTAGCAGGCACAGTACGGCCGACTACTACCCAACATCTTTCCGGAACGAGTGCGTTTCGCGGAGTCCGCAAATTGCCCAGCAAGAAGGGCTTGCTCGAATACGAAATGGAACCGTGTGCCCTTAAAGTTTTGGATCAAGCCCGTCAGTATTGCAATCCTGGTTTCGTTGCCTGGCAGTTAGACAAATACCTGGAGCTAGCTGGCAAAGAGTACGATATGGAGGAAGACGAGATGTCAGGGGAGGTGGAGACTGAAGAAAGAGAACAAAGGCTTGTTAACACCCCACAAACTCCACCACCTACTGATTGCTTTACGAGCGAGTTTGACCTGTGTGATTTAATTCTGGGAAGTGCAGGGAGTGCAGACGAAGATGAAGATGTTTCCAGAGGAAACCCACCTGGTTCCGGTCGACGAATGAATAACCTCAATCTATATGCCAGCTATTATAGAAAAAAGAAGAGCTTGAAGTCCAATCGCACGGGTTGGCCTAAAGCTCAGAGAAGACGAAATGCAGGCGGACTAGGCGGCAGTCGATCGGTGCAAGATGAGCGAATTAATTTCCAGAAAATGGGTCTGGCTGAGCTTCACCCTATAAAGCAAGAGCCTATGGAAACAGAAGAGGAGCAAACCACAACCACTACAACAACTATGACTTCTGGGACGAGAGGAAATCTGCTTAGCAAAGACGATGAAGATGATGAAGGAGGCGGAAATTCGCCGTCTGGTGCATCACCTGCCGATGATAAACAGAATTCCCGGGAAGATGCCGTGATGACTCCGCCAGCGACCGATGTTGATGAGCAGGCTGAACCGCAGGCGGATGAAATGGAAAGTTTGCCCGACGAAGATGAAACCATGGCGGATTCTGTGGATCAGCAGCAGGATGTTGAGGCGGAAATCGAAGCAACCGATGCGGATGTCGAGGAAGAAGAAGAGGAGGAGGACGAAGATGTTTTCGAAGATGCCTACGAAGAGCAGGAGATCGGCATGCAGAAAACGGAGTCTCCTGAGAAAAGAGCACGAATACCTTCCATATCTGTAACCACGCCTCCCGAAGCCTCTGCACAAACCAAAAAACTTTTGCTTACCCTGCATAATGGTCAGCGACTTCAGGCCACCTCCACACCGAGTAGCGGACAAGTTCAACAGCAACAGAGAAGAACTCCCCAGCTAAACGGAAGCCTAGGCAGCTGCATTTCGCCAAGTGAGAAACTGGGTGACAATTCCGACATATTCACGGTATCCTCTGATGGCTTGGATACCGATTTGGATTTAAGCAACACCCAGGCAGGCGATTCACACGAGCATTGCCCACACCAGACGACGCCCAAGCGGAAGTTTGACATCTCCAAGTATGCGCCACCGAATAATGGAAAGGCGGCGAGCAGTTGTGCCGCCGAAGCAGCGACGGCTGCCGTGAAGTCATTGGCCATCTCGCAGTTCCTGAAGAAGGAGGTGCGTGTCACCTGCAGGCGGCTAAGGGCGCCATTCCGACGCTTTCGATACCGTCGTTGAGCACCCTGTGTCATCTATTTATCATCCAGATCAAGCAACGCATCATTCAGCACCAATCACGTTTAGCTTTTAGTGTGTACAGCGACGATGAGTAATAAGTTTGTTTTTAGGTATTTTTAGGCCACAAATCCCTCCAAAACCACAAAAACACAGCGATTTCGATTCAGTCATCTTTTCAGTTTTAATTTCTGATTACATTTGGCAAAGTGAGAATTAAATGAATGATGGTCTAATGTACCCATTTAATATACTCGTTTGAGGAAAAGCTCCACTGCCAAAATTGTGAAAAGCGAATAGCATTAATGTTTTCTGAAAACTAAATGTCAAATCAAGTCCGTCAAATTTAATCGATCGTGAGCAGTTTTCATCCCATTTATCAGCTAAGTGTAGCATAATTGAAACTCACAAATCACACACGGAAATACGTACATAAGCCTTAGTTTAATCTTAGTTTAGCTCAAATTCCCTCCCCCCAAATAATTCTTATCAACCAATTCGGACTATTCCAAAATCTCTCATTTTCAACCTAGCTTCTAAGTAGTCAAGTTTCCATTCATCGTTTTTGTTTTTAACTGTGGAAATCACCTATTAAACTGTTTTCATTTTCTTAGCTATGTACTATTATCAAAGTCAACGCTCAAGCTAAATAAAAAAAGAAGAAAAACGTAACTATGTAACAGAAGAAAAATAACTTTAAACAAAAAACCAAAAGCAATTGTAAAAATATTAAAACAAAGAGTAAATTAAATTAAATATTCAATTAAACATACAAAAAAAAGTTGTAATTACTTGAATGCACATCGCGTGGGTCGATGGATTAGTGTTATTCTCACTCTTCTGGTCTAGGACAAAGTTTCTTTTCCTTAGGTTCAATAGTCGGTGTCAAGTTGTTATAACCTTTCAGATTCGGTTAGTCGAAGTAAATAATACTTTTAAATGCACGTCATTCTCAAGTTATGTCTTGCCATCCTAATTTACCGCGCCCATCTCACTACCCTATCTTATACCCAGTATCCTCATTTCCCTGCTAATGGCCACTTCTTTGATCCGATCCCATCCCAATATAGACTTGCGCAAGCTCATCAAGCATGAGGAACGCCTGGCGGAGAACGCAAAGGAAAGCGATTTCAGCGGCCTGCATAAACGCGGCACCGTCAGCTCGCGTGCCAAACTGAGTGTGGACAAGGATAAGGAGAATGCGGCTCCATCGTGTCCGTGTCCATCTGCCAAGGAGAAGGAGTGCAAGACTGACCAGGACGATCCTAGGGAGCGGTCCGGTGGTGGGGCCAGCTTTGCGGACTTAGCTCGCCTTTTCAAAGAAAAACTCTTGATGGATGCTTCCGTGCCTCCCATGGCGGCTCAGGATTCCGTTCTCGATAAGTCGCAGGTGAACGGAAGGCGTCGCAGCCGCAGCAAGATCCGCCGGGCAAAGGAACCTCCCATGTCTAGCAGCGAATCGGAAGCTAATGAAGACCGTCTTAGGATGCAACGCCGACGCCGGAGCAAGTCGCATCCTCGTAGCGCCTCCAATCGGAGATCTGCTGCGGGTAAGTAATCTTATACACCATTTTTATAAGGCTTTAATGGTTATGCCCATTTTTTTCTTATTTAGTTCGCCAACGTGGAAAATCCAAGAACTGCGATCCGGTGGCATTATTTCATTACTACCAGAAGGAATGGGCTCATTTTCGAAGTCAGATCCCCGGCGAGAATTCCCGCACCGGAGTACGCAACAAGCCAATGGGCCTGAAGAAGTGAAGATCATTTCCAATGCGACTATTATTTTTAAAATTTCATACTTCATTTTATTCCGCTGAACTGCAGTGATTACTCACACTTATTTATACTTGTATTCATTCTTAACTCATTATTCTTAGCACAGCTTTAAAAAAAACTGTAGAAGAAGAATAAAAAAATCTTGATGTGTTTAACTAAAGGTTTGAATTTTAATTTGTTGCTAAATGTATGTGTAATTAGTGAACCTTCTTTTGTAATCAAATATTTTTAGCTTCACGTGAAGTGTTCACATTTTTAGACCAGCTGTCAAAATTTTCATTTAAAATATTAGTTTTTCACGTGCTATTGGCAAGTGAACATTGTCGTTGATAAGAGGAAGAGTAGAAATGTTGGAGAGACTCCGAAGATCCCCGATAAGACTGGATTCCGCCGCACCCATTGTAAACCGAACCACCACGATGCGAAGAACACGTCGATTGAGCTTTAATATTGAAGCTAAAGGCTTTGTGGCGCCAAGGACTCGAAGAAGACGAAGAAGGGATCCATACTTTATAACTTATCCTCCTATGTTTGACCCCTTCCAGATGGGACACCAATGGGGATTCGATTTCCGCAGCAACGAATTGCCCTATGCTTATGGACATTTATTTGAGCCCCATAACCGCTTAGATGCCGGTGAAAAATATGAATGTGATACTGTAAGCTCGCTTCCGCCTGAAGAAACGTGCGATACAACTAAGCCGCGGGTTGTTCATGAGCTTGGGAATGTTTTATCGGACTTAGACAGCTTATTGCTAGACAAAAAGGACAAAGTACTGGAAGAACATCAAGAAAAGTCTAAAACCACCGAGAATAATGAAGATCAAACATCTAGTTCTCAAGCAAACCATCTTTCAGATCTAACCGATGTTATGTGTGAAGCAATTGACCGGATAAACAACTACATAGGAACTTATTTGAAGAAGGAGGTGCAGGTTTGCCTAAATCAAATAAATCACTTGCGGGGAAAACTACCAACGGTCCAGGTGTTGCAGCTGCCTGTGCAGCCGCTGATTGTTCAGTCGTTTCCACCTTATCCCTCTTTTCCCCTACAGGAAAATGTTCTTCAAAAGAAATCTCATCTCGAACGTTTGCCTTGGTTGAAGGAGCGAAAACGTAAACGCCTGTCAAAGTCCACTACCTACGTGCACATGCAGAATCAAGGAAGTAGTACCGAGGATCTGCCAAAGATCTTGGAGGCGTCAAGAAGAAATAAACTCACAGAAATCCTAAATACATCCAAAAAGGATGCCGGTACCACCATGTGGTGTCCGAGGGAATGCTGTGGAGAACATTGTGGTGCGCGGGAGCAGGAAGTCTATTCCTCAGGGCAAGAAAATACAGATTTTGCAAATTCCCTGAACTCAGATGAAGGTTTTCCTTCTCCATGTATCAAGGCCCCACCACCAAGTATTATATCAGACGAAGAAGTGGACGATCACGAGGAGTATTACCATCCTAAGGGAGAATCCACTTACCTACCTGGTTCCCCTCGAACATCAAGTTATAGATCTAGCTGCGATTATCGCCAAGAAGGCGGAAACCTTACCTATTCCTATATGGAGGAAGAGGAGCAGATGGATGATGATGACTGGTATCGAAGTGCTAGCAATAAGCTAGCTGAGTTGGAAGAGGAGCAGGACTACTATAAGGAATCGGAAAAGAAAATGCTAAAGCACCTTGACCCCAACAGTGAAAATAGTTGTGTAAATATCATAGCCACTAGCGATATGGCGGTCAGCACTACGGAACTCAATGCGGAAACTCACCGGACACCGATTGTGAGGATCTGCAAAACTTCCTCCTTAAAACAGCAAAATAATCTTAAAGATGGAAACCAGAAGGGATCTTCTCCAGGAATCCATAAAGTTATGTTTGAAAATGTCCAATGCAACAAAAGAGTGCAGGTCCAACCAAACTGCATATCGACGGGAACGGATCCAATAAGGAAAGTATCTATTTCCACAATATCCAAGGTCAAGGAGAATTCAAAGCACCTAATAAAGCCCAAAGACAGGATCTATCGATCTATAAACATAAAAAGGCGCCACCTAGAGGAATAAATAATATAGAAACATAAGGACCTTAAAGCAATCTTTTACAGTCCTATCAAATTTAACAAATTTTAAATATTGTATACTTTTGGACTCTCTTTCAAACAGATCTTTAAAGGGGCTTGGGCTAGGACGTTGATGGTGATGAAATCCAGATGCTATTATGTTCTGTGAGCATCAGACACAAAAGCCGGAGAAGAACGCCTGTCGCTGCAAGAACTGTGTCCTACGGCACTCCGATATACTTCCCTGGTCGGAGCCCATTGGATTCATGGCTGATCGCAAAAATGAGAAGGACAACACTAATCGCATGAACACATTTCAATCAGCAGACAGTGTGGTTACCATTGCAGAAACTAATGAAAGGCAGACCGATCACTACAAAAATCACAACCATAATTTCAATGAAACGGCTTATACCCCAACTCGAAGTGGTGTCAGCTCTCCAACTTACGAAGCGGGTCCTTCTCCCACTCAGCGCGGTGGCACTTCTCCAGATCCCAATGAAGGCAATACTCCACCTCGTAAAGGACATTCACCATCGCGGATGACAACACAGCCTCCAGCTCAACCCACCATCCTGCTGATCGTAGTCAAGTGAGTAATAAATGCTTGTCCTTTAATGGCCATAAGGAAGAATATTTTGTAGCAAGAACGATCCACCACCGTACGGCCAAGGACATAGTGCGGAATATCAAGGCCACCGATATTCAGATTTGGGACCAAGGGGATATCCAGGTCCGGGACCGAGGGGATATCCAGGTTCAGGGCCCAGGGGATATCCAGGTCCAGGAGCCAGGGGATACCCAGGTCCTGGACCCAGGGGATATTCAGGCCCGGGATCTAGAGGATATTCCGCTCCGGGATCTAGAGGACTTCCAGATTCGGCCGGTGGACCACAAAGGTAACATTATAAATGATTTGGGCATACAGAACTGAAAAAATGTACCCGTTAATGTGACAATATAATAACGCTATACTTTTAAAATTGTTTAATATCAATTATGTTTTGTTGTTTAATCAGCAATTATTATCCACCGCCCGGACCTACAAGTGGAACTGGACCCAGAGGAAGACCAAGTACTCAGAATGCCCATGAGCATGCTTACTAGTAAGTTTTTATTATTTTTTCAAATACCTGCATAGTACAGAAAATATTATTGTTATACCCGTTACTCGTAGAGTAAAAGGGTATACTAGATTCGTTGAAAAGTATGTAACAGGCAGAAGGAAGCGTTTCCGACCATATAAAGTATATATATTCTTGATCAGGATCAATAGCCGAGTCGATCTGGCCATGTCCGTCCGTCTGTCCGTCCGTCTGTCCGTCCGTATGAACGTCGAGATCTCAGGAACTACTAAAGCCAGAAAGTTGAGATTAAGCATACAAACTCCAGGGACATAGAAGCAGCGCAAGTTTCATGTTGCCACGCCCACTCTGACGCCCACAAACCGCCCAAAACTGCCACGCCCACACTTTTGAAAAATGTTTTGAAATTTGTTCACTTTTGTATTAGTCTTGTAATTTTCTATCGATTTACCAAAAAACTTTTTGCCACGCCCACTGTAACACCCTCAAACCGCCCAAAGCTGCTACGCCCACACTTTCGAAAAATGTTTTGATATTTTTTCATTTTTATATTGGTCTTGTGAATTTCTATCGATTTGCCAAGAAACGTTCTGCCACGCCCACTATAACGCCTACAAACCGCCAAAAACAGTGTTTAAGACTCTCCTTTTCCCTTCCACTAGCTGAGTAACGGGTATCAGATAGTCGGGGAACTCGACTATAGCGTTCTCTCTTGTTTTTATACTGCAAAACTTTTTTCCCACAGTGACAGGCGCCGATATAGGTATTTATAAGCCTGAATATCTGATTGGGTTGTAGATTTAATTTTTGTTTCCACAGCGAAGCCCATCAGCCAGGTTGGAATAGGTAAAGTATAATTCTTAAATTCTTCAAAGGTAAAACCATAAAAATGTATTCTTCTATAGATACCGGGATGACTGGAGGGGGCAGCCAAGAAGGTAAAATATTTGCTATACTATTTAAATTTGATATTTATTGCATTTCTATTTCAGATACTCCGATGGTGCCTATGTCGAGGAGCATAATTTCACTCGCCAGGCCGAAACCCGAATAAATTGCCAGTGCCCGGAGTCTTCGGCTCCCTCCGAAACACAAGCATCTCGTCCAGAAACTGATAGTCAAACACGCCCCAAAAGAAGGAGCCTGAAGCGCCTGGTGGGCAGCGGAGTCGGATTTACTTGTAGTTGCCAAGGTCAAAACCCGATGGCAAGTAATCCTGGAGCTCTCAAAAACGAAATAGAAAATCAAGAGCTGGGAAAAAATGGAGGCATGGGAACACCACCCAATACGATCGACTATCTATCGGAAAGGGAAAGCCCGCCGGATATCCGGGAAGTAATTGTGACCGATGCCAAAAACAAGACGTACAAATGCATACAGGTACGATGTGTGACATTCACGGTAGCCCGCACTAAAAACATCTTTATCTACTACACAGGTGCCAATTTGTATCTCTACTGGAAAGCCGGATACATGTCGCTGTTGCAAATGTGGTTCAGCTCCCGATACGGGAAACGATGAATCCTTCGACGAGGACGCGGAATGCACCTGCAATCAACAGGGTAAATGCACCTGTGTGGCCGGGAATGGGTTACCCGAAGAGTTTGGCTGCGAGTGCGATCTGACCAACTTGGAGCAAACTCTACGTAAGCTCATACCCAACGCCGAGTGCTTATGCTACTTGAAGAAGAAGCGCCGCAGAAAGCGAAAGAAGTGGTCCCCCAAAGTCTACTACGACCGCTTCGCCAGTCCTCCGTTTGTCCTGAATCCCAAGCCGAGATGTCTGGAGTACGGGCGCAGTCCATACTGCAACCCGTGCTTTAACTCCTGCAGCTGCGCACCTGTCGCAAAGAGCTGTTACACCTGTGACTACAACTGTGGAGGATGTTGTCGCTTTTGAAATACCCCCTATGAAGTTAAATGCCAGCCCTAGCATGTACATATCCTCAACACTTACTGAGCTTACGCCAGAAAGCTTCATATAAGTTGTTTTCTGTCGTCATCTGACACTTGTTGGGGATCTCAAAGGAAGCTTATAAAATAGTAATAATTCGGAATTATAATTAAAGAGCCCTTTATCGGAGAAATGTTTCCTTGTGTGTACCCCTTTAGAAATTTTTTTTCCAATCCGGGTGCTTTTTCCTACCTGTCAGATAAATCCAACAATGTAACTGAACCTCTAAGCTGCCATTCTTAAATAGCGCTCCTTGGAAATGACTGGCCTTGCCAAAAGGCGTCGTACTGCTCAGCAAATCCTCCTGCGACGAGCCCTAGCCAAAAGTGTTAGCGGGGGGCAGGTTTTAGGTGAATCAGTGCTGGACCATGGTGGTGTTGTGGTATCTTCCCCTTTAAGAAGAGATTCCACATTGGTCAGCGGATTCCAGGATATATCCTCGTCGAGAGCAACAATGAAACTGCACAGGATTGTGGCATCCAGTCCGCTTAGCGTTCTTCGGGAGAGGAAGACGACAGGAAATCTGCCAGGATGTGACCTCCAATCGAGGGACTCAAGGCCAATTGGTATATCTTTAAATGCAGAGTACATACCACATATAAAGGTCCTACCTACTCTTCTCTTTTCAGAGGACAACCGAACTTTAAGTGGTCACAGCTTGAAAGCCAGAGAACTTTCCAGGGGCAGCACTCGGTCGCGACATAGTACCAGCAATTACCCATCCACCTGGCACCTTAATATCAGCAAAGCCAAAGACGAACTGAAGAGAAATTCCAAAGGATCTCTGGAGGAAATTATCAATTGTTCGATTCTCAATCGCACCGCCTATGATCATCAACTTAATACACCCATAAAGTCAGATAATTCCTGTCAGTGCACAATTAAAAAGAGGACTAGAAAACGGGTAAAGAAAAACAAAGCCGTTTCTGTGGCCGAAACCCAGACAATCAGCGAAAATGAAACATGGAATTACTCTGGGGAAAGGAATTCTCCAGCTTCGGTTGGATTTCAGATATTGAAGAAGAGGGTCAACAGTGGCGAGGATTTTACACCAAATCGAATGGTTTCCAAAACACCATCAAGAAGTAGTGGCAACTCAAGGGTTTCATTTGGGTGTAAAGAACACTTTTCAGGACCAACTCACAAGAACTACGGCAGCTATAGTCACTCGGAAACGGACATTGAAATGGGGTCTGAGTACGAACCAAAGATACCGTGCCGATGTGATTATATAAACAAAATAGAGAAGGTAAGCAAACCCCCTACAAATTCTGGGACCGTGTGGGGCCTTAAAATGCCCAGCAATACGGAAGTCCAGGAATATATGACCAGGGTAACTCAAGAATACGTACCAGTGTGCCAAAACAAAGATATGGATCCAGATAGGGGGATTCAAGGAAGGACTTCCAATTCCCAATTTGAAAAAAGGAAGGAAAAGATCGACCAATCAATACGTTTGAAGGCAAAGGAAAGGATATTGAAATGTCAGGGCCGGAATAACTCAGAAGTCTCTTACGATTCTTTTATTGAGCCACTAAAGGAATTTTACGGAAGAAATAAATTACCTACACAAGCCAGCCTTTCGCTTGAAAAATTTGGTCATCGCAATAATAATGTGGAAAGTGGAGAGAGGTTGGGTAAATGTGGAACTCAAAATGTATATCAAGACGACGTTAAAACGTATGGAAAAAATGCTCCGCATTTGTATAAAACTACAACCAATGAATATCCGTACTATGATCACAAAGAATACTTGGCGAATGATTCGGATACTTCAAGAAAAAGGCACGAGACACGTGCCAATTACAATCAAATGGATAAAAGGTCCTGTAGACCAGGTATTATATGCATTAACGTGATTAAATAAGTGCTAGCCTAACTCGTTTATTGTTTTTTTCAGAAGCCCCAGGACGATCTAAACGAGCTTCTCGAAGTTTTGATACTGAAGACTCATTCCGTGGTTCCTTTGAAAAGGGAAGTGGAAGATATGATGACACGCACAGTCCTAAATGCACTGTGGGTGTCACTCAGACATCTGCTCTGTTTTTACCCAGGCAACAAGTTCGAGGATTTAATCCAGAGCAACCAAGATCAGAAAGATCCAAAACAGGAACACGAAATCTTGAGTCCAGTAAGGCACAGCAACCAACGCCAACTGGCTTAAGTTTAGTAACATCAAATTCGCTTATAATTAAATCACACGAAGATCAAATCCAATCAAATTCTGTAGACCTTAAAAAGCGAGAAAGGCAACGAAATCAGGATTGTTTTGAACCAGCAAAACCGGATAAGTCCCAACAACCTCGTCTCGCTAAAAGAGAGGCTGTTAAACCACGTAATCAAGTTCAGTGTAAACCACAAAAAGCAGAAGCTAAAAGTTTTAAACTTTTGCAATCCAATTCTCTTATAATTCAATCTCAGGAAGACCAACACCATCTAGTACAATCCAGCTCATTAGAAATTGCATTGCCCAAAGTGACTGCTCCGAAAAATAAGAAGCCAATTTGCACGAGAAAACGAAAAAGTAGTAGAGGTTGCAGTTGTTGCAGTAGATGTAGTTCTCGAAAAAGATCTGTGAAGAAACCTTCACCATGCGAAAAAACAAAAAGCAATGTATGTGAAAAATGCCAATCCAAAAGATCGATTGCAAAGAATCAAGATGGAAAACACAAGTCAATGAGTAAAGAACAAATCCCAAAACGAGGTCTGCCCCAAGGCGACGCTTGTGACGTGAGGGAACTTTTAAATATTCTCCAAAAAACTGTGGCAGGTCTCGAAAAGCAAATAAATTCTAGGAAAGGATTCAGAATGTGTGAAAATTCAAAGACTACAGATGAAGGCCGTACTCAACCCTATACTTACCAGCGGGAAAATGTCCATATAAAAAGAGAAGCATTTCGTCAGCCAATTAATCCTTTCCAAAATCAATACTCCTTCAAGACTTATAGTAAACGAGCTTCCAACTGTGGAAACCCATCGAACATTTATCAATCTAATTCAAATACATATTTTACAGGCTCCTGTCCTTTAAAAAGCAACGCAATTAATGGAGGGGCACCTCAGGCCTCCTTTACTAATGGTTCCGCCCCTTATGAACCATTTAAAATTAATATAGCATCTAGACAAACAGATTATGATTACCCAATGGAAATATGCGAACGAAAAAGTCAACCATATCGAACCCAGAAACCCTTTAACGAACCTACAACGCTTGTAACCGGCAGTCAAGGAAAAACCAGTTACCCAAGGGCGGATTATAAGAATCAAAGCATAAATGAAAGTTTTAATAGATCATGTTTGAACTCCCAGTGCAGTAGAAATATTACCCAGGTACAGAATTATCAACAGAATGTTTCGACAGGCCACCCAAAAACGGATTCACATTATAGCCAGATTTCAAAAACAACATCAAATGCAGAAAGACAAGCTCCCAAGGAAATATTCAAGGGTCACCAATATTGTCCTGGTCCAGAACATGGACAGAGAAATAGGGGATTAACCTTTCAGGACCACAATAATATATGTCCAGAAACTGATGCAGTTAATGAAGGAAGTGGTGATCCTGTACAAATATGTAATAATTCAACTTGCCCATATGCTTTAGAATACTTTAAATCATGGAACAGTCAGGTTCACCCCAACTCGAACAGAGTTGATCAAACGGAAATCGCACAAAAATACAATCCTGAATGTCCTGATGCGCAAACGGGAAGAAAATATGGGATTGCGCATAATTCAGAAATATGCAAACAACCCGAGCATTGCCCATATGAAAACAATCGAGGAGTTGTAACTTTTCAAGTCAGCGATCAATCCTGTGGCGGTGAACATACTCTTAATAGAATCATAAACTATGAAGATCCTACACAAGCATGCGATAATCCCTCTTGTCCAGAAGCCGGTCGATTGCCCAGTTCGTGGGAAAATCCAGTTTGCCCGAAAGACAATAGTGCTATATATTATTCAAAGGAAAATAACCAACCAGAGGGCAACCCAGATTGTGGCTTTAACGAAACTTTTCCAAAGGCTGGCCCCGATTATAATTACGAAGACTTTTGCGGAAATCCATATTGTTCGGCAAAGAATACAATTATATATGATACAGCTAGATCTGAACCGGGCGAAGGTTGTCAGAAATCCAAAGATCCCTCGTTGGACTACGCAAATGAACCTGAAAGATATTTGAACAGAAACTCCCAAAAGCATCAGACCGATAAAGCTGTGAATCAACAAGTTTGTTCTAATCATGCTAGGAGCCAAAGGACTAGACATTATTTCCAAACTGCGGGGTGCTCACCAAATTGCCCTTCCAATCAAGGTGAAATAAGACACGGAGGTCCACGCTTTACGGTAGTGAATAGACACAGAAGAGATAAAATGGTACAAGGACATGGAACCAGAAACGACAACGATTATGTTTTATTCGCAGATGAAAAAAGTACCGAAATACAACGAACGAATAGGGAACCGGACAATTTCGAGAATTATTCACAGATGTTCCCGTCCAGAAGAACCCAACTAGAGCAATACCCACAGCACGAAGTTGAAGAAAATTCCTGCATTGAAGATTGTCCTTATCAAAAGTATTCTCCCAATCAAAATATTAAAAAGAACAAATTGGATACAACGTGCGCCAATTCGAGCTGTCCTGATAATTTAAAACGTAAAGCAGGTTCGAACAAAGATATCCACCCTCCACAAAATAGAATAATATCCCGGACTGGCAATGTTGAAAAAGGCACAAAAGAGCCTAATTATAAGAATTCAGAGTACACTGATAAAAAAAATATAAAAAAAGACATAAATACATATCCAACAAACGCCAAAGTATGCAGTTCGGAAAATAAGTGCGGAAAGGAGTTTTGTAAAAGTACAAGAGAAATGAATAGGACACGGAATGAAAGTGGATATAGGGATAGTAAGTCGCGTAATATCAGTTCTGCAGGACGATCATCTCAAACAAAAAAAAAAACTAAGGAAGCGGGAAAATCTGCATTTCCAGAATACGAATTTGAGGAACATTCAGGGTTATATGCTGAGAATTGTTATAATCCTCAAAATCACACTGCTTATAATTTTCAAGTCTGTAAGAATCCGAAATGTCCAGAAAGATTTGGAGAGCCTTTCCTCCTCAAGTATGGAGAGATGGAATATATGAAAGAGGTGTCCGGTAATGCACATTGTCCTAATTATCATGGTACTTATAGAATTCCAAAAGAATGTGAAGCTACCATCAATAACTCACGAAAAGTGACTTCTGAAAGGGAAACAGCATATAGTGAACGAAAAGCAACCGGGCAAACAAATTTTCAAAGGAAAGATGACGATATGGAGATAAAGACAAAAAATGGCAGACAGTTAAACACTAAAAGCTGTAATCACCGGCTAAAAGCTAATGCAATTGAAGTATGTAATAATCAAAAATTTCCAGACAGACTAAAACAAACAGATGGTAACTGCCATTGTCCAAGGAAAAAGGGTATTTATTGGACAAATGAAAAGATGTTAGTGTCACGGGTAAAGGATCAGTGTGATGTAAGCTACGATTCGGAGTCATGTTCTGAAGATTGTCCCTACCGTCATCGAGTTCTCTTCACCGATCTTCGTAAATGCGAAATTAATTCCAAGAATAGAGGTCGTCAAAGTAGTGGAAAATCAGATGTTTACTATAATGATCAGATTGAAACTAGAACCTGCAATCCATGCAAGTTTTTTGTCCCTCTTAAAATGGATCGACAGGTACTCCATAGACACCGCAATTTACCTAAGGCTAAAGCAAAACAAATGCACGAATCCAAAGCAAATCCGGTAGTAAGAACTGTCTGCATTACTCCTGAAGTACCTGCACCAGTTTTTGCCCAGAACAGACATAACCCCTTAGTCACAGATCCCAGTTTAAACAGCTACGATAGGCATATTTTGAAAAATTTCGAAATATTCAAAGAGGAAGAGAACAAGAAATCTCGAAACTGTGCCGAAGAGTACCCATTCCTAGGTAAAATTGAAGACAAATCCCTTATATTGAAATCTTCCTCTGCTTGCATATGCGAAATAGAATCCCAAAATCACGACCCTTTAAAGAATTGCAAAAGTGACGAATTAATAGAAGACATAGATACGAAAAGAAAATCATCGAAATTCTCCATATTTAGTTGTTGCTTGAAACCACCGAAAAATGATAATGAATCAAGGACTCAGCAGGACACAGAAATTGGAAATGAAAAAGCTCTATCCAAACCGAAAGGATTTAGATCTAAGAACCCCCACGAAAATCCGAAACCTAAAGAAAAAACTCCTTCAAAATCTAGTTCCACTAATAAAAAGGACAGAACTCCATCAGAAGAGCAGAGTGCTTCAAAATCAAGGCGACTTGCATGTTTTCAACGAAATGAAAAACCGCAGGAGAGGTTCAACCAAAGAGCAAGAAAATCCCCTTCACCAACAAAATCAGGCGGGTTTCTCTGTTTCAAAGCAAACAACAAACTGCCGCCGGATGAAAACTTGGAAGAGAACTCGCCAAGGTATACTAATGAAAAACCAGCCAAAGCTAGAAATGAAAAAAATATTACAAAAGAAAGCAGTAAAAAGTCCTCGAGGCGTAGCGGATTTTTCACTTGGTGTAGAAAACCCCAAATGCCAAAGGTTCATGACAGAAAAATAAAGGAAGTGCTTACGGGTACAGACTGTACTTGTAGTCACCATCCAACTTCCCATGATGAAGACGGTCCAATTCCGAAATATGAAGATCCCTTCCGCTGTCCATGCGCCCCCGAAGAAATTGACGACGGCGAGGTTAGAGTCCTATATGACTCCAGTTTCCGGTTCCAGAAAGAAAATTGCAGCTTGACAAAAGTCCCGAACTACACATATTGCCATAACGATCCTCAAAAACCAGAACAGTACGCGGCGGAGATCAAGGAGCAGGAGGTCAATTACTGTCCATGTGCCAGTGCCAATGGGTTCTACAAAATTGTGCGGTAGATATGATTGAGCGTTTCTTCGAAAACATGTAGATTTTCGAGAAAATTCCCAATCATAATTACTCAAAGTGGGCAACTTGAGACTAGTACCAAATTTATAATATTATTTGAATAAAAAGTTGAATGAAAAAGTACATGTTTTAATCTCTATTACGTTGTAGCAATAAGGCAGATCTAAAAATCAGCTTGACCCACATATATATAACATTTAAAAAAACACATTAAGTAAGTTTACATTCCGTTTTTTAATAAGCTTATTTGTTACATTAATGATCAGTTCTTCAGTATTTAACCGTAAAAACCGCCGAAACCACCAAATTCTTGTTGCTGCTGGCCAAAGTTTCCATTTCCGGCGAAACTTTCCTGCTGCTGCTGTCCAAAGTTTCCATTTCCGCCAAAACTCTCCTGCTGCTGCTGCTGTCCGAAGGAACCGAAACCACCAAAACCTGGTCCAAAGCCGCCCTGCTGTTGTTGCTGCTCAAGCCCGCCTCCAAATCCACCGAATCCAAACTGGGGACGCGCCGAGGCTATGGCAAACAGAGCAACCAGACAGAAAATCTGGAAACCAAATAATATTAATTAGTCTGTGTAAAATGCTTGAGAACTATAAAAACACTCACAAAGAACTTCATTTTGAAAATATGGTACGTTCAGCTTCCTTGGCGAGACTGGAGTACGAGTATCGAGTATGAATCGTCTTCAAGGATACAACTTTAACTGAGCTCCTTTCTAGTGACTCCTGGTATTTATAAGACACGTTTGGCTACCTAAGAATGCAACCTAACAAAGCAATTATACCAGGTAATTTCCATCCTAAATTTTTACATTTCACTTCTAGAGAAATAGGGTATACTATCCGCTAACAGGTAGAAGGATAAATAGCCGAGTTGATCTGCCCATCTCCGTCCGTATGAACGTCGTGATCTTGGGAACTATAAAAGTTATAAATCTGAGATTAGGCATGCAGATTGTAGATACATAGACGCAGTTTGTTTCCCATCCCTAACCTCCACTCTAAACGTAATTTTTTTGTCTTGCGAATTTTTACCGGTCCAAAACGCACACATTTCTGAGACATATTATTATTTATTATACCCGTTACTCTGTCCGTCCGTCTGCCTGTCCGTCCGTATGAACGCTGAGATCTCAGGAACTACAAAACTCCAGAGACATTGACGCAGCGCAAGTTTGTCGATTCATGCTGCCACGCCCACTCTAACGCCCACAAACCGCCCAAAACTGCCATGCCCACACTTTTGAAAAATGTTTTGATATTTTTTCATTTTTGTATTAGTCTTGTAAATTTCTATCGATTTGCAAAAAAACTTTTTGGCACGCCCACTCTAACGCCCACAAACCGCCCAAAGCTGCAACGCCCAAACTTTTGAAAAATGTTTTGATATTTTTTCATTTTTGCATTAGTCTTGTAAATTTCTATCGATTTGCCAAAGAACTTTCTGCCACGCCCACTCTAACGCCTACAGACCGCCAAAAACTGTCAGTGTTTAAGACTCTCCTTCTCCCTTCCACTAGCTGAGTAACGGGTATCAGATAGTCGGGGAACTCGACTAAAGCGTTCTCTCTTGTTTTTATTTTGTTATTTTCCCCAATTTCTATCGATATCCGCAAAAATAATAAATTTTACTCGTTCACTCTTACACTAGTTGAGTAACGGGTATCTGATAGTCGGGGAACGGTATACTTACCGTTCTTTTTTGTTAAATCTGTATTTAAAATCTAACTACGCTTAACTTTTCATTATAAGAGATTTCAAGGACTGTACGAAAAGTGTTCCTTTAATCTTTTAATTCTTAACCCCATAAATCTTTAGCACACTGATCGATGAATAGTTTTCATGGTCCACAACAGACCCAACAGAGTAAACACAATGACAATCATATGCTTAAAATGAAGTATATTTATAGCACTTAAGGTTACGCGATTTCTTCGATTAAAGACTAATTGATTGAGAAACATAAAATATTGTGCAAAAGTATCTAAAGACTAAATCTTAACAAGTCAGCCAAGTCACAATTATTTATAAAAAATTGCATTGTATATGTATAACTCTCACGACGACTTTTGCACTTCATTTGAACTTAAACTAGACGGATGTATCTGATGTGTTTAAAACGACCAACTAGAGGGTATAAAACAAATGCTAACAAGAATCTCGACTACATGGACCTAGCGGATTATGTAGATTTGCCGTTTGTGAGTGATTTGGCGGGTTTCGGATGGTCCTTCATGTGCTGCTCGAACATGCTACGAATGTCGGTCAAAGCCTGCGATATGTTCTGCGCGAAGCGATGCACATCCTGCAAAAAACAATTCAATTAGCTATGCTCCATGCTATGAACCAGTGCTCCGTACCGTTTGCTGGCACGTTGTCTTCGCTGAGATGTGGAAGAATATCAGGTTCTCTCCGGCAATAATGTAGGACACACCGTAACCATCATCGGCCACGGGTCCAAAGCCGCCTCCAGCACTGATGCAGTTAGGATGCTTCTTTAGGTCCATCTTCGGCGTCTGGCCGTGCGGAGTCTGACTAGTGGACAGGCGCCAGGGTTCGCTGAGCACCTCGTTGAGGAAGGGTGAATCCACCTCGAGGTACTTGGAGACCACATACAGGCAGAACAGATGCCTGTCGATGCCACGACCGCACATGGCATCTTGGTAGCCCAGCTGGTGGCGATCGCAGGCAGCCTGAAGCATCTTGACACGCTCATCGTTCTGTACAGCAAGGATGTATGGATAAGCCAGTGATTCAGTTACATGTAATTCTAACATCTTACGGTTGTATTTGGGTTCTGCATGGCCTTGACCCAGGCGGATGACTCAATGGTGCAAGGACGCACTGTCTCAGTTCTTCCTTCGCGGAACAGACGGGTCATGGAAGCCTCATATGTCAACGAGAAGCGACCGGCATCCCGGTAGTAGGCCAACTGCAGGGCCATTTGTATGTAGGCATCCGGTGAGATGCGGCACTTCTTCATAAAGCCCTTGCCGTAATCCTGGTGCACCAGGATGCGTAGGTTTACTTCGTTGATTAGCTTAGTCACATCGATGGTGGCCTCTTCGATCTGCGCCAGGCAAGGCTTAAGATCCCAAGCGAGCCTGGTGGGTGTGGGTGGCTGGAACTCTGGGGTACCCTTTGTGTTGCCAGATTCATCATATCTACAGGGTTACCAAGGAATAGGTTAGCATTGTGGGGAGATGTTTGGTGGGGAAAGGTATTGCAAGCATCGTAAATCAAAGTATTGTTAATTTTTTGTAATTGTTGTTAGTCACGAAAACAAAATAAACAGAATTTGTGCTTTTGGGTTGATTGGGATTCGTAAATACAGTAAATAAACGCAGTGAGGAATAAATAAAGTGAATAATCCCTGAAAAATTAGTTCATTTAGAGTTTTGCATACTAGACTTTGTATGTTTCAAGTTCCTTGAAGCTAGTATTTACTGTATGGAAAGATCATCAAAGCTTTTAGCACCTAGTGATCTCTCGTGCTCAACCCAAAAATGACTTGAATAGCTTTGTTTAGTGCTTGTGTGCTTTGTAGTTAAGTGTTTACCCATAAATATCATCACCAAATATATACTCCCACAGGTGTCCCAAAACCGGTGCATCGGCCCTATAAAAAAAGTGTAGATGGTGTAAATAAATTGTTAGGCCACAACCGGGGTTAATAAAAATAATAATTGAATTGGGACAATGGGTGATAGGTGATAACTGAACGCAACCAACCGAAACCGACAAATTACAGGCGGGCATAGGAATCTATAGTCATTACCCGTCCGATACAAGATCGTCAACGATCAGGTTCTCCCACATGTGTGAGGCGATGGCAGCGTCGGACCTTTTGGATTTTGGATAGTTTAACAAATCGGTTCAGATAGTTGAGTATGGCAAATCGGATATATTTGACGGGTGCTGAAAGAAGGTATTGGGTGCAGGATGTAACTTACCAGGTGTGTTCGGCGTTGAAGCCAACGCGACCATTGGTGCCCACACAAACAGTAAAGCACTTGTCAAACCAGCGGTTGTAGCCATTGCCGTGCAGCAGCTTCTTGCCAAAGTTGTCCAGCAGTTCCGGACGCGCCAAATCAAACTCAAAGGGCTCATCGTCCAGGGAGAGCACAAAAGCGGCCGACTCGATGGTTCGTAGAGAGGTTTGATTTGCTCCCCACGAGAAGAAAGTGTTGCGAGCCTCCGCCCACTTGGATCGGTTCCACGCGGTCAGGGCGGCCAAATGCTCCTCACCTTCCACTGGAGTGGCTTTGCCCTTCAGGATTTCCTCAATTTGCCTGCAGAACAATACCAATTAATAACTGTCTCTCTGTTAAATTTGTATTCCACAAGTTACTTACACCTGCAACTCGCAAGGACGCAGGATGCGACCCTTGTAGTAGATGAGCATCTTGTAGTAGCAGCCCTTGTGCAGAACCACAATGTGGTTGGAGTCCCTGTAGTGGATGATACGATCGGTTTCCAGACCAGGCACGCGTGCAGTGTTGAAGGTACGTTCGTACTGCCACGAGCACAGGGGAATCATGCCCTGCACCATGATCTAAAAAGAATAAAAAAGGTTTAATATAACGGATACGTTAATTTTCAATTAGTTTTAAGTCTATGATCTACTTATACAAATATTAGTCCCAACAAAGCAAACGAATATGAGTATTGCTTATTTAGTGTCTGTGGCGTAGAATATTTTGAATATATAGTAGCGATTTTCCCCAACACGTGTTCAAGTGTCGGTTAAAGCACACATTAAACGCTATCTATACAAAATTTTGTAAATTGTTATTCTAGCCAATTACTGTTACTTACAGGCTGCAGTTCCTGGTGCTCGATCAGTCGACGGAAGTTGAGGAGCAGGGAGATCACATTGGCCGCACGCGCCGCCTGTTTGTTGGTGAGGTTCATGAAGATCGCATCCGTGCCGTAAAAGTTGCTGTTCACGCAGAGGGGACTGCGACCACGAAGGTAGACGTACTCCTCCCACCAATCCGAGACGTAGTTGGTGGACCACCAGCTCTTGAGGATGAGGTACCACTGCAGCTTCTTGCCGATGGTCTGTTCAAATTCATTGGCCAGTCGCTCCATGCGCGTGTAGTTTTCATCATCCAGCAGCGGGCGAACACTTCGCAGGTACCTGGACATCGTGTCCTTAACGGAGGGCAGTGGCAGCCTGGGTAGAGATCCCTGGAAGCTGTAGAGGCCTGGCTTGTTCCAACTGGATAGAACCCGCACGACTGCCACCCACAACATGGTGGGCAGTGAGACACGACTGCCAGGAGCTCTCGACTCGTACATCCAGCCCTTGTACATGAGCAGCAGCTTAAGAGTGTATCTCATGGTGAAACAGATCGATAGCCAGACCACCAGAGCGGCCAAAAAGCAGGCGGTCACCTGCCAGTTTATTGTGTTGGAAGGCAGGTGCACCAGTATCCGGTTGGTCAGATCGAATGGAGCCTGGTAGCCCGCGAAGTGTAGACCCAGCGCTATTGCTGAGATCAGCCAGAGGCTCTGGATGTGCGCCGGATAGACGCCATTGCGTACGCCGTTCTTGAAAAAATTTTCATATGAATTGGTTTCCATTTGAATTTCGGTAGACGTATGCCGTATGTACTTACCCTTGCGCGACCCAAGCGCTTTTTCCAGGAACGCACTCCCGAATTCCACACCAAATTGAGCACCTCGTGGTCATAGTTGATGTCGAAGCCCTCGTGGGTGATGGCAAACGAGAATGCCACGGCGGCATGGGCTTCAGCCATACCTGCAGGCTGCTAATGATATCCCAAGTACAAGAAAGTGCTGCGAGAGACAGATAATAGGTATGCATAAGCACTAGGTAGAAAGTTTCAGCTAAAGTCTGGGGAAATCTACCGCTTAAACCTTGATTTAAGACACGCTAATAGAAAAACTCATATTTTTGCCAATTAAGGTGAACGCCCATGAAAGCCCAGTTTTGTCTCCCGATAACTTGTTTCTTTGTGGTCTAGATGGGTCGCAGTAGACGTTATCTGATAAGGTGGAATGAAAATTGCCAGACATACATGCCATGTGATTCATGAACAAAAAACATTTTGGTCAACGTTTTGCCACTCGCGCTTGAGTTGAAATGCGTTTTAGATTGTAGATACTTCACATTGTATCTCTGTTTTCATAAGTGTTTTGTTTGGAGCCGCACCAGTCCAAAGTTCAATTATTGCCAGCTTCAGATTCGTTATATACGAGTATACATATATAAATTAATTAGTATACAGCTTTTGATGTCATAACACTCTACATGCAATTGATGATTGACGTCACTGAGCGCAGCTTTATTCAGCTGGGGCTAGGGTTATCATCACCAGGATTAACTATAGAGTCTGTCTGTGATTGTGGCTCTGGGCAGCCATCGAATGCCATGGAATGGATGGCATTCAGTTCTAGAACGGCCTCTAGTGGCAGGCTAGAAGCGAAGGCAGAGTTCACCTTTTCTCACTCGAAAGATAATTGCTCCAATAAATAATTTGCAAGCTTCCCCGGCTAACTGCAGTTCTATACATTCACTCGGATTGAATTCGCTAATAAATTGCACAACTATTTGATTGCTATTGTTTTTCGTTTGAGTGGCTATTCAGCGTTTCGACGCAGCTTTGGAACTCGACATACGCTGCATATATGAACAAATATGTTTATTTATATATATCTATTTATAAAATGTATAAAAGTTCCTTAGCTTCTCCCAGCAAGCCCAAAATTACACTCCGTTCTGATAAACTCTAGCCTAAGGAAAACCTTGAATCGATCTATACACCTTGGTGAAGGTCAGTGCATCCGATCGGATATCTATTGTCCAAACATATCAATAAACCAGAAAGACCGCCAGCTCCAACTCGAAATAGCCACAACAATATACGATACGAATTCATTTTCGTTTGACCCACTTTGTGGCGACGACTATGCGGCGTATGCTTAATAATAATAACTCAGCACCGACCACTACCGGCATTTATTTGTTTTCGTATCGGCGAGAGAAGCAACAATAACCACTTCAAAAACCACCTCAACATAGGAAAATAAAAAAGCACCAAAATAATGTATGCGCGATTTGTTTTCTTTTTTTATAAGATCTTTTTGTTTTTGCTGGGCACGAGGGGCCAAAGTCCACGAATAATTTTGTTCACAGTGCGATCTCTTCCTATACGGGGTCCACATCTACAGCGTTAATTATATTGCAATAATTTAAATTTTAGCTATTTTCTAGATCGAGTGGGCTCGACCTTGTGTCTATATGTATTTACTTGTGAGGGAGGCGGGTCGGGTCCAATGCCGGGTTTTATGTAACCACTGAAAGTTCCCCCCAGCTGATAAGGTTTTTAATAGATTCTCCAACTATCAAAAACATGTGCCAGAATTTGGGTCACTTAAGTGGGATCGAGATAAAGACCGGGGGAAAAGATCGCCAAGCGAAAAATACAAAAACTGGTCCACGTAAGCCGCAAAAATGCAACCTTTGCGGATTATAAACCCATTGCTTTGCGCTGAGGATTGTTTACGCTTTTCCGACCTTCAGCTGGTGGTAGGAGATAAATAAAAGAGGAAAACAAACCTTCTAGTCGAATTAAAGCAATTCGCAAAATGTAAACTGTTTCCGGGTTTTGTTAATTGCACTGCGATGTGTGAGCGTGGTATTTATAAACGTTGTGGGGGAATTCGTAAATGACAATTGCGAAATCCTAGGACAGATGCACACACGAAAATGGGGAAACTGGGGATTCTTCGGATCCCCTTCTTATAAAGCGACTTGATCGGTTGGACGCCGAGCGTTGACTGAATCGACTGTGAGCACAACGGGTTCGTTAGGGTCTTAAAAGCACTCGGAGCGGAGCGCCGAGACAGAGATACTATAGCCCAGAGTCGAGTCGATGTGCTTTTCAGGTCTGGCACCGCGTTGTATGGTATGGTATAGTATGCCTGAGTATGGTTGAGTATTGTTGAGTGTGGTATGGATGCGTCACGAGTCGAGAGGCTCGTCGTAAAGTGGAAGGGGGGTGCCCGAGTTTGTGGAGTGTGTTGACCGGCGATATTCCGGGAATACGGTCTCTTCAGATCGATAGGGCCTTATCTTGTGGCGAAATGGATATGTGATTGGGCCCAATAAACACCTACAAGTGTGGGCATATACATATAAGATGGGTGTACTCATCTTTTGAAGGGTATGTGCAGTTAGCCTGGTTAACACGTCTCTTCAAAATTCGTTTTGAACTTGGCTAGACAAATTTCTAGGAATCTAGATCGCCTATCAGTCCGCCTATCAAGATTCAAAACCGATATATTACAATTATGTAAAGGCGCTCATACTTTTAATGGGCTGACTCTCACTAAGGTCAGAGCCTATGAGCACGTTGACTGATCCGATTTAATAAATCAAAGTGATTAGCACTCTAGTTTGCCTGGTACAATAAACAATAACAATAAACAGGGTTAACAATTAATTTATTTAAAATCTACATACATAGTTGGAGATAAGATACTTTCCAAGTCTAAAGGGCATGATAAAACAACAGGGTATTTGGTGCTATCCCATATATCTTTCGCTATGCTATAAAAATAGCGTAAATAACTCATATTCGAGATTGCAGTCGGCACGGACTCGTGGTATCAGGGTTCATATCATAAAGATTAGGTTTAAAATTCGGCGAGTGGACTTTGACCTCTCCGCAGATGGCACTGTATTTGCATGCCGTTTAGGTAAGCAACTTCAGATCTAAAGATGGGCTCTCCACACCTGTTCTTATCGCGGTTACATGGCGAGTTAGCCTGTTTACTTGATAAACCCGCTGAAAAACAAGTCTTACATATACGATCTGAATCTATAACCGATTTTTGACCAATGAGCGGGCGGGGATAAGAAACAATTGAGCAAGGCGATAAAACCTATTAATAGGTTGAAAGTCCAATAATCGCAGTGGCGGGGGGCCTGTGAGAACTTCAGTGGTACGCAATTTCGGCGTTCTGATAAGGATTGCTCGAGCACGCGGTTCCGATAAGAGGTGAGTGCTGTCAGAATAACCTAGTGCAATCAGTGACGCGTTGAAAGTGTCTACCTGGCATAAATGTCGCCCTCTTATCGCACGACTGGGATCTTCGTACCCCCGACGAAGATCTGCCCAGATTGGAGAATTTGAATTGAAAGTAACCACCGCGATGAAGACGATGAAAACGAGATGGTGCAGTAATCTCTCGGTGCTGGTGGTGGGGCTGTTTGTGGTGCTGGTATCTGTATCTCGAGTTTGGACTTTGAACCGCAGCAAACTTGAAATGTGAGGCGGCTACGAACGACCGAGGCAGCCACGCATGTCTAACGAGAGCGGTACAATCGAGGTAGGTGGCTCTGGAGGGTCGGACTGCGAGGGGCGGCACAAAGGCGCTGGGAACCAGTTGCGACTGGGACCCCTTGCAAATCATTCACAGCTACCGCGGCCGCGTGCTATCTTTGAGATACTCGACTACAAGATACCCGCTTTTACATTGATGCAAGTAGATTTCTGCACTGAAAGTAATTTGTAGGAATGAAAACATTTCTGAAGTACTATCGCACTCAAAAACGTAACACACTTTTGGTTGAGTATGGTCGTTAGAAACGGTCATTTAAAATGCTGTTTAACAGTTATAAAAACGTGTAATTGCCTTGCGATTCAAACAAGCAAACGATTGCTTAAATGATCCAGCTCTAGACATACTTAATATTAATAAAATAATTATTATGATGAGTAATATATGTTACATATGTATATATATTAGGGTATGTTTTAAAAATGTGTAATATAATATCTACTAACTTTTATGAAGATAATAATATTTATGCCTAAGTTTGTTTGTGCGTCATAACGTATTTCAAAAACATATACCCTGTAAGTCTACGTTACCGGGTATGAAAGCAAAACACTCAATGCCGGAGGTCCATAGCTAATGGTTTCGCTACTTTCCATAACAGTTAGCACTCGGATTCTGGGTTTATTATATTGACTTATTGTTGTTGGCTTGCGACTGAGCTTTTCCTTGGCATTTTCCCTTCGAAATTGAAAAGTGCTGCAGAAGGAGGGGGGAGAGAGGCGCAGAGAGCAACACCTGCCCGTCTGTGCTGTATATGTGGGTGTCTGTTGTGGTTTTGCTTTGCAGATGTTTACGTCGAAAGCTCTCTCAGTATGTTTCGCTCTCCTCCCACTCAGGGAGAGAGGCAACAGAGGGAGAACGTGCCCCGTTAAGCCTCTCCGGAAACTCGTTTCGGACTTTGAACCGCTTCGATTAAAGCGTGTTTTGAAAAACACCAAACAACAACTATGTCTGCGTAACGAAATAAAAAAATTAAAACAAACAAACAGCAACAACGCAACTGCAGACTCGACGAGGGTTTTGTAATAAATACAGTGCTATTTGTTTAGTGACCATTTCGGGCAACAAGTTTATACCAGATTTGTGACCCAATTTTGGCAAACAGGTTGTGGAGGCACTAGTTTTTAGCTTTTTTGGGCGGGGGCGGAAAAGGGGGAGTGGCCGAGAGAGTGCGTGAGTTTCTGGGGCAACGGAATACACGGCTAATTGCCCGCCAGACTTACTTTCTTGAAATGGCAACCAATTGCAATTGCAGTCTCCTTCTTCAAATCAAAATGCTAAGAAGGGCGAAACAATAAAAAGCGCACAAAACGTGGCAAACAACAAGAACAACACGGGAAGGACGACGGACGACTAGGCAGCAAACAGGCAAATGCAAAGACGCGCGCGCAATGTTAATGTTGTAAGCGTTGCGGTGGCAAAAGAGAGACTGAAACTGCGCCTGAGAAGCAAAAGCGAAACGGAAGCAGCGGCCAAAGAAGAACAGCAACAAATCCACCATATGATCGAGCCAACAACAACAACTACGGCCCAGTGGTGGCGGCTGAACAACTTTCAAAAGGGTTAAAGCCTTCAAACATCGGCACATGCCTACATAGTATGTAATTATGTAGTACATACATATGAACATTTGTACTTGGTTATGATTTAATCAAAATGTACACAACCATTTCAATGACTTTTTAGTTGCACAAATTTCAGGCGTACTACAGGTACTTGTCTAGGTAATTAACTATTCCTCTTTAGGGTAAAGTAATTAATAAAATAAAAGTGGTACTAATTGACTCTACATGTTTGCTTATTGTCCTTTTAATTAGTAAAAGACAATGTGTTTCTGTTCAATGAAGGAGATATATATTTATGTGTCTTTAAATGGAACGCTTCCATCTTAATTAAGGTCTTAAGTAAACTGTCTGTTAGCCTACGTACGAAGTCCACTATTCGGTTGCAGGAGCAGCCTGCTCCTCCTGCTGGTCCTTCTCCTTGCTAGACAGACCGCGTATGCTGACATCGTAGACGACCTCCTCGATCTTCTTGACATCATATTTTAAGGCATCGAACCGTTTTCGCAGACCATCATTCTTCAGGTTCAGCAAACGGAAGCCCGTGTTTAGGTCGCCAATAAAATGGGAGATATTCAGGGGACGTTCGTAGTCGCCCATGGTGACGGAATTGGTGGCAAAGCGGGAGAGTTCCGATGCCAACTGCAGGATGCCCAGTAAATAGTCCTCTACATCCAGGTGAAAACCCTCAGACTGGCTGGTCTTCACTGTGGAGTAATTAACTATTATTTGGTATCCTAAGGCCCTTTCAAATCTAGCTTACATCCCAGCATTTCGGCCACTGTTTCGCGGGTGACCAAAAAGCCCGCCTCCAGGTAAATAACCAAGGCAATGAGAAAGATCAAACGCTGCGTAATGTAGGTCCAGTGATCGGAGTATCTGCAAGAGCGGAGAATTAGACACCCACAATGGAGGCCATGGATTTCACCATCTGACTCACCTGTAGTACTGTCCAGTTGGCACCAGTTCGGCCAATTTCTGGTACTTTTCGGCACACGACTCAATTTGCTTGCGGGCCAAGCCGCAGGCGCCACTAACTAGTTTTCAGGGAAAGTAAACAAGCCATATGATAACTAAACAAGCAGTTTTTATATAGCATATAATTACTCTGGCTCAAATCGCTGTGAATAATCTGCAGTTTAATCTGCGCTTCCTTGGCCAAATGCTCGATTTCGCGCACCACAATGCGGATGTTCTAAAAACAATGGTTTGAAATGGTGACTTTTAAGTAACTAAAGGATTACCCACCTCCCTGAGCTCCTGTTCATTGTCTATGTACTTTTGGTAGTTCGAGAAGATGTCCAAGTTTACAAAGTTCGACATTTTTGCTCAATATTTAGCTGCTTTTGTTGCTTGTTTATACCGGCGATAGGGATGGGAGTATATCCAAGCAATAATTCCAGTTGTTGCTATCGATATGTTTAAGTGTTATCGCTTGCCCCAGCCAGTGCTGGCTAACGCCCTTCTTGTCATTTGCAGTTTCATTAATATTGTTTTGTCCATCCTGTTCCAATTAGAATCGAACTAGGCTCGTGACAAAATGTCGTATGTAAGTGTTTTTGGGCTCAAGAAAGTGGATTAAGTGTAAATGCTGTCGCTCATCCACAGGGACAAGGCTATAATCCATATGCCCAGCCCGGTGGCTATGCCCCGCCGCCCGGAGCATTTCCGCCGCAGAATGCACAGGTTTCTCCGCAGGCACAGCAATGGTTCGCCATGGTGGACCGCGACCGATCTGGAAAGATCAACGCCTCCGAGTTGCAGGCGGCCCTGGTGAATGGGCGTGGCGATCACTTCTCGGATAATGCCTGCAAGCTGATGATAAGTAAGCTGAAGCCCTCCCAAAAGAGGTCCCAAAGTTTCCACTCCAGGAACTGTGACGTCAGAAGGTGCACACTAGTAATGTGTATACAGCAGACCCTCCTTAAGACGAACATAAGTTAAACTAGTTTCGTTGGTAACATAGTAACATAAGAACAGGTTGCCTTGAAGACCCGCTGAATACCAAGAACCAACGAAGGCCACATGAGTATATATTTAGGTTATCCTGAAAGTTGATATGTAAGTCATGAAAGACTTAAAAATTCTGATGATTCCCCTTCCGAAAACTGTGACGCTAGTAGGTGCGCACTTACCTGCAGAAGATTCTCTATAGGTCGAACACCGTGAGTTGAGTCACCGCGAGTTGAGCTATAGTTCAAGTTATAAAGGTTCTACTGTATTTATAGACCCAATTTAGGGTACATGCATATTTGTTTAGATCACCTGGAGCGGCAGACACTATTTCGTTTGTTTACCCTGCGACTTACGTATGTATGTTGTGCTTTTATCGCTTCTTTTTAATTGACTCAACAGGCATGTTCGACAACGATGCCAGTGGAACCATCGATGTTTATGAGTTCGAGAAGCTTTACAACTACATCAACCAATGGCTGGTAAAGTATTTTTTATATCGGAACTAAGTATTCTGACTTATTGTGGGATCACTCTTGCAGCAAGTGTTCAAGACCTACGACCAGGACTCCTCTGGACACATCGAAGAGCAGGAACTAACTCAAGGTAAATCTCCAGCTGAATCTCCAATTCCTTATGGACTGTGAGGGCCTTCGCTATAATCCCACACTTGCTTGCAGCCTTCACCCAGATGGGCTTTCGATTCTCGCCCGACTTCATTAACTTCCTGGTGAAGAAGAGCGACCCCCAGGCCCACAAAGAGGTGTCCGTGGATCAGTTTATAGTGCTCTGTGTACAGGTGCAGCGCTTCACGGAGGCCTTCCGGCAGCGCGACACTCAGCAGAATGGAACCATCACCATTGGGTTCGAGGACTTCCTCACCGTGGCCATTGGCTGCTCGTACTGAAAGAATTATTCAATGCAACCGCTCTCCGGGAATGCATATCCACAGTCTTGCACACACACTGCAGCCATCAGAGGATGACCATTAATTCCGCGACTCGTGCATTTTTCCTAAAATTTCGAAGGTGTTAGCTTTTGTAATGTTATGTAAATGAATCACTCCACAGTCATATTGCAATCTCCTGGTATCAGAATCAAATTTCAAAAGTATTTGTTATCGCAGTTCGACTCAATCATAGTACAAAGTCTCTTGCGCCTATTAATAAACTATACACACGTATTTTAAAAAATTAAAATATATGTGTTTTATTTAAAATGTAAACATTGTATATGAAAAGTTCATTATAAAATCATGTCTTATGCTAGCAGTCACACTGCCCACAGTTCGTAATCGTGTCTTCGTCGATCGGTGAAGATCTCGTGATATGCAGTTAGGAATTATCTTATTTAGTATACAATCATAGGGAGGCGACTCAATGTGACGGCACAAAAGCTTAATGGTCAAATACAAACATTAATATCAGTTAAAACATTTAGGCATAATAAGTGTTTGGTTTTTGGTTTGGGAATCGTACGATGTTCCAATTTTTTTTGGTCATAGATTAATAATTTTAAAAATACAAAAAACTCAGTCTTAAAGTCCATAAATATATGAAACGAATGTCTTCAGGGCCAGGAATAGTTGCTTTTCAATTGGTTAATGGGTTGTTTAGTAAAAAATTCAATGCACTTCTCTTTTAAACTAGTTCAGTCATGGTGTATCATTGTAAATGGCATCGATTGAGCTTATCGAGTAGTTACCAAAGGTTGAGTCTTAGTTGCTTAATCAAGCCAAGTCAAGAGATCGTTGGATGGCAGACGGTTTTTGGGCAAGATGTTGGGAACTTTATGGAAATACGCACACGGCGAGCCCTGGTAAAATACTTCTTTTTTTCTGGACAAAAGCATGATGCGCTTGATATCTTAAATGGTAGAGGCCTTAGAAAATATTTGAGTGTTTGATAATATTTTGCACACGTATCGTAGGTATGAAACTGACAACTCGTGGATCATAATTTTATACAATTTAAAAGTTACTAACTGATGCATTACCGCATGGACGCATCGTTAGAAAAAGGCCTTAAGACTACTTTGATTATATGCTTGATTAGATTGGTTTTCATTTGCTTACATTACATAAATTATTACAAGTAAACATTAAATATTTGGGATGACACATGAATGACAAGAAATAAAATTCGCAAATGGACAATCAAGACACCAGTCGTATAAAATGTTATATGTTAAATGGAAGCATCACTCGGTCCGCGTACAAGTTTATTTGGTATCAAGCTCTCCCTTCCCATTGAAGTCGATGATCAGCTTGCCCTGCGAGTCATCGGACATGGAGCCGCTCATTCCGTTTTCGCGAGTCATCGAGTACTTCGATCTCCTCTTGCTGGGCAGCTGGGGCAGATCGGTGTGGTGCTTCCGCACATGGACACCGAGATTGCCGCGCTGCTTCGACTTGTATGGGCAGTAGGGGCACTGGTGCGATGGCTCCTTGCCGCCGCACTCGACATTCTCGTGGCGGCGCAGTGTGGACTTCCAGCGATACTTCTTGCCGCAGTGACGGCACTCGTACACGGGTTCGCCATCCAAACCGATTCCATTGGGACTGGTGGTGCTGCCATTGCTGCTGCTGCCCCCATAGTCGCTGAGGGTGAACTCTAGGTTGCGGAAGGCCTGATGGGCATCTAGAATCGAGTTGGTGGATCCTCCATGGGCACTGGCATTGAACATGCCTATGCCAGAGCTGTTGCCGAACTTGCCACCGCTCTGCTCCATCAGGTGAATGTCATCGAAGGCATGATAGCGACCCTCTTCGTCGTCCTCGGTCGAGTAGCCCGGTTCGTTCTCGCACTCCGAGTGGCGGAGGTCGCGCTCTTGCTGCTTGCGCAAGAGGTTCTCCAGGATTTTGGTGGGTGTAATGTCGGTCCCAGCGGCTCCGATATCGTTTTCCTCTTTGATGCGACGATGGGGAGTCTGTTGGCGCAGGATCTCCTGGGCACGCAACTGCTGCTGGAAGTTGTGCAGTCCATTCCTCATCAGGGCCTCGGCAATCACGGCTGCCTGCGGCTTCGGAGTCAGAGCCACTGAACTATTTGCCACCAGCACCGATGTGGGTATGGCCTTAACAACGCCCAGTTGTTCCGTGGACAATGCCGCTGTCTTCAGGGTGAATTTGGGCCGTGGATGAAATGAGGCGGCGGCGCCAGCGGCAGCACCCACCACATGCGTAGCTGTGGCGTTCTGAACCCGCATCACTTCATCAGCATTCAAGTTTTTTGAGGCCGTCTCGGAGGCCGAACCATACACGGCAATGGCCGAAATAGCCGAGGGATCCAGGATCTCGCCGGATGTCGGGGAGACCTGGCGGTGCGGCTGCTCCGCCTTGGGCACCTTGGCCGACTTGGTCTTGTAGAATTCGAAGAGCATGTCGGAGACCTCCGTGACGGACAAGCGCTTGCGCCGAGATCCGGGCAACTGGATCTTCTGCTCATCCCGCTGCTTGCCATTGAGAATGCTGCGCTGGAAACTGCGCTGAATCTCGGCGGTGGAGGCCACATCGGGTGCGGTGTTCTCCTTTCTGCTCAAATCTGCAATCGGAAACATAGTTGGGATTAGTTATGGTAGTTTCTGGTTTTTGCGTTCGTGTCACTCCGTCTGAAGTTCCTTCGCTTAGATGTATGTCAATCATTTTGATTGAGCTGTGACAAATGAAAAAGCAAATTGTAACTCTGGGACTGCTGGGATTAGGGTAAAAATGGTGTTAGATGAATGTCATGCAATAAATAGGCTAAATACACTACTAGTAAATAAATAAAAAAAAGGCAAAACACATAATCTCTTTTTTTTTTGTAAATAAATAAACAAAAGTACACTTGGTAAAAATTTTATTAATTTGGTAAACACATGTTTGGCATAAACAAATCAAATTGAAAAGCTCAGCAAATTAACACATTGATTTTTGTTTGATGATGGATGTTGATGGTGTGGCTGATGTGTTGGTGGTTTTATGTGATCTGTGAGTTTCTTTAACCAAAACCATTTTACAATATCTCATTACCTGAGTCATCTAGAAAAATAGGAAAAAAATAGGTTAGCTATGTGTTGAAATGATTTATATTAGGCACTGTGTTAATCCGCAAATTGTTTGCACCTAAAAATAAAAGAAAAATGGCATATTAATTTTATTGTTTGATAATGGGTGGAATGGAATGTGCTCTTTCACTGGTTTTAAATCTGCGTATTTATGTGAAAATAAAGCCTGGTATTAAAATAATATCTGAAAGTGCTCGAAAAACAGGCACATATCTAGACACTTATTATTGCCACCAGAATTATTAGAAAATTCATTAACACAACACATTTATAAAAGCACATTTCTAGTGCAGGCTGCTGTTTTCGCTTTTGAGAGTCGGCCTGGGCCGAAACAATTAACTTATTTCGAATTTCAAATTAACTTTGGCTTTATATCACTGTGGCTTTTGCAAGCTTTTTCAGCTTTTCGCTGCTAATTTTCAGCGTTGCCCACGGCCAACGCACCGAAAAGCGTCCACTCGGCAACACAATCGACACTGCACTGGTTGCCTGGGTCTAGCTTACGGATTTTCAATCCTCAAGTCCTCGATTTCGAAACGCAGCTGCATCTGAAAATGCTCCTCTGTCTGCATCTGTGAGAGAGTGTGTGCGAGTATATGTGTGTGAGCGCGTGTGTATCTGTTGCACAGCAAGTGTAGCCTGCCTGCTTTTTGGGATCGGCTTCATTTC
The DNA here is from genome assembly GCF_016746365.2 of Drosophila yakuba. Classification (NCBI taxonomy): domain Eukaryota; kingdom Metazoa; phylum Arthropoda; class Insecta; order Diptera; family Drosophilidae; genus Drosophila; species Drosophila yakuba. The sequence goes on along the minus strand of NC_052528.2, from coordinate 5,340,082 downwards.
GAATCCTTGATTTATTTTCGGGTTTTCTACCTAAACGGCTCAACAGTTGTTGTTGTGGGTTGATTGTTGTCCCTTCTTCTCATTCTATTTGTAGAAAACTGCAATGCCGAAAACTTTCTCTGAGAGAAAAACCACTCTCTGCCTCTCTAAGCGAGGAGAGAGAGTCAAAGCATTTCCACCAGGCGCAGTAGAATACATATAAACACAGCTTCCGGTGGTGTTTTCATGTTTGTTTTCCGATTTCAAATGCATCTGTTCAAATTACATGTAGAATGCTCAAGGTCAAGTTGGATTGGATGCGTTCCAGAACCAAGATTAGTATCCTCTACAAGATCTCTTTATACACTTTTTACATGCTTAAAAATAAATATTATTTTTGTTCAATATTTAAGTTCTCATATTTAATTGTTACAATATTAAAGATTAAGACTGTTAGACACAAATAAAGCCTTCATAAGTTTTTTATATTCGAATATTCCGTGTCTAGTAATTAACTTATCATTCATAGGTTTTATTCTAAGGATCATATTATTCTTGACATCATTTGAACAACACCTTTGCCTTGACACTCCTTTACAGAAAATTTTAATTTGAAATGCATTAGCTATCGACTGAAGAGAACTTAAAACCAGATAGGTCATAAATAGACGCACATATGTTGGGTTTTTCCAGAACTCCAGCTTGAAGCGCTTCCTTCTGGAAATATCTTTAGACGCACGCACACACAATTATCTTGTCGATCAAGGTCTACCGACTATTTTCCAAGAATGTCCCACACAAATAGCTTGAAAACCAGCCCCTAAAACTTGTGTGTCCTGTGCATTTGGGTAGATACTTCGAATAGATCGGGCCAGGCTTTGCGAAGGCAAAGCCCAAAGGGAGAGACCGATAGGGCAAGCAGGCAAAATTGGAAAAATTGGAAAAATCGGGAAAATCACGTGGGAAGCCCGACTGCAAAAGCCGCACCAGCGGAGATACATATATACATATGAAAATAGATGTAGATACAAAGCAGGCAGCAGGCAAACTGGGTTCAGGCAGTGGAAAATGTGAAACTTATTTTTAGAAAAACACACAAACACATCAAATAGATCCTGATTTATGTGTGCGCAAATGTTTTTCCAATGCATTTCGGGATTTGTGTGGGCGAGAGCGTGAGATGCACGGATGGTATAGAACGTGTATCTATGAGATACATCTCTCGTTCGAGGACAAAAGATCCTGGAGTACAGTTAGTGTGTGGTTGGCCGACTCTTGAGGGAAGGGATTTTCCTTTTGGCACTGCAGTGCAGATTCAAGGGCACCAACCACCCAACTATTGTTACCAAAACCTGTTTGGTTAAAGGATTATTATTATTCCTTTCGGGTATTTGCCGATCCATATCAACTTGTCTGGATTTCCGAATCCCAGTGCAGTTTTTACAGGAAAATTACAAAAACTGAATGGCTTAGAAATATAATCAGGTACTTGCCAGAATTTGCTTCCTTTGTTTGCAACACATTTGGCAATTACCAGATAAAGAAGATATAAAACTGAAATAATACAAAAACAAATTAATAAAATAAAACATTAATAAATACGGAATATACCAACCTCTTTTAGAAAACCGCCCAAGCAAAAGTCCACAGAAAACTTTAACGAAATGATTTAAAAAATGAATACATAAATAAAGTAAAGTGAGCATAATAAAAACCATGGGTATTTTCTACCTCTACCTCTTTTAATATCAAGCTCTCTTTTTATTAGCAATAAGTATAAAAACTGTTTAGTTGGACCTCGTTTACTGTATGGATAATAACCGCTACCTATTATCTATCTTATGATACATCATATTATTTAACCAGTAACTTCTAGTCGAAAATGCTTTTCCAAAAAAGTACATTTATGCACTTGACTTTACCTCTTAGAAATTGGACAAGCTTACACTTATTTAATAGGTATGCAACAATTATATTTTACGTTTTTTGGTCATTTAAATTTGGTTGAATTTCTTGTTAAGCAAAGTTAGTATCCATATGGGCTCGAATAAGTTCTAGGAATTGAACTAGTTTAAATGATATAAATTATGTATCAATTGTTAATACAAAACTGTCAGTTCTGATAATAATCCATTTTCTGGAATTAAGTTGGATTTAAATAAAACGAATTGAAGTATTATCCCATTAGTGGAAATATTTGACTTAGTGTTTTCAAAGTTAAATTGGATACAGTTGAATAGCAAGCATTGGAGTTACTCCTTAAAAACATTAACGAAATAGTTCTAGAATTGTGTAGACTGACATGAAAAATATATCTTCGAATCCGAGTGAGGTAAAACAGAAAGTGTGTCTAAATGAGCACGGAGTGCTCCTTGCGCATGTGTTCATTCAGAAAGGCCTGGGATCGACAGACGCGGGAGCAGAGTGGACATCGGTTGGACTCGTATTTGAGTGACCTCTTCGCTGCGTAGCGAGGAAGCTTCCGTCCAGGAACCAGGGCACTGTTGTCTATGTTACTCATGTTCTGGACGAGATGCTGCAGCGATCTAGCCGTGGAAATGGAGGCCAGTTGCTGCAGGGCTATCATGGCATCCGAAGTGGCCATGGCTTTCTTGAGACTCGTCGCATTGTCCAAGTCCGTGGGCTCCTCATTCTCCTCGCTCTTCTGCTCCAAACTGACCTCTTCTGCCTGTTTGGGCTGAACTGCAGCCACTTTCTGCTTTGAAGTGCTTGGGAAATCTGGCGAGGAACCAGAGCTTTCCTGGGTGCGCAGATTATACTTCCTCTCCACGGTGATCACTGAAACGAGAGAACAAGTCCCAGGAAATCAAAATAAAAATACAAATCATAAGACTTAACAAACGGAATTATGTAAAAGCTGAATGAAATGGAACATAAAATTAATTACTGCGCGATGTACATTTAAACAACTCAGTCCCATTCATACGTACATACATGTATTTACAATAAAACTGAAAGCTATAAGCCAACTTAGAACTTCAAGAACTAATATAAAAAGATTCGCATTCGATAGGACAAGACATTCGCTTGTTTTCCACTATTTATTTACAAAATCCGTATATTTTATCTTTTGGCATCAACGAGAACTGGTCTAGTAATATTTATAATTATTTTTGGTAACAAAACTTAAATGAATTCATCAAATTCGTGCTCGATTTTGATTTCAGATGTATATGGGTAGTTGGATTCGTCATCGGTGCCCGCGGGAGTGATCGTGGCCACCTCATCATCCATATTGGCATCGAGCGATAAATTTTGTCCGCTCGTCGTCTTTGGCTTTTGCTTGGACAGGGGCTCCAGGAAGAGTTCGGCATCGTGAAGTTTCTTATGGCGATTGAGGTGGGATCGTCGCTTGAACCACTTGAGGCAGAAGTCGCACTGGAACCTCTTGAAGTCCTGGCACTCCTCGCGCTGGTGCAGCATCAGTCGGCTCAGGGTGTTGTAGTAGCGGCCACATTGGCACAGGAGCTGATTCTTCGGGCCATGACGCACAAAATCTGGAGACAGATAGGAAAAACAAAGATGGGAATGCGATTGCTTAGGCCTTTCCGTACAGCTAGCTACACTAGGCACACACTTCAGAGGATTGCTTTCAGTACAGACTAGTTTGATGAATACAGGGCTAGTGGTGATGAATACAACAAATTGGTTTTAGTTTGACATTTTTATTGGCTGATAAATGATTGGACTACTTAATACTATACGAGTCAATTCAAAAGTATAGACCTTTTTCGGTTGATCCAGCCATCAAATTGCCTCCAGCTCATGATCTCAATCCACGTGTTTGTCCTAGAGAAAAGAGAGAATCCTATTAGTGTTGGTTTTTAATGTGTACATCGCTACGGATTTAATGGCACTGTCTTCGATTTGATTGTAAACATTTATTTATTCGTACTTTCACATACATGGTAAATACGCAGTGGTTGGTTGGGTAATGTTTTTAAAACGTCATCTAGGGTATAGTGTTCGAGTTTAAAATACTTAAACTTACGCTTGCTTGGCTTGAGCTGATGCGAGATTCATTCTACAATTTGAGCAATTCAACTTGGCCTCGACTTGACGGCGCGTTTCGATACTCAGTCCAACTAGCTTAATGAATTATAGATTACATTTCGAGATCATAACTTTGGCTATAGTACAAACAGTTTACTGACTACTTGGGCCAAGACACATTTTGGGAGGTTTAAAAATGTGAATAGAAGTGCTTAGGTCGGTTCTAAAACATTATATACAAGAGATCAATTGAGATATATTCCCTTGTACATGAACTGATTTGCTACGTACTTCTGAGGAACTAAAATTGAATAAAATGGCATTGACATCCAAACAATTTTATAAACCCCCAAAACTATCCGTCGCCCGTGTAAATTCATAGGTTTAGAGTAAGAATTCATCACACAATATGGTAACTCACAACAACAAGTGCTAAACTGAGACTACGAATGCTAAAACATCTTAGTATAACTCGATCTAGGTTCCAAGGATTGCCTCCCCGGAATCGGCATGTTTCTGGTTCATATGCTTGCGCAAGTCCGACTTGTACTTGCACTTGTGGGGGCAATGGGGACATTTGAGATTCGGCTCCACGCCACACTCGTAGTTCTTGTGGCGCTTGAGGGATCCCTTGATCTTGTAGGTCTTGCCACACACATTGCACGCGTACTTGCAGTCGTCCTGTTGCAACGTCATGGTGGTGGCTGTGTGGATGACATTGGACATTCCGTTTATGTAGAGCTTTTCCTGCGACTGATTAACCGCCTCCCCATCACCGTGAATTTTTTCAATCACATAACCCTCGTCGTCGAGCAGATGCTCCTCCTCATGCTGGTCAACCTTCATGGCCTCCAGTTCGAGCTCCCGCTCAGCCTCATCGGCATCGGCCAGCAGCAATCCGGACTCATGTGTGGACACCACTGTGGTGGTGGCACTCTGCGGTGCCATGGCAATGCTGGTGGCCCCGTACTGCATTACGTCGCGCAGGAGCATCTTGTCCTCCAGCCTGGAGGTGTCTATTTTTATGTATTCCTGTCGCGCATGCGTCTGTGGCTGCTGGATGGTCAAGTGCTGTCGATGTTGCTGCTGATGCGACTGATGTTGCTGCTGATGCGGCTGATGTTGCTGCTGGGGATGCTGCTGATGCTGCTGCTGGTGTTGCTGCTTCACAATCTGTATGGTTGTAGCCTGCGGCTTGTGCAGCAAACTGGTCGTGTTGGTGTTTGTTGTGGCATTCTTGGTCAGCGCCGGTATGGTGTACTGTATATTGCCCACCGGATTACCGAGATCGTCGGGAGGCAGCTCCACCACCACAGTGGCTCCCGTGAGCAGACTTGACCCACCATTGCTCAGAGTGGTGGCCGTGGTTAGAGTCTGATTAGGTGCAGCACTCGCAATCGAATAGGGCACCGTCTCCAGAATAGTCCAGTAGCCGTCTGCAAGAAGCCGGGAAAAGAGAAAAAGACACTGGTTAGTCATCCGCCGGATGATTAACTCTAGATTGCTTTCTATAATTACTTGTAAGCATTAACAAGTGTGTAAGCTGCAAGGCCGTCCAATTGGTTACTTGGATATGTTTTTGATTTTGGTGGAGAGTGTGGTCTTGATTGAGGGATTATAAACGTGGGCTTGTTTGGGTTTTGCTTTCACGCATATATGATTCGTATGCTTTATTCTTAATTGCTTGCATTTACAATGTATTATTAAAACATTTACAAATTCTTGCTTTACGTTTGCTATGCTTCATAGGACACCAAGAACTATCATTACAGTCGTTTATGTGGTAGGTATATTGAATTATTAAATGTATAACTGAGGAATATATATGTGTGTGTTTGATTAAACGTGGCAAACTAATGGCGCTTTAAGTCTTTGACTGCTTTGCATGCGAAAGCCCTAATTGCTGGCAAGAATATTTGAGTTTTGAGAACACCAACCACAGTAGAACTAAACATTTAATTTTCCATATAGTATCTGCATATAGTACGTATCGTTTTTATGTGTATAAATAAAATGGTCTTTGACCGTTTTGCGGCTAACTAAAGACAGTTAAAATGAAACGAAAAGATAAAAAAACGGAATGCGCTCAGATAAAATGGTATAAAAAGTAAAACGTAAAAAGTTCATTAAGTAATTTGTGCAGGAATGTGGACCAGCTTTTCCACAGCAATTGGGTTCGGTTGGGTTGGTTATGGTTTTGGAGGATTGGAGGTAGCTACTACTTGGACAAGCAACTATTGTCATTTTTCATTTGGTAAACATTTCACATTACGCCTCTCGAGCGGCTGCTCTTGGGTTGTCAAAACTCCGCTTCCTAGCCATCGTCGTCGTAGTCCTCGTCATCCTCCTCGCTTTCCTGCAAAACCGGCACCGCTGTGATCGTCAGATCCCTGCCGGCGAAATCGAAATTGATCTCGCAAAGGGCGGCAGCGACATCGCTGTCCATGCCGCCGGCATCTCCATCACCATCTCCATCTGGATCACCATCGTCGCCATCGACGGCCTCCTCGTCGTTGCTCATATCGTCCTCGTTGCGTATCACATACAGGCTCTCCTCGTCGTCCCTGGATTGCTCGTAGAGCATGCAGTGCTTGCGCTTTGCGTGCCGCAGGACATGATCCTTGCGTCGCGATCGATACTCGCACGACACGCACTTGTACTTCTTTTGCTTGAGGCAGTACTTGCGCACATGCTCCTGCAGCTTCTGATGGGACTTGTAGTAGCGGTTGCAGTGTTTGCACTGCATGAAAGAGTCCCTAGGTAATCCTCCGCCACTAGAAACCGCACCACTGTTCGAGGTGTTTTTCGCATGGGAGTTGGTGGTGCTGCTACTGGTGGTGGTGGTGTTATTGTTGTTGTTGAGATGGTAGCCGTAGAACTCGTCGTTAGCATTGGCAGTTGAGCCCGGATTGGCACTGGTTGAGGTGTCCACGCCCAGAAGACTGCCAAGGATCGGGTAGATGTCTGCTGGTCAAAACACACGGGATACATACAGCATGGAGGTATCGAATCAAAATAAAAGGAGAACAAACCAAAAAATTAATAGTGGGCCGAAAGCTGAGCACACATAAACTTAAATTAGTTAAATTAATCAAATAATATTGAGAACTTAGTGTTTGTTGGCTTCTACCCAAGAGACGCTGAACGATGAATATTGTTGAATTATGAGTTTAGTTGATTGAGTTGTTGAGTTTTGGTTCATTTGGTTCTTGCAGATGAAGTTTTAGCAGCTTTTGGGAGGCGGTTGATGATGTTTGTTTGATGAAGATGCGGTAATGGATGGATGACACAATCCCCAGCAGAGTTACACGAATGCACCACATATACAAAAGCCACTCAAGCACTTCTCTAAACAAAAGCATCGAAACATATGTACAAAAACAATAAGATTATAGAGATCACAAATCAAATGTCGGTGTTGTTGTGTTGTTGTTGGTGTGATTTTCAAAACTACAACAATACAGCAAATTAAATTACATATGTTCATATCATATATTTGGTTTTGTCAGTATAACTAAGCTCAGTTAACTTTCAGTATAATAACATTGATTAGCAGATGGGGCCACTCAAGGTTTCCTCGGTCTCCTTCTGAATTGTTCGCCCTTCAGTTGTTCCAATACACCTAGAAAAAGAGAAAAGGTACTATTAGTTCGAGTTAATAATTATACTAGTATTTCACTGCATTCTTTTGTTGATGCGCTGGAAAAATAGAATGTTCAAACAGCATTTAAAGGTAGTTTTGGATGTTTTCTATTTTTTAATATATTTTTAAATTTAGTTTTTATTTCTTGTTTTGTTTTTTGCCTGTTTACTTATACAAATAAATCGTTTTACTCGTTAAACATTTAAAATAGTTTTACAAATTTTGTTAAGGCGTTTTCTCGGCTTTATACACATTTATATAATTAAATTTACTTTGAATTCGGTCTAACATTTCTTCATTCCATTTAAATTGGTTTAAGCACACTTTTCATAGTCTAACTGGCATTTTGAATGTCGTTTTCATTTTCATAAATATATATTGATTACTATTTTCAATTTGTTAATCTAAATTGCAGTGCAAAAAGCAATGTGATTCATTGTCGTATTGTATACATTTTTGTAAACTTTTTTCGTTGGCGCAATCTTAGCTAAATAACAAAATGTTCCAACATCAATCGGTTTACATTTTCTTTTTTTATATGCTTTTTTACACATTTTTTCTGCGCGTTGCTTTCATTTTCAACATTTACTATTCGTTAAGCGTGCGTAAACAGCAATCAACAATCATTTCTAACTTCCTTTTTCGTTAACTTAAAGCTACGTTTTACTTGATTTATTGTGTATGCATGTGCTATTTATTGAATTCCCCATTTTGTATTATTAGTTTTTTCGAAATAATATTAGAATAAACAAAAAAAAAAGAATCAGAAAATGTAGCTTAATGAAGAGAAACAAAATATCAGATTTTCTTAGACATATCTCGCAACTATTATTTTATTATTTATGTGTGTTGTTTGTGTATTGTGTGTCTATGTGTTTGAAAAGAAAGCCTTTCTCTTGTTCAGTACCCAACCTATTGCCCTCCCACTTCTTTCATCTTATCAGATCCGATCAGATCAGATTTGATCAGATCTGATCTATGCTTCGTTTCATTTCAATCACAATTAATCACATCGATTCCTTTATATGTTTGTATGTTTCTTTGTATCTATATGTAGATATATTTTGCTTTACATATAATTTTACATTCACAGCTCCTTGTTTACAACTTTTTTTAACGTGTATTTTGTGTGTTTGGGGTGTGTTTTGGGTGTTTATAAATCTTTGATATTGTTTATATAACAGAATAAGATACATATTAGTAGAAATAGAGTTATCTGGGTTAGTACAATTTCTCGAAAAATATTTCACGACCATCTCATATTGTTCTCAAACTCGAACGAATCGCTGCGAACATGTTTGGGGGGGTGTGTTTGGTGATTTAGTGTTAGTAAATTATTAATCAAATTATATTAAAATTTATCACATGCTTTTTTTTAACATTTTAACTATAACGACTCGAAAGTTTTGCCATTTCGGACCAAATTCAACTGCATGGTCTCGTGTGTCTTGGATTTAATTACAATCGTTAATATTTGGTTCATTTCGAGTCCATCACATGCGCTGTTGATAAATTATAAAATATGCATAGTAGGTGAATCCATGTGCTTCGCCTTACTCTTGTTGTAACAAAAATTATATGTAATTAAAACTATTATGTTTATAGATAAATAAGAACCACAACCTTAGAAGATAGTTAATTAGATCGCATCTAGAATATTATTTATACAAAACGGATACAATTATTGAATTTCGTGTAGTGCTCTTGTTATACATAAATCTAACAAAATAATAAGCAAAACTCTCAAGAAACTGACTAGCGCAAGAAAGCGATTAAAAAATATACATAGTTATTAAAGTAAGAATCAAAGATGATAACCAAATGTTTCTTTTAATTTATAACGAATTTAATTTAGAATTTCCTCAACTAATTCGAATACTGACTGATAAAAATTTTGTTTTTTCTTTTCTTTTCTTATCTTGTTTCGTTCGTTTTTGTTATAACAATTTAAACAATTTCGTTTAATATTCGTACATATTTTTTGTGTCGATTTGTGCCAATTTGTTGCCTGTTTTTTAATTTACTTCTTTATCACATTTTTTGTGTGGCACAAACTTTAAAACTGACAACAAATTATGGTATGCGCCCCCCTCTAAGTGATTTTTCATTTGTTGTTATGTCAATATCTTGTTTATGAAGTACCTAAGAAAGTTTGTTATACATTTAAGCTCTTTGTTTGTATATCAACAATTATCAAAACTTCAATTCGTGTTTTTGTGTCTGTGTCTGCATGTGTGAAACAAACGTTCGTTAATATATCTAGATGTTATCGTTTTATAACAAAACCGCACTGCAGCATTTTACGATGCCCTTCCAATTTTGACAAAAGAAAATTATTTTTAAAAAGGAAAAATATACAATTATGTTTACTATTAATTACAATGAGGACTATATTCATTATATCACATACCAATTTATATTTCTGACTGTGACTCGATGCGAGTTCCCCCAACCCGTTTACTTTGCCAATTTCTACATCCTTTTTCACACTCCCATATGCTGCTCGTTTATATTTATATTAACGTTATTTAAAAATAATTAATAACTGCTTTAGTTTGCTTTAAAAACGGTTTGCTTTGCGTAGAGGCGCCAGAACCCAAAGCCACGCTAATTTTGATTTGTTTATCTCTTTTTGGTCAAATTAAAATTCCGCTATCACATATCGTGGTTCATAATTAAAACATACTCGTAATTTAAAAAACGTTTATGGAATGAGCACAAGATAAATTAATAAATTGTTTGCTTTGTTTTTTGTTTTGAAAAAGAGTAAATAGAGATCGTTGAGTTTCTACTATAAGCTATAATTTGTTATATATAGTATATGCGTAATATATTGTGGCCTTTGGGGTGCGTACGCGTACCTAAGCAAACTTCTAACATTTTTATCGATGTGAGTTTGTGATAATAAGCAAATAAAAAATGTGTAAAGGTAAAGAACACCGACTGCCCTTCATATCAGTTTTTTTTTCTTCTTATAATTTTTCTTTTTTTTTGGTGCCCGTTTCGTATTGCACATGATCTAGATCTAGTCGATTCAGATTGGGAAACGCCTTGTCTGGGGTCTAACTTAAGCTCTACATGTTGACTCTGTCTCTGACTGTGTTTTCCGTTTTTCCCTATAGATATAATTCATATCGCTATCAGCATGAAAGACGCGCGAGAGTGTCCTGCACTAGAAATTATACTATAATTAATGTGAATGTGTTTTATTTTGTTAGCGGTTGCGTTTTCTGTTGCTCTTGTTGCTGCTACAATAAAATGCATAATTTCCCATTTTCCGTATTTTCACCAAAATCAAGAAAAAGTTCATTGAGATCATTGAGTTTTCCTAAGGATTTACACACATCATGCAACATGCAGCGGCGCCTGGACTCTCGCGCGCCCCTCGAAATACATCGCCTGCTTCAATTCGTTAATTCTTCAACGCATCAATTCCTTAATTCTTGCCAATTCGAACCCAAAGTAATTAGAACTTTAAAAACTTCAAAAACTGTTACGGACTATCAAGATGGATTAAATGTGAACAAAAAAAACTTTAAAATGATCTAAGAATTAGAATTTGTTAATGTTCCTTTGTATATACGTAGTTACGAGTTAGTGTAGTTGTGTAGATATATATTTATAACTGAATATATATGTGTAAAAACGACTATATGTTTCAAGATCATTTGGAAAATTACACAAAACCGCGCTCTGGACTGGACTGAACTCTGTGTGATTAGGACTTTGGTCTCAGACTGAAGCAAACCTGGCACTAAGGACCCGAAACCTGGAAACCTGTGGTAGAACCCTACTATTCTCTAGATCCCCGATATACCGATACCGATACTGATCCCGGATCCGGCCCGGCAGTCACTAGTTTGAGAGCCTGGCGTCATCGGAGGCCGTTGCAGCATTTGTTGTATCATCGATGTTGGTGGGTGCGCATGTGCAGCACGAGATTGTGTTTGTGCTTCGACTTCTTGTGACAAATGGGGCACTCGAACTTGGGCTCCACGCCGCACTCGAATCGCACATGCCGATTGAGACTGTGCGGACGGGCGTAGGTGTTTCCACATCTATCGCAGGCATAGGCTCCACCTCCGCCACCGCCTCCACCTCCACCGATTCCACCACCTGCACCGCCGCTTCCTCCGCCACTGTTCCAGTTCCCTGCCACTGATCCACCAGCTGCTGCAGCTGCTGCTGCCGCCGCCGCCGCCGCTGCTGCTGCTGCTGCCGAAGTGGAAGCTCCTCCTCCGGCGGCTGTTGAGGCACTTGTGTTGTTGGCCGCCAGACCAGCGGCAGCCGCAGCGGCCACAAACTGCACAGCCACACTGCTGGCCGAGTCCTGGCCAGGACCACTGCTGCTACTGTAGCGACGCGTGGGCGTATCGGGACGTGGCACCTTATCCGGCACAGCCGGATAAATTAGCTGCGGCAGGGCTCGTCCATGAGGATGATGGCCGTGGTGATGGTGGTGGCCAAGGGGCAGGGTGGCCGGGGAACCGCTTTGGGCAGCAGCCAGCAGGACTTTGGCCAGATCAATACGCAGATCGCAGGGCTCCATGCTATCCTCGTCGTTGCTGTCATCGTTATCGCCATTGCCATGGCGCGGCTGCGTCTTGGGCACCAGCAGGCTACCCGGGCAGTGGGCGGTGGGCGTGACTCGGCCGCTTTCGTGCTCATTGTGATCCTCCTGACCGCTGCCCGGCTCGAACTTGATGACCGGCGTTCCAATGGGACTATTGTAGGGACTGGACTTGATGCCCAGCAAGTTGTAGCTGCGACGGTTGGGCGACAAACGGCCGAATTCTGAGAAAAGTGGTTAAAATATAAAAATAGAATAAATATAATTTTAGTTGGTTGAATTTGCAAGCTATTTTAAAGGGTTTGTATCAGTTCTCTGTTGAGTAAAAATCATAATCAGACCTATTACTAACTGAAAATAAATAAAGTATGGAGTTTTACCGTAGTTGTTTAGAGTCGTTTCTTTACTTGGTTTTGAGTTAAATATGTTGCTTTAGTGAGACATGGTGCTGTATGGAGTGGAGTGAACTGGATTGGAGTGTGTGTGGTGTGTAGATGTCAGTGTTTCTGTGTGTATGTGAGCTTGTGTAAGTAGGCTGCAAAATTAAATTTTTATTAAATATAAAATTAAAACACAATGAATACATCGATAATTTTGAGTAAAACACTTTAACGGAGCTAAGCAAAAATAAACATAAACTTCTTGTTTAAGTTACAAGTGAGAAATGGCTTCAAAATCAAAGAGTTTCTCCGATAATTATTTAAGAAATGTATGTTGGGTGGTTAGTGACAAAAACACTTAATAGTACTAGTGGAGGGCAGGACGCATTACTCGCAGGACTTGGAAATCTACTCCCGGTTTCCAGTGCCCGAAGTGTTCTCGTCTCGCTTTATCGCTTTAAAAATACGCATGCAATATTAAAGTGTAATGGAAATCATAATACAAAGGTCAGGTAAACTTAATAGTTCTCGATAGAAGTATTTGGAAAAAAATATCTATACAAACTAAGTTTTTCTTTGTTCATTTTCATATTTTAATTTTTAAATAAATTAATGCTATGTATGCATTGTAATTTGTTTCACACGCTTCACAATCGCTAGGAAGAAGGCAGATAGATAGATATATAGATATATATAGATGGCTAGATAGGTAAAAGAAACTTAAAGTTAAACCTTCGATAATACAAACGAATGGAGTAATACTAAAAAAAAAAGGTCAAACTACAAATCTAATAGGTCTCATACATTGTTATGTAAATTATAATTACTTCGTCTAACAAATACATATATATATAAAGTCTAAGTAGGATACATAATTATGCATATCTATAATGTATAATAGTATTTATATAGGTTGTAGTAGTTAAGCATGCAAACAACAATAAGAGAGGGAAGAGGCAACACCATGAATCGCGTTGTTTGGCTGGCGCTCATCAGTCAAGATCAACATCATCATCATCACATCAATCCATCCACCTGAAATATAGATCTGATTAGTATAGATTCTAAGTAAGTGCACGCATTGCCTAAAAACTTTTATTTCAAAAGGGGTGGGGAAAGGGTGTTGAATATGGGGGATGTGGAGTGGCGATCGAGTTTTACCTGGATGATGGGGAATGAAGAACGGTTCTATATTAAAATAAGTACAACATGGGGTTTCGGTATTTTGTTTTTGACATTTGCTTTTAATTGTATTTCGAATTTTCTTTCGGGTGTGTTTTGGTTTTAAATACATTTAGCCGGCAATAATTACGATTCATCAGTTTATTGGAAATACATAGTTGTAATCGTACTCAATCAATATAATGGTATTCTCTCTTGCAACTTCATAGAGGTATTTGTCTTTTTTTTTTCCTTTACATTACAATTTGTTAAGGTAATTTGATGGTACAACTCTCGGGTTTCAGTGCCGTTCGTGGTTCGTGATTCTGTTCATTAAATCTAACAATATTCAAAGCATACATGCGCTGATGATATTTCGAATTAGGGTTTATAAACATTGTCATTATCAATTAGGTTTAATTTTTGTCTAAAATTGAAAATATTATATCTCATTATCGTTTCGTTTTGACTAGATAATCATTTTTAGGTGATAATCATTATTATATAAGCATAACTTAGTGACCAGAAATAAAGTTTTTAAAAATGTTTCTAACAAATTAAAAAAATTATTGCGTATGCAAACATAATACAAAATCAAAAAGATTATTATTATTTTTATAATTAAGTATCTTTGGAGGGGCATTTGCTTTACCTTCATGCCATGCATACAGTTAGGGTTTTTTATTTAAATAATAATATTATTACAAAATATTCCCTTCTTTTTATTTATTTTTTGCTTGTAGTGTTTGTAGCACACCAAAAACAAATTTAGCTGATGACTAGTTTTATATATCTTCTTTTTGGTTTGGTTTCGTTTTTTTTTTCTTTCCTTTTTTCTGGGAAAAAATTTACACATATTTATAAAGATTAGGTTTAAATTTGTTGAGAATTTGCTAAAGCAATACAGTATTCTTTGTTTTGCATGTATTTTTGTTCAATGTATTGCAAACTACTTCTAGTTTCCTCCACGGCATCACCGGCTTCGTTCAACGAAAATAAAGAAATCGTAAGGGGTCCCGGTCCCCACAGTTCCGATGGGCCCATAAAACTCAACTCGAAGGATTTACCAAGATTTGCACTAGCAGAATATTTGTTTCCAAAGCCGTTCCTTAGTCGCGGCCTGCGTTTTGTACAAGTCGAAGTCTCTCCTAAGCACTATCGTTCTGGAACACCAAGGTGTAGGTGCTACTGGAGCTGCTGCCACTGTTGTTGTTATTATTGCTGCTGACCGGAACTGCGGTTCCATTGCCAACGCCCATAACGACAGGCAAGTTGCCACCGGCCCCGGGTTTCTTTTCCTCCTCGGCATCCTTCTCGCGATCACGACACTTGGTGTTCAGGTGACGCTTCAGATTGCTGTGGACATTGGTGGCATAGCCGCACATCTTGCTGCAGAAGTAGCGGGGTGGCAGGCCGCATTCGTTCTTCAAATGACACTTGAGACTGTTCTTCCACTTGTAGGTGCGATTGCAGTTGCGGCACACCCACGGCTTCTCGATATCCGCATTGTAGATCATGTCAGCGGAGTGCTCCAGCGACTCCTTGCGTGTGCGCTTGTTTTGGACCAGTACGCGATAGCGATTGTCGTCCGAATGCGACCAGTGCAGGTCGAGATTCTGGCCCTTCACGGGCAGTCCTAACTTGTTGCTCATCAGCGTGCAATTGTTCGGGGTTAGGGAGCCACTGGTTCCCGCGCCTGACACCATCTGCTTGGGTGCCGAGATCGTCGTAATGGTGGCTGGTATGGCGGGCAACTTAATCTGCAGCGACTGACTGGTGGGCTGAAGTTGCAAGTGTTGCAGATGCTGCTGCTGCTCGAGCAATTGCTGCTGCTGCTGGGCACTTAGCACGATCTTCTTGACGGCACCCGCACTGCCACCTCCAGGGAGCAGAGATCCAGCCATTTGCTTCTCATTCGATTGCTTGGCGTGCTTCTGAGTCGCCGCAGCTGTGGTCAGTAGGTCGTCATCATCGTCGTCGTTGTCCATTAAGTAGCTATCCTCGAACTCCTCATTCTCGATCTTCACAGCATCGTAGGTCCAAGACAATGGACTGCCCAGCTTCAGGTCATAGTCGAAGGTGTTCTCATCCTCAATAGCCTCATTGCAAACGGCATCGTCTTCATCCTCGTTGAGCGGCATGCTTTCAGGGTTCTCGATCTTCACAATCACCTCGGTCATGGTGTCATCGATGCTGTCCAGCTCCACGCCAGCAGCCGCCAGAGCAGCGGCCGATGCGGCATCCACATTGCAGTTGCTCGAAGAGCTCTTGTTACCATTGTTCGCCGGCGTAATGCAGGCAATGGTTGTGCGTCCAATGCTCCCGATACGAGTCACCGTTTGGGTTAGCGTCTGGGTCAAACTACTGTTATTGTTGTTAATGTTGCTGCTGGCGATGGCCGCCGCCGCCTGTTTGGCTGCAATTGTTGCTGCTGCTGCTGCAGCTGCCGCCGTGGACGTGGTCGTGGATTTGGTTGTCGTCGAAACTTTGGGCCGGATCGGCGTCGACGTTTTGTTAGTGGTTTTAGCATCGCTTATGAGTGATTTTTTGGACTGAGTTAGTTTGTCTGAAGGTTAGTTGTTTGTCGGTTGTTTATTTTTTGTTTTTTTTGTTTGGTTAGTCATGAAATAGAAATTGGGAATGGTGAAAGTTAGTAAATCTTGTCAATAAATGAGTGTAATCGTTGGATAATGAGTAAGAAACTTATGATGTGTCTGTGTGTGCTCAGCAACAAAACAAAATGTAAGACTGTAAAAAGAAAACAAAGTTATTGGAAACTTCAAAAATAGGATAAAACCATAATATGTAAATGACAAAATCAATCAAATTATGCATAAATCAAGAAAATGGCAGACTGTGCAGCTGTGTAAAATACCTGAGGGATCGTCTGAGGATTTCTCAATTATGGATTTGTCAGCCAGCATAAGCCAATTACGGACTCGAATCCTGGACTCTCCACCTTCGTTCTGGCCAGCTTCATCTGAAAGTGTCAGGTAAATAGGTTGATTTTATTAGTAATCATATATTAAATACAAGTTATAAACTATAAGTCAAATTTTTATGTGTACCTATACTAGATGAGTTTCCTAACCGTTTTTTATATTTCAATAAGTTGTGTTCCGAAATAAAATGTTTCCAAAAATGAAATAAAAATAGTGTAATATAATTTAAAAAAATTAAAATCAATACTTACAAGCAGTAAATAAAATGATAATAAATCTGTGTGTAGAAAATAAAACTTAAATGCGTAGACATCAATAAAATATTTATCAACTCACTATTGCAAACAACTTTCGTTTCTTTTGCGTTTTATTACATGGAATTTGTATATTTTCACATTGAATTTGGGTTTTTTCATCAATTTACAAAAAAGTTTTACAAACAATTCATAGAAAAATTAAATATATATATTATATATAAGGGTATGCTAAATCTGTTTGTTTAATGAGTATTTGTTGTCTTATTAAGTGTTTTATTTATTAAAAATTATTCTCTATTAATAAAGGTTTACGTTTTCCTATTGTTCAACAATATTGTTTTTAGAAAATTTTGAATTTTCCACTTTTGCCACAATGTTTCGATTTTAGAATTTTTAAAATTGTTTCGTTTATTCTTCATTGTATAAAGAGTTGCTAAATTAGCCCAACACCGCAATTATTTAACCAATGTTTTTTGTTTAAGAATTTTAGTTTCTTAAAGAAATTATTTTATACGTAAGCATTCGAGATTTTTCGTCTTCTCCTTCAAGTTCTATTTTTGTAATAAAGAAATAATCAGAGCTCTAAAAATATTTTTTTTTTTTGTTGCACAGTTTTACTGGCCGCACATTTCTGCTTGGATTTAGTTGATCTGTTCTTGTGAATGTTTGTAGTTTGTCGTCATTAGTTTGTTTCATTAAAGCTTAATAAAATCATCTATGGAATGTATTTCGTTGTAGTGGAAAGCAAGTAAATAAAAATAAATTACACTTGACTACTTATAAATGTGCAGCGTAAGAGTAAAACATAAAAACACATATTCATATCATATTCATAAGTTATCAAAAAATAATAAATATAGTGCATGTGACGTATTTTGTGGCGGTGTTCTGTTGGTTGTTGGTTTTTTGTTTTGTATCTGTTTCTGTTCCTTGATTTGTGGTTGCTATTGTGGTAGCTCAGCTACCAATTTTTGTCGCGATTTTTATAGTTTTGGAATTTGGGTCTAGCCCTCACTAAGTACCTGAGTTTAAATGTCTAACAAAAACCATTTAAATCCCGACCTTCCTCGGTTGGATGACTTTTGACTTAAATTCCTGCCTTAACCTACTTAATATGGCTTTAAACATTTACGAATATTGGTATATCATATATTTTAAAAGAAAATGTTTGCAGATTGCTTCTGTTTTTCCATCAATTTTTCAAGGCACTTTATCCGTTGACTACCGAACGTCTCGCCTCGCCTACATTAAATTCTATTATAAGTTGCTGAGCTTATCAAATGTATTGTATTCTCCTCTAGCTTAAGACATCGTCATAATAGCAAAATATTTCCACTTGAGGTAAAATGTTGTATGAAGAGGCTGGTTAATTGACTGACTGACTGACTGACTGGCTGTATGGGAACCTAAAATTGAATCTGTTTGGCACTCTGTACTGAATATCTATCTATGTACTTCCATTGGGTTTAACCGCATGTTCAAGTACATCCTGTGAATGTTCGGCTTCAGCTGATGTCTTGAAATCTCTCTACAATTCCCACTGGGATATTGCCTTTTAAGCCTAGGTTTCTTCTGTTCGCAGATGTGCTTGAAAAAGAACCTTCCTGGTTTAATTGATTGTTTCTCTTTAGCGAGTAATATCTTAACATGGTCTGAGTTTTTTATCCACTGAGTTTGCTACTGCTACTGTTACTGTTACTACTTTATATATTAGTATATATATATATATATATATATTTATATTCCTCGTGCTAAGCCTATGCTATTCATGAAAAATTCTTAACCGTTTCATTATACAAGTTTTGTCTTTCATATTTACGATTTGTGGAATGTTGAATATCTAAAATTGTTTTTGTGTAAAATCATTTTACTGATCACTTTGCTGTTTGCATGAAAATAGAAATTATAGATTTTTAAATCGGTCTCGTGTAAACAATTAATAACAATAACAAAAAATATTTTATGTGAAATGGCGTAAGTTTTTGTGCTTTGCAACAAATTGTTTTCGGTCCATTCAAACAAGTTTTTTTTTCGAAACATCCAGGCATCTTACAAAACTATTTCATGTTCGTTATTTTTTTAAAGATTTTTTTTGTTTTGTTTTAAGCTTAATTTGGCACACTGATTCCGTTTTCCCGAGAGCTTGGTGTGTGATTCTTTATATTTTCTTTCGTCCTTATTATCCCTGATTGTGTTTTTGCCTTTCTCAACTCTAATAACTGATCAACTTTAACTTTTTATACAAGTCTTCTTCAATAGAGTGTCTCTCTACGAGAAGTGGGGATGCAACTCCACCCCGCTGACCAAAGCAGCTGCAGCCGCTGCCACGGAAACCGCCGTCGCTGTGGCTCCGCTGCTGTCGCCATCCAAACCGCCGGATCCGGCAAAGTTCTTCACATCCTCCAACTTGAATTTCTCCTTGTGCATGCGCTCCATGTGCCGGCCAATGTGCATCTTCTGCTTGGCCCGGTAGACGCAGAATGGGCACTGGAACTGCGGCTCCTTGCCGCACTCCCACTTCTGGTGGTTGCGTAGCGAGGACTTCAGCTTGTAGACTCTTCCGCAGACGGGACACGGGTGTCCAGCACCGTTGTCCGCACCGCCCAGCACGCTGTTGCCGCCGCCACCGCTGTTGTTGTGGCCACTATTTGAGGGCGATTGACCTGATCCTGTGGACATGCTAACGCCGGCCGCCGTACTGCCGCTAATCAGATTGTTCATTGCGCTGATGCTGTTCAGGATGTTGATGTGGCATAGTCCAGCTGGGCCGCCAACATCCGCAAAGGTAACGGCTCCACTCAGAGTGGCGGGGAAGTCGCTGCTATTCCCGTTCCCCGAGCTGACTTGATCCTCACCGAAACTCAACTCGGTGCCGGCCGCTGCGGCTGCCTGTTTCTCAGCTACAGCTTTCAGCATCAGGGCGGTGGCCTCCTCTTCGCTAAGATGCTTCAATTTCCCGCCGCTACTGGTTTTTGTGGGCTTTCCACTGCCGTTCCCATTGCTGCTGTGATTGCTACCGCTGTGAGTCCTGGCGGGCGTTGAGGCAGCCCGGGGCTCACTTTTGCATCCGCCTTCCGTGGGCGTCTTCCTGCCACAAGCGGTCACATCCTTGGCGGTCAGACCGGCTGCTCCCTGCTGCTTATCCACCGACAGGTCGGTGGGAAAGACCAGAGGTTGGACACCTTCTCGAAGGGTCACCAGGGGCATGGCCAGGCGGGCATTCCATTCGTTCCAGGTGAGTCCCGCTATACGCGTAATACTCAAATCTAGGTTATCATTTCGTTTCATATATCACAAGTTCAAGCGTGGATTTGTGTTGTTTTGTGGAGTTTGTTGAGTTAACGTTTTATTTGGGGGCAGCGCACAACATATGAAAATAAAAACGAGAAAAGAAAAACAAAAGAAAAGAAGAACGAAAATAAATAGAATTACTTTTGACTGGACACAGGGACAACTGCAAGTAAAAACTCTTTTAAATAGAAAAAAATCAAAAATAAAAAAACAACTTAACACTTAGGAATTTAGATGTTAAGTCAAGCTGGGCAGGTAACCAACACAGAGTGACACACACAAATGAGAGTGGAGAAGTTGGCTGGGGATGATCTGGATGAGGTGGACGCGCAAAGCAAATAAGCTAAATTAGTCAAAGCGTTTAATGGGTGAATATACACGTGTAAAACATGGTAAGGAAGTAAGCATTAGGATTCTGTGGCATAATTCAAAATTAGAGTACAAATTAATAAACATATATACAGTAAAAAGATAAGATAAAAGAAAACTCTCTCTCAATAAAACGTTGAGCAAATTAAGGCCAATTAGTGCAGGGTGTAAACATATTTATTTTAAAAATAAATTTAAAAAACTAAAAAGAGGGTAAACTAAATTAATTGAACTCTAGCTGGAGAGTGCTGCTTGGGTGGGTTTTGTAGTTGCTGTTTTGATTTTGCTTGAACACATCGATAAACACGGCTGGGAATTTGGATTCAGGTTTTGGTTCAGGTACAGGTTCTGGATCAATTCGGGTCTGGTTACTTTTTAGTGGCATACAGAAACGAACGTTTAGATTTTGGGCTCTTAGACATAATAAAGTATTGGAATGGCAATTGTTTCCCTTTACAATTTGGCATGTGGCATGTTTTTACTTAAGCTTAGCTCAAAGCGGATGTCTGGCAGGATTTGTGAGTTCCAACCTCGGTCCAAGTCCCGGTCCAAGTGCCAATCTAAAAGAAAAGAGAAATATATTAGGTATGCTCGGAAAAGAGAAGATCATAAGTGTTAGCTAGCTAACTTGGGGCAATCACTGGCTGAGGGCTCATCGGTCACCTGGAAAGAGAAATATGTTAGTATGAACTTTTTGCAATACAATATTTTACCTAACACAAAGAGCAAAGCTTCAAATTTGGATTTGTGGTTTTTATATTATTTTATTTTGACCTTTTTTTTACAACTATTTTTCAAAATATAATTTCTATAGAATAAGTATTCATAATAAATGTTTAATTTCAATCAAATAATTGATTTACACACAAAAACTGCAAAAAGACATAATATGTATATTTGTTGTTCTAATATATTTGCTTAGTTTTTTTATATTAATTTCTGCGGAAATATGTTTCAAAGGGTTCACAATTTACTCAGCTAATCCGATGTACATTCAATTTTACTAACTTCGAGTAGATTGTTAAGTTTTTGTAATTTACAGAAAAATAACTTCCTTACATTCATATTTTTGAATGCTATCCATATATTATATATATAAAGATTTGAAAACGCATTCTTACAAAATTATTTTTGCAAGCCTCCGATGTAATTAAGTTTACAATTTTCTCCAATGTTTGTATGTCGGTTAGTTTTGCTTAAAGAGGTTACATGAAACTTATGTGCACCAACATTGAATTGCAGTAAATAATTAAAAATTTTCTGGACTTCAGTTAAGATTTTTCTACATAACTTAGCTTTGAATCAATTTTTTTATATTTATTTCCGTATTTTTTTGAAAGCACGCACACATACATACTGAAGTAAGTTTTCAAATATTCTTAATGCTAATCTACTTTCCATTTATATAGTTGCTCCTATATTCATTGTTATTTCCATGAAAATACTTGCACATTAATTAAAGTTCTTGTTTCCATTTTGTCGACATTTTGGGGCTTAGTTTTTTTTTTGTAATTTTGAAAATTACGATGAACAAAAAGACTTACATAATCGATTCTGCTAAATATGAAGATATAAAAGTTAAAGCCTGATGAAATTAAATTGAGTGCACACATTGCTTGTTTTAAAAGTGTAAGTTTTGAGAACCGAGTGGAAGTCAACATATAAACTTAATAAAAATAATCAACAAATAAGAACTTTAAGATTAATAGGGTGTACACGTGTATAAAATGATACAGAATAGTTTTAATAATAATGAAACTGGTCTTAACCTCAAAAATAGTTACATCTTTACACCCAACAGATGTGTACTCACAATCCTCCTAACTTTCGCTTAAATCTTGCGGCCTCGTTTGCTCTCTAGCTGCGGCTTCTCCGGATGATGTTTGCGCACATGCACTCCGAGATTGCCCCGCTGCTTGGCCTTGTAGCTGCAGTACGGGCACGGATGACACGGCTCCTTGCCACCACACTCGACGTTCTCGTGGCGGCGCAGCGTTGACTTCCAGCGATACTTCTTTCCGCAGTGACGGCACACATACCGCGACTCTGGATCATCGCAGGGACCCAGAGACGAGTCGCTCAGCGACAGTTCATAGGTCATGCCCGACGGATCGTGCTCCGACTCCTCCTTCATGGGCCGAGTGGTAAGTATGGTGTAGCTCTTGCTCGAATCGTGCATAGCTAGCTCTTCGGGTGTGATTGTCTCCACACCATCGTCGTCCTGCAGCTCAATGCTATGGTGCTGATGATGCTGCTGCTGGTCGTGATGCGGCTGGCTACTGCCCGACTGCACAACCGCCTGGATATGATGCGTCTGCAGTTGACCGGTATGGATGTGATGCGTCTGCTGCGTTTGTTCGTGCTGATGCACTGTCTGCAGCTCCTGCGGCTCGTGCTCAATGGTAGTGATGTGCGTCTCTCCGCCGGAGGTCTGCATATGCTCAGTGATCTCCGAGGGCGCAAATCCAATGCCGATTTTAGTGCCGTCGGGCAGCTCGATGTCATCGATCTCGGCGTACTTCACTAAGTCACTTATGATTGCCGCCGATGCATTGGGGTTGTTCAGATCGATCTCGCTAATCTCATACTTGGTGCCATCGGACAGCTCGTGATGTTGATGCTGGATGGGCTCATGGGTTTCCACTATCTGCAGGTTTTGTACCGTCGGCCCGATGATCTTTCCGCGAGAATATCGTATCCTCGAGGCTATGGGCTTCGAATCGGCCAACTGCACATTGCGCAGACCCACCAGGTTGATAGTCTGGCCCGGATGAGCCGTGATTATGCTTTGTACTTGGGTGTGGGTCGGTTGGACCGTCTGAAGCTGGTGGTGATGCTGCTGCTGCGAGGTCTGCGGCACCTCTTCAATGTGAATCGTCTGATGCTGCTGATGGTGCTCCTGGTGGTGCGGTTCCTGCGATACGTGCTGAATGATGTGATGGGGATGAATGATTGTCGAGCTCGTGTGCGCATGGTGTGTGGCGATTGTTGTGGTTGCCGGTATGATCTTTTTAATGTTGATAAGTTCTGAAATTGGAGGAGAATATAAAATGTCTTATTAGTTAAAAGCAAAATACAATGAATTTCATTTCCTAGCCACTTTTTCACATTGCATTTAGTCTGCCTGTTTTCTATTTATTTCTATTATTTATCTTCAAGAAGACTGTAGTTATACAAATACTACTAAGTACTATGTATAATTTGGTTAAATAATGTGACAATCTTCTAGCGTTTCTCGATTACTACAATTACGGTTGGTTGGCTAGTCAGGTTGTGGACTTACCGCATTCCGATGACGGCAACTTTATTGGCGTGCTGGTCAGAGTGGTCAGTGTGGGTTTGGGTTCCGAATGCGAAGCGGCGGCGGCGTTCAAGAGTTCCGTGATCGTGGGCGTGGGTTGTCCAGCCGGTCCGGTGACAGTAACTGCCGCTTGGGCCTGTTGCTGTGCCACCGCCTGGTTCTCCTCCAACTTGGCAGCCGTAATGTTGCCCAGCTTCTTCACGTGCAGCACGAATCCATCTTTGTTCTGGGTGATGACTATGTCGTTGCTTTCCAGCAAACAGTCGTCCAGTTCGAACTCATCCTGTGCTCCTTCGGTTTGTTCCCCCTTGTCCTGCTTGGATGCTGCAGAGTCGAACGAATAGTGGTTAGTAAGAGGTTGGATTTCAAGGGTTTACCGCTTAGTGGAAGTAGTTAAGCTCAGCTCCTGTCACTAATAGTATCCTGTTGAACTTTTTTGTTTTTGATTATTACATCTAAACTTGGTGAAAACAAGCAAACAAACTTCGGCTTCCGTATTTCTTTTAGGTCTTAAGCTATTTTCTTAAACTTAAAGCTTTATGTATAGGTGTGTGTTGGTGGGTTGTGTTTGCTGTACAGCACAATTAAATGAGAACCAAGGACAAACAAAATACCACAGCCAAAAAAATGAATAAAACCGCGCCCCTAATAAGGCTTAACTAACTTAAAGACTACAGAAGAATTCAATAATGACACGTTTCAATTTTGGTTACAAAGGCATTTTTATTATCATTAGAAGTGGGCACTGGTCGCTTCCTCTCTTCCCCCATCTAAACTTACCTGCTCGAGATCGGATCTAAAACTAGTTATTAAGGTAATCAAGGAACTTTTCCCCCTTCGCCGAATCGAAGAGACCACGAACTAGTGATCGGCCCGCCAAGGAGACACCCCGTCTATCCATGGCCCCATCGCTCGATCCCACAGAACCCACAGATGCATCACTGAAGTGCTCCGGATGCTGCGTCTTTACGTGCATGTTAAGACTGTGCTTGTAGCGCGCCACGTATGAACAATGGCGACACTTCTCCGTGGGCAGCTGACCACACTCGTAGCGGAGATGCCTGGAGAGATTCTTCTTGTAGGTGTAGGCCTTCTCGCAGCGTGGACAAATGTGCGAGTTGTTGGATGGCGAGACATTGTTCAGCGAGGTGACCGATTTCACGGATATCGTCCAGGAGTTTTCTAAAAGAGTTACGAGAAAGAAACGAAATAGGTTAGCGAATTTCTAATATACAAACTGTACATTTTATGGGCGAGAAATCATAGTTAAACAAAAAACACTTGGGGACTGATGAATGCTATATGTATGATATATGTATATGTATGTTTTGTATAACCAACTACCAGTTCAATTGCGAAGCGATAGATAGTAACTGCAGCAGAAAGTTACATCGGTAGCTAGAGGAAAATTACAATCTAAGCTTAAACAAAAGGAGAAATCCAATCTTACCATTATTTCTTTCTCTTCTCTCTTTAATATATTCATGGTTTTAATTCAAAATAAAATATAGAACTTGCTTTTAATTCGAGGCAAAGATTTGGCCCACAGCTGCAGGTAGTACCGTCTTATATGGCGTAACGGTAGCAATGGTTTATGTTCTTCCTTGGAACAAACCACTGACCTGACTCTTGAACCTTCGAGATAGATAGATAGTTCATCTGTAAATAGGGAAATGGATTAGTTCAGGCAAACAAATACAGCGTAGCGACCCCCAAACTGCCCAGTAACAATTATTAAGGTCCTTGATTCTGTTATTTTGGGGTTTCAACATTTCAATATCAATCTTTATTATTCTTGTTGGGTTTTCTGTTACCACTTTCTTCAAACAATGTGTATATAAACGATTCCATATATAATGCCATTTGTTCAGATTTCGCAAAAATAACAATTTTTGGGGTTAAATGGTTTCTCGAAAAATTAAAACATAATCTCAAATGGCCTTAGCTTGGTTTTGGTTACATCAAATCTTGTTTTTGTGTTTTTCTCATTGTTTAATCCTACCGCTTGTTATTATAATTATTAATAATTATTAATTTGTTTTATTCCATGGTTTTAAGGTACTAACAATATCAGCTTCATCAATTAAAGTTTTTCTTGCTTTTTCTCCGTTTACGTTTTCTTATTATTCATATTGTATAAATTTGTTTCATAATTTCGCCTTATCCGTGGTTTCATTAACAATAAATATATGTATATATCATTTATCAATTTACTCGGTTTCATTGTTGTTAAATATTACGCTACAAAAAATAAACAACTTTCGTTACAATTAAACTTTTCTTACGGTTCTTCTTGTTCTGGTAATTATTGTTTTTGGTTTGATTATATATATAATATATATATATATATATATTTATATATATCCGTTAATCATTTTAGACTGTTATGGCAATTTCTTTGTTCCAAATACACTTTTACTAAAACGTTTTCTTGTCTGGTTGCTGTGTTCGCTTTGTTCAGTTTTTGTCTAAAATATATATATATTGGTAAATGTATATGTCCTTGTATATATGTGTGTATATATATATATTTTTGGTTGGTTTCTTTGGAGTATATTTTGTTCATTATTTGTAACTTACATAGTTAACTCTAATTTTTTTATGGTTTTTTGCAAACGGTTTTCTGCTCTTAGTCAATAAATATTAATTAACAATATAACAAAAGTTAAAACATAAAGAGTTTTCTGGTTAAATTAATGTGAAACAATATATGTTTGTATATGTAATAATAATATTAAAACAGTGTTATAACTAATTTAAAGAAAAACGATTTAACAAAAAAGTTATTGCGAAACATTCCATGTTTCATTCCCTTTATCTAAACTTTAACAGCAAAAATAATAATAATAATTTAGCTACTCGCAACAAGGTCTTAGTAAATTAGTTTAACAAAAAACATTATTCATACAAGTAAAGCGAAAAATTCTCAATTAAATTTTTACTAATTTGAAAGCACTATTTCTTCTATTTCTTCCAAGAGTCCAACAATTTGTCTTGTTCGCTTGGAGGTTGGAATTGTGGTTTTCGGCTACAAAATGGTTCTTTAGACTATTCATTTCAAAATTGACTTTGGCAAATAGCCGCACAAGACAAATTGTCAACAAACTTTTGAAGTATTGCACTTGTGGCAAAATGTGTAACCAAATTGAAGTAAATCAATAAAAATTTTGCCTTTGTATTAGTATTCGTTAATTACGGGGGAGGGGAGGAGGTGCTAAACCGATAATTGACACTAACTTCACAAATCGTACCAACCGAAGGCTGCAAGGATAGTTGCCAAAACGAAGGATTTCTCTTTCAATATTACTAAGAATTAATAAATTTTTTTAGGCAGATCGGTCGGTTGCGAGTTTGGATTAGTGTCAAATCGGTCTTAATCTGTAGTTAGTACTTCACTATAATTGATTTTCATTCGTTTTTAGCTTCCTTTATACTGTGTATAATTTGTCTAGTTCATTCGAGTTCATATAGGTAGGTTTCTATTGCTGTTCTGTTTGTTCTCTATATTCTGTATTTTTATTTTATTTGTTTATTGTACTGTCATATACATGTGTCTTGCATATATGCTTAGGTTTATTTTCTGCAACCCAAAAATTAACAATCAACAAGCAACAAACAATATATTTCCTGCGCTCCCTCTGCTTCCTTACTGCGTTCCTAACTAGAAATTATGTTTAGTTGTCTCCTGCTTAGGTTATATATATGTATTCCGTATAATTTCAATAATTTATCATTTATCATTTATATATATATATATATATATATATATATATTAAAAATTTGTTTGATAATGGCACTCTCGTAGCATTTAGTTGTCACTTCTGCCGTCAAAAATTTCACTAGACTCAATCTTTGAACTCACAACAAAAATGTATTATAAATTACACTTGTCAACAGAATCGATTTTAATCTTCGAATGCAACAACAAATCATATTGGTTCGCATATACATTTATCATGTATGAGTATATTGTTCGATCTCTTCTATGGCTTCTTCATCGTCGTCGTCTCTAAAGCAGTATTGAATTTTACTTTCAGTTTTGGTGGAGAATTTCTAATGGCACAAAATGTTCTATTTCTTCATATTTTTTCTTCTCTGGTAAAAAATTCTTTGACCGATTGGCACACACACTCGCACAAGGCTACGCACACACCCACACACACATACACGCACCTATATCATACAAATACAATTACTTTTGGCGATGTGAGTACACGTTACCAACATCTAATCCTCGTCACTGACTAACAATTTCCGTTTCCTTAATATCCTCTTTGTTCAACAGACAACATTTTTGCTAATATAGCATTATATATAGTTCTATATGTGTATATTTTTATGTAGATGTGGTTGTTTCCTCATATGTATATGTTTTGTATATATGTATATAAACTCTCTTTACTATTTTGTTGTTCTTGGAACCATGTAACATATCTTCCTGCAATCCCTTTCGACCATCTGCCTCTGCTAAACAATCGTGATGCCTAACCAAAGTTGACTCTATGAGACTTAAAGTGTATTACTTGCTGGATACATACAGTGGGGCCTCTATCTGGACAATAGTTTCTTAAATCCAGAAGTTTCACTGTACGTAAGCAGCGTGTGTGTTGGTGTGTCTGTGTACCTGGCATAATAACAATTTAAACAATAACACATAATAACATTTAGTTATCTTTTGATGATCTTCTTTGCTCTGCTCTTATTGTTTTTGATGTCATCCACTCCCATTTCAGGTTTTGTTAATTTCGTGGTTGTGTGGCATAACAAGAATCGTATTAATTATATTATATATTAGAAATATATATTATAGATATATATTTGGCAACAAATAAACACAGTACGTTTTGTTATATGCATTTCTGTTATTTTTGTTCTGTTCTGTTTCTGTTTTGTTCTGTCCTCTTTCCTTTTGTCGGTTGTTATATGTATATGTATTTCTCTCATTTGTTAATTTCACTAAAATTTGCTTGGTTTAGTTTCTATATTATGTATATATTTAAACTAAAATTACGTAGTTTTGGTTAGTTTGACTAAAATTGTTTTGCTCTTAGCTTCCTTGCGTGTATGTTTTGTTTTATGATTTCTTTCATTTTTTATGTTTTGTTCTTTAACTTTTGTTTGTTTGCCTCTCTGTTCTATTACTTAGTTTAGTTTCTTTTTTTTTTGTTTTCTTAGGTTTTTTATCTTGTTTTACGCTTTACTAAAATCCTATAAAATGTTCACTGACTGCATTTAATATATGTGTATATATTGTTGTTCTAGCTTGTTAAATATTTCGTTTTTCACTTGCTCTTTAACTAAGTATTCCGTTTGTTTCATTAATGCTCAGTTTCAACAATAATTCTCATCATATATACTATATATATAGATTGGTTGGTTTTTTTTTTTGTTTATCCATTTTCTTTATAAATGATGTGGCATCCAATAAATTCGTTTTGTTGTTTGTTATTTGTAATTGTTCTTGGTTTTATCTAATTGTTCTATATATCCTTTTGTTTGTTCTCATTGTTTGTTGTTGTGTTGCAGTATTGCGTGTGTTTCTGTGTGTAATATATGTTTATATAATCATGTTAATGTTCATGTTCATCATATCAAGCCGATCATCAGATCAGTTGATCTTCTGCCTATTGGGATAACGCTTATTCTATTTGATTTTAAAGAAAACATTATCTCATAAGTAATATTTGACACAGACACCGCTTTCAAGGTGTCGCTTTAGGTGGGAGCTTTGTGAAAATGCTTTGCCGCACATCAGACAGCGAAATTTTTTCTGTCCTCCACATTCATATCTGGGGGATACGGAGTCATCGCATAGATATAGAGAGAGAGGCATAGATAGACAGGTATCAGTATCAGTATTGGTATCACAATATCATCAGACAGACCGACCACAGATCGAGGAGCAACACTCCAACTGACTATATCCACACTCACCTGATATGTCGTTGCAGCGAGCTGGCGTCCTTGTAGCTCTTCAGGCAATTGAATCTCGGGCACTGGTAACGTCCGTCAGGATTTATAAACTTGAACAGATCGGAGAACTTGAGCTCGTACCAGTAGTCGCGGATCAGGGCTTGCGCCGAACTGGCCGATGAACCCCCAACTGGCGGTGGAGTTTGGCTTGAGTTGGATACATAGCTGCTTGGAGCTACAAATTAGATGTTTAGCATTTGTATAGAAGGAGAAGAAAGAGAGATACATTTCATGAGTGTCATGATGATCCATTGGATTTTGCCATTGGCAAAACAAATCTGTCTTACACAACTAGAGCACATATTTCGTTTTGAAAAAGTAACAAGATTTCAGTAGGAAAAACGATTTTAGATTTTAGAGTTCGTAAACAGAACGAATTTGGTAACGTTAAATTTTGCACTGAGTATTATAAATTAAAATAGTAATAGTAATAGTTATAGTAATACATTGGTGATATTTACAGTTAGTGTGTGTTGCGGGGTGGTTTGCTTGATTTAAATTTTTTGTATTTTGTGTGGGCGTGGCATGGTGAAGCGTGAGCAGAGCTAGCAGCAGTAGTTGCAGATTGGCTTGGTTTTATTTTTTGCTGGGTTTGCTTTTTTATTCATTGATTTGTTTTTTGTTTGAATGAACGCTGTGGGATGATGACTGATCTTGACTGAAGTTGATGCATATGATGGTGATGCTTGACATGGGTCTGCAATGAAACATGTTTAGTAAACTGGACGGCAGAGACGAGGAGAGAGCAACCCACTAGATATACAAACGGTTTCTTGATCAATACAATTTTATTCGAGTTACAAAAATATTCATATTTATATATATGCATATAAAAAATACTTAGTTATGGCTCTGACATATAAAAATAGTGGCATTTTGCTTATAAATGTATATATATATACGTTCAAATGACTTAAGTCGCTAGCTAAATATCATTTTCGCTTGTTTTACTGGTGTGTTCACAAAATTCGATTCACATACATCAACGGTTCACAAAATATATAGTAACTGCTTAAGACTTGGGCTTTAAGTTATTCCTTTCTTCTTTGACTGCTCTGTAAATATATGCGTGTTATACATTTGAACTATGTGTTTGCGGCTGTTTAGTTAGTAGATTTAGTTAATTGTTTGTTGTACTTGTACTGTTGGTTGCGTTTCATTTGTATTCATTTGAGATCCTTGTCTGTTATCCTATCTGTTAGTCATAATCCTAGCTAGCAAAGGAACTTAGATTTTATGAACTTAATCCACAAAAGTTTAGTGTTAATTGATTTTCGTTTTTTGAATTGGAATTTCGCTGATTTGGCATGGCCTTCCTTAACTACAAACTAGGCTATATCTTTTCGTTTTTGGTTTTTTTGGTTTCTTTTCTTAGGAATGCAAAGAGTGCGGGTCGCCGACCCCGAACTACTCTCAGTAGTTCATCCCCTCCCTGACTTAGTTTCGTTCACGTTTTCTCTTTGGACTTTTTGGCTTACTGGACTATCAACTAAAGACTACCAATTTGAAACTTAAATTAACTTAGGAAAAAGCCAGACTAGCTGAAGCATAAGTTATGATTGCGAAAATTTCTGCGCTTAACTTAAGTCTAAACTACGAATGTTAAATAAGAACCCACACAAGTCGACTGCAATGATTTGAATTTTAAGCAGGCAGGTTGGTTGGTCGCTTGGTTGCTGCCCGCCTTTGTATGCCATTTACATAAATTAACCAAATTTATGCAAATCGTGTTTACCATACATAAAACAAAGTGAAAGCTGAAATAAGTTTTTTCCGCTGCCGTTCGATAAGCAAATGCGCTCCTGGGCGAGCTCAGTAGATCATTGCAGTCTGTCCTAGTTGGTTGGCCTTTGTTATAAGAACTGAATTTGTATGGAACTGAACTTCAAGGACTGGATTAGAGATGCAGATAATATGGTGTTTGGGACCATCTTCCCTCTATGCGGTGGCCTCCCATTTGGTGGCTATTCCCGTGGAGGCCTGCATCTGAAAGGCCAGCGGCAGGAAGTCCTTTTTCATTTTGGCAAAGTGGGTCTTGATGTGCTTGGTTAGGTTGTCGCTCCTCTTGGCCGCATAATTGCAGCTGGGGCACTGGAAGATGGGTCTTTCGGTGGTGAAGCGGCACTCGAACCGTCGATGGCGACTGAGACTCTTGCGGGTCTTGTACGACTTGCCGCACTGATCGCAGGCGTGCTGATACCAGGTTAGTACGAAATCTGCAATGTAGATATGGGTGCGGGGCGGAGAAAGGGGCACACGAAGACGGATGGGTAAGTGAGTGGGTGAAAGTGATCGAGTTGAATTGGTTGATTGCTTGATAGTTGATATAGAATGATAAGTTTCCTGATCGTGTATGACTGACTGCGACTGTATATTTGATATATGTATCTGTGTTGGATGGACTCTGCTTTACACATTTCGATTTCTGTACTTTTTGAGCAAGTCAAATTTGCTAAGCTACAAAAAAATCAGGAAAAAATCATATGTAAATATTAAATAAAAATGCATAATAATTAACGACTTAAAAAACATGTCAAGCATTCCAAAAACAAAAGTTTGTAACTATTTTGACGGGAAAATAAAAAAAATGTAATCATCGAGATTTCTTAGAATTAGATAAGTTTAGCCCATAATAAATATATATTCGTTAAAAAAAACCCAAGTTAAACAGCCTTAGACACTAGAAAAAAGTCTGTGTGAGAAAAAACATCAAGTGTTTAGTAATTTATTTTGGTTTTGCAAACATTTCATTGAAGGAGACACAAATATGTTATCAAATAGGGAAAGATTAAGACTAGGAATTGGAATTGGAAAAACCACACAAAAAGCTCCAAGGACGCACACGCCCATACACTCGCCAAATAAACACACACGCATTTGAGACACAAAAAGCAGACACATGAGAGAACCCAAGCAAGAAAGTGGAAAATAGACACGAACTATGCTGAGAACATGCTTATAGGGCGGTACAGTGCGCATCGGAACTTTAAATCAATCAAAAGGCATTGCAATTGAAATCGACACAATTTAGCTATATTTTACTTTAGTACCATCCCGAAACGCACTGTATCGCACCGTATGTACGTGTAGATCAAGTAGAAACCCAGACAAAAACAATTCGAGGAAAGATTTTACACAGAACTAAGATATATATCATAGAGTATATATATAAGAAAATATGTATGGTATATAATACTGTGACAGACTTTGTTTCTTGCAGATCGTTGCGCTGCAGCAGACAGTCGAGTTTTCCAGGACAAAATACGGTTCGGTCGGCTTCATAGATAGTAGTATGTGATAGTAGGTAGTAGATATTGGAGTAGTATTGGTAGATGAAGTAGTGGGGTAGTACAACAGTTTTGTTTGTAGAGACATCTAAAAGAAATTTAGTAATAAAAATAGGTTAGTGAAAAATTCGCACAATTTCCGGAGCAAAAAAACAAGACAACACTGAACGTGGGGGGATGGAAAACAAAAAACATACACGAAAACGAAAACATTGATGGATCATGTGGGTATGAACAAAGGATGAAGTGGTGGCGATGGTAGGTAAATTGGGAATGAGAAAGGCTATAAAAATAAAACTGTCGATTGCTGCAATTGAATTGAATACATAAATATAGTATATTTTGTGTATTTGGTGTTTTCGTAATTTATTCAATTAAAATATAATTCTCATTTTTGTTTCGTTTTGACTTTGGATAAATTAGGTTTTAAAATTAAGTATACATGCTAGAAATGTATAGTATAGCAATAACTTAACTAGGTCGTACATTTTGGTGGCATATCATTTGGAATAAGTGCGTTACATGTATAAATCAACCTTCCTCTATCCGTAAGAGGAGAGTTAGGTGGTCGGTTGAGTATTTTGCGTTTTTTGGATTAAATCAAATTGAAATTACTCAACTTGTAGTAAAAGATTTGATATTCTCTTGACTTTTTTGGTTACATCTTAAATGACTAACAAATAGTTTAGATGCTGGACTCTTTTTGGATAAAGTAATCCCATCCCTGTCATGCTGAAAAGCTTCTTATGTGTTTAGAAATTCGTGACTGTTCGAGTTAGTTATCGTTCGTCTTAGGAAAGATCCGTTGGATGATTCAACACTGTAATATTGACAAATTTTAAGACACATTTTGTCTACGGGCGACTCACAAAAATACATAATTAAAATTATCTTCAAAATGGAATGTCTACGTTTGAGATTCTGGTACAGGGCAATACATAGCGTAAAAGGGGGCTTGGGGCGAAAACGTAAGAATACAGTTTGCAAATACGCAGAGCCTTGGCTCTTGACAAATCAAAAATTTAAGAGATTCTTTTGGTTTCAATAAATAATATAAATAGCTAGAATGAGCTTAGTTATTGTTATAAGCAAATGGCATCGTGTTCATCAATCGCTCCTTGAGCAATGAATTTGATATGATCTGTAGGCCCAGCTTCATGTTCCACTCCTCGTTCATCAGGTGCTGCACCTTGCTGGGCGTCACCGGTTCCGGTTTGATGCCAAGAGCTGCAGCAGCCTCGGCTTGTGCGGCCAACGCTTCGTTATCATCTGCGTCCTCGGGTCTTCCTCCTCCGGATTCATTGTTGTTCTTGGCTTGGGCCTCAGCGATGGCGGCGGCTGCTGCTGCTGCGGCTGCTTGCTCCTCTACCACGGCTGCTGCGGCAGAAATGGCAGTGATGGCACCTGTCAACCCATACGTGGGTATCGGCATAATGTGCGGTGGCAGTGGCGAAGTGCATCGCGAGCCCGGCAGATTCTCGTTTTCGTAGTTCTCCTTGCGCAGCGACAGGTTTTCTGGTATAGGACTCTCGCAGCCATTATGGGATCCAGCACTGCCCACACTAGCCCCACAGTCACCGGTGGAGCCCCCTCCGCCGCCACCACCCATCTGCTGAAGACCGGCTAGACCGCCGGCGGACTTTAGGTCTAGCGAGCAGCCGAGAGAGGAACGCGAACCACTGCCCGTTGTCATCTGTGCAATTGCTGGCGGAATACCGTGCTTGGAGACCAAGTGGCGCACCATGTGGTACTTGCGACGGAATCGAGAGCTGCAAAACTCGCAATTGAATCGCGGCGGAATGCCTATGCATTCGTCGCGCATGTGGCGCTGCAGATGGCGCTTGCGGAGATAACTCTTGTTGCAGACTGCACAGTGGAAACGCTCCTTGTCTTGATCCTGATCCGCATCATCGCTGCCAAAAACGCTGTGCTTGTAGTCGTACTTCAGGTCTGTTGGGTTCGAATCAAATCGAATCCCGGCGATCGGTGGTTAGTGGTGTGGTGTTATGTGATGTGAATGGTGTGTATTTGTGTGGTTTTGGTGATGATGTCGTTTTGGGTTTGATTATTTGTGATTTGGGAAGATTAAAGTCGTTTCGATTCGATTTGATTTGATTGGTTTTGATGTTTTGTGGGGTTGTATGAAATGAAAATGAAAAGAAAATAAAAAGAAACATGTTTGAAAAATCATAAACAAGGTCCAGAATTATGCTTAATTGTAATTGCCATAAACAAGACTCAAATTTTCGCTTTCAATTTTGTTTATGAACTTAACTTAAACTAAACTTAAATGTTAATTTTTGTTGCTTTTGTTTTGAGAAGTTGAAGGAAAACTAATACAAGTTATTCAAGTTGTCAAGTTGTCTAAATCAAGTTTACATAATGATACAAATTCTTTTTCAACATAAACTACTGGAGAAGCTACGCTAAACAATTGTCAAGGAAAACAATAATTAAAATAAGTACATTTCTATAACAAAAATACAAAAAATAAGATATAAAAGAACTA
Source organism: Drosophila yakuba (assembly GCF_016746365.2). Taxonomy (NCBI): domain Eukaryota; kingdom Metazoa; phylum Arthropoda; class Insecta; order Diptera; family Drosophilidae; genus Drosophila; species Drosophila yakuba. Next base: position 5,304,406 of record NC_052528.2, on the reverse strand, counting down.
TTTATAACGAATATTAAATACTTATCGATAAAATGGTTAGCAATAGAAAACAAAAATTAAGGTTAAACCTTTTGAATTAACTAAAAACATAAAAGTTTAAAACTTTGTTTTAAATTATTCAATTAAATTTTTATCAAACATTTTGCTTTTTATATTTTTCCTAAAGGGGTTGTACTAAACACAGTATTAAATGTTTTCTGAGGTCTGATGTGGTTGGTCTCCGAAGGTATTTCTGACATCATTGGCTCTAAAAAATACATTATTCATAAAATTTTATCGGTGATAAAAAATCAACTTCCATTTCAATAAATATTCGTACACATATATTTAACTTCAGATATTGACTTAGCAGAGACACAGAACAATAGAGCGAGATTAAACAACGTTTCTTAACTAGAATAAGGATGTTTTATGAAGATGTATAACAGCCAATTTGATCTCGATCTTGGAATCACATTCCGGCTAAATCCTAGACTTTCTTTAGCTGATGAATGCCGTGCTTCTGCCTAAGGTGTAGCTTCAAATCGTATCGCCACGAACAGCTAAAGTTGCAGAACTCGCAATGAAACTGAACACTGGTCTTTTTGGCCGCCAAGGATGTGCTGATATTGCCGCTACTGTTGTTGTTGATGTTGGCGTTGCTGGGGCTGCTTGTGTTGCCGCCGCTGGCAGAAATGTGATGCGGTTTGTTGGCAGACGACGAACGTATGCCGCTATTCAGCAAATTGGCCAACTGAAATGAGGCTGCTGCTGCAGACATGTGACAACCACTGCAGTTGCTGACGTTGCAATGGAGCTGCTGGTGCTGTTGACCGGTCACTTGCAAGTGGTTTACAATGGCCTCCGCCTGGCCAGAGTTTCCACATTTGTACATTCTGCGTATCGTTACTTCTGGTTCGCATATCTCAGCAGCAGCACCACAGTTGCTATTGTTGCTGCTGTTGCTGTGATGGTGCAAGTTCTGGTGGTTGAGGTTCTGGTGGTTTGCTGTGGTGGCTGCGGTCTGATGCTCCGCCGGCTTCTTGCTGGCCGCACTCGCCGCTGCTATAACTGCCGTGGCATAATTACAGTAAAGCGTCCTTAAATCTGTAAGAATTGTGATTGGGTTTTTGTCTAAGATTTGCTGAGACTGTTTAACGAATCTTACAGAGAGTACAGAGTCATAGAAAGGAGTAGAGTGGAGAAATAGAGATATGGCGGGTGGTGGTTGTGTGGTTATATTCGTGTTGTGTCCTCGCAGTACTATTATTATTATTTATTTATTATTATTTTTTTTTTTGACTTGATTTGATTGGTTTGGTTGGGTTTCATTTTTTACAGTGTGTTGTTGTTGTTTGGCTTATAACTATGCTTTGTATTATGCAATATATAATGTGGATTAGGTTAACCGACGCCGCCATTATATGGATATACAATTTGCCGAAGTTAAAACTTAAGTTAAACTTAAAGGTAAACACAAAAATAATCAACTTTGGCACCAACAAAATGTTCGAGAAAATGTTATTTACCAAAAAGTATCAAGAAATTAAATTACAATTGAAACTGGGTCTCAACTTGTTCTTATTTGTCTCATGCATCAATTAAAAAACGCATTTGTTGTGGTTTGGTTTATAAAAAACGTTTCATTTATTTTTAGTTAATAGCTTTCTCCTTTTTATTTTATACAAAATATATATATATATATCCTTTCTTTTAATATTATTAGATTAATTCTCAACTTTTTGATTTAGCGCTGGAAAAAGAAATACTTATATATTTTGGTTGTGCGACACCCAAATAATTGTATAAAACATATAAATGCAGGAAAAATAAAAGGTTTTGCAAGCCAAAAGGTCAAAATTCAACCGCTGCTCTTTGGTTAATTTAATTAGTAGTAGAGATTTTTCAGTGGACAGGATAGCGTTCGTTACGCGTCTTTTACTCAAAATGGAGGTAGAGAGGAGAACCCGCCCCCCAGCTCAAACCGCTATCCCTCCTACAATCCCTCCCCGTTAAGCAGTTCAGGGGAGGAAGTGGAGGTGCCGCTGGCCACCACTGCGGCTGCAGCTGCCACTTGCTGAAGAGCTTGTTGTAGAAGGGCCTGCTGCCGCAGTTGCTGGCGGTAATAGTTACTGGTGGTTGATTCCTCCGTTAAGTGTGATTGCTGGTGCTGCAAGAGTTCCTCCTCATCGTCATCTTCGACTAGGTAGGCGTGCTGATGATCCTCATCCGCAGCGGCCACTGATCCATCGTCCAACATGTCCACCAGATCTACTATTTCCGTCTCGGGCTTCTGATCCTCTCCTTCGGCGGCCGAGGCTGCCGCAGCTGCAGCTCTTTGTTGGCGCTTAAACAGCGATCGCATGGCTATCTCCGGATGCTTTTTGCGTACGTGTTGGCGCAGATGATCTGCTCGCTTCGTGCGATGACCGCATACGGAGCACACCATGCTCTTTCCCTTGCCGCACTCCTGCCGCAGATGCCGCCGCAAGGTTCCGTGCCTTCTATAAGTTCTATAGCACTGGGGACATGTAAAGCTCTCCTCCTGACCCCCACTTCCTGCTCCGCCACCAATACCATTTCCGCCGGCTAATAATCCTTGAAAGTGATCGAATTGCGGCGCATGAAAGTGGTGCAACGATCCCGATCCCTGATGATAGTCATCGCTGCTGCCATCCATCAGTTCCAGCTTGCTGCCATTTAGATGATTCTGCTGACTTGAGGAGGAGTCGTCGATCAGCTGCAGGCCTGAAATTTGTTTTTGTTTTTTGTTTGGTATTTTCAAATTTTCTCAGTTTCGAATTCATTTTCTATAATTTTCCTTGCTATTTTCTTTATAACGTTAAACGTTAATTTTTTGGTCAATCATGCGATTACTTCATTATCGAATGTTAAGTTGGTTTCGTTTAGTTGTTTTTTTTTTCAAGGCAAAACAAGCAATTTGTTATGTTTAGTTTTTCAAAATGCCAGATTAGTTTCGAAAGCATTATTATTTTTGTTTCATGGTAAATTAATAAATTAATTTCTGCTTGGCATTAAACAAAAACAAATTTCAAACAGGCATATATGTATAAAAAACAATTGCACAGCAGAGCATGGCAAATCAAAAGGAAAGGAGCGGGCGTTAGGTTAAATATTAATCGTAGGTGGAGAAAGACGTAGAAAGGTGGGGATTTTGACAGAGAAGACAGATGCCTCGTCACGAGAAAAAAGTTTTCCTTTGTTGGTTTTGTTTGTTTGGGTGTGTGATTTATGAAAAAGGAGCGTAAATGAAGGGCAAATGTAAGTGTGGATCTGTTTGTCGGGCAAGCAAAAATATAACATATACAGATATCAAATGGCTTTATATGGTGGTTGATCATGGGACTCGCGAAACAAAAGTCGAAGAAACATTGAAGAAAAGAAGAGTTCCCAGGGTAATTCATAAATTGGCATCGTTAGCTTAACGTTTTTAATGGCTCTTTTTGATCAGTCTAAAACAAATATTTGGTATTGTGCTTCTTGACCTTGCAATGCCGATTCAACGAGTCCTTGCGCTTGAATCCCGCATCGCAAACCTGGCACCGGAAGTTCTCCAGCATTCCGCACTCGAACTCGAGGTGCCGTTTCAATGCGGATAACCTGGTGTATGCGTTCGGACACTGTGGACACTGGAGCTTGCCATCGTCCCGCATATCCGCATTTCTCGCCAGATTTGCCGCCGAGCTGCTCCGCACCGTTGGCGGTGGAATGCTCTTCTTGGTGGTGGTGCTACTACTGTTTGCCGCTTTCCTCCTCCGCGATCGCAGCTTTCCACGTCGCAGTTGCACCACAGGTGTAACCACTGCTAGTGGTGGCGAAACTGGCGGCGATTCAACGGCCACGGGCGGCGGTATCGGTGGCGGCGGCATTTCGCTGTCATAGTAAAACATTTCATTCAAACTCAATTCGAGCAGACCTGCAATTAAATGTTTGAGCAAAGAGGAGATAGAGCAACAAAACACACAAAGTCACGAAAACAGAGAACAGAATGGAAAAAGCGAGCAATCGACAGACAAAGCTTTATATTTCAAACACACAAACTTCGAAAATCAGTGTTGCCAACTTCACTACCTTATCGTCATATGTCGAGTCTTTGCCTAGTAAGTACATATCGAAGAAAATGCATTAGCAAATTAAACTGTCCAGAATAATAAACAGAAGTATATATAAGCTGATAGGTATAGCGTTATTATTTTTGTATTGTTTTTGTTTAGTAATAGATTTAAAATCACTTAAAAAAATATTTTCAACCTTGGGAGATTTTAAGTTAACTACACAACCTTAGTAAATGTTTTACAAATTTCCATCGCTAAAAGATACTCTCATTATCCCTGCTTTAAGCAATGTAGTTTCCAATGATCAGAGAATGCTAAATACTTATCGAAGTCAAATAGGTAAACTACAGCTAGCAGTCAGTCTATATCTACAAGTCATGAACACATCATGCCTAATTTAAGCAATGTACTAAACAATTGTCTCTATGTTAAGGATAAATGTACTTTTAAAATAATAGAAACTCTTGTATTGTCTACTTCAATTGATTGGCTTGTCTAGTAAGTACATAGAATAGCTTGCTGGCAACACTCGACTCCCTTCAACCACTCAACCCAATCCACTTCTAACCACTCCACCTGTTCCACTTAACTTCCACTTATTCGCGATGTGAGATACAGAAGAACCACAGGTTGAAAATCGAACCCAAGTTTATTGCAGTTTTTATGTGGGGAGGGGTGGGGTGTGTGTTGTGTTCTAATATGATGAGTGTAAGATACGGTTGTTTTACATCGATTACACTTTTATCCTTATATAAACAACTATTCCCTCTTTTGGGCGCCCTTGTGCACATAGTAGTAGTGATCTTGCAGCTTAAAATTATAGTGGAAACGACGGTCGCACATGCGGCACACATACTTCTTCGGCTGGTTGCACTCTTTACGCATGTGACGCCTCAAGGTGCCCAGCACCTGGTAGCGACGTCCGCACGTCTGGCACACGAAAGGAGCACTCGCCGCATCCGGCGCTTTGCATTTCGATTTCGATTTGGATATGGATGCGGTGGTGGCCAATGCGGCTGTGAACGTGGAGGGATCACTTCCACCGCTGCTGGCATTTCTAGAGAAAACGGAAAATCGGGAGGGAGAACAGCGTTCACATCATCGGCTTTTGGGTCTCAGATTCATCATGAAAGGATCCAAAATCCTAGCCCCAATCAAGATTTACCTGCACGATAAAGAGTTGGTCGCCATCGCCGTGCGCTTACGCCTGGACATCGTGTGCGTTGAAGTGGCGGAAGCGGCTATAGCAGTAGCGATGGCTAGGGTGGCCTTTCTTCTGGCCAGACGCTTTGAGCTACCACGCACCGCGGTGATTCTGGGCACAACCATTGTGTCTGTAACCAATGAACCAATATTTCAAATGCGAAGTGGGGACAGAAAGAGTTTGAGATTGAATTGAGGCACAAAGAAATAGACCCCAAAACCAAAAACAAATGAAAGAACAAACTGTGTAAGCTAATCCTCTTGCTGACAAACAATAGTTTTTAGAAGAAAATCCATTTATGTCCAAATCTTGCTATAATTTAGTCATTTTATAATTTTACTATTCTATTTAAAGATAGTTTCTCGCTCTCTTTTAAGTGTTAATTGATTTGTGACAAAATCGTCTTACAATAATACAAAGTAGCACTATAAATTACACGCACGAAACACAGACCACCCTAAACACAAATTCATTCATAAGCATAAACAATCCAACAACCTTAAAAAAACATTTCTTAGCAAGTTTTTAAAAAGGATGTTAAGTATTTTCTAGATTAATTCAACTTTCAGCCGTTTTTGCTGTAGAAAAAAGCTCTTTTCTATGCTAACCCTAATCATTCAAAATATACAATCTAAATGCAAGTAGAGCAACAAATGTGGAAAAGGAGTAAGCGCAAGTGAGGTAAAAAAAGTCCAGAAAAGACACATAAACCAACTACAAACAACTTAAGATGAAAATAATTTCTTGTACATAAACTACAAAGCTGGTGTTATGTGCACTCGAAGGACACACATATGTATTAAAATGTTTACAGTTTCGGAAAATCATTCACACACAACAAACAAAAGCCAAGGACTACAAGTAAATAATTTGTTTGTGGTTTGCGTGATGTGATAAAAGCATTGAACTCATTGCAAGTTATACAAAAAAAAATAACAAAATTATTATCTGGCGACTGTTCCTGTTTTGCCTGTGTATGCCATGTATGTGCCTGTGTAAATTGGGTCAAGGCCATGTGAACAACTTTCAACTGGGCCAAAACCAGAAATAGGGAGGAATATAGTGGGTGTTTGAAACGAAAAACTAATTTTATATATAAACATGTGGAAAATCAGGCAATACGATTTTAAGAGTAGCTTATTTACGCAATTAAATTAGATAATTGCCATTTCTAAACTAGTGAGATTTATAATATTATAATAAAAATTGTGCTAGACATTGTGCTTGGCAAAATAAGTTTCCTGCAACTCAACAATTTTGATTCAGCGCTGAATCACGTGAAATAAAAAGATTCGAATAACGACGTTCGATAGAACGGATACTTTGCTTATACAACTTGAAGTCATGCAAGATTATAAATTCCCGTCATAATAACTCTACCAGAGCACCGCGATTAAAGAGGTTTTTCGATCACCAAACAGAAACTTTCCGCGTGTGGAGAAGTTCTCATCGAAAAATCCCAAACTTGATTGCTTATGCAACCATTCGATTTAATTGTCCCAGCAGAATCGCATCGTATCAATATTGACTTTACACGGATGCAGAACAATATTATAAAAATAGCAAGCGCGAAGAAAACGGCGAAAACAAACAAAGTCAAGCAAACGAGATACATTCGCACAGATATGAACATTAATATTACTGCTTCAGTCGCCAGTCCTCATCACCTCATCACCAACCTCACACCCCCCGCTCATGTGAACAATGCTGATTAAAGAAAAAATTCACAACCGCACACATTATAATTTAGCCGACCTTGAACTTGAACGAATGCTTCGGGCATTGTTGTAGCATTTGTTGTTCTTGCTGATTAACAATTAACAGAACGAGCGTAGAAAGAGAGGTCGGGGCGGTTGGAATATGATATGGGAGCTGAACCGCAGTTTCATGTACATTAAAATTAGATATTTCTTTTTGGATACCTCAACCCGCTAACGAGCGAAACGAAGAGTTTACAAATTAATTGGGCAAACGAGATTGTCAAAGAAGAACGACTAACCAAAAGAGGGAAACAGTGGGGGAAAAAAGCTTATAAAGCTTTAAGAATTACTTGCTTTTAATGACCATTAATAAAGCAATTGAGGAATACCCCAGATTTTTTTTCATCAAGAGTATTGAAGGTGGATCATTTCTTCTTTAGGATTAGTTATAGAAAGTGTTTTACCACTAATAATATATAATTATACATCGTTTTCCACAAGCCTGGATAGTGTAGAGCAGGTCCAAAATCCACATTTCTTGCACAAATGAAAATTTTAACGAAAAACAAACGAATAAAGATTTTCCTACTAAGTTGTATATATTCACTCATTAGAAAAATCAAAACATCAAAGATGTTAATTTTCTTTTCGGGTTTTTCATTTCACTGTATGGGCAAAGGGATACATGTAGAAACGCAACAAATCAGTAGTCCATATGGATGTATGTAGGGATCGGTGGAATTTCTTTTGAGAATGTGTTTTTCTGTGTTTGGTGTTTGTTTGGCAACGCTTCAAGCAATTTTGAAAAACAAACAAACGCCAAACGCAAAATTTAACTTTAAGAAAAATATATATACAATGTAAATTTAAGGTGTACACTTAGAAATAATTCGAAAGAGTAGAAACTGGAGGTTACACTATAGCTTACCCTGGATGTCCATCCACTCTTTATTGAAAAAATAGAGCGCTTGTAGATATTTTTTTATAATACACATTACCTGGAATCGCTGTAAAATGATTTTGGTTTTTATGAGGTATGAATGTTGATCTAGGAATGCGGATAATTGGTAATAGATGAAGGATAATTGGAAGGGTTGGGGAGGTTAGGATATTTCGGGAATCGAACAAAAATTAACTTAAAATACAAAATTTACTTCATTCTTGTATTTCACTTCGCCCAACCGATACCGTTGGGCGGAGCATACTCACCTGAACACGCACCTGAGATTTCCGCGACGAGTTTGGATTCTTCACTACAGTTGGATCTCGTCAAGTTGCCCAAAGCTGCAAATGTACCTCACCATCTCGGATGGTTACGTGCTTTGTTTTGGCAACGACTTGAGACCTTCGGCAGCTGATCCTCCTCCAAAGCGTCGATCCTACAGTAGCCGGTTCCATACGTTCAGTCGTCAGATTTAGTTTTTCACTTTTCACTTGACTTTATTTTTATTAAGGGTTTTGAATGTTTTTAGCAACGACGAACATGAACATCTCTAGTTATGGGAAAAAGAATCCCCAAACTTACGAAATGTAAACGCGTAGGAAAGATTCGCGCGCGTAACTTGCATCGGAAAAACTTACAATCTAGCTTTAAAACTAAAATCAAATCCGTAGGGAAAATAAACAATCAATAAAAGTCCCGTCAACCAAAATAAAGCAAAATATATATGTATATATAGAGATAGTACTAAAATACAATTTAAAACTGCATGCGTATTTTCGTAATAATATGTAAAGAAAAAAAAAAAGAAAACATGTGTAAAAAACATTAGCACGCGCTGAGAGTTCTAAAGTAGAGGACAATCAAAATGGAATGGCACAAAGTATAGTATGACAAATGAAAGATAGAATGTGTTCGTTTGCGAAAGTTCGTGGGTGTGGTGGAATATGCTTTGAAAATGCAAACAAAGTTAAGGCGAACAAACATTTGCTAGAAATACTGGAAGTGTGGCCAAACTTCGCAGTCTTCTGACGCGACTGTACTGAGAGAGCTTTCTTTGTGAAGGGAAAACACATGTGGACGGAGCCCTGCACACTCACACACACGCACTATACACACAATGGTACACGCACACAAACAGCAGCTTACAGAGGGAAATAGCGAGCTAGAGAGATCCAAACGCACACAAATAGAACACTGTTGATACGTAAATTTAAACACTAACTTAAACGATAAGAGCATTTCTTTGAGATTTCTGTCTAAGTCAAAGCTGCAGTGTGGGCGGTTGTGTTTGTGTGTGACCATGGTTTATGAATTATTATAAAAGGTACTTTCAATTTATATTTCCTGTTTCACTACTCTGCAGCTAACGGCATAATGTCGGAAAGAGAGGAGTACAGGTGGGGGAGGAAGAAAGATAGGGCGAGCAAATAAAAATGTTGGAAATGTAGAATTATGCGATTTAGATATACGGTAAGGTAAAATAAGTCAAAATTAAGAGTTAATCAAACACCAATTGTAATGAAACGTATTACGAAAATTCAACAACAAATGATCATACATGGAATCATACATATATATATAGATAATGATAAAATGAGAATGTTAGGGGATGTAGGTGGTTGGGTTTTGTGGTATATAGCAATTATATATGTTTGTGGTAAGTGAGTGGTAAATGTTTCTTATTTTCTTTTCAAAAGTGTGTGTGTGTGTTAAAAATTAATTAAAATAGATATGTACAAAAAAAGATTACTAGTTATACGAATTATGTGTGTCATAATTAAAAAAACATTAGTTTTGTAAAAAATCATATTAAGTAAAGAAAGAGTTTTTAAGTAATACTTTCAACTTGCACAAATTATTCTTGTTTCGGGTTAATTTATCTGTGACGAATTGAGCGACGCAGGCAAAAACAAAATATAAAAACCAGCATCTCAAAATCTCATAAAAAAAAAACTCAAAAAAGAGTCGTAAATTCTTGCTCTACAATATAAATTTTGCTGTTTTTCATTTTGTTTTTTTTTCTCTGCGCCAAACTCTCGCTCACAAATCTTGTTATTTTGGGTTTGTATTTGTACTTTTTCTTGTTGCTTGCTTTTTTCGTCTGCTATCTTGTTGAAAATTATATTTGAACAAATTCTACGTCTTTTGCTTATTTTTTCTTCTTCAACGTTTTAGAACTTTTTTCGGAGCACGACTTTTGTGTAGTGTACATTAAAATGGGCAAAAAATAAATTTCTATATTTAAATGTTTGTGTGATAAAAATGAAGTTGTGACCTTGAAAAGTTGGATTTCAATCTTTAATCTGCATTTGAATTTAAGCTTGTTGTTTGTCGTGCTCGCTGGTTCAAAAAAACATTTCGTCTAATACTTCTAGGCTAAGCTATACTTTTTGCTTTTTCATTTGTTCGTAGCTCATATTATCGATTTCAGAGGCAACAAACACTCACCTTGGGGATCCCGTTGCTGTGCATCCTGTGCCATTAGTCCAAGTTCATCCTGAGATCTGTCGTGCTGCCATGTTGCATATGCTATTGGAGGAAAAAAAAAACACTCATGAGTTAAAAGAAAACAAAAAGAAAAGTCTAATGCAAACTCACTTTGACTAGATCCTTCGCCACCCTGGCTGGTGCCGGCCGTCTGGTCCAGCTCTTCCATTGTCATGTCCTCCTCGTCCAGTGTCAAATCTTCAACGTTCTCATCGTGCGCATCGTCATCGTATTCGGCTTTGGGTTCAATAACCATTTCGGAGCCCACTGATGACACGCTGTTGTCTTTGATTTTATGTTTGTGATTCGACGACGATTTGTCCACAACGCTGGCCAGCTGCTTTACCACAACTCCGGCATGGACGGCGGATGCAGAGGCGGGATTGGGTCCGCTGGCGGCGTTTGATCCGCCAACGGCACTACCCTCGTCAATGTCCTCGTCATCGCCTTGGACGCCTTGGGCGCCACCTTGGCTCTGGGCTTGTACATTATCGGTGTTAATGGCATCGCTTGTGGTCTGCGCCTGCTGCTGGTGCTGATGCAGATGGGCCTGTTGTACGGCGGCCGCTGACGCAGATGCTCCGCTCGCTGGGGCGGCTGTCGAGGATGTTAGTTTAGCGCTTTCAGTCTTTTTGGTAACGTTGGTGCTGGTCAATGGCTGCTGTTGCTGGGTCGACGACGCTTGGCTGCTGGTTCCGGCTGCAGGTCCGCTGGACAACTGGGTGCTGACCAAAGCGGAGACGGCCAAACCGGCTCCTGTCTGCTGGAGGATTGACTGATTCGAGGCGGCGGCTTGTAACACGGACGAGTTGGAGTTGTCGTGGGCATCTGCAAAAAGAAGAACCAATATGTACTTGGTACTTAGGAAGAAGGATTTTTATGTCTTGCAAAGTGACAGCGTAAACAATAGTTTTACAATATGTCTAGTAAAGCCATTTAAATTTATTAATTGTACCAAAGTGAAGATTTTTGATAAGCAAGAGTTTCGTTTGAAGAACGTTCCCGCATTTGCATTTTTTTATATTTAGCAAGATAATCCTAATCGCTTGACAACTCACCATTCTCCATGCTGCGACGTCGGACTTTTCGACGACGACGCGACGGACTCGATGAGCCCTCGCGTGAACCGGACACATCGCCAGACGTGTCCATCGCTCCGCCGGTGGCAAGTCGAGCCCGCTTCGTCTGCTCCAGTGTGTAGGCACCGCTAAGCTTACCGCCGCGATGATGGCCGGAGGACTCAGGCTTGGGGGCTGCTCCGCCGCCAGTGCGATTGTCCGACAGGCCCTTGATCTGCAGCGACTCGGCGGCCTTGAGCAGAGCGGCCAGCTGATCCTGCGAGATATTGACCTCGCCGCGGTACATGTAGTCCATCATGGCGCGCAGCTCTTGGTACTTGACATCCTTGAGTATAAAGATGGGATGTTTGTCGTACTGTTCTTGTAGTAAGGTCTGCGGAAAGTGTATTTTTAGCGTTAACAGAGTTTTGAGATGAATGTAGTTTGCTTATACTTACAGCAAAGTAGGGACTGCATGCTGACAGCACCACCTTGTGGGCCTTGAGAAATTTGCCCTCGGCGGCTAGCGTGCAATCGACTAGAGTCTCGTTCTCCAGCAACGTGTCGAACACGCTGATCAGTGTGCTCTGGTGGTTGTTCCACCGCAAACAAAACTGCTGATCGTCATCCATTTTGGTTTCTTGGGTGGTTGGATGGGGTGTTTGGAAATGGATCCTGGGGGTAAGGGCCCACGACCTTGGGGCCGAACGTCGCGCGCTCTCTCTGACTTGCTTTTTTTCGCCACTCGTATTTTGATGAATATTGAATCAAACTTAAGTGTCTAAACAAAAAATCAGCTTTCGCCTTTGGTTCTTTTTGGAGATTTGTTTAATGTGTCAGCAGTTATGCTGCAAAGAGAGAAAAGACAAAAAACAAAATTAGTAACGCAAATAACTCGCAGTAGTACGGCCCAAGGTCAAGTTCATGTTTAATTTCAGCGCAGCAATAACAATATCTTTTCTCTTTTGCGCGCTTGAAATTTCAGCTAGATTATTATTGTTGCTTAGCATTCGCAAATACACATAAGCCCGCAAATAAACACCCACAGCAACATACTTGTATGCAAATTTTGCACAGCGAAATGCAGTTCTTTTTTTTAATTTCCGAGCGAGTTTCTGCTTCTTGATAATTTTTCAACTTTGCTCTTTCCCTAGACTACACACGCTCTTGCCTAAAGAGAGAGCTAACGGATTTGTGTTACAGTTGCTGCTGCCTCTGCTTCCCGACTGCGTGTGTTTTAGTGTTGGAGATCGATGGACACGATAAAAGCCGAAGAGACTTCGGGACGACCAAAAAAATGAAATGAAATAAAAAAAAAAAAAAAAAAACGAAGTATGAAACATAAAGAGGGGAAGTTTCGCAGTCGGCGTCGCTGCAGCGCAAACACATACATATGTATATTTGTGTCTGGGTTTTTTTTCTCGTTTCCTTTTCTCCGTTGTGGAAAATTTCACAAGTAGACAGACACAGACGAATATTTATGAAGATTTTCATTTTCCCCCCTATAATCATTAACACCAACACACTCGCACTCGCTGACTGATAATTTTTAAAGTTGAAGTGTGGAGCAATCGTTATGAGTTTTTTATGGTGTGCGCATTTAAAAATAGAATGTTTTTCATTAGAAGCTCACAAACACACACGCACACAAGCCAACAAAGGCACCCATCATATAGATATGGGCGCTATTTCACAACCTCTCCCGCTCGCGATTATGCTGCTTCATTTTCACAAACCACACACACTTACTGTTGTGTTGTAAATAATTAGCACTGCAAAGGTTGGTTTTCCTATTCTAGCTCCGCTTCGGCCGTCGGATGTTGAATGTGTGTATGTAGAATTTAGCCTGCAAACCGCACGCGTTACCTCGCGATCTGCCGCACAAAGCAGAGAACCAAACAAAATCCCCGAGCGTACGAAACCGAATGAAACGACGCAAATGTGACGGCGACTGAGTGACCCTCGAATCGACGCCTCGCTGCTGGCGCTCGACTTACGCTCTCTCTATCTCTCGCCGACGGCACGGACGCCCTGCAAACGAAGTTGCTGCCAGAGCGAGAGGACGGGAGCGAGCGAGAGTTGAGCGTCGAGCTCTCTCGCTCTCTCCTGTTTGGGGGCACGTTATAAAATTGCCAAGTAGGCAAAGGGAGCGAGGGAGAAGGGCAAGGTAGGCAGCGGCAGCGGCAGAGGGAAAAGGAGCTCAAAGGAAAAAGGAGAACTGCAGCGGTAATAATCGTGCCAAAGCGAAATAACGGGAAATACACACACACACTTTCAAGAACACAGACAGGTAGCGAAAATTGGCTGGAAATGTTTATACTTTGATTTTTATGCGTTTATTTTTGTACGCTTCTAGTTTATTAGATGTGATTAAACATGACTGGACACATCCAACAAGGGAATATAACATTCAAATGTCCACTTATGAAGAAGTACATAAAATATTACTTAAAACTAACTGTTCTCCGCGGCAAAGAGCAATTGAGATACACAAATGTCTACGTGACTAGAGGCTCCCCTTTTCACGTCCCTTTGTGTTTTCCAGTTTCCATTTTTTTTTTACTTTTCGCCAGATTCAGGCAAAAAAACAGACGTGGGGAAATGAGACAGAGCAATCACCCCCAGGCTATGCGAAACCAGCCATTTACCGTTAGGCGGAGGGATCAGTTTTTCGAGATTCAGCTATACAGACACACTCAAACACATGGCCCATATGGAAGAAAGGTGCAAGGCATGCGCACAAAATACACATAAAGAAAAACTATTAAGGATAATGATGATCATTTCAATTTGATTAGCCAACGATTTCGTGTCATAAATTTACATTGCCTGTTAAACAATCATCAGAATACATTAACTGAAGCTTTCATTTTGTAGGAACTCATTTGTGTGCAGTGAATGTACATATATGTAAGTGAAAATATCATTTGACCTGCTTTTTCTCAGCATGAATCATAGCAGAGAAACGGTGAAAAACGACACCCAGCCATACCCCAATGATGATGCATTCGAGGGGTTTTCCACAGGCACAAACACCAGTACGCAAAGAAATACATAAGTCGGACACAAACACAAAGAGAAGTAGGTAAAAACTGCAGGGAGGCGAAAAAGGATCTCTCTCGCTCTCCCGCTTCCTCTCCCTTTTTGGAAACGAATGACGCGCGCTCTTTGCACATTGCAAGGTTTTATTTTTGCGCAGATGGTGGAGGATTATGAATTGGGATCCTGTGACCAAACAGAGCGAGAGCGAGCTATGTAGCCAGTGAGTTTGTGTGCGTGTGCGGAAAAGTACAGTTGGGCCAAAAGGCACCTCACACTTCTTTGGGGTTCGGTTTTCCCACGAGAGAACCCACAACTGATGTACTAAATGGGGGATGGAGTAATGAGGACTTGGTGATTGGAGACAAAGACAAGAAAGAGACTGTGCTGAGGTCTACTATCAAACGATGTCCAAAACTGTGTTTTGCGGAGCATTGTTAGCGAAAATCTCAACTGGGTTTTCATCTGGCAACTGCATTTGAAAATGTCTGGCAAAAATAAGTCCAAGACACTGTGTAAACTGCTGTTGCAAATCGGTAATGTGTTGCAGGAGAACTTAAGATCATGGTTTACAATGCTTAAAAATATTCTTAAATAAAGTTGATTCTGAAAACCATAATGCTGTGTTAAGATCTACTATCAAACTACGTTCAAATTTATATTTACGAAACGTTGTTAGCGAAAAACTCAACTGGATTTTGGTTTAGCAACCGCCAGATTGTTTGGAGAATATGTAATGCATTTCCACACTTTTTATGGGCGAGTTGCTGACATACATATAATAGTTTGAATCCCTTACATAGGACATGTACAATCTTGTGATGAGATCTACTATCAAACTACGTTCAAAATGTTAATTTAAGAAACGTTGTTAGCGAAAAACTCATCTAAATTTTGTTTTAGCAACTGCTGGATCGCAAGAAAAATGAATAGTTCATTTCACACTTTTTATAAGCTAGTTGCTTTGAATGACACAATCTATGCTTAATATTTCCTTGTGCTGAGATCTACTATCAAACTACGTTCAAAATTTTCATTTACGAAACGTTGTTAGCGAAAAACTCAACTTTTGTTTTAATCTCGCAACCGCTGTAGTACGAAAAACTGATGGTATATTTTCCGCAATTTGATTGGGTTGCTCTTACTATCGGCGATCAATGATCAATGTCAGATGTCAGATTATTGTAGTTTTTAGCATGGAGCGTGAGTGGTTAAAAAAGCGTATGTAGATCGGTTTACGATGAATAAAGATAGGAATTGGAATTGGAATTGCTACCATTTCCATCCTTTTGTCATAAACTTGTGTTAGAATTCAGCCATTGGGCTTGGCCCAGCTAGGCTTAATTAATACTGTCTTCAATGCCGACAAACTTTTCGAGTGCCAGATGGAAATGAAAATGGGATGCGGCGATGTCGGTGGGAGGGGGGTAGCGGGATAATAACAATATAAAGGATGTCGGGCGATGTCGGTCCCCTTTTTCTAAGCACGCGCCAGACGGCAAAAGGTGAGCCCCGGGAGAACCGAAGCGGACCGGTTTGCTTTGCGGGAAGGTAGGAGGATGAGGGAGAGGGTCCTGTAGGCCGGCCGGTCCGGGTTTTTTGGGGTTGCAATCAACCCCTAAACTAAGCCGATCCCCCCTCTCCACTCTGTGTGCGATATGCGCTTGTGTTTGCAGCAGTCTCCCTCCATTTTGTCGTCCTGCCGGCAGATGTTGGATCACAACTGTCGTCCCCCGTCCCTTTATTCGTTTGGGCTCAGCACAGGAAGTGCCGCCAAAGTCTGGAGCCCTCTGCTTCAGAGTAATGAAAATTCTTGGCCAGCGACAGGGAGATGGAGAGAGCTCTGAACTTGGGAAGAATCATAATGGGGCTGCTTTCAAGACATTTGTTCTGAGTAGTACAGCAGTACATGTATGCGTGTGTGTATGTGTCTGTCTGTTCTGCTGTGCAAAAGTCAAAAGAAAAACCGGTTCGGCAGAATGTACAAGAACTGTGCCATTTCGAAAAACAAAACGGAGGAGCGGGTGGTCGCCCCGTTCTCGGCTGGCAGGCTGGCAAGTCGAGTTTTGTGTGTTGGTTTAGAGATCCGAGATCCGATACAATCGTCGATTGGCAGAAAAACCAGTTTAAAACTCATTTTATTTCATTTCACATCGCTGCCAGAAAAATTGCCAACTCACACACCACACACACACTGGGCCGCCAGAAAAACAAATTTAAAATGGAAATAACTTGAGAATAAGGAGGAGGGGGAGAAAAAGTAAGAGAGAGAGAGAGAGAGAGAGAGAGAGAGAGAGCGATGGCGACGGGAAAAAGAGTGTATGTGGAGGCCAAGAACAAATATAAAACTTCCCCCACAAGATTTGCATAAAGTGGAATCTTTTTCTGCTCGAACGCATACACACACGCACATGTGTGCGTTTGTGAGACATCAAATTTCGTATATTTACGACGTAAAAATAAACTCGACGACGACTCGGCGTCTCTCGCTCTGACTTTCAATAATTTAATTTCTGGCAGCTGAAAATGTTGCTGAATAGCAACGCAGAAACATCAACCAACACACACTCAACATTGAAACTCTGGCGGTTCGAAGCCCAAAAAACGCAAAACTGGGGGGAAAACACCTCTGAAAACCCCACGTAGGCCGACGCTCGTCCGTCCGTCGTTCATTTTATTTTTATATATTTTTAACCCTTTCTGCCCGTTGCCTTTCCGTTTTCCTCGCTCTCCACATGTATCAGAAAACAGGCTGCAAGCGAAGATTGAGAAAACATCGGATCGTGCGGATAACCACCAAAAATAGCAATAGTTATTATAATTTCCTAGAAAGAAGCTGCGTTTTTCCGAGCTGATGAAATGCCAAGGAATCGAACCATGTCTGCTTCTTAAATAATTTCATTTGTATTACTATTAGATGCTGTGATCAAGGGTTATCCATACTTAAAAACGACGAATTGCATCTGAGAGTTTAAATGTGTTGAAAGAGCGTTTTCCATTTCCACGCTTTTTTTTTAACCGCTTCGCTGGGTTCTGTTCTGTTCAGCCGCAGAATATGTCGTTTTGCCATTAAAGCAGCGGATAAAAACAACGAAAGCAAAAACGTCAACCACAAAACTTGTTTTCTCGAAAAGCTATTTAAAGTGAATGTTAAGGGCTTGTTATGCGCAAATGTATCTGTAAATGTATCTGCGAGATTGTACATTCGTGTGGGAGCGGAGGAAGTCGGTGCTTTGGGTTTTGGTGAGGCTATCTATATCTATCATGGGCAACAATGTAGATCTGCTCCGCTGTTGATGTCGTTTATGCTTTTTTTTTCTAGATTTTTGGGCACGCTGCTTTTGTTGGTTTTTATGTGGGTTTGGTTGAAGGGCATTACAACGACTGACAGTTATAGAAGTAAACGATGAAAAACAGATTGATTGTTCAACAGTGCCGTATAACTAGAAAGGGGATCTTTTAAAAGACTGCTTACTGAATAGTTATGTTACAAACTTAATACATTAATTTATTCAGCTTCAATAAACCTAAGACACTAAACTATCACAAGTAAATCCAACTATATATTATATGAAATCTAGTTTGTAAAATCACAAATTAAGTGATTTAATTTCTTGTTATAAACGGCTTGATTCCATACTTAGAAGTATTAAAAATGAAACCGACTATATGAAAAACTTCCTCTAAAAATGCCATATTAGTTTTACAATTAGGTTTACCCACCCAAAACTTGTTAAATTCACAGACCAATTCAAGTGAAAGTGAAAAAAGTGAGCCACCGAAAATAATCAACAATAAACCGCGAAATAACGCATAAAAGTTCAATGAACTTTTTTGTTAATAGCCACAAAGCGAATAAGTAATCAAAACTAACAAAAATAAAAGTCGGCCAAAGAGCAGGCTGCGAAAACGGCCGCTCATTATTTCCCTGTCTTCTTTTTATTTATTTATTTTTTTCTATATTTTTTCTGTTTATTGTAGGACAAGAACATTAAAAAAGTGCGACACATATTTTATTTTTTTGCACGTGCGTGTGTAGGTCAGTGCGTGTTCGCTGCAAGGTCACGGTGTTTTAGAACGGAAAAAATTGATGACTTGGAAGAAATGTACAAGTTTATTGTAAACAAAGAATTAAGGCAAGAAACCAAAGAGAAAAATACAGTTTCTGCTTTTCTACACTTGTTGCCCAAAAGCTTTTTTATATCTCATTTATTATTGTTATTATTCTGCACATGTGCGTAGAATGTAAACAAATGAAACTTTTGCAAATGTCGCAAGTGAAATTTGGCAACGCCGCCGCAGTCCTATAAAAAAAAGATTAGGCGACACGAAAATATGAAAGATGAAAATGTGTAAACGTGTCGAAAAGAAAACAACAAAAGCGGCGTAGCAGAAGTGTAGCACAAAGTGGAAACAAAAATATGTGGCGACTGCTCTCTCTTCCCTTCCCACTCACCCACCGACATCTCTTTTTGAGCCGTCTGGCTCTCCCAATTTTCTAAGTGTGTGTGAAAAGTGCAGAGAGAAAATTTCACGCTGGTTGTTTTTGTTTTTCGAGAACAAACATAAAAACGGACGAGGGAGTATAACAAAATGAGCGGGAGAAAGAAAAGTGGACCCAAAAGAGCGAGAGAGCCTAGCATTGAACAAAATATTTTATGTGTGGGGGAAAAACCAAGATGGCGGCCACCAAGACTTTGGGAATCTATCGAAATGAAAAACGTGCTTTTTTCTAGGAGTTTAGAATAGAAAGCAATTAACTTAACTCGCTCTTGGCAATCTTTCTATTCACTAATCACAAGTTTTAATAGACTTCACTTCTCCACAATCAGTAATGAAAAGCTTATATAACTTTCCAACACACACACACATATGTACACGTGTATTTGTTGAAAACATTTTCACTGCAACACTTGACCTCATTTGCATGGAAAGTGCGCCACTGGCAGTGTGTGCGTGTGTGAAAATTAATGAAAACCGCCCGTCATTTACTTCGGCGTTGCATTTTGTGGGAAAGCTCTCCCTCTCCCGCTCTGTCTGTGTCTGTCTCTTTTCGTGCACTGGTGAAAAGCTTTTTCCCGAGAAGTCAGCATAGGGAAAAATCGATAGAATCACCACTGGAAGTATTGATTCGATATGCAAAAACACACACAATCTCAGCAAATAATTGCCAGGTACAGTTCGAATGCAAGTTCTTATTGTATATTATTAAGCGGTAGTTTCAACATTATTGATCAATTTTATATACACACCGAAATAGAATCACAGGCAGCACGTAGTCGTCAATAAACCTTGCACATATCAAATTTTGGTGTTGCTTTTCCAAGCCATATATATATGGTAAAATATATATAATACTAATACACACACACACACGATAACGCGACGGGGGGAAAAGCAATAAAGTTGAATTTATTTTTACTGTATGTGATGGGGCCCTGTATGCATGTGTATGTATTTTCCTTTCCCGCTGCCGTGGAGAGCAGAAAGAAAAGAGTAGGCAGCAGCAACAACGCACCACACACTGAAAATTGCGGACGCGCGAAGCCACTGAAGAAAAACTGACGACTGACGCGACTTTCCGCTGGCGCTCGAAAAAACGAAAGGTGCCCAAAAGCAGAGACCCCGAAGAGCGCCGAGAGAGTTGGAAACGAAGCCGAAGCGAAACCCGAAGAGTGTGAGTTCGAAAAATGAGTTGACGTCGCCTGTTTTCCTCCCCTCTTCATACGTGTGGTTTTTGTATGCTTGGCGCGTAGAGTTGCCAATTTACAGGAAAAGATCGAAAAATCGGGGGTGAGGTAAAGAAAAAGGACACATCATAGAAGATAATTATCTATTATTCATCCCTTAGATCAGCAGTTTACAAATACGTTTTATTATATATAAAGCTGAAATATTTGCAAAATCAAAAAGGAATAAATTGAAATGTTGTTATAAGCTAAAGAAATGAGTAGGTTTTAACTTTAAATTATGTTTGTCATTTAAAATTAAAAATCATGCGGACATTAAGTTCTCAAATAATTTACAAATATTAAAAAAAAAAAACTAACTGACGTTTGTGCTATTTTAAAAATGATTAATGTTGGATACGACACTGTTAAATATAATTACAAAAAGTAAATATTAAGTGAATATTAATAATTTAGAATTTTTACTTGGTTAGTCTCTAGGTGGTAATTAGTATTCTTCATAACGATTTTCACGTGAGTCGTACGTACTAATTAATAAAGTTGTTCAATAGAACTTCGTAAGCTGCAAGTGACTACGAGTAAGGCTGGCAACTCTGGTTGCACATACATATGTGGCGGAGTTCGAAAATATCATTCGCAGTTGGTATTGTTTTTGTTTCCCACCAAGGGGCGAGATTTTGTTGTTGCTTTAGCTTTTGTTTGCTCGATTTTTTTTTCGCAGCAAAGCGAAGCCATAATGTTCGAATTGGTAAAAATTACCGTTGCCGAGCAAGCTCTCTCTCTCCCGCTCCGACACCTCTCTTCTTTTCGCTCTGCAGCATTTTAAGGGTGTGCGAGGGGGATGCAAGATTGTGTTTGTGTGCGAGTGCAATGCATTTCCCACTAAAAAGCGCAAATTTCATTTTGTGCACTCTCCAAACGTTTTTATGATCGGCGTTGATTTATTTTTGGCTTCCAGCATGACTTCATCGCCGCGCGTTTTCTCTCTAATTTCTGTGTACAAATTATGTGTACCTAAATATGTACCTTAATTTTTAACGGTTTCATTGGGTTTTCGCCTGGAAAATTAACATTCTTGTGCGAAATTCTACACGCACGCCAAATGCTCTAACCAATACTAATTGATGCGAAGAGTGTCTCTGTGGCAAAAACATAAATTTTACAGATCTTTTCGGCGGCTACGGAGTGTACATATGAAGTGAGCCTATGGAGATGATAGTTTCCGCATAACATCACGTCGTTTGACAATCGCTCACCTGAATTTCCATTTGAGTTTTCATGGCAACTCGGTCACGTTCCCTTTCTCTCTCCCTCTCTCTCTTTCTCACACGACGCACAGGAGAGGGGACTAACACTCACAAACACCTATGAATTATTATCTATTACGTCTCTTCGCAATTGCAGTTGAACTTTAATTACAACAAATTATAGTTATGCACTCAACACAAAAACATATTTTACATCACATTGTGGTTTTTTCTGAATAAGTTTTTTCTATCGGTAATCCACTTGAATTTATGCAATCCGCGCTGCTTTTTAAGCTACTAACAATTTTATCCTGATTTTGTATGTGGGTGGGAAAGCAACGAGAATTTAACGAGCGGAGCGACGATGATTTTATTCCTGAGAGTTGCCGTTTGTTACTGAAAAATCGCTGCAAAAAAGTTCGAATAAAAGTCGAAAAAAGAAATAGGCTTTGCGTGTGTGTGTGTGAGCACGAAGTTTCTGCTTTTGTTGTTCTTTCTGCTGCATTCGAAAATCCGAAGATCGTTCGTGCGCTAGAACAAGTGAGTGCGAGCGGGATGGGGACACTCCACGATACAGTTGATTGCTTTTTGCAACTGTCTGCTTGGAAAAAAGCGTTTTACGGGGGAAACGAGGGGAAGAAAAGAAAGAAGAAGAAGGGGAGGTGGAAAAGGAAGTCGCGCTAAATGAAAAGGCAAAGAAAATGTGGTTTTTTCGGTTGGTATATAAGAAAATATGGCATATGCATGGAGTTCTGTGTACATACATACATAAACACATATCTACGTTCAAAGCTTTGTTGATCGCAAAATAAAACGTACAGTGTATGGAAAATGCTGGAAACAGTTTTATATATATATTTATACTTATATATGTAGATATTTTAATCATCGATAACTAGAGTTTTAAGTTCCATGTCATATGTTTGTACATATGACACATGTATACCTTCATATGAACATAATTTCTTATTATTTAGATTGAATAATCGTAATCATAAATAAATTTAGATGCTACTGTAAATCTTTACTTACATAAATGTGCAAACAAATTTTTAAATATTAAACAAGAGTGATAGCTATCACTATCTGATACCCGTTACTCAGCTAGTGGAAGTGCGAAGGAGAGTCATTAACAATAACAGATTTTGGCGGTTTATGGGCGTGGCAAAAAGTTTTTTGGCAAATCGATAGAAAATTACAAGACCAATTCAAACATGAAAAAATATTAAAACATTTTTCAAAAGTGTGGGCGTGGCAGTTTTAAGCGGTTTGTGGGCGTTAGAGTGGGTGTGGCAACATGAATCAACAAACTTGCGCTGCTTCTATGTCTCTTGAGTCTGTATGCTTAATCCCAACTTTCTAGCTTTTGTAGTTCCTGAGATCTCGACGTTTATACGGACGGACAGACGGACATGGCCAGATCGACTATTGATCTTGATCAAGAATATATGGTCTATATGGTCGGAAACGCTTCCTTCTGCCTGTTACATACTTTTCAACGAATCTAGTATACCCTTTTACTCTACGAGTAACGGGTATAAAAATTTCAAGGTCGTAAAAAAATTTATGTACATAGGTTCCTCAAGTTGTAGAGATTACAAAACAGTCAGACACATACATATGTAAAAAGCATCGTGCATACAAATCTATACATACATACATATGTCCATACAAGTGTACATATGTAGATACATAAGAAGATTGATTAGAAATAAATGTAATTAGTACTTAATTATTAATTAGAATTTAAAATATCAAGAGCAACTTTTGGGGAAACTATATTTACTAATTTTTCAATTTGTATCTAAATAATATGTTTTTAAGAAGCTCTCTCGGTACCTAAAATGATCTCACCATGGAGGCAGAAATTAAAATTTGTAAATACATAAAAAGCTAAATTAGGTAATCTTACTACAAATGAAATAAATGCTTTTAGCTGAAGAAGATAATTCACCAGACACCTGTCATTATTTTTAGCGAGGCAATTAAAATTCCCGGCTGGGCCAGTAGAAAGGTGTCAAGAAAAGATTAAACTTTCAATTTATGGTTCCACTCCTTTTTTTTTGCATTTTACCATTTTGCATATCTGTTTGTTTTGCCAATTGCTACTTTCTAATAAAATCGTCAATGTACACGGCGTACATACATATGTACATTCGTATAAATCTTTGCCCATTTTATACCACCGTCTTGCATTAGCAATTGCCAAAACTTGATTTTGATGCTTAAATATAAATAATTACTTGATTTGAGCAAATACATATATGTCTTACATAGATATGTACATACATATACATACATGTATAAAAAAGTCAACACAAGACCATAATTACACGAAAGACAAGAACAACAATAATGCTGATACACGGCGACAAATATGGATTTTACTTAATAAAAATTTTTGTACTCAATAATTTTTAACTCATTTATTAAGCTAAGTACATTACAAAAAATTATCAAATATTTCGTAGGTGACTTATTTGGGGATTCATGTAAATTAAAGATCAAGTATCGTGTATCGTGTAATATGAATTTAATTATAATTTGTTATATCATTATTTTTAATACATTTTTGGCAATATGAAAGTAACTTCTAGATCCATTTGTTTCTGATTTCTTTTCATTAACAGGCTGCCAAAGCAAACAAATAACTCGTTGGAATGGGAAAGGTGGTTTGAAAGATCTTTTACTAATTGTTTTTTTTTGCAGTGTAGCGCAGCCGACGGCGACGCCCGCGCAGCAGCTTAAAAAGCTGTGCTCAAAGAAATTAACAATAAAAGTTGGAAATTTTGTTCAACGCTTTTTGTTTATTTTTTTAATGCTTTTTTTTGTTGCCTCTTGAATGACGAAGAAAATATTCGCCGAGCGCAGAAGAAGCAGAGGAACAAGAGTTCCAAAACTCGTTTGGCATTCGAAATTCCAGTGTTTGTGTGTGTGTGTGTCTTGTATTTTTGGCAACACTTCTACGCTGCTTTTTTTGTTGTTGGGTTGCCGCCTGGCAAAGTGAAAATTTATGCCGCACCCCGCTCGAAAAAGTAAAATACGACAAAAAAGCACAAAAAACTGGAGTCTGTGACTTCACACAACACACCAAAATTCGAAGCCATTTCCAAGCCGCCAGCAAATAACCAAAAGTCAATATGTAATTGAAATTTTTTCCGCCTTTGCTTTTGCTCAACAATTTTCGTCGAACACATTTTTGTGGCTTTTCTTTCCACACACTTCGTTGTTTGCCCATGTGTGTGTGTGTGTGTGCGTTTGGTTGCTATTTTTGATTTCCATTATGATTTCGCGCCGCTCTTTTCACAGCTCCCAATTCCAATACCAATTCCAATTCCGATTCGAATTTTTGAGCTTCGCTTCGTTTTCATTTCGAACTCGAAACAAAAAATAGAATTAGCATGTGTCTCCGTCTCTATAGCCCTGTATCTCTCTCTCCCTCACTCTCTTCAGAGCGATTTTCGCGCAGAGGAAATAATTCGAGATAAGCTTTTTTATGCTTGGTATGCCACTGATCATGTTCGATCATAACTAAAAGATTCAACATTTTTATAGCTCGAATTCAAAATTATGTTGTATCTTTATAGAGTTTTTAATTGAAAAAGAGGGTTTTTTTTTCATTTTTAATAAAATATTTGGACATAATAATAAAACTACAAAGTTGCAGATTAAAGCAGACTCATCAGCCCACTAAAAAAGTAATTCATCATGCGGTTTGAATATCGAAATTTTTTCTAGTGCATGGGTGATAGATGGCCTGTGCTTTTCTAAAAACGCTCGCTCGCAATCGGAAAAGAAACCCGTAAGCCCCCGTTACTCAGCTTCCCGGTCCCAAAAAATAAATAAAAAAAAATAAAAACTGAGGAGAGCACAAAAATCGAGGCTGCCAAAAATATTTGTTGTTAATGGAACTTTCTGGTTTTCTTCCGCTTCAATTCGAAATTCTTTTCTTCTTATGCTCATTACTTTTTGGGTCACAGAGAGCGAAGGAGATACGCAGATGGAATTGGCAACAATAGCGATTTAATCAGAGTGAAAGGAAGCCAAACCCCTAAAAATACCCAACATCATCATCATCATCGCTATCGGATTGCCAACTGCGCACATTTCCACTCCCGATCCGCCCAAGACCATCGATTTTCCAACCCTACACGAAAACCCATCGACCCATAGAGAACTGGAGTGGAACGAAGCTTTCCATACCCCGCACTTCTGATGCTTTTGCGTTGGCATTGTGCAGATACATATAATCCGAACTCGATGCTGCTGATAAACTTAGGGATTAGCCTGAGAATGTGAGACTGCAGCTCTGGAAACCATTTGTGGGCTCTTTGTAATATCAGATATCATGATCATATAGTAGTTTTTTATATCCTTAAACTCCCACTCTTGGTATTTCCTATACTAGTTGTTTTAATCTAAAAACCCTCACAATTGCCCATAACTATGTACCTATGGAACCAGGAATTATTTTCTTTCAAATCGGCTGTATAGTTTCAGTACAACATGACCTACAGATAAGATTATGGTGTTGCAGGTTATCTTACATTTCCTGGTTTTGTTTGCTTCAACGAAAACCGACAAATTTACAAGAAACAAGAACTATTTCATGAACTTTTGACTCCTCTATTGAACTTATTTACGTATGTAAGGTATATATCTTCTTATGTATTTAGTGAGTATATTTATATACCTATTATTACCCTAACTAATTGAAACTCATGCTGCTGAGAAGATTAAGTAGCACATACATATGTATGTATGTGGACCAACTGCTTTGGTAAAACAAAGCAACAAAATTTGCTATACCTAAGCTAGGCCCGAAAATAGCCAAGTCCTGGGAAAACTCCCATCCCCCCTGCTTCTTTTACTGGCAGCAAGGACGCGTTGTGAGGGGTGGGAGGATGCCCGAGGGGTGCAGGCGAGGCGAAGGGAGGGTGGTAGGGTGGTCGTTTGGTCGGGTGGCTGTCTGGTAACGACAGGCGTTGCATAGCCCAGAAATCGAGCGGCAGCCAAGCATGATCCCCTCCGAGCACAGTTGCAACCCTATAGACCGCCATCCCTTCGAGCGGATGTTGCCGCCGCTCCCTCCCCGTCTGCGTCCCCCTCTCCGTCCGCTCCGCTCCCCTTGTCCTTTTCCCATTTCCTTTGGGGGGTTGCTCGGAGCAAAGAGCTTTTCGAGCTCGCTGTCAGGACCAAAGACCAACCCCTAAAACCCCGAACACGGTGAACGGCGGGGGGAGCGTCAGTCAGATCACAAGCGGATGGTCGGCGGGTGGTCGGTCGTTCGGTCTCGAGTTCGGGAGGGTGCGAGGGTGGCACTGTCCTTTTTCCTTTCGGGGTGGAAATGCGAACGCGCACACTTAGCAGATCCTGCCGCCAGGGGTTGGTGGTCCCACTTCGTCCCCCCTTTTTATTGCGTTTGTGCAAAAACGAACCGAACCTAACTGAAACTGAACTGAACGTCAGCTGCGATCTCACAGGGGACTTGGCTGGCACTTGGCGAAAAAAAACTGTTGAGTTGCATTCATCCCCTACACGGCGAATTAATCATGTCCTTGAAACCGAGAAAATGCTACAACTTCGTCTAATGCTCGGGATTAAATTGTTTATCCTGCAGCATGGATAAATATCAACAACAAACAAACAGTTTCCTTTGTTAAGTTTGTATTTTGAGTGTTCAATGTCCTAGTTGCGTTATTTACATCTGTTTAATTATTTTCATAGTGGCATTCATAACAATTCTTATAAGGGAAATTGTATCTCATGAAGTTATTATGATAATACCATCTGAAAAAGTTAATTTAATTATATTCTATGGCTCATTATGCTAAAGTTATAGTCTTTAATTTTGTAAAACTTTCTAGGTGTAAAGCTAATATTTTTCCGTACTTTAGGATGATTGCTGGCATAATGGAAAGCTGTACACTTAGATATTAGCCACATGTGCATTTACAGGTTTCCGAGTTTTATGATCCGTAGAGGCAAAATAAAAACATCCACAGATGGGCACTAAAATAGGTTACCAATCGCCCCTTTTGTGGCTTAGTGTGGAAACCGGGTGCAATGGATCCAGCTATAGGATCCAGTTCCCCAAGGGTTGCATTCGTCGATTTTCCCGCTCTCCCCAAACAGAAAAAAAGGGACACAAAAAGGAAAAGGAAAAAAACAGTGAAACCCAACAGCTGCAGATCAGGATCTCTGGGAGAAAAACCACCCCTAAGTATGCATTATGCACACGATCGCTGCACGCTCCCCTGATCAACTTGATCGATCAATTCCATGCCCTTCCCTTTCCCTCCCTTCCCTGCCCACATTCCCATTCCACCCTTGGCCGCACGAACGAACACACACACAGATACTCACCCATACGGAGGCAATGGGGTCGCCACTCAACTCCATTAAATTCAATTGACAAAAGGAAATGAACATGAGCATGCAAAAAGCGAAAAGCAAAAAAACCCACACGCACACACACACTCACGAGCAACGAAAAACAAATGCATGTATGATATACACGAAAAACAGATTAATGGAGGAACAGCACACAACAATGGGCAGTAGGGGCGCATAGAATGGGAAAACTCAAGGCACTTTCGGGGGGTTCCTGCTCGCTTATGGATGGGATCGGTGACGCGGGAGCTCAAACGCCGCACATCTGCTCTCGGCTTCGAGGCTCCTCGGTTTCCGATGGGTTGCATGTGCTGATGTGGATGCGGACGGGGATGCGGATGGGCATGGGGATGGGGATGGAAATGGGTATGGGGTGAGTCTACTGTATGTTCTTGTGGCTTCTACTACACAAATTGTGGCCATGTTGCGCCGCCCCCGCTGACTTCGTCTTTTGCATTCGCATTTTGCATTCGCATGTGAATTTCATCCGTGGGGGGAGCAAACAATGCGATTACGATCCAAAAGTGATCGATCTTGAGGTACCCTAAACGTAAGACCACAAAACATGGTAGTAATAATGACAACTATAGCTAAATTTGCCCTTCAAATATGGGAATTGTTATTAGATCCCGACTCTTTGTCTTATTTTAGATATGCTGTATAATACCATCAATCCATTATACATATATTATTTTACTTTATACTTACAAATTATTGTTAAAGTCTTCATCGAAGTGATCTTGAAACCAATTATCAAGCGATCAAACCGAATACTATATTATAAATCTTCACATGTAAAAAATATATAAAAAGTGTGAACTTATAGTTCTAACAAAACAAAAGACTTTGAAGATCTGATCAATGATTGATTCGTGAATGAGTATAGAAAAGTGTGGATAGTTTTAAAAGCAAGTGCACAGCCCTAAAATAAATAATAAGTATCACTTTCAGTTTTGATTACCTATTAATGATGAAAGGCCTATGAAATTGTAAGCAGATGATCGAAGTTGAGGGCTACTATATAATGAATTAAGCTCTTTTGCAATATGCACGTTTAAACCCAAATACTCTGGCTTAATTATTAACTTATCTAGTTTTAGAAAGCTTGGGAAACTTTGTTTCAAATTTTAAGGCGTGATGACGCCATTTGCAGGGCACGTGTACAGCGCGACTCCTTTAAGGTTAGCCCTCTTTTTGTGGCCCGGGGTGTAGAGTTGGCGTCCCACGCATTTTGCTCGCTTCCCTTTGCATTTTCTTCGTCGGCTGTCTTGTTTGTCACTGTGTGTGTGTGTGTTTGCATGTAAATGAGTTTCGAGCACAGTACGAAAATAAACATTTTTTGTTCTTGCACTTTTTGTTTTTGTTTTCCCCGTGCAATTTCTGTGGCTAAAATTAAACGCGAAAAAGGAATTTGTATGGAACAGCTGTATTCGCCATTCCGCGGAATGGAAGTGAAGTGGAAGCCCAAGAAAACGAGAAGATGATGGTGGGAAAACAAGGTAAAAACCCAGAATACTCATGCACTCAATCAATGACTCACACATATCTGCGTTTTAACTTGGCTTATTCGAGAAAAGTGCCACGGAAATCGAGTTAAATGCTTTCTTAACCCTTTATTGCATAGCATTACATTCGAACTTAAAACACTTTCAATCGCTTTGAAAAAATCTTTGAACAGTATTTATTGTCCTGTATTTGAAGGATATTAAAATTAGTGTCAATGCCTAAAGGTATGTGTTCTAAAAGTAAATATAATAACTACAATAATTATCTTTTTATGAGTATAATGCAAGCATTATATGGGTTAAAAGAAATTTGGTTAAGTCTAGAGATCTCCAGAGTTTTGCATTTAAATAGATTGACAGACGGCTCAAGTTTTCACTTCACCTCAGCTTCGGAAATGGAAAAAAATGTTGCCAAAAAAGCAGCCGAAAACTGAAGGTAAACAAGTTTTTAGGTTTTTCGATCTTTGGCCGCAGCTTCCAATTTTCATGATGTCAGCCAATTCTTTGCCAACTTTGGAGTAAATCTAGAGTAAAGCTTCTGGCATTAAAAACGGCATTTATCAGGAATATATTAAAATGCAAAAGTCAAATTTATAATGAAATGGAATCAATAGGTGCCAAAAAAAACTTCTTACTTAAAATTATTTATTATTATTTATTTAATTCACCAAATGGCCAATTTTTCGGATTTTTTCGTTCCGCTAATTATGCAAAGAATTTTGGGATGCGCAATTATAGTTTCCAAATTATGACTGTTGCGGCTGCCGTTTTTTTGGTAAAACACGGTTATCGTAAGCACTTATTTTCGTACATGCTGAAAATCAAGTTTTGGCAATTGTTTTGGTAACAAAGAGACACCAAAGGAAAAAAACAAAAGCCGCGAATAAAAGTTAATTACATATAAAAAAGATTTATACACACATAGAAAGTTGCATGCCAAAGGAAAAAAAACAGCATGCTTAAAAATTATTTTGATGTTGAGCTTTTGACGATCCCGAGCTATGGGATACATGAACACGTACAGTGGATCTAACATAAAGAGGACTTGAAAAACTTGCTGAATAAGTGGTAGGCAAAGATCAAGCTGCCTAAATAACAGTTGTACTATTTATATATTTTTGGGTATTGCGATTTACCTTAAGATCGTATTCAAAACCTTGAAATAAATTTTTTTTATATTTTATACAAATTTTGTAATAAAGTTGGGTTAGAAAAGTATAAGGTATAAGTATAAGTCCAATTTCAACGTTTTCGGGCTAGCAAAGAATACTGTTAAATAAGGGTAATTGCAAAATATGATTCCAAAATACCAGATTAAATAACTTTTATTGACGAAAATAAACTTGACTAGTAGGAAGATCGTATCGTCTCATAATAGAGAAACCTATTGTAATGGATCACAAGATCTACATAAAAAGGTTCGGTTTTCAGGGTGTTACGTTTAGGGGAGTTGGACTGCGGTCCGGACATGTGAGTGTGTGCGTGTGTGTGTTGTACATTTTTGGAGATGGGTGTGGGCGCTTCACCGATTCGCCCCGAGGGCGCATCAGCGAAAAGTAATGCTTTGAAGCTTTGAAATGGAATACACGGGCAGACAATAAAATAAATTTCACGTTGTCATGTCGGCCCACAAAACATACAAAGCAACAACAAGATGCAGTTGTAGGAACAGCCAAATTGTGAAACCCAAACCCAAAAAGTTCACTTCGGTTCGTTACAATGCGCCGATGATGATGATGATGATGATCCCCGAAGCCGAGACCATTTCCACCCCAAAAGAGGTCACTTTCAGGGGGGTTTTCAGGTTTTAGGGGTCGGGGGTCGGGAGGGAACATTGATTGCGGCAAATAGAGCTTCATGCCTAGCGAGCAGAAAACTACCCTGAAAATAACGTTAAATGAGAGGCGTACGCAATCCCGCTATTCCAATTCCACATTCCACGCAGACAACAACAAGCGAGCCCCAGATCGAAGGGATAACTGCTTGCGCTCTCTCTAACGCTCTCTCTCTCTGTCTCTCTAACCTCCCTAGGGTGCCTCTTTTTTTTCGGGGGAGTGACACAGAGCACGAGATCCACACGAGCCAAAATCGTGCCAAAAGGGGGAGAGAAAGCACGGAGGGATGATGACAAAAAGAGTACGAGAGGGAGAAAGTAAACGAGTGCGAGAGAGAGAGTCGCGCGAAAGCGCCACGAAGTATGCTCAGGTTTTGCGCTCTCATTTTCACCTTTCGCCTTGGAGCGTCTTTACATTTCACTTGTGTTGCCAAGCGTGCTTTTCGCTTAAGAAGGAGGAAGTGGAGACGAGGATGAAGGCGAAGGTAAATAGATGGAAAAGGAGAAGGATTTGTATGAGGAGCATTAGCTCATATGCTTAAAATGGCTACTTCGTGGATGAAATGAACTGAGTTTTTTAAATATTGTGAATCCTAAATGGATTAGATTTATTGATCTACTAATATTATATTAATATTGGTTTAACCAGAATTATTGTATTTAATTTTTCAAATTCTTTTATATATTTTATAAGATTTTCTAGTTATAGTTATACTGTCAATTATAAAAGATATACTATAATTTTAACCATAACTGTCTAAAGCACATATGTATGTACATATAAGATTGAAATTGAGACTTTCGTCTTCATAAACCAACTTTTAAGCACAGCTAATTTGTTTCCGCACTTAATTGCACCGACTATTAAATCTAAATTGCATATTGTTGGTAACTCTTTACCAAAGTTTAAGCGTTATGTCATAGCCGAGGTAAAAAAGAAATATGGAAATGGTGTCACTTTCATGACGAATTCACATGACATGACCTTGTAACTCTCATATTCAAGATGGTAGGTTGTTAGAATTATAAAACACATATTAATATTAACTTTTCCATATAATTTTTGACACTTTACATCATCATTGCTAAGATCTTGAATTAGAGTTATGATAGAAATGGTCCTTATGATATAACGTCTTTCAAATCAGCACTGAATAACTAATTAATTAAGCGTTCAAACTTATGTATAGGAGAGCCTTCCCCAACAAAACCCCTTCCATTTCCATTTAAGAATATTATAAATCTAAAGCTGAAAGTTCCCGAACGATCTGCATTAGGTTGTAAGTGTTTTGATTGGCTTTTAATGCTTCGATTGGGGATCACAGCTACTTTAGTTGAGCTAAATATCAAAAAAGCAAACAATGCACTAAAGTGCAAAACCTATACATACATATATATACATATGTACATACTTAGACACCACTCATACAAACATATGTACAAACATACATACAGTATGCACATATGCACGTGGATAGTTCTAGAGGCTAGCTCTCTACCTTTCAGTTAAACACACCTGGGCAGTGCGGCTGTGTGTGTGTGTAGGTTTGTGTGTGCATCCATTGAAGGGCTTCGCTGCGAAAATGAAACACGTCAACAAAAACTGCAACTAGAATCCAGATAGCAAATGCCCAACAAGTGTGGTTGCACTTATATGTCCGTCAATTGACAAAATATATGAAATATTGCTTAATTACTACTTTTTGGAATAATTATTCATTTGCTTCGGTTCACCTTTGTTACTTATATTTTTAAAATTTTTTAAGACACACGGGGACTCTGTAAGTTTTGTTTAGGTAAATATAAATTATAA
This sequence comes from Drosophila yakuba, assembly GCF_016746365.2. Taxonomy (NCBI): domain Eukaryota; kingdom Metazoa; phylum Arthropoda; class Insecta; order Diptera; family Drosophilidae; genus Drosophila; species Drosophila yakuba. Next base: position 5,271,438 of record NC_052528.2, on the reverse strand, counting down.
ATCTCAGCATATCATTATAATTGAACTACGTCTAGATCTTAAGTCGAATGTGATCTTACAGCAATTGCCACTCAACTAGATACACATTCTTTATTGGGTTAGTTTTAAAGTTCATTTTTTGGCACGTTTAAATATGTTAAATCATTTAAATGTTTATGTGTCGTAAAAGTCTTTATGCAGTCTTACTAATGAGCATTAATTATTTTTGAGGACTTATAAAAATATGCTACTGACTTTCCAAGCCAACATTAAGTTCCCAACACTTCGCAACAGCTGTAATCTCAGTTGGCAGTGTTGCAACTGGAAGGTACTATTCCGCTGGCCACCACTGTGATTGCATACGAACTTTTTATCTACGCGTGTGTGCATAAGTTAGAGGGTAAAAAAAGTTCTAGGGCAGGTTATAGTTTTAACTATTGCATTTTTTTTTTAGCAAAAACCTCTAAAGTGAACATTAGATAATGAGCGCAAGAGCGACCACGAAAGAGACAGCGATAGCCGAGGGGGAGAGAGAGAGCGATAGGGAGAAAGAGAGAGAGAGAGAGAGAGAGCTCGACTGATAAATCTAATGTTTGTCATGTGAAGCGAACCGCTTTTCAGGGCCTTGCAATTTTTATGCACTTATGACATGAAATTGCTGTGCACACACTCATAAAAGCTCTTCGACTCCCTCTCTCTCGCGCGCTCTCTCCCTCGCTCTCTCGCTTTTCGGCGGAAGGGGCGGCGGCAGGGGCGGGAAAAGGGGTGGCCAAGGGGTGAGTGCATGCGCACCATTCAAGAAATGCATCGCACTTGTCGCCCAACACGCGCACTAATACAACCGCACACACATACACGCACACATGCACACACATTTTCTGCCCACAGACTTACATAAACTTTTCCATAGAAAAAAAAATTTATAAACCTTCCAAATGACGTCAATCGCTCTGTAAACTGTGGCTTTTGTTAACTGGTTGTTGTTGCTGATGCTGTTGTTGTTGTGGTTGCTGTTGTTGTTGCTTCTTTTCCATGCCAAAAACAGAAGTTTTTCGGCTTTTCGAGTGGGCTGTATGTATGTTCATTGGCATCGCTTTTATCTGCTTTGGGAGCCCAGTTTGTGGATCATCGACCGTGAAATCAGCGCTATTTATGTTTGTTCGCTCCACCGATCTTTCACAACTCAAAATTCCACCCAAATGCTCCAAAAGTGCTGAAGTAAAACTATTGGCTCTCACATCGAATGTATATACTTGTTCTTACATGTGCTGATCAGCAATTGCATAAAACATTTCAGACCTATAATTCACATGTTTTCAAATAATTTGTCAAAAGTGCGATAACTAAAGCCCGTTATCAATAGAAAATTATTTAATAATGCCTCAATTGTCTTTGCAATTTCTATTTGTTTTGAGTACAACTTACAAGCATTCACTTCCTTAACTACAGTTTTTTGCTAAAATAATCACAATTACTCAATAATTTTGTTAACGTTAAAAAATAAAAAGTTTCAAAACCAACAATTTCTATGTGTTTCTGTGGTAAAACTTAGAAGATTACGCTTGTCATCCCAATACGGATTTAGAACCACTGGCGCCACCTGTGGACCGCACTTGGCTGCTTTTCTAAGCGGCGAAGAAGGGCAAAAAGCTGACCTTAATATGCATTAATTGTTGCAGCAGCGCGGTTTTAATGCGCTCACTCTCATTTTCCGGCTCCCTCTCTCTCTGCTACTCTCTCGCCTCCTTTCTCACATTCTCTTTCTCTGTGGATTTTTCATTTACGTGCTTTATGCTTTTTTTGGAGCAGCGCGCCGTTTCCATTTCGATCCCAATTGCCGTTGCTGTTGTTGTTGTGGCCTCTTTGTTGTTGTTTTTGCCGTTGTTGTTGGTGTGGGGGATCTTTTGTTTTGTTTGTTTGTCCTTCTCTAATTGTGGAACCCGTGCGTGTGTGTGTTTTAGAGATGGCACTGCAAGTCGACGAGTCTCTTTTTTTTGGTTTGAGGGGGAACGGGGAAATATGTTAAATCAATACTGATTAACTTGGATTACTTTGGGGAACACAGTGCCCATTTCAATATAAATATTTATGGAACCATTGAGTCCACAGTTGAACTTATCTATGAAAATTGGTTTAGGCTTACTTTGAAAACAATACATTACAACATAAAATCAACTTTATATGTATATGGACTAGTTTTATAATAGGTTATTTTAATTTTAATTTTTCATTTATTAATTCATAACTTACTTTAACTTAAAGTTTACTTAATTTAGTGATTTGTATAATCCTTAGAATTCTTTAATTTTATTTAGCTTTCTTTAATGTAATTTATGTCTTAAACAATTTTATTTCCCCAATCCATTCATTAAATATGGAAACACTTTAAAGATCATCTTCAAAAGTTATAAAATTGTTTGTTCTTATGCACTGTAAAATATTTAGCAGTAACGTAATACCATTGGTTCATAAATATTCAAAATCGTATGGGTGTTTTTAATCTATTCTATAATTTTTTAGATCTTCAGATCTCACGGAACGGCGCAAAAATTCAGCCTCGTGACACGATCACTTCACTCAATGCATTAAAAATATTTAAATTTGTGAAGGTGTAGCACATGTTTTGAATATCTTGTACAATATTTTGGGACAAGTATACTTATATATCTCCAGATCTTACGGATCTTCGTGACACGACAAAGTTCCACTCGCCACTCAATCCGCGGTGCAAGTATAGTACCTAAGCAAGTGCGATGTGTGTGTGTTTGGGTGCATGTAGCATGTTTATGGGGCTGGCGAGTGGCGTTATTCGAATGGAGTAGGGTGCGTTTGTGGGTTTGTCGGGGGGCAGAGGGCGGGATTTTGGTGGCCTATGTGCGCCTATAATTATATGGCATACGTGTACATATGCAGTGTATGTACTTATATACATATGTATGTACTTGGGCATAGCATAGCTGCGTGCTTTTCGGCGGGTAAATAGGTGCACACGTCAATTGCTGGAACGACCTCAATGGGTTGCCCCTTCCAGCCCCCTTCCAAGGCCTACATTCGATCGATTTTTCCGCACTGGAAAATGGGAAAAGCGGGGCAATTAATTTCCCACCCGATCATGATACAATTATGCGTGTTTGCTGTTGTTTCCGATGTTGTGCTTCACTATTCTATGGCCGGGGAGCTAGAACATGCAATTATTTTAATGTATTCGGCCTTGGGACTCATGAATGTCAATTGGCACGTAAGTTCTCCATTAGCTATTAGCTTTTACCCGCGGCTCCACGCATCCAAATGCAAATCTGTACGTATACAGATACAAATATAGATACATATACAGATACATATGTATATAGATACATATAAAGATACATAAGCTATATAGTTTACGCTGCAAAGCAGTCGTTTTGTATGCTAGCTTCGTTTTTATGGTTTTTTATGGGGGCTAGGCGACTCCCACCCACTCGCACATATTTATACAAATTGAGGCAGCGGAAAAAGTGCAACTCATTTGAATGGCTTCGCCTTCATTATGCATATACGAGCACTGTTGGTGGCGAATATTTATTTGCTCATTATAAACACATCGAGTTTTCGGCATTTTAGCAATCATGACTTGCACGCACAGGAGCATTAAACGGGTATCTAAAACTCAGTGTAATGATCGAGTTTTTATTTTGTATATTTACTTTGAATTCGAAGGGAGTGCCCGCCAACTTATCGATCAAATATAACGCCTATCGATAGTTTCATAGCAACCAGCTATCGTTGAGCTCAGTGTGTAACAAGGTGGCAAATCTGATATGTATGTTACATGTAAAAAAATAATTTTATTAATTAATAAATAATTACAAATGGTTGCAGAAACAAATTATAGCTAAACACGTAACGAAATTGCTTTCTTAATTTTTTTTAGGTGTTAAGAAAAACGTTCAACTTTGTATTTCGTGGTTCAATATTATGTAATAAAACAAAACAAACAGCCTAAGCAACAAAATCTATTTAACACTGTGAGCTGAAATTGAGGATTTCACATTTACAAGAACTCAAATAAATATATTAAGATACATTATTTAATAAACGTACTCTATATAATTACTTTATTTTTTAAATATTCGCTTTTTACGCGCCGAAATCAAAGTCCGTAGCAAAAAAATCAATATATCAAATGCAATAAGTGCAAGCAGGACGACTAGCTGACACAAGTGGCGAAGCAAAGAAGACCCGATAAGGCGATGCCACCTAGTTAAAAACTTATCAGAAAATTCTTAAATAAATCAGTTCTATACACAATGGAACATGAAAAAGAGTTCGAACTCAACTTGAAAGCAAATAACCCATGGCTTAAAAACTGTTGGGAAGTTGTTTTCAGTCTTTAGGCACCTTTAGCTACCTTGCAGCACCTTGCGACGATCTGGTAGCGCCACACGAAAATGGCGAACACGAGCACTCCGATGAACGACGAGCTGAAAAAATAATTATTATTTTAAATTCCGTTTTGCCAGCGAAATTCGGTGCGTGCGCGAAAAAGAGTGCGGAAAAGCGCGGTTGGCAAATTTAATCGAAGCATTATGAAGCGGTCAAAGTGCGGCGCCAATGCAAATGGTTAGCCAAATGGCAAAAATATGTAGCGACAGCGTGCCAGCCCAGTAAAATCAAATAGAATCAAATTGAAGTTTCTTGCTTTGCGAATTATGAAAAACCAATCGCAATGCGTGTGTGTGTGTGTACGTGTGGTGCGTGCGCGCGTGTGTTAGTGAGCGAGCGTAGAAGCAGAAGGCGTAGCGCAAAATAAAAATAAAAACCGAACAATAATTGATTTAAAATAAAAAAGAAAAAATAAACGGAAAAAGGCGAACAAACAAAAAACAGCAGAAGCAACAAAAAACACACGAGAAGCAGCTGCAAAAACAACACAAAACTGGCGGTCAATACGCATGCAGTACGATAAAAACACTAAAAAAAACTAGAAGCAACAACAAAAACGCAACGTAACGGGAACTCTTTGACGTATTTCCTCTATTATTATGCAAAAAGGCAGGCGGCAAATTGCAGCAGCAGCGAAAATCAAATATAAATAGCGAAAAGGTAAGGACAGCGGCCCCACAAACTCAACTAAAAATAAGAGGCAAACATATTTGTTGTTTGCAGAGTGCAATAAAATGGGTGCATATAATATAAAGCAGAAGCTGCAAAATACTGCAAACCTTTCAATTGGTTTCAATTGGCAATGCAATTGTTCAGCATTACATTTGCATTACACCGCTCTCCAACTCTCTCCCCTAGTCCCTCTCTCACTCATGCTTACTTTGCTCTCCGCTCTTGCGCTCCCTTCGCCCCTTTTACTTTGCAAAGTTTTGCGACGGACAAGAACAATAATAATCAAAACAAAAATGTTTAAAATCCATTTTGTTTCGCCTCTTCTTCACCCACTCACTCATTTCGCAGCGCGCTGTCATTTGTCTTGCGCCTTTGCCCCCCACCCCCTTCTTCTTCTTCCCGTTGTGCCCCCGCCGTCGGTTGTTCCCCGCCACATGGGTGTCTCGCTCCCTCGCAGGCACACCATGCACTGGCGAAGAGGAGATGTAACGAAAACGAAGTTGGTTTACCTGGAATGCCACAGTGGGCATAAAAGGGTTTGATAGTGGTCACAGTGTACACAGTGGACTGCATTATTCTGTATTTTATAAAATCAAGTAAAATTAGTAAAAACTGACAATTTTAAATATACCACAGTTTCACCCATTAAACTATGCAAGGTGCTTAAGCAATTCATTTTCCTTTCTAAATCACAAGAGCAATTACTGATATGTTAGCTTAAGACATTTATTTATATGTATATTATGTATTTATATGTTACTTAATCATCATTTACCAGGTGGCTAATAAAATGAACAGAAGTATAACTCATTCTTTTGAAGAATATCATGTAAGTTAGATGCATTTATATTTCATTTAACCTGTCCAAAATAATAGAATTATCATAATCATTAATGTTATATTAAAGATTTAATTAGAACCAATAGGCCGTCCGTAGGTCAGGTAGGGTGTAGACACATAAAGTGCAGTAAAGAAATATTAAAGAGCAAGAAAAAGTGAAAAAGCAATTGCACAGGCATACAAAAAATACGAACACACATTATCCATTTGCCAAATAAACATGCACAGATGAAGAGGAAGACGGATAAAGTGCAGAAGAAGAGACTCCAAAAGGCGGCAAATCGCTGCATGTGTGTGCGTGAGGTAGATGGCAACAATGGGACGAACAATAGCAGGGAAAAAAACAACGTGGAATTGGTCTAGTAAAGTAAGAAGAAGAGCAGCAGCAGCAACGGGAACAAACGGACCGCATAATGCGCGATTAATGATAAGTCTCTCTGGGCAAAACGGGGAGTGAGAAAGAGAGCGGGAAAGAGGCCCGCCGATTTTCGAGTGGGTGGCAACACCTATTCTTCCTCTTTCTTGCACACCTTTTCTTGCCGCGTTTTGTTTTGATTGCGACTCTTCTGCGAAAACGAAATGCGAATACAGTAAAGCAAAAACTTACAACTTACAAATGTCTTTAAGTTAAGAAAAAAGATATTTGGAATGTGCAGCTTAATATTATTTTACCTTTGAAAGTTGTAAATAGACATAAACTGTTAATAATCAAAAACCTCTATTTTGCAGAAGTAAATTTGTAATAAAAAAAATCCCTTGAAAATCGGACTTATTGTTCGACATAAAATTGTGGTTGCATTCTAGCCTCCACATTGGAAGTTGCAAGCAAAAGTTGGCTTCTCTTCTTTTTCCCCCTCTTCGTCGCTCCATTGCCTTTCATTTTATTTACACGGCAAGTTGCCTCTTCGAGCATCCTTTCAGCATTCCTATTATTCTTTTTTATGTTCCTTCCTTTTTTTGACAATGCCCCAACTAGCAAAAACAACTTGCAGCACCACAACGTGCCATTGAAAACGAGAAAGGGAATTCAGTTCAAAAACACAGGTTCCAGATACTCTTTAGGAGTTTTCTTTGGATGCAGAATAGTTTAAAAGTGCGATGTATCAAGAATTTAAACATGTCTAATTAAGAAAATTATTCATTTTAAAAGAAAACACATAAAAATGTACATTGTAATTCTACCGATTGTTTATAATAATTAGATTTTATATCCCCAATATTGCACTTACAGCTTTTCAATGTTGAATTTTTTAACTCAAAGACGTGTTTTAAATTGAAAATCGAGTGCATATAGAGCTTTTCGTTTGTAAATACCTCTTCATTTAGTTGTAAAATAGTTACTATGTTATCATACCCTTTAAAAGGGCATGCGAAAATGAAGTTTCACTGAAAACTGGTTTCAGTTTCGGTTTTTTCCTTCGGGGCTGGCCCAACATTTTACATGGAAATGTGCAAAACAAAACAGGCGACATGACCAGCACTAAATAAAGTTCAAATAGTTGCCATTCGTTGAGCTCTTGAGCTTTGAGCGTAAATACAAATTCCGATCGAAACGAATCAAATTTAGATAGATAAAATGTTTATCTTAACCCACTAGTAATTTTGATCGTCGGGCATTGCATTAATTTTACACTAATTAGATTGGAAAAGTCAAGTGCATAAGGATATTCTGATTCGAATCTCTTTAAAGTGCCTAAGCCTCGGTTTGAAAATCATTGAAAATGTTTTTATCCCTATTAATTCAACTTAATGGATTACCATGTAGGGCATTTGCTATTCGACCACGACTCCCTCAGCATATTTCTCCTACCTGTCTTCGGCATAGTTTATCCACCCCCCCACCTGCCCGCCCCTACCCTCCCCCCGCAACTCGTTGTAAGGCTGTAAGCCTGTAAGTCTGCAAGGCTGCGAGGCTGTAAGGCTCTCGAACACAATGGACCGACTGGCTGCGACTCCTTTTGTGGCGTCTTCAACATGTGGTTGCTGGCGGTTCAGTTGCATCGGGGACGGCAATTCGCCAGGAACTCAGATAGGAGGATGCAGCCAGTGGTCCTTAAAGTCTGTATTGATTGATTTGCCATCCCATCGCATTAAACTGGTGCTTTTCTCGCATTTCTCGCTTTTCCAGCAGGATACTACTGGATACACACCTTTAGCCAGCGTGTTGAGCACGCCAGAAGCATAAACAGAAGTCGGCAACAGAAATTTAGCCAGCAGGCTTGAAACGAATACGACCATCAGAAACATCGAAATGGCAGCGGTTCGAGGACATCAGTACTTCAGCCTGCGCTGGAACAACTACCAGAACACGATGACGTCAGTGTTCCAGCAGCTGCGCGAGGATCTCTCCTTCGTGGACGTCACCCTGTCCTGCGAGCACGGATCCCTCAAGGCGCACAAGGTATAGTATCTCCATAAACTACTTCTTATATATACTATAGAAACTGAAGCTAATCAAACTCTGTGTTCCCAACTGCAGGTCGTCCTGTCCGCCTGTTCGACGTATTTCCAAAAACTACTGCTCGAGAACCCGTGCAAACATCCCACAATCATCCTGCCCGCAGACATTATTTTCACCGACCTGAAAACCATCATCGATTTTGTTTATCGTGGTGAGATCGACGTCACCGAATCGGAATTACAGGTGAGTCGATACTAGATGTTTGTTTAGCAAGTGATTCTAAAATAACTTTAGCAAATACGAACGATTTGTTAGAAGACATATGGAATACATATCAATATAATACCAAATATGAGATCCAAAGCAATTTCATCTGAACTCTAGATCTCTGTCTAGAACTAAGACTAAGAGGATTCTATAATCGTGTATATATTTGCTGATATCCTTCAAAATTTGATACCTTAAAAGGGTATTTATAAGAAATCGCCTTTTATTTAGGGACTGCGTTTTGAAGGCGGTATTTGTTTATATATTTTTCGCAATTGAAAGGTACCATATGCCATATGATTTTTTCAGTTTTGTGGATAAGATAACTGATAGAAAGACTATTTTTGGGTTTTTTCTTCTTATCTGATATTCGTAGATCTCTATCTTTTGTAAAAACCCGAATAAAATGAAATACAGATTAATATATCAACAGTGCTACAATATATAAATTCAATTCAAATCGAGTGCTCTCCCAAATCGGGAAGGTAATATTGTTCAAATTCCAGTGGCCATCAGCTATGAAATACACTGCACCCACAATTACCACCTGCTAATCGGTTTGTCAACAAACAAAGCAACATCGAACTATCCAGACCACAAACGTGGTTCTTTTTTAAATTGAACGCACAAATATGAAGGGGTGCCGTATAGCACATATGTGCACAATTACTTTCAGGGTCGTTCTTATCTGGGCAGAGCCCCCACCACCACCCCCACCGAAAACCTCTTCTGTCCGAGCTCCCACTTTTCTCCAACATTTATCTGAATGCCACCCACCGCAACCGATCTGCTACACTGCAAAAACACTTTCGAGCGCTTTTTTGATTGAGTAAATATTCATACTAGTTTAGAAAGTATGCTTTGTATGTGGCTTTTAAGTTGAATATGTACTAAATTATAACATTGAATATTAAAGCTTATTAAGCTAATATCATGTTTCAGCTGAGATACAGAATTTGTTTGAATCTATATTGCTCTTGATGAAAATTATAGTGTATTTTAATGATAGGCCGACACTTACATACAGATATACATTATTTAACTGATTTTAGGTTTTATACTCGCCTGAAAAAGGGCATATTTTGTTTCCAGTGCAGCAACGTGCCTCGCATTGTTGCATTTGCTTTTGACGACAACGCCCCATTGTAATTGTCATTTGTGCGCTTCATTAATTTTCGTTGTTCCGATTCGCCCGGACATATAGACATATAGACTATATATATTAAATGGAGAACTACACCGTGGAGAGTTTGAGGGGGGAAAGTGGCGATGGGGGATGCACTTGGACTTTGTTGTTGCCACAACTCGTAATTAATATTGATTTCCATGCTCCGCGCACTGCAGCTCTACAAGTTGATCGATTTTAGGCCATAATAGGCTGGCAGGTCAAAGGGTTTAGGTTTAACCTTTGGGAAAACTGTGGGAACAGCAAATTGGGCTAATAAATTCCGAAACTAATTGGATCAGTGGGCGAATCCATTCGGTGTCCTTACAAGTTGCTTATACTTTTAAAAGTCAATTATTATTGATTAACCCATAAGAAATATGAATCGAATACTCGAAATCGGTTGCCTTTTGATTTCTAAAGTTTGTCACTGATAAACTTTCTATTGCTGAAACATAAAAGCTAATTTATTACCTGTTTTATTGTCAAACCATTTTATGAGTAAATTGTGTCTGGATAAAAATCTTTGTATTTGAGTGGAACATAAAATGTTCTTAAATGAAAAGAAAAGTTTTTCTAGTATTTGTAGGTAAATAGTAATAAAAAGAAATTTAAATTCTATAAGAAGAGATAAATTTCTTTTATAATAATTCCTAAAAGATTTTAGTTTAATTGAGGAATGCGCCGAAATCGCATTACTTACACATAATTAATCAAATTAAACATCTATAAACATTTCATCCATTTGAAAGTAAATAAAAATGTTAATGCTGTACAGCGGAAATCCGCTGCGCTGTTAAGTGTTAACATTAACTTATTTGAACAGCAACCGCTTAAGCGGGGACAGCAACCGCATTACACTAGCGGCCAACGTGCGACGTTTGCTCACTTGAGCAAATAGCCAAGCGCTCAACTTGCTTCGCACTCAAGTCGCCGTCGCTGAGAAATAAAAAATTACTCAAGCTGAAAGGGGGCAAGCGAACACGAAAAAAATAACTCAAACGGCGGTCCATTTCGACCCTCTCTCTCTCTCCCCCACTTGCAACCACACACACACACATGCAAAGTCCTCCTTCCGCCGCCGTCGACTTCCCATTCATGCTCTCTTTCCCCCTCTGCCGCCCCACACACCTTCATTTTTTCCACTCTTGTTTTTGTCACAGACGTGCGCTCCATTTTTATATTTTCGCTGCAAAAGTTTTGCCGGCCATCTGTCCACCCACCACCCTCCTGCTCCTTCTGCGCCTCCCCCCGCCATTCACCTCTACAAGTTGCTGAATTTTTTTGCGCCTCTTTCTTTTTCTTTTTGTTTTTTTTTCTGTTTGTGGGGACTTTTACAACTACAACTACAACTACAGCTTGTATCTCTTTCGTTTGTCGCCGTTGTTTCTGCACATGTTCTTGGAGTTTCCTCCTTCTCCTTGACTTTATGTACTACGTTTTTCTTCTTTTTCTCCCCTGTTTTTTTGGTTTTCCATTTTTATTTTCGCCGCCTTCTATTGTTCTTGTTGTTGTTGTATTTGCCCTTGTACTTTTGTACGTTTCAACCGCAACTTCTGTTCGCGTGTGTGTGTGTTTTTGTGTGGGTAAGCTGGAGCTTTCTTCTTGGTGCGTACTTTGTGTCATTGTGTGTGTTTGGGGATATTTTTTCTGTTGCTCTGTTTATAAAAATGTGTGTGTGTTGCCCCCTTTTTTTTTGGCGCGTCCATTTCGCCTTGAAAAATTGTTGTTGCGTGGACTTCAGATTGGCAATGCTAAGGAAAAATCGCTGTGGAAAACGGGGGGAAAACGAAAAACTTTTCGTACTTTTGGACGCTGTGCAGTGGAGTGTTCCCAGAACGAAAATGAAAAACAAATTTTGTTTTGCCAAACTTGCTCATTGTTGTTGCGACTGCCCAAGAATATGAGTTCTTGTGCAAACTTTTTTAACTACCCAAATGAATTACAAAGTCAGCTTAATTAGTTAACATTTAAGTGGGACTATGTACTGCTTAAATTAATTCTTTAAATTAAAACGAAATATAATTTCTTAGGAAAAGTGTAGTATTGAAGCTTTCTTAACTTTAAATTAAATTTATGGCTCAAGTTCTTGGTCATATTTGTGTAGTTTTTGTTTTTTAATTACCAAATATCCTTCCTGAAATAAATTGCATATTTTTCAAATTAATTTTTTTATTTTTAAACTTTAATTGCTCTACAGTCTCATTTTAAAACAATTAGTGCAACTCCTTTTGCCGCAAAAAGGGTTCACCCCTAAAAAAGGAAAAAAAGCTAAACTTTTTACGCTTCAAGGCGGGCCGTCTCGCTCGCTCTCGTGCCGGTTGACCCCGGCGTTGCCACTTTTCTTTCTTGGTTTTATTTTCTTGTTCTCTTTTTGGGGTTAAGCTCAGATTCGATTTTCGCTAAGCGTTAATTAATGCTGGCGCTGCTTTAATGCTTTTAGCAAACGTGGTCAGCCAGCACACACGCACACATGCGCAGATGATTTAGTGTTGCCAGTTGCCCTAGCCCCCCTTAAGCCCCCACAACCCCCCAAAACCCCGCACCGCACCCACTTTTAAATGCATGTGTCTGCCACGCCATGTGCTTTGGTTATATTTATTGCTATGTATTTTTTGTTTTGTTTTTTGCGCTTTTTTTTTTTTTTTCTTTTTTTTGCATACCAACACTTGAGGGTCTTCCCACTGCGTCGTGCCTCGAACACCCAACCACCCACTTGGTGCCACCCCCTCCTTTGCCCTTATTGCATGTGTGGTACACTGTATTTGTATTTGCATGTACATATATATGTACTTTTCATATCGTAACTGCTAAAACATTTAAACAGTATGATATAAATGCATTACAAAGCATTATAACAATATATAATTACAAAATAATATATAGTTACAAATTTATTTTAATAATAACAACTTACAAATTCATGTTGATTGTTGACCGAGTTAGAGAAAGTTTTTTTTATTTTACTTACAAGTGTTTCTCTCTGTGCACTTCTTTCCTTTCTCCCTCGCTCCTTCACCTTTATCTTTGGCCAACTATGTGAGCAGCTGAAACGGACAGACACGGACAACTACAAGACAGAGACGGGGAATAAGGTGGACATCAGCTAGTGGGGTGGCTCAACACCACCCGCACTCGCTCACTGTCCCTATCTCTCTCTTTCGCTCTCATTTCCCCTCCCTCGTCTGAAGCACTTGGGTTGCATTTTTTCCGATTTTTTCTTTCGTTCTTTCTTGCAAACAGAATTACGTGTTTTTTTTTGTATTTTTATGCTGAGTGAGAGAGCGAGAGCGCGCTTGCAACTTTGAACTTTTCGAAGGAAACGGACCAAAAGAAAAAAAATCGAAATTGAGTAAAGCGCAAAGAAAAAATTTTTTTGCCCGCCTTTATGTGTGTGTGAGTGCCCCCAACAATGGCCGCTGCTCACACACACACAGATACAGCTCCATACACTTTCATTCTCAGTCCAAGTCGTAGCCTTAACCACCCAAAGCCCCCACCTTCCCGCCTACCACCTCCGGGGTCCCACCCCCTCTGCGGACGACGCTGCGTCTGTCCAGTTCCATCAGGATTTTTTTTCCCCGTGTTCAACTTTTCGTCCTGTTTCTTGTCTTCGCCGCTCTTCTTCGTGCTCGCACTCCTTGCTGCTGTTGTTGTTGCTGCTACTTCGGCCAAAGAGCGCAATTTTTTTGCGGCACACGGAACGTGCATTGTTTTTGCCGCACAGTGGGATGAAGCGTGAGAAATTGTAACTCATTTTTAAAATGGATTACATATTGAAAAAATTGAATTTTTTAATCTAATGCAAAAAGAAACATGTTAGGAATTGCCCAAAATAACAATCATTAGTATTGTTAATATTATTTTAATTTTTGTGATCAGCTCACATATTTAAGTTTAGTTTATCTAAAACTCACATTTAACTTTTCTAATCTATTCATGGAACACATGAATATTCAAAAACATGCGGTCTTATGGGATGAGGCGAGGTATTACTTTATTTATTAAACCGACTAAAAGTATAACTATAGACCGAACCTCGCTTGAATGTTTTTAAATGGCTCAAGGAGTAAAACCAAAAATCAATTTCCTGGCTTTGCTTTGGCTTTCAGTTAACTTACGTCCAGAAACAGCTTCCAATTAGAACGGCATGGGACCAGTTTGAATTTCCAATTCATCCGCGCAATGTCCACACCCATTTTTACATCCATGTTGCTTGTCCTCGCTTATGGTCATTCTGGAATACAGCTACAACAGTCATGTACGTCCTTCCATCAATTGCCGCACTATTCCATTTTTTTGTTCTTGCCCATTGTTTTTGCTACTGGCTTGGTGTTCTTGGGGAAAATGGGGAGAAATGTCTACGCGACACCCAAACACAAATCATGGGGTTCTGAGAATGGGAATTCATCTCCAGTTAATGGGCGTCGCGAGTCGGAAGTCTGAGTTTGAGTCGGTTTCTGCGCTGGGCATTTTTTTTCGGAGTGGGGGTTTCTGTAGATGGTCAGTGTGCTGGTCATTTTCTAAGGGTGCTATGTACTGTGGGTTGCGCTATGTATAATTTGCACTCATTCGTTTTTTTTTATTTTTTGTTTTACTTCCTCGTTCTTTTGGTTTCCCCGAAACGAGTTTGTTAAGAAATGTGTTTTACTCATCAATAATGCAAATTGTTTTCAGTGCACTTTTGTTGCACAAGTTCATTCAAGTGTCACTCGTTTCACATGTGGTACCATAGTTTGAAAATGCATTGGTTCATTTTGAACCTTCCATAGAATTATATGATATTAAAATGCTTTATTTTAATCGTTTCAAATTATATTCAACGGTCAGCATGGAGTTTTCTGCTTTCATGTTAAAATAAAAGCTTGATTAATTTCGAAAATGTAGGATTGCGAACGAAGGTATTTTTCAACAAAATGAGAATACATACACTTTATGTGTAGTACACCACAGCGTTTTTCCCACTGTGCGCGTGATGTGCCGCAATTTTTTTCCTCGGCTTTCTTGCCCGCAATTTTTTTGCTGTCGTTGTTGTTGTCAGTTGGCGCTCAGGCTCAAAGTTTCTTCTCATTTTTTTCCAGCCTGCTTGAGCACTTTTCTGAGCTTGGGTGTGTGTGTGTGTGCGAGCTTGCTTATGTTTAATTTTTTCGTCTTCTCTTTATTTCTTTTTTTTATGTGCAGAGAGAGTTCTGCCGCCGCTGCTGCCGCCGCCGCTGCTGCCTTTGCATTTTTTCCGATTGCGACCGATTTTTTTTCGCCACCGCTATGTATGCTATGTGTGTGTGAGTGGGTGGGTACGGGTGTGTTTGTGTATACGTGTATGTGTGTGTGAGTGCTTTTGCTCCTTTGCTTTTGCTTTTGCTAATCGCTGGCGTTGTCGTCGTCTTTTGGCATCATTCTTTTTATTTGTAATTCGGTTCATCATCATCGTTCATCGTTCTGTCGCACATGTATGTAATGCAAAAAGCGCGGGAGCGAGCGAGAGGCAGATAGATCTGAGTGAGATTTCTTGTGTTGTTGCTGCCGCTGCTGATACATTTTTTTCTGTTTTTACATTTTTTTGTTCGTACATTCCGCCTCCTTCTACTTTTCTTCTGCTTCTTTCTTCTCTGCAGCGGCGGCAGCGGCGACGACGGTCAATTCTGCCAAGCGCTGCGTCGCCAGCCATCAGACAACATTTGTATTTGTAGTCGGTGGGTCTCGCGCTTTCGATCTCTCGGACAATCGGAATTAAAACGGTCTTGAAAACTCGAAATTCAAAGTGGCAGCAAGCTTACAAATATTCCTTAAAATCGGGGAAAAATTCAAGAAAGGAACCTTGTAAAGCGCATTAAAACCAATTAAAACCTTTTATAGCAGTGCCAAATGAAATCATCAAATTAAAAACTCACATGTGCTGAAAATAAAACTCGGTTCGGTCTCTCTCTCCCACCTGATCCCGTTAGTTGTGTAGCCTGCTCTCGCGGGAGCTCTTTACCGCGTTCTCTCCCACTGTCGCTCTCTCTTAGCAAACTGCCGGCTGCATACGTTTTAAAAATTAGCAAAAAAAAAGCTTTACGTTTCACATTACGTAGTAAAAAGGCATTCCCACACACAAACAAACAAATCGAACAGTACATGTGCGATTATTCGTATTATGATTGTGTTCCGGTACATAATTTTGTAGACTAAATATTTATTGTGCATTCGCCTTTGGTCGCGTTATACGCGTGTGTTTGCTCTCGCGCTCAATTGTTTACTCCTCTCCCTTTGATTTCAGTTCTCCTTTTTTTAGCAAATAACAACAAATAAAACAAAACTCCACGTGCTGATAAACATTATTGAAAAGGAGAAATAAGCAAATATAATCTGCTTATCACAACGATTGCGTCCCACAATAAAAATATAATACACTTTGTTGTCATTCATTATTTGCACGTTATTTCTATAATTTTCTCTAATTTGATTTTGGGTAAAATGTTACCGTTTTTTGTATGAATTTAATTCCGTCACGTCGTCTACTACAATTTGTCAACTTTAAAGCGAAAAGCAAATCGAAATCAACTAGGCTTGGTTCCCTGGAATAATTGACCAGCTGTCCTTCGATCAAGGTAAAAATCCACCTTTTCAATTTCGTTGCTTACTTCTGGGCGTTCCTTGTGCAGCCGCCTGTACTCAAAATATTCGTATTTTTGGGGGCTAGGCCACATTAAATAATGCCATTAATTAGATATACCTAACCCAACGCACAAACACAACCGCACAAAACACACCCTCGCACGCACACTCACACACACACTCGCAATTAGCGACCATCAGAACAACGGCAAAACTGAGACATAACAAAAGCTCACGACAGAAAGAAATAACTGTAGTGGAAGTTTCGCCGGATTTCCCAACTTGGGCGCACCCAAAATGGTCTTTCGCGTGGCCTTTGGTTTCAAGGATCGTCCTTATCGATAGCCAATTAGAAGTCGAACTTACGAAACCGACTAATAACTACCCAGTACTAAACTAATGATCTGGGTTTACAACGGATTTTTAGCATATTAGAATAAATATGCTATATCAAATAAATATCTCAAATCTGTTGCGAAAATATACAAATTTTGGTTAAATTATTATTTTTTATTTCTTATATAAAACCTTATTTAACTGGGCTTGTTTCGGTTAACGATCAAAATAACATTTAAATAAATTTTGATTGAATATTTTAAACTCGTTTGTCTTATCTTGTATAATTTAAAGAAAGTACAAAATAAATTTAAGGTATTCAATTGAAAGCCTAAATAGCCACGGTTTTGAAATATTTTTAGTGCACGGTTGCTTATGTCTGTTAACGATGTTTAAAAATGTCCAAAATTGAATTATTTATAATTCCGGAATAGTTGCTTCATGGAATATATTTGAAATGTGTGCAGTTTTCATTGTTAAGAATTTGTGCAAATTGGGATGTGACAGGTTTTCAGGAGACACTGCATTTTGGTGGGGTGTTATAAAATCGTAATAAGATCCTTCTGAAAGTTTCCCCTTTTTCCCAAATGCTGCTCGCTGCAGCAGCAATTAAACCTGGTCATAGGAAAGAAATCAAGCTTTTTGCAGCATTTCCTTGCTTTGATGTTGTTTGCTGAACTTGGAGTACAGATTTCCACTCGAGCAAACTACTCGAAGTCGCCTCGCTGAACTGCAATCGATTGCAGTCCGGCAAAAAGAAAAGTTCACACATCAAGCAGCGCCAAAGTTCGGCGAGTGGCTCCAACAAATCTATGCGGCTCTTGTAGTGCACATATAGAGAGGCCCAATCGCCAAGGGGAAAATCGGGGAATGTGTACGTGTATCAGAGAACGATCGCGAAGAAATTAGCAAAAACTTAATGACCATTATGATGATGCCGCGATGGTAATGATATAAGAACAAAAGCCTTTCAAATGATATAAAGTCCAGGCAAGTGCAAGTTGCGACGAGGTATCTGGGTGGAGTCGAGCGAGCAGATGAGCTGAGTATGCCTAGCAAACTATGACCCCAGCGCCCCAACACCCATCTCCAAACCCCACTATGGCCCCCCAACCACCTCCACCCTGTGGCCCTCCATCCAGAGGACCAAGAAATCGGTTGAGGGCCGACCGTCGACGACGGCGACGATTATGCGCCGGATTGGCCTCACTTGTATACAATGGCGGGTTATCAAGTCCAAACAGCGGCCCAACCACTGAGCCCTTTCCCCCTTTCGTGCACTGGAAATAATGGGTATGCAGCTGCTCGAATGTGGATCGACTCATTCCAAAAAACTTTGCAAAGGAAGGTTTAAGGGTCCATGATATCTGCAACTTAATATACTTTACGCATGTAGTTCCAATATAGTAGTTCTATATGAAGATCTTTAAATACTACCACTTGTAGTTCTATACTACAGATTCAGATATTTTGGATTGATTTGGTTTAGTTTCCCAAACACACCAGCAATCCCAAGAATCGAATGAGAACTATTTTCCATTGGTATAAAGTCATGTTGCTAGTTGATAGATAAATATAGATCGAGCCTAGAAAGGTTAAATAATATCATATCATATCATACTTTCAGAAATAAAAGTGCATTATCCTATAATATTATTTAATTCAAAAATAAATATTATTTATGTTCTTGAGTGGCAGAACTTTTATAGTTCTAAGTATGAAAAAGTTGCCGAAAATGGTTTGATATCATATAATAAACCAGTATCATGTCTGAAAGCTTTCGTTTCAGTTACATTTAAAATAATGTTATGTATATTGTAATTTGGCAATTGCCATATACAATGTGTGATTTCGACGGAGCCTTTGGAATATGCGTTCATATATGTATGTGCATTTTGTAAGGTGATATTCCTGAATACTTGGCGACTACAGTGTTAAGATCATTAATCCGGACAATGGGCCTGTTTTTGCGAGTGTGGGACGGGTGCGAGTGGTTGCTATGTGGGCTATTGGATGGTGGGGTTTTGGGATGCGGGTGTTTTCTTTTGGAGGGAAAGGCAGGAAGGAGGAGGGGCAGGGAGAAGGGACAGGGAGGAGGACGATACTCGCTCAAGCATCGCTTTTGCTTATCACAAGCCTATTGAGCGGCTCTGGTTGTTGTTTTTGTCTGGACAATGGAGGCGGAGGGGGATGAGGAGGAAGGGTTGGGTGGGGGTGGTGCAAGGCGGCTTATTGCCCCCCTCCACCCCGTACCGACCCCGCTCGCTGCGCCGCACTCACACAGTTACAGATAGCGTAATCAGGGTATTTCCGTGCTGTGATTTTTATATTTTGTTTCAATTTGTTTCCTTTTTATTTTTTTGCTGTTTTTTGCCCCATTCCCCATATCATTTCACTCAGGGAGTTTTCAGATGTTTCCCTGCATTCATTTGCCACTTCTTAATTTCTCTTCAGTGCTTAAATGAGTCGCTGGCAAGGGGTGGGTGGAAGTTGTAAGGCCAAGAAAACCAACCCCCTGGGTGGGAAAAAGGCGAAAATTTACTCAAGAAAATCAGAAGAAATGTAAAACAACTGGACAGGCATTTTTATTTCATTTCATTGCTTCTCCTCTATTTGTTGCTTTATTGTTGTTGCTGGCATTGCCTCACCATTTTTTAAGGGTGCTACTTTTTGTCTCCCTCGCCGCCTTCTTTTCTCTATAGCTTTTTTTCCCCCTCCGCCCTCTTCTGTTTTTTAATCGATCGGATTGGCGAGCGTTGCGGCGCAGCCAGAACATCAATCACAGTCAGCGGCAGTTCAGCAAAAGCAAAAGCAAGAGCAAAACACAACCAAAAAAAAGTCTCGCAACGGGGCAATCCTGCAGTCAAATCAGATAATAGAAATAAATAAACTTCTAAGCTGAAATTATGGCAAAGGCAAACAGCTTAAAGTTCACCTCGATGCCTCCAGGTATGCTTCATCGTTTTTTGCTGCCGCTATCCGAGGAAAATATATATTTTTGCTATGGAAAAGTGCGTGGAAATGGCGGAAGACTCAGGATTTATTTTTCGACCAAAAAGGATTCTCGTTTTTAATTCAGACGCATTTAAATGCCACCTAATCTTTGGTGAAACATATAATTCTTCTTGATTAGATTGAATAACTCTTTCTTTTTGTAGTCAGTTGATGCTTGCAATTGTTTAACGTTAGTAGGTTATAGCTAACAGCAACATGGTGTACATCTTAGATTTTATAACTACTTCGTTTAGTAATCAGTTCACAGATATCAATCCATATCAGCCATTGCCAACAAATAATAGGTGAAATCAATTGGATCCTGGGCACAATCGGATGTTGCAAATAACTTCATCCGATTCTCGTTTCTAAGGACTTTGTCCATCCTCGAAACTCCACAATACTATATAATGCATTGCACAATTCCCGTTCGGAATTCAAATTTCAAACGATTGCGTTTATTTTTTCCCTACAAATAAACTGAGACTCACCACCAATCACCACCCCCAACGATTCCCCACCCCCCGCACAGGCCCCAAAGCCCCCAATCCATGGTATTCATTGAACAATGCTATATAATTACATAAAAGTCAGCAGCTTGCTGCTTGGCTTGGAAGTGAAAAAAAGTGGCCAGGAGAAGGAAACGAAAGAACTCTCCTTCTCATTGGTGCCAAATGGAAAAGTCGCTTGTTTTAATTTCTCTTTTTCCACATTTTTTCCCGAAGCACACCCAAAAAACCAAAAAACAAAAAAAACAGAAGGGATAAAAACAAAACAACAGAAAAATCCGCAAGGAGGAAAATATTCTCCCAGCGCCGCCCACACAACTACTAAATAACCGATTTTTTTCGGGTACGTTTCCAACTCATCAGCAGTTTTTTGCTGCTGAATTTTTTTTCTTTGGCTTGGCTTTGGGTTTTTATTTCTCAACTAATCCCACACCTCCGAAGCACCGAACCTCCGAACCACCGGGCACACCCAGTGATTTCATGATGCCTTTCCCTCCCCAAAAGTGTATATATATATTTTTTTTGTGTTTTTTTTGGACCGAACCTCTTCGTCTTCGTCCCTTTCTCGATTATTTTTGGCCACGTTTAAACTGGATTTGTTGTAGTACAAAGATATAGATTACAATTGTTGTTGTCCCAAAATGGTATATAGTTGTTTGTTTGTATGGACGATGGTCTAGGGGCATATTATATAAAGAAAAGGTTTAAGTTTTGTTGTGTTCTGTTCTGTTTTTTTTTTACTTCGCAGACCGTCCCATTTTCGCCGTGCTTCATTGGACAAGCCTCCTTCCCATTTTTCTCCTTTCGGTTATACAGTCGGGCCACCCCTTAAAAATCGGTCCCTTTATTGTTCCGAGGTCCTTGAATCGAACAAGCAAATCCTCAGCTTTGGGCATTCAATAAACTTGAACCCAATAACTTAACTGATAATTCGCGATAACAATCTAAATTAATCCGGAGATGATACGTTCTAAAGAATGATGAATTATATTACTACTATGAACTACGTGTCTCTCAGTCGAAAGTCCTTTTTGGTATGTTATAACTATAATCCCTAAATTGCCTTTTGTATCGCATTATAATAATATGAATTGTAAATGTAGTAATATGTGAAATTTTTACAATTAGTTGTTGCCACTTTATGCGAAATTCTTACAAAACTATACAGGCTTTATATAAATATGTTCTATGTTGCATACACATGACGAATATCTTGGGGTCTTCCCATAAGTCATCAATTTAAAACTCAAATACAGATATATATGTATATAAATATATACGATTCTTAACCTTACAATCAAATATGAAAATGTGGCATTACGTAGCAACTAACAGTCATTAAAAGTCCTTCTATTTTTCTGTATTTTACTTTCCATCAATCTTTAATAGTTAGCCTGTATGGGCGCAGTACATTTTTTATTAATGGACCCTTTACTAAGAACACGCATTGCTTTAGGAAACAGGAAGTATTCCCTTTGAAGCGCCTAAATGTAGGCAATAAGTGGCTTGTGGGAGTTAAAGTGGAGAATTATGAAAAACGAAAGCGTTATTTGAACCTGCGGCAATGTTTTTGAAGTAGTTGAATCAAAATAAAAGCCACGAAAGGGGCGAGAATCAAAAAGAGCTCACACATATTCCGCCAGGAAGAAAGCACAAAGCGGAGGCGCGGAGAAGAAACACAAACACAAAGGAAAGAAGACGGCGAAGGAGACGGCGAACTCCTCATGTGACCGAGTAATAAAATAGCGACGTTGCGCACAATGTAAATAAAAGTAAAGTGTGAAAGCAGACAAAGCCAAAGGGGGGAAGAAGAATAACAAAAAGCGAAACGGCAAGCCAAGGCCACATAACATAACATAAAATAATAATAAAAATGCCGGCCGCTTTAAGCGGCTGATTTCTGTTCCCGTCTATCCGCCATCTCTTCATCTCCTCTTCTTTTCCCCCTTTTAATATCCACAACCTCCCCCGCAAGCACACATATACACACACACACGCGCGCGAATTTTCTATCGTCGCGTACTATTTTCGTCAGTCAGCTGCTGCTGAGTCCCGTTACTTACTTCAGTTGCCCTCTCGCTTCTTTTGCCTCCTTCGGTGCTTCGCCTTCTTTGAGCACCTCGTGCAAGCTCTCATATGTTTTTCCGCCGTCTGCTTTCACGTCGCTTTTCCCCCGCCTTTATTATGTATTTTGATAATACTACCCCAAACACCAACTTCTTGGCAGCAGCGAATTTGTTTTTTTTCCATTTCATTTTTCCGTCTTCCTTCTTCACGTATGCTAACTTTTCTTCTCTTGCCGCATTTTTCCTGCTTGTACTTAAAGAGGACCTTAAAGCTTGTAAATGTGCTGCATTTTTAGACTGACTTTAAACTGCAAGTTTCTCTGCTTATAAACTTAAAAAATAGTGAATTAAAATGACATTTTCATTTGGCAATTTAAATTATGTTTTCAGTCATTTTCTTCTCTTTAAGAGTTAAACATTTTTCTGTACCGTTCACACTTTTCTGTCACTTTAAGTGAGGAAAATGAGGATATCCCTTTCAAGGTCGAATTTTCTATACAGGATGGAACTTCTCAAAAGGTGGAAAATATTTCAGTATTTTGCTTGCTAACCATTTTAATGTGAGCTTCAAATAAAGAGCTACTACATTTTCTGACTTATCAAGTTAAATTTGTAATTTGTATTTATTTATTGATAGACAATTGTTCAAAACGTAAACTTGGTAAACAAAGAATGAGTAGTCGTTATCCAGTTTGTATAAGTTTTAATCACAAGGTATTAAAACTTGTTCGCTCGAAATGCAAACCAAAGTATACAGTTAGCATTGGAGTATTATAGTTGGAAAGCCAGTTCTTTCTAGCATTTGATGTGTCCAAATTTTCCTGTTTTCTTTTCCAAGTTTTCTCACCGCAAAATTTTTTCGTTTATCCTTGCTCTGCAGTCAAATTAAAAATATGTGGTCTACTTTTGGGTGGCATGCAGCAGCAAAATGGCCAACAACAAGCGTATTATTATTGGTAGCAGCCAACAAAAAATGGACAAAATTTCAGACCCACAGAGAAATGAAGCAGGAAGAAAGTGGTCGGAGAAAGGGGTTGAAAAATTCACGAAGCAAGCACAAAGCAAATTTTGAAGAATTTTTAATTAAAATGCAAGGCAGCTTTTATATGGTTGTTGCTGCTGCTGATGTTGTAATTCTGTAAACTAAACAAAGAAAATCGGGGAAGGTGAGAGAAAATGCTGCGGTTTTTGGCCACGAGCAGAGCGCGTAAAAGTAGTTAGTAAATTGCGAAACATAGAGACAGAAACAAAAAAAAATAGAGAAAGATATGTGCACACCTGGAATATAGAGATGCATATGTGTGCATATGTGCACGTTGAAGCCCCTAGCACGTAACCGGAAGTTCACGCAGGCAAAAGTCCACCACGGAAACGAAGCTCAACTAGAGAGGAGAGGGAGGGCACATAAAAAGTAGGAAAAATCGCCGAATCCGAGAAAGCAAGAGGGGAAAAGTCTAGGCCGGACCCTGGACTCTGGACCCTGGCATTTAAGCCAACATCATTCACAAACATCGGGCTCCATAAGGGACAATTCTCGAGGCTCTGTGCTCCTCTCCACTATACTCTCAACTTTTTTTTAAACCCTTTTTCCTCCTCTGACATTTCATTTCCGTAACTCAAATGCTGCCCTGTGTCCCTGTATATGGATGTTTCGTTGTATCTGTGTGTGGAGACAGTTTATAGCCCAAGCGAATCTTCATTTACTTCCGCGCCGCAGCATTCTCCGGCTGCTCCTTCGCCGCTTTTTGTTTTAGTTTTTCCCCACTTTTTTATTCGTCCTCTATTTTTTTTTCGCTTTATCCCGCAGCAGTGGCAGCATGCAAAGTGCAATTTTCCCGCTCCCTGAGCTAACTATGCTGGGCCTTAGTTGGGGAAATGCCATCATCATCATCATCATCAGCAGCAGCAGCACAAGCGGCAGCTGGGCCAGCTTGCATCCTATTCCCCAGCACAGCGGGAAAATCTAAACGAAATTGCTCGTCAATACCATGGGTTTCTATTCTCATTAAACACAATGTTGAATGGGAGCGAATTTTCCTGATTTCAATGGATTATTATGATCAACACTTAGTTGGCTTCCTTTAAAAGCTCAATACATCAATCATTGGTGTTTTCTGTTCTCTTTACAAGTGTCTAAAAGTATGCATTAAATAGAAACAAGTTGATTCTGTTGATTGTTCTGACAACAGTTTCTGTATACTTTTAGGCACCTTGAGGCTTGTGTCTTTTGTTAGATTTCCCGGATTGATTCAATTTAGCCAAAAGCATAATCTTTCAAAGCTATTTAAACCGATTTTTGCAGTGCAGTCGTTGTTCATCTTTAGACACACACCCAAGCGGGCACACACCAGCTGACAATCAATGTTTGGTTTAGCAGAAATTTTTCCTTTGCAATTTTTGTTGCAGCAAACTTGAGGGTAAAACAAAACATTGCCAAAGCAACAAAGACAAACACAACCAGGAAAAAATGAAGAGCATTGGAAATGGTTAGAATGAAAGAAAGTCGAACGAGAGAGAGTGCGGGCGAAAAAAAATGAAATTAATTTCTTTTGTGCTCCGTCTACGACGTCGCAGTCGTAGTAGCTGTAGTAGTAGTAGTGGTAGTGGTTGTGTCGTCCCAGGGAAACCACCCAGGATCCGTGCTCCCAAGTCCCCCAGATCCGCGCCAGAAACCGAAACAGAGCCAGGGCCCAACTCAATGTTCATTTCCGGCAGTCAAACTGCGCGTCCTGCCGGGAACTCCCCAACCCAATCCTTCCCGTTCACTGCTGTCCTGTCCCCATCAGAACTCCTCTTGCTGTTTGTTACCGCTCCACCCATCGAAGCTCACGTCATTCCACCTGCACTATAAAAAAGAATCCTTTTTGGTTCAACCGTTTGCTAATCACAACATCTTGAAATTTATATTAATCCAAGTTCATTTTTATAAAATGTATTTTTATCCGAGCTTCTGCTTTCCTAGTGTGTTCAAATTAGAAACTGTAACAAAAATCAGGACTTGAACTCGGATTAATTAAATTTAAATAGCTCAAATGACGACAAAGTAATTGTTGCAAGGTCACACAGCACTTTTAGAGTGACCAAGAGCTAAAAGTTTGCATTATGCAAATTGAAAATATTTTCATTATTAAATATGAAAAGGGAGGTAGCTTTGCTCTATGTGTATCTGCAAAGTTGCGGCAGGTTGCTCAGGTGGCATTTTTTCGGGCTGTTTCGGTGCCTCGAGTTTTGAGTTTGAGTTAGTGGCATCTTGCGTCCCCCGGAGCATACTTTATTCTCCCGCCGCCGTCCTGCGTCTCTGCTTCCCACTTTTTTTCATAGTTCAACAATGTCCTTTTTTTCTGCACCATACCAGCATCAGGACTAGAAGGCTGGGGAGTCAGGAGCGTGAGCATTCTTCTTGGCGTTTGTTCATTTGCCGCAACTGTAGCCAGGCGGCAGTGGCATGGAAGGAGTTTTTGGAGTTGCTGGCAGGGAGGCGTGGCAGGTTGAAGGAGGGAATGGGGTACATAAGCCGCACATGCAACGCTCTACTTCGACGTTTCTTTGTTTTGCCTTTTCTTCTAGCCCATAACCTATACCCTAACCATACTGCAGCTTGGGGTATGTATGACAAGTGAGAAAAAAAACGAACTGAAAGGATAGGGCAAGCGACAATTTATCGATAAAACAATCTATATCCTGTGCTGTAAAAGCTTTTTGGAACTGGTCAATATTTTATCTCAATAAGTTAACTATGGCTGAGCAGTAGCATCCTAAAGCATCAAAGTGCCAGCTTCACGATCCAGCATCTATTATCTGCAATACTGCAGTTTTTGAAGATTTTGCGATATAGTCTGTGACTTTCATTCTAGAACTCTTGAAAGTGGCGCATTTCCGCCAGGATATTTCCCCCTCGCCCTCGTTCTTTTCGCACTCGAGCACTCTATCCTCTATGCTAATGAAGCCTCTTCTTTGCGTTCCCACTTCATTTTCCTTTTTGTATTTTTCTGTATTTTAAAGGTTGTGTGTGTGTCTGGCAGGCAGGCAGTGCCATCATCATGGTTTCAATGGTCGTCTAAGAGCTCTACGCCTAGCTCATGCCATTTGGCTCCTCTGTTAATCCCTGCCACTAAAGACCACTGCCCCAGACTAAGACCCAAAACCCCGAGTCCCATCGAGCTCCAGCACATTCGTAGTCCAAGGACCAGGCAATTCCTGCGCAGGCTCAGCTGTGTCCTTCCGCTACCCATTACCCATTGCCCATCGCCCGGTTTTCGGACCACCCACCCATCCACTCCTGGCATTTCTTGTTCTTGCAGTGCAATCTGCACGCCTTGTTGCGGTATTAGTTTGCTTTACGTGATTTCGTTGCATTTTTTCTGCTACTCCACCTCAACGGCCCCGTGGCCCCATGGCCCCACTGTCCCACAGTCCCACCCACTCTCACATTTCCTTTGGCGTCCTGTGTGGAAAACCCCATAGATTTAATTACAGTTTTCCTCTCGCAGATAATCGAATTTTTTCTGCCTTTGCTTGGCTCTCTACGCAATCTCCCAACACCACGCCCTTTGGCCTGTCCATTTGGTTTGTGCAACTTCCTTTTAATCTGCATGTCGATTTCCTTTGCACAGATTTTTCCTTTTTCCCACACAGCGCAGCATCTACACACCCTGGGCATTCTTTTTTCTTCAATTTCCCCAGCTTTCTTTTGCAGTTCTTGCTGCTTCGTTCCTTGCCGGCGCCAAGTTCGCATATAAATTTTCAGTTCAGTTGTGATTAAAAATTGCTTTTGAGGCTTCGGGATTCTTTCTCCAAATTAGTTTCTCTGCCTCGTTTCTTTTCTAGGGCTACAAAGAGCGCTAGCTTTGAAGCCTGCTATTGACTAGCCAAACACTTTGAGAACGGAAAATGAAACCATTTTCCATCTCGTTTAGGTGAAAACTCATTTTAAATCTATAAGCATTTGCACTAATTAGCCGTAAGCAGTTCGTAAGCCAGAGACCTGAAAAACCTCTTACTAATGACCTCAATTTTACACTCTATCTTTCTCTTTGCAGGTAAGCCAAGTCGTGACAATGTAATGCCCAGCAAATATTCAAAAAAATACAAAACAAAACACAAAATAAAAGTAAAGCCAACAAATGAACTGTAAGTTTCACTCATCGATGGCCAGCAGCGGATACGACTAAAATTGAATCCAATATGAGCCAAGCTGCTGAGCCAGAGCAAATATTTTCGATAAATGCGCAAAAATGCAGGCTGAATCACAATGCAGCCAACGAGCTGAGATATTGTTTTTCGATCGCGAGAGGTCGAATTTGGAATACATTTCGTTTTGGGGTATGAAGTTATTCAGTGAACGATGGAGTTACTTAACTTAAGCTTAAGAGGTGGTACTACAAGTCCTTAACGATTTAATTTAGCAACATTCAGTCAGAGAGATTAGTTACCAATCTTAAATTACTTAAAATACTAGAGTAGGCATCATACTTATAGATAGCCCCAAGTATATTGATATTAATATAATCAGTAGGTTAAACCACATTCACTTTATTCAAGTAAGTTCTAAACTCGATTTTTCCACACCGGTAAGTGTATAGCCCAAACTCCATTGAGGAAACAACGAAATTCGTGTCAAAACTAAAAATCGCATACGTACAAAATAAAAACAGCTGGACACTCGAACGCCGCGCTGGGGTCTGCTACGATCATCCACTCCCAAAAACCACAGATATACAAACCTACATATGTATATGGGTGATACTGTGTATATATTTTCATATATATATATATTTAAATGTATATATACGGTGTACAGTGGAGATTTACCTGTTGAACGAACGCTGGACTAAATCCGAGGCATTCACTTCATGGGCGTGTCGTGTCCCCAACCCAACCCTTGCCCCAAAAGTGCTTTGCTGTGGTGTGTGTGCGAGTGTGTGTGTGAGTGTGGCCGTGGTGACTTGATATTTGTTGTTTGCATGATCAGTTTGGCGTTTTCCAGGAACCGGCGATTGCATTTTAGCTCCCCAACATGTGTACTTGGTTCTGTTTGTTTGCCAGCCGACTGACGGGCTGACTGACTGACGGACTGACCAAAGACCAAAGAAAAAGAGCGAAATCCCCAAACTGTGGCAAGGTCCCAAAGGCAGGCGCCTCTGGGAGACTTCTGCTTGTTCCCACATCACGTTTACACGATGTGCTAATTGAGTTAGTATGCATGATGCCAAAAAAATAAGAGAAACAGACGGACAATCACACGTAGATACATTTTCAGGTGGTGCTGCTTCGGGGTTTTGAAACGATCCGTGGCTGGTTAAATTGTGTCTAGTTAGCAAGATTGGGTGGAATATAACACCAGCAGCACAGAAAATGCAAAAATTAAGGGCCATTACACACGGCTCGATTTCGGTTTCGATACGTATTCTGTATCGTTTTTTTTTCGCTTGCCATATGGCATCGAAAACTGATAATTACCGCCACCATACAAAAGTATCTGTATGGCTTGGATCTGTATATGTATCTGTGTGCCGGGTATTTGCCCCAGTATGTGAATGTATGGATGTGTGTGTGTGTGCCTACCTGCAGCAGAAGCCTCACAAGAGACAAAACTGGACAAATGCCACCATACCACAGCGCATACCCCACCCTACCTCTCCGCACATCTCTTCAAAACACCATCCACACAACACAACACTCATAGTCAACAAATTACTCACGCGCAAAAATCGCCATTCGTTATTGTTTGTTGTTTTGTTAGTGGTTGTTCTTGCTGTTTTGTTGTTGTTGTCGTCGCGTATTTTTCCACATACAATTTCACTGTATGACGTATGCTTTCTTGCCGCTTATGTGTCTGCGTTCCATATGCATAAACGCCTGGCTGTTTTTTATTTCCCCACATTACCTGTATGCGAGCAGTGGGATTAGGGTGACCCACAACGAACACTAAAAATTCCTCCATATTTGGTGACCCTAATTATGTGTAGGATAAGTACACAAGGGCGTTGCAACATCCGAGTTTAGTCCCTTTATTGCACCTTAAAGAACAGTTGCCGTTGAGATATAAGAAATATTTTCGGATAGAATCTTAAATTTCTCAAGATTCTGATATTCCAATATTTCGCTGAGATCACATTTCGCAGATCATTAAGAAAACGTGGGCGCACTACATGCATTCTTGGGCCTCTTCAGATCTGAAAACAATTTTCCATTTGACTTCATTAGCACAGATTGTAAACCCGGCTTATGGTGCCACACTTTCCATTGTCTTCTGAGCGGCATTATCCCGAAGTCAATTTATTTGCCATAAGGTGAGGCACCCTAATGCGCTGCCTTTTTGCGTGTTTGTGTGAGTCGTATTAGTATGCCGTTCGATGAGTGTGTGTATGTGTGCGCATTT
Source organism: Drosophila yakuba (assembly GCF_016746365.2). Classification (NCBI taxonomy): domain Eukaryota; kingdom Metazoa; phylum Arthropoda; class Insecta; order Diptera; family Drosophilidae; genus Drosophila; species Drosophila yakuba. The sequence goes on along the minus strand of NC_052528.2, from coordinate 5,241,809 downwards.
AAGCCGCAAAAACCAAGTCGACGCCGCTCCGTCGCTTCTGCCGCCGGCAAAATCAGCAGAGGCGACAGCAACAACAACAACAACTAAATGGGAAAATAAAAGCAACTACTTACTATGGAAAAGTCAACAATAACATCAGAAATACTGAAGCAACAAAAACAGCAGTACCAGAAGAAGCATTAACATTAATACGGCAATATTAAATTAAATAACAGTAGAGTGTCTGTGGCAACATAATGATCAGCATAAGCAACCGTATTTCAATTAGCCATGACGACTGCAACATATGCAGCAGCAGTTATAAATTTGGCAACATTCTAAAGCAACATCAGCAAGAGCAACATTATTAGCAGGATGCTTACAATGTAACAGCAGTAGAAGCAAGAGAGGTGATTCTACCAATTCGCGTGACAATAATATCAGTAGCAACATGGGCAACAAAAGTAATAGCACTAGCAGAAACATAGAAGCAACATCCCTAACAGAAGCTCAACATCCCATCAGAAGAGTCAACGGTAACAGCAGCAACATCACGGGTTACAACAGCCACATGAGCGGCCTTAACAGCACCAGCAACAACAAGAGCCAAGAGCAACAAGAACAACAACCGGCATGTGAGCAGTGGTCTACCTGTTCGCCGAAGTTGGACACTTTTTCTTTGCTTACCTAAGGGACTCGCACGCACACAGATGCAGTTCACCTCTACCTGTGCACAAATCACACGAATACTTGTGCCAAAAAGAGAAGAGGATCGCTGTCGGCGGCAGTTGTGTCCTCTCTCGTTCGCACCTGTGCGCCGGTGCCAAGCCAAGCTGAACGGGCCACGCTAAGCTGAGCCGTCGTTGTTGTTGTTGCCGCTCCGCCGGCGGCGTTAACCACACGACGTCGACGACGCTGGCAGCGCAGAAAAGAAACCGAACCGAACGAGCGAGCAGGGGCGACGTTGAAAGTCTTCGGTTCGGTCGGTCGGTTCTCTGGATATTCAGCAGAGCGGTCTACAGGTAAAGCGGGCCAAAAGCAGCAACAACAACAAGAAGAACGACCACAGCTAAAACAGCAACAACAGCAAGCAGCGGCGGCGACGTCAGGCAGCAGCGGCAGCGGCGTCAAAACTTGGGTTTTGGAATTTTTTTCTTGCTCTTCTTTGGTTTCAGTTCAGTTCGATTTTTATGCACAGTCGCAACGTTACCTTACCTGTGCGCTTCGCTTTTGTTTTCTCTTCGTTTTCTCGTCTCGTCTTCGCCGCCGAAACATGTGGGTTCCGTTTTCGATTTGTTTCCACCTCTAGTAGTACATATATCAATTAAAAAGAAACGAATATTTCTAAAACGTCGCGAAAATACGCGCAAGAAGTGCAGCAAAAGCAAATGTACTGAAAGCAAGAATGATGAATGCGTTCTTCTGAAAAAATACCATCACAAGAAAAGAAAGAAAGTTTTTTCGCATAAGAAAGCTTAAGTAAGAAAGAGCTAAGGATACCGCCAAATAACAGAAGTTAATCCAAAACAAATACTAAAATACCAAAAACCAAAAAATACCAAACTTGCAGTGACGGCGAAAAGCAAAAGTTGCAACACCAACAAAGAGAGCAAAGAAAGTAAGTTGATCGGTTTTACATGAATTTGGCACACTTATTGCGGACAATCAGACTTATTAGCGGATTAGTTTTTGGGGTCCAAAATTCTGGGTGGGTAATGTGGTAAGAGGTGAAGTAAGGTTAAATCTAGCCCATAGACTGACCGACCCCTCCCTTTGAACACTTGCTCGATGGATGGTCACCGGATGTCTGTTTGTTCGGACTTAATGGGCTTATGTGTCGGCCATTTTGTATGCCCTGTCATTAGTTGAACGTTTCTCTCGCTCGACGTCTGGATTTGTCTTTCTGTCGGTGTACGAGTGTGTGTGTCTGCGACACTGCGATAATGTGTGTGTGCTCAAATGCGAGTGTTTGTGTTTGTGCCTGGGCTGCCTCAATTATTGATTGATTAATTATTGCTGACGCGTATGTGACTTCGCCGCGACGACGACCCTTTGCAAACCGGTTCGTTGACGCCTCTGTTTTGTGCCTGCGTGTGGCACTCTCTCTTTTTGTGCCCCCACGGCCATCTCCCCCTTCTCCGCCCCCAGCACCCAATTCGGGTCCAATCTGACCATCAATCCTCCACTATAATCCAACTGCCGATCATCGATTTATGGACAAGAGCCGTTTCTTTACAAAAAGAGGAAAACTTAAGTTGCGCATGCGCTTGTGACCTCTGACATCCAATACAAATTGAACTTAGTTCGGGCTGACTTATCCCTTGAGCGGACAGATCTATTGAGCGGACCGATTGATCGGGCATTTCAATTATCTAAGATATGAACACAACTATGATTTTGATCTTTAAAAAAAATAAAACTTGGAACCATTGGACAAATCTTTTCCTGACAAACCTTTTGCGGACATCAAAGTCTATCGACTGTCCGTCCAAAGAATCGTTCAGTGTATTTAGCCCCAGCGATCCATATGCCACATATCCAATATATTGGCACCTCTGCAACTCGGAGCCTCCAACCCCAACGTTACTTCTTGGTACATTTGCAATTAACACTTCGGTGTACGTGCTTGGTTTGATTTCGGTTTCGCTTTGCTGCCACTGCTGCTGATGCTGATGCCTAATCAGCATCCATTGACGGGTGCAGCAAGAGCCATGTATATACAGATAAATAGGTACGGCATCTATCCAAAGTCGGGCCTCAAGTCGGCGGTAGCCACAAAGCTAATCAGCGTGCAGCGGCAGTGGCAGCTGCAGCAGCAGCAGCAGCAGCGACTTTCTCGTTATTTTTACTTATTTCCCTCCGCATCAGTTCGGTTTGCAATTATTGTTTTATAATAAACTTATTAGTGCAAAGTCGCCAGCATCATCTCCCCTTATGCGTTTTTGTCTTGTTTGTTCGTGCCTCAGCTTCGGTTTCGGCTTAGCTTAGTGCTTTAGACCAAATTCAATTAAGAAATCGAGTGCAGATAAATGTGTATATATATATATATCACCGGATGTGTGCTATATCTTTAGCCCCGCACGCACTTGTTATGTGTTCACATTCTATTTCTCAATGAGGTCTGCAACAGAAATTGCTGCTGCCACTTCTGCCACAGATGCTGCTCTTGTAATGCCACTGTATCTTTCAGTTTAATATGTTGGCCACTTTGTTGTCCAGTTGAAGTGATTGATTTGGCCATTTCGAATCTAGAAAGCTAATTACACGAGAGGATTTATAAAAGTGTTCCTATCATTCTGCGAGTATTAAATCCTTCGCACATGACGAAAGAATATCTTATGTGATCACATTTTAAGTGGCACCATTATTTTTGTTGTTGGCTAGAATGTTTGAGTTTCCTTTAGGGCTCGTATTCTCTTTTCCCAACCAGAATTTCAAAACGCTTTTCACTTGTCCACCAACGATTAAGCAATTCGGTTCAATGAACTTTTTAGACCAATCCAAGAAAACTTAATGATGACAGCCAAAGCAAACTGCCCCTGTATTATATTTCAATATTCATATTTTTTTCCTCTTGCCTCGAACCAAAAATGAGCTCATCTCGCAGCTATAAACCAATGAAAGTATTAAATAAAAGCCAAATAAACACCAAAAAACGAAGCTCAGTTTCAGTCCTCCAATTCATTCATATTAAAGGCTTATGTAATCGTTTTACAATTTGCGATTTTCGTTGATTTTGTTGATTTCGTTCGCTTCAGATGGGAGAGATTGTATAAGGTTTTAAGCAAGCCTTACGAAATGCTCGCCTGGACGACATTGTAATTAACTCTAATTAATCACAAAGAGCTTGCAAAAATTATAACCGAAAAACATATGTGTATACGACCAACAGCAAATCAATCTCCGCAGAAACTTGCCAAATACTAAAAGCCGAGTTTCTTCGAAATTTGATCAAAGGCCTTGAACTTAAGTTTTGGCCGGATGGAAAACCTCCTTCCCCCACCCCTCCCCACCCGTGCCCACCCCACCGCATGTGCCTAAGATCGCCAAGAAGTTGGTGGTTCCGAGTTGTAGGCCTGAAAGCTCCGGACCGACTACAATTATAATAATGAACCACTGAAGATTTGTTTACAGTGCGTCACATAAACGAATAGAGGTTTAGGATGGGTTGAGGAATACTTGCGAAATGCTTAGGAATTGGTTTTTACAGGGTTGTAAGCCTTATCAAATACATATGATCTCAGTTAAGATCAAAAACTGGAGGTTTGTATGATTATAAAATTAGTTCCCACATAATCATTGGTTTGCGCAACTAACTCAAGTGAGTTCTTGACGTAAGAACCACATATTTCACCTAATATTCATGAAACGCACTGTTGGCAAGGCAATTTAATCATTTATTTCTATGATTATTATAATTCTTCTTCGGCCAGGTTCATTATAGCCAATGGTTTCTCGCTCGGTGGCAACAAACTCATTAGACCTTGAAAATCCAGTGCGTGGACTTGGTTGGAAATTATAGCGAACACGGCGACATTGTTGCGCAAGTGCGTAGAATTAATTACCACAAAAAAAAAGCACACAAAACACAAAATTTCGAACCGAAAACCTCAAAAAGCGGGAAGTGAATTAGAAAGAGAACGTTTTGTGCTACGCTCCCATGACAATTAAGAATTATTGTTCATTTTTGTGGTTTCTTGGAGAAGGGCGTTAGATACTCTTTAATAAAGAAATTACACAAACATGTGCGGTGGAGTTACCAATGTATTATGGAGAGCTGACTTTAGCCCATATACTATAGTTTTGGTATATTCGATATACTAATAGCAATTATATTACATTTAAAGCAATCAAGAAAAATATATTTCTGAAACATTTTTATATTTGATTGCTGCAACTCTCTTCAATGGTGAAATTTTGGGTATCATGAGTTTAAACTCTTGCCCACATTATAATGGTTTTCGGTATATGTCTCCTCCTAGTTACATCACCGTCTTATAGCTATAAATACCATGGGGTGACTCAAAATAAATTGAGCTCATTGACTTTACAATCTTCTTATGTGCAGGCGTATACGAGGGTTCATTTTTGGTTAGTTATAAGAGGGTTGGTCAGTCTTTTGTGTTCCTCTGAAGTGACTCTTAGTTTTTTTTTTTTACCGAATGCAACAGGTAGCAAAGCAGGTAGAACATCAAATTTTTCCTTTCGCGGCAACATGAGACCAATAGATTTGGCCAACGAAGAAGAACCTGTTTAATGGAACACGTTTTCCTCTTTGGCCCTCTGCTCCTTGTTGTTATTATTATTTCTTTTGACTTGAACAGAGTAAGAAAGAAAGATACAAAGAGTGTGTGAGAGAGGGAGAGGGGTGAGGAGGGAGCGAAATAGAGACCTTGACCTTGTCTTTGACTTTGCCAGTCTGCTGCTTTGGTTCTTCCTTTCCACTGTCTGCGCTCTTCCTTTTTCTTCTCCTTTTCGCTGTCTGCTCCATTTCTTGCATAATTTATGTCCGTAAATCTAGGCTAGACATTGCACACACACACATACATACAAACACACACATGAGCGGGTTAGGCAGTTAGGACAAGCTGAGAGGGGAGGGGGCTAAGTAGACCGTTATCAAACTGGCTTTTACTGCACATTACGCGCACGTCGTCTCCTTCTTCTCCTTATTCTCCCTTGGCTTGCCTCCTTCTTTGGCACATTTTCAAATGTTTGCCTTTTGATTAAATTTTATGTTCACATACACACACACACACTGACTCCTTTCGGTAAGAAGAAGATAACGAAGCGGACGACGCTATAAAACTTACCTACATTTTGTTACTCGAGTTATTCCTGATTGTTGGGGATTTTCCCCCCACCCTTTTCGTTTGGAAACGAGTTTTCCTACACTTGCTTTTCACATCTCCTTTTCAGCGTGTTTGTGTGTGTGAGTTGCCATCAAACAGGTCGCGTTTTCTTTTGCCGTCTTGCTTCTTCTACTTTTACTTATTTTTCGTGCCCCCGCCACTCTCCCCCGCCGTCGTCTTCCTCCTCTTCGTACTCTCCTTCTTTGGCTTACATATGTGTGTCTGTTTACCTTGGCATACGTCCTTGAAGATTTGTCTTATATTTTGTTGCTGCTTTTGCGCCGTTACTTGGTCTTTATAGGTTTTTGTGTCGTCACTTTGGCGCTTTTCATCTCGTTTTTGACACTTGCTGCTGCTTCGCCGGGTTTCCTTTTGCATTTGCTTGGCGCCACATTCGCCGTCTTCATCTTCTTTTTGGGGAAGTCCTTTGTAGCCAATTTGCTTCTCGCTTTTGCGCTCTTATGTGTTCATTCACTCCGACTTTACGCTTGATTACTCAATTGTGGCCCAAAGAATTAAACAACAAATGCTACAAAATGAGTGTACTTTGCCGGTTGGCCGGATACTGGAAAATAAACTAGTGGTTAAAACAACAATGCCAACTGAAACCCGAATAAAAATATCTACATCTGTAGCTCAAATTGGTTTATATTATAGTATAAGCAAACGGGAACTGTATTTTCGTCGTTGTAAGTTCTTAAAGATAATTCGTTAAAGCTGCCAATTTAAAAGAAATCCAAATTTCACTTTTAATATACAAATTATTTTGGATATCCAACCAGTGATGGCTTAAAAATGGTTTACTTTACCTGTTTGTATTAAGAAATTATATATGAAGCCAAATTCCTATTGGATAACATTATTTACTAATAAGGCTTAGTACGCTGAGTTAAACATTTGTTTTATAAAAGAATTATCGAAAGAGTATTTCCGTTTCTTGGTTCTAGAAAACCCCATGTAAGCCAACACTTAGCTGCGCTCTCTTTCACTCCCTGGCCACCGTCTCTTTCTGCTCGCATTAGAGCCCCTTTGAAGAACCAGTATCGTTCTGCTCCCCTTGCTGCTGGCGTCTTCTGCTGAATCGCCTTCAAGTTGGGCTTACTTGGCTGGCTGCCTATTATTAACTCGACTGTGCTCGGCCTGCTCTTCTTTTATGGCCCGGTCCGACTTGGCCTGGCCATAACCATGACTTGGCCCGACTTTGGCTTTGGCTAGAGCTTCAGGCTCTGGCTTTGGCTCAGGCTTTAGCTTTGACTTGGGTTCTTTGAGGTCAACAAACAGCTGGGAAAACGGCGCGTCAAAGTATTTCTTTCTCGTGTTTTTCGTATTTTTCTCGTATTTTTGTGGTTTGGTGCTGAAGTCATGCGTGCCGCCCTGCACCTCCTCCCCGTTGCCTGCGGTCGGTTTCTTGCCGGCAATTGGAAACCAGTTTCTTGTCTCACCAATCGTCGGTCAGCCAAAAATTAAGTTTCTCAGCTCATGTCCGACTTGAGCCGGCATTTTCTTGTTTGTAACTTTGGTTCGCACGTTATTTTATATATATTTTTTTTAGCCTTTTGTTTCTCACACAAAATGCTTCCGCTCAGCTTGTTAGAGCTTTATTGAAAGATCTAGCACAAGTGGGATAATATCAATTCTCTCGTATCGGTGAGGAACTTGAAAAATGGTTTTCGAAAACGGATGTCTGTCTGCGTGCTGTACGTTTCTTCGACGGTTTTTGATCTTTTTAAAAATATATCTCTCGTGGGCACCGAAAATGATTTGGTGTGCCAAATGACCCAAGTGGATGACTTCTGCCCCTCCCCCTTCCGCCCCTCCCCCTTCCGCCCCTCTGCACACGCCTCTGTGCGCCGTTTCGCACACGAAATGAATTTCAATTTATTTTATTTCGATCCGCTTGTGCATGTGTGTATACAAATGTATATGCATGTAGAGCGGTCCGATACAGATAAAGATATATTTGTACTGTACATAACCTTATATTTTGGGTACACCAAATTCACATGGATATCTGTATGTAAGAAAAGAGCGTACGTTTGTTTCCCAATTTAATTGTATACCCTCGCTGATTTCGGGTTAAAAGGTTTCGCATCCTTAATGAAAAATTATTGGATTGGGTGTATTAAAAGAAAACTTGTGAACAGAGATGTAGAAAAATGTGTAAAACTAGTATTATTACCGCATATTAACCTATTCAATAAATGCAATTGAGCAGGGCAAACAACGATTTGCAATTGAGTGGTCCCACATTTCCTCTCTTAATTTGGGATCCCACCTTTCTTGGCACTAGAAGATGAATGGATTAAGTGGTTGTACACCCCCAAGTGTACACCAATTTCGGCTTGCCAATATTTGGCTGATTTTATTGTGTTTTTTTTTGTTTTTGTTTTGGTGTCTGGGATTGGGATTCCGAGTGGAGCTGGTACTGGCAATGGTGGTGCTGGTGGGACTGATGGGCCCGAGCTGGCTGGCCTGCCAGGCAGAGTTTGATACGGTGACAGTCGAAGAAGAATACAATTAACATAATTTACTAACAAAGCCATGCAAACACACATCAATTCGCACACATAGAAACTCGAGCGAAAAATACAGAGAATACCCATCACGACATGGCCATCAGTTTGTAAGTTTAGCAAATTTGGCAAATCGTCTTCGTCGAGGTGCCATTTCAACGGTATTGGGATCGGGTGGTGGGGTGATAGCCCCTTTCTAGGTGTCGCTTCCCCTACATATATATACATACATATATATACATTTATACATACATATATATGGTATACCTCATTGCGAAATCGATTTCGATTATAGGGTTCGCTCGCCACTTTAGATTCTTTTTTTTTGTTCGTTGACTCGTTTTGGTTTGGTTTGGCTTGATTTCGTTTAGTACTTGGTTTGTTCTCATGCCGGCCACAAAGTTTCCTATTCGCTTTTTATTTTCTAGGCGCTCAAATTGCAGTTGTCTTGTGAGAAACTCTGCGAAAGCAATTGGCGAATAAGTTGCCAACGAAATTTATCAGAAGACCGAATAAAAAGACTTGCTCTTTGTATATATACACATATAGTTTATATACACATATATGAAATGCATAAATATTTTATTGGCTGCGCTCTTATCGCTTTGTAAAATCACTCCGAAAAAGTTCCAATCACTTTTATTTTTATTTTACTTTCAAAAAACACCCAAGAAAGAAAGTTTTGCTGAAAGAGGGCTTTAAATTGATATGTATGTCTGTGCTTGCTTATGTATTTATGCATGTGTTTCGATATAAAAAATACAAATTTGCATTGCAAAATGCTAAAAAAAAAAAGGGCGGTATATCGCGGGGATGGCGGGGGTGTACCAGAGTTTCGAGTGGAAGTTTTTTCTGCTTCTGATAACGTCCAGTTATTTATGCATTATTTTTTACATTTTATGCATATCTAAGTGCGGATACAGTGCGTTTGAAAATTAAACAACTTAAAATGTATTTTATTTTAATACATATTATGAAGCCAAGTAATTTGTAATTATTGAGATTAATTTATATTTCTAAAAACAACGAATTTATTTGCATTTCGAGTACAAACTCGTATTAATTATATAGAGATGGTGTCTCGCATGTTTTTTAATGTTCCTGTTTTTGGACCTAATACGATCTTACACTGCTAAAACGCACTGTATGGTCAGGCACAAACTTGCCTCTATACATATGAACATTAGAGCTGAGTTCCGTCTACATAAGCATACCCACATAGATATGAAACGTATCGCATGAATCCCCCCGCAAATAAAAAAAAAGGCCGCACACACTCCAACAACTGTCGTTATCACTGCCTTCAAATCTGCATAAATGATGATGATTTTCGTGTGGTGCTGAGGCTTCTTCTTTTGGCTTTCGTCATCCCGTGTTTTTTCCTTCCCAGTTTTGCATACCAACTTACATATAGACACACACAAACACACCCACACATACACATACACATGCACAGAAATCCCTGGCTGCCCAGGGGAGAACTTCAGATTGAGCTTGGGCTTTGGGTTTTGAAATTGAAATTTTTGGTAATTTTTTTCCATTCCATTTCTGCGTCTGAAGAGGGCGTAGTTTTTGATTTGTGCATAAACAGCCGACCGATGGGATATATGGGTTATATATGTATGTACATATCTTCCTATCTGTATATAGTAGGAATACATGTGTCCGTATGCATAATCTGTATCAAGTTTGCTTTGTGAAATTTCTTTGAGCAGAGTTGTGGGATTAAATACATACACTTCTGTATACTATGTAGTTATGTAGTTCTGTTTCCGTTTCTGTTTAGACTGTCCAGGCCAAAGGCATGAAACCATAAAAATGGCAAATTAACCGTGTATTTTCACAACGAGTGTGTGCTGGTGTGTGTGTGTAGTGAGTGTGTGCGTGTGTGTGAGTGTATGTGGAGTGTATGGTTGTGCTTGTAAGGGCTGGCGAAACCTTTGCTCGAGAGAAGCCACAAACAAAACGATGGCCTCATGTAGCATGCATACAAATATATGTTTCTCGCACTAGGGTGGACCTGCCAATAGGTATATATGTGCATATAGGTTTATAATAAAAAAAAAATTTAATAGTAATGCATAAAAATACCAAAAACTTTTGATAATGTCGATTAGCAACAGCTAAACATGGAATACATAACCACAAAGCTTGTAATAAAACACAACATTGCGTATAAGCGATATATTTTAAAGGAACTAAACTTAAGTTATTATAAATTTGAGTTGATAAAATCGTAATAGTAAAATACCAGGTAAAAAGAAGGCCTCTTATAACATAATCCTTTAATAATACGTTGTTTTATAAAGCCTTACAAGATATTCTGGTATTTTAACAAGAACCTTAAGCAGCGGGTAGTTTCTCAAAGGCGATCGGCTTTGCCCTCGTAACTGCAAAGGCATCCCGAATATTAGCCTACAACGCGGACCACCCTAGGGTGCATATATCCAAGCTGGGAATCGGCACGTTTCGAGGTCCGTCCAAGTCCAATCAAGCAGACTCGCTGAGTGACTGACTGCCAGCGTCGTCGTAGTCGTCGTCGTCATCGTCATCGTCGTGGTCGTGGTCTCCTCCGTCGTCGTCTGAAGCCGCCCCAATGGCATGTTGTGTTCAATAACGGACCCCCTTCAAATCCCTACCGCCCCACTGTTTTTCCCCGCCTTAGTTATTTTTTCGATTTTTTTCCAGAGTTCAGTTGAGCTGAGCTCTCGCCGACTGCCTTCAATCAGCAGAAGCAACGCTGGCGACGACTCGGGGCAGCCAGCAATTTATCCAGCCATGCATATTAAGCCTCACGATTTGTATTTGTATTTGGCCTCACCATCATATCGGTATATAGGGTCCTACACACACATGTGTACACATAGTGTGTGTGAGTCAGCCAGAAGGTGGAACCTATCTGACATCGCAATCCGCAGTCCGCAATCCGCAGTCCCCAATACCATGGCATCCCGTCGTCCCCCAGTCAATCCAATCCCCATCCCAGATGGCTGCTCACTGCCCTTTTCCCCCCTGAGATACGAGTGCAAGTTCAATTTAAGTTTAGGTTTGCTCGGATTCGATCTTATATGTTTTCAATTTCAGCTGCAAGCCTTATTTCCCCGCTATCCAACCAATAAATATGCCCTTTTCTGACCAAATGACCGACACTTCCTGCTTGCCTCGGTTCGCTTGTCTGCTTCTCTCATTATGCTGGGGCTATTGTTCGTCGTTTGGCGATTTGTTTCTGGATAATTCTACACTTTGCCGGTTACTTAACTTGTGGTACTTACTTTTTGACTTTACTTCAGACATGATAACAACAAATGCCAAATTTTAAACTCCCAGGCCCAATCTTCAATCAGTTTTGAGCATTGAAGATAAGGAATAAGCTTTACTTAATGCTTACCATTACCATATTTGTGATACCCCCGCATATATTCTGATTTCAGTGCCAGCTGTTGGGGCTGCTCCATCTGTCCTCGATTTCGGGCTTCCTGTCTGCCAATTTCGCAAGACAGATCCAACGTATCCCCATCGGTTGACTTTGTGGTACACATGAAGCCGATAAACGTTTTCTTGTGTGGGGGCTGCAGTCGAGAGTTGTTCCGTTACTCCACCTGATTTTTGAGCCGTCTTGTCTCCCACACCGAGAGATGCAGGAGCACAAAGTGCATTTGCTAGCAGCTGCCGGTGTCCGCTTAACAGCTGCTTAACGTGCTTAGTGCTGTCTCTTTCCCCAGCCATACAAGCCTCTATTTCGCCAATCAGGCACCCCTCTCTTTCGCCAACCATACACCCCTCTCTTGCGCCTGCCCCCTGGCAATCTCATCCACTTGATTCTGTAGTGCTGGATTGTGTGTGCTCAGTGGATCCTTGACACTTGTGCAACTTCTTGCAGAACCCTTGCTCGAGGTATTCACTTCTTGTCTTGTCTTATCTATTTAGATATGTACCCTCATAAAAATAGCATTTCTTATGAATCTTAAGCAATACTTTTGGTGTTTTTAAGTATTATTTCATATGCATGTTTATCATAAAAATAGGTATAAAATCATACAAGGTTACTTTACTGTAGATATTATTGTGCAAACTCTTCGGTTTCCTAAACCGAAGGATACCAGCTTAGCCCACTCACATGTTATTTAAGCTTGTGGAACCCCTCTTTTCGTCCTTTTCGTAATGGTGTGTGTGTGTGGGGGGAAGGGGCGGGGTGGGGGGAGCATGGCTTTCTTCTCCCCACATGTCTGCTTTTCCTGCTTTTCCCGTCTGAGACGAGGCGTCTTATTGTGCCAGGTTTTTCTATATTTTCCACTTCCTCGCCCGTTTTTTTTTCGTTTTCTCATTTTTCGCGTAGACAGGGCCATAAAAATGATGCTGCTGCGTCTGTTCGTCTGACGCGTACTTGCGTCACACCTTGCCTCCCCATCCCATAGAGGCAGCCCCCACCACCCCGCACCCCTCCAGTGAACCATCCCCCCACACACACACACACATACTTACTGACTCTACGCTCCCACACGTTATTTGCTTTGTGTCTGCCTTGGCGTCTCTCCTTTTCGCTTTGGTATTTTTATTATTATTATTTTTCGCGTAATTCTCTGTTTTGCTCTGCAGTTTCTTTGGAAAAATTCAACTTTTACTTTTTTTTTCGTTTTTGTTCTCTTTTATTTGCCTTCTTCATCTTTGTCTTCTATGCCCCCGGCTGGTTGTGTGTGTGTGTGTTAAGTATTTTTATGATTATTTTTTGTTACTCTGCTCCTCTGTTTTGCTCGTGAAATTTAGCATTCACTTTGCTTTTCCCCCTTTTCGTTCTGAGTCTATCAATTTATGTTATTTTTTGTTTATTTTGTTTTTCCCCTCCTTTTCTGCCGCATTCCTCCATTTCAATATCAAAAGTTAAGCGCACACATTGGGCGTGAGTGAGATGGAGTGATGTTGGGGAAATGCGAGCGAATGAGAGGGCTACACGTTCATTCATACATTTTCACGCTTTTTATTACGCGGAGCTTATGTGTGCGTTTGTTTGTGTGTGTGTGTGCAAGAGGGGTTAAACCTAAAATTGCATTTTCCCCCTTTTTCATTCAGTTTGTTCTTACTCGCATTTGTTTTATTTGATTTTTATGGCACTTTTCAAGGTTTGTCTGCCTTTCTTTTATGATTGAAGGTCGTTTAGTGTCTGGATTTTCCCTATTAGCCTAACTTTTAGGGGTTTTAAAGCATTTTCGCGCTTAAATTCTACACAGCAACACAATCAATATTTTCAAATTATTTGTATTGCTTATTATTTAAAATAAAACCAAGATTACAAATACATGGCGTGTTTTTATGTATTTCATCAGAATTAAGTCGAATTTAAATGCAAAGTATTCACTAGAGATGTAAAATGATAATGAAATGAAATGCGCTTAAATTTGAGCTTTTCTTTGTGTCCAATTTTCAATAGGTAATTTGTTTCGTTACCTTTGTTAATTGGCTCGAAAATGCCTTCCGCACGCGCACACACACCATTGAGAGAAAAGCCAAAGTCGCGTCGCATGCAAAACTCATTAATATGCGTTGCTTATTGCTGTTGTTGTTTGCCGATTTTATAACTTTGGCGTACACCTTACCCAAGTCGGGCAACAACAATATAATGGAGCCATAATGAGAGTCGAGCGAAACGTCGAAAAAGTTCAATAAACTTTTGCAGCTAGCGAATATTTGATTTCGTTGCTTTTTTCTTTGTATATACATTTGTATATATTTTGTGTCTTCCTTTTCTTTCGAACACCTTTGGATTTGTGTGTGTGTATCACAATCAGCAATTTTGCAATTTACTTGCTTACCAATTTGCTTTTATTTGCGCCCGTCTTCGGCATTTTCTCTGAATGAATGAAGATCGTTCTTCGCAATTAAAACAAGAGAGAACGCTATAGTCGAGTTCCCCGACTATCTGATACCCGTTACTCAGCTAGTGTAAGTGCGAAGGACAGTTTTTGGCGGTTTGTGGGCGTTGTAGTGGGCGTGGCAAAAAGTTTTTTGGGATATCGATAGAAATTTACAAGACCAATATAAAAATGAAAAAATATCAAAACATTTTTCAAAAGTGTGGGCGTGGCAGCTTTGGGCGGTTTGTGGGCGTTAGAGTGGGCGTGGCAAAAAGTTTTTTTGCAAATCGATAGAAATTTACAAGACCAATGCAAAAATGAAAAAATATTAAAACATTTTTCAAAAATGTGGGCGTGGCAGTTTTGGGCGGTTTGTGGGCGTTAGAGTGGGCGTGGCAACATGAATCGACAAACTTGCGCTGCGTCTATGTCCCTGGAGTCTGTATACTTAATCTCAACTTTCTAGCTTTTGTAGTTCCTGAGATCTCGACGTTCATACGGACGGACAGACGGACAGACGGACGGACAGACGGACAGACGGACGGACAGACGGACATGGCCAGATCGACTCGGCTACTGATCCTGATCAAGAATACTTTATATGGTCGGAAACGCTTCCTTCTGCCTGTTACATACTTTTCAACGAATCTAGTATACCCTTTTACTCTACGAGTAACGGGTATAATAAAAGTAAACTGAAGTCTAGACTGAATTTCATTTTATTGAGACCAAGCGGTTGTTCACTAAGATTTCTCTTTATGTAAGGTACTAAGCGTATTTTTAATTCTAGCCTCAACAATTAGGAGAATCTTTCCGGTTTAAATGATTCAAAATTTCTCAGCAAAAATTCTCTGCAAACTGCACCCAATTGCCAGCTTACATATATAAAGTTATATATTTTCTTTGTATCCA
This sequence comes from Drosophila yakuba, assembly GCF_016746365.2. Lineage (NCBI taxonomy): Eukaryota > Metazoa > Arthropoda > Insecta > Diptera > Drosophilidae > Drosophila > Drosophila yakuba. The sequence continues at coordinate 5,226,704 of NC_052528.2, read as the reverse complement.
TATCTATCGCTAACTGTGTAATTAGTCGGTGCTGTTAACGTTGCGATGGTTCGACTCCATTTTGCTTTTTCTTATTGATGATCAAGCAAAACTCAGCCATTGGACCAACTGGTTTGGTTCCGCTTTCGAAAAGTTTCCCCTTCCTTGTCTTCTTCGGCAGCTGCACTGCCTACACCCGGTTATTCTTAAAAAATATTATTAATTTCTTATTTTTCGCTACCTCATCTGGCTTGGCTAAACACAAAGTTTTACAATTTGGCAACCTAATTATGCATTTCAACTAATTTGCAAATTTTCTCTTTTCTTCCGTCTCGTTGCAGGTAAATATCGAACGTTGTAGAAACTGGCAACTCGAGGCCACGACTCTCAATCACAAGTTCCTCGTTAGTGAGTGCCCACTGTTGATTTGTTTTTTTTCCTAGCTGCTGGGTTCAAAGTGAAATGCCAAAAGGGTAATCAGCGGGGTCCCAAGATCGAAATTGATTTGTGGTCCACTGAATTTATTATGTCTCTTTTTTGGTAACATAAAATAAGGGTTAATGAGGGTTTTTGCTACTTATGTAAATTATAAAAATTCGCTATTCTGTCAACGAAAATATCTATAATAGTACTCGGCTCAAATGTTTGTATGGGTTATACATATATAAAATTGCTATGTTAATTAGCTCTCAGGTTTTATACCCGCTAATCGTAGAGTAAGAGCGTATACTAGATTCGTTGATTAGTTACAGCTGAGTAACGGGTATGCGATAGTAGCAGAACTCAACTATTCCCAAATCTAAATGCTTCTTAATTAGTTACATCGATTTGTATTTACAATAAGACTCATTTTAAGTATATAAATTCCATTCCATTCTTAAAGATTAATGTGGTCTACATTAGGTTTTCATTGGAAATGTGTTAAAATGCAAGTCGATGGATATTTCCCTATGTAGTAGCATCACTTTTTTCCCAGAACTTTGCTCATCACCCTTACCAATGGGATAATAACGTAGATTTTCATGCCGCACGTCAGTGGCTCATTTGCATGCAATTATTTTGCTGCTCTCTGGTGGAAAAACTTCAGCCCTTGGGTGGGCGCAAATCAGGATATAGACAAATTGTGACATGTACTTCAGTTTCAGTTACAATATTGATGTTTTTTTCCCGCTGCCTTGTAATTTTACATTCATCTTCAATGGGCATTTAATCAAGCTGTGAATTCGACTCCCCAAACTTCAATGACAAATGCATGCAACCATAAGGAAATGTTGAAAAAAATAATCAAGTCGAAGATAAGGATGATAGGAACGGCTAGAAAAAATGGTAAATGAAATGAAATTACTGAACAGCAAAATCGGATGGAAATGGAGGGGCGTTGGGAGTCGAGGAAAAATGCAAATGGTGAAATTCTAAACCCTTGAATGGGCCCGCCATTGTCTTTGATAGTCCGCGGAAAACCAGGAAAAGCGGTCCACGGGGTGTGGAAATGGTGCTGGGATCGGGAGGGGGTAGCATCCTGGGTTGCCCATTTGCCAACTGGGCTGTAAGTAAGCGCATTTCCCGATTTTTTCTAGCTTCGGCTGCTGTTGTTGTTGCTCTTTCTTCCGCTCATTTGTCTCTGCATGAAAATGCCCGCGATTTTCCCCCTTCTATGTGTATGTGTAATTTTTTTCGGTCCTGCTTTTAATTGTATTTAGTTACATTAGTAATTATCGATTTTTCCTGGGCTTGGGTTGCTGGCTAGGACCACTGGATGGGACTGTACCCAATGTCGAACGCAGGAAGGGCTTAAGATGTCCAGATTGTTAATGAATTTGGGGGTGAATGGAAAACCTTTCAAGGAGCTAGCTCTTTGAGGGAAAAAGTGTTCGAAAAATAAGTAAAATAGGGATAATTAAATACTTAAACAATTTGCGAGTCAAATGAAAATATTAAATACAACATAATATTAGTATATAATATATTAAGACAACATAATAGTTCTTAAATCCTAATACTTCAGTATCAGTATTTTCGGATGGTGATAAGCCAAATAGTTCAAACATTTATCGAAAATACTAATCCATATTTTGAATGCATATTTGCCTCCTCATGTAGTTTTTAGATAAGAGTAGACCACTTCCTAAAATAAGGAAAAGGCTAAGAAAACAACAATATAAAAAAGACTTAAAAATATAATCACAATTTACAAGGCTATACATGAAATGTGTCATATAAATATTTTATTATTATTTATTTCAAGACTAAGAGTTATAAAATGGATGGTATATCATCCTACTAATTAACGTTCCGATAACGTCTTTTCCTTAGCATTTATGCCATTGATGTGGATCGAACCTTGTTCATTTATGGTTTAGACAGATTTGGCCTCTTTGATCATTTTGCCATTTGAATTTTTTTTTACATTTCACCCATCCCCGGCATTCTGTGCGATGCTTGTGCACTAGCCATTTGATGCCATTTTTTTTTTGCTCCACGTGCTTGTTACTCTGCTTGTCAGCCGGTCTCGCTTTTCAATTATGCCTGACTGGTCGTGGTCCTGGTACTGTTCCTCTTCCTCGTCCTGGTCCTCGTCATCGTCTTCGTGCTCGTTTTGTAGACCAGAGAGCTGAGCTGAGCTGAGCTGAACTAGCCATTGTAGCATTTAAGCTATATATCACTCATACGCAGCATTGGCGCTTTATTTTCATGCACTAATTGCGTTAGAATTTCAATAGAAATGGGAGGGATATAGCTTGCCAACGGCCAACCCGCCTGTTCTGAGCTCTATCTCTTTGATTTGACTTTAGCACATGAAGAGTTTTTAATTGGAATTTTCAGTGGGAGATTATCAAAACCAGGCGAGGGGCAGTGATTTTTCTTTTCTTCTCTTCTTTTGATTTTTCCGCCTCTTTTTTTTTTGGGTAGCAGTTCTTGGGTACACACGTATATATACCTGCCCAGTGCCAATTTTTTCTTCAACTTCCTTGCCAAGACTTTGCCACGCAGCCTTTTTTCAGGGTCTCTCTGTGAGTGTGTGTGTGTTTGTGCTAGCGTATTGCTTTACATAAGACCCGGACTGTCCGGAGAAGTCCGTAGTTCGTAGTCTACTGTCCGCTGTCCGTAGTCCGGAGTCCCAAGTCCGGGTGTGCCCTCACGGCCATTAGAGCGCTCTGTGCTCTGTCGTTGTCGTAATTAAAAACAAGAAAAATTCTGCACGGAGAGAAAAAAATTGTGCCAAGGAGGCACATCACGAAGATTGTGATTGGGTCGGGTCGCCTTCGGTTTCTCAGTCGGTCGGTCGCGCACCTTCCTTCCAACCCTTGCCGCAATTTATTTAAATTTCCCGAGCCGAACTCTTTGGCTCCTTCTTAATTTCTTCAGCCCTTTTCGCTTTGTACTTGTTGTTTTTAATAAAGTGCGCTGGACACGGCAAAAAAGGTCCAAGAAAGCGCTGTGAAGAAGTTGCGTAAATTTGTTATGTACTTTTTTCTTTTTAAATAAATAAATATGGGATGGTGAAGAAGATGAAGAAGGGGTGGGGGGCAGAGTCTTCATGGCGTTGATGAGCAGCGCAACCACAGCCGCTCCCACCCCCTCCCGCGCCCCACTCATATATAGCCGAGCAATCATGCATCCTTTCCTGACGGTGCACCCCATCCTCTTAGCCTGTAGTTCCGTTTCCGGCGCCTGCCATTTGCATCTACAGCAGAAAAAAATTCTTTCATTTATTCGAAGGCTTCCTCAACCCCGCTGCCCGCACGCCCGCCCCACAATCCACCATTCTTGGTGATTTTTTTAATTTTTTTTTTTGCTGTCGAAGAGAAAAGATTTTTTTCGCTTTTTTAAAACACACAAACTGCTGGACGACGACCGGGGCGAGGAGGAAGCAACCCGAGGGGGTAGTGCTGGGCAGCATTTCTTTGCGGCTTGAGCGAACCGAGAGAACGGGTACACAAATTTCAACCTACTCAATTTTTGCCTTAATTTCTTTTCTGTTTCGCCAGGAGACCTCGGGCCACAGAGCGCCATACCCATACCCACACCCATTCCCATGACCATGCCCATGCTCATGCCCAAACCCATGGCCATCCCATTCCATCCCAAATCCTTCTCGCAGCTTCATCCTCCTGCCGCTCCATCTTTGCAAAAGGCGGTAATAAGAATTTTTTCTTCGCTGCCGGAGTGTGCGTGAGCCGTAGTGTTTTTTCCGTATTTTTAATTTAAAATGCGAAGCATGGAAAAAAATATATGTATAAAAATGGGAAGTAAGCGTGTGGCTGTGGGTGTGGGCGTGGGTGTGGGAGGGCTTTTGCGCACTGCTTAAAAGAAAAACTTCTGAAGTAAATATTTGTCTGTCCAATTGCTGCGGCGACTGCCAACTGCAGCGGATTGGGTTTGGAAAAGGGGATGGCAGATGAGGGTGGCCAGAGGGTTTTGGGGCATGTGGGCGTTGTCGTCGTTGCCGTTGTCCCTGGAATTGGCGATGGGCAATGGGCAATGGGCGAAAGTGTTGTTGGACGGGTTGGGCAACGGACACTGCTGTGGACACTGGTGACCGACCATGCCAAGACAAGCGACGCCATAATGACTGTCACAGCGCTCCATGGACAAACACAAGGCACCACCTCCTACAGCTCCAACTCCTCCGCCTCCAAGGAAACAACATCCCAAAATGAAAAAAGAAAAAAAAAAAAGGAATGGAAACAAATTTCCATCACCTAAGCTCGGTTATATGTACTCCCCCAGGCGGGCGTCTCTCTGTCGGAATGGGTGCGGCTCTTTGAAACTCTTTCAACTATCCGATATAGGCTATTTTTCAATCAAATCACCGCATTCCATATTCAGTGTGTGTAAATTATCAAGGGAAACGCACTCACACTCATCAAACAGCCTTGGGCGAAAATGCTGAGGTGATGCATACAATTATATCCTTGAAACGGGGCAACTAACCAGCCTTTGTATGCGGTATGAAATGAGTGCGTGAATCCAAATTTGAATTGGTTACGAAACAACATTTTCTTACTTGCGAACTCGGTGGTAACGTGACTATTTCTGCGTTTTCTTAGGTTTTGTTTAGCAGCATTTCATTGTTTTATTGTATTGTAGTGACTCAAGATCATCAAAATTAACCCCCCTAAATTTGTGCCAAATATAGTAATTACTAATTTATTGTTTTCATTTTCTTACAGGGCCTCTTGCGCACCGCCGAGCAGCTAAAGATCAAGGGACTCTGCGAAACCGCCGAGAACGCGGATGACCTAAACGACGCGGCCACTGCAACGATAACGGTTTCAGAGAACATACAGCAGGCGGTCGTTGGCAATATAGTGAACGCCACCATTGTTCCTGGAGCCCCGTCGCCCTCCTTGGAACAGCAGCAGCAACACCACCAGCAGCAACAGCAAGCACAGGAGCAGCACCAGCAACAGCAGGTGCATACCCAGCAGCAACAGCAGCAGCAGCAACAAATCAACGCTGCCCTGCTTACGCAACACGGAGTGTCCAGCGGAAGTGTTTCTCTTTCCGGGCAATTGCTGAGCTCCTCGGCCAGCGGCAGCAGCGGAAGTTTAGCCGGCGGACAGCAGGCTCCACAGACGCCATCCGGCTTGCAACCGACGCCGCGCAAGTCACGACTTAAGCGCTCCAAGTCGCCGGATTTGCCATCAGGCGGAGGAGCAGGAAGCTCGAGTAGCGGCTCATCGCAGCAGCAACCGCAGCCAGCGCACCACCACCCGCAGACCATTCTCATCCAGGGCCAAAATCCGAACTCCATTGTGAGCCTTCAGCAGACGGCCGACGGCAATTATATACCAGTTTCGGGTGCTGGCGACGATTCAGAGGCCGAGGACCACGAGCACGAAAACAACCACGGTCACGGGCACGGAGGACACTCGCACGGACACGGCCACGATCATAGTCACGATCACGAGCACGAAAATAAGCCGAACAAGATCTGCAAGACCGAGCACTCGGTGGCCTCGCCGGCATCCAATTCATCCAGCGCCTCGAACAATGCAGCGGGCGTGAGCGGCGTGACTTCCACCGGCCAAGCCATCGTCACACAAATTGTAGTAGCGCGCGACGGAAAAGATACAAAAAATATGACTAGTTTAGGCATGGGCATGGTAAGTTGGTTAGCTAGTTTTGGTTTAGTTAGCATTCTCAGCAATCTCTCAGTTAGCCAGAGATCGATCCCAGATCGGATCTCCCCAAGCCCAATGAATCTTACTTTGCTAACCTGACATTCCTATCTCTCTCTCCACCCGAATCTGGATTGCATGCAGAACGGCGGCCTGTTGGGCGTGCCCATGGGATTCCTGGACTTCACACCCGAGCCACCAGCACCATCTGCCACCCCAGTCACCGTCACGGAGCACGTCGATCTGTCCTGCAACCCTAGCACGGACACGCGCGATCTATCAAGTGAGTTATCGGTAGTGTTGCCAGCGGATCTACCGTCCCCAATACTTAAAGAGTTCTAAGCTAACATCTTTAAAATTCGTTTCCCCAAACAGATCCCACCGAACCTCTCGATATAGACAATCATCTGGCTCAGCAGATCCATCGGCTCGATCAGTCCCCCATGCACTCGATATCGCACCACCATACAGGCGATGAGAGCAACTCGAATCTTGTGCAGCATATCAAGAGCGAAGTGATCGAGGCCAAGCACCTGGCAGCTGCCCAGCAGCATGCACTCAACCAGGCCCAGCAACAGCATGCCCATCACCAGGCCCACCAGCAGCACCAACAGCATCAGCAGCAGCAACATCAACAACAGCAGCAGCAGCAACATCTTCATGCTCAGCAGCTCTTGGCCCAGAGTCAGATGCAGCAGCAGCAGCAGCAGCAACAGCAGCAGCAGCAACACCACCAGCAGCAACAGCAGGCAGCAGCCGCCGCAGCAGCTGGTGTGCATGGCCAGCATGGGGGACACGTGACGCACGCCGACATCGGCGGTGCCACAGTCATGGAGATTGATCCGAGCCAGATTAAACACGAGCCGGGCATGATAATAACGCCAGAGATTGTCAACATGATGTCCTCAGGGCATATGGGTGAGTTGTGCATCAGAATATTGGGGGTATCTGCCAGAAATCTATTCTAAACACAAATAAGCTAGTATATGTAACTTTGCGAGTACATAAAACGTAATTGTGAAGCAAGAATTATAAGTTGTCCATCTATACTCCTTGTATAGCTTTGAATCAATAAGAAAACAAGAGAGAACGCTATAGTCGAGTTCCCCGACTATCTGATACCCGTTACTCAGCTAGTGGAACGGAGAAGGAGAGTCTTAAACACAGTTTTTGGCGGTTTGTAGGCGTTATAGTGGGCGTGGCAGAAAGTTTTTTGGCAAATCGATAAAATTTTACAAGACCAATACAAAAATGAAAAAATTTCAAAACATTTTTCAAAAGTGTGGGCGTAGCAGCTTTGGGCGGTTTGTGGGCGTTAGAGTGGGCGTGGCAAAAAGTTTTTTGACAAATCGATAGAAATTTACAAGACCAATACAAAAATGAAAAAATATCAAAACAGTTTTCAAAAGTGTGGGCGTGGCAGTTTTGGGCGGTTTGTGGGCGTTAGAGTGGGCGTGGCAACATGAATCGACAAACTTGCGCTGCGTCTATGTCTTTGGAGTCTGTATGCTTAATCTCAACTTTCTAGCTTTTGTAGTTCCTGAGATCACAGCGTTCATACGGACGGACAGACAGACGGACAGACGGACATGGTCATATCGACTCGGCTATTGGTCCTGATCAAGAATATATATACTTTATATGGTCGGAAACCCTTCCTTCTGCCTGTTACATACTTTTCAACGAATCTAGTATACCCTTTTACTCTACGAGTAACGGGTATAAAAATAATATGAGTAACAGAAAACGACAAGTAGTTGCAAGAGAATTGAATCCTAAATAAATCAATTCAATCAACCAAAAATACCCGAAACAAACTGGTGTTACATAGATCTTCATAAGAACTGGCTAAAATAAATATCAAACAAATTAAATTAAAATAACTATCTTCTCTCTATCCCCATACGTAGATATGTATAACTCGGACACGAGTGAGGATTCGATGATGATCGCCAACGGCTCGCCGCACGATCAGAAGGAACCGCACTATACGAATTTGGATCAGCAGCACGGTCTGGGTGGCAGCGTTTGCGGCCCGGGGCCCGGCGGTGCTGGTGGCGGTGGGGGCATGAGTGGTGGGGCTGGCTCTGGCGAGAAAGGTCAGTTTAATGGTCCCAAAGCTTGGACACAAGATGATATGAATTCAGCTTTAGATGCATTAAAGAACCAAAACATGAGCCTGACGAAAGCATCCGCCATTTATGGCATCCCATCGACCACCCTGTGGCAACGTGCTCATCGCCTGGGCATCGAAACGCCCAAGAAGGAGGGCGGCACCAAGTCGTGGAACGAGGATGCCCTGCAGAATGCCTTGGAGGCGCTGCGTTCTGGCCAGATATCCGCGAACAAAGCGTCAAAGGCCTTCGGCATCCCCTCCTCTACGCTCTACAAGATTGCTCGGCGCGAAGGCATCCGCCTTGCGGCGCCCTTCAATGCCGCCCCGACCACGTGGACGCCCGAGGATCTGGAGCGTGCCTTGGAGGCGATACGGGCGGGTAATACTTCGGTGCAGAAAGCCAGCGCTGAGTTTGGCATACCCACAGGTGAGTTTTCTGCAAATCCAATTGCAGATCGAATAGTGGTGGCGTTAAGTCATTCGATGATGCCTTGACTTTTATTCGTCAATTTATTTTACATGAAATGCCTTATTAAGTGAGGCAGGTATTCTCCTTGTTTTTGTTTTAAAAGGATAAACAATGAAGCACTATATTTATATATTATATATTTATTCAAACAAAACATTAAATAAATAAATAAGAAAGAAACTGTAATAGTATATGAATAAGAGTTATTTTCAATCGATCCTTTTAAAAGTTTTAAAACGTGTTGTACCTTAAAAGCAGTCTGAAAAATGATTTTCAAGCTCTTCTAACCTCCTTGCTTCTGAAAAAGTGGACATGACTTTGCTCCATTTCTTTTTTTCTCAATTGATCGGATTTTGCCGTTACTAATCCCACTCTTCCACTCCATCAACCGCCTCAAAGGAACACTTTACGGACGCTGCAAACGGGAGGGCATTGAGCTGTCGCGTTCGAATCCAACACCCTGGTCCGAGGATGCCATGAACGAGGCCCTGAACTCAGTGCGGTGAGTGTGTGAGCCGAACTGGTGGCGTCAATTAAGTCGCTAATCACCATTTCTGACGTGTATCCCCCACAGCGTTGGCCAAATGTCCATCAACCAGGCGGCCATTCACTATAACCTGCCCTACAGCTCGCTCTACGGCCGCTTCAAGCGCGGCAAATACGACGTGGTGGCCAACACGAGTGGCGTGGCGCTGTTGAACACCTCGGGCAACACCACCGGCAGCATTGAGATTATCGAGCACAGCCAGGAGAATTCGGTACGTAGCCAAGGCAGCTGAATAGCTAAAAGCAAACGCAGCCAACCAACTCTGAACTCCGCCTGCAATAGCACAGAGATAAAAACGAACGCCTATATAAACACATTTTTGATGAATCGATTTTTAGTTACTTTAAAAATCTCGCCTTTTAACTTTGTTAATTTAAATCGTTCAGGATCGATTTGGCGGATCATTAAATATGTTAGTCATTCTCACAACTAAACGATGCTAGTCTTATTAACAAATGCGCAATCAAGTTCTTATTTGCATCCAAACTCGCATCTGCACCTCTGATCTCCCCCACACAAACATGACACGCAATTGCCAGCTTTGACTAACCAAGATAATCAATTTATTTATGCAAAGTTGCATATGTTACAGCAACAGTTCCCGTACAGTCCGTCGCCGCATCCGCCAACGCCGCAGCATCACAGCACGCCGCAGCACCACAGCTCGGCGCAGCAGGGTCCGCCGACGCCGCAGCACATGCAGCAGCACGTGGTGCACATGCAACAGCAGCAGCAGCAGTCGCCCCACCCGGGCCACCATCCGCAGCATATGCAGCAAGACGTGGTTACATCGAGCAGCCAGGTGGTGCACAGCCAACAGCAGCAGCAGCTTCAGCAGATCTATCAGCACCACGGGACGCCGGAGCGTAGTTGAGAATCACTGCATGCTGCGACAATAATGGGCAGCACCGGCAGTGGCGGAGGTGGTGGGGTTGGAGGAGTAGGAGCCAGTACTAGCGGCGGCACGGCGGCCAGTAGCACGCCCTTCGCCAGCATCTCGGCACTGGTCAGCGGACCGTCCAGTGCCCCACCACCGCCGGTAACTGCCAGTGGCTCGTCGGCAGTCAGTGGCGGCACCAGCAAGCGCAAGAAAGCCAACAAGCAAAAGCGTTGAGAGCAGGAGGATGATCAGCCACAAAAGGAGTTGGAAACAATTGCGGCAGTGGCCAGGCCCGAGGACATCAAGTTTAGATTTAATTGCAAGCACTGGAAGCGCAAGCTGCGGCAGTTTCATTTGCTATTGTCCAAACAGTAGTCAGTCAGTCAGTTAGGAAGATATACATATATGAATGACCCACAGACCCACAGACAAAAATTCCCAAGGGTAGGATAAAGCAATCACAAAACCACTTTTCAACTAGATGGACATTAATTACACAACCGAGATGTGTATAAAATGTAAATATATAACGAAATATGCTTTATTTACATTATACGGAACATAGTTATATAGGTTTTAGGTTCGCAAAAGTCCTTTGTTCTAGTTAAGTAAGGTGGAGAAATGAGAAAGATAAAAACATACCTAGATCATAAGAACATGATGAATTTTAGATTTGCCTAGACTCGAAAGTTAATGGATTCGTTTTGGGCTCGCAGTTTTAAGAACACTTTGTTATCAATGGATATAGACACGCGTATTTCTTTTGGACTCGTGACCATTCTGAGGACCTAAAATCAGTAGTTGATTGCGGAATTTCGATCTAGATTGCTTCCCCTTCAAAGTTTTGTTTTAATTTTCGCTTAGTGTGAGACTGAAAGTGCGCCTAAAACTGTAGAAATCCAAGCCCAATATTATAGTGAAGACGCATACAACACAACCCATACATGAATCAAATGCTTTATAACCATATTGTTTGAACGGATAGAACGAATGGGGGAGAATACCTTAACGTAGAATTAAACCAAATTATCAAGGTTCTAGAACTTAAATCATTAGCTTGTAACGACAACAGATTAGATAAGAGAGAAGAACACGAGTTATTTGAATTTAACTGGAGGCGTCCTGAATCAATGAATATTGATTTGAATTCAACTGAATTAAGAACATAGCCAATAAATAAATCTAGAAATGAAGTAATTGCAAGGAAACAACACATGGAATGTATTTTTGATAGAACCGGAAACATAAGCAGCTGAAATTAGCGAATCAAAACGCAAATGTTAATGCTAAGCTCTAAATAATGTCCTTTGAAGTTGCATTCAAACAAAGATTTAAAACAAGCTTGTAAGAAAAATAAACCAATAAATACACACGTATATATATGGATACACAAACCGCTAATTGAACTGTAAAATGTCTTAGTGTAGCCGTGAATGAAAGTTATAATATAACTTTCTTTAAACAAAAAAAACATTATTAGAGCGAGTTTTGGTTACCCTTCGAATGGTGATAGACCTAATTGTTCTATATAAAACCCAGACAACAAATTTACCACGAGGAAATATATTCAAAATTTTGAATTAGTAATTTTAAATCGAAAAATGTATAATAGCTTCCACTAGCGTATCTATATATTTAGGAATCGAGGAATGGATACTGTAAACACCCATCTGAAGTAACTTCAAAACTTTTTGGTTTCATCTCAACTATGCGTGTGCGGAGAACGCTTGGATATCTTTGTATATACATTTGAATAGTTTTTTTAGTTGTTAGTTGACCTAGGGAAACAGGTATCTGAATATTATAAAAATCAAATGTTGCAAATTAATTTATTTTAGCGTTATAGACCCGTAGAACTGAATGCAATATGCTTACCTTAAACTCAACATAATTTAATTCTATTCCTATTATCTTTAGTTGGATTCATTTTAATGTTTTATAGCAAAACTGTATATCATTGTAAATTAATTAAAGCATACAAAGTAGCATCTACAAGAGTTAGAACAACAATAAAAAAGAAATATCATTATAACTTTGTTAAAATTGTCGCAAGAGCAATTAAAAAATGAACCCAGCAACTTGAAGAATCGAAAATGAAGGCGAATTACAGAAACGTAAAAATAATAAAATATTACATTTAAAATTTTAAGCTAACTTAATGTGTAAGAGTAACCTTTAACCACACAATATTATAGCACATTTCGGATTATCAAGTATGCATATGCAGCAAATATCTATTATAAACGGTAAATGTAAACCCAAAAAGAAACACTGAAACAATCTATGTAACAGCCGAAATAGCGAAAACATGTAATAAACAAACAACATTTAATGTAATATTGGTATAACGTAATTTTTAAAGTGAGGTACTATAAATAAAAATTATTGAATAATTACATAACATTGCACTTTTTCACTTAATCTGAATGGTTAGAGGGATGGATCGTTTTTCTTTTACCTAAGAACCCTAGGACTTAATTTTATCGAATTCTTGTGTTCATCAACTGATTAACTATATTTATATGTATATTTATCTAAGCTAGGGCATATTTTGGATGTCCATAACAGCGATTATTTAAGATGGGTATTTTGTTGTAAAGCTGGCATTCATGAAAACTTGAACTATGCTTTTTTGGCGCCCCCGGTTCAAATATAACCGGCTGTAAAGCTTTGTCTCTGTTAACCTGATCTTGGCTTAGGGAGCCACAGTCTTGGCCAACAATGTTAGGGGAGCTTTTCTGTTAGGCGCTTCTCCGTCTCCGCTCAGCTGGCGCATGCTCTCCCACATGTTGAACTTACTTTTGACCGTGCTCACCTAGAAGCGGAAGATGCCAGTCAAAGTTCTGCTTCCCATGTGAACGGTGGTGTTTTGTATTCCGCGTCCGATCGTCTGCACCGATTCCTTTCGCTACGCAGAAGATTTTTTATAAAGAAAAGAAAAAACTTCGCAGACTCAGCTCTTTTCGTTGGCTTCAGAAACAGATTTGATTTTGGAAAAGTAATTTGTAAGTCTTGGTTATAAACAAATTGAATCGCAATCGTGTCGAATGGGGAATCCAGCTTATCAGTGTGGAATTAGCGAGCTAATTGATTAATCAGTACTAATATGTTTATATTCGATTTAAATCAGCGCAATTGAATGTGATGACTTTGTTAAGTGAAAGTGATATGATGTGTGTTCTAATTGAGTGTGAAAATTGCAAATTTATTTTTCCACTTGTATATTTGAGTATGGCGGAAGTGTCAATTTCAAAAATTCGCATGATTGCAGATAATTTTCGAAAAAACAGGACTGTGCATTGAATAAATAATGATAGGCTGAAAATGTGGGGCTAAATCGGGGCAACGAAAGCACGGCCCCAAAGTTAACTGCATAAACAGTTTATTTTTGTATGCCAGAGGACAGCTGCAAGTTCAAGTGTACAAAACTCGTAACCCCCCTGAAATTACATTACGCATGATACACACCAACACACAGATATGTAGATATGTATACATATACATATGTATACACATGGGTACATGGGGAGTATGACGTGGTGTGCGAAAGCCCGTCGCTCAACACGTTCTAAAATATTAACTTAAAAGACAACAGCAAAAAATACGCAACAATAATAACAGCTACCAAACAACGTGCTTATTAAGAGAGCCCAGTGAGGGGTTATAAATATTGGGAGAGAGCGAGAGTTCGAGGAAGCAGCCCCACGAAAAGCTTCCTCTCAAGAGAGAAATGTTCTTCCTTCTTCCTCTCTCTCTCTTTCTCTCTAGAAAACACAGCTGATTGTCAGAATGTTGGCCTCAAATACCCCTAGATAACAACCCACCTTGCACCTCCCATTGCCTCCTCCACCCACAAAAACCACCTCAAAAAACCCACTTTTGTTCTTACAACAAGTGCCGCTGCTGGCGAAAAGTGTTTGCTGATGTTTGCCGTGTTTTGACCATTTGAACTTGGCACCAAGAAAGTGGGTCTTGACTACTCGCACGTAGTGTGGCCACATTTTGGGGGTCTTTTCTAGGTTGCTTGACCTTGAAGTCCACGAAATTTATTTCGTTTTAAAAATAAACACCTGAAATGACATGTTTCAAAACTTTCTCTTGTTTTCAACAAGTGGGAAATTATATGCTTGGCTTTACGTTCACTTAATTGTTTATATTTTATGCTTACTAGTAGTAGAAGTATTGTTAAAATAATGTAATAAATTGTACAGCCTTAGGTAAAATTTATGAATTTAAAAAATAATTATTGTTTCATTATCTAACTCAATTGTCAGCATTTGTGATGGACTGCTCTTCAATTAAAGACGTGCCTTCAAAGGCAAAAGGCTTAGGTTACATCTTTGAAGGCGTTTTGATTGATTACCCAGCAATTGGAAAGTTGAAACAATCACTTTCAAAAGTTTTTAATAGACAAGACAAATAATTAAAGACCTTACTCTAAATAAAAACACAACCCACAACAGGTGCGATCGAATCTTTGACTTTGAAAGTTCGATTAGCGGCTTGAGAGGAGCAGCCAGAAAATAACGAGTATGAGTGTAGTAAAATTAAAAGCCAGTCAAGTCAAGTGGTGGTGCGTGGCTGCCACTATATACTATGTGGCTGATAGAAGTATTGTTTGCTGTTTTCAAGAGCAACCCCATCGGAGTGTGGGTGGTAAAAATAGACCATCGGTGTTACAGGTTACAATGATTCAGCGTCGTATAAGGGAAAGATGAAACAAACATGCCGGAAAAAAAAACAAGGTACAAAACTAAAATGAACTACTTTTAGTTAGAGCAACGGATAGATACTTTACATGAGTTTATTATTGATCTCAGATGATATGATCGCCATTAGATTGTAAACCTATTAGTCTGTTAATCCTATAAAACTCTTTTTTTTATATATTTGACACAATATGTTTTAGTTTAAGTAAACTAAATTACTAGAAATAATAACATATATGAAGACATTGGAATATATGCTGTGCCATTCCCATATGTGGGGCTGCCTGTAAATTGTACCACAATTTATAAAATTTAGCAACTTTAACTTAGCGTACGGCAAGTTGGTCTGAGTATCCTTTTTCCTGCATTATTTAACAAGTTTCCTTACTTTGCAGTTTGCTGGCATCTCACACAACGAACGCCCCGAAAATCAGTTGCTGGGCAACCCCTACTAAAGAACGGAAAATCGAAAAGGGAGGAGGACCCACTGAAACTTACACGCAAGTGAGTAAATAACTGCCTGTAACTGACGGTCGTTAGGTGAAATTATCAATTATGCAATTAAAAGGGGGGGTAGAAATTGCTGAAGTCGAGTATCTCAGCTAAAAGTTATTAAAACTTTCGCCCGCTGCAAGTATTGATCTAAATTAAATGCCAAGGCTAGAGAGGTATTAAAATAGTTTAACGGGTTGGTTTAAGAACCTATGGTCATAACGTAGCTCAAATAGTTATAAGGGTTGTAAGGACTTATACAGTAACTTTTTCGTCATGTTTGAGAACCATATGTGCTCACTTCTGAAGTAATGTGGAAATGCCCTTAATAATTTATTCCTGAGTTGCTGTTTGAGTTTCCTCTTTTCTCATTACACATTTCATTTCCGTTTCGCTCGGCCCCAAATGAAAATGTTACAGGGCAATCGGACGTATACGTAATATGCTAATCAACTGTTGTTGCCAACAAGCTGGTGATAAACCAAGTACAAACCCCAACCTTTTGGCACAACTGTTGCAAAAGTAACTTTTCGCTTGTGAGTGAGAGTGTGAGACTGGATAACAGGGCTCCTCCTTCGGATGTACACATGTAGAAAATCAGGCGCAATTCTGCTCACTTCACAGCCTAGTCTCAACCTTCCCTGTGGCCCTGCGCCTTTGCCTGCGCCTTCGCCCAATTGACCCTTAACCCTTGCCTTGGGGTGTCTCTCACCTGCCGGAACGTAGCTTGCTCAGGAGTCAAGGGCATCAGACACACACACTCATGCAAATTGCATGCCTGATTTCCCCAATTGATTGCATGCAATTGTTTTTTCCTTCGACTTCCACTTGTTTGCTCATCCCGAGCCAAATCCTTGCTAAGCGAAAACAGAACGAATGCCAATGTTAAGTAAGTGAAAATGCTCAAACATTATTCAGCAGTGTTTCCAGCTGGTTGATTCAAAAGGGCAGCCCTTGAAAATGTGATTCTCGTTTTCGTGTCCCTCTTCAACTGTTGCACATTCGTAAATCAGAGCTGTCATGTCCGAATGCATGTCTCATTTTGGTCTGAATTCACTTATGAAATGCATACCCTTTCAATGGGAGCTACACAAGATCAAAATAAAATATACTATTTAAAGTAAAACATTGATTAACTAACTATCATAAAATCCCCCTGCATAAAAGAATTCAACTAGTAAAGTTTTCAGGGTTAAAGCCCCATCTGTATAAAGAAGTTTCAAATTAATAATTCATTTTGGGTAGAAAACTGTATAAAAATAAACAATATTTTTGAGAGGGTGTGCGCCACTTTGCTTCCCCAGCGAAGTCCAAATATTTACGGTGTTTGTTTGGTGTGCGCGAATTGTGAAATGAGATTTTGCGGTTGCCACTTTGTGTTTCGCTGGATGTTTCTGCATGAACGCTTAATGGGCATATCAGTGCAGTTTGGTACCGGGGTAAACAGCACTTACCTAAAATATGAAATTAATTATGTCTGGTCCGGTGGATTCGATTATAGTGAAGTTCTGCCAACAAAAACATTGACACTGACACGCGAAACTCACTTCGGTGGGCTTTAATTAGGGCTTTAGCAAAATAAACTAAGCATGTGTGTAATTAAATATTCAACTGATTGGCCTACGGCTACCAACAACTGCTTTTAAAGACAGTTGAAGCTGGAAACTCACTACTCACAAAGTTGGGCGCTTGAAAATGGAACTTACTCGCCTGCCAGCTTGCCATTTGTGAGCATTTCCTGCCCGGCTGCAATTCATTTCCCATGTCCTGCCAGAATCTACAGCTTATCTTTTGCCGTCAGCTTAGTGCACGACCTGAAGAAGATGCCAATCACATTTGACCTTGTTTCGCACGGCCAACGCTGCGTATGAGCTATGTTGGCTTGTTGCTTTCCCATTATCAATGTCAATGTGCTCTCTAAGAACTTGGTGTATCCGTGAGATACTTTCCGTCCTAATCTCTCTGTATCGCACATTGCTTTTGCAATTCGCTGATTTAATGGCAAATTTGGCAGACAGAATAAGAGCAAATAATAAGGATTCCCATTCGTAGGTCATGAGCAACATTACACTTTGTTGCAAAATTGATTTCCTTTTGCGCTTTATTTACAATCACCTCTCTGTGCACTTTTATGCTCTCAGCCTTATCATTGTTTGTATATTTTTATATATTTTGCATCGAAGAAAATTATATTCATTTTGCTTAAGCAATCGCACTTGTGTTTTGCATTTCAAGTGGTGCGGGTCTTGTGTTGTTTTTATATTTAGCGCGAAATTACGAAATTTGCCTACCTTTTTGTTTTACAAATCGAAAAAAAATGCACCTAAGTCGCTTCCGTTTTTTGCGAGGCGTTTTGTGAGTTAAACAAAAGCTATATTTTCATGATCTGACACCTCAGTTTATTGTTTGACTTTTTCTCCTTTGTTGTGGACTCTAGAGTGCACAAATTGGCAGCTGAAAAAACTGCAATTCAATTTACATATACGTGATATGTACTCTTTTTATTTTTCGCTGCTATTTTGCAACTGAATATTAATAATTAATATTACATATATTTTACTTGAAGGTAGATTAAAGTTTTTATTAATTAATTTAATTTCTCTTATTTTGATTATTTTATATATTCTGAAAGCAACCTTTACATGCTTTTTATAACTTCTTAAGAATAAAATGTTTAGTTTAGTTGATTTTCGTATTGCCTATATTACTGACTTACTTTCAAAATCATACTTTAAATATTTTGAAAAACAAATTAAACTGAATTAATACGAATATTGAAGTAATTGAAACACTTAGTATCGTAGGATAATTGCATTGAATAATAAGTAGGCGCGCTAAAGTATTACGACTTGCTCACATTTGTAACTATCTGAGCAGTCAGATCCCGAAAACGATTAAGCATTAAGCTCACCTCTCAAGTCGAGTCTATCACCAATCTCTTGTGTGCCATTTTCATTTTGGTCTTTCCTAACCAAGCAGCGTCTGTAGGATGAGCAATGCAGGAGTCGACGGAGGAGGAGGAGGCGGTGGAGGATCGGGTGCCGGATCAGGATCAGGATCGACAACAGTGCCGCCCACCACGCCCCCACCCACAGGCCATGGATCCACGCGCCGCCTGAGCCACCTGACGGGCAGTGGCCGTTCGGGAGGAGCCGCCGCCATGGGCAATGTGGTGGGCTGGCTGAAGCAGGTTCTGTCCACACCCAAATATCCAAAATGTGTCCCGAATCGATGTTGAACCACCCAGCACGATACATAGTGTATTACACCCAGAAACACTATGATATATGTAACTGCACCCCTTAGCTTTTGTGTTGTATCCACCCGCCTGATTCTTTTTTTGCCCCTGATGTCCTTCGATGTCGTTAAGGATTCCCTCCAAAAGCACTTGGTGATTTATGCATCGCTTTCCAATCTTTTGCAGGCTTCCATTGAGGTGCGAGACGCCGGCACACGAACTTTGTCGATGCTGCAGAGCAGCAACCCGAATTTTCGATCCCTGGACCTATCTCTGGGCACGCCCACACCAACCACACCCACCTCCAGCGAAATTCCAGCTGCTCCAGCCAGTGCCACCGCCTCGTTAAGTGGCTCCACGCTGCAATTCGGACCGGAGGAATCAGAGGAAGGATCCGCTGCCGGAGGAAGCGAATCGCTGACGCCACTTAATGCCAGGGAGCTCCTGACGAGACCCACACGCGCCTACGCCTCCGTCAGCCAGCCCCAAAGTCCAAGACATCGAGGATCCGGCGGCGGGACCGTTTCCGGATCTCGAATCATCACACACGGCCTGACCGGACGCTCCACATCGATATCCTCGCAGCTGGAGAAGACCAAGAAGCTGCTGAAAATGACCGAGGGCGAGGACAAGCCGCTGACCATTTTGCACTACAACGATGTCTACAACATTGAGTCCATGGCGGAAACGGAGCCTGTTGGAGGGGCAGCCAGATTCGCCACGGCCATCAAGAGCTTCGCGCACCTGAATCCGCTCGTGCTTTTCAGCGGTGATGCCTTCTCGCCGAGCATGTGTAAGTATTCAATAGATATATTTATATTGAGACTTAAAGGTATATTTTGTCATTGCAGTGAGCACCTTTACCCAGGGTGAACAGATGATTCCTGTGCTTAATTCGGTGGGAACACATTGTGCCGTCTTTGGCAACCACGATTTTGGTAAGAAGTCGACTATCCGAGAGCTTTAGAATGCATTTTCTAACCTATAATCCTCTTTAGATCACGGCTTGGATGTGCTGGTAAAACTGATCAAGCAGACGGAATTCCCCTGGCTCATGTCCAATGTGGTGGACAACGAAACCGGTCGTCCATTGGGCGGTGGAAAGATCTCGCACTTCATACTACACAATCAGATATCCATTGGCTTAATTGGACTGGTGGAGCGGGAGTGGTTGGAGACCCTGCCCACCATCGATCCAAATGAGGTGACCTACATCGATTACGTGGAGGCGGGAAATAAGCTGGCCCGCGAGCTGAGAAACGAGGGATGTGACCTCATCATTGCCCTTACCCACATGCGTACTCCCAACGATATTAATCTGGCCGAGAAGTGCAGCGGCATCGATATTATTCTTGGTGGTCACGATCACGTCCGCGAGGTGACCGAAATCAAGGGCAAAATGATCGTCAAATCGGGCACGGACTTCCAGCAGTTCTCCGTCATCACAATCGAGCGGGATGCCGCCAATCGTGAACACTTCACAACGGACGTCAAGTGCTTTGATGTGACGGCCAAAATTCCGGAGGATCCGGAGCTGAAACAGGAGCTCTCCAAATATGCCAGTAGGTGGACAAGTTAAAGGAATACCAGTTTCTTGATTAGTTTTGGGTTGCGTGCCACAGAAATGTGTTTAATATCTGACAGTGATTGACTTTATTCATTTTCATCGGTAGAGTTATCTGTGGCACGCAAATCAACCGAGTGACGTTCTTTGCTCAATGCATCGCTATCCTGGAAATCATTAGAGAAGATTCTCTTTTAGATTAATGAATCACGCTAATCAATTTCTTTGCTCCTTACAGAGTTCATCGAGAGCAAGCTTTCGGATATAATGGGCATCTTCAGTGTGGAATTAGATGGCCGTTTTTCCCGCGTGCGGACCCAGGAAACAAATCTGGGCAACTGGGTGTGCGACGTAGTGTTGGCCGCCGTCGGAGCCGATGTGGTTATCTTGAATGGCGGCACCTTCCGTTCGGATCGAGTGCATCCGGTGGGTGCCTTTACCATGGGCGATCTGGTAAACGTTATCCCCATGCGGGACCCACTGATCCTGCTCGAAGTCAAGGGTAAAATACTGTGGCAGGCGCTGGAGAATGGAGTTTCTGCCTATCCCAAGCTGGAGGGAAGGTTCCCTCAGGTGTCCGGCATCAGTTTTGCCTTCGATCCGCAGGCGGAGCCCGGCAAACGTATTGACCCGCAACTTATCCAGGTGGGTGACGAGTACCTCAACCTAGAACAGTCCTACAAGTTGTGCGTCAAGAGCTACATCTTCATGGGGTGTGATGGCTACACCATGTTCAAGGACGCAACTGTGCTGGTAAGTCGGAAATTTACATTGGTTTTTAAGTTCTAGTTTTCAAGCAACTATTAACCCATTTCAGATGGATGATGATGCTTGTCCGGAGTTGGGAATTACCCTGCAGAACCATTTCAAGGCCATCAATTCCAGAAAGTGTGGACAAAACACTAAGCACCGCCAGTCGCTGGTCACACTTTCCCGGAGGCATAGCCTGGTGCAGTGCTTGGATAGTATGGATCTGGATGGCCCATCACCCATCCGCAAATTGTCCGTGGGTCACCACAACAAGTCGATGGACTTGACGCATGGCAATTCTCAGAAGGTATTTGCGGTTGGATAAAAGTATGCATAAATTTATCATCTAACTAATATTTACTCCTTGAAAGATGCTGCGACGTGCGTCATTGGATGACCTGGAGCAGTCCACCTGCGATTTGGCGCCTCAATTGGAGCACCGTATCGTTATGATACAAAATGAAGAAGTAAAATGCAATATTCTGTACATTTAATAGATCAATTGACAACGAAAAATTCATATTTCCGCAGCATCACCGACAGTTGCTGTTCAAAAAGGAGACGCACATAATGAATTCAACAATCACCGAAGCCGAGGACGAGTAAAGAATTACCAAGAGTCATTTGATTAACCATTTGCATTTAATTTATTGTATTTTTATTTCTTTTCCGTTCTTCTAGTTACAAGAAAATAAGACAACTTAATTTAGGGGCAGGTACCGATGTGGAGAGAAATATTTGAGTAGGGGTTAGGCAAAAGCAAAGCGAAGATATACCCTTTAGCTAGTTAGATAGTTGGCAGATCTGTGGGATCGTGTCCTATATTATTACCGTTTATTGTTAAAGCTCCTCTGTTTTTTCGGCTAAGTTTTGTTGTGAGCGTTTGTAAGACTTCCCCAGCGATGTACGAGTAGTATGAACAGGATATTGATATTGTATATGTATACCTAAAGCTTACCGCTAGTTTAATTTACATTTAATTAGATAAACTGATTTACACCAGCAACTGATTATTGTACTGTAATTACAGAGCAGCCCTTATGTTTTGTGATCTAGATAACGAAAGAAGTTTGAGCCGAGCTTTGGGAAACCTCCCGATATTCCAAGTAGTTGCTTTACAAACCCCTAGTCCCCGAACACAATCAAATACTGTAGGTTGTACGCAAACAAATAGAAACACTGGACCGCGACGAGGAGGACTACGAGTAGCAAACTGAAGGGGCACGCCGATGTAAAGTGAATGTTAAGCAATATTTTAGACAATGCACCTAGATTTTGAATGTCAAAATGGGATGTGTATATTTTTATGGACGCTTTTGGTGCGCTTGAACATGGCAGAGCATATTGTTTTTTAGAGAACGCGAGCACCACTCACGTGCAACACTCATGGATAAATGCTTTAATCTTAAATAGTTCCTTGAACTTGCACACCACCAACACGAGTGTATTTTGATCCATAGGCGAGGTCAGAACAAAAGCCAGAGCAGTGGCAGCTACCCACTCAATTACACAAAGTTAAACAATAAGTAGAGGAAGCCACTTATATGTACTCCATGCTTAACTGATTGTCCATGCTTAAAACGTACAGTTAACTAAAGTGAACAATATACAGGCTCAACGTGCACCTGATAATTAAAATTATAAAGGACCCATAAATATATATATACACAGATATCGTAAATCTGTCCACCTCCTTTGTCTCCCTTTAACTTTGAGGGCCAATCCTTCAACACTTTTAAACTATTTTGCAATGGGTCATTAGCCCGTAGAAGAACGCATTTTGTGTATATTGAACGAAGTACATTGATTTATGTAAACATTTATTAAATACATAAACTATATGTAAAGGGGATTCTTTAAATTGGCGGAAGCACTTTTGTTAGTCGGCAGGGCACTAAAGTGGTTGGTTAATACTTCAAAAAGAGTGAGTTATACTTCTACATCGATTGCGTTTTGGGCGCCTCAATAAAACTGCAACACCAAAGTCTTTATGGCACTGGCAATGTGGAAGGCGCAGTCGCGCACCTCCAAGGTGTTCTTCTGTATGGCCTGCTTGTCATCCGACTCGATGGCTTTCTGCAGATTCTCGCACTCGTGCTGGATGAGAATGTTCTGGCGGGTCAGCAGTTTAAGGGTCTCGCGAGTCGGGTCACTGGCATTCGGAGGCTAAAATATGTTTACAATTATAAAACATCCTTATAAAGGGAAGCAGGCAAAATGTTGCCAGTTGTATGGATCTCTGTATCATAAATGGCTTCACAAGCTGTTTTTGAAAAATCATATCCAGACTTATCTAGGTTTGATTTTAGCTTTATAATAACAAAAATAGATCAACAGACATTTATGCGAAACCCATAGGGATTATATTTCTGTCCATCTTACCAAGTTGGCATAAAGGGCAATTAAATCAGTCACGGCACTGCGAATAAGATCTCCATGTGGAGCAATCGATTGCTTTTGATCCTCCGGCACTGGCTGCATTGCTCTTATGAGCTCCTTTAGACAGCGCGTCACCAAGTCGGAGCGCACTTTGACTTCCTCACCAAAGGGTTTGCCATCCCCAGCCATTTGGTACATGCTGGTCGTATTCCGGATATCTGTATGGCCCTTTGCCACGTTGGGAACCAATCGACGCTCGTACATGCTGGCTGGACGCTTAATGGTCGACTGATTTGATGAATCATTGGAAGAGCCGCTTTCCCCATTGGCAGTCCCACCTTCAGGAAGCGACAGAGGCTCGTGCTCTGTATCCGGACTGCTCAAGCTCAGATCAATGCGACTATGCAAAGGTTAATTAAAAACAAATCATAAAATAAAAGCAGGCTTAATAAATTCAAATAATAAATCTCACAGTGGCTCATCGTACACGCTGTTGTTGGATGCGCTCGAGAACTTGGACTTGAGCTGCGAGTTCTCGCTGGACAGCATCTGCACTACGTTCTTTAGCTGATTGATCTCCGATTTATAATCGCTCAACTGTTTGCGCAGCGTTTCCATTTCGTTGTGCGAATTCGCGTTGCGCGGTGGCGTATGCACAATAGCCTAAGTAAAATAAAGCAAAAAACAAGGATAATAAATCAACATAAAACAAGGAAAACTAAATTATTACAAAATCTTTAAAAATAAATAATACACAAAAACAAAAGGCGAGACAGACAAATCACGGAACCAACTACAACTTATTTAAACTACATTTTCACAAGTATCCGCTAGTTTTATTGAGGCTTATATTCTACATTTGGACTTCTACCTTCGAAAATGGATTAGGTTGCCTAAAATCAGGGAGCTATAGTGCCCTGGCCTACGGATGAACACAATGGGTACAGCACGGGTTGTCTACATGTCAGTCTTCGCTTACGCTTCTAGCCGAAGCTATTGTTCAGCTTGAGTATCTTTTGCCGCATTAGGTTTACCTGCTGGGCCATTGGTGGCACTGGGGCATAGTCATCATCGCTGGCCACCGGATCATATATGGGCTCGTCGTCCGACAGATTCGGATCATGGCCGCCCTGCTCGAACGAGCCGAGCAGCATGGAGTTGTTGGCATACGGCAGCGATTGCAGCGACTGTTGCCCGGGCACTGGGGCATCCATTGGACGCAGGTTGGCCATATTTTGCCGCCTCATGGCATCCACGAGCACGTCGGTCAACAGACCAGTAAACTCGCCGCGATTGAAGCGTGCCAATTTCTGACGACCCTGTAGACGAAACCATGTCAATGAATGAAGGTTCGAATCATTTCATTAATGTATCGCGAGGTCAAACCTGATTGCGCGTGGCGCTCAAAAATGGATTAGCCGGCAAAAATGGAACAGTTGCATGATCAGCATTCAGGGTGCTTGTCGACCAGACTGTATGGTTACGAAAAATACGATTTTTTTCTCTTGTTTTGTTATGTTTTGTACTCATACTCACTGGCTTCGCACTCGCGTCTGTCTACCTCATCGTAAAGGTCCATGACCAGCTCCTCAAACATCTTATTTGGCACGAGTTGCAGTTTTCCACGGGCAATCTTCAGCTGCTCGCTTATGTCGGCGCCATTGGCATCCGGAATAATCATGTGTCGGCCACTCTAAGTATGAAATGATTAATTAAACAACTGAGAAATTAGTAGGGTATGCAGTAGAGTGCTACAAAGGTGGAGTCATCTTTGGTACACGTTATTTAGAACTAGCTGTTTTGCTTCAGCATAATGCCAATTAAAGTGTAATTTCATTCTCGCTGGTCTCGGGACCAAATGCAATAGATGAAAGATATAAACTCACCGCATGGTCGGGCTTTTTGCCACCCAGGAAGGTGATGATCCTGTCGGTGACATCGTACATTGCATCAAGCAGTCTTTCGGCGATGGTGTTATGATTGTTGGCTCTGGCCAGTTCCAGAGGAGTCATTCCATTGCCATCCAAGGCATTCACATCGGCCCCATAGATGAGCAGCATCTCGATTTGCGACGCCTGGCCGAACTTGGCAGCCATGTGAAGGGGCGTTGATAGTTTGTCCTCGTGGTAGTAATTAGGGTCTGCACCCTGAACCAAGAAGCGCAGTGAGGTCTCTAGATTACTGGTCCTCACGCTGGCGTGGAGTTGTCTACTCAGTTCTTGTTCCAGACTGCCCACAGAGCCGTTGCCATCATCATCATCTTGGAGACTGGGTTTTAGCACGAACGTAAGATTCACATGCTTAGCTTTGATGAAATCGGATTTGGTGGGATGAAGTGCATCCTTGGGCGTGGGTTTCCGCCAGCGTGGCACGTGCTTTCCTCCAGTGGAATTGGTGCTGCCATCCAGCAGATGGTGCTCCCACACGCTGTTGGCTCCATGGGCGTTCAGTGAGTTGACAAAGTTCAGAATCGAGGGTTCCCAGTTTCCCTGGCGCAGAGACTTCACAATGGAGATGTGCCTGCCCAGACTGCGGTGCACAGAGCAGCAGTCGGCGCAGAGCAGGATGCCCCGGTTGATGCTCGCCCAGGATGGATCACCAGCTCCGCAGTCGCCACAAACTTCAGTTTGCAGACGGGATTTCCCCCTCGACATCTTGGTTCTGGTCGAAATCGTAGGCGTGGCTGGATCGGAATGATCCAAATCCGGCGGCGCTATAAATAACTTCCTGTGCGCTTCGATTATACTGCTGGCGAAACACATTCAGCATTCCAAGACGCTCACAAGCTGCAGGGGAGATACGAAAAATAGAACACCGAAGTTGAAAAAAACTCGGACAAACTCAAGTGGCTTCGTTGTGAGTCAGTTGCGAACTGTTTGCATTCTGATTGGAAATCGGGAAGGCTGGCGGTAAAAGGTCAGATGTGAGCAACTGGGGCTCACCCCTGGCCATCAATTAGGAAAATTACTTTTAATTAAACGCGGGGAGCAGCAGAAGAAAACATTTGCGGATCCCTTTTTAGAATTTGTTTTATTTTTTTTGCGAGGCAGTGTGACCAAGTAATAGCACTTGCAAAGCGCCAGGTTTGAAGTGACAATGCTGACAAATGAAGCAGCTGTGTTTGCTCGCTTTCAAGCGGTTTTAAATACTTTAATTGAAAAGCTATTAAAGAAAAGCGAAAATGTATTTAATCAAATTTTAGAAATGCACTACAATCCCTAAAAATCAAAAACCAAGCAGATGTACCTTTCAGAACCGGCCTTGCCAGACTTATTAATTTTGACGACTGTCCTTACTATACATCGTCATCAGAGTATATAGTTGTCTCACTTGCACTCCCTTAAAAAACATATGTTTATAAACAGATGTCACAGTTTTAGAACCACTGCTGCTTTTGGAGCACATGTGCCAAAACAAAACAATTTTGCCGACTTTCAATTCAAATTTAATTCTTATTAAACATTAAAAGCGGTCATAAAGAAAAGCAGCATGCAAGTGGAGAATCTGCATACTTCAGTGGCCTGCAATCGCTGCACGGAATGCGCGGATTGGGGTCCAAATGGTTGGATTGCCTATGGAGCCTGTAATGCCATAGCCATAATGGATCCAAAAGTACGAACTGGTGGTTTCACAAGAAGATTTAGTATATCTAACCATTTATTAGTTTCAAGGCAACTCAGCCAAGGTCCTGTTCACTCTGGTGGAGCACACAAAGCGAGTGAACACTGTGAGGTGGTTGGATTGCGACAAACTTCTCTCCGGGGGCGATGATGCAAAGGCGTTTCTCTGGGAACTGGATGAAACGGGAACCACCAAGAGCTTCCCTCTCGAAGGACACACCAGTGGCGTAAATGCTGTGGATGGAGTCCGCCAACAGGATGGGTCCTGGCTTTTGGCAACCGCAGCAGCAGATAGCACAATCAAATTGTGGACTTTCCAAGAAAATGATTGCATGTGCTTTCAAACCATATCCTTATCCGGCGGATTCTGCTTTTCCCTTCGCCTGAAGCCGCTGCCCAAGAGCAACCAGGTTTTGCTGGCCTTCAGTGGCGATGATGAGACAGTTTCCTTGTGGACGGAACAGATAGTAGCCACAGGTGGTGGAGATTCACTGCGTCGGCAGTTCCAACGCGTGCACAAGCTCACTGGCCACGAAGATTGGGTTCGAGGTCTGGATTTCGTTGTCGATGGAGAGGATTTGTTGCTGGCCAGTGGCTCGCAGGATAACTTTATTCGTCTTTGGAGAATCGCGCCGCGCAGCGAGGAGCAAATGCAAAAGAATCAGGTTGATCTGCTCCAATTGAGCAAGAACGACGATGAGATAAAGGTGGAGGAAAAGATACTGCAACTGGGAAAAGAGGCCTGGTATGCAGTGAGCTTGGAATCGGTTCTATATGGACACGAGGGATGGATTTATGGGGTTCACTGGCACAAGACACCCGAACAAGGTAAGTCACAACAATTGATCTCCACAAATACTTTTCTCAAACCTTAACCCTCTAGAGCTCCGTCTGCTATCCGCCTCTATTGACAAGACCGTCATAATTTGGGCACCGACGGAGGAAGGCGTTTGGTTAGAAGAAGTTCGCGTAGGCGAAGTGGGTGGAAACTCCGTGGGCTTCTATGGTGGAAAGTTCTCCGGCGATGGACACTCGATCATGGCCCACAGCTACCAGGGAGGATTTCATATTTGGAACCAGGATCCAAATCGACCTCAGCTCTGGACCCCAAATGTCATTGTGGGTGGTCATTATGGCGAAGTGAGGGATCTGGCTTGGGAACATAGCGGCGCCTATTTGATGACCGCGTCTGCAGACCAAACAACTCGACTGCACGCTCCGTGGCTGCAGGATGAAACTAATCCCACTTGGCATGAGCTGGCGCGCCCACAAATTCATGGATACGATATGCATGCGTTGGCTTTGCTTTCACGTTATAAATTCGCAAGTGGAGCAGAGGAAAAGATTGTGCGGACTTTTCAAGCGCCAGCCAACTTCATTGAGAACTTTCGTCACATCAGTGGGATAGAAAATGATGACGCGGGAGACGTCCTGATGGATTGTAAGTAGCTGAAGGATTATATTACTCTCCGAATCTTTAGTTTACTTACCTTTTAATTTATTTAACTTTATATAGCTCTTCCCAAAGGAGCTTCCGTGCCTTCTTTGGGATTATCCAACAAGGCTATCTACAAAGTCGAATCAGCAGTGGAGTCGACCAGTAAGGGTAAAGATGAATACCCGGACAATTACTTTTTGCCTATTGCTTTGGAAACGCCGCCTCAGGAAGAGACTTTAATGCAGAATACACTTTGGCCCGAGCTGCAGAAGCTTTATGGCCATGGCTACGAAATCTTTGCACTAGCCGCCACTGCAGATGGTTCCGTCTTGGCCTCCACTTGCAAAGCCAGCAATGCCGAGCATGCTCAGATTATTTTATGGTGGGTATAACTGCATGGTGGGTATTACAGCTTGATATAAAATTTCATTTAGCATCACTTAGTTTGCTGGTGAATCATTGCTTAGTGGTGCACATTAGAATGTTAAGAACGAACTGATGTTCTCCTTTTTCAGGAACCCTTCAAATTGGAAACAAATGCAGAAGCTGAGTGGGCACCAGTTGACTGTGACCCAACTTAGATTCTCCCCCGATGCACGATATCTGCTATCAGTTTCCCGGGATCGTCGCTGGTGTCTCTACGAGAGGCAGGATTCCTCGGTGGGCTATCAACTGGTGGCCAGCACTGACAAGACCAATGGAGTTCATACACGCATCATTTGGTCTTGTGATTGGTCGCATGATGGTCAATACTTTGTGACGAGCTCAAGAGATGGAAAAGTAGTGGTTTGGAAAAAGGAAGAAGACTGCAGGGAGTCTTCGCTAAATGGCTGGCAGGCGAATGGAGTTCTAGACCTTAAAAATGAGTCAATCACAGCTGTGGCTTTTTCCAATGCTTACCTTAGTGGTACAGATGACACATACATTCTTGCGTTGGGAACGGAAACTGGTCTGATAAAGATATATCAGTTTGTTCGAGGAGATTGGAAGTTACTCAGCGATTTGAATAAGAGGTTGGTTTAATTTATCATTATTAATGTGCTCTAGTATATATGTTTTGTAAACTTTTAGCCAAGCTCATCATCTCACAGTTCGGCGTCTGCACTTCCGCCCTGGAAAACAACTCCAGCTTGCGAGTTGTGGTGAGGATCACTTGGTGCGCATCTACGACATTAAGCTCACATCAGTTTGACTCCATGTGGATTAAAGTAGCCTTATTAACTCCAACCGCTGCGTTTAATTAGACGTCTGTATCATCTGCAGACAGAGTGGATAGGGGATGGGTTTCGCTCGTCTCGCCTGATTTATCTGAAATTCGCTATCTAATCTGCTGCAATTAGCTGTGTTTGGGGTTCTCCCCGTGGCTCCTGTTGTACGTGGTCTGATAAGATGTTATTGACGCCTAATTAGCTACAGAATATTGGCGCTGCAAGCACTTCGATTTGGGTATTTAAGTAGAATGGTAAAATATCTTCATTCACAGTTTGTTGTCAACAATTCAACATGAGGGCAGCAATAGTTTTGGCACTTATCGGTACAGTTTTGGCGGCTCCGCCAGTCAGGCTGATGCCGAAACAAAATAGTGAACATGATCAGTACGCTCATATATTTGCGAAGGTACGGCCACCAGGCCAGAAGCACCAGAACATTGAGATTGAATTCCAGCCAGAGCACCACAACTCTCAGTCGAGCAACCACGTCGAAACGGAAATCAAGCATGTGGAGCACAAGCAGCCTCAGCACCTGGAACATGAGATCAAGGAGCAGAGTTCTTCTCCTATTTCTCAGGTGGAGTCGAGACCTCCTCACACCTTGGACTTTGAGATCAACCCTGTGGAGAAGAAGCCACCCCAGCGATTGGAGTTTGATGTGAAGCCGCAGCACGACCAGAACTCTCCCCAGGGACATTTGGTTTCATTGGGCGTCAAGCCAGTGGAGCAGAAGCCTTCTCACCTCTTGGAGGTCGAGATTAAGCAGCAGCAGCAACATTCTTTGCCAAGTCATCAGGTGGAACTGGAAATCAAGCAGGTGGAACAGAAGCCTCCTCAGCACTTGGAGGTCGAGATCAAGCCGGTTGACCAGAAGCCACCTCACCGTCTGGAGCTTGAAGTCCAGCAGCAGGTGCAGCACCAGAACTCCGAGCATGGACATTTGGTTGCTTTGAGACCAGTGGAGCAGAAGCCCCAACACATCGATCATGAACTGAAGAACTCCCAAAAAATCGATCTGGAAGTTGCTCAAGAGAATGAGCCCATGGCTTCCCAACTCCAGAACCAACATTTCAACCTCAGTCTGCACCAATAGAACGGTGGGCCACAAAATGTATCCGTTTTACAAAGTGCATTAAATATGTATAATTACAAAGCGAGCGTTTTCACTGACCAGTCCTCCCAAGGTGGTTGTTAAATGAGAAATAAATAAAAATGGTCTGGAGCGAGCACAAGGAGCCGCAGTTTGCAATTTCCGTTTAGCTGGTGCTGCATAGTTTTGGGCCAAGACAGCAGCCATGGCCACGTGTCCGGGATCGGGAGTTTGAAGTGCGGCGGAGTAAGGAGTCGGGAATGGTGCCTGGAGTGGTGCGGGGTGCTGAGTTATGGCCAGAGCGTGCCACCTTTTAAACCGCAGCTTGCAATTTCCGTGCTCCAACTGACTTTATGATTGCCATTGGCTTCTGGCTAAAGCTTCAGCAGCAGCACCATTGTTGTCCAAACTTTCGGGATGGGATGAAAAGGAGCGGAGTGGAGCTGGAAATGCGGTTAATTGGCTGGCGGCCATCTTTCACTGGCACTTTAATTATGTTTTCGTGGAGTCCACAACTCCACTTCTAGGCAACTTCCATATCTCTATCTATAACTCTATCTCCTTCCCGACGAATGTCGTTGAACCGCCTCATAGATAAGCGCATAAATCTGCACTGCATTGTTCCGGCTGCCACAATGGGTAGAAAGTTAACTATTGAATTGCATTTAGGCCACGTCGGAGGTCGATTGTCCTCGCACCTATTCAAAGTCGGCAATATCCCGCGGGGGGTGGTTTCACAGTGCCATAGAGCCCACTGCTCCCATGGCTCGATGCTGGATG
Source organism: Drosophila yakuba (assembly GCF_016746365.2). Taxonomy (NCBI): domain Eukaryota; kingdom Metazoa; phylum Arthropoda; class Insecta; order Diptera; family Drosophilidae; genus Drosophila; species Drosophila yakuba. Next base: position 5,195,317 of record NC_052528.2, on the reverse strand, counting down.
GATCCGGGACTTCCTTCTACGCTTGTTCACATCGCATGGGGCTGAAAAACCGCGAAAAATGTTGCCTCCATGATTGGTTTATTTTCGGGATTACACATAACAAAGTTTTAGTTCCTGTTCAGAGGAACATGGTTTTTTGTTGAGAATAAGCACTTCTTTTGTTAATACTTTTGTAATGCTTTTATCGGGTGGTCTAAAAAGTACCAATGTCCTGTTGACATTTTTGTACGCTTACCCTTTTGGCTATTTTCAAAAATTTTTTATGGTGAACTTAAATTCAATTTTGTTATCTTTAATATATGGCTAGCAACCTTTCGAAGATTTTCATAAAAGTTCCATGTAAATCATTTTGATGTTGCATGAAGTTATTGGTTTTGAAAGACATATGGCTTGAAATACACTATAATATACTTCATAATGTGATCGTCAATAGTTAAAAATTGCTAATTGCTAGTTCATTTAGTTACAAATGAAATGCTACTATATTCATGAAATGTTATACAGTATATATTTGGTGCAATCAGGAAAAATTTTGTACAGTGCAGCGCTTTTCGCACGCGTTTTTATTTTGAGTCAAATATTGGCAAACAAAGCGGCCATTGCAATGGCGCTACACGCGTTTCCGCTTCCGCCGAAAGTTGCACGGAAAAAATCCATACATTCATGCATTTGCGCCGAAACTTTTGTTCAACTTGCATTGTGCTGTGGCATGATTCCACTCTTTATTTATTTTCTTAGTCCCGCCATTTGTTATTGCTGCAACAATTTTGCATTCTGCGGAAAAAGTTTAAGTTTCAATTGCAGCGAACGTGCCCCAGAGTTGCTGACAGCCACTGGAGCAGTGGAAACTGAAGCCATTCTAGCCATAACATGTGTAAACATATTGCCCCCTCCTCCATCACCACCACATCCAGAATCCAGCATACAGCATACAGCATCCAACATCCAGCATCCAGCATCCAGCATCCTGCATCCTGCATCCTACTTCCCCACCGAAGTCCTCAGATCCTTTCGTTTGCATGTGTGTCAGTAGTGGATTTCGCTCGGGTTGCGCTTTCTGTTTGTCTGCCATAGTTTTTTGTTTGACTTGACGTCCAATCTTGCTTCAGCTGCGAAAAAATTGCTCTAAAATTGTGGGAACTAAGCGGTTTCTAAGAAAAAAAGTTGCACATCCTAGAATCAGGTGGATGGATTAGTACGAACAATTAATCCTTTCGAGAAACAAACTTCATCGCAGGCAACAACTAAGTTGACACTTTTTGGAAAAGCAGTTTCTTAATGGAGTTAGAGGATTGCATTATTTTTTCTTTTTCACTTTGGTTTTATTGAAGCTTTTACTAACAAATATAAAAAAATCACACAATTTTTATTAAAATGGAATTTACTAGAAAAAAATGCATTACGGATTTGATTGTAACCCGTGGTTCTGCAGCAGCTGTTCTACTCTTGTTTGGGTGACTTACCGATTAAACAAAAACCCTGACCCAAGTCTGTGGGCTCTCCACGACTCCACTGGATCCCGAAATTATTTGAAAATTAATTATTCCGGAGAGTTGGCGTATGCCAGCCATATCCATATATTTCCCCCCTGCTATTCGCCATCACAAAGGCATCACCCTTTCCCCTCTGCAGCCGCACACCCCCACATATGTTTCGCTCGTATTTCCGCTTTGGCTGCACCAACAACAATGTCACGCGCTCCATGATTTGTGCATTTCCGTTTTTTTGGCAGCACGAACGCGACAGGCACGAACATGCAAGCGGGGGCGAACCGGAAGCTGCCGAGCAGCCATCGCCGAGCCCAAAAACTGCGACAAAGCCTATTGATGCGAATGGAGCATGGAGCGGCGCATTTGGCCCAGTTCGAAGTGCTGCGGGGGACTGGAGCTGGTGGCCCAATTTAAATCGCCAATTGATTGAGCCACCAATAGCACTGCTCTTTGGCGCATTTGCCGTTGTAACAAGCGAACTTCAAATCGAAAACTTTCGGCCTGCTAAGCCCAAAAGCCCAAGCGTTCAAAGTTTTTCAATTACCTGACCACGCTGTGCTCCTGTTTCCACAATCCTGCAGGAACCCGTAGCAAATTCCCATAGTTTCGTTTGCTCGGGTGGTGGAAAAAAGGGCAAGTTTAACAAGACAACAGGAAAACCTGGTAAAAGTAGCAAGTTAAAAGTTTTGGCGCAACAGAAAACGAGGGAAAGGGAAAAAATGAACTCGCGATGTTGTGGATTTTGATTATAAATATTGTAATATAAACCTGTAACCCGTAAACCGTAACCCATAGCCCGTAACCTGTAGCCTGGTCAATTTAGTGTGCTAGTCCGTTTCCATTTGTCTACGAAGCCTTTGAAAGTGGGTAAACCTTAATTGTTTTCCAATTAGTTTTGCTGCAAAAAGTTTGAAGTTCATTTAGCTCCTCCCACTCGCCGTGTTTTTGCCCCAGCTTCATTTCCTGCTCTTTTTTTTGTTCGAGTCGGTCGCAGTCAACATGGCGTATGATGAATTTTTAATTACGTGTGCTGCAAGCTAACCAGACAGAAAAAGTGAGGAGGCAGAAAAAAGATTGGTAACAACTGTTTGCCACTTGCAAATTGCAGCCACCCAAAAAAGTATTCGAAAAACACGAGGGCCTCTAGAAGATAGTTTTTCCTCAATTTTTTTGGGCTGCAACCTGCAACATGCAACATGGAGCCAGCATATATACGAGTATTTACCGGGGCGTTGTGTTCATAACTGCAAAAAGATAATTACACAGTCGCCTTGCAGCATTTAGAGTCCTGCCCTTGACAATGAGCCTGAACTGGGGTTTGGCTTAAACGTCGGACTTATGCCGTGATGTTTGGCCGCCACTTTGAGCCCTGTTTAAACTCCGGTGCAATTTGTGTTTGCTGAATGGAATCGAAAACAATTTCAATTGTTTCATGCGCGAATCGCTTTCGGCCATTTTCAACACTCCTTGATTGCAGTTGTAAATTTGCAAAAAATGTGAGAGCAAACGCTTTTGTGTACTGTCAACAGAAAAACAGCCCCATCATCACCTACCGGGCTCATCATGATGCCAGCAATTCCACAGAAACCACTGCACCACCGCAGGGAAATGGCCCGAATGCAGGAGCCAACGGGCGTTTTTCCAGCATTTACGATTTCCCTTATTGCCAGTGCTTTCATTTCGCTTTTCGGACACTTTTCCTGCCCGCTGACAATTTCATGTTTTTTATCAATATGCCTGCCTCGAAATGCCTCGCCTGAAATGCCATTCAGCTGGACATCTGTAATGCATTGCATCCATAACTTTTATTTCGTCCTGAAATTATCCTATTTGCAGGCTGCTGTGATATAATTTTACGCGACAGACCGCCGTTAATGGTATTTTCAAGGCTCCCTTCTAAGGAAAATAAATTAAGATTTACAGTCGACTGTGAAACACTGCCAACATTATTTACAATAGGCCAACATATCAGCTGAAATGGATTATCGAATTGATTTAACATTTTTCGCGTTCTTTCGAGTTAATTCGTTTAAGTTGATCTAAATATTTTTATAGTAATAAGGCGAATTTATCATAAATACTTGAGGAACTACATTGAAATATTTTTCATTAAAATAGTTTTAAAGGGCAGTTAACAATATATTTAGCATAAAGTTAATGCATTTATAGTCAAATAAAATATGCCCGCTGGCAAAAAAGTGAGCTGTGCGTAACACGCGATTCAGTGTGCATTTGAAAATGAAAGAAAGTGTTAAATATGTTTTTTAATTAAATATGTCCATGCATAATAATCCGGAGGGCATTCGGTTTATGGCATTTAAATCGAACTGGTAACTCCGTGCATCCGCCTCAGTTCGTTCAGCTGTCACGGATTTTTTTTCGCATTTTCGCATTTTTTTTACAGCTTTTCACTGGCTGCAGCTGCAGGGGGTTAAAGTTAATTTGTTTACGCTGATGTGTCAATATAAAAATTCGCTTTTTGCGACTTCATCAAGGGCGGCGAATAGATTTGTCGGTGAAACAAATTCGCGCCATATCACGGGGATTTATAAATTCAATATTCCGCTGAGCTCGTTTAAGAGCAAAGCTGTGCCAGTCGATTGATGTGGTTGGCACTGGTCGTCTCTGAAAAACAGGGACAAAAGAGAACCGGGTTAAGCCGAGAAAATCAACTTTGACTTAACAACATTAAAAGCGCACTGCTTTAAGGCCTTTAAGTTAATTTCCACGGCAAGGACAGACCCGCTCCCGACTGAAAAGATGATAAATTTTTATGCCGAACGACTCCGACGGCAAGTTTATAAGTATGCTTGTGTGTTTCTGCCGCTCGAAAATGGGAAACTTCGAGGAAACACAGCCGCAACTTTAGCGGCGACATTTCCTCGGGGCTTTGCCGCAAATTATGCGGTCGGGGACGTCTTGCCACCAGAAGGAACTGCCTGGGAACACTTAAAAAAGATTCTCGAATCGTCATTAAAGGGGAAAATTACCCATCATTTACGTGCGTTTATTTATCCTTAATTTGGTAAACATTATACAACGATGAACGGCAAGTTGCTTACATATTTTTATAGCTTAACACTTAAAAGTTAAATAAACATGGTCGAAAATCTGTCTCTATTATTATGACAGTGCTGGATTTTATTATGAATATTCCAAATTTTTTAGAGTATGTTTTATAAATAAAGGAAGATAATAATAAAAAAGGAAATTGCAATGATTATCTCAATTAAGTTTTTAGATATTTTTCTGTAATATTGTATACACTTTTTTTAATGAAGAATTCGTGGTGGGGTTTTAATGATATATTTATTTCTGTTAAAGGTTTTCTGGCTAACTGTTATGCCAAGATTTTTTAGAGAGGGTAATTGTGCAACGACCTGTGAGGTAAATCAGCTCTCTTTAAAGTTTGAGTGTGAGAAAATTTCTTGAAGCTATAGGATACTGAATCTAAAGACCATCTCAGTGCACAGTGCTATTATGCAAGTTCTAATGTCTAACTTATTGAGCTGTAATGTTTTTCCAAGTGGAGTTTAAGGGCGACTGGCAACTGGCAACTGGCGAATGGCAGCACCTGCTGCTGTCAGAACGGATGGGCTGCCTCGGCACTCATCTGGCCCCCCATATCTTCCCGCCTGTTGAAGGGTGTAGGGGTAGTTTGATCCAGACCCCCAAAATCCCCCTTCGGAGTGAGCGATGGCTGTTTGAACGGCGTCGACTGTCATATTACACGCTGCACGTAATTTGTATAGAGCGCTCCGCCCGCGCCGAGTAATTTATGCATCCATCAATCGCACGAGTGGCGCTAATTGATATTACTTTGGTGGACGGAAGGAAAGTGCATCATTGGGTGGGGCCAATTGTTTGCCAACAGTATTAGCAGCAGCGGCCATTTATTTTCCCAACAAATTGCTATAATGCAAAATGTTATGCGGAAATGCGATTTGCAAGTTCAACTTGAGCGGACTGCTAATGGCGAACATGCACTTTGCCATTAACAAATATTTCTGCAGCGCTGCAGTATTGATTTTTAGCCCTTATCTAGCGGGTCCTTTGCATGTCGCTCTCGCCGATGTCAGAGTTCAAATTATGAGTTCATCGCAAGTCGCGAGCACAAAGCAACACTTGCCAACAAAGCTCGGATACACTCGACGTCAGACAAAGGCAAAAGCAGCACTAATAACCAGTGGCGTACGAGGGGGTGGGCACTACAAAAAACCATACTTTAATTAGGCACAATTCTAAGATACTCCAAAATTACTCCTTTATAATTAGGTTGTTTTTTAAATTCTGCAATAATTATTAGAGTACAATATAATATGTATTTGTTGTAATGGAAAATCTGCATACACCCCAGCCAACTTCCTGGATGCGCCACTGCCAACAACTACAGACAACTCGAGTGTCATTGTGTGCACATGTGTTTGATGTGCGTGTAAGTGAGTGGGTGGGTTAAATGGGTGAAATGGTTACTGATGACAGGGTGGGGATCATTTTTGCCTTGTCCAAACGGTTGTCAGTGCTGAGACAATGCAATTGCAGTAACTACTCCTCACTTCGAATTCCGAGCAGAAGTCACGGCACTCGACAAGGAAAGGCCATTTCATATAGCAACGAATGTGGAGAGTTTTTTGCCAAATCCCGAAAGCAATGGATTTCTAGTGAATGGGAATTTAGTGAAAGGAAAAGCATTGTGCGTTGAAAATACTCAACTTTTATTTATAAGAACGCTTGCACTTATTCTGAAAATCAAAGCATTTCGACTTTGTCTCTAATGGAATTTATTAAAATCGATGTTTGGGCAACTATAACTATACATGCCCATAGATACTAAAAAAATATTTTAATTTTTGATTTTCTTGAGGAACTAGGTACATATATTAGTTAAAAATGTTTATTAACCCAGTCTGTTTAAAAAAGGTTTTTTGAACCTTTTTTTGCTAGCGGGAGTCAGTGATTGAGCAATCACAGCCAGCTCCTCCGGTGACAACACTTCATTCTGGTGATGGGGATCAGCTGGGACTTGCCCACACCCGGAGCCACCGGCGGGAGTGGACTTAGGGGCCACCTAGTTGACCATAAACTAGCTTTGGCCGCCCGCCGGGGAGAAGTGACCTCGCCCTCGGTTTGACTCCTGTTGTCAAATGTCAACTTAGTGGGCCTGGGCTTGGGGATGGCACAGAATGGCACGGAATGGCACAGAATGGAGTGGAAAGGATGGATGGTAATGGAGGAGGTGTCGCCTCAACTCAACTCCACTCGGAGCATTTGCTTTTGTCCGCTCACCTGATGCAGATGCATCCAGCTTGTTGTCTGTTTGCTGCTCCTGGCAGCAAACAATGCCGAAGGGTAGGGATTCGAGCTTAGTCGAGCTATTATGATGAGCTGGCTCCGAGTTCGGGAGCTGTGTTAATGACAGCGGAAGTGCACTTTATTTAATTAATATGTTATAATTATAACGTGCTTATGTCTGCTCATGTGTGCAGTGGGTGAAGTTGGGTGGAGATGGGTGGTGGCCGTGTATGCCCGGATTAATGGGTGAAAAAGTAATCAAGTGCAACGCACTCGGGCAATTCTGCGAAGCAAATAAAGTGCCAGTGCAAATACTGCCAGAGAATTAATTGAAAGATCATTAACTTACTCGACGCTGATAAGGTGCCGCAGGTGGTACTAAAATGAAATTGGTTAAGCTCTCAAACCATTAACCGTTCTGAGAGTATGCTATTAAGTGGATATATTACTGGCAGGGATTGATTAAAAAAGCTTTTGCAATGGAAACTCTGTCCTCTGTCTGTTTTGCATGATTGACAAGCTTGCTTTTCGAAATTAAGTGATTAAAAAATTATATAAATTTTTTTGTAACGATTTTTTTTATTTATAGGAAATTTGTCGATTGATTGCTTTTCAAATACTTCCATTGGGCGTGGAACAGTTTTAATCGAGTGCATTTCAAGTTGGTTGTTTGGAATCAAGTGTTCTAAGTGCTACAGAAAAACTGCAGTAACTTGTTGTACACTCGTTTGCTTTATTGGCGCACTAAATTGATTATGAATTTGATATTAACTTTTAAGTGCCCCCCTAATTGTGCTAATTGCTGGCCCTCAGATTGCCAGGGAGTTTGGAGTTTTGTGCGATAGTAATAGCATTAATTATGGGGCATATCAAGCAAAGCTACCAGTTAACACGAGGAACTTTGCCACATGCGGCGTAAAATGTCAATTATTTCAATTAAACAGGCTTTCGCCGCGCAGAGGTTACCAATGGCGATAGCATTCAATCAGCATCAAATTCTACGCACTTAAAAGAAATATGTTGCCACATGGTATTTTGGTATTTAGTCTGATGCCCTGTCAGGGCCATTAAAAGTTTCTCCGTCTCACTTCTAATAACCAATTAAAGTGCAAAAATAAACATTAATTATGCGTTAGAGTGGCGCAGTTCGAAATGTGTTGCAACTTTCTATTCGTTTCATAGTATTGGTGTGTGTGCGTTCGGCACTTTATACACAGGGGCGTGGTGACTGCCATTTTACGGTTTGGCTAAATTTATGCACATTGTTGCACTTCCTCGGTTGGCTTACATACATATGTGTGTGCGAATATGTGGAGTGGCATAAGTAATCAAGCAGCCAGAAAAGTGGCAAATGTGAAGTATTTGCCAGCCAAATGTTTTGGCCAAGTTAGGAATGAATTGCCAGGATGTCGTTGCTGCGAAATTTATGTGCATGATTTGCATAACCTGCCCCTCGAGTGTCTTAAATAACTGCATTTTAATATAGTTTAGTCCTCTCTGCATAATACACACCGCAAAATATTTACAACTGTAAGGATTACTTTCAAAACGGAATTGGGTAGGAAGTCCAGACGATTTTTGTTTGCAAAGAAAAGTAATATGATACTTGCCCTTAATTGTGGAAGTAAGTAAAATGGCTTATGTTCGATTGACTTTATAAAGTAGAAAGTTCCTGAATTAAATTCAAAACCAAATTATGACATACTAATATATTGTGTCCAGAAGTTTGTGTCTTAATAACCCAAGATTTTGGTCCCCAAATTGATTTGCAAGTGTATGCATTAAAACCAGTTTTTCCACGTGAACAGTCCTTCATTCTTAAGTATAACTCGCACTTTGCTCGACTTGCCGCCCCGCCCGTTCAAGTGTCAGTTGAAATTGAACTGCAGTCTGGATGGGGCCTCTAGAGCATCTATTGGCCCCTTCACAACAAGATGCAATTATTACATGACCGGCAACTGCTCCTTACCTTTGGCAAATAAGCGAAATAAGTGCTTTGGAGCAGTTGTTTTTCGTATAGTCCGAGGACGGCAAACTTTTCGCTGGCAAAGTTAAACAGCAGCGACTGAATAAATTGTCAAGGCTGCGCCATCAAAGATACTGGAAAGGGATGAAAATGAGGGTAAGTCGGGTAAGGGGGTAAGTTGCCGAAAAAAGTTACCTAACGACGAGCTCCAAAAGTTCAAATAAGCTGAGCTCGGCAAAAACAGGCAAGTGAGGGTTGCGTTATTATTAACTTTATTAGTTTATATTCAATTGGGGCATTATTGTCGGCACTAACAAGGCAGCTTTATAAGAGGGAGCGAACTCTCTTTTAACAAATTCGCATGAATTATTATTATGCCGTAACATTATCGATAAAGGTACATTTTAACAATATCTTTTTGATTTGTTGTTGTTTTGGGTAAGTAGGATTTGAAGTTAGTTTAATAAAAATAATATTAATTATTGCTCCCTAGGAGAAGTTACTGTAAAAGCATTCACATTAGTTATTAGTTTTTAGCTTCTAAAATATCTTGCTCTTGCAATAAGCGAGTGCATTATTGCACGTTGTAATTAATATTAAAGATATCTGGTAAGAGCAGATACCCCAATAAATGCCATCGGTTTACTACGCCCTCACATTCGTCTGTCAGGTGTCAGCTTAATTGTTGACAACATCTGCTGGCGCGTGCGGTTAATTAGCCAGCCATATGATTAATCAATCGCCCAGAGTCCTCGGTCCTCGATGCCGGAGTCCTAGAGACTCCTTCTCAGTCCGTGGGACAGGACCAAGTGCGTCTTGTTACGCCGCACAATGAATACCAAAAATTCAATTAATTTGTGAATAAACGTTAAATTGAATTGCGTTTGCGGGCTGCCTGTTGCAGTCGGTGCATAATTGCCAGTGACATGGCTGCAGCTTCCACTTGCCAGTTCCCAGTACACAGTACACAGTACCCAGATCCCAGTTAACAGTTCCCAGTTCGCAGTTCGCACGCAGATCGAGGGTACCCCAGTGAGCTGGAGATCGTGCCAGCGCCATCTTTGACGGCTTCTTAATTAAAAGACTGTCAATCTGTGTGCTCGTCCTCGAATGCGTTCTATATACACGCGTATGTATATGCGCGGCATGAGGCAGCTGAGGTGGCAGAGGCATAGGAAGCGACAACCCGACAAGTCGACAAACCAGGCGAGCTGATGGCGTGATGTCCTGGCCTCCGGACTCCCAAGGATCCAATGCTTCGGGTGCAACCCGTTGCCGGAGTGCTATTGTTAGCATCAAGTCATGCGCGCACCAGGCTGTATCGCCGGCAAAAAGCAACAGCAGGGAAAACGCCAGCGAAAAATGAAAAGAAAATGGGAAATGAGCACAAAAAATTTCTCACCCAGTACCGGGTCTTTTTGCCGTGTTGACTGGGCTATATAGTCAAGTTTTAGAAGAGCTGCATCAGCTCCATTTTAAGTTATGTTTGCAAATGCAATCTTCAATTCAAGCACCTTTAAGTCACCTTTTCTATTGATTGCAAATTAAATTGATTTGATGGCTGTTTATCATAAACAGAAACACGTATACTTCAGCAAAAAGCCTTATATAGCATAATGCTTTTCCACATTCATTCATTTAGTTTTAGATTTTCAAGCAGTTTGCCGAGTAGTTGAAAACTACAACTAAAATGAGATGTTTTTAATAATGAACCCCGTTTGCCTTATCCATTATCATCCTAGAAATATATGGCCAAAGTTCGCATCTCTGCGTTTGCTCGCCACTCTTCTTTTAAGCAGGAAAAGCAAATGAAAATAACGCTGCAAGGCAGGGAAATACCCGTACAGGAAAAAATGCATAAAAATGACTTATAAAACATTTGCGAGCGTGCGAACGGAAAGTCGCTGGAGGAGAAGGTGGCGGCACATTGAGGGCCACCGCATCCCAGTGCTCTGATTCCCAGCCATCCCAGCTTTCCCACCACACCTCACCGCACCACAACCCAATCCCAGACCAAGCACAATCCCCAGCCCATCGCATCCGATCCCATTCGGGAACAGTATCCTTTGGCAGGCCGTACAAGTGCTGCTCATTGACAGCACGCTGACGTGATGTGTTTAAGCCTGCCGGGATGTCCTGCTGTGTGAAGCTGCCAGTGTGCTGCCTGCTTTTAGGCTGCAAGCTCCTGATGCACCGGAAAAAATCAGATCAACCAGTTATAACCCCATAGTAAACTTAAGTTCAAAATATTTTTATATATTATATATTATATTTATACCCGTTACTCGTAGAGTAAAAGGGTGTACTAGATTCGTTGAAAAGTATGTAATAGGCAGAAGGAAGCGTTTCCGACCATATAAAGTATATATATTCTTGATCAGGATCAATAGCCGAGTCGATCTGGCCATGTCCGTTTGTCCGTCAACATCGAGATCTCAGGAACTACAAAAGCTGGAAAGTTGAGATTAAGCATACAGACTCCAGCGACATAGAAGCAGCGCAAGTTAATCGATTCATGTTGCCACGCCTACTTTAACGCCCACAAACCGCACAAAGCTGCTACGCCCACACTTTTGAAAAATGTTTTGATATTTTTTCATTTTTGTATTAGTCTTATAAATTTCTATCAATTTGCCAAATATGAATTTGCCACGCCCACAAAGCGCCAAAAACTGTCAGTGATGAAGAGTCCCCCTCGCACTTCCACTAGCTGGCTGAGTAACGGGTATCAGATAGTCGGGGAACTCGACTATAGCGTTCTCCCTTGTTTTATTTTAGTATATTTGAACTATTTCTGTTTTGGTTTTATATATTTGACATTAGGAACATTATTTATTTTTTTTAATTGAGATTGGAAAATTAAAAACCTCAAAACAGTATAAGATACAAGAAAAATGATACAAAACTAATACAACTAATACATTTTTTCTTAAATGAATGAAAAATTCTGCTAAATAAAGAAGTATTAAATGTGGCTGTGAAGTTGGTTGCCCCTCAATTGAGTACAGCTTTTCTTGCAGTGCCTCAGCTACAGCCTTGAGATTGCGGCTCCCCGATATCCGTGCAGTGAGGATGCGTTCCATTCGCCGCGACGTGATGACTCCGACTGTGACGTGCCACAAATATCAATGCGGAAAAGGGGCAGGCTTAAGGATGCAGGACTTCGTGGCTCAACTCCTCTTCTTGAACACGTTTCGCACGTTCTCAAGTGTTGTTAGTTTCATCGCCGACCTGCCTCACGCCACCTAACTTTACACCTACCAACTTTTCGGGGGGCTCCGCCTAAAAGCCAAACTCCTCGCATTTTTCGAGCGTCAGCAACTTTGTTTTTCGCATGATTTACCGAGCAGATCCGTTCGTATATTTGTCGCTTCGACGTAATTTGCATATAATTTACAGCTTCTGGCGGCAGCAGGCCGCATCGGCAACTTTTCAAGTATTTCTCTGTATTTCCTCACACCTGCTCGCCAGCAAGGACGACGAAGACAAGCTCCTCGAAGTACCGCCGGCAAACAAGCTAAGAGCCAACGCGAAAGCACTCGGAACAACAAACATTTTAGCGCCACGCCATGCCGGTGAATATTTTTAAAGTTTTTGACATAGTTTTCCACGACGGCATCCAGCTGGGCATCCACGCCCACTTGAGCACGCCTCCCCCTCGCACGCACTCGCAAATTTTCGCAGTTCCGCAGTTCCGCAATTCGGAAAAGCAGCAGACGTCTGGCTAATGAGCTGCAGGAAGCCCACCTGCGAACGGGGGAAGCGTAATGCACTCGGTATGCATTTTTTATATCAACTTATAAGTGGTACCGCCAAAATAAAAAGTAAAGCAACACGAACTGTGCCACGGAGTTTCCCAGGTGGCAATGGCGTGGCGCGGAGTGCGCTAATTTAGATGATGCAGGTGTGAAGCCTGAAGCCCACGTAAATGGGTTAAAATGAGGCGATGGCTGGTGGGAGGACTGCTGGAAGGTGAAAGGTGGGGCAGCCACAGGACTCAGTAGTTCAGGTGGTTAGTTAGTGGAGTGCTTGCATTGCCACGTTTCGTTGGGAAGATGTGTGATTGTAAAGAGATCTTCTGTGCCAGGAAGCCACGGATAATTGGCAAAAATAATTAAAAATCCTGTGGATTCAGTAGAGCAACGCTTTAGACTTTTCAAAAAGCTGCCGATGACTGGAGAAAATAATAACAAGAATACTATAGATAAACCTAAATGAGGCTTGAAACGAAAAAATATTGTTTATTGTTGAAGGTAATGCTGCCCGTTCCTGCAATTTAAAAATCTGTATTGAACACGAGTATATATTTACACAGCGTATTCCTAAGGCGTATAGACTGCACCTAAAAGTGAAGCATACTTTTTGGAGCTCTGTGTGCTTTGGTGTCGCGAAAATCAGCTTTAGAAAGTTTTTTCGGCGTGCGATTGGCATAAATTCATTTGGATTCCAGTTCACTTCCTCGCACTTGGATGTATTAAATGTTTAAAGATTTTAATTACTTATGACATTTGAGTTTGAATTGCCCTTTTAAGATTGTGCAGCATTTTTGGTTATCTATGGTCCCACTCATATTTGTGCTATGTCTTTCTCCTCATTAGCTTTCTCCACAATTTACCCAATTTTTTTTCCATTTTTCTATTGCTTTCCCTTTTCCGGCAGCTATCTGCCCTCCCTGTTTGCCTTTTTTTCCCATTCTGTTGGGAAAAATTAACTTTCCTTGGCGTTGCATAAAATTTAAATTATATTTGCTTTTATTGCCGCTGTTTTATTTTATTTTATTTCATTTCGAGTCGCGCCCTGCTTTTGCTTTATTTTTTCACGATTGCTTGTTTTTCCTCCAGCAGCATTCTATTTTTGGTGGGCGCATCATTTCCATATCAATAACAGATGGACCTCGAGTTCGCGGCACTGCTCCCAGGAAAACGCTTGACCTGGGTCGGAAAAACTGGTATACTGGCAAGTTGGAGAGCAGGAAAACTGGAGCTCCTGGCACCACTAAAATCGCATTTGCCTTGGGGGATTATTTGCTATAATTCATGCTGTCAATGCAAATTGAAATTGTGTCACGCAGTCAAGTCGGGCATTTGACGTTCGCATTTTCCATTTTCCGCACTCGCCAATTTTCCAGCTTGCCTTTTCCTATTTCATTTATTTTTTCGCATTTTTTTCCTACACACCGCTCACCGCAATTGTTGGCCAGCTTATATCTCCCAGGTCCTGCCGGCGAAATCTCAAAACACAAATGGATTTTTAAATTACCCTCGCGGCACTTTTCGACTCCTTTACATTGCAGGATAATGCTGCGAGGACGAGGCCGAGAACGGGAGCGGGAACGGAAACGAGGATGACGATGAGAGCCATAAAACTGTGCTGTGTGTAGGTGCATTGAATTATCTGCGACATTCTGTGCAGTTGGTTTAATTCAGCCAAATGCCTAGATATAAGAGGGGGGATCATCATAAACTATGCATGGGCAGCGATTGTCGAGCGAAAGAACGCTCAAATTGCTCCTTCTGAAGATGCAGCCTGTGGCTCCTTGGCTTGCTTTGCGCTTTTTGCCCGCTGTTCGTCCTTTGCATTGTTGAGTTATGTTTCTTCGGTCTCCCCCAACCCAACGCCACCAACTGGCACCCTGACCTCCACGCCCACTAACCAACCTACCACACCCATCCCCGTCCGGACTGCCATTGAGGTTCATTGAAGCGGCAGCAAACCCCTTCGCTTTCCCCCCTTCCGGAGTTTTTATATCGCTCGCAGGCGGCACTTGCATAAACCAAATGCAGAGACAAGTGTCTTCGTCCTGCAGTGAGAAAAACAAGTGGCTACTATGAAGAGTATTTGCTTACCGTGCTGCACACTAAATCAAAACAAAAGTGTGCCACATAAACGGATACGTAGTTCCCGAAGTTGAGTGCATTTAAAAGATTTCTAAACTGCTCCAGGATTGGATATTTATTAAAAATACAAAGTGAGGGATCTGTTATCTTAAGCAAAAGCCCTCGAAGGAATACTTGGAATACTTGGAATATTTTCAAGTGTTTGGCCTGCTTGGCTGGACCCGTTGGATCCTGAAGGTCCTGGAGGTTTTGTCTCCTTCGTCCTGTTAACCCATCGTCTGGCTCCGCTCTACGAAAAGGGCTGCCGGCATTCGACGTGTGTCAAGTGTGCTGCATTTGTTTAATGCCAGCGCTCAGTAATTGGAAAGCATGTCGAACATGTCGAATTTATTGCCCCGCAAAAAGCACACAGATACAAATTGAAACGGTTACAGATTACGGATGCAGCTACACATGGCCACAAGGTTACATAGACACGGATACAGATACAGATCAATGGGGGAATTCGGAGCATTCCGAGTCAATGGCTTGGAAGAGCCTCAACCAAATGCAATTAATCAAACGCAAGGGGCCAATGTCAATTACATGCAAGAAGCCCCCCTTTTGGTCTCCTATTCTCCGGTTGCTCCAATTCCTTCAATTCCACCCAAAGTCCCTTCGATTCGGTGCTGTTCGGAAGTATTCGGACCACGTCAGCTGGCCAAATGCGAGTTGTTGGCCAAACGACGATGTCTTGGCCAACACCTTCCTGTAAGCTATAAATTCCGCCGACACAAACATACACATCTCCTTGCATAGCCATTACCCACGGCTGTTGTCCGTGTGGGCCAAAAGCGTGTTCGGTTTCTGGCTCCTAGCATACGTTTCCCAATTCTGCCGTGTCCTGCCAACCAAAATTGCATTAAATATTTTGCATAATTCGATAAACTAAAATCTAATCGAACAGCAAGCAGGAACATGGGAATTTCTGGCATTCCTACAGGTCCAAATTGGAATAATTGTTTATCCCTAATGGCTTCGTAATTGAAACTATTGGCTTAACAGGTCTTGACACTTGAAACCAATCATAACATAGAAAACGGTCATTTGATCGGCTTTAATGAGACATTTTTAGTTTTGGCAGCGAAATTTACTCATATTCTGTTTCTGAATATAAATAGAGTTGATTTAGGAGACCGCGTAATTATGCCAAATGGTTATTAATGTTTATTTGCTTATAAATATGTTAAGTTTTCTAAATACATTTTTTTTTTTTTCGCGCGAGTCTCACGGCCACACTTCCCGCCCAATCGACCGAGGCGCGCTGCCGTGTATCGTACGGCTCGAATCGCGGGAAGATAGACGCGATATAGAAGACAGTAAGGGACGAGGAAATATATGTATGTATATAGTAGTAAGATCTAAGAATTCGCTAAGTACGTTAGTATTGATCGCTTTAAAAACGGCAGAGAATCAGAATTAGAGGTAATAGGATAGAATCTATTATAGTCAGAACATAATAAAATAAAACATTACTAAAATCCGTATAAATGACATCTGTTTGAAGATTATTTTTGAAGCCCTGTACTACGAAGGAGGTTAGCTCCAGAAGGTTAGTAGTTGTTGATCGTGTTTCATGAACCCATGCTGACATGGTGATATAATTGACCTACAAAGGTGCTGCAAATGAGGAGTGATAACGTTTTCAAAAAGCTTAGGGATAGCAGACAATTTGGAGATTCCTCGGTAATTGCTTGCATCCGATTTGCTACCTTTTTTATGGAGAGGGATCACAAAGGACTCCTTCCATATTTGGGGGAACTGTGTAGATTCCAGAGATAAGTTAAACAGTTTTAGTAGAGGTTTGCACAAGGCTTCCGCACAAAATCTAAGCACACAGCCAGGAATTCCGTCGGGACCTGGCGAATAGACAGGCTTAACTCGCTGAAGATCATAAAGCAGTGAGCTTTCGTTTAAAGTGGGACAGAATATTAAATTTGACTTTGATACCGCGTAAGAGTAAGGCCGTTCGGAATGAGGTAACGTAGAATATGTGGTTTGAAAAAACTTGGGAAATAGATCGGCTATTGCCTGATCCGATGTTACCGAAGTATTTTCAAAAAATAGCGAGGAAGGGTAACTGGTTGTTTTCCGCTTAGTGGTAACGAAATTATAAAACTGTTTTGGATCCTGTGCGAACTGGAACTTACAACGGTTTAAATAATTCTTATAACACTGAGAGTTAAGCACGGTAAAATTTAACCGAGCACTTACATATTTAGAAAATATAGATTGAGAACCGGTATTTTTAAATTTTATATAAAGTCTGGACTTATCATTTCTTAGATGTGTTAACTCTTTATTAAACCAAGGAGGTTTGTTAGAGGTACACGGATAGTACATCGGAACACAAGAGTTGAAAAATGATTTAATTGCAGTATAAACAAGAGAGAACGCTATAGTCGAGTTTCCCGACTATCTGATACCCGTTACTCAGCTAGTGTAAGTGCGAAGGACAGTTTTTGGCGGTTTGTGGGCGTTAGAGTGGGCGTGGCAAAAAGTTTTTTCGCGAAAAGATAGAAATTTACAAGACTAATACAAAAATGAAAAAATATCAAAACATTTTTCAAAAGTGTGGGCGTGGCAGCTTTGGGCGGTTTGTGGGCGTAAGAGTGGGCGTGGCAAAAAGATTTTTTGCAAGTCGATAGAAATTTTCAAGACCAATACAAAAATGAAAAAATATTAAAACATTTTTCAAAAGTGTGGGCGGTGCAGTTTTGGGCGGTTTGTGGGCGTTAGAGTGGGCGTGGCAAAAAGTTTTTTTGCAAATCGATAGAAATTTACCATACCAATACAAAAATGAAAAAATATCAAAACATTTTTCAAAAGTGTGGGCGTCGCAGTTTTGGGCGGTTTGTGGGCGTTAGAGTGGGCGTGGCAACATGAATCGACAAACTTGCGCTGCGTCTATGTCTCTGGAGTCTGTGTGCTTAGTCTCAACTTTCTAGCTTTTGTAGTTCCTGAGATCTCGACGTTCATACGGACAGACAGACGGACAGACGGACAGACGGACGGACAGACGGACATGGCCAAATCGACTCGGCTATTGATCCTGATCAAGAATATATATACTTTATATGGTCGGAAACGCTTCCTTCTGCCTGTTACATACTTTTCAACGAATCTAGTATACCCTTTTACTCTACGAGTAACGGGTATAAAAATATCTATGGCATCGGCCATTATGTTGCAAGAATATAGATCGGACCAATTAAAGCCAGATATAAAAAGATTTAGCGCAAAGGAGCGCATTTAAGTGCAAAGGAGAAATTTCCACACTGACAGTTTTTGGTGCGGGGTGCTAAAATCTAAAAATATTATTCTAAAATAATTTGTATATTTATATTTTATAATTAAATAATATAAAAAATAATATTAAAATAAGAGACAAGAAATTTCGTGCGGGGTGCGGGGTGTATATGATTAAATACATGTTTTTGGCAAAACGATAGAAATTTAGAAGGGCAATAAAAAAATGAAAAAATATCATACTATTTTTTAAAAGTGTGGGCGTGGCGGCTTTGGGCGGTTTGTGGGCGTTAGAGTGGGCGTGGCAACATGAATCGACATACTTGCGCTGCGTCTATGTCTCTGGGGTCTGTATGCTTAATCTTTCTAGCCTTTGTAGTTCCTGAGATCTCGACATTTATATGGACGGACAGACGGACGGACAGACGGACATACGCACGGACGGACAGACGGACGGACAGATGGACGGACAGACGGACATGGCCAGATCGACTCGACTATTGATCCTGATCAAAAATATACATGCTTTATATGATCGGAAACGCTTCCTTCTGCCTGTTACATACTTCAACTAATCTAGTATACCCAGGCCAGGCGACAGGGAATACCGGGCACGGGGAGAAATCCAGTTTCTACGGGTTGATTATCCTACAGGTTAAAAAATCCTGGAACAAATTGCAAGGTTCTGTGCTCGGATGCAACAAAAATTTGGTGGCACTTCTATGCTGCAGCAACATGCTGCGACAGTCGCGACAATGTTGCTGAAACATGGAGTCACCCCCCGCAGAAAATCCACCACCGACGAAAGTATCCATCGGATACACGAACTCGCTTCGGCTTGCAACTGAGTTTCAGCAAGAAACTGAGTTTCTGTTTCTGGTTTGGCCAGTTACCACTGCGACTCCGGACCGATTGGACGCGTTTTGAGCGTTTGGCCAGCAAAAACGGTATTATTTTCCACTCGGGGCTACGCGTGCGCGTCTCTGCAAAGTCAAAATCAAAGACAAATGCAAAGGCAAGTGCAAAGCCAAAAGCCAGAGGTAAACGCAAACTCAAAGTAACAACTTCGACGGTCGAAATTACCGGTTTTTCGCCAACACAACAGTCCCCGCTCTCAGTGAATTTTTACGCGCGGTCTTTTCTTCGCCTGCTGTTTTCCGAAAAGTGCGTTGGCTTTTCCAACAACCACCCCCTTTTCGCCGCCCAGCTCACCGGTCGGGGTTATAGTCGGTCTACTATTCGCATTATTTGAATTTCCCGGAGTCGAAATAGTTAAATCAGTTTAAACAGTGCTAGAGTGAGGTCAGCCACACCAACTGGCGAGTGCTAATTATAATATATTGTGTTAATAATACAAACACAGGGTTCACGCACAGGAAACAACACGGATGCGCGATTTTAAATGCAATATCATAAATATTTAACAATGCAGCCGTGCAGCTAAAGCGGATTATTGGCCACCCACGCGTGGAAGTTCAGCGGCAGAGCAAACAAAAGCCTGTAAGTTCACACGTTCCAGCCAGGATATATCAAGGATATGCGCTCGCGCACATACTTGTACATATGTCCTTGTGGGCGCGATGCGGCTGCATTCTAATGGGAATTGTGCGACGCCTGACACCTGATTCATGACGTATGACAGGTGTCGTTCCAACAGGACACTATATGTTCCGCAGGATGGGCTTTAAATCTCTTAGATAAATTTCGTTGTAAAGAGCTTATGTCACACCGGAAAAGCGAAATTTATGTTTACGAAGCGTTTGAATATATAAAATGTAGTTATTATTTACATATAGATAGGCAACTCTCTCTTTGAAATATGTACAATATTTGGAAATCCTTTCTTCTTCGTTTGAAGATATTAATCATTTTGTCTATGGTTCATCAAGGTTTTTCCCAAAGAATATTTTCAAGCTTATGGGTTCTGGCTCACTCCTAAATGTTTCGATTTGAGACGTTCTTAATTAGCAGCTTTAAGCTCTGGGGCTTCGGCAATAAAATAGAGCTCCAATCGGGCCTTAAACCAAGGGCCTCTTTCTTGGCCATCTCCATTTAGCAGTTGGCCCAAACAGTTGGCCGATGAAGCCGAAGTCCGACGCTCACACAGTGCAACTGTTAAAGTTCAGAGCCGTCGCAAAAAGATACAAATGCGAAGCTCTAAACAAACATTAAACTGAATACCAAATGAGACAACAAAAGGAGGAAGCACAATAAAAGTCACATTAAAACGTGGGTCAAAAACGCGGAGAGCGAGAGGAGAAAAAGGAGAAGAGGCGGGTCAAAACATAACCGAAATTGGAATCGGAATCGGGGAATCGTGGAATCAAATGCTTGCACGAGATACAAATGTATCTGTATCTGAGCGTTGCAAGTGCTTTGTTTTCCCTGCATTTCACACTTGCCCATGAGATTTTGCCTTTGCCATTGCGTTTGTATCTTTGTACATGTATCTGCGCCCTTTGTCTGGCGCATAAATATTTCAGCAGGCCGGGACAAACTTATCTGCTGGATACATTATTCACTCGACGATTTTGTCGGCTTGCCAATTTATTAGGAAATATTTTATTTTCGAGGCCATTAACAGGCTCTTTGTTTTATTTCGAGTGGGAGCCATTTGAGATACTCTCGCACATTTATGTTTTATGATTTTCTAGTTGGAATGCAGTGTTTGGTGCAATTTGAAGAGTCAAGTCAAGTCCATTTTAAGCCTGCCAGTGCCAGTGGCAAGTAGCTGAAAAATTGTTGTAAGACTGGTTTTCTGCTACTGCTCCTCGTTCGTCCCCTTTCTCCCTTCCTCTCCCTAGCTCTCTCTCTCTTTTCTCGCCGTGTTACCAACCTTTTCCCATTCTTCTTGCGGCTGGTGCAGAGAAAAAAATCGTATTTACTTAGGTTCATTATTATGTGAGCCATGCTTAGTTACATACAAAAGACGATTTATATTTGAAGTTGAAGGTTAAAAGTCTTATCCGTAGATATTTACAACTAGCTTTTTTCTTGAAATATTTGTAGAATAGCTTTTCAATTAATCTATTTACATTTTTAAACAAATAATTGCGGATATGTAATGCATAAAAGAAGTGAATTACTCAAATAAATAAAATATTTTTCCGTGCTAAAAATGAGTTTGTTAGCGCCTGGCTCTCTGGTGGTTTTGCAGCTGTCTCGGCCAGGCTAGGAGCAATCCACCACCGGCAGGCAGATCCGCTACGGAACATCATCCTGGCCAGAATGCATTCTCTTTTTCTTCGGTAGCCACAACCTGTTTTTTATTGGTTTTTTGTTTTTTCTTTTTTTGTGAGCTCCAAGCGATCAGTTCAGACTTTAGTTGGCCAAGGAGTTGGCCAAGGAGCCAACGAAGAAAGGTTATTTTTTCCGGCTTCTGATGCCACATTCACTGAGAATTGTCCAACTCGCACGGCGAACTAACCTCAGTCAATCCATGAGAAATCCAAGCCGGCATAGAAAAACTCGTTATGACTTGATTAATTAACATTTGAATGTTGTCTCGTGCCAGTTAATGTGGCTGATTTGTGGCCGGCTTGAGTCCATCAAAATATCAACAGCCTATTGTGGAATTTATTACAGAGTCCGAGGGCCAATGGCCAAATGGGATTTGCATAGCAAGGAGTTGGGAGTTGGAACTCGTGTGCACACCAGAGATTCATTGATGACGTTGATGGTCCACATTTTTCGGTATCTTCTGTGGGTTTACGGTGGCCTCTCTTGGCCATTACTCACTCGGGTCTCCATGAGATACTTCTGCGTAGGCTAGGGCCTCTTGGTCGCACTCAAAACTGGTTTCGGCCACATTCAAAATTGTTATGTTAGAATAAAAGCTTAATTGATGCATATACACACGTACGGTTCAGTTTTTTACGGCAGCAGTGGTCCGCAGATACATCCGAAAATACAGACAGATACAGATACATTTACAGATACAGATGGAAGCAAATCCAGACTCGGCTGGATATGTTATGTCATGCGGCGCATGATTGATGGCATTTGGCTGGCTATGTTTCTCTGGGCTCCTCCGTCGAAATTAGATATTGATTTGGTTTCGTTGATAATTGTATTTCGGATGTTCAACAGGTGGAAAAGTCCAATACAGGGAATGAATTATGAATGCTGGCTGTGAGAGCATATACTGATTAGATATTTACTCAGCTCCCAAAACTATCCATCAACTATCAACACACTGTCATGGGGAAATATATTCTGTAATTGTATTCCTTTTAATGAAATAACAAGGCTTTTATGGAAAAAAATCACTGTTGATAATCATTTTCCTCACTTTGAACCCCATAAGCCTTATGTCTTGTAATACTGTATTTTGTCTTATTTTTATTTACAAATCAAAACCAATACCCGTGCCCTTTGCTTGTTATATTCTATTTAGACCTACGTTTATTTACAAATCAAAACGAATAAGCTTGCTCTTTGCTTACTCAAGATACCAATCATTGCTAACAAACATGAAATAAAATGAATTTAGTTTTTATTTAATATAATGCCGACTCTCAGAAGTTTTTTGGCCAAAACCCGTTGAATTTACCATATTTATGCGTCAATTAGAATCAGGAATTTAGTGTCCTGGCTCGATGAAATTACAGCTTGTTTGGCCGTTGGCAAACTAAAATCTCGCATGTTCAAAGCAACCGAAACGTGGTGGTGCGGTGGCAACCCTGCCCATGGCTGAGTGCCCAAATTGATTGATTGACAGCCCTGCACATCAGGCATATCCCCCAAACGATGTTTTAGTTTTTGCTTAATTTACTATCGCGTCAAGTGGCACGGGCGGTTTTTGGGTTGCGCTTGGGAAATGCATGAATAATACGGCAAAAAGGATGCTCTCCCTGGCAGATGGGGAATTCCCACCTCGCTGGAATCGAGATCGGCATCGGCATTGGCATTGGCAGTGGCAGTGGCATCGGGTGATTCAGAAGTTGGAGAGTGTGCGAGAGACCTCATTAGTGTTAATTCAATTAGAGGAGGCAAAGTTTGTGGCACTTTGGCTAATGAGGCATGTCCAAGCATCCAGCACATGCCCAAAAGCCAGGGATCCCAGAGATGTGTGCCGTTCATTTGCATGCTAGAAATTTGTTTCAATTGCATTAATTAGACTTATCAATTTGGGTGGGCGGATGCACGTACGATGCATAGAAGCCCCCGGGCAGATCGGGCTGTCAAATTAAGTGAATGACGTAGTGCTTCTCGTTAGCAAGAATAAGTCACGTCGAATTGGGACTCTTTGCCTTCAAATCCAACGATGCATACACAGTAAAATTGATTAGCAAGATTTGCATGCTTACCACCTTGAAATTATGTTCTCATTACTCTGAGTAAAACATTTACAATGTAACATAATTACCTTAACAGAGCTAATACATTGATTGCATTGCAGCTAAACTTTCGTACTTAAACTCTTAATTAAAGGTATTTATTCTGCAACTGCCTTTACATTTGTGCCACACTATGAAATGAACAGGCGAGAATTTATTTAATCGGCTCATACGCAATCGATATTTTCGAACAAATATGAAACATAAATAAATAAGAAACATAAATAAAGCAGCTAATTACGTTCTATTTTAACGTAGTCCTATATTCCACCTATACATTTAAAGAAGTTTGTCAAAAATTCGATTTCAATAAAAGATTGTGGTCACCTTACTTATCTACAGTCACAGCCCACCTTTTCTTCCTTATATTCTACCCAAAGTGAGTTATATTACGTTATTAAGTTTAAGGTGTTAGGGCGTGATTTATATGCCAAATGCACTCCGAAAGTCAAGTGCCATCCGGCCGACAAATTTGTGTAATTGGCCAACAGCAAGAGCCGTCGCCGCATTTCATTTGATTAAAACGACTCATCAATGGACGTCACATGTTTATAATGCAGAAACTGCATCAATTACGCTTCATTAGAGTTCAAAATGAATGCAAAAGCAGCAGGCACCAGGCCGCCGCATCGAGTGCCGAGTGGAGCTTATAATTCATTGGCTTAATTAAGCTGACCGACTTCCCCGCCGAAGTGCATCCAGTAATAACTTTATCAAATTGCCAGACGAGTGAAAGCCAATGCAGCAGCAAAATCAGTAGAGTTCGGCCTCAGTTTGCCGTACTTCATCGCCAGCTCGATGTCAAGCAAGTTTGCTTATCAAAGTTGGCTCAGTTGGGGGTGTAGACTGAAAAAAAGGGGTGGCATGTACACCCTCTACGCCCAGCGTTTTCCCCTCTAATTTATCACAATTTGCATGTCAGTCACGCTTGTATATATAAATTGCATACAATTTATCAGCCCCAGAACCCCTGCTTCTGGTCCCTAGAAAAAGTTCTGGACGACAGCTTCCGACTATATCTTCGTTGTTCGCCAGTTGACCCATATTTGTTAGACTTTTCCGGGAGCGTAACCCAATTATGCGGGCCTTTGTCATTCGCTGGCTCTATCTCCCCGAAATGTATGCTATGAATGGCTGTGTATCGCTGTCAATCTTTTCTGCCATTCCTGCAAGATCCTGGAGCCTGGAGCATTAACATAACGATTCGAAGCAGAATAATACCGATACCACCCTCAGTCCGCCAACAAATGCTGAAATGCATATCCTTGATGGCAGCAAAGGTGTCGGTGTTGAAGGAAAATGTTCCACTCTCTGTGTTCGAGGCCACAACCGAGTGCCTTTTGTCTATCCGAGCAAATAGTTTCATATTGCAATTTATTTTGATTATTTTGATTATAGCAGGTCCTTGACTCATACGCACACATGTATTGCTATTGCTTTCGCTATAGCCTGAGCTGTATACGAGTATACTTACGAGCGTGCCCGTACCCGTACAAGGGAATTTGAATAAACTGACAGCGCTGACAACGTGCCAGAAAGTGGAATTAAATTTAAATGAAATTGCCAGCCCTTAGTTGGGAGACAAAACGCCGAGGACAATTCACCAGCAGGTTTTCCTTCTCCTGCAGGAAGGCGGCAAAATGGGGAGTGATGTCAGTGGGAGTCTGTAGCTGTTTGCCATCCCCAAAAACAAATGGAAAGCCGCGACAGGCAAACAAGGAAGGCAAGCAAGCGAAGCAACAAGAGCCGGTCGCCATGACGATGGCGCGAAATGGGGGATTGGTGAAAAAAGGGGGGATTCGGGGGGAGTTTGCACAGTTTTGGGGGAAGGGGTTCGCTATAGCTAAGCATAAATAAGTTGTTAAGCCATCAGTGAACGTGCCCTACACACGCCGTTGGCCACACTGGCCCCAGTGTGGCTGTACGCCTGTCTTGCTGGTATGTCTGTATGGCTGTGTGGAAGTGTGCGTGTGTGGATGTGTGCGTGTTTGTGGCATCCTATCAATACGGAAGTGGAAGTTCGCACCACATTTTCAATTTAAGCAAATTGAATTTGCGCTGCGCATCGCAGATATACTATATGTGTGCCAGAGTTGCCAGCGCTCCTGTTTATCGCCTCCGATGCGATTAGCGTCGAGCTTAACTCGTTGCCAGATAAAACTTTCCATTCAATTTATCGGGACCCCATTCCGGGTTCTTGCTCTCCCTATTTCATATTTGAATCCGCATTTTATTGCCGGCGTGTGTGTCTTTTTCTGTGGCTGTATCATCGCCACTGAGGAAAAATATTCCTTTAGATGGAGAATCATAAATGAATCAGTAGCTGTTATTTTTGAGTGCGTTTGAAGTAACTATTTAAATATAGAAAATCTATGGGCGATCAAATAAATGGATTATAGAGTGGTGGTATCTCCCAGTCTGTATAGATTGTTGCGAAGATTTTTGCGAGTGTAGCTGTGTGAGTTTGGGGCGAAGATGAACTCTGTTATCCGCCTGGATACACGCGCGTACGTGTCTGTGGCTCGGAGTTAGAAAGTCTGTCAGTTTGCGTTAGTCCTTTATCTTTAGCTGAAATTTATTGCTGCTAACAATTATGAGCAAGGGGTAGAACATGGATGGACGGAGTGCAATTCGCGCATCAATCCCTGGTCGTAAGTGTCTCAGTGTGATGGTTATTCATTTGATGGCTATCCATAAAGTTGGCTAAGCTGCGGCTTTGGATACTCTCGTCCGAAATGAATAGCCAAAGAGATTTAATTGGGGAAATGGAATAACAGCAGCAGTAGCTTCATCGTTTCCGGAACTCATCAATGCCGTTTTGGAATATGGAATCCCGTATCCAATCTTGTGTCTGTTATATTTTTATTTCAAATGTTTCTCGAACAACAATTTCTCGCAAACAATTATCATGTTAAGCACAGTGAATGGATGGAATTGCAAAGGAGTTCATTGCAGACAAACGCATGAGAACCCCTTGCCCCAACTGGCCAATAAAGAAGCCCCAAACGAGCGGCGCCACAAGGACGAGACATGGCCAGAGACAGACAGAGACGGAGACTGTTGGCGGGACAGAGACAGGGAACTCTGCTTTCCAAAGCCACATTTACATGACACAACTCGTTTTGTGGTCGATTTCAATCAGAGCAGCTTCGAGAAATGCCTGACATTTTCTGTTTTCGTTTGACCAGCACTAATGAGCAGCCACAGGACACGAAGTCGAAGCAATTTTCACTCTCTTCCACGACGATTGAGTGATGCAATCAAAGGGCTCCTGATCCTGCTCCTGCTCTTGCTCCGTCTGCTGCCCCTGCTTCTTGTGCTGCTGCATTTTACTCATTTTTAAAGAGCCTGCTGCATCATTCGAGCGACAGAAATTGTGTTTGTTCATCGTATTTGCGGCAAGGTGGTTGCAGGTCCGGGTCCGCAACACCACTCGTCGGTGGTGGATTTCCACTGCACTCTAGCGCCCCCGAGGGTGGTTTCTCCACTCTCTAGTCCTCCTATTTTCACTAGGCGGGATACCGGGATGGCGAGCTGACTTTGCTCCGCAGTGTTCATTATATTAAACAAGTTTGCGCCATAAATGCCGCTGCCAGAGGCAAAGCAGCAGACGGCCAAAAGGACTCGGGTTTCGGGATTCGGGACTCGCGAGTCAAAGGAAAGGAAGCCCACACAGAGCGAAAAAAACATACGGTCGGATATTTCTTTTTTTTTACATTTTCCAATAGCAATTTATAACTCGTTAGGGTGAGTTCCTCAGAGAGAGATATTTCTCTATCTTTTAAAAAGCTATTCGTATAGAATCTGCGGGGATTTCTCTGTCCCTTGTACTGGCATTAATAAACTACTCCCATCAGATAATTGTATTCTTATTTAGTTACTATAATACTACTTGTTACCAACAATACGATTTCTATGGGTAGGCTAGCAGTGGATGCAACCTTTTTCTGAGTGTAGCCAGCAGGGTGGTTGAGTTGCCTGTTGTCCTTGCCTCTGCTTGCCATAATAAACTCTCGTGCAACATAAACAGAAATCCAAAATGCGACGGCTGGGGGCAGCATGACTCATGCAGGTGTGTTCAACGTGCAACGGGGCGTGGCAGTTGCCAGTTGGCAGTTACCACTCGCCAGTAACCCGGTGTGCTTACCTGGCTCACTTGGCTGTCCTGGCTGACTGAAAGGCATATTCCTACTTGGCAATGGGATTTTTATTTCGCTCCGCTTTTGCCGATTTTTCTCCCTATGCCCATTCATGTGTGCTCTCTCCGGGTTTGCCCGCTCCCCACTCCGCATCCATCGACGCTCCTTTTGACGCTTTTCCCTGGGCTGTTCGTCGTAATTTGTCGAGTTTCCTTTGCATACAAAGCCCTGGCTCTGACTTTGGCTCTGGCTCAAGACCCCATCCCCATCTCCATTCCCATCACCATCCTTACCCTCGTACTCGCACCCGTACCCTTGCCCGTAGCCGTACTCGTCCTTATTCCGGTTATCATCATCTCTCCGTAATGGGTTTGCATTTGTCTGGGGCCCGGCATCCCAAACACTTGTAGCCCATCGCCAGTCCCCCGGTGTTGGGTGTTATTGTTGTTTTTACCCTGTCTCCGAACCGGGCATTAACTTTTGGTCACGCATTTTGGCAGGATATCGAGGGGCCAGGGTTATTTATGTGCCAAATGAGAAGACTGAATGCCCATGTCGGCCATAAACGAAATTAAATGTAAATAAATTCTATTGAATCGCCACAAATAATAGTCTATGCAATAGTGTATAACTTTTTGAAGACTAACAAAGTGCTTTAATGGTTAACCATAAGTAAGAAATGTAGTGTTTTTTTTATTTCAATTGAATTAATTTTCTGCTATAAAATTGGGCCCCATTTTATTAGTTAAACTAATTTTAATTTCCTTTAACTTTAGTGAAGCAAAAGCTATTCGCCTTGGACACTAGAATTAAATTGTTGAAACAATTGCCGGCAATATACTTAGGGCATTAATGCGTCATTTCCCTCTCTTGCTCTACCGCTCTCAATCGCTCTCTATGTTCTTCGTCCTGCGAGAAATTGCTTCCTTCCTTCCCGCATTGCTGTCTCTTCTTATTCCTCTTACACTGTACGAAAATTCTGCGTTTATTGCGCTCGTCAAATATTTGCATATCATAAGGAGACGACTCAGCATCGCCGTCTCATCATCATCATCATCATCATCATCATCACCACCACCGTCCCTGTCGTCCTGGAAAGCGGAGAACAGCTGTTGGACACGTTGTCCTTGCTCCTTTATTGCTGTTGTTGTTACTGTTGCTGATTGCATTTCCATTTGTTGTTGCTGCTCTTGTTGTTCTTGTTGTCCTTGTTGTCCTTGTTGTCCCTGTTTTCATGAAAAACTAACGAAACCACCCCACGCATTCAGCGTTTTTGGTGGTTGCTTGATCGCCTCGCCAAAATTGGGGAGGATACAACCAAGCACACACAATCAATTGTGTGTGTGTGCGTGTGAGTCTGTGCGAGTGTGCTTGTGTGCGTTTCATTCAGGATGCGGCGGCGGCAGGACCAAAAATCAATATATTCGACACGAGCAAGTCCTTTTTTCGGCAAAATGCCGGCTGTTGTTCCTGTTTCTTGTTGTGGCCGTTGCTTCATAGAATTTTCTATGCATTTGTTTTAAGGGAAGTTCCCGGCTAATGCAACCCCCTGGCACACCCTTCTCCCCTCTGCGCACTTCACGCAGGATCTCCCTTCTTTCAGTTTTTGTGTCTGTGGAAAAGGCTTTTGCCAGCCAGTCAGTCAGCCAGTCATCAGCCATTCGTCCAGCCTGCCGCAAAAGTTGCATTAAACTCTATTACAAAACGCTGAGGGTGGTGTCCAAAAAGAGGGAAAGTCAAAAGGTAGGGAGAAAGGAGGAGGAGGACTAAAAGTCCAAATAAAAAGGGGCCTCAAAGCGAGGGTGGCATTCAACGCCTCGACGAACTGCATCAAAGAAGCCCGCGGCGCTGGGGACAAACGAATGTTTGACATTTAGTCCCTTCCATTCGGACCCGCTTTATTTATGTTTCTAAAATATATAAATTTCTCCACTTTTGAGCGCGTTTTCCGCACCCCAACATGGCGTGTTCGCCAGTGCTTTCTCTTTTTATTTTATTTCTCTGTTTTGTTTGTCTATGCAAAGCTTGTAAATCCAATGATTCATTCAACGACCCACACCCCATTTGAAAAAAGCAGTGTGACAGAAACACTCCGGAAATTATTCCAATAAATAAGAATGGACTGTGACATTTCTTTCGTGTGGCCAACCGAGGGACCCCGCCCCCAAGTTTCCATATAGCCACCGCCCCCGGCAGTTTTGCCCTCAGGCGCTAATGAAAAAATAATCAACCGAAGGAGCTAAACAAGGAGCAGCGCAGCTCATTTCGTATGGATTTTGATTGTGTGCTAAAACGTCGTCGCGAAAGTGGGGTCGTCGAAGAGGAAGTCCTGCGAAAGGGGATGATTCATCCGTCCATCATTTGTCAACTGAAAGTCTGTTGGAGATCATCATTTATGGGGCGTCCACTCTCCATTATTAAAATGTACAATTACTGCAGCTCTAATTGATATGCCTTAAATATTGTATCCATGGCATCTTTTGAATTAAATTTAAAGCAATTCTGCACAGATACATATTATGGCTGGCCGAACATTCACAGAGGTAAAGTTAGCAAATAAAAGTTTAGCTATAATACCGGTTGAGATTGTTTATGCTTTTTGTCTAGGACACACAAAAATGTTTCTACACAGAAACATTTGTTTGGATAGGTTGCTCGTAAGCATACATGTTATGTTAAAGAAGGAAGTTGGTACCAGCATCAAAAAAGAATCATATGGTTTAATAGATGCATACAAACAATCTTACAATTTTTTTTAATTTAGTCATCAAAAAGGATGTTTTAAGGACCCCAATAAACATATCTGGTTTTTAGAGAAGTCTTTAAAAAATTAAATAGGTCCTTTCGAAACTACATGGTCAGCAGGTAACATTTTATCACTCATCAATACAAGTAAACTCGAGGGCATAAAGTAAATAAAAACTTTTTAGAGCTGTCAATACTCCCGAAATTGATGACAAATAATTGGTCATATTTTTTTACGAGTGTGTCCGCCGCATATGTGACTCCTTCCGCCCCATTTTCCCCCATTGCCCCAACCCCGCTTTTCCCGGGGGGCAGACAGGCATGCAGTATTTATGGTATTGAAACACGCAAAAGTTCAGTTCGAGTCAAATCGAGAACTTCAAGTGGTAAGCGTACATCCACATACACACACACATATACACATAGACTCTGGTACACAGTTGCATATGTGAGTGCGCCATTTTGCAAAAAGCTTTGAGCCTTCTTGGGGGGAAAAAGCAGAAGGGCTGCACGGCTCACCCTTGGCAAGTGGTGTCCTTAACTCCAACTTCTGGCCAAGTCTCGTATCGAAAATCCCATTCACAAGCACACACACACACATAAACACTCACACAGAGACAGAGAGCCATGTGGAGCTAATGTATGCGTGTGGCTGTCCATGTGTTTGTGTTGCGTGCCCTGCAGGGGTGATTAACCTTTGATTTCGCCCCTCGTCCACATTTCGCCACTTTTCAACTTCCCTCTTGGCATTCGATGCTATCGGCGACTGATTTAACATATGCCCCAGTCCATGGTTAGCCGACCAGAAGGACAGGGATGGTCTAGGGAGTAGACTGCGGCATATCCAGCATCTTGATTTTACACTTTTGACTAATTACTCAGAAAGACCCCAAAGAATTACCAAAACAATTAAATAGCAGCCATCATTTATGATAAATTGTAGTAAATATAATTTTAGATATACTTCGAATAACACATACCGCTCTAAAAAAAAATAAACAAACTAATTGAATCAGACAAGTAAAATTTTGACCAATGGGAATTTGATATATTTGCGAACGTATTTATTTACATTTCGCTTCCTGCATGGTACACCTACATATACCAACACAATATACCCTATAACCAACAAGTTCAGGGGCTTACAAGAATCCTCCGATGGCTTGCACTTTGCTTACCCAGATTTCCACTGATTGGCCATTTTCTTTCGCCTGCTTTCCTCGCTGTGGTCATGGCAACTATTCGAATACCCAGACAATAATGGGGCTGATTGATTTCCGTGTAAGTGGATTTGGCTAACGGATAATGCGATTATAGGCTTTTATCGAGAGTGGTTTCCCATTTGTTGATTTGAGTGTGTGATCGAACGGCACGCACGAATGCGGTTATCAATAAGCGATTATCTAAGGGTTCTATCGTAAATGATAGCTAAGGTGTGCAAAATCACACTTCTTCACATACCTGTGGCTTCTTAAGCGCTACATGTTGTCTATTGAAGACCAGAACTTTCATTTAATTACTTTTTTCCTTCAAACACTTTAGCTTTGTTAAGCATTCAAAAGTTTTCCCACAAAACGGCAGAGGGAATTAATATTATGGTTTAAGCCCCCTTTTTTAAGCTTTTAGTTTCGCATTCCACTTGTAATCCTTGAAAGAGTCGCTCTGTCATCATCTAGCTTTCTGATAGTTGGGCAAACAATGTAAAATTGCAATTAATTCATGGCCAAATATTTGTTTTGAATTATTTACTCTCTCTCTCTCTTTTTTTTTTTTGCTGATTTTAAGGACAAGGGCTTATTTGAATATCGATTTAATTTCATGCAGAATGGCAGCAAGCATCTATCAGCAGCAGTTTCTATGAGGGATTTTCTCATAATTGCAAATTAATTTGCATTTTAATTAATTTCTGGTCAAGTCCCAGGAGAATCAAATTGATTGCAAACAAGGGAAAAAAAGAACGAGAGCTCTGAATAGCGAATAAAAGCAATTATCAAGGAATATGAAAAGTGAGGGAGCTCAAATGGAGGCAGATGCTGCAAAAATCAACAATAGCGTCGAGTACGAAATTTACAATTTACAAATGAATGCGTTCCAGTGGGCAGAGCCAGTGCAGCTATACAATTTATATATACATTCTATATACGATACGTATACATACGATATATGGGGGATGCCTAAGCAATTAATGTAATTCGTCTTTGCGCCCGGCGCCTTAATGGCATACAAATTACGCATACGCCGCGTGTGCAAATCACCCAAAAGGGCAGAGGAAATGGAAGAGGAAGTGGAAGTGGATGCTGGGGCAGATTGCTTTACGCTCCATTTAATTTTCGGTAAATATGCCAATAAAAATTGTGAAACACGATGCGGACCCCCAGATGAATATTTGCTTTTAGGCACCGACAAACGATCGACATGAGAAAAGGTCCTTTTGCCCGGTTTTCGTGCGTCTCTGCGCATTTTAAATTGCCCAAAAACACACTGGGCAGCCGTATAACGGCCTTCGGACAAAGCGAATATTTCGTTTAATTAAAGCTGACCCGGGACCCATCAGGTGGAGGTAATTGGCCAGGACTAGGAGCTCCGTGAGGCACATTAGTTGGCAGGAGCTCGTCATGTCCATGTGTCCTGTGGCCTGAGATGTGCCGCATAAAAGTCGATTTTAATGTGAATTTCGTGTCGCACAAACGAAATAAATTTCAATAAATTTGCACAAGTGAAAAGTGGGCGGGAATGTTCTAATAACTTTTAATTAGTTAACCATGTGGAAGTTTCCGCAGGCAAACTAAAAGCAAATTTGCTGTCAGCGCTGTTTGGTTTTGCTCTTTGGCTGCTGCGGCAGGTCGACAAGTAAATTATTAACGCCTGACAGGTAAAACTCGACATCTTGTGCACGTATATATGTATATATATATTTATAAACCCCCTTGATTTCAACCCGCAGGCAGGAATTTTTCGGCTGCCAGCTTAAGCGTTATAATTAACTGCGACACAAACATTTTTGGCCCACAGTTTGCGCCTTATTTCCGAGCAGTGGGAATATATTTTTGCGGCTCAGGCTAAACCAATTTGCCAGGACTTAAATTTTAAGCATTATTAATGGTTTTGCGGCGGGCGGCGGGAGGCGGTCGGCTGTGCAGATAATGCGGATTCTAGTGGTGGAGGAAAAACGCCGAGGCTTTGGCTTCGGTGGAGTAATCACAGGAAATCTTGGACTGCCGTCGACCTGACCCACGCTCGACAAAGCATACTTTTATTGGTTCGCTTCGGTCATGTTTATGTTTCAATCAACCCCCATTTCAGGTCTTCAATGTTTGTATTATTTCATAGATATACATATATTCAGTTTATTAAATACACATTGTAAAAACTGGTCGATTTATCCATCACTTTCGCTTTCAACTCATCATAAAGCTGTTTCACGCTGGATTCGTGACATATGCATAACAATAGCCTTTAATTTAGTTGGTTTTTTCCAGCCATCAAAATTTTAGTTTGGTGTGCTTCATAGCTGTCATAGTTTGACATCGACGAACGCAGTCAAGTGTACCAGAGCCAATGAGCCCGTGACATGAGCAAGCGATTAAGGGATATAAATAAAGGCATCTGACATTTGCTGGTTGAACTGCATGGCACTCAGACTCGCCCCAGTTTCCCAGTTCCTACCACAGACCCTAAACTAATTGTTTGCTTTGGGCCAGAAGGCCTGGCAAACTTTTTCGATTACAAAATTGTTTCGGTGCGGAATGGGCGGCAAGGCGATACAATTTTTAGAAATTTCCATTATCCTTTTGGGCATCACGTCGGCGTATGCAAACATTTGCCATTTGCCAACTTTGGCAAACTAGAGGGATAAAATGGAACACAATGCTGGTCCAAACTATTCAACAGTCGGTCGGCGTTTTTAGTTTCATTTGCAGCGGCTAAAGCAAAGCGAAAGCAATTTACACGCATTTCGACGCAAAACGAAACGTGCCCCGCCACTAAAATGTTTATGAGCGCGGACTACGAAATGTGAAATGCGAAATGTGAGCTGATGGCGGAGCGAAGGATTCCG
Organism: Drosophila yakuba; assembly: GCF_016746365.2. Lineage (NCBI taxonomy): Eukaryota > Metazoa > Arthropoda > Insecta > Diptera > Drosophilidae > Drosophila > Drosophila yakuba. The sequence goes on along the minus strand of NC_052528.2, from coordinate 5,161,164 downwards.
ACTTTCGGGGTCAGCAAACGGGAGCCGGAGCTCTAAGCCCGAGCTGATGAAATAGAACAGAGCCATAAACCCGAGAAGTGGAAGGAGCAGGGATTTCCCTTTTTTTTCTGGTCAGCACAAGTCGGTCAAGAAGAGGCGGAGTCGTTGGGCAGGAACCCCTAACATGCCTCACACCCCAGGGATCTAAATGGGTTGTCTGTTTGGAGAGTGTTGCAATTGTTCTGCTGCTGCAGCACTTACCCTTTACGATCCCTTTAGAACTGAGTGAGGAGAAGTTGCCTACTTAACATGGCTACTTTCAGTCCTCTTTTGCTTTTGCAGATTGCCAAAGCAATTTGAATTAGGTTTGTGATTCCCCGCCGAACCATTTGCCCAGACAACGATGCTTCGGCAGCTTAGTGAAAAATGCATGCTGAAATCAATGAAGCAAAAAGCCAGAAATATTCATGGAGCACGAATTCCGACTGCATTCGCCATGTCAAAATTCAAAAGTGGGGCTTAGGGGTGCGATTAAATATTTCTGCCCCGGACAATTGCACATCCGAAATTGTTGCATATTTTCCAGCACATTCCGACGAATTTGCATCCAGCTTAAATCAATATAGCTCGGTCTTAGCTTTGTGAAATTACCAAACTTCAGCTGCAGTCTGCAGTCTGCCGTTCAATCGAGTCGACGACAATCGCCAATTCAAGTTGGCTCAACTTTGGATCCAACTTCTCCCTCGCCCATTGTAAATTGTAAATTGAAATACTTTACCCGGCTAAAAGTTGCCAGTCTACAAGTTTCTGTTCCGTTTCACTTGGTATCTGCTCATAATATTTTCCATTAATGGCGGAAAACTTAATTTATGTCACGTTCCAAACGTTCCAGACGTCGTGGAAAATGCGCGTTTTATTTTCTTGTATTTTGTTTTATTTTACGGCACCAGGCGACCTAGTAAAAATATTTTGAAAAGCATTTGGATGGCTACGTGATGTTCGTCTTAAACTGCAGGATCAACTGGCAGTCACGTGGGCGTCGTTTAAATGGGTTCCCTGCTTCCAAATAGCAATCGTCAATGGGAGGAGGAATGGTGCAGGGTTAAGGGTCGAGCTATGGTGGGTTAATCAAAGCTGTCTACGCTTCATGGGTTTCCTTGCATAATTTCAATTTAATTAATCTGTAGAACATGAAAGCATACTTTTTATTACTAAGAATTTGGCAGCACAAATCTATAACGTTGTGTTATACTTCTCCGAGTATGAAGTCTTTATAATTTGTATTCTCTAGTAATAGCTTTTTCCAAGTGTTAATTTATGTATAGTCAATAAATATTTCGATATTTAAGTTTTTATTTTACCACCCATACGCCAAGCTATTTCAAGCAAATAAAAAGCCATCATTTGAAAGGCACTCGGCATAATCATACATTATGGCACTAATTAAATAAGTTTTGAAATACTGTTGGCAGCCCGGAGGAGCTTATAAAGCATCCGCAGGGATATAAATATTTGCCGGGCGGCGAATGTAAAATTAAATGCGAAATATTTAATGATTTCCAGCGCTTTATGTCCAATGCCAGCAAAAGCAGCCGCAGCACTCATTTGTAATGTAAACATAAATAACTCTTACGGCAGAGATCCTTCAAATGTGAGCTATGTGGCCTTGTGTGCGGATTGAATCGAAATTGTAAATGAAAATGAAAATTTCCACGCACACTCAGCTCGGTAACTTACAAATACAAATATGCAAAGCCATAATACGGCAAAAGAGTTCAGGAAACATTTTGAATTAAATGGAAAATTGAATTGCCAGTGGTCAAGCCTCTTCGATTCTGACAGGACAAAAAGGCCTAAAGGGTTTTTCGGTTTGAGCCCCAATATAAGCAATATTGATGGAAAATAAATTCACTTTTTTCTTGCTCTTGGGCAGCACACTCATCCCTGCCTTAAATTGTTTGGGTAATCGATTCTCCCTGTTGGCAGAGTCCTGGGAAAGGCCGGCAGGACGATCGGTCCTTGCTGATAATTGATAAACGGCGTTAGCAGGAGGAGCTACCGACTGCCATGGAAATTCTCCGATTTAATGTGATTTACACTTCAGCCAGCTCGATGGCAGGTGTTCCGGTTGTTCTGGGTGTTCCGGAGCATAGGGCAATAAAAATTCCGGCATTTTCTGTCCGGCATCGTTTTCCACTTACCCCTCCGGATTTTCTTCGTATATTCCCCCCCGGAATCGTTCGCCCGTGTTCAGGGCACCGAATTGGCTAAACGAAGAGTTTTCCTCTTGTCGCTTCGCATTAATTGCTGAAGGAGTACATATAACCTTGACACATGTCTGGCCCCGGGCTTTGGTAAAACTTGTACGCTTGGCTACCTCGAAGTTGCTACCTCCTACTCGAACCTCCACCCTGCGGTTTCCTTGGTGGTAACCACTTTTTAGGGGGAACATGGAAATGTTCTTATTGCTTTACGCTCCAAGACATTTTCCCACAGTAGTGCTTAATTTAATTTTGCCTCTCACCTCCTCTCCCCACGCTGCTCGTCTTCTCGCTTTTAGTTTTAGTAAAAGTTTCTTAAGGCCGAGTCTTGCTTAATTAGCGCTTGATATACCATAGCATATGGAGATTGCAGATTTTGCACTACCAACTTCAATTTAGCAACTTGAATTAGACCTAGAAGCCCACATGAATGAAGAACTTAAATGTTTTAACTTCTCTGGTGCGAAATTAAAAATGATCCCGACTTTCTTCGGAATAATGTGGGTATTATATCGAACGCCTCCGCTTCGTGCGGTAATGTGTAATTTTATATTAATTTCCCCCTTTTTTTCTCTTTCTTCTTTCTTACAGCCCTCGGCATCGCATCAACTTGAGGAAATGTAAGTAAATATAATATCATAATTTGTGTGCGAGCTCCCGACGCAGCGAGAATTTCACACGGCCAAGTAAATAAGTAAATATCTGAATAATTCAACGCCATTCTGGAGAATTTGAATTAATTTTTGATGCCGCACATTCGGCGATTCTTTCTAATGGTGCGACGATCTGTGGATGGCCAGAAACAAAAGACTTAAGCAGCGAACTCGCTGATCGCGCTACATGTTCGGCAAAAGATAATTGCGATCCGCGGCCAAGACTCTCAAATTATAGTTTATGGACACCGCAGTGCGTTTTGCGTTCTTCCAGAGTTTTATGGCATACGGCACGCAAGGGGCTGTCCGCTTTTCCGACGCCTCTCCGACCCCCCTCCGCTGCCTACGACCTTTCCATCTGCTAACGACCGCTCCTATTCATGTACTGACCAAAGTTAATGTGTTTCTTTTCTCCTGTCCGCCCTGCTCCCCCATGAAAGTGTAGCAGATCGTCGGCGCTCTCTTAATGTTTCTTTCTGCCTTAAAACATGTTTGTTTTGCCGGTTAGGCCCCGCCTCAGATACCTCCATCCACCATCCCAGTCGAGCGGGCTGGGTCACTGACCACAGACAAATTCGAACAACAGTTAACGCTGCCTATCGACGCCGTCGAACCTGGGCCCAAACTCCCATCAAGTCGGGCTCTCCATGCCATCCCAGCCATCGCATCCTATACCATCGCCATGGCCCCCATCCAATCCACATGTAGCACACGTTTTTCCAGCTCCAAGCACCCGAGAAACAGTTTTTGTTTGCCCGATCAGTTAGCGCCGAACATTCCAGCGCGGCTGAATGAATGAATCGAGTGTCCTTAAAATGTGGAGAGTGTGTGCTCAGGATTGGCCATCCACCAAGTAGGTGTTTTGTTTTTTCATACAGTAATAGGATGCTTCCCTTGTGTACCAAAATAGTTGTGCCAAATGAATTCTGTTTATGTTAAAATAATCAAATTAATTGATATCATTTGCACAGGTTTAAACCTATGTTAGAAAGGCTGCTGTACGATAATTATGTTCATTGTATTGCATACTGATATGTATTGAGTATAGTATTCTAATTTGAGTTTTCACATTTATAATTCAATTAATTAGCTCGTCTGCATTTGACTACAACGAAATAATCAAAACATTATTTATTCATCAAATGAAAGGAATACCCGAATATATCATAATGTGTATGACATTTATGGCTGCTTTTATTCACCTGCCTTATTTATGACCTCCATAACGCGATCCAATTAACAGAATTCGAGCTCTTTGTGGTCGCTTTTGCCCAATAATTACAGCAGACTTTGCATTTATTGTTTGGCCTAATCTCCTTGTTTTCCGTCGAAACAATTGACAAATTAAATGTGATTAATTGTTGTGCCAACTGACGGAAGCCAAACGGTCAACAGAGGGATTTCCAGTTAAGTTATCAAAACGACAGCGGGTGGGAAAGGGTACTGGTAATTGCTAAATGGTAATGGTAAATTGGTAAATGTTTGGCATCGGGCCGTTGAAATGCATTACACTGCGCTGGTTCTGTTGGCAAATGTTTTAATTTGCTTTTGTGGCCTAAACTCACCGACTTCCCTTCGGTGGGGCTGGGTTTTTGCGGTGGCAAATGCGAAAATGTTTGCAATTGCCCGAGCAAAACTGAAATCGAGACTGAATTTGTTTTTTCAGGCTTCTGAATGAATGGAATCTCTATCAAACTCTCTGCGGTGAAAGTGGGCAGTGGGTATTTGCGGAGGGAAATGTGTTTTATATTCCAGCAATTTAGCAGAAATATTCGCAAGTGCTCACCCAGAAGGGCCATCAAATGCCGAGCTGCGTTTTAAAGAGCTAAAGAGGTTTATCCATTTTAAACTTTATGTGCATCATCCAGATCCAGTGACGGATCCTTTTTCCGCTGCTCCTTTGCGGCTTGTACGTGCGAAAAGTCCGGAGTTTTGTACGTGCCCGAAGCCCCGAAAAAGGCAACAAGTCGGACATTAAATAAACAATTTATTCGACCATTTCATGCAATTCTCAACTTGCCAAACTTCTAATCAAAATGGTAAAAAGTATTTTCATTTCATTTGTGGCTTCTATTTGGGCTTTTCTGGCCAAACTTTCGTTGGCCTCAAGCGTTTCAACAGCAAACCAGTGAAAAGTTGATTAAAGTTTTCCCCCAATACAACATATTAATAATGCGAAAATTGACTAAACTAGGTGACTGTTGGTGAAAAACTAGTTTTCCCGTTTGCAGCGCATTACATAAGCTGCAGAAATTAGCCAACACTCGGTATTCGGTATTCTGTATTCGATTTGGGCGTGAACGTCACGAAACCAGGTTCCATTGGACAGGATTTCGATTCAGATTTGGACTCAGATTGGAAGGCAGATAAAATTAGCTGACTCTCCATTCACCGCAGCTGCGAGTGGCCTTCAAGATTGTTTCGGGCCAGAACATTTTGATCCAGACCACGGAAAACACATCGAGTCGATTGACTCGGTCCACAGACCGTGTAGCCGGGTTCAAGGCATAAGCGGCGAAACTGGGCAAATATTTTGTGGGCCCAGCCAAAGAGGAGCGAGCTCTTTCAATCAATTGCCGCTGCTGTTGCTGTTGCTGTTTTGCAGCTGGGAGAGCAATCAGCATTTGCAGTTTGCGACTCTGTTCGGCTTGGTCCACGAGGAGCCAGCGGAAACGAGTTTGACGGGTTGACACAGTTGGTGGCCAGTTGCCAAGACACCAGACACCGGAGGGGACATACCCAGTTGGCCAGGCTAAAAAGTAGTTTACGAGCGCACGGTTTTGCATTCTGCATTTTGCTGATGCTGCTGCTGCTGCGAATGCTTCTGCATTTGGTGGAAAGTCAAAGAAAGGTGATGAAAAATCGCAAAACGAAAGTCAAAGAGAAGAATGCAAATTTTCCCCATCATCATCGCGCTGGCAAATGATGAGTTGCAACGAGGCGACGATGACGCCGAATGTAGCACTCTGACTTTTGCGACAGCAACTTGCTGCCACTTTGGCTGCCGCCTTTGTCTCACCTTTCGGGTAATACTGGCTCATTAGGTATTCGTTGCCGGGTTTTTTGGTCCTGGTCTTTTGTGCCTGGTCACGGACACTGCTGCCCCGGTTGCCTAATTATAGCCACTTTCACCCGGTTAATTGCCCGCCACGACATGGCGAGATTCATCAATGCCATCGCTGCTCTATTTCGGCGGCATTTTCGGAGAACTAGGAACTGGGAACTGCGACCTTTCGACCTGATTTGTAATTTTCTTCACATCGATGGACATTTTCGTGTCTATTCTGGTCGGTTGCACTTTCTATTTACCACACGGAAAATAATTATTTCTTTGTAGGATGCTACATTATATACATGAATATTGGAAATATCGGAATATTTCCATAAAATCAGGAAATGCATTTGTAATATTTATAAACATGGCAGAACAAATTGTAGCTTCAGTTTTGCAAATTGTATAGTTTAGATTCATTTAGAAAACTTGGGAACACTTGGCAATAACTTTATTGTTTAAATTTATGCAAATTCATTTGAAGAGTGAAAATGGTAAGACCCAATTTATTCGCAACCTTCTTACCATTTTTTAGCCGTGCACCATTTCGCTGTGCTCTCATTTCTCCTGGAGACGTTACTAATTGGTCAGCAAAGCAGCAGGCACTTTGCTCGCCAGGCGAACATTTTGCCGGCTCATAACAAATTTAGTTCACTTAAAGTGTTGATTAGACGAAATTGTATTCGAGTTTGAGCGGAAAAAGTTGAAGGCCCCACGCTTGAGCAGAGTAATTGCAATATAAATGCGAGTGCTTGGCGCACGTTCCCCACTCTGATTTCGAGCATACAACGTAGTAGATGCCACCACAGAAAGAGCTGGGGAATTCCGATGAGGAGGAGGAGTCTCGTTTATGCACACATGCCCGTGCACTTGAAACTGCCAAAGGCAGTCAAATACCTGCCCCTCTGCAAGGACCTCCCCCTGCATCCAGGATCCTTCGCCAGAAAGCGACATCCTTGCATGGCTGCCATTAATACAAATGCAGACAGCGGCAGCCATTTTGTCCCGCAGCACTTTGACAGCTCTTCAGCGAGTCCTGCTGCTGCTCCTACTGCTGGATTCCCCAATCCTCGTACTCCTCCAGGCCGCATCTCCCCCGGCATTGCCTGCAGTTATGTCTGAAGTTGATTCTCGCTGCACAAAAGAGTTACCCCCGTGATGTCGGCAATGTTCGTGCATTAATTAAATGCGATATTCGTATATTGTGCCCCATGTTTACCCGAGTTATTTTTTGCAATTATCATCAACAGGATGTCCTGAACGAGGCGCTCAGTAAAAGTGATTCACTTCAATTTATTTTTTTTCCGCAGCAATCTTATGATTCTTTTGAGAGTTCAGTTACCATTTAAATTGAAATGTATATTCAACAAAACTGCATCCAAATGCAAAAACACAACCTGCAGCAACCTCTAAATTTTTGGTTTTTCTGCAGGAAAATAAAATAAATTGCCTGCCATATGAATTTCAGTAGTTCAAAGTAAGAAACATAAGCGAATACTTGGTATTTCCACAACTGTTTGCAATAATTGCCAAAAACATGGAAGTCAACACTTAGTCATCAGATCACAAACTTTGAAGTTCAATAGGTGGCATAGACCCTGCTTGCCCCGTGTGCCATTAGGGTTAGTAACCAAATTCCAGTTGCTGGCTTTGCCATCGCTCGTCTCCTTCGGTTCACGGTGCAGTGCCCCCAAAATCAGCTTAGACAAATGCAGAATTTACTGGAGCGCATAAGGACATTTGCATGAGCCTTTAATTTCGGCCAGCTGGCCAAGCCAAATATTTAAGGGGCCTGTGCGCTGAGCTGGAAGGGAATAGTTTAGTGCCTCCTGAATCGTATTCGGATTTCGACTATACTATGGCCGCATGGAAAATCTGCCAATCGAACATCATCATATTTTGCTTTCAATTTCCTCACTGTTTGCTTATGCTGAAGGTATGGGTATGGGTGATGGGTATGGGTATGGGCAGATGCAGATGGCAGAAGGGTTGTAAGCTGGCGAAGAGGAGCTGAACATTTTCATATTCATAGGCTCCTCTCGCATGGCAAAGGCAAAATTCGCATACAAATTGTTTATTTCCCACACACCACCCTTCCACCTCGAGCACCATCTGAATCTGAATCTGCATTTGCATCTGCATCTGGGCGGAACTCGACTCACTCGGCACAACTCCCAGTTCCCAGCTCCCAGCTCTCAGCTCCCAACTCTATTTGCCCTTCGACGAAGGCGAGCCAAGTGTAGTAGTGCAGCACCAAATTGAGACAATATTTGCACACGGTTACGTATACGCCCCGTTGCATCGAGCAGTATGGAGAGCAGCAGTATGGGGAGCAGCATGAAACACACGGTGTGGGGCATGTGGCATGGGCATCTATAAACGAGCATTTTCATGTTATTGGCTTTGCATCGCTGCGATGAACTATAGTGGAGGTACGGCGACAGAGCAACCACTGTAATAAAACCACGTAACAAAATGATTGCATTTGCTAACAAATTCGTGAAAATTTTGTGCCATCGTTGACAGTTTTCCAAGAACAGATCGACAAAGTTCGGGTGCGCGGAGTACCGGGCAGGAAGCTTTAACTATCTATATAGCTATATATAGTGCCGGGTACAGTGAACACTTGCGCCGGGGGAAACCAATTTACCTGAATTCACTGGCAGGCTATCAAAGTTTTACCAGGACAATGGCTTCTTTTTGTTTTTCGGGCACATAAAAAACCAAAGAGAGTTGGCCAATAACATGCGAAACCCATACTTCAGTGTGCAATTTGGAATATTTGCTTTTACCCTTGGTGCAAATAACCAAATGTTAGTTTTGAGGGGCGACAAGCAAATTAATTTGAAGTATTGACGTTTTGACAGATTGTATTAGCAAAAATGTTTTAGTGACTACATGGCATATCGACAAAACTGACTTGTTTATTAAATGTTTTGATGAACTTTGTATTACCACTTACTCTTTAGTACTCTTGTGGAGGATACTTATGGAGGATTTACTGTGACCTTCCTACCTTTTAGGTGAGTCTGTATTTGCTTGTTAGTGAGAATTTGGCGATGACTCATTCGCTGCAACTGCGCGTAACGGTTTAATGAGTTCTGGGCCACTCTTAGCCAGGCACACACTACCCACTACCGCTCCGGTGCACACCCACTGTGACCCACACCAACCTCCCATCCCGCCGCTATCCTGCTGTTTGCCAATTGATTTAAGGCGCTGCACTTCGCGCTTTTTCGGCCATCAGCGTAGTGGGCCGGAAATGGAATTGGAGGGGGGGTGGCGATGGATACGTGGATAGCGCCATCAGTGCGAGGTTTAATTGCGCAGTCTGGTTTGAGAGCATGGCCCATTGAAGCATTGAAAGTCATATTGACATTTCAATGAGTCTCATTTACATTAATGCCCGGCCACAGAGAAATGGAGGGACACAGGACAAGGGGCGAGGAGCGAGGGGCGAAGGAATGAGGGGACGAGGGGAGCAGAGTGTGGCAACTGTGGCTGCTTTATGGAAAAACCATCCGCCCTGTGGTCCCATTGTCCTTGCTGCGCCAGTTGTTGTTGTTTGTCAGCATCGTTATTCGCGCCATTATTCCGCACCAAGTTATCTCGCACAGCGTGACTTAAAAGTTAAGCGTATTCATTATGTCCTTTGTGCCCGACGACAACACCTTCCATTCCAGCATCCTCAGTGCTGTTCGTCCTGCTTCCTTCGTCCTGCCCGCAGGTTGCCTGTTGCCCGCTGCCAGCCTTTGTTTTATTTACTTTTCCAATTTGTTTGTCGACGCGGTGGTACAATAAAAATCCATTTCATTGTAACCGCTCCAACATCCTCCCGTAGGCAGGCTGCATCCTTTATCCCTTGCCCATCCCCAAGGCCCCTATTTCTTAACTCGTGCTGTTGCACTTAACGCTGAGCTCCTTTAATGCGGCGAAATTAAAGACACCAGGATTATCCTGCACCTTTGTGGTACCCGCAGTTATCACTGGCAACTGGCAACTGGCTGCTCGAGACTTCGTGACAAACTTTTTGGCCAACTGTCGATGCTGATTACCAACAAGGCCAAGCCCATAGCGACTCCTCCTGGTCTCCGTCGCCAGGCGAAGCAGCCGGAACTGGCGGCTGGGAAATGGGATACGGAGCTGCTTCATGGCACTCTGCTCCTCGTGTAAAGCACTCTTCAAGTGGCAGCCACTCGCATTAATAATGCCTGAAGGGCTGCTGTTGCAGCACCATATACGCACAAAAGTGTGCACCACAAGTTGTAACTTCCAGTGCTCACAGAGATACAGATACGGGTACGAACCCTAGAAACTCTATGGACCGGGCTGCGAGCACAAAGTTGGGATAATGTGGACTTTTGCTATCTTTGTTGCTCGGCAATTCATATGCCAACTGTGTGTTTATTTATGCTTACGACTTTTTGCGTAATCAAGTCTATCTCTTCAGATACCCCTTTGCGTACGTTTCCTCGAGGGGCATGCTAGTTTGCGAGCATGCTTTCTAAAGAGAAAAAGACAAAAATATAATTATATATTATTAAAATATAGTTACTTACAATCAATCAGTTGCAACCACTGGGCCATGTATATCAATATTGTTTATTAACTCTCTCAAATTAATATTAGATTTCTTGGCGAGAAGACTTCCCATCAAGACACAAACAAACTATGTTTGCCATCTGCAAACTATAAAGCGCAGAATAAATTTGCAAATAGTTTTGCAGGGAAAATCTCATGAAAGCCAGGCCAAAGTATTCACTTACGCAAATCACACAAGAACCTATACCCACAGAGTTCAAATCCCATTTAAAATGAGATAACTGGCAAGACGTATGTGTATGGTATTTGATATTTGGGAAAGTAAACTTTTCCTTGATTTACTTGTGGTTGCCCCTCGATTCGAATTTCTTGCACAACATAATTTTGCGGTCTCAAATTTTCGGAATTGCCGCAGTAAAAACAACAAGATGCCTTTTGGCAATGGATTTGAATTTGTTGTTTGTTTGCCTATGATGTGAGTTGCCGAATGTTGCACACGTACAAACACAAACTGTTTTGCGAAGTTTGTTTGCTTAAATCGCAGTCAACAATCGAAATGGAAATTGTTTGAGCCTGTCCGTGGGCTAATTACTGGACACTCTGTGTCCATGACATATGTTGTTGTTTATTTGCTAGCCGGCAAATTATTTGTCATTGCTGCTAATTAGGCGTTGTCTTCAGCCTGCAATTGAATGGTAATGGCACACCGTTTTCCCATTTCCCCATTTCCCCATCACCACATCTATACCCCTTTAGACGACTCCAATTGCCGTAATTCCCCTGGAAGGTGAGCAAACTGGAGCTGGCACAGAGACTTTGATTAATGGATTAGGTGCAGATTGTAGATTGCTCATACGCCCGGAGTGCTGCTGCGGAGTGGTGGAAGGCAAAAGTCATTACATATTGATAATGCCCAGCCATTGTCTCGACTGTGACCCACATTGCTGCCACCCACATCCCCATCCACACCCACACCATCAGCATCACATCTCTAATTCTTTGTGCTCTACCCTCTACCCTTTGCCCTAGCTCCTGGTGGCCATATCCTGTTACGGTAGCTGAAATCGCATTTAGTGCTTTGCCGCTCCTTGTTTGTCTTAGTCATTAGCAGAGTTGATAGCTGATGGGTGATGTCTGATGGCTAGATACCCCTTCCTCGAATCCTTCCGCTCCTCCTCCTCCTCCCAATGAAATCCCACCCAGTGTGCATGTGCATTCCAATGATCCGATTCATTGACGGCACTCCGGCTTCTTCCCAGCCATTTGACAGGATTATCCATTATCCCCTGTCGGGCCCCTTTTCAATTTACTTAAATCGCCTCGCTCCGTCGGGAGGATAAATCACTGGCAATATTTCATAGGCAGGACTGCATAAATTCCCCATAAAACTGCGACTCCAATGCGAATTAAATCGCATTAACATAATCAACTTTACAACAACTATAAAAATAAATTCAATGGGATTTGCGCTCGACTGCCGACGGTTCGTTTCGGATCCCTCTGCTTCTTGTCATTGTTGCAGCCCCCTATTTCCTACCCCCTATCACCACATGGTGATATCCTGGGCTAGGACTCGTAGGACTCCTAGAGGCGACTCCTTGCGAATGGGTGGGCTTGACTGAATGCGCTAACAGCTCGAGCAGCCGGGAACCTCGTATAGTGGCAGCACATTTCCGGAAGAAGTAGCGCCAATGGTAGCCATTGTTTTTCTGATTAAGCGATGCCATATGTTGTCTCCCCTCGCTTCCCTGCCCATTTTACCCTTTGGTGCACTCATAGAAATGAGGGGTGCATAAAGTTAGTTTCTTTGTGGAGGGTATAAGTAAGTCAAGTTAAGAAAAAAAGCTGCATTACACAAATATTTACTGCATTGTAAGTAGCTAGATACATCGTATTCTCAAGCCCCTTTAGTTTAGTTGCTCTTGGTTTATGCACTATATATACTTAGAGCTCTCTCGTTGAGGCATAGTAAATTACAATGTCCGTATATGGTTTTTCTCAGTGCATACTCTGTTGTGGAATTTTCGCTGTGAGCGATATGTGTGAGCCACAACACACAAACTTAATTGCAAGCAGAAAGCAAAAGCAACGAGCACGATGACAATGCCACAAAGGAAAATCCGCAAAAGAGAGTGAAGTAAAAGCTTGTCAACTGCAACCAGCCCACACCCCCACCACCCACCGGCCCACTGAGCCACCTCCCAAGCCCCCACATTTATCATGAGATTTTCCCTAAGTGTTCGCTCTGCATTTGAATTAACTTGACGGCAAATGTTAAACTGCTAACTGCAACGCACTGAGATCCGTACCTCGACCCGTATGCACAGGGATATACGAGTATGCGGTGGAGCAACTAAATCCAGTGGAATCCCACTTTAGCCCGATGCCTCTGGCCCTGGTTCACTTATTATTGCCCTCATTTCATTTACGCATTTCGTTTGTCATACTTTGTTTCCTTTGGCGGATGTGGCTCCTGCTGCCGGTGGAATTTCCGTTCCCTGCTTCCGCCCACTGCCACTCCTACTTGGATGTTTGGATGTTCCAACGGATTGTGCAATTAATGCGTGGAAAGGATGTCGGGTCACCCAGCGTTGACATCTACTTAAAACTTCCCTGCCGGCCAAGTGGGCAATCGATCCGGCAAGTGGAGTTCAGCTGAATTATGGAGGAGTCCTTAAAGGCTTGTCGAGGATGCTGTTGCCTTTTGCCAAATTGAGAGGCCTTGGAGGAAACTTGTTGGCTCCAAACTTTCCCGCATGCTCAAATAGAACTCAAACGCTCCAGCTAGAACTTTTGCACTAATTCAGCGATTCTTCCCCCATTAATTAAGCAATTCCGGAAGGAAGGCAGCTCGAGCGAATCCAGCATTGATTTTGTGTCGAGCCAGGAAAACTTGGCTTAGCTTGGTTCCATCCACAATTAAGTGGAAATGTCAAGTGGCTGCTGTTCTGTTGCCTTTACTTCCTGAAATCCTGGCAGTTGGACATAAATCTCCTCCTTGCGATACGCGCTAATGGAGCGCGAGCAGATCGCCGACGGCGAAAGCGGCAGCTCTGATTTGCATTTAAATGCGAGTCCTGCGGAATTTACAATGCTCGTTCTAAATCTTCTAACTTCAAGTCCTTTCCCGGCCGCCAGTCTCCGATTTCTGCTGCTCAGCTGCTGCACTTCCTGTACCACTTGTTTCGCCGCTGGCACACTTTTAATTTGTACGCCATGTTGCAAGTCAAGTTTCCTTTTCCCCCTTTCCAGGTTTCAGCACACTTGAACAAAATTAATGACTAAAGATTTGAGGGACTCGAATCCTAGATCATTACTTACTGACAATAGCAATGAATGCTATAGCAACTGTTGGCCTTTCGCTTCTGGGTATAATTTTCGAAGTAATTCATCTAAAAGTAGTTGGGCTAATGCTCATACTTGCTTTGTGATTTGGTGTTTAGTAAAAATACTCAGTTGTATAAAAGCAGTTCCCAGAAGAGAATTAGCTGGAAGATTTTCCGAGTGCAGTAACTCCACACATTACTCGTAGCTCCTTTTCCGCAGTTTTCCATATGCATTGCCCTGGACAATGTTATCGTTTAAGCTCAATTGCATTGCTTTGCTATGTTCTCTTTTGTTTGTTAGCTTGTGTTTTGCATACTGGTTGGGGTATGTGTGTTATATTTTGGGTTGGAGCGGTTGGGGGGTGTCTTTTCGGTCAGAGGTTTGCTGGTTGTTTGCATTTGTAGCTGCTTGGTGCTGTTCCGCCTTTGGCGAAGTATGAGTAGTACAGCATCAGCAACAACAATGAAGACTTTTCTTCTTTCGATTCTTTTGGTATTGCTTTCCCCGCTTTTCCCATTTCAATGCGTATGTGTGTGTGTGCATGGTTCTGCTTTTTCTGTTGTTGTGGAAACTTTTTGTTTCGCTTCCGCTGCAATGGCAGCTTCCTTTTGTCGTCCTCGATTGCATTTTGCATGCTTAACAAAGGCCATTTCAAATGGTTTTTCCTCGTACAAATTTAATTGGTGCCCGGGCGAGTGGAAATTAATTCCCCGCCATCCGAAATACACTTTCACTCGGGGCCGATCACTTCATCCGGCACTTGGCATCTGAGTTGTGCTGCTGCTCCTCCCTCGAGGATGCCATGCGGCAGACATTCGAAATTACGTATACGCCGTGTGGTGTGGGCCAACTAATGTGGCCTTAATGCAGTTTGCTGCTCACACGACTCGCCAGGTGTATTATTATATACTATTTTTGCTCTGTTTAGCTCGTTTTCCTCTCATTTTTATTTATTTTTCATGCCAAGGAGCGTCTGAATCGTCTAGACCGGAGACAAGTGCATTTCCGGCACGCAAGCCGCTGTCTCGTGTCTCGGCAGACAATGAATTTTATTGCACTCCGTGTCCTCGAATTGGCTAATGTCTGCCTAGCACGCAACCGCCTTATCCTGGCCACGAATTTATGGTAATTTCGCAGACAACAGACAGTGAGTCCCTTGGTTATTTGCCACTTCATTAAAACAAAACAAGCAATAATATTAATTTGCCCCAAAAGGGAAATCACTCAGCCAAGTCTCAGAACAAATTCAATTAAAGTCCTTTTCGCTGGCAAGGAATATTTTTTCTCGTTCATACTGTTGATCAATTTTCATTAGCTTTTTGGGACCACTTTTCTTGGTACTCTTGGTAGCGCAAAAAATCAGCAAAGTCAGCCATTGTCTTGAGGCCCTCATTAGGAGACTTTAAAAGGCTTGCCACGCCCCTGGAAAGCCACAGGGGGCGGTCCGTGATAAATTTTCATCAGGCTTAAAGTTGACACGTTTCGGGTTCTCTTTATTTCCCCACTCGCCCACTCGGGGAGTCCCCATCTCTGCTTACACTTCCACTTTGTAAACGGCCAAGACGGAGCATGGAAAGGAATCCGGAGAATGCGAGAACTTTGGGGCTGGATAATATTTCAGGTACACCTTCCTGGGATTGTGCTACTTAAAAAGTTTCCAGCTGCCGGTGTTTTTCAGGGCGGCTGAAAGTCTCGTAAAACGCGAGTGTTTACGGCCAACCCTTTCTGGCCATGAACAGTCGCATTTCCCATTTCCCGCTTTCGTTCAGACGATATTTGATTCACGTGGGAAATATTTGCCTGGCTTCAGGCCCACCCAAAAATTTGACATTACCCCAATCGAAGCCCCACATATGGTACACATTTATATATATACTCGTACATATATGTAGCGACATAACTTAGAATTACGATTTGTCGACGGGGGTGGCAATAAAACAAAATGGCAACTTGCAATTGCCAGCCGACAGAGTGACGCATTCTTAATTAGCTACCGAACTTCGGAATTGCAGCGGCTGCAATCGCCAAAAATATTAATTAGTTGGGAAAACTATGCAAAATGCACCTGCCGTTTCGGTTTTGCCTTTCGTTTTCCAATTGTTTCAGGCCAGGCAACGTGTGAAAATTTAATAATTTCATGTTTGCTGCCAGCGCGCCTGTTTCAAGCTTGACGAACCATGAAAAGCGTCTGCCCCCAGCCCACTGAGCCCAGGTGGAAAATGGGTGTGTCAGTGTGTGCTCTCAGCCGCCCGGAAAAACAATAACAATAATAATGTCTGCGCCTGGGTCTGGCACACGTCTACGTCGAACGCGGCCAAGCTGAAATTTTAATTAAACATTTTAACACTGCAATTAACACGGCGACAAGCGCCTCACACACAACGGCAGTCTAGAGTATTTCTCCAAAAAAACACAAAAAAGAAACACAGGACTCCAGACTAGGCAAGAGTTGTGACTCCTTGAGAATGCGAGCTCCATATGTTCTGCAAGCATTGTGAGTCTTCTAACCTGCTTCATTTCTAAATGGGAAACACATTTTTATAATGGTCGCCTAGAGTAAGGATGTTTGTAATTTAAAGCAGACCATAACTTGTATAAAACTATACATCTTAAAAAAAAATATCTTTAAAGTGCTAAACAAATTCGCAGGGGCAGACAGGAGTTGTTAAAACCAAATTCGGATTATATTTATTGATTTAATACACTCAAAACCTCAAAACCTTCACCTGCTGAAATGCTTGTTCATTTTATACAAACCGAATGAAAAAAACAATATGTTTCTTTATAGTCCCCAAACCCAAATCGGTCTGTTTTAGATTTGTATTAGATGAGACTTAACCATATGTCAGTCCAGTTGATACTCATCCACAGGACTCTGTTGTCCTGTGCAATGCATGTGTGCGCAGTGTCCCCCACTGCGTATACGCAATCCTGGACAGGACCAGAAATGGGGATTTTCGCTCGATGTGTCCTTCATGGGGTGAACGTGCGAATTATCTGCACCGAAATGAGCAACGCAATGAACAAACAGTTTAGTTGCAACTTGAATGCGAAATGGAATTCGACACTACTGCGGACCTTCGACCCCCTTTTTGGCACCTGAACGGTCTAAGCCCTGTGGGCTGGGCCAAATCGTAATTTCAGCATGGTGTGAGCCAGTACGTACGTGTTCGACTGCCTTCAGTTAATTAACGTACCCGAAATGCCGGCCAAATGGCCATTAGAGGGACATCAAATCGAATTTCATTAAATTTTCAACTCCAGCGACCAAATGACCACCGGGTAACGGTCATCCGAGCTTTGGACAGTGTCACATTGTGGCATTTTGTTGGCTGCACTTCTACTTCCACTTGCACACACCCTCTACGACCCTCAACCATCGCCAACCAACATTTCCCGCCAATGTCGCCAGTTTTGCTCCTCGTTTTCTGATTAAGCTGTATACTTCATTTTGCAAAAATGTCAAAGGGGCTGCAAAAAATGGTTTGCCAAACAAAGAACCAAAGAAAACCAAAAGAGATTAAATTTCACTTTATCTAGCTTCATATTAGCTAGTCTTCGTGGCGGAGGAAAATGAAATTAAAAATGTGGCCCGCTGCTTTGTAGGTTCCTCTAAAATTTGAAAAAGCTTTTTGGGAAGAGTTTTTAATTAAGTTAAAGGCAGTATTAAAACTGCCAAAGCAGAAGCTACCCGTACCTCACACACAAATTTATTTCTACAACACTCTAAATATGTATAGTACCAAAAGAAGAACTCTACATATGTTAAAGCCTTTCAACATGTGCGCGGTAATGAATTTAATTCAAAGTTTAAAAAGGTAATTCCTACATATTTTTCCAAGCAGGCACTCTGAAAAACATGGCCTGCATTTAAGGGAAAACGCAACTCAATTACCACCGCTAACCTCACTGACTCCCCAAATTTTCTTGTCCTTTTCAGACAGATGGCCACGCCCGCAGCACCGCCCACCGATGATAATTGAATAGGACCATTAATTGCACTGTGGTTTGTTGGTTCTCGCACCACACCCACACACACGCTCCACACACACACACAGACACGGGGGAGAGACCGAAACACACACACACATCGACCAAAATAAGGCCACGTGGTCGAGTCATGCAAACGAGGGAGTTCCCTCAAAGGCCCCTGGGCCTGCTCCTTGTGCTCCTTGTGGTCCTGCTGCAATCATCGCTCATCAAGAGCTACTTGATTATCGTGCACGAGGACACGCCTCCTGGCACCGTAATCTTCAACGCCTCCGTCTATAAACTTGGTTCCGAGCGGCATTACAAGATCAATGCCCACAAGTCCGCCAACTTTGTGCACCATCTGGTCTCCGTGAATCACAAGGATGGCCAGATTCAGCTGAGGAAGGCTCTCAAGTGCGATGGCATCTACTATCCGAATCTGTTCACCTTCTACGTGGACTCAACCTCGAATCGGCTGCGCAGCATAGATTACTATAGTCTGCCTGTGCGGATCTTCGTCTCGGGACACAGCTGCAATGAGGACAGGAGGATAGAGCAGGAACTGCATCACCATCACTACGAGGAGGAGGACAATACGGGCTACTCAAAGCGAAGGAGAAGGCGGTCTGCCCAGGAGATGGTCCAACTGAATGGCAATCAGCTGGAGGAGGTATTCCGGCAAAACAGCACGGAGTTCCGAGCTGGAGATCTCATTTTTGGTGACAGTTTCGACAACGAGATGAGGCACAGGATTCTAAGTCGAAAGAGAAGAGCAGTGGGATCGCCGGATCCGCTGCACCTCCAGCCCGCCCTGCATCGCCGGATCTCGGATGCCAAGCAGTGGATCTCGGAGACGTACGCCTCCTATGCCATTCACACCACGGACAAGTGGAACCAGATCTGCTTGAGAAGATCGCAGTTCATCAACAGCCTGAATGCCTTTCTGCCAAGGAGCGTCTGTCAGCATTGCAAGGTTAGTTTTCTGGATGTGAACGACGAGCGATTCGCCATCGAACACCAGAGCAGAGATCTGGTGGCCAGCAGGGATGTGTGCATCGCAGAGTCCATGTGGAAAGTGAGCATAACCTTTAATATAAGGTGCGATCGACGCGACATCGTGGACTCGGACCATCGCCTGAAGATTGTTTACCACCATCAAGAGTTCAACGATACGGATATAGCCCGAAGGGTTCGAAGGGAGCTCCGCAATCAATCACCCTACTTTGAACAAGCACTCTATGTGGCCTCAGTGCTCGAGGAGCAACCGGCAGGCTCCGCGGTGACCACAGTGCGGGCCCGAGATCCCGAAGATTCGCCTGTGGTTTATTCCATGGTATCACTGTTGGACTCCCGCTCGCAGTCACTGTTTAAGGTGGATTCCAGGACTGGCGTAGTTACCACCTCAGCCAGTTTGGATCGTGAGCTCATGGACGTACACTACTTCAGAGTGGTGGCCACGGATGATAGCTTCCCACCGCGATCTGGAACAACGACGCTGCAAGTGAACGTCCTGGATTGTAATGACCACAGCCCCACCTTCGAGGCGGAGCAGTTCGAGGCGAGTATTCGTGAAGGAGCCACTGTGGGTTCCACGGTGATAACGCTACGAGCAACCGACCAGGACATTGGCAAGAACGCGGAAATCGAATACGGAATCGAGGCAGTGACTGGTAAGTTATAAAGATTTTTCGGACAAAATAGATCTTATCATTATATAAATATTAATTTATTATATTATTTTTTGTTGCGTAGATGGCGCCGGGCTGGCCCAAGACCAGGAAATGCCCATCTTCCGGATCGATTCCCGTTCGGGCGTGATATCGACGAGGAGCAGTCTGGACCGGGAGACATCGGATAGCTATCATCTGCTGGTGACCGCAGCAGATTTGGCTTCAGCACAAAGTGAACGACGAACGGCCACGGCCAGTGTCCAGGTGAAGGTTCTCGATGACAACGACAACTACCCGCAGTTTAGTGAACGCACCTACACAGTCCAAGTGCCGGAGGATCAATGGGGTGGCACTGAGGACAACACCGTTGCACACATCAGGGCAACGGATGCGGATCAAGGGAACAATGCCGCCATTAGATACGCAATTATCGGCGGAAACACTCAGTCACAGTTCTCTATCGACTCGATGTCGGGTGATGTGAGTCTAGTGAAGCCGCTTGACTACGAAAGTGTACGCAGCTACAGGCTGGTGATTCGGGCTCAAGATGGAGGCAGTCCCTCCAGGAGTAACACCACCCAGCTCTTGGTTAACGTCATCGACGCGAATGACAATGCCCCGAGGTTTTACACCTCGCAGTTTCAGGAGAGCGTACTCGAGAATGTCCCCGTGGGTTACAACATCATTCGGGTGCAGGCCTACGACTCCGACGAAGGTGCCAATGCAGAGATTACCTACAGCATTTCCGAAAGAGATGACAACTTTCCCCTAGCCGTGGATCCTCGTACTGGTTGGGTGCAAACAATAAAGCCCCTGGATCGTGAGGAGCAGGGTCGCTTTGCCTTCCAGGTGGTGGCTAAGGATGGAGGTGTGCCCCCCAAGTCGGCCAGTTCCTCGGTGGTAATCACCGTGCAGGACGTCAACGACAATGATCCAGCCTTCAATCCCAAGTACTACGAGGCAAACGTGGGAGAGGATCAACCGCCAGGCACTCCGGTTACCACAGTCACAGCAACGGATCCGGACGAGGACTCCCGCTTGCACTACGAGATCACAACGGGCAACACAAGGGGACGCTTCGCGATCACCTCTCAGAATGGTCGGGGTCTTATTACCATCGCCCAGTCGCTGGATTACAAACAGGAGAAGCGCTTCCTGCTCACAGTAGCTGCCACCGACTCCGGAGGACGTTCTGACACGGCCACTGTCCATATTAACATTACGGATGCCAATAACTTCGCTCCCATCTTTGAAAATGCCCCGTATAGCGCTTCGGTGTTTGAAGATGCCCCTGTGGGCACCACGGTCCTCGTGGTTTCCGCCACCGACAGTGATGTGGGAGTGAATGCACAGATCACCTACTCCCTTAATGAAGAGAGTATAAACGGCTTGGGCAGTCCAGATCCATTTTCGATCAACCCGCAGACGGGTGCTATTGTTACTAATGCCCCTCTGGATCGGGAGACCACCAGTGGATATCTGCTCACCGTGACTGCCAAGGACGGGGGTAACCCTTCGTTGAGTGACACTACCGACGTGGAGATTGGAGTGACCGATGTTAACGACAATGCACCTTCTTTTAAGAGCCCACTGTACCAAGCTTCCATTTTGGAAGATGCCTTAGTCGGTACCTCTGTGATCCAGGTGGCTGCCAGTGATCCCGATGTAGGCCTTAATGGGCGCATCAAGTACTTGCTGAGTGACCGCGACATGGAGGACGGATCCTTTGTCATAGATCCCACCTCGGGAACTATTCGCACCAACAAGGGACTGGACAGAGAAAGTGTCGCCGTCTTCCATCTTACCGCAATTGCCGTGGACAAGGGATCCCCACCGCTTTCAAGCACCGTAGAAGTGCAAATCCGACTGGAAGATGTCAATGATTCGCCACCGACCTTTGCTTCGGACAAAATTACACTCTATGTGCCGGAGAACTCCCCTGTGGGCTCTGTAGTGGGTGAGATTCATGCCCACGATCCCGATGAGGGCGTCAATGCAGTGGTGCACTATTCCATTATTGGCGGAGATGACTCCAATGCGTTTTCCTTGGTAACTCGACCTGGTTCCGAACGAGCTCAACTGTTGACCATGACCGAACTAGATTATGAATCCACTCGAAAGCGTTTCGAACTGGTGGTTCGGGCAGCCAGCCCACCCTTGCGTAACGATGCCCACATCGAGATCCTAGTCACGGATGTGAATGACAATGCTCCAGTGCTGCGGGACTTTCAAGTTATATTTAACAATTTCCGCGATCATTTTCCCAGTGGAGAGATTGGACGAATTCCAGCTTTCGATGCCGACGTGAGCGATAAACTACACTACCGGATACTCTCCGGAAACAATGCCAATCTACTGCGCCTCAACAGCAGTTCGGGAGGACTGGTGCTAAGTCCCCAGCTGAACACGAATGTCCCCAAGTTTGCCACGATGGAGGTTTCCGTATCGGACGGAATTAACGAAGCCAAGGCGATTATGCAGCTTTCTGTCCGACTGATCACCGAGGACATGCTCTTTAACTCGGTAACGGTGCGACTAAACGAGATGACGGAGGAGGCCTTCCTATCGCCCTTGCTCAACTTTTTCCTGGACGGATTGGCTGCCATTATTCCCTGTCCCAAGGAACACATATTTGTGTTTAGCATCCAGGATGACACGGACGTCAGCTTACGAATTCTAAACGTCAGCTTCTCAGCCCGCCGACCGGATGTGTCCCACGAAGAGTTCTACACGCCGCAGTATCTTCAGGAGCGAGTCTACTTGAATAGAGCCATCCTTGCCCGATTGGCAACCGTGGAGGTTCTTCCCTTCGACGACAATCTCTGCGTTCGGGAACCCTGTCTGAATTTCGAAGAGTGTTTAACTGTCTTGAAGTTCGGAAATGCTTCGGAGTTCATACACAGCGATACAGTCCTATTTAGGCCCATCTATCCGGTTAATACGTTTGCGTGCTCTTGCCCAGAAGGTTTCACGGGTAGCAAGGAGCACTATCTGTGTGACACGGAGGTGGATCTCTGCTACTCTGATCCCTGCCAAAATGGAGGAACCTGTGTGAGGCGAGAAGGTGGCTACACTTGTGTATGTCCATCTACGCATACTGGTCAGAATTGCGAAACAGGAGTGGGACACCTGCGTCCTTGTCCGTCGGAAACATGTGAGGGAGGGTTATCCTGCCTCAGCAATTATCCCAGCTCCCAACCTCCTCCCTACACGGCCACCTGTGAGCTGCGGGCCCGTGCCTTTGGACGCAACTCCTTCCTGACATTCGAAAGTCTAAAGCAAAGACATCGGTTTAACCTTAAGCTGCGTTTTGCCACCGTCCAGGAGAATGGATTGCTGCTCTACAATGGAAGGTACAACGAACTGCATGACTTCATAGCCTTGGAGATCCACGAAGGACACGTGAGCTTCTCCTTTTCCTTGGGCGACCATAGTGAAAGGATTTCGGTGATGCAGGAGGCAAAGGTGTCCGATGGAAAATGGCATCAGGTAGAAGTGGTCTATCTGAACCGAACTGTCACCTTAGTGCTAGATAATTGTGACACCGCCATTGCCCTTTCTGGACAACTGGGTGATAGATGGAGCTGCGCTAATCGCACTACTCTGAAGTTGGACAAACGCTGTTCGCTGCTCACGGAGACCTGCCATCGCTTCCTGGACCTAACAGGACCTTTACAAGTGGGCGGACTTCCCCGCATTCCAGCCCACTTCCCGGTGACCAATCGCGACTTTGTGGGATGTATCTCTGACCTTCGAATCGATGATCGTTTCGTTGATCTAAACTCATATGTGGCGGATAATGGAACGTTAGCTGGCTGCCCCCAAAAGGCTCCTCTCTGTCAATCCGAACCTTGTTTCAATGGCGGCACCTGTCGCGAAGGCTGGGGAACCTATTCCTGCGAGTGTCCCGAGGGGTATGCTGGAAACAGCTGCCAGGATAATATCCCAGCTCCTTGGCGATTCTCCGGAGATGGGAGTCTCAGCTTCAATCCCCTTCTGCGACCAATCCAGTTGCCATGGACCACCTCTTTCTCGCTGCGAACGCGCCAAAAAGAGGCTTTCCTCCTCCAAATTCAAATAGGACAGAACAGTTCAGCCGCAGTTTGTCTGAGGCAAGGAGTACTCTACTACATTTTTGATGGAGAACCCATGTATTTGGCTGGAGCTTTCCTTTCCGATGGTGAGTGGCACAGAGTAGAAATCCGTTGGCAACAGGGTTCCGAGATACACTTCTCAGTGGACTATGGACAGCGCTCTGGATCCGTGCCCATGTCGCAGAAGGTGCAAGGCCTCTATGTGGGCAAGATTGTAATGGGCAGTCCCGACGGCAGTATTGGAGCCGTTCCCGAAGCCTCTCCTTTCGAGGGATGCATTCAAGATGTGCGTATTGGAGCAGGGCAATCGGTTCTCTCGCGTCCAACTATTCGGGAGAATGTGGAAGATGGCTGCGAATCACGTGCTCAGTGTCCGGATCATTGTCCCATTCACTCATCCTGCCAGAGTTCTTGGGATCTGTCTAACTGCGAGTGTGATTCCGGGTATGTGGGCGCGGACTGTGCGCCCATATGTACGGTGAGACCTTGTACCTCCGGAGTTTGCAGAGCAAACACAAGTTTGCCTCGAGGTTACGATTGCGAATGCAACAGCAGCTCCCGTCATGGCGATTACTGTGAGAAAGAGCTTCAGCAACCGTGTCCTGGCGGTTGGTGGGGCGAACGGGTGTGTGGTCCATGTAGATGCGATCTGGCCCAAGGATACCACCCGGACTGCAACAAAACCACCGGACAATGCTACTGCAAGACGAACCATTACCAACCGCCCAACGAAACAGCCTGCCTTTCCTGCGACTGCTACTCCATCGGCAGTTTTAGTGGAGCCTGCAATCCTCTGACAGGGCAATGCGAGTGTCGAGAAGGAGTTATTGGACGTAGGTGTGACTCCTGCTCAAATCCCTACGCCGAAGTCACTCTCAGTGGATGCGAAGTAGTTTACGATGCCTGTCCCCGATCCTTTGCCGGCGGTGTATGGTGGCCTCGCACTCCTCTGGGAGGAGTTGCCATCGAAGGATGTCCTCCACCGGCTCGAGGAAAAGGGCAACGCAGCTGCGATGTCCAATCGGGAAGCTGGAATACTCCGGACATGTACAACTGCACTTCGGAGCCTTTTGTGGAGCTGCGTCGCCAACTGTCCCAACTGGAGAAACTCGAGCTAGAACTCAACTCCTTTGTGGCCATCAAAATGGCAGAGCAACTGAGAAAAGCTTGCGATGCGGTGGACAGGAGAGGTGCCAGCAAGGATCAAAAGACATCCGGAAATGGCCGCCCCAACCGGCGTTACAAAATGGAATCGTCCTTCCTGCTCAGCAATGGCGGAAATGTCTGGTCACATGAGCTCGAAATGGACTACCTCTCCGATGAACTGAAATTCACCCATGACCGTCTGTATGGCGCTGATCTTCTGGTGTCGGAGGGCCTCCTACAGGAGCTGATCAACTATGAACTCATGCAAAGTGGCCTTAACTTGTCGCACAGTCAAGACAAATACTTTATTAAGAATCTAGTAGATGCGGCTAGCGTTATTTTGGACCGAAAATACGAGGCAGAGTGGAGAAGGGCCACGGAACTCATTCAAAGGGGACCAGACGATCTGGTTGATGCATTTAACAAGTACCTGGTGGTTTTAGCTCGATCTCAACATGACACCTACACTAGTCCCTTTGAGATCGTGCAACCTAATATGGTCCTTGGCTTGGACATCGTCACCACGGAATCCCTGTTTGGCTATGAGCCGGAGCAGCTAAGCGAATACCACCGAACCAAGTACCTCAAACCGAATGCTTTTACCACAGAGAGTGTGGTGCTGCCGGATACCAGTGGATTCCTACAGCACTCGGCTCGTCAACGACCAGTAATTAGCTTCCCCAAATACAACAACTACATTCTGGATCGCCGTAAGTTTGATCAGCACACCAAGGTACTGGTGCCCCTGGAGATGCTGGGAATTACGCCTCCGGAAAGCGATGAGATTTCACAGAGTGGACGAAGAGGAGGTAGCCATGACCATCGTGCCATCGTGGCGTATGCGCAATACAAGGATGTGGGACAGCTGCTCCCCGATCTGTATGATGAGACCATAACCCGTCGTTGGGGTGTGGATGTAGAGCTGGCCACCCCCATTCTCTCACTGCAGATTTTAGTGCCCTCAATGGATAGGGAACAGGAGACACAACGCCTGGAGATTCCGTCGAGGAAGATCTTCTCCTCGTCATCGCCATCATCATCTTCATCAGGCAGCACGGAACAGCAATTTGTGGAGGTTTTCGATGTTCCTAAATCTCCGACGAGCAGCAGTGAGCAACAGATTGAGGATATACGGATAACAGCCCATGAAATTCCGCCACCAGTTTCCTCTGTTGAACAACAGGAGGCTTCAAGTGGTGAAGATGGTGAAGAAAGGGAACCACACATTCGCCTAAATCTTGACGACATTGAGTTCCATGGAAACTCCGGCGAGGAGGTCATTTCTCCAGACTCCCCCGAAATGCTTAATCCAAATTATGAAGGCGTCAGCTCTACTGGAAATGATGATCAGCCAAAGGGTGAAAACGAAGCAGTTTATAGAGATCGTCGATTGGTGAAGAGGCAGGTTGAGATCACATATCCTTCAGAACAAATGCAGCAATCAGAACAGGTGGTGTATAGATCCTTGGGCTCGCCTCATTTGGCACAACCCATAAAGCTGCAAATGTGGCTGGATGTGGACTCAGCTCGTTTTGGACCCCGCTCGAACCCCCAATGCGTCCGCTGGAACTCCTTTACCAATCAGTGGACCAGATTGGGCTGTCAGACAGAGATCCCTGACTTCGATGGAGACTTTAATCCCGCGGCACAGCCAGCGATCCTTGTGAACTGTAGCTGCACCCATATATCCAGCTATGCTGTCATTGTGGATGTAATTGATCCAGAGGACATCCCAGAACCTTCGCTCCTGGTGCAGATCACCTCGTACTCCGCCTTCCTGGTGTCACTTCCCCTGCTGCTGGGAGTGCTCTTAGCCTTGGCCCTCCTACGTGGCCAGCAAACCAATTCAAACACCATTCACCAGAACATTGTGCTTTGTGTCTTCTGCGCGGAGCTTCTCTTCTTCGTGGGAATGCAATCGCGCCGGCAGCTCCTGGAAAGCGAGTTTCCCTGCAAGCTAACGGCCATCTGTTTGCACTACTTCTGGTTGGCTGCCTTCGCCTGGACAACCGTGGACTGCGTCCATCTATACAGGATGCTCACCGAAATGCGGGACATCAACCACGGACCCATGGGCTTCTACTTCGCCATGGGATACGGTGCTCCAGCCATCGTAGTCGGATTATCTGTGGGAGTTCGTGCTCATGAGTACGGAAATAGTTTATTGTGAGTATCCATCAATGGAACCCTTCCGTATCTTAAATATGTATCCCAGAGTACAAAAGCTAGAAAATTAATTATTTAAATTCCTCTCTCTTGCAGCTGTTGGCTGTCTGTCTACGAGCCCGTTGTGTGGTGGTTGGTGGGTCCCATTGCAAGCATGTCCGTGGTAAACCTGCTCATCCTGTTCGTCTCCGTCAAGGCTGCGTTTACCCTTAAGGATCACGTGCTTGGATTTGGAAATTTACGAACGCTTCTCTGGTTGTCGGTGGTATCGCTTCCGTTGATGGGAGTCATGTGGGTCCTAGCGGTGCTTGCCGCTTCGGAGCACTCTCAGTTGCTGAGCCTGTTGCTCTCTGGCGTGGTGCTCCTCCACGCGCTTTTCTGCCTCATTGGATACTGCATTATTAAC
Source organism: Drosophila yakuba (assembly GCF_016746365.2). Classification (NCBI taxonomy): domain Eukaryota; kingdom Metazoa; phylum Arthropoda; class Insecta; order Diptera; family Drosophilidae; genus Drosophila; species Drosophila yakuba. The sequence goes on along the minus strand of NC_052528.2, from coordinate 5,133,896 downwards.
AAACGGGTGCGCGAGAACCTCCAACGCACCTGTCTGCGATGCATGGGTCGCAAGGTTCCGCTTTTGGATTCCTCCATGGTGGTTAGCAATAGCTCCCACAACGTGAATGCAGCGGCGAGGCCGAGCAACTTCCTGGCCGGTGGATATGATACCACCACCAGGCGAAACATAGGCATTAGCGCTAGTAGCACTACGTCGAGAAGTACGGCCAAAACGAGCTCGAGTCCGTACAGCGATGGACAACTGAGGCAGACCTCCACGTCCACCTCGAACTACAATTCAGCCAGCGATGCTCCGAGTTTTCTGAGGGGATTTGAATCATCTACAACAGGAAGAAGTAGAGGTGGGGACGAGAAACCATCCCGACGCCAGAGGAAGGACTCGGACTCTGGCTCTGAAACGGATGGAAGATCCCTCGAACTAGCCAGCAGTCACTCCAGCGATGATGATGAATCCCGGACTGCCAGATCTTCGGGTACACATCGTAGCACAGCGGTGAGTTCCACGCCGGCCTATTTACCCAACATCACGGAGCACGTGCAGGCCACCACTCCGCCGGAACTGAATGTGGTGCAGAGTCCGCAGCTCTTCCCGAGCGTAAATAAGCCCGTCTACGCTCCGCGCTGGTCCAGTCAGCTGCCGGATGCGTACTTGCAATCACCTCCGAACATCGGACGGTGGTCACAGGACACTGGATCTGATAACGAGCACGTTCACGGGCAGGCCAAGATGACCATCTCGCCGAATCCCCTGCCCAATCCCGATCTTACGGACACCAGTTACCTGCAGCAGCACCACAACAAAATCAATATGCCTCCCTCGATCTTGGAAAATATCCGAGATGCTCGGGAGGGCTATGAGGACAGCCTGTACGGAAGACGGGGAGAATATCCTGACAAGTATGGCTCCTACAAGCCACCCAGTCACTATGGCAGCGAAAAGGACTATCCCGGCGGAGGAAGTGGCTCCCAGACGATTGGGCATATGAGGAGTTTCCACCCGGATGCGGCGTACTTAAGTGACAACATATACGACAAGCAGCGAACGCTCGGAAGTGGCTACTTGGGAACCAAGTCGGAGTCGCCTTACCTGTCCAAAGATCGCATAACACCCGATATCTATGGATCCCGGGATGGTCATTATAGCCTTAAGAGGCAGCCTGCCTATGCAACTGATTCCCTGCACTCGGTTCACTCGCTCCTAAAGAACGATTACCACCAGCAGCAGCAGCAACAGCAGCAGCAGCATCTCCATTTGCAGGACAGACTGTCCGAGGGATCGGATAAGAATGGATACCACTTTCCCTACACCGCCGAGGAGGACCACCTGCCCGCCAGGAAGCTGAGCCACACCCAACCGCCTTCGCTCCACGGCTCCCAGCTGATGCAGCCACCTGGAGTGGGCCTGGTCAACGATGTGAACAATCCGGGCTTGATGGGAAGGCACACTCTTAATGGAGGATCCCGACACAGCTCCAGAGCCTCCTCGCCGCCCTCCAGCATGGTTGCTCCCATGCAGCCACTGGGGCCACTGACCAGCATCACGGATACCGAGTAAGTTGACCAGAAGATGTGCAGCAAGATTGCCCAACCCAGTGTCACAGTGTGTCACAGAAGTCTCTGGAGATCGCTTTTGGTACCCACTTTCCAGAAAAATCTTTTGGACTTGGTCTGGCACCATTTGTAACATTTGGTTTTGGGAGATTTCTGTGACATGCCTGCTGTTCGATTTAGGTTTTGGTTTTAGTTTCAGTTCCGTTGTGGTCCTGATGACCAGTTAATGCTTCTTGTGCTCCTTGTGCAGCCCATCCTGTGTCCTGATTTGAGTTTTTTGTTGGCCTAGATGATTATTTTTGGTTGAGGAATTCCCGTTCGTTCTACGTTTTTGAATCCAGCAATTAATCTGTGGTTCTTTGTTTCTGATTCTCTTTTCTTTATGTCATTTGAATCAACAACTACAATGACATAAATCTTTTGTGCCATTCGACTTTTCCCACAACAATGAAAACTGAAAACAATGCAAATCAATATGGTACAAACACCACACACTCACTGCACGCTTACACACACATACACACCCGTACACACATATCATATACATTTTTCTATACGTATACGTGTCCATATCCTTTCAGCTGGTCCTGGGAACGTTTGAAGCAAATCTAATTTGACTATCTTTCACTTCTATTCTCTCCAATATCGTGCTTTCGCTCTCTCTCTTTCTGTTTTTGCTCTTTGAAAATAAACCCAAACACACACATACGCATACCGCAAACACACATAATCGACAAACTAAAAAAATGCAAACTGAAATTCGACGTAATGCAAAATGCTATGGCCGCTCGTGTTCCATTCATCCAAACCCAACAAACCCGACCAAATCAAACAACATCAACAACAACCACACAACTACAAATTCAACTACTACTACTACAACAACAGCTCAGAGGTAAACCACAAGTAAAATGCATTTTCAAATCGCACATCTCATTTCCCATTTTCCACTTTTCCATCATCGTCTTCGTTTAAATTTGCGTTCATTTTTCGTAGCTAGGGTGTGCATTAATGATTCGATCTCATTCGCTTCAATTCGATTTGATGCGTTTCGAGCTCTTTAACCGTTCGAAAGTGCACCCGTTTTAATTTAATTTGACCATTTTAAATTGAATGTTTATATATTATATATTATATTAAATATTGATTTTCGTATCATTTGGCTCTCGCAGCCATTGAATGTTTCTTTGTTCATTAGTTTGATTAATTCAATCAGTGGAATCTCACACTTTCTAATTTGTAAACCGAATGCTCGAATCTCGTGCTGCAATTAATTGGAACGTGTAATATCGAATTTACGCATTCACAACATTTATTAATTCCCATCTAACAACTGTATACATCAATCCATCATGCCCGCCTCTCCCCCCACTCCTCACTCACCCTCTACAGAAACAGACCTTATATACAACCTCAACATCTCCACAGTTCGACATTATTTGGCTGCATCGCAGGCAACAGAGGCAACAGTATCCCTGGTCGCTGACCATATGGTATAATGAGTAAAAAGGACGTGTGTCCCATCTTAGTTAGCCCCTCAGTTAGTCTTAGTTGACTTGAAGCCGTCCCACAAAAGCTATTCAATACTTGCAGACTGACCAAGTAAACTGGCAAGATTATTGAACACCAACCTAAATCAGAATACCCTTTAGTTAGTTTAAATCCTTGAATAGCAATAGTTATTAAACGGAATATGGTGGTAGTTAAGATCCTACCACTTACATCTCGGCAATATCAGAATATGGCTATCAAAATGCTACTTTCCTAAATTAATCTACTTATAAATTAAAAAGCACTTAAAAGGTTTTGATTTGGTTACTTTCATCTAGAGGGTGCTTTATAAATTGAAATTCACAATCTGAACTTAAGTTTCTTGGCCCTTAATTATGAACGCCGGATATAATTCTAAATTGAAACACCTAGAGTGAAAAACAATAGACCCATTAACTATGGCGCCCAATAAAGTTAGTGATTTAACAAAAAACAACCAGAATCCATTAATACTCAAATAACTTGGCAAGTTAATTGGATTCTGGCCAAATAAACTTAAACACATTTAAACAACCCACACAAACACAAGTACCTCCCATACTAACGCACCCACACGAGTTCACACGTGGAATTATGTTTATTTTTTCACTTTGATAATTCAGTTGCATAAATTATGTTTGCGCTTGAACCCAAACCATACAATAAACACGTATCCGCATGCAATTTATGAGATTTTGTGGCATGCCACAAATTGAAACTTATCAAAGTTCTGCACGTCGTAGAGGAGCACGTAAATTAGTGTAGCGTAGATGCAAATATAGAAATATAGTTGGATTTATATATATACATACTGCATCATAAGCGGATTTCAGACTCACTAATGGCAAATTTCTGTCGCAAACAGGCGGAATATTGATGACGACGAGACCACAGTGTGACGACTGTCCCAGCAGCAACAGCAGCAGCCACAATTGAAGCTGCAACAAAGGCAGCAGCAGCAACAGCAGCAGCACATACAACAACTGCTGCAGCAACGCACCAAGCAACAGAAGCAAAAGCAAACGCAAACGCAATACTTTGCCACCATTAGACGCAAGCCGCAGTACAGGGTTCACACGGAGGACTGAGGTCCTTCTTGCCAATCGATCGTAGCATACTTTTGGGAGCACCTGCCGCCATAGCTATGCATAGCTATGGCATAGGAGCACGCCCGTCATTATAATTGAAACTTTGTACATACATGCACCCTCTTAATTTTACGTAAACCCAGCTTAGTATACCGCCATTTGGGCACAGATATTTATACGATTCCCTAGCATTTACATAATTTAAAGCGCCAGCTGCATTTCGTTTGGAATTGCATAACTCGTATGCACACAGACACAGAATTACTCAGCTTTAGCCTCCTGTATGTATTATAAATTACACTATATAATTATGTATTAAAACAAGAGTCAGACTGATTTTATGCATTTTACGTTCTGCTATTATACATCCTGCTATTATATATTATACACAAACATTTAGCCAGTGAGCTCATGCATTTAGGTCCAATTACCATACCATACCATTACCATTTTTTACGCCTCAGATCCGATTCGGGTTCGAAACGAGGGGCGAAATAGAGTTCTCAGTCCGACTTAGTTTGAGAACGTTTGTGTGCCTCGAGCTTTTTATGCCAAATTAGTTGAAGTCGAAGGGGAACTTGTAAATGAAAAATAATCTGCGAAAAGTTTGCAATTCATTTGCCTAGCATCCGCACATGTTGCCATTTAGTTTGGGAGTTAGTTTTAATTGATAGCATCTACTATCCGTACGTTGCGAATGTACAATAAAACCCACTATACGCAAGCAAGTAATTAAATTCAGGACAGCGCACGTATTTAAGCGAAATATAGCACCCACACGCGCAGCATTGACATATCCTGCAAAGTATACTCGATACATATATCTGTCTATAATATCCGAGTCCTGGCCAAAGGAAGCTCGCTCAACAGTTAGATCCCCGACTCAGCAATAGCCGCTCATGCCCCTGAAAACAGTGTACAATTTATAAATAATTCATAAGCCGTACTTACTGTACTCGAACTCCACTCAACTGCCACTCATTGTGGCATCTACGTAAGCTATGGATTGCGCTTGAATGTGGCACACAATATTTGATATTTATGTGAATTGACTAATTTAATTGTAAATTATACAAGTATATCAATATGAATAAAATGTGTAAAATATATGGAGAAAAACTAAGCATGTTTTTAACTTTCTGCTGCTTGTGAATCACATACCGACCATAAGGCAAGTATGAAATTAAATAGGTCCTACTGTACAGTAAGTACTGCAGGGAGCAACCGTGATAAGGATGGCGTGTATACTTAAAAAGGTAATATAAGTGTAGAAATGGCTCTGCTGGGGGTTGCTGCGGCTGAGAAACCGGATCGTTCTGATTGCAATTGAAACGCAGAGGCGAGGATTTCTGGTTCTCCAAAGGGTATTATATTAACCCTTGGTAGCAGATTGGTGAGGGTGTCAATGTGTGTGGATTCCGCACGTATCGTTGTCATTGTTCTTCTTGTAGGTAGGATCCCGAGCATACTTCCTAGCGTTTCGAAAGGAGTGAGATTTACATCCTCCTTGTCCTTAACTAGCGTAGTCCAAGAACAGAGGCTCGCCCTTTCAACGTCCCCACCACCTCCTGCGCAGACTGGAGTGTTCAACCAATCTTGCCACTCGGCTCTTCTGCCAAATCGTGCCGTCAAGTCATGCAATGCGTGTTTATTTATCCATGAGGCTAAGTGCTGTGGGTCAGTCGCGTGAGGCAGCAAACGGCTTAGTAGTGTGTGCCAAGATGTTGCGCATTCCTCGTCCATTGCGAACTAATAGTGTGTGACCCAAGGGGCAGCGTGCGTTAGGGTTTTTAAATCTAGCGATGAAAATGCCCATGATCCCCCGTGGGAACGCACCTTCCTAACAAATTCGCCTTGGGAGCCAGAAACCGTTTTATCAAGGTTGGCCTTGAGCCCAAAACTTCGGTAGAGCTCTACCATTGTCTCAGCTGGTAGGCGGATGGTATTTGAAGCTAGAACTATGTCGTCTCCCATGACTCCAATCTCCACTGCGCCCGAAGTGTTTGTTTTCTCCAGTATGTAATTTGCCGCGCTCAGACTGACCAGTGAACCAGTGATGTTATGCGCCATCCAGACATTATGCCGCCCATCCATTTCCACGTGTGCTCTCCCCACTCGATTGTTAGCTTGTTGAGGTGTTCTATTTCAGCATCGGCGACTGCTCTCGTTTCGTCGTCAAGGTCGCCTAGTCTCCTAATCAGCTCGATGATCGCGTCTTTTGGAACCGAGTGGTCAAAACGTTCGCCGTCGACGCAACCATACCAGTTGTATGCCTTTCCTTCAAACGTGGGAAGCCACTTTGGGCTGGATATTGGGGATGGAATGGGAACCTTTCCACGGCGGTATAGCAGATATGTTTGTCGGACGTAACTATGGAGCGGTGTTGTTATTATCTCCCGCGTCTTCTGGGTCTCCTCCTTGAGTGCAACTTTTGCAACATCACCGTGTTTGGACATTATGTCTGCCAGGTCCACTGTGTCTATCGGGCCAGTTGTGGGATTTATTTTGTGTGATACGGCCCAAGCCCACTTGCTGCGCTGCTCTTTCCCAAACATCTTGACCTTAGGTGCGCCGCCAGACGTGCCCCAACGGAGGGGATCGTTAACATACTGATTGAAGGTGAGGCATTCGCTTAAGGGATAGCTGGGCCATCGAGCGAAGACTGAGTCTAGAGTTTTGCCATACGTCTTCATGCAAATCCTTTTCTTTTTGCCGTCTTGCGTGTCCGATGCCCAAGAGCTGATGTCTTCCACTATTTGCTCCCTCGTGTATGGTGCCTTAGCATTTAGCGCGTGTAGGTGAGTGAGGAGCATGTAAGCTGGGCCACTCGTAAAGATGAGGGGATAGGAGTAAGCGCTGAGTTGTTTTAAATAATGACGAAAGAAATCGTCCTCGAAGAGCTCATGGGTCAACGGTGAAAAATTAGTGCGCTTACAGTAGTTTCGCCATAAGACTGCGACCTCCTGTAAGAAATGGACTATTACCTTGGCTACTTGCATTTGGCCGCTCGCGATGACTGAGCGGTAATGCATGTAAAGCGGCCATGCGCAGTCTGTCTCGTTAGAGACGGGCCACCAGGCCGGAACCGTGCCCCAGTATCGTCGAAGCTTTTCCACCTCCTTAGGCCGGCGCCTCAAGGTACTCGGTGCGGTAAACAGCGAGCAGATCTTGTTCGGCAAATGGATGTGGTAGGCGACGTCGTTAATCGGGCCCGGTAAGGATGTTCGTGCCAGTGGTAACATGTATTTGTTGCTTAGCACCCTCTGTGTTGTTTTGGGAGGGGTCCATCTGCCAGCAACAGTATGGTCGGGGTAGGTACCTATCCAACGGCATCTGGCGCAGAAGCTGCCAGCGCTGCTGGAAGGGAGCTGGTCGGGAGGGCCGTCTTGGCTATCTCGCCGACTATCTCGCTCTTTAGTTTTTCCTTCTCCTTGTGCTTGCCCCAGTCGTCGAGTCCTTGCCCGATCACCGCTCCTATGCCCGACGGCTCAGCTCCTGCTGAGAGGGAGCTCATGTACGGCCTGGAGCAGGAGAAGTGGTAGAACTGGTCAACCCACGAACCGTAGACTGGGTTCTTGTTGTCTAAGCCGCTTGAGCGATCAACCAGGATAGGGTGGTAGTCTGTCGTGTCATACGAGCCCAATATGTATGGCTGCAGCGGTTGCTCTTTCTCATGGACTGGGGTGGAGAAAACGCGCTTCCCTAGCACGGATATGAGTTGAGTCTGTGGGGCGGTGTCTGGACACGATCCGAGGCGCAACTTCTCCAACCATTGAACCGTAAAATGTGCAGGAATCGGGCTGTGTGAACCCCATGCCCTAGCGTCATATGGATCCATTCCACTGTAGTATGTTGGGATCCACCTCTGGTCAAAGTCAGGCCACGTATCGTGCGCATACTCTTGGATCATGTGGGTGTACCGCCCGTTACTGACAATTTTTTTGATGTCTGATAGCTCCTCTACTCTGTCGTAGTCAGACCAGGCATTGTTGAACCCTGTCCAATCCCTAACTGGTAGATCATTGGTTAGAAGAAAAACCGTCGTATTTGCCATTTGAGCTAGGGACAGCATGTGAATCCAGGCGCCAAACGCGGCGGGCGTCTCAAAGCTGTATCGCGCAGATGTCGTTTCTATCAAGCCGGTGTAGATAGACACGCGCTTAATTGACCCTGCGCTTGGGATCGTGTAGATTGACGAGCAATTCCTCGAGTTGAAGCGCTGGTTAACTGGGGACCCCTCCCGATAGGTGAGTGTCGCTAGACCGGTGGGCGGGAGCAGAGTTGATGATAATGCTGCAAAATTGAAGCCGCTAAGGGCTGGTTCCGCCCATGCTGTTTGGTCTCTAGACACGTCTATGACGCTAACGATGTACCTGGAAGGTGGTGGTAAGGGGATGGTTGTTCCCTTGCCAATAGCATAGCCCCCTGACAGGGGCCGGTAAGTGTCATAGGCTGCTTGGGCTTGAGACGGGTGCACGTACATTCCGGGGCGAGCAGCCGACGCGCAGTCTGCAGCCATCGTCAAAGCTTGGCCCGCGGCCGGTCCAACCGCCAGACGTTTTGTCATGTAGTTCCAGCATGCCTTAAGGTTTTGACGGATAGTGTCAGCGGATCGGGATTGCGCATGCCGATGGTACATGTCTCCCAAGTCTGCAGGCCGCCTGAAATCACGTGGAGCAACTGCTGCTGGTCTTTGTTCATCGTAAGCCCAAATGGCATTGGTGCCAGTCCAAATCGGAATAGTGGTACCTTCGATGATGGTTGTGGGTGTCGTGTTAGCGGCAGTGCGATCGGTAAGCACTAAGATAACGTTCTTCGGACCATCAATATAGGTTGTTGCGGATGCTGGTATAGCCGTCAACGTGCCGACATCACGCCCCTGTCCTTCCACAGTGTACGACCACGTGCGCGTGACACTGCCCCATGTAAGCTCAGAGTTGACGAACGAGGTTATGTACTCTATTGCATATGCGCGTTCACGTACAGCATCTTCAAAGGGGACAGCGGTCCAGGTTTTGTCTATGCCTGACGGTTCGAAGGGCGAAGGGAGTGGGGCGGCGAACTCATTATCCGATAGGTATGCGGTGAAAGTATCTATCGTCATTGCTAGGATCTGATAGCCGTACGTCCTCGGTTTTCTAGGAGTGTACATGACTGAGCCCGGGTCGAGTGTTAGGTTGCGGAAGAATTGACTGGGCGTAGTGTCGTGCTTTGCCAAGTCAGGACAAAGCGCGTGGCTTTGGAGGGCGATCCTGGTCAGGGGGGCCACGTCAAGGTATGACCCGGAGTCGCGCTCGAGGGCACTGCAGAGGACGTAATTGCTAGTTGTGTCTCTGATAGCCGAGCTTTTAACTGCAGCCTTGATAGTAGTGGTCTGCGTGTTAGCAAGCGTCTCTTTGTATGTCTGGTAGTCGCTAGTGTATGGTGTCGTGCTTTGCTCAGATATACTAGCCATCGTGTTTATCTTCGAGTATCGTATGGGCACATTCTTTGCGCTATACGTCGAAGGTATTACTGATTGTGGGGGGCAGCGGGAACCGATTCGGCTGAGGTACCGGCCCCAGACGTCTGGGGAAACTCCTGCTGGACACTGGTGGCTGAATGTTCTTGGCTCAGAGCGGTGTATGTTGTGACGTTCGTCATGACTATTGCTGGGGCGCGGTGCTGTGACATTCGAGCCATCTTCCTGGCGTGCGCTGCCCGTGTCATGAAACCTCGAGCCATTGTGGCCACCAGTTCCCCGTTCAGGTAGGCGTACCTCTCCGCTGCGTTCAGGTTGTCCAGCTCGGCTTGTGTCGGCTCGCGGAGATCGTACTCCGATCTCTGGGTCTGAAGCGTCTGTACGGATGTTGGTACAGTGTCTTCTCCTATAAGCGCACCTACCGAAAAGGTACACAAATATGAAGAAGAAAGGCAGGTCCCAGGTCGGGACACGGTATCTACGTCTTGCAGGTAGGCCGTTATATCGGCGGCCGATGACCCCACTATAGAAAGTGGAGCCGTTTCCCAAAGAACCATGTTTCTGGTGGATTCCAGGTTCTTGAAATGTGTACTCATCGGTTGAGCTGTCCGACTCGTACTCATTTCGGGAGTTTAAGAGGGCGATGCTTGGATTACTTTGATCGCTGGTTACTCAGGTATCGCTACACTGAGGGAGATGTCTCTTCTACAAACTCGGGGGACGCGGGGGCCGGCAAAAAATGTAGAAATGGCTCTGCTGGGGGTTGCTGCGGCTGAGAAACCGGATCGTTCTGATTCCAATTGAAACGCAGAGGCGAGGATTTCTGGTTCTCCAAAGGGTAGTCTTTATTCACTTTGATATATATATGCACAAATATAAACAGGTTGCTCCAAATTTTTGTCTTCGTGACTTGTAGAAATGAAAGTAAGTAAGTGAGTAAGCAAAAAAGAAAAGGGTGTGGCCAGCGGTCCCTAATGGAAGAATACTCCCTTTTTCAAAAGAGAATGGGTGGATTCCCTTCTCCATTTAGGGACGCGTGGAACTGGCACACGGGAGCTGGAGTAAACATAAGGATATATAAGTTTCAGATATCCCTTTCCGCCCGTAATAGAAACAGAATGCCGTCCTTTGTTTTACCATACACCTTTTGCATATATTTTATTATGGGAATACAATAAGTTCAATACCATTATGTGTATATTATGTATATATGTGTGTATCTGTATATCTATGTTAGTATCCTCATAAGTACGGGTATGCAGATGTGTGTTAGTGTTAAAAACCATCATTGAATAATATATTGAATTATTTTATTTTGACGTTCTTGTATACATTGCCTAGTTGGGTTATTCTGTTGCAATTCAAATGGAATTCAAATAATGCCATTTTGTTTGGAGTTGGAATTGTTTTCATAGGGTTTACAAATATTTGGTTCAGCTGAGTACACAATGCATTAATCAATATGCTAAGTATTGGTTCAAATGACAACAATGTAGCGCAAAAATGCTTGCGTTATGCCTATGCACAAATTCATCAACAATTGTTTCTCGGGTACGTTTGTATTATTTGCTTTGATTTTACTCCGGTCTACATTTAGTTTTATCATCAATTTAGTTTGGTTTAGTTTAAATTGGTTGGATTATTTAGTTGGGGCTTGACTAAAAGCGAAATCCACACACGAATATAAGGAGAAATTCTTGAACGAGTGGTTATGCACGTTGTATGATTAATTAATTTACAAAACAGTTCGATTGCCAAAAGGACCAAGACTGGCTTAAGGTATTTTCGTAGAGAATCATCTCCATTTTCCATCCTATATTCCCTTCCAGCTCCATTCCCCTCTTCTCTTCTCGGGCACTAAGCAACTCGTTGCGCTGTTGTGTAGATTTTCCTGGCATTTTCGTGGGTGCGGATTCGGTTTTCCGTTTCGTTTTGTCTTCTTTTTGGGTATTTATAATACAGCGATATGCCTTTAATTTAATCGTAATTTAAGTGAAACTCTGCTTGTACACATATTTAACATTAACGAGCATTGGCAAATATATATATATTTATATATATTCAGTTACATATTCAGATTCAGCAGTGTTATCCCCCCAAGTCAAAGTCCTTGTCCCGCTTACAAGCTTCGTTCAAATTTAGTCTCGGCAGCGGTTTGTTGTGTCATTAAAGCGGCAACAAAGGAAAGCCTTGTACAGTATACATGTGGTATATAGAATACAGGTAGAAAAGTGGGTGGTGTGTGCATATAAACAGTGGTGTTTGGGATTCGGATTTCGGGACTAGGATTGTTGGGCTGGCAAATTAAATGCACCGATCTCTCAGCTGGCTCGGTGGGTTCAAGTAACTCGCAATCCGGATTCCGTTCGCAACAGTCTCGTAGGGAAGAGAAAAAGTGGGCGGTTGGGGGTGGGTGCTGGAAAATCAACTTGGGTGACCTGACCTCGAGGGGAAGGGGATCGCAGTTGTGCTCCTGATCTCCTGCGGGTTATTGTCGCTCTGGCCCTCGGAAGGTGTTCGTTAGGGAATTCGGGCAACAAAAACTGCTAGTACCTCTACATATGTAGCTGTGGATCTGGCTGGTACTCTATGCGATACATGTATATTTGATGTATATATTTCATTTATCATTTGCAACACATTAAAACTTTCCATTTGACTACACAAATACATACGTACATAATAATAATAATCATAATATTTAATAATAGCGGCTTACCACTCGGTCGCTTTGTTTGCGTTCTCTAGAATGTTCCAAGCCGGGGATTTTTGCTTTAACTACATCCGTTTCCGGTATGTGTCTGTGTGTGTATAGTGCTCTTGCGTGTGTGTGTATCCATACATATACATACATGGGTATGTTTGTGTGTGGCTGAGGGGTGTTCTATATATGTAGTTAGTTATTTTTTCGATTTCACCGATTCGCTAGCTTTGTGCGTTTCGTCAAACATCTCAAACTGTACAGTTTAGCCAGCGTATATACATGTGGAAGTGGAGAACGGTTTGAAATACTCGTGCTGACTGACCTCCTGACCTTCTGACCCCCTTGTGGTGGGGTCGCTAATCAAATGACTTAAATCAGCACTCGGGGTGCATGCTTAATTAGTGCCGAATTACCGTCAAATCGGACTTTAGATAAATTCTTTGCTCTTTTTCTGAATCTCGATCTCGCAATTCCAATAAACTCAACTTAATACAGACACTCAACAAATGTTCCATCGCTGCGGCCAGCCAATTAAATTACAGGTTATAAAATACCAATTACAAATTACAAGATACAATTCAAATATCGGATTAAATAACATTTGACATTTACACTGAAGCGAGCTTACGCAACGGATATACATACACATATCAATACAAACACAGGACCACGCCCCCACAGAAAGGGGAATGCGCGCCTATATTATCATTATCTCTTCATCGGCATTCGAACCGTCATCGTCGGCTTACTGATTAGCTTCATTGATTAGCCCCGTTCATTGCTGACTAATTAGCTAGTTTCCAAATTCTGTTGTCTATGGTTGTTACGAATATGGTTGTTGCGGTGCTGCAGGATCCACCCGTCCTCCAATCCGTCCATCGAACCTCTAACAGTTGCAGTTGGCATTAGGCGTGCCCTGCGGCTGATCCGTCAACCTCTGGCCCTTCTGGCCACCGCCCACTAACGTCGGATCCGCGTCCAGGCTCTCGGACATCTTGTCGCAGATAATGTCCACCAGGCGCTCGAAAACAGCCTGAAAATGAGGTGGTTTAGTCGAAGATCTGGGGTTTGCGGATTTGCACAAGGATTCCCACTCACCTTGACGTTGACGTTCTCCTTGGCAGACGTCTCGAAGAACTCAACACCCAATTGATCGGCCAACTGGCGACCACGTTCGAAGCTGATCACCCGCTGGTCCTCCATGTCGCACTTGTTGCCCACCAGGATCACCTGGGCATTGTCCCAGGAATACGTTTTGATCTGTGTCACCCTTTGGAGTAATAAATATAAAAATATATTAGAGGTGATCAATTTTCAGGAATATATTCACTCACCAATCCTGAACCGAGTTAAAACTGTCCTCGTTAGTGACGTCGTACATCAGGATGAAACCCATCGCTCCACGGTAGTACGCTGTGGTGATGGTGCGGTACCGCTCCTGTCCAGCAGTGTCCTATAAAAGCGATAAAATAGTTCAATGGGAAACCCATTAAGAAATAAGTGACTATGATTTTAAAAACCTTTTAAATATTAGAGAAGACCTAATGAATGAATCATGAATAATGAATACATGGATTAACGACTTAAACCACAAGCCTCTACCCTTTTCTATTCATTGATTATATTATATTGATGAACGACTGAAGACACGATTGGCATCGCACAGCAAGGACTCTCGAGAGGACGCTCACCTGCGCTCTCGACCGTAGCGATGGCCAATCAATAAATCAATGTCTCAGCTTTCCGGTTTAATGCTCTTCTCCGGAAGATTCATTTGCCCCCACAAAACTAATCGAGGTCAAACAAGTTCTACACATCCCAAGTGCCCATAAAAGTAGACAGACAGCACATGCTGCGACCCGAACATAAAGCTTAGAATATACACCAATATATACTCACCCAGATCTGCAGTTTCACGCGCTTGTCGTGCCGAAACACGGTCTTCACCTTAAAGTCGATGCCCACCGTGGAGACGAAGGCGGATGTGAAGCTATCGTCGGCGTAGCGGAAGAGGAAGCTGGTCTTGCCCACGCTGGAGTTGCCAATAATGAGCAGCTTGAACATGTAGTCAAAGTTCTGGTCGGCGGCATCCTTCTGCCACTTGGGGTCTCCGCCACTCGCCATTTTGTCTGTTTAGAGCGGAGCTGCAAGGAGTGGATCGAAACAGGGATTAGAGGTACAGGCTTGGGGTACTCTTACAATTGCAACTATATATACTATGGATACAATAAGTTAAACCACAATCTCTTATCCACATCCATAATATCTTAAATAAAACATCAAGAAATCACGGGGAAATTATCAAAGTAGCAGGCTGGACTTGGCTGTCACTTTGTCTATAAGACAGCAGAACTTATCGGAACTCAGTCACATAAACACTTCCGCAAACGGAACAGTCATAGACCTACGAGCCGAAAAGCTTCGTAAAATAACTTGGATATCTAAAAGGAGTTCAGCGTTTTGTATTCAAGTTTTTTGTTTTGACATTTCTGCGTTTGCAGATTCGTTTTAGCCCACAACTGGCACTCTAGATGCAAGTCCGGATCTACCAAGGACAACATGTTTGATACCACATTAGGAACAGTCTTAAGCCTGATGGTGCAGTTGGTCTTCCTGATACTCTATCAGATCCTTGGACAAATGGTCCAGCATCCATTGATTACCACTGGACTTTGCCTGCTGGGAGCATTTGTCTACCACGCTGATCAGGAATCACTTAAAGATATATATCAGCGCGTACCCGTTTTGATTAGGATTCCACAGCGATTTTGGAACAAATCGAACTTAAGATATCCTGCTTCAGGATATGGATACGACATGAATCATGGTCCGCATACTTGGTTACCAAAGTCCGGGTCATCTGGCAGTTCTGTGGGGGAAGCAAACTGCTTCCAGAGCCCAGTCAACATCGATGAAACTCAAATTCAACGCTTGGCCATAAGGGAGCTGCTGAACTGGAATCACTATGATGATTTACCCGCCAGCATAACGCTGGAGAATACAGGTCAGACACTTATCCTCCGGGCCCAGTTCCACGGCAATGCACCAACTATCAGTGGAGCTGATCTCTTGGCCAGCTATACGTTTTTGGAGCTGCGCTTCCACTGGGGGTGGTGCAACAGCGAGGGATCCGAGCATACGATCAACCACCGAAAGTTCCCTCTTGAGATGCAGGTGATGCACAAAACGGGATCGGGTGTTCCGAGGACGTGCACAAGTAGCTATGATCTCCTGATGATCGGGTACGTTTTTGATTTGTCCGCCCACAATCCGTACCTCGATCCCCTGGTGCAAAATTTGCGATTGGTTCAAAAGCCCGGAACGCGTGTGCAGATTCCCCCATTTCCCATATCCTACTTGATGTATCCATTTCGATCCGGATTCTACTCCTACGGCGGTTCGCTGACCCATCCGCCCTGCTACCAGGGCACCGAATGGTTCATCTTTCCCGAGTCTCTAGCTATAAGCGACTTCCAGCTGCGTCACTTTCGCTTGCTCCTCGGTCCGGACGGGATTTCGCCCATAGCCCGTAACAGCCGACCAGTCCAGAACATGGGCAATCGGGTCGTAAGCCTTAACTGCTTCTGCCCGTATGACGCCGCCCAGTTGTCCAGAATGCATGTGGAGCTTTGCCAGCAACAAGCTCAAGAGGAGCACGAGGAGGACCGTATCGAACAGGTGCAGCAATTGGAACTGGAGCGCGAATTGGAGCGGCAGAGGGAACGGGAACTGAAAGTTCAGCAGGAGCGGGCAAGTGAGGCGGCGGCCATCGCTGCCTCCGAGGACGAGGGTCAGTTGGTGGAGACCATTGATACCACGACCATAATAACTAGCAGCAGCAACACCAGCATATGCATGACCACGCTGTTGCGCAAGGATTCACCTAGGGAACTGGAACAGCCACTTCAGGTGCCCATGATGGCTCCCAATCAGGGTTTATTTTGCAATCCTGGCATTGTGATTTTCAGCAGCGGCAATGAATCCAAGTCCAAGTGCGGCATCCATCAGGATACACCGGAGGAGCTAATGATCCATAACAGAGGCATTGGAGTGGGAATGAACTTGGGTGGCCAGAACGGCTGCAAGGCTGATGCCTTTTGCAGCGTGGGCGATGGCGTCAACATCGGGGTACGGATGGAGATGGTTGAGTAGCAGATATGCCAGTACCAACCATTATGTCCTCCATTTGTGGTCCATGCTGCACGAAGAACCGGTGGGGCCAGATGGAGTACACGGAACACCGGTCTAGGCCGACTGGGGGCCAACTGCTGCTCTCTGTGTGCCCGGAAGCGATTGAATCGCGTGCGCGTGGATTAAAGAAGTTGCGTTTATATTTTCTGAAGCATAACCCCCCAGTCCCTTTGACTTTTTACCCTTAGAGTGGGCGGGTGGTGTTGGCTTTGGCGGCCTGGCTTGGGGAAGGACCCACTCCTTATCCCTGTCACGTCTCTGGGAGAACTCGAGGGGAATTGTCAGCTGGACGGCGGAGTGGGCTGGTGCGGCCTTGAAAACTTTCAGCCTTGTCTTGGCCAAGTGACAACAGTCTCGGCTTACAGTTTGCCATTCGTGATGGTTGGCTGCCTGCTTTCCATATGCAAGGAAGGAGGCGACATTGTGTCGATAATTTGTGTATATAGCCAACTCCTGGTTCCGTTTCCGCTCCCGCTCATCCTCATTTCCCCCTCCAGAATCAGAAGTTGCGCAGCGGCGAAACGCTGTCAGATTGCTGATGAACGACTTGGTGTAGAAGGACCGAGTGCGCGCGTCATCGTCAAGGATTTTGCTGGCAAAAGGACAGGCTTCGCTCCTGTCAAGCCTCTTCAGCCCCAGAAATATCCTGGAGGGGTCCAAACCCAAACCCAAGCCCAGACGCCAAAAGATGGGCCGCAATAAGAGGGCTTCAACGGCAGACGGCCCTTATCACAGGCGCTGTGTGGAAATGTTTTTATCTGCTCGACTGCGTGTAATTATCGATTTTCCTGTTGTTTTCCCCCTGCGTGGGGGTGGCTGCTGGTCCCCTGCCCCCATTTCCCACCCCCTTAACTGCTCTTTCATGTTTCAAATTTCCAATGATTCGGCAGCTGTTCAGCGGTCGGCAGCTGCGGGCTCGTTTACTTTTTGATAAGAAACCCAATATTGGCCAAAACGTGAACTCAATCCTGCCCTAATGATTGCAATTGAAAAAGTTTCAGAGGCAAAAACCAAGGCTGAATGCGAATTTCCATTTTATGTTTGTTGTCAGAGGTACATATTAAGCATGTGCCCTTCTAGGCAAATGCTGTTATTTTAGGTGATTTTTTGAAATCCATAGAAAAAGGCCAAAACTATCAACTCTTCTGAAAATTGTAAACATATTACTTTGCCACATTCGTATGTATGTATGCCCCATATCTACTGTCAATAAGATAATAACACGCAGCTCGCAGGTATCAGAAATGTTTTAAATTACGATGAAAGTAATGATAAATAGCTTACAGGAAACTATTTATAATGTCAAAATAAAATCCGTTTAGAGGCATTAAATTATTTATAAATAAAAAAAATTAAACCAACGGCCACTTTTTTTGACAATATGGAACTGATACAGCTAGGTTTTTGAGGCGGAAACTCAGGTATTTTGATTTTTAGCTGAAATTAGCACTCCCATTCCCCCACTTTGGTAAATCATGGAGTATACTTAATGTGTCAGATAAACTTACTCTGTCTTGAGGTTTTTGCGGTTGCTGTAGTCTCTGCTGCAAATATTGCAGTTGCTGCTATTTCAGATGCTGATTATGGTGCTGCTGCTGCTGCAGATCCGGTTGCCACAAAAATATCCTGCTGTTTTCGATGTGTGGGTGAGAGAGAGGTACGCCGTGTTGTTGCTCGCACATACACACAAATCGATAATGGCAGCTCCTTTCGCTGAAGGGAGAAGGAAAAGGACTCGACTCAGCCTTGGCACTGGACTGACATACGCCGCGGTTCCGCGTCGATTGATTCGTCGACTTGTTTACGGTTACCCAATCAACTATTCACACGCCCGCGACCCACTCGGCTGGCCAGGTTTGAGCTGACTCCGGCTGCAGTGGCTTAATTATTCAGCAAATGCAACGCACCAACTGTTCTACCTTTTTGCCTCGACACGTCGACACCAAAGGACACACAATTTTCAATTTTTCTTTCGCTCTCAGGCGGCGAATTGACTGCTGCGGCGAAAACGGCCCAGTTTTGTATACGTTTTCATAATTCAACTGTTTCAACCTGGCTGACTGCCTAACTGCTTAACTGACTGGATGACTGGCTGCTGCCCACACAATTTCTCTGCTGCTTTTCCTGCTGCTGAAAATCGATGGGTCTCCGTGCCTGGGGTGTCCGTGTGTGGGCGTAGCTTTCGCGGCGATTTCGCGCGAGCTTTCCATTCATGCGCCGGACATGCGCACTCCACTTTCCGGAGCCTTTTGGAGAACTGGTCAAGGGGTTCGTTTGAATTTAATCGTGGGCGCCAACTACACTTTCTTTGATACATCTTAATCTGGCCCAAAAACTGTGGAGTCTAAGGAACTCTTGATAATATGCCACTAGAAACTGTCAAACTGGTTTAAACTAAAGGGATTATGTTTCATTACAAATTATTTGTATTATTTTCCTATATTCTATTAACGAAGACTTGGGGCATACATTGATTATTAAATTGATTAAATAATCATATTACATATGAATTATACTCATGGTCGCATTCCTTGTTAATAGCGCATGTCAAAACCTCGAGAGCTTTAATTAGTTTATGGCACCATAAAAAAAAGAAATTAAATCGGGGTTCAAAGAGTCTGCGTATAAAGAGTTTAATGACCAACAATTAACAACGATTTTACCACCTACAGTTTACTGTTTCCCGCTAGCAGATCGCGTACCAATCGAACTGCGTACTTAGCCGTTCCAGGAGCAGTGGTCACCCCGTAGCCGCCGTGGCCGTAGTTGTGGACAACCTTCAGCCGCCTGCCTTCCGGACTCGTGATCAGTTCTGACTCCACCCGCACCACAGAACGGTGTGGACGCAGACCAACACATTCCCGGACGATCTCCGCCTTCCGTAGACTGGGCAGCAAATCGAAGCACCGCTCTCGGATGGCCATGCTATCGTATTTGCACCACTTGGTGTTGTAGCTGTCGAACTGCCGACATCCTCCCAAGGTGACGGTCTCGAATCCGGGCAGCACGTAGGTGTCGTAATCCCCGTAGAAAGCTGTCTTTACCCAGGGAGCACGCACTTTTAGCACTTGACCCCGGATTGGAACCAGGTGCTGATCGCCACACAACTCTTTGGCTCCCATTCCGGTGCAGTTAAGAAGCGCGTCAAAGTTCTGAGGCACATCGAAAAAGCTATTCAAATGCTGACGAAGAACCTCTCCTCCGTTCTCCAGAAATCTAAGGAAATTTTAAATTTAAGATTATTTTGTTTCAAATTAGAAATTAACTACTCACTTTTTGGTGGCGTAGGGCAGGAAGAGCCGACTCTCCGTAAGGCAGGTGGTGAAGAAGGATCCGTATTTCCACCCGCCGTGGCATAGCTTCAGTTCCTCCTCCGTGGCCTTTCGGTAGACGGGCAGTAGTTTCTCGATAAAGTGGTTCTAAGGCAGCCAATACAAAATAAATCGAATTAAGCCGATGAAGATAAGAATCACTGATTGTCGACTGCCCGGTAACGTACCCGTACGATGGAGGGGGAGGTGCGGGAGTATATATAGCCGGATAATTGGCACACGCCCGCCAGAGGAGCCTCCTTGGAGCGACGCAGCTCATCCCAGTAGTTAAAGGCATCGGTCATCCACTGTCTACGACGAAAAAACACCAATAAATGCACTACTGGTATGGGGTTCAATCTTAAACAGAGGCTCACTGCGTAATTTCCTGGGTGGGGCCCATGAAGCTGGTTCCAGGCCGGAAAATGCCAGCCGCCACATAGCTGACGGTGTCCTCGTTGAAGCGATCCGCAATCACGGAAACCCGTGCCGTGGGAAACTCCTTCTGGAGTTCCAGGGCGGTCGTAAGACCGATAATACCACTTCCCAAGACTCCGAAGTGCATTCTGGATCCGCTTTCCGTTGATTACCCAATGGAAGTCAATTTGATACTGAGAGTGGTACTTGCGAAGCTAGGCTGCTCCTTATCAGCTCTTATCAACCCCGCTCTCCATTACGCCTCCACGGAGATAAACTTTACTGCTCTCTATTGAAAGTGCAATAAACCCTCCTATTCATTGTTTTTCTTTAAGATTGACTACAGTGTTGAACACTTAAAATGAACTGCAAATAAATGTTAAAAAAATGTATATAATCTATTTAAAATGAGATACCATTTGTAAAAGCAATTCAATTTAATAAACCAATTATCAAAAAAACACGTTTCATATGAGAATCGTCAAGTAAGAAAATATCATCGTTGCGTAAAAATAACTGGTACATTTGCATAATTTAACAACAAGGTTAAATTTGGTTTACTTTCACTTTAATTAAACGTTTCAACGGGTATCTACTGTACATCGAAAATACTGTGTTGAATCAGCTGTTGTACACACCTCCAAAAAGTCCATTGTAGGGACCACAACAACTTTTCCAGAGTGCCGTCAGTATAACTTGTCAATCGACAGCTTCAAGTCAGCTTGACAACTTTTTAAAACAATTATTATACTCTGCTGAATGTAAATTGTTCGCCGCCTTTCAAAAAGAAAAAATAAAAATACCTTAGCGCGGAACAGCTGAGTGCAGTATTTTTTGGCTACGCTCGCAATTGGTACGTGCGATGCACGAATGTTTTGCAACACTGCCCGAAGGGTCACACTGTCCGCTCAGATATTTATTTTTCTAATAACATTTACCTAGTAAACCCGAGAAAGCAGGCTTTACGCACAGCTTTGGCCACGCAGGACACGGAAGCGATAGCCAGCGAGCGAGCAGCCAGGATTTGCTTTGGAGCAGCAAGCGGCAGGAACACAAGGACGGACTTCCCCAGTAGCAGCAGTAGTAGTATGTCTTCGATGTCGCCCAGCGAGGTGAGTTCTCTGGAAGTCTTTGGATTATTTCGATATTCGAAGCGTATGTAAAACAGTAGAGGGTTTCACCCGCAGCTGGGCAAATATTTACGATCCGAGGCTTTCCTTCCGCAATTGCAAGTCGGGTTGCCATCCCACGAAGGTTCAACGTCATCGTTCTCGATAAGCCTGTCCAGCTTCCTACTCGATTAGCTCGATCAAGTCTATTGTTATACAATTTATGGGTTCCTGAAGTTTCGAGGTCAAATGACCCGGGTCGCTAATTGCTACTAACCCGACCGTAATCGGCCCGCTGTTTGTGCCCACCCGCAGGCCACAGACACATCCCAATGTCATCTGCCTCCCACTGGCCAAATGTTTACATGGCATTCATTGCACTTTCCCTTCGCCGGAATGCTTGTTTATGCCACGTAAACAATGCACTTGCATTGTGGCTAAAACCTTCGATCCTTGCCAGCTCGATGCTCTTTGGGGAGCTGTTGGCCTGGGATGGGGAGTCTCCTATGGCTTGTATACATTAAAAATGCTTTCTGCTTTCAACTGAAGTTAAATGATACATTTTACAAAACCTGTGTGTATATCCAGTCTCGTCATTGCATCTTTGTGCCTTGGCAATACGTCTTACATATATTATTATATTGATATAAAAATACAATATCAATACAATAATACCAGTACGCCATATTCATGCTGTACCTTTTCTAATACAATAATACCAGTACGCCATATTCATGCTGTACCTTTTCTTATTATGCATTTGTACCCACCCAATTATGATCGGGTTTAATATTGTTGGCTTATGCAGCGCCTTTCCCATCTAGCAGCAGCTTTTTGTACACATATATGTACATATTTGGCTCACTCGGATCGCTCTCCCATCCGCCGAAAATAGAAGCTCATCGTCAGTGACACCGCTCGCATTCAGTGCTCGATGCCACGCGAATTCGCACGCGCTGCTCTGCCAGATTCTTCGCGACGCGAAATTCGTAGCCGAAATACTCGAATTCGATTCCAAAGTGCGCAGGTTTAACTCAAGCAAACCATTGATCACCGGTGGCCAAACGTTTTTCCCAGGGATTCTCTTGCACCCTCCCTAATTGCGACATTATTGGCACGCTCTAAACATATTAATGGTCCGTCGCTCCTCTTTACTCATTAGATCTCTATAAATAAACAGCAGGCCATAGCCACCACATTATAGAACCAGTTTAAAACGTTTTGAATACTATGAAAAGTGTTTTTAAATTTTACATATTCGTATATTTTTATATGGTACATTTTTATTTTATAAGTCTTAGTTGTAGAAGGCAGACTGTAGTTGAAAATCAAGATATATCGAGCCTCCGAAGTGGCATCATGAAATATGCATGGGCAGATCCGATCACGAAGAATATTAGGCATAACAGATATTCGCCATAAGGAAGTGATTTGGTTTCTTAGCAGTCCCGCGAGTCAATTAGTGATTGATGGGGGAGTTTAAGAGGCTGAATCGAAAGGCATCCAAAGGGCAGCAGAGCAATTCAGCTCATCGAATGTGTCCCCTTGATAAGGTCTTGGCAATATAGGGATTATTGAAGTCACTGACCTGCGAAACGTGATCGCTGATCGGCAGATTTAATCGCTTTGAAGTGTACCTGCGCAATTTCATAGACTTTGAGATTAATATGCCAGTTTCTTCATCGGTTTTTCCATCGCCTTTCAACGAAGAACGCTTTAATCTCAGAAAGGAGACACCTTTGTCGCTTACATTTAATTTAATTTTAATTTAATTACTACGATTCCGTTGTCTTTTCCTCACAGCAACAAGTTTCGCACATTGTAATTACACACGCCTTTCACGTGTCAGCTACGACAACACGTCCCCGCTCTCAGTGATGGCAGTGATGGTTTCCCATTGTTCCCTATGGCCATATGCTTCCATGTCGGCGGCAAACGGCCAAAGGAGATGTTCTAGATGCGGTCTGGAACTTGTTGCTCATCCGCCGCGAACGTGACACATGTCGATTGCCGCTCTCTTTTTAAGCAGATGATAACGCCAAAACTGGCGCATCAGGTTTTCGTTATTTTATAAAACGCCACTCAGCACGATCTCTGACGTCACAAAGTACGATGATGACGTACACGATGATTTATCGACCGGCGGCGAAGGGCAGGTGGCTTTTTGCCAAGTTTAAGGTTGCAGCGAGTGTATAATCAGGCCCATCCCTCGGTTCTTCCGCTTTCACCTTTACCGTAATGCGCTTAGCATTTCTCCGGTTCAGGAAATCGCTTTATATGGCTTTGGGACCGGGCCCCTGGGCCTCCCACTTGCATAATTTGGCCAGAGTACTGGCTTGTGTTTGTTTATTTTTGCCTGGCGTGTGATTCACAGTCCAAGGTTGGCCAGCAAATGCGATTTCCAAAACATTTTTCGGGACGTGATTCATTTCAAATGATTTCCCCATCTTGCAGAGCCACCCACATTCCATGTGTTTACGGCTGTGCTAATCGTCCTTCACCCTCTGGCTTACCTCCAAATTACTGCGCCTATCAGCTGCCAAAATGTTTATCAGCCACAAAGATTTCGGTGGTGGCACGCTTTATTCGTCGGCCATTGTGCTTAGCCGAAAAATATTCTAGCAAAATGCGAAATAAATAAAAAAACGGAGGTGGCTCCCCTTTCCAGCGCCACCAAAGTCTGACAGTCGCTGGTTTATTTGTTTACACTCTGCTTGGCTTTTATTGCCGAAGAATTTTTCGAGTCCATTGTTTGACTGTTTTGTGTTTTCATAAAATCTCCCAGGCAGCGCTCTCCTCGTAGACGTTGGCATTCAATTGCAGTTTTATTTATTTATTTCTGGGGGATTTAAGCAGCTTTTGTTTTGGTCTCTAAGTTTGATTGAGTCTAAAATAAACGCAAGTAGCCCCCGCAGAGTGTGGCGCGTGTTTATTGGTCTGGCCTACTTCAGTGCTGAGTTCTTCGCATATAGCGGCCTTTTGGGTCTATCATTCTATATATCAAATATACTGTAGTATGGTTGCTTACTAGAGCTTATTTTGTGGGGCCCCTTTAATTGGACTCGCTAAGTGGTTGTCGATCTGTCGCTTCATTTAGAACCAGTTCTGCTGTAAACCAATGTCCGACTTATATAATCGATCATCTTAGAGGGCCCTGCTTGATTGCTTTTAATCACGAGCAGACGCTCGTCTTCATTTCAATTGTAAACGCCGAAGATCTCATTGTGCCTTCAATTGAAATGTATGCCCCATTGACGTATGCAACCGTCTTGAACACTTGTGTTCCTTTTGTTCGAGTATGTGCAGTGAGCAAAACGAGTTCGCAATATACTGGTAAAATGCTTCTTAATTAACATCAGTGCGAGAGGAGTTTTTATTCCACATGTTATTATTTTATTACAACCACTTCCGTAAAAGAAAACTGTAGATAAGCTTTACAACTGTGTAAGATTGCTTTGCGTATCCTTAAATAAATTTATTTTGGTACCTCAATGCGTAGAGCTTTTCCCACACTGTATTTACAGATATGTAGATGTGCTTATCGCCATTTCTATCGCTGCAATCTAATCGTGTGCTTATCAGGTAATGGCTGCGTGCCAGGACAGTGGTCCGATAAGGGATTTGACCAGTACCTATAAGGTGGTGAAGGGGCTGCGGAAACCACCATCTCGTGATCCGGGGACAGAATCGCGACTTAAGTTTGAGCCAAAACCAGCTGTGCGGGCAACTCGTTTAGGTTAACGAACTAGTTTGGGCCGTTTTGCTGCACTTGCGAATTCTTATTTTTGATAGTGCACAACGTATATGCGGATGGTGCCGAAAGCGGCGACGACCACTACTTATACAGTACCTACAGTACGCACACCGAGGCACGTCGCTACGTCGGGCTTCGTCACTCGACTCGCCCTGTAGTCTCTCCCACAATTTTCTGGGTGCTTTCCTGCAGTCGTCCCACGAACGTTGCCGGAATTGGTCGACAAGAATCGGTTCGCGAATAAAATGACTGCCACGCCCCTCGCCCACTGTCGTCTCCTAGGGAAAACGCTGGCATATTGAACTGTCTGAATAACTAACTTATAAAATTAAATACGTGAAAGCCCAGCAGGTCGAGAAAAATCTGCAAATAGTGACAAGTTATTGGTGACAGAACTAGACTTCAAATTTGTGAAAAACTATAAAAAAACTATAACGACAAAATGCTGAAACTCTTTAAAAAGCCAAAAGACAAAATACCCAAATCGGAGATCATAACCGAACCCAAGGAACCCAAAACACCACCGGTTTCCAAGTGCGGCAAACCCCTACAGTTGGACAACTCGCGATGGGAGGCAAGTATATCTGAGATATAAAACCTGAACTTTGGTCAGATATAAAGTTCGAGCGGCTGGTCGACAATATATAGTGCTTCATAGCGTCGTGGGTATGTAGTGAAATCTGCTTAAATAGGCTGTTGATTTCCTTCAAGGCTGTGCCGAGATTTGTTTTTATTATTCTTGCCATTGCAAAATTTAGCCCTTATCGATCAAACCCATTTATCAGCAGCTCAGTGTGGGGGCAGTGGTGCGGTACTTGTTTATGGTTCCGAAAACGGGCCTGCAAGTGGCAATCACTCGATAAGAGAGACCAGAAAGACGGAAAAACAATCGGCGGTTCTATAAATTTCAGTGACATTCGTTTTTATCTTATCGTGCATTTCGTTATATATACGTGCGTATGCATGTGCTCGCCATATAGCGTATATTGGCGTTTGTATGCCAAAGGAGAAATGGCGCACCGATAAGGCGGGCGGAAAAAATAAGTCTTCAGAAATCTTAAGTAGAATGTCCCAGCTGTAGGTGTGTTTCGCGATAAGATATAGCCCGAACTGTCCGAGTCATTAACTAATACACGACCCTTAATTTTATTTTTCCCCCACAGCGCCGCCTACACAAAGAGCTGATGTCCCTGATCAAGGAGCCTCCACCAGGCGTAACCATCGACACCGAGAGCGTACAGCAAAATTTATCCGAGTAAGTATGACCTCCGAGGCGGAGTAGGCCAAGTTCAGCGTCAACTTAAACTGGTTTAAATCAAGCACATGTGTAATGAAAGTATACAAAAATTAAGCTTAATTCAGCATTCCGTCGCTGAAAACAAAGCCCGCAATTGTTGGAGGCTGACACTAATACTTTTGATTTGTTTACAGATGGAAAATAAACATTAAAGGTTTCGAGGGCACACTTTACGAGGGCGAGGACTTCCAGCTTCTTTTTAAATTCAACAATAAATATCCCTTCGATTCGCCAGAGGTAATAGTTCATTTTAACAGAGCGAGGCTGTTAAATCTTAACCTTCTTCTTTTAATTGCCAGGTGACCTTCATCGGCACCAATATACCTGTGCATCCACATGTTTACAGCAACGGACACATCTGCCTATCCATTCTGACCGAGGACTGGTCGCCGGCGCTGTCCGTGCAGTCCGTGTGCCTTAGCATAGCCTCCATGTTGAGTAGTTGCCGCGAAAAGAAACGTCCGCCGGACAACACGCTATACGTAAAAACCTGTAATAAGAATCCTAAAAAGACTAAATGGTGGTACCACGGTACGTATGCGTGATTTTCAAATTGAAGCCCGAGACTCTAAACTCGACTTAATGTTTTATTTCAGATGATTCTGTTTAGTTAGAAGTGCCATTTACGAATACTGCCTGCTGATGTCTGCTTTGCGCATCCACCCAAAAAAACACCATTATCAATAGAGAACACGGCCAGACGCCCCCAGAAATCCAAGAAATATGGGACGGCGGTCAAGCACTGCTCGCGAGTGGAGCATACTAAAACCCAAGTGCACTCGGGTGCGAACGCAATGTGAAACAAAGCAAAAGAAGTTAGCGAGAAACTTATGAGTAATGTTTGGCAAACAATCGTGGCGCATGCAACCAATTCTAATTATAGCTATGTATAATCAACAAAAGGCGTGTGCGAAAAACTATTATTAAATGTTAACATTTTAATTAGATTGTTAAGACCGAAATTTATGTCTAAATTAAATGTTATGCTACCATTTAACTACTAGGCGTATGCAAACCAGTCGAACGTTTGATAGTTCTGGCAGTTGTCGCCAGTTACTGCTTCCACATTCCACGAGCATCGTTCAAGGCATCCTGCCCGAGGAGCGTGACCCAACACACATACTACGCCTCTATCCCAGCTTATATTAACTTTGTGTATTTTATCATCCTAGATGAGAAGAAAAACTCATGCGATCATAGTTAAGTTTACAACATTTTAAATGTATTAGCAGCCATATCCCCGATCGCTCTCATTGTCACCAGTCCTCAACTCTGTAATCTTCTCACATTGCCCATGCATAGGTCGTTAAGTTAACCGTTTCATGTACTTGGCTAGGATAGTCCATCTGTGGCCAAAAATCTCGCAAGTGGCCCGATCGCAGAACACATTTACCTCTTACTGTGCAAGTAGATCTTAGGATGTGACGAGCTACTCGTCCGACTATCATACAATTTAACTGTAATCCGTGTAATGTATAAAGAGCAAGTTAAATCCAATGTATGTTTATCCAGCATATGCCTATAAATATTTACTGTTAAAAGTATTTAAAATAAAACAAGTCTGTAGTCAAATCACCTGTTTTTCTGTTTGGCTTATTTCTTGCCAGGCTTCGACAAAGCCTTTCAATCTAGTCAATTCCCTCCTTAAAGGTTTCAAAGTCTAAATAAATTAGCTGAACTTGTGTTGGATCTGTATTTACACGTTTGGCATACTTAAATACGAGAAGGAGCACGGTCAATGGGATGTTGGTTAGTTTCAGGAAACTGAATTTTCAATAATTTGCTTTTTAATATTTAGAAAGCTTAGTTTTTTCGAATTCTTTCTTTTGAATTCAGAGATATGCTTCCTTTGTTGAAGGAACCATTTTCCCATGTAGCCTATCTATGTACCCAACAACAATCCATTTTTTTTAATAAATAATATCTATAACGTAGGATATAGCTTTTATTTGTTTAACATCTATTAAGTTACGAGTTAACTGAAGGGATTCATATAGGACACATTTGTTCAACAAAATTAAGCGTTCAGTGCTCTGGTTGTGCGACCATTAAGTTATTTTCGGAGAGCTAGGTGCCAGAAACCACACCCGCTGTCGCCGTATAGTAGAGTCCCTGCAGCGCCTCCTGTAGTGCCCGTTCACAAGCCAGAGTGGATGTGAATCCGCCGGCGTTCTCCTGCGGTGTTTCCGCTCGTATGTGGGCTATATAGCCGCTGGACACGATCTCAATTGTTGGCGGCATGGCAGGTCCCTCACTCAAAGCAACTAGTGGCTCGTATACGAAAAGGGGTCCCTCCTCCGATTTGGGAACGGGCAGCAGGCTGGGATCAGCCGTCTGTCCGAACTTAATGCCCGTGGAGAACTCGTTGGCAGGCTTCGGCGGTGGAAGCTGCTTCTCCTCCTCGCGCTGCTTTTCCGCTTTTTCGGCAAACTCGGTGACAATTTGGGCGGCATCCTTGCCGCTGTACATAAGCTCCTCGATCAGCGCCTGCTTGTCGCGGGCCTTTTTTTTCTTATGCTCATTCTCCAGTTCGTCCAGCTCCTTCCTACGCGCCTCCTCCTGAACTTTCTCCAGCTCCAGCATCTCTTCTAACGCGTACTCATCGCGTCCCACGCGGGTTTTATTCCGCTGGATGACCTCACGGTTATCGCGCTTATAGGCCTCAATTCGCTTATTTGTTTCGATTATCTCGATGTTGTTGCACAGGTTGTACACAATGTCCTCGATCTCCTCCAGATAGTCATTGTACTCCGCTAGGGAGGCAAAGTCCTCCTCGCGTTTATTGTAGTCGCGCAGAATTCGCCTACGAATGTCCACCTCCTTCTCCACCATTGGGTCCTCAAAAAGCTGCACGCGGAAGTTGTTACGCCGCAGGGGCACCATGCACTCCGGACAGGCGCCGGATCCTTTGAGGAATAGCAAGTCCACGCAGGATTCGCATAGAGTGTGGCCGCAAACGTTGACCATCAGCTTGAGCGATGGATTCCGGTATTTGGTGGTCTTGCACCGCGGACACGCCTGGTCGTCCATCGCGTCGGCGGTTTACCTATCCAATAGTGCGGCTGAAATCTGTAAATAAAAACTCTTTGCCGGCCAATGTTTTCGATAAATTATTATTGTATGCATTCCCTAATGTGACCATGCTTTGTTGGCGGTATCGGTTCACATTTAATTCACATCTAGCGCATACACGAACCTCGCAGCTGCCAAGCATAGCGTTGCCAGACATTGAGTATGACTTACAATAGCCGTTACAAGCTCAAAAGTTTTGAAATCGAAATCCAATTAAATGGATGCTCGAGAATAAGAAATCAGACATCTTGTGATTTGAAGCCATTAAGAAACCCAATACTGTGCAAAAAATCAAAATCCACACCATTCTTTTAACATTTTTATTTCAAACAGCATACGCGGTAGTTGTTCACATTAAGAGTAAAGTTTAAATATGGTTTCTTTAAAGATACACGCACTTTTATGTCATACGTATTTTGATATATGTGTTCTGAGTGTATATGCATTAAATAATTCAATAATTTACATTAACCAAATCATCCCAAGCCATGTGCACCGCCAGCCTTTGGGCGAGCGACCCGAGAGCAGCGATTTGATTTACATTTGTTTTAGCTGCGTATTCAAATTTACAATTAAATACATTCAATAAACAATAGTAGTGACAACATATACACCTCCTTTATATGCAGTACATATTTGTTTGCGTAGATAAAAGCATTAACAAGCAGTTGATCAAAGTGACCCATAAATTTTGGGTGTTAGTTGCATGCGTAATACTTGAGAGAAGGATTGAGTGGGTGAGTGGGGCGATTTTGTTAGGGTGGGTGCGTTATAAAAGCACTGTTGCAATACGAGGCGTACTCCTAATATATTTAGACTAACTTATGCGCTACGAAGAGGACCTACTCGGTTTATACAGATTGATTTAGGCGAATATATATTCAAAGGTGTGGTTAGGGGGAGGAGAAAAGAATATATGTAGAGACAGAACCTAAAAAGAATCAAAGGCGTCTTGCATAGGTCTTGTATAGGTTCTCAACAAATTTGTCGATTCAATTAGAAATCGAATCACTGTAAATATCACAATTTAGTTAACACATATACAATTATAATTGTAATAACTAAAATAAATGTACGTAAGCTGTCGTCATTAACAATAGAAACTACCAGTAATTACAGCAGCTGCATTTACAGGCTGCAGCCTATGTCGCGTATGGATGGGGATGTGTGGAGATCTAGCCACCTAGCCCTGCAACGCGGTGACCTCCTCCTCCAGTTCGGCGTCCACCTCGTCGATCTTGGATCCGGTGCACCCTCTGCACTTGCAGCAGATGATGCAGGGCGCGGCCAAAAGCAGCAGGGGCGAGGCTACCAGCAGCAGGATTCCGAAGCCGGCGAAGATCCCAATCACCTGGGCGCGATGCCAGACCACCGAGGCCCTGGAGTGCCCCAGCTTGTTCTTGCACGGTCCCTTGTCGTAGTGCCGCAGCAGGAAGTCATCCTGCAGAAATATTTATAAGTATTTGTGAATAATTTGTGAGATTCAATGGACTTACATCCAAACTGGCCAGGCAGTACCAGCAGAAGACGTGCTTGCAGCGCTTGCACATCATTTGGGCGCAGCCCTCGTCCTTTTCGATGGGCACCGCACACATGGGGCAGCACTTGATCAGTTCGTTGTCGAACGGTATACCAATGTCGTCCTGGCCATCGGCAATCAGACGCCGTCCAAACTCCTCGCAGCTTATGTTCGGATGGTACTGCAAATCGGAAGAAATGATTGTAAACTAGAAACCACTAAACATGCACAAAAATCCGATCAGTTATATGGGTGTGTAATATTTTTTTATTGAAAATATTGGTAATATATTTATACCCGTTACTCGTAGAGTAAAAGGGTATACTAGATTCGTTGAAAAGTATGTAACAGGCAGAAGGAAGGGTTTCCGACCATATAAAGTATATATATTCTTGATCAGGACCAATAGCCGAGTCGATATGACCATGTCCGTCTGTCCGTCTGTCTGTCCGTCCGTATGAACGCTGTGATCTCAGGAACTACAAAAGCTACATAGTTGAGATTAAGCATACAGACTCCAGAGACATAGACGCAGCGCAAGTTTGTCGATTCATGTTGCCACGCCCACTCTAACGCCCACAAACCGCCCAAAACTGCCACGCCCACACTTTTGAAAAATGTTTTGATATTTTTTCATTTTTGTATTGGTCTTGTAAATTTCTATCGATTTGCCAAAAAATTTTTTGCGACGCCCACTCTAACGCCCACAAACCGCCCAAAGCTGCTACGCCCACACTTTTGAAAAATGTTTTGAAATTTTTTCATTTTTGTATTGGTCTTGTAAATTTCTATCGATTTGCCAAAAAACTTTTTGCCACGCCCACTCTAACGCCCACAAACCGCCAAAAACTGTGTTTAAGACTCTCCTTCTCCCTTCCACTAGCTGAGTAACGGGTATCAGATAGTCGGGGAACTCGACTATAGCGTTCTCTCTTGTTTTTTTATATATTTATGAAAATGATTAAACTTGTTGCTAATTATTCAAACCTGAAAATTTTCTAATTCAATGATTTAGAGTTTTCTCATGGAGAAGTACTACATCTGTTCGGATTTTTATAAATGAACAAAAATAATCCATTATATGTTCCATGCTTACATATGTCAGGAAACAAAAACCATGCCACACACTTACCGCCTTTTTGCAGAGGCCGCAGAATTCGTCCTTGCAGGAGGGACAGTGAACGGACACAGAGAGCACGGCGGCTATGTTTCCGGCCGCGGCACCTGTGCTTCCGTTTCCGGCCGCCTCCTGCTGGGGACTGTAGCTCTGCGAGGTCGACGGCGACTCGTCCATTTGGCAAATGGCGCTGGACTGGCCGGGCTGTGCTGCTGCACCCACCGTGCAGATGGTCTCGCAGCCAGCCCGCGGACACCAGGTGCGCGTCTTGTCCAACTCGATTTCTGAATGAAAGTGTAACATTTATGAAAGGTCTCTTAGGCAACTGTTTAGGCAAGGACTCACCTCGATTAAGGCGATAGCGATGGTGCTTCTTCAGCAGATTCGTTGTGGTTAGGTTCGCTATCTCGGGCAGGGAAATGGCGCCCTGGGCCGGGCACTTGGCGTCCGGACAGGAGATCTCGTAGGCGCCCTCGGAAATCTCAAACTCCACGTAGGCTCGCATGCACTGCAAGTAAATAGAAGCAGGCGATGAATTAGCTAAACAATTTGCACGTCTTAAGCCTAATCGCACTTAAGCCGGGAAAATATATCTTGATATATATGAGCTCTTGCTCACTCCCACCCTTTTTGGCAAGGGAAAAGTTTGTCAGGGCATTTAGCAACTTTGGCTGGCATAGTTTCGGCCAGGAAAACCGCATGGCCCACCACAAGGTTGCGGCTGTCGGAATTATTTCATTTTCACTCGCACACAAAAGTTGCCGCCTGTGCGGAAGCTTTTATAAATAAAGATTTAAAAGTTTTCCTTTCCTTCATGGCACATTAAAGTAATGGAATTGCAAACGGAACCAAAGGAAATACTCAAATGCTTCGACACCAACCATATTTTCCCTTTTCGGCCACGCCAGCAGCAAATGAAAGACGGGCAAAAACGCTTTTGGAGAAAAGTTTCCGAGTCCGGAGCACAAAAAGTGTCTCCTGCGGCCAACTCCCCTCCTTTTGGCCAACTTTCTGTTTAGCCGTAAATAATTAAAAGTGAATTTCTCCTTTCTCTGGACGGCTCGGCTCTTCCTCGAATTTGGGCTACTGGCAACTTTCTGTTTGCTTTCTGCAATAATGAAACTAGATATTCCGCTCAAATGAAAGAAGTTAAAGCAACTGCATAGAGCACTTTGCAAATTTGTGTGCACCTAAGCGAATTGGAAATTATTACATTTCTGCAGGGTTCAGTCATAAAAGCGTAGAACAAGGCTTGGGGAACAAATATAAATAACAGTGCTTTAAGAACGCATTTTTTATATCCAGCTCAAATATAACGTTTTACTATAAAAGAAAGAGTATTTTTTAGTTTTAGAAGTAATTTCTCGTACATATGCAGTGCAGTTTTTCAGCGTGCACACTATTTTCCACCCAGCTCCGCGTAATCCCAGCGCTGAAGGCTTCACCTGGCCATCAGTCAGTGGGGCCACAGCAGCCACAGCCTCCGGATTTGCGATGCGCGGTAAGGGGAGCTGGTAACTCGGTACTGAAAGGTGGAAAGTAGGAGCGGCATGATGATACCGTTGGGCCAGATGGCCGTTTGCCAGCTGGTGCCACAATTTAGTGGCCTGCAGCCCGGATTGTGGTGCAGCTGAGAGCTACTGGCACTTCCCGGCGTTCCTTTGTGGGCCAAACTCTGTGTACTTTTCGATTTATCGGGACTACAAATACGGGCGGGGATTATGGCTTCGGCACACAAATTTATTGATAATACGTCAGGCGGCGAAAGGCTTAATTAAATTCTTGAAAATCAATACCAAAGAATTTAATTTCGCACCGCTTCACAGGGAGGCCAAAGTGACAGGCAGATGGAAAACTGTTGTTGTCGAGCAAATGAATGTCGGCTATGACCACATAAAACATTTATGAGACCAGCAGCACAGCACAGGCAGCACTCGATTGAAAAGACAAATTTTCCGCTCCCAGGCAGCAAATGGCAAACCATGGCAACCTTTGTGGTCCACAATTGGGCAGGCAGGCCATTTAAAAAGCCGACTGCCGCAACAAGATTACAAGCACAGCGAGACTCTTGGGCTTGTGTATAAATTAGTATTAATTATGTCAGCTGGCGAATGTTCAGGGTCGTGAAATATGGAGGAGTGCCACGCGGGGGGACGCAGAAAGTTGGCATTTAATATGCGAATTTATTTTATTTTATCAGCTGCAGCTCGCAGGAAAAGACAGATGACTCGGTTGCCATATACATATACATAGTTATTGCTGAATAATTCTGATATATGGCTGCTGTTTATATTCTCCTTGAACTGCTCTTTTCCCCCTTGGCGCTCTTTCCTAGCATAATGGAATGCTCAAATGAAACGTCTGATTTTGTTTACTTTGTCTAATGATTTTCTCTTTGAATGCAGAAGTTTCGTTTTAAATTATTTACGCTTCGAAGCTACTCAATCAAAGAAGGGCATTGGCTGCAAAAAATTATAAGAAAACAAGATGGAAAAAACTTGTATCAGTATATCAGCTCAAAATAAAATGTGAGTAGATTATAATCTTTAAAACTGAACAACGAATGGCCCACATCTAGTACTCAATACCAAATTCACTTAAAAATAAGCTGTAATAAATAAATAATTAATGTCCTTTGGTTTCACCAAACGAACCTCGTTCTTAGCATACTTTTCTGCGCACAGCCAGGAAATTGCGAGAAATTGGAAAGACATCGTGTATAAAGAGCTTAATGAAAGGCGCAGACCCGAAACCCACGAGCTCAAATACACACACCAACTATCCCGTGTAATCCTGGCCAGCAGATATTGCCAATTACACGCACGCTCGCCCGGAATGAAAGCGAGCAACTGGCGCCGCGAAAGCCACGAATCTGCCAGCTTTAATCTAACTCATTAGCAGCGACACTTTAATTAATATGGCAGCTTGTCCTTGGCGGAGTCCTGCGTCGCACGTCCTGAGATGACAGGATCGCTGACCGGCAAATGAATTGCTATGACAACGTGCACAAGACGCGTCATAAATGCAAATTTATGGCATATGATTACATTAATGTTCTGGTGCCCTGGTCCATCGCCACCATAAACTTTTAATGCCGCATTTTGATTTAATTAGCCTGATGTACACGAGCAGCGGGGCCGGGGACGTGTTGAATGCCAATTAGCCATGGATGCACAGAAATAAATAGCTCATTAAATGAGTCGCTGACTTGACGCGAAAGAACACGATTCACGTTGTAAATATAGTCATAGTGAGGATCCTTACAAAATAAGTCGTTAATTCTCTTTTACACAGTATTAATTAAACTTTTAGAGAAGGAGTCCTCTGATTTCTATCTTATAATGTTTTTCCACAGTGTAGCTGAGTC
Source organism: Drosophila yakuba (assembly GCF_016746365.2). NCBI lineage: Eukaryota > Metazoa > Arthropoda > Insecta > Diptera > Drosophilidae > Drosophila > Drosophila yakuba. The sequence goes on along the minus strand of NC_052528.2, from coordinate 5,098,406 downwards.
GGGAGCGTCTTGAATCAACGTCAGATGTGTGGCGTGATCTGTTTATAGTTTCCAGCCAAGTTGGCATAAAGTCAATCCCATCACAAAGGAGCAGCACAACATTGTCGGCGTCCAGGATATTAGACGCGGGTAGTAACCCAATCCGCTTGGCAGTAAACTTGTTGTTCTGCCGGGCTTGCGACATAATATTGCGAGTGTTTGTGTGACAGGAAAGGGAGGCAGTGGGCGTAAATAGTACGAGTATATAAGGTTTGCTTTTAGAATTCAGCATGCGGCAGTGGGGATAAACATTGGAAATTTAATGATGGTCCCGTCAATTGAAATGCAAGCGCAACAAGCGACAGGGCAGCAACAGATATAAAGATAGTCGAGCAGATAGAACGAGGACAGCAGTGACAACGCACAGAACTGGGGGATAGTAACGCACTTTAGATGCTCTATATGGCGTCTGTAAGAAAATATTAAGATAGCCTTTCCAAAGGCAAACAAAGCTTCCGTTTTACAAAGATACTCTATCCAAGTTGTTAATATAAGAGCTCCCATTGGTTGATTGGAAACCCCAGATTCTTGATACCCTATAATCCAGGAATAGCAGCCATTGTTAGACCTTCCAACGATGGCCATAAATAATGAGATGGCTCTGGCATGACCCTGAACTCTCCCTATTTTGCTGGGACATGTCCTGCGCCCTGGGCACATCGAATGAAACCCATTTGTATTGGAAATCGTCATAAAAGCAGACAGCCAGCTCGCAGTCGAATTGAGATCCTGCATATCCACCTGCTTCTTTTTGGCACCCTTGCTTCGCTGTTTGTGTGTAAAATTGAATTTAAATTGCATGTCCAAAGTTGCACTTCCGTTTCCGCTCCCCTTTGCACTGGAGCACTGAATTTCAATTGATTGGAAACGCTCGGGCATGACTCTAGTGCCAGACCCTGATAATGCCAGCAACTATTTTGATAACACAAAATAAAGGGGAGAAGAACTGAAGAGGCAAGAGTTTAAATTCGAGACCGAAGTCTCAGTTAAGCGGATTTTGTTAAATCCTCTTCCATCTCCTTTTAGGTCTATTTTTGCGGCTAAAAAATGAATTAAATTATGCTAAGAACTTGAAAGCGGGCATAGTAAATTTGGCCAAGTTTATGTTTCATTTCGGTGCAAATACTTTTAGGGAATTACTGAAAAAGCCTGAAAACGCCAACGCCGATACAAGGCTGAAAACAGCTGGTATCAGCGGTGGCAGAGGCAAAAACGTTTTTCATTTCCGGTCTAGACACAAAATACAAATTCAACTGGCTTATTCAAATGCAATTTGTGATTGCTCTGCTGACCGGCCAGTCGGTCAGTCGACAAAATGAAATGATGGCTTTTAATAGACTGATTTCCCAGCATTTCCAGCACCATATTTTATCTGCAGCTGTCAGGCACGGCAAACATCAAGGATTTTGGAATTCTTTTAAGCGCTTTTAACACGCCACATTACTTCATGGCCTCTGGCTTGAATGGCCGATATTGGATGGCCATTAAATTTCAATATCGTGCTGTTGAATTAATTTACAGTCTCCGATGGCGACTGCAAGCCACTTCATGTGAATGGAAATTCGATTCGGATAAGAGCTGGCCTTTTTAGTTTTACACATTTAGCATGATTGCACCATTTACTGCAATGCCGGCAAAGAGTGTACAATTGTATATTGTTTTCAAGGAACAAATGTAGCGATGCATACAGAATTTACGTAGAAATACAAATAATTGGTACTATTGAAGTACGGACTGCAGGCATGATTGCAAATTGTTTCTTTCACTTTATCAGTTTTATCGTAATATTTTGAATGCCATGAAGACAGGGCAGAATGCTAGTTTATAAGCACTGTTTGCAACCGAAGAATAAGTGGCATTTGAGTTGTTGTGAAAATGGTCAATGACACATTTTGTTCAGTATTTATTCAGCTATATTTTTCTACATAATTTAAGAATTTTCATTTCATATATGTTATTTCAAGCTTTTCGTGAAATAAGAGCAGTGAAATGTAAACTAGTCACGTATTGACTTGCCACCTCGAATGGAATTTCATATCCTGGGATCCTGCGAGTGCCCAAATTTATATGGCGCACTCGACGGCTTTCGTAAATACTTCAAATTCACAGGTGAACGCGTTTTTTTGACAACTCGCGAAATGAGGAAAATATGCTGCTGCAACGGCATCCGCGTGTAAAATGTGTAAATGCAATTTGGCAACGTTGAAGGCGCTGATGTCATCGCAAATTGAATCAAAATTCAATTTGACAGCGCGTATGCTCTTCTCGTTTTTTATTTTCGCATCGCAACAGAGTTTGGCACCCTCCTTAGTCAAGTTAGTCAATTAAAATTGAAAGAAGGGAAGTTGAATAACGCAATTCACACTTGCACTTGCACAAATGCCGGCAAAAGCCGTCAAAAGTTTTTCAATTTCGGCGAGCGGAGGGCGAAAGTCAAATATCTGACTGGTGTAAATGATATATAGTTCCACATCCTTGCAGTTACATTGTACCGCTCTGGGGGAAAACTCTCTATTTGCACAGATCTCCCGGGAGTATGAGGTTGGAAATCCTACTGCATTTTTTAGCTAGATTCGACAAAGTCTAAACTTTTGGATGTCCCACTATAAAATACCGAACAGCATCCAGCATCCCGGGCAACAAAAAGTATGTATAAATATTGAAAGAAGTCGTAAAGAAAATGGCAAGTAGCAGTTGCAGTAGCGGTTTCCATTCGAGGAGCAACTTTTGTTGCGTTTCCGCAGCCGAGGGGCAAAGTTTTCAGCTTGTTTGCAACTTGTTTCGCCCGAGCAAAAAGCAAACTGTGTTGCTTGTCATCAAATATGAGCCAGCAGTATGAATATCTCCGTACAAGTTTCGGGTATTGCAGTTCTGAATGCTGGAATTCAGCTGATAAACCAATGCCTTTATGCTATCACAGGCAGAGACGCCAAGAGTTTCGGCATCTTGTTGCCCAAAGAGCCTGTAACACAATGCCAGCCAGATACCACAAACCATTCTGCTGAACTACAATACCCAGTTAACCACGTTCCTTGCTACATTTTGTTTAAGCCCGGTCAGCGGAATTTCAGTTCCAATCAAAACCTGCGGCAACGTCAGCATTCGGCGTAACTAGGCCACCAAAGGTTAAACTACCGACATCCACAAAACAAACATGGCCAGGGTTTTTCCGACATATCTTTGCTGATATTCCCTGACTTTTGAACAACAGTTGCTGCGGCAGTAACTTTGACAGAACATGACTTTTTGAGAGTGAAGATAGTTTGTTGAAATTTGTGCACATTTGTCAGAGTTAATATAACTGCAACCTAAATATTAATTCAATTTTCTTTAAAAGCCTTTATGTAAAGACCATTAAATGATTTCCTTTGACTATATAAAAGCAAAAAAAAAAAAAAAACGAATGGAAGTAACTTTCTGCATAGCTACAATAACAAGCACAAAAGTGACCCTTTCTGCTGAACGCCATAATTGAGTTGAAAGTCAATGGAAATGGAGAAAGAACATTCACAAAGTTCAAGGCAACACAAAACATTTTCAGGTCGAACTTGACTTCATTTTCCCCGACAAAACCCCGAGTTCTCATCGAAACAAATCCATGCAGCAATCAAGACAGTTTAAAGCCCGTTGGTCTGTCCAACTGCCATACGCAAATGGCTGCGAGTGCCAGTGACCACAGGCCACTCATTAAGTGGCCAAAGCATTTGGGCCTGCCCGGATGGCTTTTACCCAGAATGCCTGGCCAACCCGGCCATTCGCAATTGAGCAATCTAAGCTGACCGGCGATTACAAGGAGCGGGCACTGCATTGCCCCGCCGACCGACCACTGCAGCTGTCCACTTCCGCAGCGATAAACCGGACACTTCCGTTCCGTTCCGGCCAGAGTAGATACACATATACATTCGCACAACAGAGGATTGGCGACAGGACGGACACAAGTGCTGCGGACAGAAGTGACCCTTGACCCTCGGCTGGTCACATTCAGTCCGCAATTTTACTGCCAATTTGCTGCATTAATCGCTCGACAAGCCGAACAAACAGCAAGCAAACATTTGTCAGCCAATTCGCTACGAGCCCAAAATTCCAATTTCAATTTCTCTCCCCCGAACCAGCGAAAAGAGAAACAATTCATTATTGGAGCACACATTTGCGTACCAAATGAGTACAGCAACAAAAGCCAAAACAAAAGAAAGTAAAACAAAAACCCCAAGAATTAACGTTCCAAATTCTCAAACGGATTTGGCCAATTTTCCACACGTTAGCCTAATGCTTGCGGTCGAAGTACACTTTAATTTTTGGCCCAGAGAATCGCGCTTACAGAGCAACAGAGCAGCACAGCAACAACAGATGGAAACTGAGGATCCGGAAATGACGCGCTGGGCGGGGAAAGTGGCTGACCCGACCGGAAATTGCTTTCGCCGCCTCTTCGCCACTCTTTCGCCTCCCCAGAGTGCTTTTGCATTTCTGCTTTTCGGCGGAGAGCGGCATCCAAACGTCAACAAGTTCATAACCAAATCTGAAAGGGCGAAATTTCGCACTCAGCAAAAGTGCATAATGTAAGATACACATTTCTTCACGATTTCAATTACCAGAAAACATGGCTTGCAAAGGATTCAATTTTGAGAAATAGAAATCAGAATTACTGAAATATATTTCGTTTTTAACTGTTGTAATTACTATTATTATTATTTTTGCTTTCACTACGAAAGCTAAGCTTAATGTTTTTATAGGAAAGCGTATGTTATTACGCAATGCAATATTTTCCAGTGCAGGGGAGCCGCTCCACCCACTCATTTCAACCATAGTTACAGCCCATTTCAAGAGCTCTTCTCGCGCGCCTCTCCAGCCATAAACATTTACATTTTACAATTTTTTTTTGTTCTGACAGATACAGATAGAGTGCGCGAAAAAGGGGGGTGGTTGGCGTGCAGCGGAGGTCAGAGGTCACGCTCCCCCCACATTGGTTTGCATGCCAGTCACGTGCTCCCCTTTGCTTTAGCTTTTTATTTTTATTTGTTTTCTCGCTTTGCTTCAAGATGCTAAAATGTTGACTGCAATTACAAGGCGAGGAGACCCAAGCGAATCTTTGGCCCCACTTTCCCGGGGCGAATGTCTTCGTTTGAGCCAGTCTTCTTCGCTGGCAGTCATAAATTTTCACTGGCTATTCACTGGGATACCCCAACATGCAATGCCTGCGGGTGGCGGGTTGCGGGAAAAGTCTGAACAATGGGGCGCCAATTTCTGTCGGGAGTAAATCTAAATGAAATCATTTCAGTCCTTGTTTCTCATAAATTTCTAAATCAAATGCGAAGTTAAGGGAGGCCAAGGACAATAAAGTTTGATCCTGTTATCCCGTGTTTTTCGAGAGATTCGAATTGAGCTGCCAAGTAAATTCACTTTAATTTCAAAATAGCTTTAATCTTCTCCTTCCGCTTCCAAATTGCTGCTGTATTTTTTGCATGTTTGTGTATAAACTCAGCCCTTCGCGTCTCGTTCACACTTAACGCGTACCCTCTCTTTTTTTGGGCTGCATCTTCCCTTTTGAATTTTGAGTACTTGATAGCAATTTGTTGTCGAGCATTTTAATTGCTCGCGTGTTGTTTCGCTTGGCTTTTCCCTTTGAATGCTCCTGCCTCGTGTAGCCCCACCGCAGACGGTGGTTCCCCTTTCTCCCAGCCACTTCAGTGTAAATTCCATTCACACATGTGCGCTATATAGCGCATATAACACATATAACGTATACGCAGCGTTTATGGTACAGTCAGGTGGCTGTTCTTGTTTCAGGCTGGCTTTTTCCGTGTTAATTTACTTTTCAGCTCGTGGCCATCGGAAAAGGCAGCAGGAACAGCAGCCGAGCAGCTCAATTAACACAAAAAGGAAACCGAAACGGAGAACGGGAGCGGGAATGGGAATGAGAGTCCTGCAGCATCCGGTAATGAAAGGAGCTCCACCACACAGCAACAAACAAATTGCAAAATGAGGCTCCTTTCCCGCAGGAGCGAAATGTGAGTTAAACAAATAGAAAGCGCCCTCAAACCCAAGAAGAGGACTTTTAAAGAATGTGACACATGAACGCAGCAGGGGATACTGCAATGGAAAGCTTCTTTAAAAACCAAGAACATCTAAGAAACACTTCGAAATATTCGATTTGCACCTAGTATTTACTGTCAATGAATTGCCTTCTTTGGTGCCACTGGAGCATCTTTAACCTGTGTGCGTGATACGAGGTCCAAGTCGCCATCCAAATTCGCTGAAGGAGACATGGAATTCAGGCCAGACGACGTCTGTGTCTGGTTCCCTTTGTCCGCATCTCCTGGCCCACTGTCCGAGAACCGGTCTTTCTTCTAAATCTATTACACACACTAATGAGAAATGGCACAGAAACTAATGCACACAGAATCCACACGACACCCAACCACTTTGGCCCCTGCTCCACAGTGATGGGACATCAAATGGCAGAGTTTAAACCTCATCGCTGGTGCATAAATTTCTACCAGTTTAGTGCTCCTCCAGCGTCACTCCCGCGTCATCAGGATGCGTTGCCGTCCATTCGAGCATGTTTAATAAGCGTCGCCATTTTTCATGCGCAGTCAGCGGAGGAGCAGCTCGCATCCACCCACCTATGGACCCACCTCCAACTCCGGGATGCAACATGCAGATGGATGGGTTGGCCGGGACAACCATGAGAACTATGAGTGCCACGTGAAGAGTTTGCTCTTAGCAAGCCAGTTGCAAAATATTTGAACTGCACAACGAGCGTTCAGCGAAAAAATGGCAGCCACAAACCGCAGAAATTGTGGAAATCGGATGTCGAAGTATGGTGGCATACAGGGTGTACTTAATGTACAAGTAAAACGAACTGAAATACACTAAATATATACTATAAATTATATATGTGGCTCAATAAAATCATTCCTTTAGGATTGAGATAATTGGAACTAAAACTCCGACGCCATGTCATTTTATCCATGCGGATCATAAAATACTCGAAACATGCACTTCAATTTCGCACATCTGCGATAGGAATTAATGGCGAGGCGACGAATGCAAGGCTTCCGTCGAAGCCCAATAAAGATATGAATCTCTGGCGAAACTTTCCCCCGGGTGCAGGGAGCAGCTAGCATCGACTCAGCTCAATTTATATAACATTTATCATCCATTTGCCTTGGGTGTATGCGCCCCAGACTAAACGTGAATTATGATGATGCTGCATAAGAACGACATAGCGTTTCATAGTGGAATAACATTTTTTCTCCGAGGATTGTGCTGTTCTGGCCATTTTGTTGATGCCTGACTGGTATTTTTCCTGCTGCTGCTTCTGTTTTTTCTGTTTTTTCTATGCATATATGTATATATGTGTATGTACCAAGAGCGGAAAATTTGTCAACTCAGTGAATCGTAAATGTTATATGGAGCGAGACGCGCACGTGGAGGTGGGTAGTGACAAGAGCTCTGAGTAAACAAATGAAAATACTGTTTGCATTGAAATTTCGTTCGTTTGGTTTTCAATTAGGCGAATGCGCCCACTACTGCGTATGAGCAATGTTTGGAAATAATTTGCGGCTTAGGAAAGAAGGAAAAAGAAGGCAAGCCACAAGAGCAAACAAACTGGGAGCCACACACTTCCACTGGCTGGCAGCAGTTTAGTTTAAGGTTGACAAATGGCCTCGGCCAGGACACGAAGACATGGCAGTACATCTGTAGCCATTAGACACGTAGCCGGAAGATCCTGGGATCCTGGGTGAGTGGGGACCGGGGCTGTGGGCGTGGTCCTCACGTCCTTCCGGCGGGCATGTCTCTCCATCAGGTGTGCAGGTGAGAGTGTGTGTAATAAATTTCATCTGCACACAAGTTGAGCACCAAGCGGAGCAACAACGAAATCGAGAAAATGAAGCTCGCTTATTTAGTGCCTTTGTCTAGTGTTGCCGAAAGTTTATTTAGCCTTTTAGTGCACTGCGAAAAAGGAATAACTAAAGCCTGGTCTGAGTGTTTTTTTATGACTCCATGAAATACATCTGTTGAATATACACTTGAATTCACGTATTATTTATGTATTTTGGCAACTTGGGGTTCGATTTAGATCCGCCATCTTCCAAGTGACATTGCCATACAATTTAGGACGAAATGATCTCCTTTTTCTGTCAGTGCTTCTTCTTTTTTTCAGTTTCTTGCAATGCAGTTCTTACGTGTGAACTTCGCCTAATTTATTTATGCTCAAGAAAGAATTATTCCCGGCACCAGATACATGAAATTAGATTCACTGGCAGCTAAATATATATAAATTCTTTGTGCCTTTAATGTGTTCTGTTCCTGCTGCACTTTCGCAATCATTTACTTAATTATTTAAAATGCTCCATGCAATTTGTGCTAGCTTCTGCCCTCCCTCCGCCCTCAAGACAAATGCAATTTGTTTATGGCAAAGTAAAGTAAAGGCAGCAGGAGTCCCGGAGCCTGGGGATGCGGCTTTTGTGAGTACGAAAGCAGGGCGCGTCCAAGGCGTCCAGGATACGCAGCGAATTTTGCTGAAATTACTTTGAAGCGGCGAAAATGGTAGGAAGTGCTGAGCCAGCCAGCCAACCAGCCAGGATCTCAGATGAGTCACCTTGCAGCCTTAACCCCTTGCTGACTACTTCCTTCCATATTTCCGCTTCTCCAGCAAATTGCCATGCAAATTGCGGGAATAAACGAGGCTGATGTTGATGCTGATGCAGATGCAGATGCAGATGCATTTGATGATGTGGATTAGCTTTGCAAATGCAGCTTAATATTCTCCTTTAGCTGATGTAGAAAAACATCGTTAGCTGCAGGGCCAGAAAAATGAGTAGTTTCTTTCTTAAAGAGAATAAAGAGTGAAATAAACTAAAGTAAATACGATTTCACAGACGATAAACAAAAGAAAAAGCAAATCAAATAATTCATTTTGTAGCCAAGAAATTGTTTATAGATTTCATGTATATACAACTAAATCCCCTGTTTTTGTGTTTTAATAGCTCGACAATCAAAAAATAGTTATTGCATCAATCAAACTCTAGCCTCTTTGCAAAATTCTACAAAATTCGAAGAGATTACTAACTAAATAACTCAACCAAGCAGGCGAAATGGTCTGAGTTTATACAAGAATTGAAACAGAACACTCTGCAGCATGCGCAAACTTAATCTATAAACGTAAAGTTATCAAATATATGAAAATACATTTGGCTTTTCTGATTATTTATGCCCAACATTCAGCTTTGGGTTAAGCTGCCAGCCAGCAACTCGCTTCTCACACTTGCAAAATATTGCGTCTGCCTGTGCGTCATTTTTCAATTTTCCCCGCTGGTGCACCTGGAATAAGGAAAAGTCGAGAAAAACTGGGCGAGAAAACGGAGGAAAATGTCCTAATAAGAAAGCTAACATATGCAGCTGAATGTGTGTGTGTGTGTGTGTGTGTGAGTGGGGCGCGCAATCAATAAGATGAGGAGTGGGAAAACCACAAGGAAATCTTCCTGCGGCTTAGAGAAATTTTCCCATTCCCATTTTATGTCTGCTGCGGGCGAATAAAATCACAATCTTATCTGAGGCATGTGGCATAATAATCGTAGCACAGCCAAAGATAGAAATATTCGAATCGCCTAACAAAGCCCAAAAGTTCAGCTTCTTTCATATTTAATGGTAATTGTTTGGTATCAGTTGAAAATTCGAAGACCAGTCGTATTAACTGGTATTTGGTTTCGCTATTCGCTTTAAGCAAACTGCTGCCTAAAAACTTCTGGCCAACAATATGTTTAACAGCTTTTCGGGCTTCAAAACAAATTTCGCTTAACCGAAAAGTGAACTTGCAAACAGACACAATCCCCTGTTGGCCAACTATTTCATTTGTGTAACACCACAATTAGGTGAATCTGAATTTTGCATAAACTATCCTTAAAGCTCTCTGGTTTAAGAGAGAAACTTCTGCTTTCGACATGAAAATAAATATCCCTATTATGTAACTTCGAAAATACAAAAATTGACCTACCTCGATGCAGAACTGGCAGCCGCACTGCTGAAGCGCCATGGCCTCGCCCACGTCCTCCACATCGATGAGGCACAGCTTGCAGGTGAAGCTCTGGAAAGCGGTGGTGGGCGTGGCCGGGGTGCCCACCGAAGGCGTGACATCGGCGGAGGCCAGCATCTCCCGTCGTTTGAGTGCAATGCCATCCCGAACGCAGCATGCCTGCGCCGCCTGATTCGCACTGGCCATGGAGAGCAGGGAGGTAACGGTCAGTGGATATGCATGATTGGTACCAAAGGGCCCCAGTTCGCCGCTCTCAGGTGTCTCAGTGGGCGTGGTAGCAGGCGTCGACGTGGACTGCTGCAGTTCCTGATTCAGATTATTGGCGGAGCTGGAGTGCAAGGTGGCCGTGGTGACATTGGACGGCGGACTGGGACTGGTCGAGTTGGCAGTTGCTGCACCGCTCAGTCTGATTTGGGCATTCACGTTGATATGCGGCTCCTGCGAACGCCGGTGATCGTCTTCCCATCCAGCTTCTAGGTGATTGAGGGCCGAAGTTGGCCTGGGCACAAAACCATTCGACAGGGAGTAACGCGATCCGGAGGCAGCCAGGGATAACAGACTGGAGCAGCGGGAACAGGTACCCACGCCGTTAATGCTGCTCACACTGTTCCGCAAGCGATTTAGTGGTCGGATTTGCTCCACGCCACCAGAGCTGAAGATCCCGCTGCCATGGACCGCCAAGGAGTGACCTTGACTTCGACTCTGGCTTAAGCCGTGAACGTGCCTATGCGACTGCGATTGACGGGTGAGTGCTAGGACTGTTTCGCACTTTCGCAGTCCCGTGTACTGGACAATGGACTGGGACTTCTCCTGGTGCAAGCTGCTGGCGCTACCCTCGCGTCGCATGATGTGCCATATCTTCTGCTGGACCACATTCAAGGAGCTGCTCGAACCGCTGATGCTCAGGCTGCCACGACCATGGCCGTTGGCTAGCTGTCGGCCAGAAGGATCTCGGAGCACGACATCCTGCTCCGAGGGAGTGCGAGTGATCCGAATTTCCGGGGAGGCAGGGCGTTCCCGCTCTGGCACTGCCCCGCCTCCGCCAACACTGCCAACACCTCCGCCGCGACTGCTACTCGCCTTGAGTCCCACCAGCGATTTGAGAAAGTTCTCGATGCGACGCCTTCGTGGCAATTGCCCACCACCGGACAGTCCCAGCGAGCTCTCCAGATCGCCTCCTCCATTCGCTGCCAGTACTCCGCCGTTTCCAGATCCTGCGCCCCCGCCTCCACCGAATCCACCTCCTGCCCCCGATCCGCCAGTGTCGCCATTCGCCGAGGAAATGATGATCTTGCCGCGCGCCTGCGTGTCCAGAAGCGCAACAGTCTCGGCGTCGGCGGAATCGTGGGCGCGGTCGTGGCGGGGCGTGGCATGCAGGGCGGTGGATGCCTTTTGGCTGGCGGACCGCTGGTGCTGCTTTGTGTTGGCCAGATTGTGGATTGGCGAGGAGTCCTGCGAATACATTTAAGGGATTAGTTAGGGGATCTAAAACAAACGCTTAACTTCGATTTTTAACTCTCTAAAGACGTTTATGGGAACCGAAAACGTTTAAGGTTTTGGATAAATCTAAGCCAAGAGTGCACCCACCCGCGAGTCCTGCTCCAGCTCCTCCTCGAGCGCACTGTAGACGGGCGCGTACCAGGAGTAGGAGAGCTGTTTGCGGGCAGACGGAGCCGCCGCTCCCGCTCCACCGGCAACAACGACGTTCGCCGTGGGTGGTGCCGTGTGGCCCGCTCCGTGGTGCTGATGCTGCTGCTTGAGCGGTACGAGCTTGGCTGCTCCACCGGGACCTCCTCCCCCTCCTGCTGATGGAGCGGTGGTCACCAGATTGTTGTTGTAGCTGAGGGGTAGACTGCGCCTTTGGTGCTGTCCCCTAGTGGGCGGCAGGTGCTTTGTGGGCTTCCTGCCCACTCCGTACAAACTGCTGTGGTGCGGGCGCCGTTGCTGCTGCTGCTGCTGATGATGATGATGATGATGATTATTGTGCTGATGATGATGGGTTCCCTGGGTAAGTTCCTTCTTAGTGAAGATCAACGAGGCACTGTTCTTGTTCAGCCTTATGGACCTCTGTTTGTCCACCACCGTGGCCTCGATGTGGGTGAGCAGTGGCACCGTCTCCGACAAGGGCAGCAAGTGCTGCGAGGATGCCGACTCCGAGGGAAAATTGATCACGAAGTTCTCGGCGGCGTCATCAAAGATACTGGCCCTGGCGGCACTCACGCAATCCTCGCTGGACGAGGGACTGCTGAGGGAACTTCTTTTGGAGCGGTTTTGATTGTGGCTCTGATGGTTGAGGTCCTTGGCGTGTTGCTGGTAGCTGCTGTAGCTGATCTTGTTCTCCACCAGCAGTTCCAGCGGTGGCAGTTTGGCGTGATGGTTGTGTGGACTCCGATCCTGGTGAATATCCGACGGATTGGAGGGTGTGGCATGCAAATGCACCTGTTGCACCGGATGCACTTCAGTCGGCTGCAAACCCGTCGACGCTGGCATCGATGGCATCGCCATTGGTGGCCGCATTCTGGCCCAGATTGCACTCGGTCAGGTGGCTTCTGGCGAGGGATGTGCTCAGCTTAACCGTGGCTGGCGACGGCAGCGTCATGTTGACGAAGGCCTATCGGAATACAATAAAGAACCTATAATTATTGCTGACTTGGTAATTCAAATCGTATATTAAACTATGATAAGTTGAAGGGAACTCCTAATAATTGTACTGTTCTAGCAGCTCCTTAAGCGAATCTGACAAGTTAAGCCTAAGCATTAAATAGGAACATTCGCCCCAAAGCTAAATTTATATGAAACCAATATATCCGTTTGCCAAGAAGTACTCCCTACAAAATAGCTTCCATAGCTACCTCTACGAATAACATCCGATTGCCAGCAGCTGCAGCTGCAACCGCATTTGCATTTTCCGATTTATTGGATTTATAGCAATTGGCCGAAAGGGAATCGGGGCTTTTTGTTCCGATTAGAATTGGGCATTGTGCATGGCCTTCCCTTCGGAATTTAATTTGGCCAAATATGAATTTTCCTTTGCGGCAACTGGGATAGAATAGGGGGGAAACCAGGTAATCGATGGATCACAATTAAAGTGACGCCTGAATGGAATCTCCTGCTAATGCGAATGAATATAATTCGATTGTGAGCCGCATAACCGCGCTAAGTGGATTTCAGTGTTGCTCACCTCCAATCGGCCGAATGATTTGATTGAGCTTTCGCATCCATCATAGCGGGAAAAACTCCTGGGGCCTGCCACGGTACTTGCCAGGGTATTTGCCACGGTATCCATATAGCTAGCGCCACTAATGCAGCCAATTTAATGGCAATTAATTGGCAGAAACTCTACAGCAGAAATTTGCATTGCGATGCAACAAACAAGGAAACCAATTTCAATTCGCAAACTCCTCCCTAGGCAAACAGAATAAAACCGAAAACGAAGCGGGCAACGTGGAGGGAAAAGTCTCTGGAGGATCTGCCTCTCCATTTGCATCCAGTCAATTAAGTTTAATTCCACTTTGAGCCCGAATCAGGTGGAAAAATAGCATTTTCGATAATTGAGATAAATGCGCTTGTGCCTTTTCGTTTTGCATGGTAAAGCGTGCCATGCTGATTTTAAAATTTAAATTGTGAGAAAAATAGACACTGTCTTTTTCAACAGCAGAGAAATTTAATAATAGATAATTAATTATATCTTTTACTTTGGTCACACTGGCTTCTTTGTGTTCAGTCGCCGCCGGCTTGGCCACACTGTTTCGCTGAACTCGGTAACCTGCAGGAATTTTCCATTAATTTCGACTTAATTACGGGGGCAGCAGAAACAGAAGCCGCAGCTGCCTCAAGCTGCACATGCCACGCCGCCATTCGAGGTATATTAATTTTTGGCATGCCTGCGCCTAGCCACTCCCCCTGCCGCCCCGACTTCTCACATCCTCCCGCATCAATACAACGCAGCGAAGTATGCAACGAAAAAATGCGAATTACGCATAATTGCGGGGCGCAACTGAGAAACTGTCTTACACGCAGAGAAAATTTGTTGAAGAACTAGATTTCATGAACTTATTCAATGAACAGTTCAAGAACCAATAATAAACAATACCATAATTTGGACAGCATACACAAAATTACCAATTCAAGTTTAATCTTAATTTCCATAATTCCAAGACATTTAATGTCACTATTAAATATAAATATTATTGAAATTAATAAATAGAAAGGAAGTGACAGCAAGCTACTAAGAGATTTCTTGTTGTGCATTTGTACTTTCCCATGCAGGATGAGCGGAGCGAAGGCGAGAAGCCACAAGCCGCAGCGCTGGAAAAAAGCGAGAGATAAATTGCTTGCCCCGCCCACATAAGCGTTTCTACAAGGACCCGTCAAAGGACGAGTGTCCGGGGTGGTACGCGGTGGGCTGTGGGCGGTTGCCGGTGTTGGGGTCGACATCTACAAGACACATTTGCCGCCGAGCTGACACTGACTGCCTGGAATCTGCAGGCAAAATTAATCGTCTTCGGCGCACTTTGTGAATTCACGAAATTTGTCCCTTGTACATTTACACTTAACGCCATTTAAGCGCGGAGAGGCGGGCAGAAGTCAATGCCGAACCAAGATTGATGGAAGTCCCAAATGCAAAACCGCCAATTGTTTTCCAGCTCGTTCAGCCTGCATCCGGTGCTAATTATATCTACGAGATACTGTCAAGTCATCCCGCCATGACATGCAATGAAACTTCAGCTCCGACGCAAAAATCTGGCAATCAAGTCGCAAATCCCGCACAACAAATGAGGTTTTGTTTCATCATCGCCACAACAGACCAACTAATTGACATACATCAATAGGCCAAATCGGAATTAATGAAGAGCCGACTGAACGAGTGGCAAAAACACTGAATTATTTCAGTCAATTACCGCCGGCAATCAATAAACGAACCATACCAAAACTTACCATAATTTAAATGGCCAGCAAATGTACTAGAAAACCAGAATTCCTCGACGAACCTGAAACGAGTTATAATTAAAATGTGTTTTAGAAACTTAAATATTTATTTGAATTTCGTATATAAAAGAGCCCCATAGTTCGGGTTGACCCATATTCAAGGCTCAAATATGCAGCATTTTAAATAACAAAGCAAGTGACCGATGAAAAAAGTTCCCGCCAGGCAGGAAATTAATTTGACACGTAAATGTTATGTGCCCTAAATAATTTGGGACATATATGAAGGCGTTGTTTTAAGTAAACTAGTTTGGATTTATTTATTTTTAGAACTATGTGAAAGACTTCGAAGTTTTGGTTCTACATCAGATGTTGTATGAAATGATATTACTTGGTATAGCGTCATCTAAAAATCTAAGAAATGTGGTAAAAAAATAAAAATGCGTGCTAATCATGAAGAGTAGATAATAAGACCAAGCATGTAATTCAATTTTGGATTAACCTTGCTGGTGATGACTTTTCTTTTGCTTTTTCCGGTATACAACATTGAAAATTACTTCGCTTCAAAGCCTCAATTAATTGTTATTAGACCCGCCCCTAATTTAAGTTAACAACCTTTTGGCCATCATCAGTGGCTGGCTAAAAGGGAATTTTAATTGGCTGTCTGTCGTTGTGTGCAAACGGGTGTACGCATGTATGTGTTTACTGTGTTTGTGTGTGTGTGTGTAAGCGGCTAATTAGACTCGCGACCCTCCAACAAAACCGGAGGCATATGACCACTTGGCTCGGGGTTAAGCCTGGCCAAGTGGCCAAGTGGCCATACGTGCAACTATACGTGTGCTCCATATGCAGTCATATTCATATATATAAATTATATAAAGACACACAGGTCGCCCCGAGAATTGTGCTATGCTTTGTCTACACCCACACACTTGAGGCAAAACTAAGTTAATTGTAATTGCGGCCTGCTCATGACATAACTACCAGTTGTCCGACAGCTTTTCCATCGATTATCGAAGAAGCCAAGAAAAGTCAGGGACACAAGTCGCTGATTCATTTATCAAGTTTCAACGATGATACGTTTTGGCCGATGACAGTAGAAAGTTGTGTAATCACGGCCAAGAGCATGAAGGGAAAGCAAAGAATAAAGGCGAGAATAACACGCATTTGCTGACGTCAGTGAGCGAGCACAAACAGCTTTGGAAAGATTTATCAAGTGCTGACTACTGTCGGCGACCAACAGAGCGTATGTGTGATATTTGTCATCTTTAACAAGGGAGCAGGGAAGCCGTAACAACATTCCCTCTCTCTATTTCTAATTAGCTTTGTTAAAGAGTTTGCTTGGCGACAAAGGGGAATCGAGCGGTTGGGAATATCTCATGTCCAGCCAAAGGATTAATACACAGCCACACCGCATAAGCTGCTTAAGCACTCGGTCCTCCGTCAAGCCAAAGGATTCATACGAGTGACAAACGAATCCGTTTTGCACCACGAGGTGGAATCTCAATTAAGTTGCAGCCAAGTCGAGTTTTAAGTCCAGCCTGCAGCCATTTCTGGCTTCCAAATCTAATTTGGGACTTAAACAATGCCGATTGTCTTCGTAGTTAGACGAATTGGGCAATAAGCCTTCAGACGGTTATATAATTAAACACTCCCAAAGTGAATTAGATACTCTATTAAATCAGCATCTTATGCTAGCAGTTTGTTTAATTATTATTAATTATTAATAGCTTCTTTCGAATGTGTGTTTGATGCTCTTTGATATTTTAAAAACGCAGCGTGCATTTGCGGAATCTAACCAAGCTAAGCAGGCTCTAATTTACCTTTTGAATGCTAATATTTCAGGATTTAAATAAGGAGTGTCAATATGACTTTTGTTGAGCCTAAGATACACCACATTTCCCAGATAGCTAAGGTATTAGTTTTAGAGTGGAGTTAGGAAACATTAAATTTCGCCCACACTGACAGTATTGCCTCTTGGCAAAATCCCAGTCAAGAGTCAAAGCTGCGGACCGTGCATCAATAATCAATGTCGGGGCAATAGGATCGCAATCAAGTACGTGACACAAGGCAGTCAGTCGCACCTGGCACCTGAAAAGAATTGCAGCGAGTCGAGTTGCAATTTAAGCGGGACTCGCCCGCTGGAATTGAGCCTCGAAAATGAGATTTTACATGGCTCACACAGGAGATACACCACGCGAATGCGAATCTTTGAATCCCTTCAACCAAGCCACGCCCAGTTTGGCGAAAAGGGGCGGTAAAACGAGAGGCCCTCGAATGTCTAGACAAGACAGAGGCGGAGATGGGATTATATTAAATAAACAAGATAGAAGATACAAGTGTGTGTGTGGGAGTAGAAAAAGAGTTGCAAGTGCATTACGTATACGCCCTGTTCGCCGCGTAACATAAGTTTTTCAGAGTGAACATCCAAGCTCCCTTAATGACGGCCTTTAAGCCCATGCTTTGAGGAAATTGCACAAATTAAAGACTCACGCGAGGCTTAATAGGGCTCTGGCAATCAGCAATCATTTCGCAAAGTCTCGATTCCGAATATCTGGCTTTTATCTGGGGACCCAGGGAAGTTGCTCCACTGCAGCTGACGCTATTTTCATGTCGCTGCGAAAGCCACAAACAACACAAAAGCAACATCTTGCAACCGCACTTCCTTGCAACATCTGCTCTAATCCAAAGCCCTAACCCCACCCACGCCACCAATCCACTCCAATCCAACCACTCATTGCTTCCACTCCGGGCACAGCTCTCTTCCTTTCATGTGGATCCATTAAAGTGCCAATAGCACAAGGTCTGAAAACTTGATGAAAGAACTGCCATGCGGTGGCTGTGGAAATTCTGGAAATTATGCTTCCTGACAAACTCCATAGAAAGCTGATTTTATTTGGTTATTTTTAAATAACTCAATGCTCTTACAACGCGTTAATAAGTGCACTTTCTGCCATAATAGGCAACATTTTAAGCCAAGTTGAAGGGAAACGCTTTCTTTAAATGTTTAATAGATGTGTAGATATGAGGAGCAACATTTTGCTGAAATGCAATTTTATACTCTGGTGTATAAAATTATGTTCTTAAAGAGCTAATATAAGTTAAATTTTGCGATTGCATTATTGCTTGAATATTTAGTATTGGAGATTAAATGCTGATTAATGAGGCTTACAAACATAATATCCTTTTCGTATAATCAAAGATATGGTGTTCAGCATGACAAGCATGAATTACTAAACTGCTGCTATCACATAGAAAACATTGGTATTTTATTTTTATCGTACTTGCATTCGATATGAAATAGCTATATTTATATCCACAATATTGTTGAGCAGCTGTTTTCTCTCACTTTAAAGGAAGCGAATGATAACAACTGTAATAATTTATGTTTTTATAACTGCAATTGTTTAATCAGTATTAAAATATCGTTGAATAACGTCTACTATGACTAGATGAATCCATGGATACCTGCTATCTTTATTAAACATTGTTGAAACACATTTAACATTTTTTTTTATAGTAAATGAATAGCTATTGCGCTGCAGAAAAAGAAAGTAAATATTGAATAAATGTAGTTATTTTATCAAGTAACTTAATGTGGACTCAAGGCGTTCGCTCACATAAAAAATGTTGTTTATAAACAGCAATATAAAGTTGCCATCGTGACCGGCTGTAACCGTAGATATCGGCTATCTTGAATAAAATTCCCCAGAAGGCAAAAAGCAGAAAACTATTAGGGTTTGAATAACGTAAAAAGTACACTTCCTGCCAAGTTGTACAGTGAAATGTGAGCAGATTGTAAATAATTTAATATATCAACATGGCTTAAATAAAAAGTTGCCAGCATGACGAGACAAAACCAGAAAGATAGCAGGGAAATGCACAAAGGCAGAGGAGCTGAAGAAAAGCATTTCCATGTCGTTGTCATAGTCGGGCGCGCATGATTTCCGTGCTTAACATTTCCTGTTCGAAACTGCCATAAAATGCAGGATGGCAAGATGACAAAGGGAAGGGCTGCGGGCGGAAGCACAGATTCTGGCTCCTCCAGCAGCTCCGGCTGCTCCTACAGCTCCGAGGAATATGTAATGCAAAGGACCAGACAGATGAAACAACAGTGGCTGAATGATAGACACAAGCGGAAGCGAAACTATCTAACAAAACAAACTTTTTCCACAGTAAAATGAACGAGAAAAGTTTCCACCGGGAACTTTAAGAGCCTTTCGGTTTTCAGTTTCGAGTCGAGTTTTTAAGGCTTGAATCAAAACGGAATCGAAGCGTCCTTAACCGTTGGCCAAAGTTTCAGCCACAATGAATTAAATTGTGTCGGCAAAAACGAGGAATTCGCTTTGACTCTGGTTATTACGGACTCACATGGCAATTAGTTTGAATGAAATTCGAAATGATTGCAAGAAATGCAAAGAATAGAATTTTACACCTTACTTCGAGCTCATACAATTTATTTGACAATTGGACTTTTATACAATTCCAAATAAACACACACGTTTTCACAATGTTTACAGTTTACTTTAGCCAACTTAACTTCCCTTGGCGTATCACATTTTTTGCTGCAAGTAAATAAATGCCGTGCGAAAAAAACAAACGTTTAAATTGTCACCGTTTTCTGCTGATTTATGGCGGGCAAAATTAATTGAGAATAAAAACCGAAAGCAGAAATGAGCAAAAAGCTGAAATCGAGCTGTGCGCCTTGCGAAATAAAAACCAAACAGAGTGAAAACACACAGTTCCGAAATTAATTGCACTTGTGAACTTTTGATGCTGTTGTTTGGTTTGGTTTTTCGCCGCTGCCTTTGGCCTCCCATTTGTTACAGCGAATTCAATTAAACATTGCAATCGTATAAACAAATCTACAGCCTCACGCCCCCAAAAAGCAAGTGCGCCCTCGCGCATAGTTTTTAATTGAAAAATGTGCAATTAAAACTCGGGCAATGCATTGGCGAAAAGAGAGCGCCACACAACAGGGCGTATGAGCAATGTACGGTATATATAAATTATATGCCAGAGGCAAATTAATTAAACCACTTAATTTTCGCACACATTCAATTACTTTACACCGAATTTAATTAAGCGCATATATGTTCTTTAATCTTGGAAGCCTCGAATACATTTTGAGAATGACGGCTGTCGCTGCGATAACCAAACAAATGGCAAGTAAATAAATATGAGCGCTGTGTTGATATCTCCGGGATGCTCACATTTCCCATAATTTGGCACATGGCATTATAAAATATTGACAGCAACACACACTCCCGCACACACACCAGCACACACCCTCACGCATACACACACGAACGGGTACATGCCACTATGGGAAATTTGACCACTTTTTCTGGCCTAAATTAATAACTCCAATTGGTGTTATTTGTATGGGGTAACACTAGTCCATATCTTTAATGATACCAAAAATTGTGGGCGTGGCACCGCCCTTTCTATTTTTTGTAAATAATAACTCCACAACGAAGAAAGATATTTAATTTTTTTGTTTGCATTAATTTGTACAAGAACATATCTATACGTACCCCAAAAACTAGGGGCGTGGCACCATCCCTTATATATATATTATTAATTTTCGTAAAGGCTTTCTCTAATTTTGTATGCCTTTTTTAATCTCAGCAAAAACAACTGATTTCGTGATAGTGTTTATATACTAAATTATTTTACAGAACTAAACAACAATAGTACTAATTAAAATAACAAAACAATTCAGCAACCGCCTTGTTTAACTCCCGTTTAGCATGAGATTACTCTGAATTTGGAAAAGTAGGGTTAAGTCCTAAAATCTATAATTTCTCCCAAAATCGGTAAAAGTGGTTTTTTAAATTACAATAATCTGAACAAGAATAGAATATGCTTTAACATGAGGTATATTTCATTGATGCAATCTGCTGCAATCACTTTAAATCTCTATTCAAAGTTAGGCATTATAGAAAATAATACTTTTGTAAAGCAACTAATATTTTTATTATTTTAGTAAATTATTTTATTAAATTACTGGGACAACACTAGTTATACCCGTTACTCGTAGAGTAAAAGGGTATACTAGATTCGTTGAAAAGTATGTAACAGGCAGAAGGAAGCGTTTCCGACCATATAAAGTATATATATTCTTGATCAGGATCAAAAGCCGAGTCAATTTGGCCATGTCCGTCTGTCCGTCCGTCTGTCTGTCCGTCTGTCCGTCTGTCTGTCTGTCCGTCCGTATGAACGCTGTGATCTCAGGAACTACAAAAGCTAGAAAGTTGAGACTAAGCATACAGACTCCAGAAACATAGACGCAGCGCAAGTTTGTCGATTCATGTTGCCACGCCCACTCTAACGCCCACAAACCGCCCAAAACTGCCACGCCCACAATTTTGAAAAATGTTTTGAAATTTTTTCATTTTTGTATTAGTCTTGTAATTTTCTATCGATTTACCAAAAAACTTTTTGCCACGCCCACTCTAACGCTCTCAAACCTCCCAAAGCTGCTACGGCCACACTTTTGAAAAATGTTTTGATATTTTTTCATTTTTATATTGGTCTTGTAAATTGCTATCGATTTGCCAAAAAACTTTCTGCCACGCCCACTCTAACTCCCACAAACCGCCAAAAACTGTCCTTTGCACTTACACTAGCTGAGTAACGGGTATCAGATAGTCGGGGAACTCGACTATAGCGTTCTCTCTTGTTTTTTTTTTTTTATTGAATGTTGCAAACCCCTAATAGAAGACACACTGATTAAAATACTTTTTACAGAATGGAAATTAAAGCTTTGGTTCCAAAGATATTAGAACTTTTGTAACGACAGAAAAATTTAATGTTGCAGATTGTTGTTTTGTGTACGCGCAACAGCTGTTTTTAACAGCTGATTTCTTTGTTGTGGCGCCATCTATTAAAATTTCTGGTATGCAGCACTAAAGATTGGTCAATTATGAATGCGTACACTAAATATTATTGTAATATTCCGACTTTCAGAAAATGGGTTTTGGCCAGAAAAAGGGGTAAAATTTCCCATAGTGCATGCGGTTAAAAGTCGCAAAACACATATTTGCCATTCCTGTTTGCGTGGGTGTGTTGGTCGCCGTATCTATGGATCTTTGGCACATGTGTGGTTGGCATTCTCTGTCAGTCAGCTCCTCTTCTTCCTTGTCCTTACCGCAGGAGCCACTCACACACACTCACACATGGACAAACACACACCTACGCACCTGACTTCTGACCACAGCCTCTCATCAATGTAAGTGAACTTCCATTTTAAAGCTGCGTTTCAAAATATAATACTAGTTTTTACACTACCTTTTAATTGTAGAATATATCTAAACATTGCGAAAGAAAATAAAAATGTTTGTCTAATTTTATTACGTATTATTTTATATGATTGTACTAACCTATGATATATTTAAAATTAGTGATAACACTTTTAGACTTTTGCTGATAATTTGACAGAATCAAAAATATAAAATATTTGAAGTAAATTAACTTAAATTAAATTAAATATGTTGGGAACATGAATTTCATACTTATTGCTGCCCTAAAGCACCCAAACGCACTGTACTTACTATCTATGTGGTCGGTTCTTTGTTTTGGTTTTGTTAGTCGAGCAAACAGATTTTAAGCAAATTGAAACATTTCCACCTGAATACCTGGAAAATGCTTCAGCAACTTGAATATTACCCGGACAACAAGGCAAGCGTCTGGTCTTTGTCCTGGCCCAAAATCGGTTAACGCCATATATATACTTAAAGAAACTCGAATATTAACTAAAATATCAATTATAAACTATTTGCCATTGTTTGCATATGAATGGGCCTCACAATCTGGGCGTTGTTTAGCTCAGTGTTCAATGTTCGTGGGAAATGGCAAGTCGTAAATCAATTTCAAATATTTCATGTGGAAAATTTTCATCGGATATTGTTGGCAATTTGCATTATTTTCACTTGAGCAAGTGACTTAAACATCAGTTGACTTTAAGAAATTATTGAGTCAAGCCGTTTGAATTATTGGGTAGTTAAAATGTATACTTAATAGGAAAAATACTTCATAGGAAAACTAACTAAATGCCCAAATACGAAACTGCAGAGCAAAGCCAGGCTTAACCCATATTTAGATATCCTACTTAATGATATGGATTTTTATTTCAAGTATTCGATTGCTCAATTGATTGTTTTACCAGAACTGCTTAGCATTTAGCATTTACCATTCAGGGTCATCTTTTCAATAAAAGTGAAGCGTGAGCCGAGCGTTCTTGAATTATTTAGAATGCGTAAAGTGATTGTATATTTCTAGAAGTGCACGTGACGTCAATGAGAATTGCTTACGAGCGCATCTCCCACACTATAATCAATATCTGAAATGCCTGTTTATAGATAGAATAGTCTTACTGAAGTACCGACAATCAGTAGTCGCAGGAACTTGAACTGTCATTTGCGCAAGTAACATCCATCAAAAGTGTGTGCGTCTTACCTGCAATAAACAAAGAGCAAATGTGCTTAATTTAGTAAACAGCCCAAAAGGAATAGCTCGACGAGTGTGGAATTGTAAGTAAATGCTGGAGGTGGCCTCAAAAATCCATCAGTCACCTACAGTCCAGGTCCTACACATCTATAAGTACATGGAAAGTGTGGGTGACAAGTCAAAGCAACAAACTCTGATTGATGTTGATGCAATTGCAGTCCAGTTGCAAATGGAAACACTTGAGCTGATCGCCTGAGTTGTGCAAGCCCAAGTTGTGCCCCACAAAATGTGACTGATTACGGTCTTTTGAGTTCAGTTTAGTTTGGTTGAGTTCGGCACAGTCGAGAGATTTCAGTGCATGTAAGTAAACCCAAGCCGGCAATTTACGAATATGATGGAAAATAAACGGCAATTTTTTCTGGCAAATATTGAAAATAAATATCCTTCGCCCAAGCATATCTTCACAGCTTCAATGAAAATATTGTTCCATAACATGGCCATAAAAATTTAAAACTGCATAAAGCCAACAAAAATTAAAGAAAAACTGCAGTGGTAAACACAAAAGGCAACTGCAGCGGCATTTTTACATGTGCTGTGCTGTGTGAGTAAATAGCTTTCATTTTACGATGTTTGCGGTGGACTGACATTTAATTTGAACCAGAATGGGAGTTTAAGAACGGATTAACAGAGATCCGTTTGCTGAAAGCATTTATAATTTAGTTGTGGTTTACTCGAACAATGTTCAGCAGTGTTTACCGATTGCTGGTTATGGTTTATTATTTATTTGGCTTTAGACAGTGTTTGTGCGCTGGGTAATCCGCAGTTTGCAATCATTATTTCATTTGGATTTTTCATTCATTTTCATTATGAAAATTCATTGAATTGCGCCATTCTCAAGAATATGTATATGTGCACATATTCTATATATATATAGAAAAATGGATTATTATTATATTGCTTTTGATTTAATAATTGTCTGGCAATATGCGAAAAATTTGACAGGCTTCGGCATCGCTGAATGAATCATAAAAATTAAAACTCATGTTCCGCAATTTATTTAAACGACACAATGATACTTTTCCTGTGCAACGCTGCATTTTCTCGCGTTTTCCAATTTGGCAGCACAAGTCTGTATAATTGAGTTGTGTGTTTTTCCACAAATAATTTCCCGAATTGCGTTTATTTTCGGTTCCTGAATTTTAGTGGATGCCGTGGCGGCAAACCATTAACTGACGCGATCGGGCCGGTCGGGCAATAAATGTTTAAGAATTTCACTTCTGGCTGCTGACCAAAGCGGAAAGACTTTGTTTGGCTTTTGATTACGCCGAAATATAAATAATACACAAACATATGCCGCCACGAATGGGAAATTGTAAAGTTCGTGCAGAAATAAGCGAAACATTTTCAGCATTCCGGCGAAGTGATTTCGAGGTCTTCTCTGCTCAAACCGCAACCTTACCCTGGTTTTATTCAGTTTTGTTTTTCTGTTTCCCCCTGATTTGCCAACCATTTTAGCTTTGACCAAGTTACGCACGGCAAACTAAAAATATACATTCGCAATTGCAATCGAAATTGCATCGCCCGATATGGCAGGCATATAGACAATATATACAATATATACAACATATGTGTGTATAAATCGAAAACAAAATGCAGCGACAAGTTTCGACTCAATTATTGTGCAATTGACGCCCCAATGGGCGTTCAATGCAATTCATTCCCCTGCAGTTTGCACATTTTTTGAAAATTATTTTCCGTTCCTAATTGAGTTATTGTCTACTTGAGCTGAATTATTAATTGTCTGGTGAGTTGCATAATTGATATGGTTATTGTGGCGCCGTTGCATTAAGCCCTTGGATAAAAGAATTATCAGCCATTGCAGTTGCAGGTTCATTGGATCGTGAATCCGATTCCGAAAGACAAAGGAACCCTGATTCACCCATCCAGATTCATCCAGAACAAAAGACATGGAATCGAGTGTAATCAGTTCGTGAATCACTTGGCAGTCGATCAACGATAAAAAAGCGCTCTCAAAACGCTTGGGAGTACACAGTGACGCCTTAAAAATTTATTTATATTGTACTTATCAATAACGATTGGGTTTGCAGATAGAGCTGCTATCTTATTTTCATCGAAACCTTTTCCTACACAAATCAAAGCAAGAGGGAAGAAAACACTTGACACCTTTGTATTGCACCCTTAACAACTATTTGTAATTATATTCTATTTTAAAAGTTTGTGATTACCAATTACTAAGTTTAATCAATGGGAAGAGCACTGCATGGGAAGTGTTGCCAAATTGATATGCCACTTAGAAAATGTTCGGAAAATCGACCAATAGACCACGGCCATAAAGAAGATTAGAAGTTAGCTATCGGCCATCTGCATGTACTCAAGAGCACTGCTTTTGAATCTTTGCCACTATCTAAAGTTAACTCTGCCGAGAGGTTTAATATTCGTGTTTGCTATTTGATGGCCTTCTCGCACTGCCTCGTAGCCCCGAAATCCCCAGTAATAGAGCTTCGTCTAGACTTACGCAATTCTGTGATTCGCTCCGATGACTTCATTAGCGGTGGCATGTAAAATAAATTTAAATTACATGCGAAAACGAGGCAGAATCGAAGAGCTGAATGAAACAATCGACAGCATTGTACTCAACAATGTGCGAGTAGCATACCTAAATTTATGCCAGCGCTCAAGTTCAAAGTCAGGGACAGCCTCTCGCCCACGAATTCGTCGATTTATTACAAATGGCAGCTGCTCGTTGACACGCATATATTTAAAATATTTAATTGAGACTCTTGAATTAATCGACTTGAAAAGAAAGTTGATTTTTATTTAGTCAGTGGCACGAGTGAAAAAGTGGGAAAACAAAGCTGAAAACATAATTTGTATAACAACGCAGCAACAGAGAAAATGCAACTAATGAGCTCTCTTAATTGTCTCCTTGTTTGCTAATTAGAAAAACAAGTCTTAAAAAACGTTATTACTTGAAATAAACTTGGCCATAGATTATAAAACCCACCATTAACATTCAGCCCCATAGGCATTGTTCAACATCATATTATATCGCTTGAACGCCCGGCTCCCATTGTCCCATTCTCCTTTCACTTTACTGGTTTTCATAGGTGGCACTCCTAATTAATCGAAGCTTATCTTGGGCAACTTTCAGTGCATTCAACCTCCAAGACCAAGACCAAGAGCAAGTAGACAAAGCCCAAGGTTTATTCTTTCATGGGAGAGCAGTCTTATCAGTTTGCGTGTCCAAGTGCGGATTGAAAATCCAAGGGGACAAATCAGATTCAAAATGGGTATTTTCTATCATTTTATAAGAACAGGTTTATGATTCATAGGAGGTCACTTTATGCAATGCCTAGTTGTCTTTGCATTTATGCAAATCTTTCAAGTCGAGTGCCATAGAACAATCGAACAAAATCTTATTAGGTAATAGTAGTTGTGCAATAAAATAAATTTGTAGCAAAATGATATAAACTTATATGCCAATCACAGCTGTGGAAAATTACCCACAAAATTATTATGGAGCCCTCAAAAGTTTTCGGGCCATACGTACGTTCAGACTCAAAATTCGGAAGCTCCCTTACAATGCCCTTCCTGTTTACCTATATTTTTGGCTTATTAAATTATACGTTTATTACTCTATTCGAGGTGGCAAGCACGCTCGAAGTTTTTCCACTCGTTTTGTGTTTTTTTCCCTTTTTATTCGTCTGTGCAATAACTGCGGTGAGGCATTGCTCAGAATATTTCGACCAGCCCACCAGCGCACCCCATGGCGTATGCGTGTTATTCATTGAAAATTCCAGACACGCGTCTTGCCCAACTAAAAGTACCTCCCACCGACAGCCAATATCGCACCGCCTATTGCCCATCCACTCTCTGTATACACATCTCGACGGTCTATACTACGTAAAATGTTTATAGAATTACTATTAATTCATAAAGATTTTTATCCAATGAAATGAATTTAATTTACGGACTTTTATACTGTTATATACACGTTTGTTTACGTGCACGGTTGTCTGGTTTAAATTTATTTTCGCAAAAAGTGTCAACGGAACAAACTTGTTTTGTAATCATTTCGGTTTGAGTGGGGTTGTCGACTGAGTGCTGAGTGGTTGCTGATGGGGTCATCAGCAACATCACTGCCTCGCTGCACTCGAGGCATTGGATCGCTCATGACCCGTGCCGCACCCCACTGATTTTTGAATGCATTGCGGCCGGGCACCGAAATCGTTACAGTTCCGCCTGACTTGAGGCGCAGTTGTTGTGGGGCACATCTTACGATCGCCCCGGCTAACCGCGAAAATTGCGTTAAGTGTTTTGCATTTCGCGAGCTATTGCGCAAACAAAAGCCGAAGGTCAGGTGGGGAAAACAAGATTAAAGGGATAACTCGAACACTCGTTAAAAACTACCCTTGTCAAATTAAAATCCCTGAAATACTTTATTCTGGTGTACTACGAAATTAAACATTCAATATTTTGATTACAGTAAAATATTTTATTAAAACTTTAAGCACAGAAGCAACCAAAGCTACAATTGTTTGCGGACAGAAAACATTTCCGTAACCTCTATCATAATAGTGTTTTTGTATCTTTTGTACGTGGCCAATTGTACCAATCGGCATCATCAAGAAAGATATACGTTCCTTATATCAAAAGAGACGAAGCAAACTACATGATAAAGATACAAAATAGGTATTTTGGACACTAATTAGTACAAAAACTATTTAACAAGCTTATAACTCGAATAATACATTTTTTCTAGTGCTTGGACCAACAAATTTACAGTTTAATAAGCACAAGTCAGCAATTCGTGCATCAGACCATCCAGCCAGTCCCACATTCATTCAATGATTCATTCAGTCTGTCTGAATTCATTCATTCATTCAGCCAGGCAGTCATAAGTCAAAGTACTCGGGTATTCGGGCTCAGCTGGAAAGCCCTTTCCTTGAACGAAAACAACGAAATGCAAGGCAACTGCAACAATAACGGACACCGCAAGTCCCATAAAGTGCATTCACCCAAGGAAAAACCTTTAGAATCGCGGGAAAATGCGGGAAAGTGGGGGAAAACGCAGAGGGCGGGATGCCGCACAGTGGGAAGCTATAAAAAAACGCTCGCTCACGTGCGGAGACCAAAACAAAAGAGACCGAAACACACACACACAAAGAAAGTGCAGGGAAAAAAAACGTTTTGTTTTCTGGTTTAGTTCACTTCAATGCATTCTTCTCAAGGAAAAGAAAGCTGGAAGAAAGGGCTGCGAGAGAGTTTATGGCAGGCCATTGAAGTCGCTGGCGGGGTAAAAGGTTATAAATAAGCTGAAGCCGAAGGGGGAATACCCTTGCTCCCTTGTAGTACCTAATTATTTTTTAAGACGATAAGGTTTATGAATCGGCTTCATGGCACCTGCTTACTCACTTAATATCCAAATATTAAAATATGAATTTTTATTGCTGTCAAAGCCCCAAAAATTGCTACGTAGAGTGCAACGAAGAGGCGAACTCGAATACAAATATCATCCAGACAAAGGCTAAAGTGGTGTGTGTGTCAGTGTATTTGTGTGTGTGAACGGCAGGGACACAGGGGCCGAAAATGGGGGGCGGCATGGGGTGGTGTGCTGCGAGTGGGCGGGAATGCCATGTGGCAGTTTGGCAAAACTTTACGGGCAAACTTGTTAAGCAAACAGAAACCAGAATCCCGCCCTCCCCGCGATCTAAAAGGGGAGCGAGCTTCAAGATAAGCGCGTTAAAAAGTTCCCAGGGAAACGGGACACCAGGAGCGTGGAAGGGGGTGGGCCAATGGGGATTTGAAGGGGGGCTTCTGGCTGCCAGCTGTTTAATTAGTTGCACTTTCCCGAACCAGCGCTGCATTTTGGAACGGTTTGCCTAATAAAGTTTGTCCACTGCCAGTAGCAATTCTCCTCCGCATTCCCATTCTCCCTGCGCCCCCCTCGGAGACCCAAACAGAAAACACACCATTTCTCCCAGTGTCTCCTCCCCAAGACCTTCCCTTGCATTTGCTGCACTTTACGAGCGCATCCATGAAATATTTAAAAAGCTTTGTGTAACAAGATTTGTTTATGCCGGCCGCGATCTCCGCGTCGAAGTAGCAGCAGCTGAGGGCAGAATAAGCTAGGGTATGCACTGCAAAAAATGAGAAAATCTATACAAATAAATGAATACTTAAATGTATGACTCCTTCAGTAACTATTCCTTACTCCAAGAATAATATACATTCCAAGAGCTATTATTCTGTGCAACTTAAATCTATATATTTATGATAATGCAATATGATTGAAGATCAAATCCAAATTCAAGGCCATGAAATGCCATATTAATAGTTTTTGGAACCCGGGAAAGCTTAATATCCTTAAAGAGACTATCAGATACCATTTACTCGCACCCAATGCTTTGATAATTTCCGAGAACTTCCCGTGCATACGGACAGAAGTACAACTTATTAAGATTCGGAAACCACTTTCTTGCCAGTGCATGCGGAGATTAAAGGCGCGGAGTGGGATAAAATGCTGATAGCTGGAAGGCAGCTAAAAGTTTTTTCTTTCGGGTATGTCGAGCACAATGTTGTTTGGCCCGGGCACATAATTGCATATTTATAACTCCGACAAGGCGATGTCGAAGTCAAAGTCGCCGGCAAATTAAGCGCAGCACGGGGAACGCTCGTTGGCTCCCCAGCCGCTCCTCTGCCCATCCTCTGCTGCTCCATTGTGTGCAGCAATTAATGAAGCATTTCTGTATTTCTGTTGACTGCAGTAGCTCCGCCAGGGGTAGAGAGGGGGTTAGAAGGGGTAACAAAGGGGTGGAGAAGGTGCAGGGAAGGGCGTTGAGTATGACGTTGACTTTTGGCAAGGCAATTGAATAACCATGAGTGTCGGCTTGCTGGGAGACTTGGTCCTTTGAAACAGGCCTTAGTTGCCTGAGTTGCAAATTGATTTAAAGTTCGCTAAGGCGTGTGGCTTGTGGTTCTGAATAAGGCTAAAGGAAATTACCAGCAAGAAAGAGCAAACTAAGATAATAAATTCTGAAGATATATGCGTTCATTTAATTTCGGTACAATATCTTAACCATAAATTTGTTGTCAATATCTGAATTGAATTATATTTTTTATTCATTTATTGTTGTAAAATATTTCCCTTAAGTAAAGTTCATACATGCATATGTATGTACATTACATTGCTTAATTCAATTTGACGTTTCGCTTTTAATTTTCCCATTTGGGCGCACAAATGCACAAATGCACAATGCACAAAAGCAAATACAATTAAATATTTTATCACCGAAACCGAAATAAATTAACTTTTTTGTGTTATCGTGATTTGCATGTTCAATTGTGGCCTTCTATTGTAAATGTTTCAATAATACTCGATTTAATGATTTCTCAACCAACATGTAAATAGTATAAAATCAAAACAAAAATCGAAAACAATGAAAAACAAGAGAGAACGCTATAGTCGAGTTCCCCAACTATCTGATACCCGTTACTCAGCTGGTGGAAGTGCAAAGGAGAAATTTCCATACTGACAGTTTTTGGCGGTTTGTGGGCGTTAGAGTGGTCGTGGCAACATGAATCGACAAACTTGCGCTGCGTATATGTCTCTGGAGTCTGAATGCCTAATCTCAACTTTCTAGCTTTTGTAGTTCCTGGGATCTCAGCGTTCATACGGACTGACAGATAGGCGGACATAGCCAGATCTCGGCTATTGATCCTGATCAAGAATATATATACTTTATATGGTCGGAAACGCTTCCTTCTGCCTGTTACATACTTTTCAACGAATCTAGTATATCCTTTTCTCTAAGAGTAACGGGTATAATAAAAACAAAAAAATGTACACCATATATGTATGTACACCATCGTGTAAATATAAAATGTTTGGGAGCAATTATTGAATTCATTTAAGGCACTCGACTTTACAAAAAAAAACTGATAAATAGCTATAATCCCAATTCATTTGACCGAGCGGAGGAGTGGAAAATTTATTGAAGGATTTTTTTGCATGCGCAAACATACTTCACAGATTGTAATCATTATGCAAATGACTCGATTCGATTTGAACAGTTCATTAGAGTTGCAAACCAGTTGCAGCGACGAGTTGAATGAATAATTCAAGTGTGGGACTCAAGAAAATAACTCTCCATTAATGGGAAAATTTCGATGTGAATTAATTAAAGAACAGCGTCAGTCGCACACATTAATTTAAAAACAGAGAATTTTAAACGATTATTGAAATCATAAGCTTGTGACCCTGACTTTAAGCTCAATGCATGTTTCGGCCAGTTCCTCTTGAGCTATCAGTTTTATTTCTTATCAGCTGTGGCTTCAATGTCAAAGGCGAAGTGCACCCATACTTTGTGCCATTCGGGCAACTTAAAGAGCATATAAATATGTATTTAGTACGAAATTGAGGAAATAACTTGATTTTTGTTTTCAACGCTTTTCCGTTTCATGGTCTTGAATTTGTTGCATGGAACACTTAAAGATAATTGAGCTTCAGGCTTCATTAATATGTTTAAACAAGGTTATTAGCTTTTAAATTTTGCAACCTATTTAAGTGACAAATTAGGGATGGCATTACCTAATAATATTATGTTTAATGTTCGGCAGCACTGCCGGTACTTAAATTAACTATATTTTTTACTATTTATACTATTTTTACTTTTCATCGCAAAATCACGTTTAATAACAGTTTTGTTCGTTTCCTTATTGATATAAATAAGCCTGATAAATGATATATTTGATATCTGCGTACACGTATCTCACTTCCTGGTTTGTGAATAAGTGGCTATACCACTGCCTCGTAAATTGCGCCCTTTTACAAGTCGTGCCGCGCCCTTTTTAATGCAATGGCTATAATCGGGGCCGAGAATGTTTATGGACCTGCACATCGGTTTCAAAAGGCGGGGAGCGAAGTGCGTGCTTATGAAAATGTTTACAGCATCTGTGCAACGGCGGGCCAAGCAATAAAGCTGGAAAAGAAGCAGGAGATCAAAAAGCGTGGATGGGGGATCAAAAAATGTATATATATTTATATAAAGAGGGCCTAAAAAGGGGGCGGGGCCGGCGAGTAGGTGTGCTTGGTTAGGCAGGAAAAACGTGATGCGAGTGAAAGCCAAGTAAGCCAAGGAAACAGCTTTCTTTTCGCCACCAGAAGATACAAGGCACCAGATACACATACCCATACGCTGGCACATTCACTTTCGGCCACAAACACAAAAACTTGGCCAAGTGCCGCAAAAATGCATTTGTTTGAATTTGCGCCGAGCAACGAAATGTGAAATGTAAAATGAGAAATGGGAAATGAGGAATGGCCAGGCTTCGAAAGTGGGTCACAATCCAATGCCAGCCGCAGTAACATTAACTGAAACCGAAACAGACTCTACTCTTTTGGCCAGGCCAACACGACACGTCCGTTCGAATGGTGAAATGTGTGTGGTAAACGCAAGAAAAATGATGATAAATGGAAAGGCAATTGCCACAGACTTGTCCAACTTCTGTCCGCGGCGGAGTCATTTTGGGGGGCGGTGATCGGGCCGAGAAGCCACTAACCACTAACGACAAGGTCAGTCGTTCTATCGATAAGACTGGCCAGATGGAAAACCTGCTTACAGAGATGAAAATATACATGTGGAATATCCAAGAAAATGAAGTCCCTAAAAGCATACAAAAAGTATAATACTAAAACTGTATATATTATAATAAGATATAGGATAGCTCCTTCAAAATAAATGTGCATTTTATATAAGCTATCTTTAAACAAAATAAAGCTTTTGTCTGGGAGCTTAAACATCTTAAAAAACATCTGCTATATCGCTCACTGAACCGGTATCTAACCGATATGATATCACGAATATTTATACCATCCCTACTTTTGGGCACTGGATAAACGATAAGAGCCAAATTATCATGATAAGAATTATTATTCTTTGTTTTTCAGCACATGCATTTCCGTTTGAAAAAGAAAATGTTTTGAATTCAGCTGGGACCGCTAACCTGTGACTTCTCCGATTGAAATCCTCAAAAGAAATCCGTGCGACACCTGAATCATGCTACAGGTTAAGTTCGATGTTATTGACCATCAGTTATTGAAGCAAGGCGAAAATGCAGGCGAAATACCTGAATTAAATGAAGTGAGACATGGGAGAAGGCGGCAGGTGGGGAACAGGTTAGCATACGAATATCACAGCACACAACTTCGCAGACTTCATAATTGTGCCTGCTTAGTAGGTAGATGGATGAGGAAACAAAAAAGAACTTGCTGGCTAATAAACACGATTGTGCAATAGGCCATTAAGGAGATACCAGAACGAGTTACACACAATCTAGATTTTGTATATGTACATATGTATATGCACGGAGCGAAATAGCGCTGTCATTTGATTCTGGAGGACTTTACAACAGCCTTTACGAGTATGCAATACACTGCCGTCAAGCGACCTTCGAGTGATAATCGAGAGCTCGAAAATATTACAACATTTTTGATTACGAGACAACAATCGTTGTTTTCCCCCACCAATGGCCAAACTCACACGTTCCCATTATCAGCGCGGCTTTTCTGGACCCCAATGCCGCACACCGCCATGTGGTTGGGGTAAAATAATACGGAATCGACGTCTCGAATTGAAAAGCCAGCAGAAGTGCAATAAATTAAAACACCCACACGGGTTAACGATCGCGGGGTCAAAGGGGGACTTCAGAGAACAGGCGGTGCAGTTATACAATTAGCGCACAGTGGGAGCGAAAGAGAGGCCAGCACAGGCTGGAATATATTTGCAATAATGAAAATAATTAGAAATTCAAATTCAATAATCGTAAAAAGCAAAACAATAAATAAAAGTCAAATCAGAAACCAAGAAAAAAGCTACGGTAAATAGAAAACTCATTAATAATCTAGCTGATATTATATAAATTTGCATAGATTAAATTACTACAATGTGTGGGTGTGGGTGCAGGAAAAATACATTTATATAAGGCGGAAAAAAAGAATCCATTTGACTAGCAGCTGTATTAAAAATGACGACTCCCGAGAAACACATGTACGTTTAAGAGAACTTTAAATGTAATTCAGCCTTTTAGAGCGATTATTCACTCTGAGATTAAGAACTTCCCGCAACAGTTGCTCTAGAAATGATTTAATTGTATAAATATGTATTTCTTTGCTAAAGCTAAAGTACTACATTTAATTTCCATTTAAAAGGACTCAATTAAAGAACGCTTATGATAGAATATAGTTGGTCGCACCACTCCTACGAATGAGTCTTTTTTTGTTTAAAGTTCCAGAGTGTTCGAAACCCATCCATGGTTTTAGCAAAGCCAGAAAATCTTAATAAAAAAGCAATAATTTACATCGGCTTCTAAGACGGTTTATTCACACTTTTTGTGGATGAAGAAAATATATAAAAATAGAGCTTCGCTCGCCGACTGAGCAAACTTCGAAACTGCAAAACCAATTGGCAGCTCAAAAGTGGCGGCTTATTTATTTACGTATGTGTTTTCTTTTTTCTGCCTTTTGTTTTTTGTTATTCTCTCGACTTTGCTAAAAAATAAACCTGTTTTTCACTGGCTCACGCATTTCGGTAACACCACCGCACAGCCGTATTTCTGGCCATTAAGCCGAAAAATAAGCAGCAAAATAGACAACAACGGTCTGAGGTTACAAATTCTGTGGCTGCTGTTTCAGCAAAACTGAAGGCACGACCAGAGCCACAAAAGTTAAAGAGCTCTCCACAAAGATCTCAAGAGTCGAACGCCCCACTCAACTTAGCTCAACTCAACTCAACTGAACTGAACTAAACCGGAGCTCTTATCTTTTGGGCTCGCAAAAATATTATACCGATGTGTACTGTATGGCCAAGTGAGTGAGTGGCTCTTTGACCAACCGTCGGCCTTTCGGTGGGATTTCTTTTTCTTTTCAGCTTCTGTTTCTCCACATTTTGCCTTTGCCACTCTGTTCTTTCTGTTGGCTTGGCCGTATTTATTACCAACTTGTCACACTGACTGAGTTTTCCCAACCCGTCTAGAAACTTTATGATGTGTCAAGAAGGTTTTACACTTTAGCTTAAACTCCCTTGTGCGTCAGCAAATTTGGCCAGATTATTGTTAATATATAATGTATGTTTATGCTTAGATTTAAATCACAATTAAGTAAAAATAGCTATGTGGTGACCCAATTAGAAAGGTTTTATAGCATAAGGCGACAAATTGAATACAAATCTGTTGGAATTTTCCATTAAAATTTCCGTAGGAATCTGCCTGCTTCATTCGGAAGCATATCGAATTCGATTTAATAGCTTTAAACTGACCTTAGACAGAGGACGCTTAGCTTAGATAACGATAAAAACAACCAATACCATAAAATATAAAAACTGTTTTTATTTTGGTAAGCATAGGTTTGTATGCTAATTTGCTATGCACGCCTCATATCGAAATTCCGCACTCCGAAGAAAGGAAAAAATAACGAAATAATAACATTATGGATCTACGAACCGAGATCAAAGATAAATTTGAAAATAGTTGTAGGTTTTATCATAGAACTGATTATTATTGAGGGCGTTTCCCATTAAACATTTTAGTATGGCGTTCTATTATCGCAGAAATAGAAAATTGAATATGTCTTAATTATCTATACCTCTTTCCACTCCAATATAAACTATTTATAAGACTGCGGCAAGGCTAGACCAATTTTAGGTCATTATAGTGCACTAAAAATGCCATAAAATGGATGAGGTACTTCCCAAACTTATAAAAGCAATCTAAAAATTTGGTTTTGCAAAAGACACTTTTAGAATTTTGGTTATAAATTAACTAACGCAGAATTTATCATTGAAAATATTCTGGGAAATAACGGTCATTAAATTTATCAAGTATTTAAAAAGGAGCCCCACTATTTATGAAACCAATTTGGTTTAAATATTTTCATAATTAAGATTATCTGAGTTGTTTCAGATGCAGCCTAATTTGGAAAAATAATACCTGCGATTGAAAACATCAGTTTGTGTGGTGATTATAATACTGATTTAGGCCATGGAATTTGCACTCCGTTTCCGATTATCGACATTATTAAACATAGTAAATTCAATATTTGACAACCACACAGAAACAACCGTGTCCAAGCAGTGAATGAATTCATAGCTAAATTTATTAGTCGATTTTTAAGTTGGCTTTCTTAGCTGATCCCAATCGGATATGATAATATATATTTATTTTCAATATATCTTGTTTTACAACTCGGAATAGCTCTGTGTCGCCACATATGGCGAATGCTGTTGTTCTGGTTGAGGTAAACAATTTTGTTAGCTGATTAATGGCCCTTCGCAAGGAACGTCTCAGTGCAAAAAGCGAACGATACGGGGTATCAAGTGGGGTTTTAGCCAATATTATGGCAGGTCGTGACTTTCAGTCACTAATTTACTGAGACAAAACAAAACACAATACTCCTGCTTATGCAGTGTGTTTAGAGCGCACTTTAAAGGTACTATGTGTTCACGACGCCTGATTTGCCATAGTTTGCACAGAGAGTTATGTTTTGTCTAATCTTTAAGAACTTTAGGACTTGGGCTGGGTTGGGCTGGCATTAGCAGAGGTACTCGTTTGCCGGGGCTGAGTCGATTAGATAAGCAAATTTACAATGCCTTTGGGGCCCAAATGTAAATTCTGTCTGACGGCGATAATATTGTTAATTGCCAGTTTGCGTTGTTTGGTCTCGGCTGTGCCTTGCTTTCCATTCGGTTTGGGTCGCTTGCGTGGAGGTGTGATTGCCAAATTCGACTGGCCAATCAATCAATGAATAGGTTTATTTCATTTCGAACAGCTTAGACGTCGATTTGCATACATAAACATTGAACTGGCACGAGTTTTGATCGTTGGGCACAACGTGGCTCTACGTTCTTTTATTTGGAAGCTATTGCACATCATTAAAATGTGCTACCTATTTTTTATATACATATAATATGAAAGAAAGTTTCAGGTAACTATTTCCATAAGAACGTTTTTTATCCAGAAAATACCATACTTGTAAATTCATGTATTACTTAAGCTCTATTGAGTAACGTTGTTTTTAATGACACTGTACTGATAATAACTGGTTAACTTGCATTTACTCTTGGTTTCTATTTTTGAAATAAAATAGAAATATTTAAAGTAATAAACCGGAAAATGTTTAGTTGGACTAAATACCACGTTGGAACTTAAAAGCGCCCAAGATACTAAAAATAAGTTTAGGCTGTCTCGTACAATTACAAGTTCAATGACTATGATTACCCAGTCAACGATATCGATCAAGGTGTTCAAATGGACAACTGGACAGTTGGACGGACGGTAAGTTATCGACTAGACTCGCCAATGAATTATGATCGAGAACGTATGGTTCGAAAACCAGTTTTAGTCAGAAATCCTCTCTAAGGCGCAAATCTGAGTTTCGATCAAGTGGTGTTCTGGTAATTGGAAATAATTCTCCGAAGCCACAACACACACAAATTGAAATAACAATTGTGCAAATTTTTGAGATCCCGGGAAACCACCGCACAAATTAACCAAAAAAAATTCTCCCACATAGAGATTCTACGAGAAACCATTAAGTCGATGATTCAAACGAATTACACACTTAACTGTTCGGAGCTGCCCACAACGAACAGCCGAGCCATTTACATATATTCCTACTTAATTATTGCCTTTAGGCACCAATTGATTAACGAATTAAATATAGAAAACGCACACAGATCAAGTGGGGTGATGGCTTTTCTCGGGCGAGTTCAAGTGAATTTATTGCACTTTGTCAGCCCTGATAGAGTGCATAAATCAGCAAACATTACAGTCCGTGTGCGTTTGACACACAAACCATTCAATGTCAACAAGCCGAGACAGTGAAAATCGCCAAAGCGATTTTAAATCAATTTTCAGATACTCGTGGCGTGAATTTCCTCCCATACAATCCTAAATTACGAAGTACTAAAAGTGCGTTAGTCAAATACAATATGCA
This sequence comes from Drosophila yakuba, assembly GCF_016746365.2. Lineage (NCBI taxonomy): Eukaryota > Metazoa > Arthropoda > Insecta > Diptera > Drosophilidae > Drosophila > Drosophila yakuba. The sequence goes on along the minus strand of NC_052528.2, from coordinate 5,059,944 downwards.
AGGTGTTAAAATTTGTTCTTTTAAACATCATACAATATTTGCTTACAACATCTTTACAAGTCTGGAAAGCTGAACTACATTTGACATATATACAAATGACACATTTGTTGTTTTATTTTATATTCGATCTTAAAGGTTTACACAATTAGGAAATATCAAATATATTTGATTTTAATCTGAAAAATTTTAATTTTAAATGGGAACCATATTTTTTACATCTGGCAATGCCTCAGATAGATGGAAAGGCCAAAAGCAGGGGGCGCGGGTGTTAGAGAACAGCAGGCGATTTGTTTGAAAACAGTGAATTGTTTATGAGGTTTTCGCGAATACGCTCGAGTGGCTGAGAAACCTTTTCAGCCTGCTAATGCTAACAAACTTGAACAGCGGCGGGAATCAATTAGCGGCTTGCAAGGCCTTAAAGTACGTATTTCCAGCGATTTTTATTCCTTGTTGTTTTTTGGAAGTAACGTGATAAATAAAACAACACAGCTGATGGGCTCTCTCCGCGCGAGAGTGAGCTCCTCTCTCGCTCTCACTAACGCAGCTGCTACTAAAATACTCAGCGGCCATTGAGAAAATAAAAGCAAATAAGAAGCAACAAAAACGAAGCAAAATAAAAAAGATGAAACACATTTCGCAACGCCCTGAGATTTTTAGGACTGTCTCGTTTTTCCACAACAAAAATACAGCACATAATATAATAATAAAGTTAACAGTTACGACATTACACGATTTTGGGACTTCAGCTTGGGGAAAACTCACCTCTCTTTGATTTTTCGTTGGTTTATTGATACGAAGAGCGTGAACCGGAGAAGAGGGGAAGGTGTGGGAGAAAGAGCACAAGACTTTCACAAAAATAAAAATTGAATCTGAGCGCAAAAACAGCATTTATTTGCATTTGCTTTCCACTGGCTTTCGCTGCGCTTTCACCGCACTTTTCACGTTAGGGAAATTGTTTTTTCATTTGTCAGCAGTTGTTTTTCATCTGCTCACTTTCTTGGCTGTTTGATTTTCTTTGCCCATTCCATTTTTTTGGGCCATTGAGCAATATTTTTTGTCGAACACGAAACACACACACACGGGCTCGCGTTCGCGAGAGACACTCACACGTACACACCTATCGGTGCTATGCGCCAGCTCTATTCTGCATTCTGCAGTTTTCAGCTGCACTGCGGATTTATGGCCAATTCTGGCGACTTCTTCGACTTGCCCAAGAAAAACAAGGCACAAATGCGATTTCGACTTTCCTGCTGTTTACACGCGCTTTGCTGCTTTCCCAACTGCTTCGCCCGCTCTCTCAATTGGAAATGAGTGCTGGTGAGAGCGAGAGCGTCGGCGCAGTGTGGCCTTTGATCGGTGCTGTGCGGGATTTTGGGTGAGCGCGGCGTGCGGCCACACTGCCGCCCAAACAGCTGTTCGAAGATGAAAAACAACAAATTCTAGAAAATTTATTTTTAACTCAAATTGCTATTCTTACTTGATTTATTGCTCAAAATCTTTACTTTCACTACAATGTTTTCATGTTTATTTCTGTCTTTTTTTTAGAAGTGATCTTTTGTATATAACAGTGCCTTTTAAAAGTATCCCTTTCTTATTTTTTACAATTTAATTATTTTATCAGTTTGTGGGAAATGTCAATAAGTTGCTGGTATATAAAATAAAATTTTAAATTTAAAATATAAATAAATGTCCAACTAGATCGAAAGTAAATTTATATTTTGGCAAAAGGACTTAAAATTGGCAAAATGAAAGTGATAAAATTTTATAGGGGTTTTAAAAATAGACATCAACAAGGCCCAGTGATTTGTTTAAAAGTTTAATTTTTGGCATTGCTAATATATTGAATAGAACAGCAAAAAAAAGAAAAATGTATGCATTTAATAAATTGAATACAAATACTAGTTAATATTTGTATTCAATATACTAGTTAATATTTGTATTCAACTTATTAAATTCAAAATAAAACAAGAGAGAACGCTATAGTCGAGTTCCCCGACTATCTGATACCCGTTACTCAGCTAGTGTAAGTGCGAAGGACAGTTTTTGGCGGTTTGTGGGCGTTAAAGTGGGCGTGGCCAAAAGTTTTTTGGCAAATAGATAGAAATTTACAAGACTAATACAAAAACGAAAAAATATCAAAACATTTTTCAAAAGTCTGGGCGTGGAAGCTTTGGGCGGTTTGTGGGCGTTAGAGTGGGCGTGGCAGCATGATTCGACAAACTTGCGCTGCGTCTATGTCCCTGGAGTCTGTATGCCTAATCTCAACTTTCTAGCTTTTGTAGTTCCTGAGATCTCGACGTTCATACGGACGGACAGACGGACAGACGGACGGACAGACGGACGGACAGACGGACATGGCCAGATCGACTCGGCTACTGATCCTGATCAAGAATATATATACTTTATATGGTCGGAAACGCTTCCTTCTGCCTGTTACATACTTTTCAACGAATCTAGTATACCCTTCTACTCTACGAGTAACGGGTATAATAAAATGAACTAAAAAATGAAAAGTATTTTGCAAAAAATATTTGAAACAAAAGTCGTTTGATATTAATATTCATAAAATATTATTCATAAATATTAAATTACGACGAGGAAAACCGAAGTATGGGGCAAATTATTATGAATTTAAAAAAGGAAATCAAATTCAAACAGTAATGTTAATAATAAAACCGAAACGTTCAAAAGCTTATTTGTGTAACAAGTTATGTTCAGATCTCAAATTACGGCTATCAAAAATGCAAGGCACTTTTAAATGACTCGGTTGGATTTTGGTGTTCAAGTCCGCAGATCTTCCCGTGAAACTCATAAAGTGGTCATTAAGTGCAGTCTACTGTGAATTTGGTTATGCCTAAAACAGTCCGCCAACTCCTTTATTTGGTCGGTGATTATTCAGGGTATTATGAAGCCTAGGAATTTAATTACTCAAAACAAGGAACCCAAAGCTGAAACAGAATCAAAAGAGGCAAGTCCGGGTCGAGGCATAAATTGGACCCTTTTCATGTTGCGTTTGCCAAGTGAAAGATAACTAAATAGTAAAAGGCACACAGAAAGAAATCATGAAAACATAAAAGCCTACAAACTCTTTAAATCTTTGTTTATATAATATTTGAATTTATTCCCAATAAAAAAAGCCCTTATCCTTTTGAAAAGTTTTTTCAATCATCTAGTTTCTTAAAAATAAGATAATATAAAATGATTTGAAAAATCATTTGTAATTAAATACAGTTAAAGTAAGATTATTAGTTTATTGTATATTCTAAAATCTAAGGTACATTTAAGAATAAATACATATATTTTCGAAATAATTTTAACTTTTGTTTCATAAGAAACACAAATGGTTCTGGAAAACTTTAAGCTGCTATTTCTGCTGTCTTCATTCAGTGCGGTGAAAATCACATCCTGGGAATCGAAACAAAGTCTTCATTCAGAGTGCTCCTCCCAGCAAATTGCAGCAATAAAATTGAAGAAATGTCCAATGGGACTGTGAAAAATGGACGGGCAAGTGGAAATAAAAATGGCAGGAGGACGGGACGAAGAGGAACCCACTGCCAGTCTGTTTGCTCCTGTCAACTTTCATTCGCAGCCGCCCGTTGCTTACAGAGCCCCATTTCAGTCAAGTGCCCCCATATTTTCCGCATTTTCCCCGCATTTCCCCCTCAATTCGAAGTCAAGCGGAATAACAACAGCAACACTTGCCGCAGGATTTTAGGGGAATGGCGTAAAAAAGTGGGTGGTCCAACCAGTCCTCTTGTTTTTGATGATGATGACTGCAGAAGCGATAATGATGCATCCCCTTCATTATTCGCAGGCAAAAGTGTCGCCGAGTCCATAATGAGCAGCAGAAATTCGCGTGGCGCCATAAGTGACAAACGGCCGGGAAATAGGAGATCGGCAGGGGTTATTATCCAAAAAGGGAGGCAGTGCATCCAAACTTCTGGCGGAGCAGTGGCATCATATGGCAAAACATTTGTAATTTCTCAACCTCTGTCAGAAACATTAAAGTTCAAGCGAATTTGGAATGAAATACTGTCTCCAACAGGAAATTCCAATCATATGCATGCATCATCATTTCGATACAACCGTATAAAGTGAACAAAAATAATAAAAAGTAATGTCGAGCCTTTAAAAATGTTCCATCCGAACAGACAAATTTATGCTTAAGTTCACCTTTTGATTGCCAAACTTCATGTCCTCACATGAAATCTGGTTATTTTGGGAATATCCCAAAAGCCCGAGCCAGTTATTTTTGTTAATCGACCCACGCGCCCTGTAATCCCATTTTCAATTTTCCATAAACTTGAAACCCTAAGGCATCCCAGGGTCCTTTCATCGGAGTCACCTGATCAGGTTGTAAGCAGACTAAGCAATCAAAGGACACTGGTCGACAAAAGAAAGGACCTGCTTCTGGTCATCGTCCATTGGACGTTGGACGTGGGACATCGGCCATCCCATCAACACAACTAATCCCCGGCATTCACCGAATGATGGACACATCTGATGGATACTCCATACCCATCCCCGTCCCCGTCCCATGCACTCCGCACTTCATTTCCTCGGCAATCCCAGCCTCTCTGTTGTTTCACTTTTTCATGTCTGATTACGGCTCAAGGCGTACACTGCGAGAATAGGTCGCAGCCAGACAGTTGATTAATGTATTTGCGAATGTATTACTACCGACGTTGTTGCTAAATAATATTTCATTTAGATTAATATTTAATTTCGCATCTTAACTGACCTATCTAACTTCCAGTTATAATTAAGGCAGTAATTTCGAAGCGTTTCAGTAACCACTACTCTGATGTGTTCGATGTGCTTTTGGCTTGGACAGATTCCGGAGATCCCCATCCGATGCTGTCCTCCTTCGCAAGGACTCTGTTTATCCCCGACAAAGAGGACGACGCACTGCCTGCTGATTGCAGCCGTTACCATTGAAAGATGCTGCGGAGCTTAGAACTCGGAGCTCCGGCCTCAGTGTTTATCTTCCGAGCGATTCCAGCTGCCTGCTCTTGGAGAGCTAAGCAAACAAGCCGTCGGGCAAAGGGTTCTGTCGTTTAAATAGCATCTTGACCGCCCAATGAATCATTCATTTGCCGCCGAATCCAATTATTGCGCATACGCCCTGCTGCACGGGCCTAGAACTTAAAGCTGGCGAGCAACGAAGGAAGACCCACTAGTCACATAAATAGGTGTCGCCTGCAGCTGGAAAAATGGATTCGATGTCTAGATCGGAACCGAAATCTGCCAATGATTTATTATTCGACCACTTAATTGCATATGGATAATGACCTACAAATGGAAAATTATGGCCTTTCATGGGGAATTATCGGGCAAAAGTGCATGTGAGTCTCTAATTATCGAGTTCATACGTCTGCAGCTGTTTACCCTTGTAATTAAGGCTTGTTGAATAGTTAAATATTTATATACTCCTGCAGAGTTGAGGTATTCATAGTCTTCGAGTCATTTCAACTTAACTTCGTAGGGTAACTTTTGTAATTAGTGCCTAAATATATGTTCTTTATTGATTGGTGAAATAAATTTAACTGTATGCACCAAGTCGAGTCGCATATGTATGAAAAGTATGCTTTTTCAACTAATACGAAAAAATAGCAACATGAATTATTATACCCGTTACTCGTAGAGTAAAAGGGTATACTAGATTCGTTGAAAAGTATGTAACAGGCAAAAGGAAGCGTTTCCGACCATATAAAGTATAAATATTCTTGATCAGGATCAATAGCCGAGTCGATTTGGCCATGTCCGTCTGTCCGTCCGTCTGTCCGTCTGTCTGTCCGTATGAACGTCGAGATCTCAGGAACTACAAAAGCTAGAAAGTTGAGATTAGGCATACAGACTCCAGGGACATAGACGCAGCGCAAGTTTGTCGAATCATGCTGCCACGCCCACTCTAACGCCCACAAACCGCCCAAAGCTTCCACGCCCAGACTTTTGAAAAATGTTTTGATATTTTTTCGTTTTTGTATTAGTCTTGTAAATTTCTATCTATTTGCCAAAAAACTTTTGGCCACGCCCACTCTAACGCCCACAAACCGCCAAAAACTGTCCTTCGCACTTACACTAGCTGAGTAACGGGTATCAGATAGTCGGGGAACTCGACTATTGCGTTCTCTCTTGTTTGCTAATTGAATTCATGGCAATTGGGTTATATTTATTTGAAATCACCGCGAGAGTTCTTTTAAATATTCCATGTTATGAAAAATTAACAACAGAAATAATTGGTAGAGGCCAAATCATAACCGGCTATATATTTGCAATTATTATTTATAATTGCTTCTTTACTCGCCAAATATTATTAATATTGCCATAATTATTAACACGAGCTCAAAACGTGTAGAGTAAGAGTAAACAATTTGAATGTGTTTCTATATCAACTAGGCAAGCCATGAGTTCTAACTCAAATATTGACAATGAAGTTATAAAGTTTGTTTATTAAAAAAAATTGCATTATGATAACGCAAGTGTCATGCCAAATGAATATTTTTGTGTAAATAAACGCATTTTAGGTTTGTGTGTTATTAAAAATGTGGGCTTCTTTAATGTTTCGACAGTTCCCTGCATTTCCCGAATAATCGGATATATGCTATAGCACCACAGTTTTTTTAGCTTACACATTAGCTGCAACTATGTGAGTGTCAAAGGGTGTAAAAACAAAGCAAATAGGGTGGGCGGTGTGGGCGGAGATCAATAACATGTAATAGCACGTAACAAAGTCAGCGCTCGCCACGCGCGCTATGTAAAATCAGGCAAAAAAAAAATAAAGCGAACAAGAACAATAAATCGATTCGCCTTCAAAATGCGGGAGAAAAAATAAAAATATAAAGGACGAGGAGGAAATATGGAAGGGGTTTTTTGGGGTCGACTGCCACGGCAATAAAGCCAGAAATCACGCTGTGTGCATGCAAATCCCAAAAAGATTTCCACACGACCCCAAAAAAATGTACCGTGGAAAAATTCGTTTTTTTGCCACGAGCAGAAACAAACAAAAGGAAACAAGTTAACTAAGACAAGGAAGAGACAGGAGGAAAATCTCTTCAAAATCTGGGTGTGTGCGACGATAAATTCATATAAACCGCGTTAATTTAACCGCAGGCGCAGTTTAAACAACTCAAATGGCTGGAAAAGCTGCTCCCCTGCTATTCCGACTGGACCCGCACCTAAGCTTGATAAAATGTCGCCGCAAAGCTCAAGACAAATAACATCCAGCAAGCCAGTCAGCCATCCAGCGACCTTCCCCCAAAGTTTTCCACCACGGAAAGGTTGCCAGGAGTGCGGAAAAAACGATTGGAATCTAGAGAAATTACGTTCTGAAATGTTTGCCACAATTTGTTGTGCTCCATAATGAGTTGCTTTGTATGCAAGGACAGACCTCCACCGTCTGAGCCTCAAATGGATAGAGTTCTGGGTGGCGCTTGGGCGGCCAAAAGGCCGTTTAAAGTTATCCGCTCGGATTCGCATTTTAATGCTTTTGCCTCAATAATCCGGTCAAGTGTCGGCTAGCGATTTTAATTGTTTGCAATTATTTCACCGATTAATTGCGTTTAATTGGGCTACCAGCAATTGCCTGCTAATGCTAGGCGATCATTCATAGATTTGTAACGCTTTCAAATGTTCACACCTCGGCAGTCAGTTGACTGCACTTCTGTAATTTGATACCTTTAAGGTAGTCACATTCTTATAAAGTATGTATATATTAAGAACGTTACGGCTTAATTTATTTATAAATCAGTGTGTAGTTTTTTTGAGCCAAAAATAAAGCTTTAGTAAAAATGTGGTTACTCTCATGCCCTAAATTACTATTCACAAAAAGGGAATTATTTATTATTGGTGGGGCACGAAATTAAAGCCAGACTTTTGGAGGCCAAGCTGGCAATCAGGCCGAAAGTCCCGACTTGGCCTCAACTTTCCTTTGATGGCTCATTTGAAGCTGCGAGAGCCAAGGGATTATTATGTCCTTGCTCATTTAAGTTTGCCTTTAAAAGTTTTCCTCCATTCGCTGCTAAAAAAGTTGAATATAAACTTTGCTAAGGCTTCGCTGGCGCGGCCTTTTCCCTCATTATAACCGATTCTCGTAGAATAAGGGGTACATAAGGTTGGTTCGAAAGTGTAATGTAACAGCGTTTTAATATATATTCTTGATCAGGAAAAGCCGACTCCATCTATCCCTGGCGTTCTGCCTCTCTATGCCAGCAATAAACCCCTATAACCCCAAAATCTCTTAAAAGACACTTGCTTAAACTTGTCTCTAGAAGTAGTTATGAGGCTTAGGCTTACTTACCAACATACATCACTCTTCACTGAGCTCAGAACATTTATTTTAAAGTTACTTAATGCGACGCCCGCTAGGTGGACCCTTTGTACTTGGTACTTCTTTTAGATGAGTAACAGGTATCTGAAAGTCTAAAGTTTCTTTTCTTTTTTTCTCACATATCTTTTTAAGGCGCGACCCAACAACCCTGAAAAAAAGGGTGGAAAAGAAGTCCCCCGGCGACATAAACGTTAATTGTTGTTGGTCATGACATAAAAACCACCATAAGAATGGCCAGCACAGCCAAATGACATTGCTAGCAAAACACAATTTTCGCTATGAATAAAGTGGGTTGGAATGGGAAACAACTCAGGCAGGCTTTTGCTAATGAACTAGCAAGGATATGCGGCGAATTGAACGTCAACTGAAATCAAGAAGAGAGAAAAGGATTGGGCCACGTTTCTGCAGAAGGCCTAATCAAAGCGACAACTGAAATCCGCAACAAAACACACTCACAAACTTCCAAATACCCATATGTATGTGCATGTACATATGTATGTATAAATAACAAGGTCAAATGGTAGAAAATGCGACCGAAATATTTACGGCTGAATGAACTGCTCCTTTTAGTTGGCCAGAATTCGTAACCGACTCAAATTTAAAATCCAATCAAGGGAAAGTAATGCTCACTTTATTGAACTCAAAAATGATAACTCAGAACTTGCTTAAATGAAAAGTCGTTGGTGGAACCGATTTTAAATTTACTTTTACGAAATTTCTATTGCGCAAACTTTCCTTAATTTATTTATTTTGCAGCAGATTTTTTCTACATTGTTGAGTTTAATTAAAGTTTTTGCATTAGCACAACATTTTCAGTGGCTTGAATATTTTTGTATGGCTGCTTTGTATTATTTTTATTTGGCTAAATATTTTAAAAACCATCATAAAAATAAATGTCATCTGTTATAAAAAAACCAAACATTTTAGCTTCTCATGAGTTGACATTTTCGAAATGACATCCCGAAAATAAGTACCACATGTCATATTAAACCGAAAAAAAGCGGATCCAGTGAAGCTTAGACTAAAACAAAACCGAATCAATGACAAAAGTAAACAAATGAAAACCCTGTGGAAGCCTTACATGAAAACCCATTAATCTTGGCTCTGACGCAATTCGCACACAGGTGAAAAGCAGGTGAGGAAGGGAGCCAGGGGCCATGGGCCATAGGGAAGATTAGCCACATTGTTGTGCAATGGCCATCAAAATGCGACCAGGAACACAGGAGATGATGGCGTCAGTTTCCTTTTAGTCCTTGTTCACCTGTGGCTTTCACCTTTCTCCTCGCAATATTTAATGCGATTTAATGCATGTATTAGAAGAGTGACTGCCATGACTTATAACATCAACTTCGAATGAGAAGACGTTTCTTTCTTTAGGTGTTTCCATTCCTATCATATAAATCCAATTGTTGCAGCGTTATTTTAAATCAATAAGCAATTTATAAGAATACTTTACGATAAGGAAACCGCAAAAAAATTGAGACGAGATAAGAAATTATCGGGCATCTGTTTTGGATCTAAGTATGATTGAGAAATATTCACAATTAATTATAGAAGTAATATTGTTAAAAGCACGACAGATTTAATAAAATTTAATAATTTTTGAACTTTAATATCAACGTGCTGCCTTTATTGGATATAATTCGATTTAAACATTCTGTTTATAGTGAAATTTATTCAATGGATCTCATACAAATCTGCGAACTGGAGGATGAGCTCGACTGACAAAACACTCCCATGACGATGGGTGGAGCGAATGAAATTTAAAACCGAGACGCCTTTTTAATGCATGTGTACTGTGCACGTCTTCCTTAGTGGAATTAAATTAATGACAAACAATTCCTCATTGTCTTTCGCTGGTGCGTACTTAGCACGCGCCGGAAATGTATCCATATCCGCTTGAAATTTTTCCATTGTTTTCTTGCTGCACAGAAACTCGTTGTAGCGGCGATAAAGAGGGCCTAATGCACTCGAAAAACAAAATCCGATGAATATTTAAAATAAAAGGTTTTTTTTAACGTTATAGCTGCATATTTGAGAACAATGGTTTTCGAAAAACATTTTATTATAATATAAAACAATTTTATATCAAATACCCCTTACACGTCGAAATAAATCATGTATTCAAATTTTCGGTGTGCCAAATTATGAAGATAAAAGCATGTTTTTAAGAGTGTAGAAGCCATAGGAAAGGGTGGCAATGTAGGAACAACAAGGTCTGGGACAAACAACAAATCGCCCTTAAGTGGCGGCAGTGAAGCTCCGCTAACTGCGAGCGACAAACTGTCGAAGGACCGCCATTAGGCCAACACTTGGCCAGGACATGGGATCGCACATTAGCAGTCGTAAAACTTATGACCAGGGCCATTTCTAACTATTAGCCATTATAGGCAGCTGTGCTTGCATATATCCACAGCCATCGTGTCCTACGAAATCTCTTTAATTTGCAACATTGGTTGTGAGTGGGCAAACCAATGTGAAAATTACGAATAATCTGTAAAAAATTATGTACAAATGTGATTCCCAGTAAGTATTCCCGGTACTCGTTTAGTAAAAGGACATACTAGATTATGTAACAGCAGCCAAATCATACGACCATAGTAAAGCTTTTTAACTAGGGTGTAATTAAAGTTCCTAGATTATGTAACAAGACGAAGTGTTTATAGGACGTTATATATTAAATTTTTGTAGGATGTTTCAGATTTTAAGTGACTTACTATATTAGCTGTTGATAAAAGCAGAAGGTTTATGGTAACTTGAACCAAAGACATTAGAATAACATTATTATAATGTCTTTGCTGGAACAGAGCAAAGATGAGTACACGTTGTACAAGGTATAACCCAAATCTATACTATATTTTCCTGTCAATTTTACAGAACAGAATACTTCCGATTCATTTCAGAACGGAACCATATACATTCACTCCGACAAGAGGCTCAAGCCCAAAGAGTAATTCTGTTTCTATCCCCATCAGATTTATTCGGACTTCCCAGAAACCATAAGGATTGTTTTGTGGTCATCGATAGCGATAACAGGAGCTTATGAGCGTAAGGCAATTTTTAATTCTCAAAGTTTTTTAGTCACATCAGTTTCGCTTATATGCTATATCATCACAATGGGTATTTATCTTTTAGTATGGAAAGTGCCTGGTGAGTTGCATATTCTGCATCTTTCTTACCTACCTTATCTGGCTTATAGATGAGTTAAGATTGATGGATGACTTCTGCTCACTTGCAGGTTAGTGGTTTAAAATATTCAATTTCATTCTAATTAATTTAAATGACACTAAATTTATGATCTACTGGTTATATCTCTTACTTTTTTGACTTTGTCTCTTCTGTTTGGGTCTCTGTAACTAGCTTTTGTTTATGGAAGAAAATCACATCATTCGATCGCCAAGAACATCGCCATCAGTTTCTGTTTTACAGTATCTTTGTCTGGGGTATATCTGCTATTCCACTAGGTATAATCTTATGGATGAATCAACTTTGGGAAGAGGATCTCCAGAAATGGAACTGGTTACCCTTAGTAGGCTTCAGTAGATGCTCGGTGGAGGGTACGTCTCTATGCCAGGAGCCATTTTAAAGTTTTAACCTATCACTCCTTTTAATTGCAATTCACAGTCTTTAAGTGGTCTTCCTGGATTAATTACCTGGGGCCTTCTATGTCTTTTTGTACCATTAATATTATTATGTTCGTTCTGACCATCAAATACATTAAAAAAACGAAAAGAGAAATCAATAAGTTAACGCATCGACCAAAATGGAAACAAAATGTGCCTTACCGTCGATTTTCATAAGTAAGTTCTTTAACCTTGGAGCTTATGATCCTTTTATATAATTATCACATCTTCCCATCTCAGGAACCTATTATATCTTCGGATTTTCGCCAGTATGGGTGGATCTTGTATACTGTTTTTCCTTTCGATGCTAAAATTGAATACCCACTTTTGGAATACTTTCGTAATATTTAGCCGACAGTTCCATTGTGGTTTTGGTATCTTTATATGTGTGCTGCTTATTTTTAAGCGCAGCACTTATCGCCTGCTCATTAATAAGTAAGCTTTCTTCAAATTAAAATTTCTTTTAATAGTATTATATTTCAATCTTCGATCTGGCCATGTCCGTCTGTATTTGCCTGAGAATATCGTGTAAACGTTTCAAAAGCTAATTTTCGAAGTTGTATATAAAACTTTGGTTTTAAATAGACTAAAGATTTTAAAAACAAGAATATGATTTTTTAAGTCTGTTGACAGGGTTAGTTTTCGAATTTCGAAAAGATTTTAGTTTATCGACGACAAAAAAACCCCCCCAGAAAAAAAATGTTTGGTTTGTTGACTTTAGACTAAAGTTGCGGCACGCATCACTTACACAAGTTATTGTAAAAGTTTATCAAATACAATATTCATTTTTGAGAAATAAAATTTTTTTATTACCACAGGCCTTACTATAAACACATATTATTATATTATATAAAAAAATTATATAATATTATATACAAAAGAATATAATATTACATAAAAAACAAGAGAGAACGCTATAGTCGAGTTCCCCGACTATCTGATAACCGTTACTCAGCTAGTGGAAGGGAGAAGGAGAGTCTTAAACACAGTTTTTGGCGGTTTGTAGGCGTTATAGTGGGCGTGGCAGAAAGTTTTTTGGCAAATCGATAGAAGTTTACAAGACCAATACAAAAATGAAAAAATATCAAAACATTTTTCAAAAGTGTGGGCGTGGCAGTTTTGGGCGGTTTGTGGGCGTTAGAGTGGGAGTGGCAACATGAATCGACAAACTTGCGCTGCATCTATGTCTCCGGAGTCTGTATGCTTAATCTCAACTTTCTAGCTTTTGTAGTTCCTGAGATCTCGACGTTCATACGGACAGACGGACGGACAGACGGACGGACAGACGGACGGACAGACGGACGGACAGACATGGCCAAATCGACTCGGCTATTGGTCCTGATCAAGAATATATATACTTTATATGGTCGGAAACCGTTCCTTCTGCCTGTTACATACTTTTCAACGAATCTAGTATAACCTTTTACTCTACGAGTAACGGGTATAACAAGAGAGAACGCTATAGTCGAGTTCCCCGACTATCTGATACCCGTTACTCAGCTAGTGTAAGTGCGAAGGACAGTTTTTGGCGGTTTGTGGGCGTTAGAGTGGGCGTGGCAAAAAGTTTTTTTGCAAATCGATAGAAATTTACAAGACCAATACAAAAATGAAAAAATATTAAAACATTTTTCAAAAGTGTGGACGTCGCAGTTTTGGGCGGTTTGTGGGCGTTAGAGTGGGCGTGGCAGCATGACAAACTTGCGCTGCGTCTATGTCCCTGGAGTCTGTATGCCTAATCTCAATTTTCTAGCTTTTGTAGTTCCTGAGATCTCGACGTTCATACGGACCGACAGACGGACAGATGGACGGACAGACGGACATGGCCAGATCGACTCGGCTTGACTAGGGACTAGGTAAAAGGGTATACTAGATTCGTTAAAAAGTATGTAACAGGCAGAAGGCGTTTCCGACCATATAAAGTATATATATTCTTGATCAGGATCTATAGCCAAGTCGATCTGGCCATGTCTGTCCGTCCGTCTGTCCGTCCGTCTGTCCGTCCGTCTGTCCATCCGTCTGTCTGTCCGTATGAACGTCGAGATCTCAGGAACTACAAAAGCTAGAAAGTTGAGATTAAGCATACAGACTCCCAAGACATAGAAGCAGCGCAAGTTTGTCGATTCATGTTGCCACGCCCATTCTAACGCACACAAACCGCCCAAAACTGCCACGCCCACACTTTTGAAAAATGTTTTGATATTTTTTCATTTTCGTATTGGTCTTGTAAATTTCTATCAATTTGCTAAAAAACTTTTTGCCACGCCCACTCTAACGCCCACAAACCGCCCAAAGCTGCCACGCCTACACTTTTGAAAAATGTTTTGATATTTTTTCATTTTTGTATTGGTGTTGTAAATTTCTATCGATTTGTCAAAAAACGTTTTGCCACGCCCACTCTAACGCCCGCAAACCGTCAAAGACTGTCAGTGTTGAAGACCTCCTTCGCACTTTCACTAGCTGAGTAACGGGTATCAGATAGTCGGGGAACTCGACTATAGCGTTCTCTCTTGTTCAATAATGGCTTATGTCATTAGGTAATTTTACCAAACATGTTTACCTACTACAAGACCTTGGGCCAAATAAACTGCACTGTGACTGTGTAACAATAATAATAATTCTAAATTATGTATGTATGTTGTATATGATGATTGTCAGGCTGACATTCCTTGGGTATTTGAATGTATATGTCAGACGTTGAGAAACTTATTTTATGAAACAAGAAAATTCGGGTTTCTCATCGCAACACCTCCAGGCTGCCGAAATTCCTGTCCTTCCGATCTGAGATCCCTTACATCAACTTACCTTTCAGCGGTTGCTTATGGTGGCTATCACGACGTGCAACTTAGTTGCCTCACACTGGGGCAACTGCGATGAACTTTTAGATATATTAACTTCAATTAGAACATAAAAATAACTTTTCACTACCGGTAGACTAGCATCACTACCGATAATAAGTTTCCTGATCACTGCTCTAAAGTCGGGTTGCCTAGCCATTTTGCTGAGGTTAAGTTTTGGCTCTGTGGATATGTTTTTAAACACACGTGGTTGGATATAACTTCTGGTAAAAAGTTGTCCACTCAAAATTTGCACAACGGCGATTCTTGAATATCAGCAGAAAATGATCGTTTGAAGTACGCGAGCTTTAAAGGGACTCTTCCAGGCTAATATAACTAATAAAAAGATGGCAGTGAGACAACTATAGTACTGGTAGTTCGAAACATATTGTTGGTTTTAGAGCCCCCACTTTCGAAATGCTTTAGCTGATGAACGTTTGTTAGAACAGTAACAGTATGCCAAGTATGCACCTCATGTCAATATGATCCAAACCTTTGGGAAATTTTCCAACCGTTTCGTTGGGCTTAATCCTCCAAGCTCCAACTTTGGATTGTGCGTACCCCAATCGCTTCTAAATTATTTCTGAATATTATTGTATTTCCAATTATCGTTAGATATGTACAACTTTTTAAACGCATTTATATTTGAAATAAGTGTATCAAGATTATTTTCCTTAGGGAAATGCATATCAGCACGAGTTTTCTGTTCAAACAACTGAATTAGAAATAGAGCTATAACAAGAGAGAGTTCCCCGACTATCTGATACTCAGCTATTGGAAGTACGAAGTAATGACTTCAACACTGACAGTTTTTGGCGGTTTGTGGGCGTTATAGAGGGCGTGGCCAAAAGTTTTTTGGCAAATCGATAGAAATTTACAAGACTAATAAAAAAAATATCAAAACATTTTTCAAAAGTGTGGGCGTAGCAGCTTTGGGCGGTTTGTGGGCGTTAGAGTGGGCTTGGCAAAAAGTTTTTTGGCAAATCAATAGAAATTTACAAGACCACTACAAAAATGAAAAAATATTAAAACATTTTTCGAAAGTGTGGGCGTGGCAGAGTGGTTAGAGTGGAAGTGGAAACATGAATCGACAAACTTGCGCTGCGTATATGTCTCTGGAGTCTGTATGCCTAATCTAAACTTTCCAGCTTTTGTAGTTCCTGAGATCTCAGCGTTCATACGGACGGACAGACGGACAGACGGACGGACAGACGGACGGACAGACGGACGGACAGACACACATGGTCAGATCAACTCGGCTATTGATCCTGATCAAGAATATATATACTTTATATGGTCGGAAACGCTTCCTTCTGCCTGTTACATACTTTTCAAAGAATCTAGTATACCCTTTTACTCTACTCTACTCTACTCTATTCATAAAGCGTCATTATAGTTTGGTTATCCACGCAGAACGTTTCCTCCTCCTAAATGAAGCTTAAATTGTTTTGTACATTTCTTGTTTTAAGCTTGGCAAAATTCAGAGCGGTTCATACAAACTCCAATGATACGGAAGCAAAAATATGTGTAAGATGTGATAAAAATTGTAACGATGACGACGATCTCTGGCACTACATTCGAATTTGTTGCCCTCGTAAAAATATGATGGCCAATGGCGGCTGTAATTTTGAGGAGCAACTTTTCCAAACAAAACTTAATTTAAGCATAAAACTCGATGACAATTCAACAGAGGCCCTATATTTCAAGAATCAAACCCTGCTTTCAACGCCGTTTTGGGATATAGATGAAATGATCGGTCTGACCAGAGATGAGTTCACGTTGTACAAGGTATAACCCAGATATATGCTATATTTTCTGTCTATTAGACAGAACAGAATAATTCAGATTAATTTCAGAACGGAACCATATATATTCACTCCGACAAGAGGCTCAAGACCAAAGAGGAATACTGTTTCTATCCCCATCAGATTTATTCGGACTTCCCAGAAACCATATGGATTCTTTTACACCAGTGGACAACAATAAACATACCAGGAACTTACGAGCGTAAGGGCATGTCTATAAAGAACACTTTCCTTTATCTCTCAGAGTTTATTTAGCCACATCAGTTTCGCTTATATGCTATATCATCACAATGGGCATTTATCTTTTAGGAAAAAAACTACGAAATGTCTTTGGAAAGTGTCTGGTGAGTTGCATATTCTGCATCTTTCTTACCTACCTTATCTGGCTTATAGATGAGTTAAGATTGATGGATGACTTCTGCTCACTTTCAGGTTAGTGGTTTAAAATATTCAATTTCATTCTAATTAATTTAAATGACACTGAATTTAAGATCTACAGGTTATATCTCGTACTTCTTTGATTTTGCCACTTATCTTTGGCTCTGTGTAATTAGCTTTTGTTTATGGAAGAAAATCACATCGGTCGATCACCAAGAACATCGCCATCAGTTCCTGTTTTACAGTATCTTTGTCTGGGGAATATCTTGTTTACCACTAGGTATAATTATATTGATGAATCATCTTTGGAAAGAGGATCTCCAGAAATGGAACTGGTTCCCCCTTGTAGGCTTTTTTTTGTGCTCGGTGGAACGTACGTCTCTATGGCAGAAGTCGCTTTAAAGCGTTACAATTTCTTACCTTTTAACTTCAATTCACAGTTTATAAGTGGTCTTCGTGGGCTTATTATCGGGGTCTTTTTCTGATCCTATGTGCGATGAATATTATTATGTCGATCTGACTATCAAACACATTAAAAAAACGAAAAAAGAGATCTCTAAATTTACACATCGACCAGATCGGACTCCAGCTTGCCTTACTGTCGATTTTCAAAAGTAAGTCCTTAAACTTGGAGCTTATGATCTGTTAATAAAATTACTACATAATTTCATTCAAGGATGATTTCATATATGCGGATATTCACCATTATGGGCGTGTCTTGGGCTCTATTACTCGTTGTGATGGTAGAATTCAAAGCCAACACTTGGAATATTTTTGTTGTACTAATCCGAGTGCTCCATCGTGGATTAGGTATCTTAATATGTGTGCTGCTTATTTTTAAGCACAGCACCTATCGCCTGCTCATTAATAAGTAAGTTCTCCTTAAATCCTTTTTTGTTTTTTCTTTAATGATATAACTATATTATAATCAGAATTCGTGGTGAGAACCCGATGCACAAATCATGTTTGATTATTGAACCAATAAAATTTAAAATTGTCTATAAATATTTTAATTTTAAAATAGTCCTTTAAAGTGAAACAATTTCTAAGCAACAAACTTGTTAATAATCAGAGCTATGATATAATTATCGATTGATAACGTCCCGGCTTGCAAAACAGTCCTAAGTGATAAGTGGATGAAAATTGTAAATAATATAATGAAAATTGAACGAATGAACAGGACTTTTAAAAGGACAATCTAGATATGTACATTTTCCTAGCAGATATGCGCTAAATGTTATTACAATGACAGGCCTACGAAATAGTTTTGCTTTGTAAAGTACAAATAATTAACTAAAGTTTGCAAGGAAGCTGTTGTTTCACTTATTTTCATAACACTTCCTTTAAAATTAAAGACACGTGTAACCGCTCTAAGGGTTTTACACTCGCATTTTATGTCCTTAGTGAAAAGCTGGACACTTCTCACCGGTTACATATGCTCCCACATCGCAAAACACTTGAAAGCAATTTACTTTTATCATTGACCAAAAATGTAAAGAACTACGAAAAATTGTGATACAAGCCAATTATTTCGGCTAATAATAAAAGCCAATTTCCTTTCTCACTTTATGAGGGGAACTACCTTTAGAGTCTGCAGTCGCTTTCTCTACGCGATCTATACTGCAGATACACAAACAACTGATGCGGGAACACTCGAGATCAACAGGAAGAAGATGCTGCTCTCAGACGAAGTTTGCGTACTATTTAGCTCGCCCAGAGAACGCGAGTCTGCTGACGTTATTTAACAGTATGTAGAGCTATTTAAGGAATGGGCCAAAAGGTGGAACCTGTCATAGCAACCACTTGGATGTGCGATGCAGAACAAGTCGTTAAGAGCCATTACCGGCTGCGAATGGTACGTGAGTAACAAGACTCTGCACAGAGATCTTGGCATACATACGGTGGAAGATCAGATCTCCCGCCATTCCAGCCGGTACAACGAAGACGGATGTCGCACAGTAAGGCGATTGAAAAGGAGACAAAATCTCTTTAATTTAACCTAAAGAACTACAATTATAATGTACTAAATTTATATATACATATATAAAACTTGGAGACAATGACGCAGCCCAAGTTTGTTGACCCATGTTGCCACGCCCACTCTAACGCCCACGAGCCGCCCCTTTTTTTATTTTTTGGCTATCGATATGCAAAATGAATGTTAAAATTTCTAGTTGCACCTCCACTAGCTGGGTAACAGGTATTTGATAGTCGAGGATCTGGACTAGAGAGTTTTTTCTTGTTTTGAAATATTATCGCATTTCCAATTATCGGTAGATTTGTAAAGCTTTTCAAACATACAAGTATTAATACATATATACAACGAGTGTACTAAGATTGTGTCCCTTAGGAAACATGCATATCAGCTCGAGCTTTCTGTTCAAAAAATTTAATTTGAAATAAAGCTATATAAATTATACAAATTATTCATAGAGCGTCAATATAGTTTGGTTATCCACGCAGAACGTTTCCTGTCCTCAAATGAAACTTAAATTGCTTGGGACATTACTTGTATTAAGCTTGGCAAAATTCGGAACGGTTTATACAGACTCTAATTATACCGAAGCGAAATCATGTGTAAAATGTGATAACAATTGTAACGATGACGACGATCTCTCGCTCTGCATTCGGATTTGTTGCCCTCGTAAAAATACTTTGGCCAATGGTGGCTGTAATTTTGAGGAGCAACTTTTCCGAACAAAACTTTATTTAAGCATAAAACTCGATGACAATTCAACAGAGGCCCTATATTTCAAGAATCAAACCCTGCTTACAACGCCGTTTTGGGATATAGATGAAATGATCGGTCTGACCAGAGATGAGTTCACGTTGTACAAGGTATAACCCAGATCTATGCTATATTTTCTGTCTATTAGACAGAACAGAATAATTCCGATTAATTTCAGAACGGAACCATATATATTCACTCCGACAAGAGGCTCAAGACCAAAGAGGAATACTGTTTCTATCCCCATCAGATTTATTCGGACTTCCCAGAAACCATATGGATTATTTTACACCAGTGGAAAACAATAAACATACCAGGAACTTACGAGCGTAAGGGCATGTCTATAAAAAAAACTTTCCTTTAACTCTTGAGATTTTTTAGTCACATCAGCTTCGCTTATATGCTATATCATCACGATCGGCATTTATCTTTTCGTAAAAGAACTACGAAATGTCTTTGGAATGTGCATAATTAGTTGCATATTCAGCATATTTAATATGTACCTTATTTGGCTTATAGATAAATTAAGATGGATTGATGACATTTGCTCACTGGCAGGTTAGTGGCCTTAAATATTCTAAGTTAAGAAAATAAATAATGAAAATAATTGGAAATTATACTGATTTTATGTTCCACAGGTTATATTTGGTACTTTTTTGATGTTGCCGCTTTTGTTTGGTTCTCCGTAACTAGCTTTTGTTTATGGAAGAAAATCACATCGGTCAAGCGCCAAGAACATCGCCATCAGTTTCTGTTTTGCAGTATCTTTGTCTGGGGCATATCTGCTATCCCAGGCGGTATCATCTTAATAATAAATCAACTTTGGGAAGAGGATCTCCAGAAATGGAACTGGTTGCCCTTAGTAGGCTTCAGTAGATGCTCGGTGGAGGGTACGTCTCTATGCAAGAAGTATTAAAATTTTTTACCTTTTAAGTTCAATTCACAGTTTATAGGTGGTCTTCGTGGACTTATTATCGGGGACCTTTTATCATCCTTAGTGCGATTAATATTATTATGTTTGTTCTGACTATCAAACACATTACAAAAACGAAGAGAGAAATCAATAACTTAACAAAACGACAAAATGGGACCACACGTTGCCTTACCGTCGATTTTCAAAAGTAAGTCCTGAAACTTGTAGCTTGTGATCCTTTAATAAAATTCCTACATCTTCCCATCCCAGGGCCATATCATATCTGCGGATCTTCGCCATTATGGGCGGATCTTGGATACTGTTCCTTGTTTCAATGCAACAACTTAATAAAAACGTATGGAAAATTGTCGTCGTACTAATTCAATGGTTCCATTTTGGTTTTGGTATCGTCATATGTGTGTTGCTTATTTTTAAGCGCAGCACCTATCGCCTGCTCTTTAATAAGTAAGTTCTCCTCAAATTCTATTTAATTCTTATAAAGTAAAACCATTTCGAAACCATTTAAGAAAATCTATCTATGTCATTTAATTTGTTAATGGTCAATAATCTATTGATAAGGTCCCGGTTCGGAAACGGTATACGAAAATAGCATTGATTTCTTTATGAAATTCACACGTACATTGGAGGGTAAATAGACATTTTTAGCATTCCGCAAGCCAATTGGCATTAGTTAAAATATATATACATATATATAAATATATAAATAAACTGTATACACTCACATCTGATCCATGTATGTAATGTACACTTTCAAAGGAATTGGAATATGTCTGAGATATGATAAGTGGATGAAAACTGTAAAATAATAAAATTAAAATTGAACGAATGAACAGAGGAATCAACTTTTAAGTGGACAATCGTTGATAACGTCGTTTATCGTATGCATTGCTTAAACAATCTGGATATGTTTTTTTCTCCTAGCAGATATTCGCTAAATGTTAATAAACAAAGACAGGCCTACGAAATAGTTTGGCTGTGTAGAGTCCAAACGTAAACCAAACCATCTGTAGTTGGAAGCTGTTGTTTTACTACCTTAATAATTAAAGGGAAGTGTAAAAAGATCTACTCTTTTTGTCACCAAATGGGTTTTATATCAAATAATGAGTTAGTCTCACATGGAAGAACTTTTTCAACTAATTTCAGCTAATGATAAATGCGATTTTTATACCCGTTAATCGTAGAGTAAAGACATTAGAATTACCCATTTCCTTCTGGCGATAAATTGATCGGGGAAGCATTCGTTCTCCAACAGGATAACGCACCATGTCACACAAGCAAATTAATCAAAATGTTTTCGTTAAAAGTTGGAGTGGAAACGCTGGATTGGACACCCCAAAGTCCAGATTTGAATATTATTGAAAATGTATGGTCGTATATAAAGCATAAGCGATCAGCTGATTTAACAAGGACAAGAGATGAAACCATTATTGAAGAACAAAATGCCTGGAAGGACATTTCAACTGATTATCTCCAAACTTTAGTTAATTCGGTACTAACACGACTCCAAAAGAATATAAATGCAAAAGGTGGTTTTATTATACCCGTTACTCGTAGAGTAATAGGGTATACTAGATTCGTTGAAAAGTATGTAACAGGCAGAAGGAAGCGTTTCCGACCATATAAAGTATATACATTCTTGATCAGGATCAATAGCCGAGTCGATTTGGCCATGTCCGTCTGTCCGTCCGTCTGTCTGTCCGTCTGTCTGTCTGTCCGTCCGTATGAACGCTGAGATCTCAGGAACAACAAAAGCTAGAAAGGTGAGATTAAGCATACAGACTCCAGAGACATAGACGCAGCGCAAGTTGGTCGATTCATGTTGCCACGCCCACTATAACGCCCACAAACCGCCTAAAACTGGCACACCCACACTTTTGAAAAATGTTTTAATTTTTTTTTCATTTTTGTTTTACTCCTGTAAATTTCTATCGATTTGCCAAAAAACTTTTTGCCACGCCCACTCTAACGCCCACAAACCGTCAAAGACTGTCAGTGTTGAAGACCTCCTTCGCACTTTCACTAGCTGAGTAACGGGTATCAGATAGTCGGGGAACTCGACTATAACGTTCTCTTTTGTTTTCATCTATTTTCTGAATTAATTGAAAAAAAAGGAAAAACATTACCATGACAAAATACTTTTGCCGACGTGTGTAGCGTTCTTTCTTGTTATAACCGCCACGACTACAACTTCGTTTTTTGAAATTGTATTATATTATTTGTCGATATGCCAAAAAGAAAGTATAATTTCCAATAGCTGATTAAACGGCATCATATGGTAAGGAACTTAAGCGTTTTCTCTTGTTTTGGAATATTATCGCATTCCCAATTATGGGTGTGTAAATATGTACAGTTTTTTAAACACACGAGTATTAATATGTGACACGAGTGTACCAAGATTGTGTCCATCACAAAACCCTCATATCAGCCCGAGTTCTCTTTTTAAAAATTAAATTAGAAATAAAGCTATACAAATTATACAAATTATTCATAGAGCGTCAATATAGTTTGGTTATCCACGCAGAACGTTTCCTGCCCTCAAATGAAACTTCAATTGCTTGGGACATTTCTTGTATTAAGCTTGGCAAAATTCGGAACGGTTTATACAGACTCTAATTATACCGAAGCGAAATCATGTGTAAAATGTGATAACAATTGTAACGATGACGACGATCTCTCGCTCTGCATTCGGATTTGTTGCCCTCGTAAAAATACTTTGGCCAATGGTGGCTGTAATTTTGAGGAGCAACTTTTCCGAACAAAACTTTATTTAAGCATAAAACTCGATGACAATTCAACAGAGGCCCTATATTTCAAGAATCAAACCCTGCTTACAACGCCGTTTTGGGATATAGATGAAATGATCGGTCTGACCAGAGATGAGTTCACGTTGTACAAGGTATAACCCAGATATATGCTATATTTTCTGTCTATTAGACAGAATAGAATAATTCCGATTAATTTCAGAACGGAACCATATATATTCACTCCGACAAGAGGCTCAAGTCCAAAGAGGAATACTGTTTCTATCCCCATCAGATTTATTCGGACTTCCCAGAAACCATATGGATTCTTTTACACGAGTGGTCATTATTAAAGATACCAGGAACTTATGAGCGTAAGGGCATGTCTATAAAGACAACTTTCCTTTAAGTCTCATAGTTTTTTTTAGTCACATCAGTTTCTCTTATATGCAATATCTTCACAATCGGCATTTATCTTTTCGTAAAAGAACTACGAAATGTCTTTGGAATGTGCCTAGTGAGTTGCATATTATGCATATTTCTTACATACCTGATCTGGCTTATAGATAAATTAAGATGGATTGATGACTTCTGCTCACTGGCAGGTTAGTGATTTAATATATTTAAATATAAGAGAAACATCAAAAATAAATTGTACCTTTATTTTTACTGAATTTGTGTTCTATAGGTTATATCTCTTTCTTCTTTGACTTTGCCTCTTCTGTTTGGCTCTCTGTAATTAGCTTTTGTTTATGGAAGCAAATCACAGGGCTCGGTCGCCCAGAACATCGCCATCAGTTTCTGTTTTGCAGTATCTTTGTCTGGGGCATATCTGCTATCCCAGGCGGTATCATCTTAATAATAAATTAACTTTGGGAAGAGGATCTCCAGAAATGGAACTGGGTTCCCTTAGTTGGCTTCATCGTGTAAACGTTTCAAAAGCTAATTTTCGAAGTTGTGGAAGAGATGCCATCCGAGCCATACTGGCGCCGAGCCAGTCTTTTTTCATAACCGCGAATTTTAAATGTAATTTTCCCTAAACCACGTTTTTTCTCTTTTGGGTAAGCGATAACAAAAAAAATTCCGAACAAATTTGGATAATCTAGCATTTATAGAGCATAAACGTAGAGCATAAAGTATATATATTCTTGATCAGGATCTATAGCCAAGTCGATCTGGCCATGTCTGTCCGTCCGTCTGTCCGTCCGTCTGTCCGTATGAACGTCGAGATCTCAGGAACTACAAAAGCTAGAAAGGTGAGATTAAGCATACAGACTCCAGAGACATAGAAGCAGCGCAAGTTTGTCGATTCATGTTGCCACGCCCATTCTAACGCACACAAACCGCCCAAAACTGCCACGCCCACACTTTTGAAAAATGTTTTGATATTTTTTAATTTTTGTATTGGTCTTGTAAATTTCTATCAATTTGCTAAAAAACTTTTTGCCACGCCCACTCTAACGCCCACAAACCGCCCAAAGCTGCCACGCCTACACTTTTGAAAAATGTTTTGATATTTTTTCATTTTTGTATTGGTGTTGTAAATTTCTATCGATTTGTCAAAAAACGTTTTGCCACGCCCACTCTAACGCCCGCAAGCCGTCAAAGACTGTCAGTGTTGAAGACCTCCTTCGCACTTTCACTAGCTGAGTAACGGGTATCAGATAGTCGGGGAACTCGACTATAGCGTTCTCTCTTGTTCAATAATGGCTTATGTCATTAGGTAATTTTACCAAACATGTTTACCTACTACAAGACCTTGGGCCAAATAAACTGCACTGTGACTGTGTAACAATAATAATAATTCTAAATTATGTATGTATGTTGTATATGATGATTGTCAGGCTGACATTCCTTGGGTATTTGAATGTATATGTCAGACGTTGAGAAACTTATTTTATGAAACAAGAAAATTCGGGTTTCTCATCGCAACACCTCCAGGCTGCCGAACTTCCTGTCCTTCCGATCTGAGATCCCTTACATCAACTTACCTTTCAGCGGTTGCTTATGGTGGCTATCACGACGTGCAACTTAGTTGCCTCACACTGGGGCAACTGCGATGAACTTTTAGATATATTAACTTCAATTAGAACATAAAAATAACTTTTCACTACCGGTAGACTAGCATCACTACCGATAATAAGTTTCCTGATCACTGCTCTAAAGTCGGGTTGCCTAGCCATTTTGCTGAGGTTAAGTTTTGGCTCTGTGGATATGTTTTTAAACACACGTGGTTGGATATAACTTCTGGTAAAAAGTTGTCCACTCAAAATTTGCACAACGGCGATTCTTGAATATCAGCAGAAAATGATCGTTTGAAGTACGCGAGCTTTAAAGGGACTCTTCCAGGCTAATATAACTAATAAAAAGATGGCAGTGAGACAACTATAGTACTGGTAGTTCGAAACATATTGTTGGTTTTAGAGCCCCCACTTTCGAAATGCTTTAACCCTTAGCTGATGAACGTTTGTTAGAACAGTAACAGTATGCCAAGTATGCACCTCATGTCAATATGATCCAAACCTTTGGGAAATTTTCCAACCGTTTCGTTGGGCTTAATCCTCCAAGCTCCAACTTTGGATTGTGCGTACCCCAATCGCTTCTAAATTATTTCTGAATATTATTGTATTTCCATTATCGGTAGAAATGTACAACTTTTCAAACGCATTTATATTTGAAATAAGTGTAGCAAGATTATTTCCCTTAGGGAACACGCATATCAGCACGAGTTTTCTGTTCAAAAAATTGGGTTCATAAAGCGTCATTATAGTTTGGTTATCCACGCAGCTCGTTTCCTGCTCCTAAATGAAACTATAATAACTATATATAACAACAAGAGAGAACGCTATAGTCGAGTTCCCCGACTATCTGATACCCGTTACTCAGATAGTGGAAGTGCGGGAAAGAGTTTTCAACGCTGACAGTTTTTGGCGGTTTGTTGGCGTTAGAGTGGGCGTGGCCAAAAGTTTTTTGGCGAATAGATAGAAATTTACAAGACTAATACAAAAATGAAAAAATATCAAAACATTTTTCAAAAGTGTGGGCGTGGCAGCTTTGGGCGGTTTGTGGGCGTTAGAGTGGGCGTGGCAACATGAATCGACAAACTTGCGCTGCTTCTATGTCTTGGGAGTCTGTATGCTTAATCTCAACTTTCTAGCTTTTGTTGTTCCTGAGATCTCAGCGTTCATACGGACGGACAGACAGACAGACGGACAGACAGACGGACGGACAGACGGACATGGCCAGATCGACTCGACTATTGATCCTGATCAAGAATATATATACTTTATATGGTCGGAAACGCTTCCTTCTGCCTGTTACATACTTTTCAACGAATCTAGTATACCCTTTTACTCTACGAGTAACGGGTATAATAAACATACCAGGAGGGCATGTCGATAAAGAACACTTTCCTTTAACTTTTTTAAGTCAAATCAGTTTCGCTTATATGCTATATAATCACATTGGGCATTTATCTTTTAGTAAAAAAACAAGAGAGAACGCTATAGTCGAGTTCCCCGACTATCTGATACCCGTTACTCAAGTGCGAAGGAGTGTCTTCAACTCTGACAGTTTTTGGCGGTTTGTGGGCGTTGGAGTGGGCGTGGCAAAATGTGTTTTGGCAAATTGATAGAAATTTACAAGACTAATACAAAAATGAAAAAATATCAAAACATTTTTCAAAAGTGTGGGCGTGGCAGCTTTGGGCGGTTTGTGGGCGTTAGAGTGGGCGTGGCAAAAAGTTTTTTAGCAAATCGATAGAAATTAACAAGACCAATACAAAAATTAAAAAATATCAAAATATTTTTCAAAAGTGTGGGCGTGTCAGTTTTGGGCGGTTTGTGGGCGTTAGAGTGGGCGTGGCAACATGAATCGACAAACTTGCGCTGCTTCTATGTCTCTGGAGTCTGTATGCTTAATCTCACCTTTCTAGCTTTTGTAGTTCCTGAGATCTCGACGTTCATACCGACGGACAGACGGACGGACAGACATGGCCAGATCGACTCGGCTATTGATCCTGATCAAGAATATATATACTTTATATGGTCGGAAACGCTTCCTTCTGCCTGTTACATACTTTTCAACGAATCTAGTATACCCTTTTACTCTACGAGTAGCGGGTATAACTACGAAATGTCTTTGGAAAGTGTCTGGTGAGTTGCATATTCTGCATCTTTCTTACCTACCTTATCTGGCTTATAGATGAGTTAAGATTGATGGATGACTTCTGCTCACTTGCAGGTTAGTGGTTTAAAATATTCAATTTCATTCTAATTAATTTAAATGACACTGAAAATCACATCGGTCGATCACCAAGAACATCGCCATCAGTTCCTGTTTTACAGTATCTTTGTCTGGGGAATATCTTGTATAACACTAGGTATAATTATATTGATGAATCATCTTTGGAAAGAGGATCTCCAGAAATGGAACTGGTTCCCCCTTGTAGGCTTTTTTTTGTGCTCGGTGGAACGTACGTCTCTATGGCAGAAGTCGCTTTAAAGCGTTACAATTTATTACCTTTTAACTTCAATTCATAGTTTATAAGTGGTCTTCGTGGGCTTATTATCGGGGTCTTTTTCTGATCCTATGTGCGATGCGAGTGCTCCATCGTGGATTAGGTATCTTAATATGTGTGCTGCTTATTTTTAAGCACAGCACCTATCGCCTGCTCATTAATAAGTAAGTTCTCCTTAAATCTTTTTTTTGTTTTTTCTTTAATGATATAACTATATTATAATCAGAATTCGTGGTGAGAGCCCGATGCACAAATCATGTTTGATTATTGAACCAATAAAATTTAAAATTGTCTATAAATATTATAATTTTAAAATAGTCCTTTAAAGTGAAACAATTTCTAAGCAACAAACTTGTTAATAATCAGAGCTATGATATAATTATCGATTGATAACGTCCCGGCTTGCAAAACAGTCCTAAGTGATAAGTGGATGAAAATTGTAAATAATATAATGAAAATTGAACGAATGAACAGGACTTTTAAAAGGACAATCTAGATATGTACATTTTCCTAGCAGATATGCGCTAAATGTTATTACAATGACAGGCCTACGAAATAGTTTTGCTTTGTAAAGTACAAATAATTAACTAAAGTTTGCAAGGAAGCTGTTGTTTCACTTATTTTCATAACACTTCCTTTAAAATTAAAGACACGTGTAACCGCTCTAAGGGTTTTACACTCACATTTTATGTCCTTAGTGAAAAGCTGGACACTTCTCACCGGTTACATATGCTCCCACATCGAAAACAAGCAATTTACTTTTATCATTGACCAAAAATATCAAGAACCACGAAAAATTGTGATAAAAGCCAATTATTTCGGCTAATGATAAAAGCCAATTTCCTTTTTCACTTTATGAGGGAACTACCTTTAGAGTCTGCAGTCGCTTTCTCTACGCGATCTATACTGCAGATACACAAACAACTGATGCGGGAACACTCGAGATCAACAGGAAGAAGATGCTGCTGGCCACTTTCTCAGACGAAGTTTGCGTTCTATTTAGCTCGCCCAGAGAACGCGAGTCTGCTGACGTTATTTAACAGTATGTAGAGCTATTTAAGGAATGGGCCAAAAGGTGGAACCTGTCATAGCAACCACTTGGATGTGCGATGCAGAACAAGTCGTTAAGAGCCATTACCGGCTGCGAATGGTACGTGAGTAACAAGACTCTGCACAGAGATCTTGGCATACATACGGTGGAAGATCAGATCTCCCGCCATTCCAGCCGGTACAACGAAGACGGATGTCGCACAGTAAGGCGATTGAAAAGGAGACAAAATCTCTTTAATTTAACCTAAAGAACTACAATTATAATGTACTAAATTTATATATACATATATAAAACTTGGAGACAATGACGCAGCCCAAGTTTGTTGACCCATGTTGCCACGCCCACTCTAACGCCCACGAGCCGCCCCTTTTTTTATTTTTTGGCTATCGATATGCAAAATGAATGTTAAAATTTCTAGTTGCACCTCCACTAGCTGGGTAACAGGTATTTGATAGTCGAGGATCTGGACTAGAGAGTTTTTTCTTGTTTTGAAATATTATCGCATTTCCAATTATCGGTAGATTTGTAAAGCTTTTTAAACATACAAGTATTAATACATATATACAACGAGTGTACTAAGATTGTGTCCCTTAGGGAACATGCATATCAGCTCGAGCTTTCTGTTCAAAAAATTTAATTTGAAATAAAGCTATATAAATTATACAAATTATTCATAGAGCGTCAATATAGTTTGGTTATCCACGCAGAACGTTTCCTGCCCTCAAATGAAACTTAAATTGCTTGGGACATTTCTTGTATTAAGCTTGGCAAAATTCGGAGCGGTTTATACAGACTCTAATTATACCGAAGCGAAATCATGTGTAAAATGTGATAATAATTGTAACGATGACGACGATCTATGGCACTGCATTCGAATTTGTTGCCCTCGTAAAAATACTATGGCCAATGGCGGTTGTAGTTTTGAGGAACAACTCTTCCGAACAAAACTTAATTTAAACATAAAACTCGATGACAATTCGACAGAGACCCTATATTTCAACAACCAAACCCTGCTTACAACGCCGTTTTGGGATATAGATGAAATGATCGGTCTGAGCAGAGATGAGTACACGTTGTACAAGGTATAACCCAGATCTATGCTATATTTTCCTGTCTATTAGACAGAACAGAATAATTCCGATTATTTTCAGAACGGAACCATATATATTCACTCCGACAAGAGGCTCAAGTCCAAAGAGGAATACTGTTTCTATCCCCATCAGATTTATTCGGACTTCCCAGAAACCATATGGATTGTTTTACACGAGTGGTCATCGATAGCGATACCAGGAGCTTACGTGCGTAAGGCAATGTCTATAAAGAAAACTTTCCGTAAAATCTTTAATTCTCAGAGTTTTCTTTAGTCACATCAGTTTCTCTTATATGCTATATCTTAACAATTGGCATTTATCTTTTCGTAAAAGAACTACGAAATGTCTTTGGAATGTGCCTAGTGAGTTGCATATTCAGCATATTTCTTGCCTACCTGATCTGGCTTATAGATGAATTAAGATTGATAGATAACTTTTGCTCACTGGCAGGTTAGTGGTTTAATGTATTTTATTTATAAATATTATATTTAAATATAAAATAAGCATAAAAATAAATTGTACCTTTATTTTTACTGAATTTGTGTTCTACAGGTTATATCTCGTACTTCATTGATTGTGCCTCTTATCTTTGGCTATCTGTAAATAGCTTTTGTTTATGGAAGAAAATCTCATCGGTCGATCGCCAAGAACATCGCCATCAGTTTCTGTTTTACAGTATCTTTGTCTGGGGCATATCTGCTATTCCACTAGGTATAATCTTATGGATGAATCAACAGTGGGAAGAGGATCTTCAAAAATGGAACTGGTTACCTTTAGTTGGCTTTAGTAGATGCTCAGTGGAGGGTACGTCTCTATGGGCGAAGTATTTTTAAAGTATTAACCTTTCTTACCTTTTAACTTCAATTTACAGTTTATAAGCTAGCATCCTGGGTTTATTATCTTGGACCCTTTACGATCCTTAGTGCGATAAATATTATTATGTTTGTTCTGACTATCAAACAAATTAAAAAAACGAAAAGGGAAATCAATAAGTTAACAATACGACCAGATCGTACCCCAGCTTGCCTTGCCGTCGATTTTCAAAAGTAAGTGCTTTAACCTTCGAGCTTATGATCCTTAAATATATTACTACATTTTCTCATCCAAGGACTCTATCATATCTGCGGATCTTCGCTATTATGGGCGGATCGTGGATATTATTCCTAGTTTCGGTTATAGAATTGAATAGCATCATTTGGAATATTTTCGTTATACTAATCCGAGGGCTCCATTGTGGTTTTGGTATATTAATATGTGTGCTGCTTATTTTTAAGCGCAGCACCTTTCGCCTGCTCATTAATAAGTAAGTTATCGCCAAATCCGTATTATCTTATCATACCTGTTATTCGTAGAGTAAAAGTGTATACTGGATTTGTTGAAAAGTATGTAACAGGCAGAAGGAAGCGCTTCCGACCATATAATGTAAATATATTCTTGATCGGGATCAATAGCCGAGTCGATCTGGCTATGTCCGTCCGTCTATCCGGCCATATGAACGCCGAGATCGCAGAAACTCTAAATGCTAGAAAGTTGAGATTAAGCATACAGACTCCAGAGACATAGACGCAGCGCAAGTGTGTTGACCCATGTTGCCACGCCCACAAACCGCCCAAAACTGCCACGCCAACACTTGTAAAAATGTTTTGATATTTTTTTTGTTTATGTCTTGTAAATTGCTGTCGACTTGCCAAAAAACTTTTTGATTAATAAGGTCCCGCTTTGCAAAACGGACGGTACATTGGCGAAAAGGATTGATTTCCACTTAGCTCTTTTTTTTATGTAACATTCACACCTACATTGAATGGTAAATATATTATATACACTTAGCATTC
The DNA here is from genome assembly GCF_016746365.2 of Drosophila yakuba. Classification (NCBI taxonomy): domain Eukaryota; kingdom Metazoa; phylum Arthropoda; class Insecta; order Diptera; family Drosophilidae; genus Drosophila; species Drosophila yakuba. The sequence goes on along the minus strand of NC_052528.2, from coordinate 5,028,079 downwards.
TGCAAGCCAATCGGCATTAGTTTTAATACTCTGTTATAATTAAACTGTATACACTTCACTTAAATTATAATTTAAATTGATCGAATGAACAGCACTATTAAGTGGACAATTATTGGAGGCATTGCTTAAACGGTTGTGATTCTCCTAGCAGGTTATTGCAAAAACAGACAAATTATTTTGTCTCTATAGGGTACCAAGTTCCAGTGTTGGTTAAAAATAAATTTACTTCAGCTTGCAAGGAAGCTGTTGTTTTACTTTTTACATAACAGTAACTGTTTAATAAAAGGGACGTTTGTCTAAACTGTCACCGAATGTGTGATATATATTTTATCATATGGAACTTTGACATTTTATGTCTCTAGTGAACACCTGGACACTTTTCTCGACGTTTACATGTGCTCCCACGACGAAAAACAATTGAAAGCAATTTACTTTTATCATTGACATCAAGAACCACGGAAAATTGTGAGAAAAGCCAATTATTTCGGCTAATGATAAAAATGCCAATTTCCTTTTTCACTTTATGAGGGAACTACCTTTAGAGTCTGCAGTCGCTTTCTCTACGCGATCTATACTGCAGATACACAAACAACTGATGCGGGAACACTCGAGATCAACAGGAAGAAGATGCTGCTGGCCACTTTCTCAGACGAAGTTTGCGTTCTATTTAGCTCGCCCAGAGAACGCGAGTCTGCTGACGTTATTTAACAGTATGTAGAGCTATTTAAGGAATGGGCCAAAAGGTGGAACCTGTCATAGCAACCACTTGGATGTGCGATGCAGAACAAGTCGTTAAGAGCCATTACCGGCTGCGAATGGTACGTGAGTAACAAGACTCTGCACAGAGATCTTGGCATACATACGGTGGAAGATCAGATCTCCCGCCATTCCAGCCGGTACAACGAAGACGGATGTCGCACAGTAAGGCAATTGAAAAGGAGACAAAATCTCTTTAATTTAACCTAAAGAACTACAATTATAATGTACTAAATTTATATATACATATATAAAACTTGGAGACAATGACGCAGCCCAAGTTTGTTGACCCATGTTGCCACGCCCACTCTAACGCCCTCAAGCCGCCAATTATCGGTAGATTTGCACATAATATGTGCAACGAGTGTACCCAGATTGTATCCCTAAGGGAACACGGATATCAGCACGAGTTCTCTGTTGAAAAAATTTGATTAGAAATAAAGCTAAGCAAATAATAAAAATTATTCATAAAGCGTCAATATAGTTTGGTTATCCACGCAGAACGTTTCCTGCCCTCAAATGAAACTTAAATTGCTTGGGACATTTCTTGTATTAAGCTTGGCAAAATTCGGAGCGGTTTATACAGACTCTAATTATACCGAATCGAAATCATGTGTAAAATGTGATAACAATTGTAACGATGACGACGATCTCTGGCACTGCATTCGAATTTGTTGCCCTCGTAAAGATATGATGGCCAATGGCGGTTGTAGTTTTAAGGAACAACTCTTCCGAACAAAACTTAATTTAAACATAAAACTCGATGACAATTCGACAGAGACCCTATATTTCAACAACCAAACCCTGCTTACAACGCCGTTTTGGGATATAGATGAAATGATCGGTCTGACCAGAGATGAGTACACGTTGTACAAGGTATAACCCAGATATATGCTATATATTTCTGTCTATTAGACAGAACAGAATAATTCCGATTAATTTCAGAACGGAACCATATATATTCACTCCGACAAGAGGCTCAAGTCCAAAGAGGAATACTGTTTCTATCCCCATCAGATTTATTCGGACTTCCCAGAAACCATATGGATTCTTTTACACGAGTGGTCATTATTAAAGATACCAGGAACTTATGAGCGTAAGGGCATGTCTATAAAGACAACTTTCCTTTAAGTCTCATAGTCTTTTTAGTCACATCAGTTTCTCTTATATGCAATATCTTCACAATCGGCATTTATCTTTTCGTAAAAGAACTACGAAATGTCTTTGGAATGTGCCTAGTGAGTTGCATATTCTGCATATTTCTTACATACCTGATCTGGCTTATAGATAAATTAAGATGGATTGATGACTTCTGCTCACTGGCAGGTTAGTGATTTAATATATTTAAATATAAGAGAAACATCAAAAATAAATTTTACCTTTATTTTTACTGAATTTGTGTTCTACAGGTTATATCTCTTACTTCTTTGACTTTGCCTCTTCTGTTTGGCTCTCTGTAATTAGCTTTTGTTTATGGAAGCAAATCACAGGGCTCGGTCGCCAAGAACATCGCCATCAGTTTCTGTTATACAGTATCTTTGTCTGGGGCATTTCTACCATCCCACTCGGTATCATCTTTTTGATAAATCAACTTTGGGAAAAGGATCTCCAGAAATGGAACTGGTTACCCTTAGTAGGCTTCAGTAGATGCTCGGTGGAGGGTACGTCTCTATGCCAGAAGACGTTTTAAAGTTTTAACCTATCACACCTTTTATTTCCAATTCACAGTCTATAAGTGGTCGTCCTGGGTTTATTACCTGGGGCCTTCTATTACTATTTGTATCATTAATATTATTATATTCGTTCTGACCATCAAACACATTAAAAAAACGAAAAGAGAAATCAATAAGTTAACGCATCGACCAGATGGAACCACAATGTGCCTTACTGTCGATTTTCATAAGTAAGTTCTTTAACCTTGGAGCTTATAATCCTTTATTATAATTAGTACATCTTCTCATTCAAGGACCCTATTATATCTTCGGATCTTCGCCATTATGGGCGGATCTTGGATACTGTTCTACGTTTCGATGCTAGAATTGAATTCCAAATTTTGGAATATTTTCGTTATACTAATTCGAGTGCTCCATCGTGGTTTTGGTATCTTAATATGTCTGTTGCTCTTTTTTAAGCGCAGCACCTATCGCCTGTTCATTAATAAGTAAGTTCTCCTCAAATTATATTTTTTCTTTAATGACATAAGTATATTATAATCAGAATTCGTGGTGAGAACTTTTAACACAGCCCGATGCACAAATCATGTTTGATTATTGATGAACCAATGTTATTCAACACTGTCTACAAATATTTTAATTTTAAAATAGGCTTATAAAGTGAAACAATTTTTATTTTATTCAAAATAATAATGATTTACAATTTTTATATAAGTTAAAAGCTTCGAGAAAGTCTATAGGTCATGTTAATAATCAGGGCTATGATGTAGTTATCGATTGATAATATCTGGGTTGCAAAACGATCAATGGCGAAAAAGGAATTTATTCCACTTAACTCTTTTTATACACATTACTGGTAGAGTAAAAGGGTATACTTGATTCGTTTGTGATATGTTATTTTTCTGCAGATATGCGCTAGAAGATAATTTACACAGCCAAACTATTTCGTAGGTCTGTCTTTGTTGAGTCCAAATACATAAACTGTGATTTGCTGTTGGAAGCTGTCGTTTTACTACTTTTATAATTAAAGCGAAGTGGAAAAAGCTTTAAACTGTGTGACACCAAATGGGTTTTATATCAAATTATGGGATATATTTATATTTTACAACTTTACACTTTTCTACATCGAAAAATAATGGAAAGCAATTTACTTTTATCATTTCCCAAATAATACCCCAATTACATCAAGAGCCACAACACTTTTATTTCGGCTAATGATAAATGCGAATTTTATATATTTATATTATTCACTCCGACAAGGAGCTCAAGACCAAAGAGGAATACTGTTTCTATCCTCATCAGATTTATTCGGACTTCGGATTGTTTTACACGAGTGGTCATCGATAGCGATACCAGGACCGTAAGGCAATGTCTATAAAGAAAACTTTCTATCATATCTGCGGATCTTCGCTATTATTGACGCATCGTGGATATTATACCTAGTTTCGGTTATAGAATTGAATAGCATCATTTGGAGCAGCACCTTTCGCCTGCTCATTAACAAGTAAGTTATCGCCAAATCCGTATTATCTTATCATACCCGTTATTCGTAGAGTAAAAGTGTATACTGGATTTGTTGAAAAGTATGTAACAGGCAGAAGGAAGCGCTTCCGACCATATAATGTAAATATATTCTTGATCGGGATCAATAGCCGAGTCGATCTGGCTATATCCGTCCGTCTATCCGGCCATATGAACGCCGAGATCGCAGAAACTCTAAATGCTAGAAAGATGAGATTAAGCATACAGACTCCAGAGACATTGACGCAGCGCAAGTTTGTTAACCCATGTTGCCACGCCCACAAACCGCCCAAAACTGCCACGCCAACACTTGTAAAAATGTTTTGATATTTTTTTTGTTTATGTCTTGTAAATTGCTGTCGACTTGCCAAAAAACTTTTTGATTAATAAGGTCCCGCTTTGCAAAACGGACGGTACATTGGCGAAAAGGATTGATTTCCACTTAGCTCTTTTTTTTATGTAACATTCACACCTACATTGAATGGTAAATATATTATATACACTTAGCATTCTGCAAGCCAATCGGCATTAGTTTTAATACTCTGTTATAATTAAACTGTATACAATTCACTTAAATTATAATTTAAATTGATCGAATGAACAGCACTATTATGTGAAAAACAAGAGAGAACGCTATAGTCGAGTTCCCTGACTATCTGACACCTGTTACTCAGCTAGTGGAAGGGAGAAGGAGAGTCTTAAACACAGTTTTTGGCGGTTTGTAGGCGTTAGAGTGGGCGTGGCAAAAAGTTTTTTGGCAAATCGATAGAAATTTACAAAACCAATACAAAAATGAAAAAATATCAAAACATTTTTCAAAAGTGTGGGCGTGGCAGTTTTGGGCGGTTTGTGGGCGTTAGAGTGGGCGTGGCAACATGAATCGACATACTTGCGCTGCGTCTATGTCTCTGGAGTCTGTATGCTTAATCTCAACTTTTGTAGTTCCTGAGATCACAGCGTTCATACGGACGGACAGACGGACGGACATGGCCAAATCGACTCGGCTATTGATCCTGATCAAGAATATATATACTTTATATGGTCGGAAACGCTTCCTTCTGCCTGTTACATACTTTTCAACGAATCTAGTATACCTTTTTACTCTACGAGTAACGGGTATGATTATTTGAGGCATTGCTTAAACGGTTGTGATTCTCCTAGCAGGTTATTGCAAAAACAGACAAATTATTTTGGCTCTATAGGGTACCAAGTACCCGTGTTGGTTAAAAATAAATTTACTTCAGCTTGCAAGGAAGCTGTTGTTTTACTTTTTACATAACACTAACTGTTTAATAAAAGGAACGTTTGTCTAAACTGTTTGTCACCGAATGTGTGAAATATATATATTGTCATATGGAACTTTGACATTTTATGTCTCTAGTGAACACCTGGACACTTTTCTCGACGTTTACATGTGCTCCCACAACGAAAATCAATTGAAAGCAATTTGTTTATATCATTTCCCAAAAAATTGCCCCAAAATAGCGAGAACCGCGGCACATTGTCATTTATTTCGGCTAATGATAAATGCGAATTTCTTTCTTCGCTTTCGTTTGCATTGAACTGGAAATATATTTTGGCAGGCAAGTGAATAAATAAAATTGCCGGCAAAATTTATTTGGAGAAGGTCAAAGTCGACTTACCTGGCCATGTTACGTCCTTGCAAGCTTTCTACTGCTTGTCCTTCGTTGTGTTCGCAGTTCCAAGTGAAATCTACATGCAGGATGACGATGGTGCTCTGCTTTCTGCTCCCGCTCCTTTTTATCCTGCTCCCTATTCAGCTGCCGACTTTGTCCCAATATCCAGACGGACGGCAGCCACTTAGATCGTTTGTCCCTGTCTTTTGGACCTGCTCCTTTCTCTTTCTTATGCTCAGATGGTTGATTGAGTTTGAGATTTATGCCTTAAGTGGTGCTGGGGGATTTGTTATCTTGTCCTTTTTGGCCTGGCCTATACGCATATCGTTTGTTTGCCTTGCTTTCCTTGCCGTAGCTCTGATTCCGCTAAAAATGGTAGAATAAGAACAGTTTTATAGTTGATGATGATGCTGATGCAGATGATGATGATGATGCTCTGCGGTTCCCTTTTTGCTTTCAATTTACATAAGCAGCAGCATCATTAATATTGCAAATGTGTGTGTGGGGTGCACGGATAAAAATAATGATGTAATACTAACTTTTCAATTCAAATAAGAGATATTGTATTGATACCTATACCTACAAAAATACATTTAAAATTAATTAGAAAAATATTTTATTATTCTTATATTTCAAAGGAAATTCTACCTATATTCTGTATATCCTGGCTTCAAATTCGATAAATTAGTTAAATATCCAAAAGGTGTTGTTGAGCTCTTGAAATTGCACCTATGTAGGCTTTTGTTCAATTATCCCCGTTTAATGAATTAATCTTATTTTTTCGGTGTCTATGCGTGCCTGTTTTTGTTTTCTTTTCAGTTCGCTTTGAGCACTTCTGTAATTTCATTTCCATCCTTAACAAATTTAGCTTGTTGTAGACATTTATCATACGCCCTGTGTGCCATGCGTTCTTCCCACCATAAATCACTCACCTTTGCCCAACTCCCGCTTCCCTTTGGGACTCCAATTCTCCAAATAAAAATGACCAAATGCAATTATAATACGCCATCCAAACAACTTTTAATGCCAACTGACAGCTGCCCAAAGTCTGCTCATTGAAATCGTTGTGTGTTGTTTTATGTTTCGGGCCAAATGGTATGGATTGTGCGCTGATTGATTGTTTAGGCCGGATTGTCCAGCTTAAAGAAGGTGGTTTTGGAAGAACAAGATTTTTAAAACTTGAAAGCTAGAATCGTCCACCAATTAGTTTTTAGAGCACGTTCAGTTTTAAAAATAGGTAATTTAAATACTTTGGAGATGAAAAATTTAAACATTTTTTTTACCTTACAGCATTGTTTTTCCACGTTTTCCACCTTTAAGAATTTAAAATATTTAGTTCCCTGTATGAGTAATTGGCTCTGATTGCGTGGCGCGGGTTTCGGGGGTTCAGGGTCCAGAGTCCCAAGTCCGCAGGAGTTTAGGTGTTTCAAAAAGCACAACTTATGTAAAACCAATGTTGCAGCACTCAAAAACAAGAACGGGCCCCATATAAACAGAAGATGTACTATAGAAAGCCCAAAAAACACGCCCATTAACGCCCATAACTCTTTTATGGCTGCCCCGCCCCCTGTTTGTGTCCCCAGAGAAAAGGCTCGATTAGGGGGCAGTGGAAGGGGGCGTGTACTATCAGCTGTTTTCCATTATGACTTCAGCGGAAATACACAAGCAAGTGGAAAACAGTCGAGGAAAAGCGGAAGCAAAAAAAACCGCCAGTGGTGGTGCAAACACAGTAACACACTAAGGCACATGAAAGCCCGTTTACACACGCAAGGCGATAAAAATAAAGCGAAGTCCACGAAACGAAAGGCAAAAATTGGAACTAAATGCGTATACGTAATGTGATACAACCCACCCACAAAAAATAAGAACTACAGAGTGATAAAACAGTGGTGACGTTGACGACGGCGTTGGCGCTTCTCAACAACCCTAAAATAAAAGGGCAACAGAGGGACGAAGCTTTAAATAGTTTTCTTTGAAACATTTCCTATAAACTCAAGTTCAAATATAAGTATGCAGAAATCACGACTTATTGCGTAGCTAATTTTTTGTAGTTACGAATAACTAGTTAACTTCCTTTTGTAGTTCATTCATTCATCGATAAGGTTAAGCAAAAAAAAATGCCAGCAAAAAGTGGAATCGAAATGAAAAACAAGATTTCGTGGAAATGCCGTGGTGAAAATCGAAAACCGAGAAAAGCGAAACAAAAAATGGTATAACCACACAAACTCACTCATACAGACACACAAAGCTACTTAAGCCCGGACACATCACACGTTCAAGCGAGGGGAACCCCTTGACAGCTGCCATGGCAAACGTGCGAAAGAGACGGGCGGTGGGAGCGACAGGGACGGGCAGAAACAAACAATGGGACACGGAGCTTGTCACTTTATTTGGCTCGATTTCAATGCACTGCCGACTTGGGCATATTAGTATGCAAAACTGATAATCAATAGGCGACGACTCAATGCCCGACGCTCAGTGGAGATTATGGCGCAATTTGCATACGGGCATGTGCCAGTCGAAGATGTCGCCACACGTATCCGTTATCCCGGGAAATCCCCTGAATTCGTCCACTTAATTCCCTCCAACGAAGGACTCGACGTCGTTTGAGCCAACTGCCAGAGCGATTATTTGCCCTTAATTGAAATAAGAGATAATGACTCCAAAAAGGTTTCAGTCTAACTGGCCCGCAAACATTGATTGCATAGATCAAACATTTAAAAGCCTATAAAACTTGAAATATCAATTGTGGCAAATTCAAACATGTTCTTAAAATCTTAGTCTAAATATAAGCACACGTTTATTTTGAATAAATAATTATTATGGCAATGCCAATTGCAACAGTTCATGTATTTTGGGTAATACCTTTTAACGTTTTCCCCAAGCATTTATTCATCAACATCTGCACGAGAAATTTTATACCATTTGCTTTCCTAATATTTTGAAATGAGAGCTGGAAATACCATAAATATGAAATGCTAAACCTTTTCAATGGTTCCTTACGACCTCTTCGCTGATATTTTCCAATAACTCTCTGGGGATTTTATGGTCGCAATTTGCAATTTATCATCAATTTGATGTGCAAACGGCCGAACATTAAAGTGGCTCAAATGGTGAATGTAACAAAGGGCAATAAAGACGTATGTATATGGTTGCACCAGGCGGTTGACTATCCCCCATCCAGATCCATAAGCGTTAAGCTTGATTTTCTATTGATTTCTGGTCAGAAGCTCGCTCCTATCACCTGAAATTCTGAGTCAAATGCACTTGCTACTCCTACACGAGGCGAAATATCACACTCATTGATTTCACTTTTAAAAGTTGCTGCTGAGTAGGAAAATTGAATCCCAGTACTGTATAATGTTACACATACATTATAGCCCCAGCTCTTTTTTTATTAGAGTACCAGAGCTTGAAAGTACTTAACTTAAGCGGAAATCTTCAACATTAAAATTCACTCAAATTTATTGATTGCATCACTCGAAGAATTAGGAAAATATATTTTATTTCATAAATACATACATACAGTACAAAGTTATTTAAGCATTTGGCTTTAGAAGCAGAAGGGTTTGGTACAGCAATTTTCTTCAAGTGTTCCTGAGTGAACTCTTCAGCAGAATAGCAAAAACTATAGCATACTTATGGGCCGCTTTGAGAGTTGCCATAAGACGCTTAATAACTGTGAGTAGTGCCCAGCAGAGACCTGGAGTAGGAGGGGGCATGGCAAGGACATGGGCGGCGAATTGACGGTACTCCGTCCGATGTACGTGCCAATGGCCGTAGTCGCAGTAATAAACACACGCACAGCCCAGTTAACACAGAAATATGCCCCAAGTGTCGGGGCGGGCGATGATGAGTGGGGAAAGCGGTGGTGAATGCGAGAGAAAGCCCAAGGAAATGGGAAATGGATTTTCAGTGGCCTTTGTAATTGTTGTTTTTTGTATTATTCTTGTTTTTCTTTTATTTTTTTTTGTATAATTACTGCGATAGAGCTTGTTTTTCTGTGTATGTGGATTGCTGTCCTGTGGTAAGCACACATAACGGTAATTTAATTAACATACATAAACACTCACACCGGCACACATAAGAAGAATGTGGCACACAAAAGAAGGTGAAAGGTGTTTGGGAGGGGGTTACTTCTTTGGGCACTTACGAATCGGTTTCAGAAACTTTTCGACCTTTTGTAATCGATATTTAAATGGGGGCTTAACGCGCCTTTAATTTAGATATTTATACCCTCGGAAATCATTTGACAACTTGAAATATTTGCATTAATATGAATTCTTGATTTGATCAACGAGCGCACACAAATTTAGGTTATTTTTTTTATGCATTTATAATTTTGTAAATTTTTTTATGATTTAACTATTTATCTTTAAAGGTGTGTTTACAGGTTTCTTTTTTGGTGTTATTAAGTTAACTTTTTGCTGCTTTGCCGCCGGATGTTGCACGTTTTGCCAGCACTTCCGCTTCCTGCTTTGCGACCGAACCAACCGTCGAGAAACGCGTTCCGCAAGCGAATAAACAAACGGACTTCCACCGCACTTTTGTCGCACTTCCACGACCAGTGTTGCCGTGCTGAAAGTCCTGCGCAGTGCGAAGTCGAGAAAGTTGGGCGAGGAGAGCGACGACTTTCTCTCTCCCGCTCTCTGCGAAATGCAACCTGCTGACAGAACATCTGTGTTTTTGTTATTATGCTTTTGTGACGACAACAGCAACAGCTATAGCAACAACTGCAGCCGTTCAATTGCAATTGTGGCGACTGAACATCCAGATATTTCAATTACACTCACTCGTGAGTCGGGGTCACCGAAAATAACTGCCGACAAATTGATGGCACACAAACGATTTGCGGGCTCATTTTGATTGATTAATGCGATGAGTACATATGCACGTCCAGTGATTAATTCAATTTGACATTCATTTAAAAGGGAAACCAAGCAAAAAGACGAAACCCCTTGACAATTTGTCTAAGAAAGTTCTTATCATCAGAAATATAAACTATGAATATCAGTATGTGTAAAAAGAACAAATACAAATTATAGATATCTGTTTTTTACCCCTTTATCGAGCTATAAATGTAAAAGTGGTTAAAGGTAGTTATATTTGCTTGTGCTCCTTTCATATTACAATAAAGCCACAATTAACTAATAATCAGATAGTGGTAACAATAATAGGGCGTTATAAGAAACCACGTTTTTCCAAACACAAATGTCTGGCTAGGACAGCTGAAGTACAGCTCCTTTTTTGCAGGACGACTTGCACACAAATGCAGGATTTTGTGCCTCGTCGACGGCGCCGCTTAATGTCAAGGTTTTTTGGCTGCTGCTGAAAGTGCAGCAGGAAAAACAGAACAGAACGGCACGTGTCCTGCCCCCCCAAATGAAAAGGGGCCCGAAGGAGGGTCGATTATGCCATTACCAGGGCAATCCTGCACCTCTCCTCCCCTGGATATCCCGTACCCCAAGCCCCGTCTGCGCCGCGCATGAATGAGCAAAAATGCCGCGACAGACCTGATTCGAAAGCCAATGTCAAGTGCACGCGGCACAAGGATATGGAGGCAGAAGAACACGTTACTGTCACCCTTGTACCCCGCCGACAGCTTCCCTTCCCCTCTGCCCTGAGCAGCTACAGTAGAGCTTCTTAAAATATACCTTTGGTTTTCAATAATATTGGGAATCTTTTATGTAGACTGGATACTTTGTACACATAATTCAGAATTTCATATTTGGCAAAGTTCAACGTACACAATCTGGACTGTACCTCCTCAGGGAGCATTAGGACGATCGCTGTTGCGATGGCACACTCACCTAAATCGTAGTGTATCTATATTTTATGTGCCATCGATTGCAGTCAATTGCCCCCTTGCCACAATCTGTCCTTATACCCGAAAATTGTCTCATGCTCTGTGTCCTGGCACGAATTATTGTCCTTATTGCAACACCGCAGGCCCATTCACTTGAGTACCAATTAGTGACTATATGCTCAATGTTTGCCAATATCAAACATCAGGTCCTTCGTCAATTAGCTTGTTAATTTGGAAAATAAACAGTAGTTCAGACGATTTCAAAGCTGCTAAAGCCACTTACCGTAGCTACGCGTAGATGGGATAACATTAAAAATAATACATGTTATCGATCTTTATTTAGTTAACTAACTTAGTGCACCTTTAATAAGAGTACTTTTTAATATGACTTAATGACCACGTAATAAAAATAAAAGGGCCCTCAAAAAATCTAACATAAGATAAAAACATTTCTCATTTGATATTTATTCAATGTTGTGTATTATTTCATGTAAGTTTTGAACTTATTTATAATAGATAACCTATTGTGAATAAACTACAATTGTTTCGTTTTTCTTCTTTACTGAGTGACTCTCAGCTGCAGAGGATTGGCTGCTTGGCATAACTTGTTTAGTACTTCTTAAAATTTCTCCAAAAAACTCTTTATAACTTAAGACTCGAGAACGAATTTCCAGGGACAAAAATAAATTACATGTGGTCTACTAAAACTAGAATTTACACCTAAGGAAGAGGTTCGACCAATCCATTCACGACCAGGTCTTGGGAACACTGAACGGCCCGAATCGCTGGTGACTATCAACGCCCCGCACAGCAAAGTAATACCTCTGGTTCTCCTGGAACTGATTCAAGGTTACGGCCATAGGCAGCAACATAGCGTTGACATCGCCCACATGCCGCCAGCTATCCGTGCTCGGCTCGTGAATCGTCTCCTGGTATGCATAGATCTGGTACGTAACGCACTCTGCGAACCGCGGGCTCGTATCCTCCAGCGTCCAGGATATAACGATGCCAGTGTCAAGGAGACTTATTCGAATAACTGGTCGCGAAGGAGGCACTTTCCAGGATGGATTAAAGGGCTGGGCGGGAGACGTGGGCAGTGGCGCAGGATGTGAATATCGTAAACGAGAGGCTGCAGGAGGGGTATTCTCTGAACGTATCTGCATAGTTACGTTTGAGCCCAAGGAACTTCGCTGACCTGTGGGTAAGTTTGGAAATTAGTACGCTGAATATTTTGGATGTAATGATTTTCCAGCTTACCTCCTCCATTGTTCTGGACTAACTGTCGCGCATTAACGCGACTAAGTTGCATTGGAGAAGCTCGCACCACATTTCCGCCTCCTCGTCCTCCTCTTGTCGCTGCTGCAGCCTGAGCATTCCGCTTAACCGCCGCATTGGATGCCTGACGCAAGCGCGTGTTAGCCTCGATTTGAGCCTGGGCAGCCCTTGCCGCCGCCGCAGCCGCTGCATCATCCTCATCCGTGAGGTCTATGACCGCCTTCTCCTTGGGTTTGGCCGGCGCCAAGCTGGGCTGCTGCTGCTGTCCATAGCTGCCAGATCCCGACCCACTGCTGCTAGAGGAGATGGGAACTGAAACCGTGGCCCCTGAAAGCGGTTGCTGCTGGGCGCGCACTTTCGTTGTGCACTTCGGCACCTGCTTGGCGGGACTCGGTCCTGGGGTGGTGGAACCGGGACCAGGTCGAGGTCTGCAATGAGAAACAATTGTAAGTGAGTAATATGAATATAACATGTTTCTGTTGGCGAAGAATTTGACAATTCGTCGTTTATACGAACGCACATGTGGAGAAACGGACAAATGGACGAACGGACAAATGAACGGTGAACAGACGGACAAAGCTATCATCTACCAATTTGGGTTGATTATCCAAACAAGTAATGGGTATAACAGTTACCAAGTATTACGATTTTTAGGTGTTATCGGAATCTTTAGGGTCTGAATGGTATCAAATAAATGGCTACTTGAAAAATTCTACACAAGAGTGGAACTCGCTTTTAATCTAAGGGGACGACTAGGCTTATACTCACGGTTGGAACTGTTGCTGCTGCTGCTGTTGTTGTTGTTGCTGCTGCTGTTTCTGTGCTAAGTAAGCGGACGCTGAGTTTCGGCCACGCATGACGGCTTTGTTTGTCGCATTAGCCACCGAGGAAGGCGTTGAGCTAGTGGTTCCAGTGTGCTTGGAGGCATACATTGTCCTCTGAGCTACAGGCGGTGACGTCTGCAGACGGTGAACGTTGCCCTGATTGTTGACTTGTGGCACGGGCGGTATGTTACCCGGTACCGGTCGCTGGGGCGTGACCTTCTGCATGCAGCCCCGTCGCACAGGTGGCGTACTATTAGTCGCGGTCAAGGATTGAGATGGCCGTGCTGGCTGCTGCTGAGGATTGGAACTCTGAGACGCACTGATGCCCGGACTCGTTGCGGTTGAGGATGTGGATGGTCCAAAGGCATGTGGAGGAGGTCTTGGTCGCATTGTCGATCGCATAGGGGAGGTGCTGGCCTTGGGTGGCGTTCCACTGGGCGGCGCCAACACGCTGCCAGCAGCATTAGGTGGCTCCGGAGCGGCGACCGCGGGCTTTATGGCTTTAAACGGAATGCCCACCTGAAGACCAACAGCTCGCGTTATCCGCACTGGAGCGGTGAAATGAGAGTTCTTAGCCTCCAAGTCCTTAAGCACCCGCTTGTGCACCGTCTCCAAATCCAGGAATTGCTTCGAAACTTCAGCAATCTTGCGACGGTAATTGGCGAGCGTGCTCTCGCATTTGTCGAGTTGCATACGGATTTCTGCGAAATCACTTTTTACCAGCATTGCCTCGACAACTTTCTGCAGCACCAGCTCCTCCAGATCATCACGGGTCATTGTGTCAAAATTCCGTCGGAAGGCCTTAAAGAATTCCAATCGCAGAGGCTTGACATCCTGTTTAATTTCTGGAACAGGTTTAAGGTCGAACTCGGGTTTCTTTTCGACTTCTTTTTTAGGGGATTCTTCATTTATGGTCTTCACATCGTCTTCCTGACCACCCATATCAATTTGCAGCGTGCCTTCGTGGGAGCTGTTAGAGTCAGAGTCTTCAGTCTTAGCTTTTTTATTAGGTATCTCCTCCTGAGGGCTGTCCAGATCATCATGGCTTCGCTTGGTTATATCCTTCAAAGAATCCTCTGCTCTGCTGACTTGTGAGGATGCCTCTGGTTCCGTCTGCGTTTCGAGTTCCATTTTTTCATCGGTACTGAGACGCAACCGTTTTGGAGCCGACTCTTCCGAGTATTCGGCGGGTCGCAATAGATTACTGGAATTACTGTTCCCATCCTCTGTGGCAGTTTGCTTCACCATTTCATGGGTCTTCAGTTTCTCAAACTGATCGCACGCGTTGTCGGAATTGTCTATTTGGAGGTCTTTAGTTTTAGCTTGTTCTGTATTGGACTCATTTGGAAGTCCTTTAATAGCTGTTTCCTTTTGGGAAGTCAGAACATCCTTTTCCGGTGTCTTAGGCTGCGGTGTTTCATCCTCATCCTCGGAGACAAGAACAACTTCGTCGTCCTTAGCTTGCGGTTTCTCAGAATTTTCAATCGTCGAATTTACTGTAGTTTCCACTTGTTCGTTCTTCTCGAGGGGTTCAAAGAAAATGACTTCGTCATCAGACTCCGTTTCTTTGGTCTCCTTTTCAACAGCAGCTGTGTTCTTGCTTTCTAAATCCCTTATATGGTCATCAGTTGAAATTTCGCATACTCCATTTATCCTGACTTCCTTATCGTTTTCAGATAAAACCCCAGGTTCATCGTCTGCAGACTTTTTTTCTTCGACCTCTACCACATCCTTGTCCGCTTCGAAAAGTTTATCATCTATGGTTGCGTCGTTCATTTCCTGGGTTTTAGTTCGAGCCTTAACTTCAGTTTGGTCCTCCTTTTTGGGATCCTCTGTTTCATCCCCTTCGACCTCCACTAATTCCTCATGGTCTTCCGTGTTTTCTGTTTCCTTAACACCTTCCACCTTTGGGGTTGGGTTTGGATCTTCTTTTCCCTTGGTGTCTATCGGTATCTCAGCTTTTTCCGAAAATTCTATTATTTTGATCTCCGAATCATCTTTTTCCGTCTCCTCTTCCGAATTTGTTGTTCCCTTGGGGTTTTCAAGCTCTTCTCTTTCCTCGAGTGCTTCGGATTCTTTGGATTTATCCGGTTCATTGACTTCCAATGACTCTTCGCTGTGGATTAGGATAGAATCTTGCGACTTTTCGGTTACCTTTCGCCCCTCGTCTTCAGGTAACGTGGACTCTGTAGGTTCGTTACCTTTTGTCAACTTTTCTTTCTCTTTACCAGCTTCGACCAGTTCAACTGCGTTTGCACTCACGGACTTTCCTGAGATTTTCTTTTCCAAATTAAAGGAGTCCTTTAGAGAAACTTTCACGTGAGTCACTTCCTCAGTAGCTTCTGTTTTAGCTACGGTTTCCTCGAGCTCTGCTCGCGTTTCGCAGTCCACACATTCGCCCGATGAGTCTAAATCTATAACTTCAGGGCTGGGCTTTTCACATAAACCGACCTTATGTACTTTCTCATCCTTATTTATATTATCATCATCAGATGAAATCTCTTCTAGATCATTGAAAGGTGATTTTTTTTCCGCGTTTAGTTTTTTTCCTGGCTTGACCTTCTTAGAGTCCTGAGAGGTGAAGGCATCAAACTCATCGGAACTGGAAATGCTCTCTAAAGCATCTATAAACACATCATCTGTTGATGTGTTTTTCAGGTCTTTTTCAATGTTATCCGCAATATTTTCTGTGATTTCATCTTCTTCCTTTGACTCTAATTTTTCATCTATTAATAGTTTTTTACTCTCCCTTTCTGGCTCAGTCAAATCATCGGTAATCTGTGTGGATTCTTTGGCTGGAATGTGTTGATCCGTTTCTTCTACTTTCTCCTCAGTCTTGAACTTAGAATCCGGATCGACGCACTCTTCTCCTTCTAGAGAACTAAGCACATCTCCTTCTTCTTCGTCTTCTTCTTCTTCTTCTGGTTTTTCTCTTTGCTCTGTAAGACTTTTGCCCGTATCAGCAGCTGTTCCCATATTCGTCGACACAGAGTCGCATTCCTTGTCTCTATCGAGGCACTCGAGATCGTCGGAGTTCTTGGGACTACCAGCCACAATAGAGCTAATCTTGTCCAGGAGCGCGTCCAAATCACTGCCTGGATTACGTTCTCGTTCCGATACCTTTTTCGTTTTGTCAATAACCGTGACGCTATCGGAGGTATCGACGCCATTGGCTAGCACAGACAGATCCACTTCGTCGACAGACGTGCGACTGGATTTGTTGACAATGGCTGTAATTCAGATATCGATATACCCCAATCGGATTTATACAAATAATAAAGTCGCACTTACCAGGGGTTGAAAGGGGTTCCACTTCACTGCCGAGCTCTGAGGATAGGGATCGCATTAGGGCTTCCTCCGTAGACAGTTCCTTCAGTTCCATGTTCTGGCTTACTTCCATCATTTTCAAGGTTTTTTTGTTTTTACCGATTTATTCAGACGTCATTGAATTGCTAAAAGAAAGTTAAACCATTTAATAGTAAGCGACATATGTTGGCAACTCTGTTACAATGACGTGCTTCCCCCAACTTTCTATTTTTGTAATAAAACGCCGTCCGGTTTTGGGATTAACAAGCATACAAAATACATTTAAAAGATTGCTCCTTTAAAAATGTCTGGAAAATAGCTTCCAAAAGAAAGCTCTCTAAAAGCTTAGTTCACAGTTTTCGCCAATCAAAATGCTAATGTAATAAGTTGAGAATTATACCTTTGAGCGAGTCTGAAGCCAGCGATATTTTATTCGGACTTCTCGTATCTTTTTAACCGCTTTCCCAAATTCATTTTTAAGCCCTTTCTAACTCTAAGATAAGTTAAGATATGTTGTATTATTATCTTTAAGAGTAGAGGTTCCATACTGACCCGATCCGAAAAGTCCAAATCCAGGAACATGATAACTTAAGTCCAACAACTTTTTTCTTTTTTGTTTTCGGATTCGATTTGGTGTGTATCTACCTACAGTATAACTGTGTTGTTGTTCTTATTGTTGGTTGTCTTAGACGTTCGTTGCTTTCCGAACGCAACAATAACTACACGATTGTAGCGAAAAGAACAAAGCAAAGCGTAGATAAAAATTCGTGCAAAAGAAAAAAGAGCGTGACGAAAGATGCGAAGAAGGGGATAAAGAGCAAATTAACTGCTACCTATTAGTCTATGGTCAAAAGTGACACAGACATGCATATAATAGTTTTTACCGTCAAAAGTGAGGTTATATTGAGTTTGTTTGATTTTAAAGCGATAGCGTAACTACAATTGTAATGGGTATATTAAGTTGGACAACTTACAAGATTAAACGTCCTGATACCCTGTTTATGATTTATTTAGATCTAGCTACACTCGAAGAAATCAAAATGACTTCAACATCTCGCCGCGTTTAGTGCAAAAATGAACGAGGTGAACGCCAAACCAGCTGACGTCGAACGAAAAAGAGAGCGAGAGAGCAAACAGCTGAGAGCGGTAAAAGCGGAAGGGGCGTACGGGTGAGCAAAAGGGAGATATACGGCAGGAGGGCGTGTCTGGGGATGATATGATAAGATTCGATAATGTAATTCTACCCGGAGTTTAAGAAAACCACATTCGCATCTTGAACTTTGGCCTGTGGCGAAAAAGAGGTCAAGGCTATAGTCGTCAATGTTACAGTGCTATATGGCAAGTTGGCAGTCCCTTTTGGTATGGTAGTGCCTCCATAAAATTATAAAAATACAAGCAACTTGGGGGTGGTATAGAAACCGAAACTATGTGAGAAGGGATCTTCGTTAAAACAAAAAACATGGTTTGATAACAACAAAAAAGCAAAGCATTTAATAATAACGCAAATAGAACGCGTTTTGTTGGCCGCGAGTTGCAGGGCGAGATGCGGGAATGGGCAGTTAGAGCGGGACGACTATATGGTTGCAACTTAATGGGGAGCATCATTTAAGTAAAAAAAATTATGGAATATCTATTTTCTAGTGCAACTACTTATATCTCCAACCATAGTTAGTAAACAGATTATTTGATGTGGCGGAAAGCAAAGAGCAGGAGGAATTAGCAAAGGCTGAAGCAAAAAATTAACTGATTACCATACCTTGTCGAAAAAAAACTTTTCAAACTTTCAAAACTTAGAACCTAGAGTCCGGTCCGTCCGTCCTTCTGGTCTTTCCGAGACGAACTTAGGACCTTGCCAGGATACCGGTTTTGTAGAAAGTTGCGGAGTGAGCGGGACGGACAGAGAGAGCGACCGGAGAGCAATTGCGAGAGAGAGCAAGAGGCCAAATATATATATGCACGTGGCTATATATATTTGCCAGTGTATGTAGGAAATGAATAAAGTTCGCGTAGCGCCGAACACCGCACGACAAAGATACAGCAGCTACAACACCGGGCAAACAAAAATAGAGGCGTATAGTCGTTATATTTGCGGGTCAAATGCTAAAACCGGCAATATTACCTCTATTTAAGGAGTATGTCCTACAAGCTAGTGCCGTTGGATCGCGCAATTTCGACTTGTACCGATGATAGTACTTTTATCAAGATTTCATGCTTATGGTCCAATAAACCGTTGCACAAGCACACAAATGTAAAAAGAAATAGGCAACAAAAAGTATCTTTGAAATAATGTATGGCCTTTAAAGTTCGGTTTTGTATTCAAGCCCGTGTTAGGCTCCATGTCTATTATAGCTATCCCGCTCTGGCAACCGCACACACACACCAGTTTAGTTCTTTGTAGCAACGGCAAATCGGTGAGAGTGTGTATGTATATCAGAATGTGCATGTGTGCGATTTTGCAACGCATTTACATTCTTTTTAGGTTACGTATCGATTTTGATGCAAAGTGAGGTTAGGTCGAAAAACATCCAAGTTTTTGCATGTTTTACGAAACCAAGGACATTTTTTAAATCCCCTCGTCACCCTCTATTGGGGTCTGTTATCAGACTTCCAATAAAGACAAAACCCCGAAAAACCTAAAACAAGCAAGCTGCCAGCAGAAGCAAAAGCAAAACGGGGCATCGTTTTTATTCACCTATTGTACAATTTTATGTTTTCAGGGTTGCCAGGTATGCATTATGTTTGTCATAAATGTAATATTAAACGCTCTACGCCCCACTTGATACAAACCAAATGCCATTAATTGCATAATTGCGACCTTGCTGGCGGGCAGGGTTGCCACCGGCAGGGATTTATTGTTCTGTTGCTATGGCATTCGTTAAGTTTGTCCCGCTGATATTTCAGTCGTCTATATTTAAGCATCGTAACGAATCCAAAAATATATCCAATTTCGCCCGATTTTCGAATCGCGGTTACTTGACAACCCTGAAAACACAAATGTCTTCAAAGAGACTCAAACCATATCTGACGTATGGTACCAATACCCAGCCCAAATTAAAAAAAAAAAAAAAAATCGAAATACCAAGTGTAACATTCGTTTGGACCATTATATTATAGTGTATTCTAAGTATAGTATATATATAACATAAAAGGAATAAAATAAAACTGCACTTACCTTTCTACGACCCGATAAACTAGTTTATTAACTGATGTAGTCGCGAAAAATATTGAAATATGACATGTGGGTTATCGACAACTATCAAATGTCAATGATTTGAATGAATTTAACAGCTATTTTGTGATTTGTTTACAATTCTCAGGGAATTCCGCTTCCGATGCCCTTAAACGATGAAGAATGAAACACAGACTAAAATCGGACAACAACAAAAGGTGCCGAAAAGAACCAGTCTATGCACAACTGGTTCCGAAGACCAGCGCACAGATTGCAAACAAGCGGCATGTGCAATAGAGATTGGCGCGTGATTCCAGTTGCCATGTACTGATTTCGTGCGTCGAGAAGAGATTTATTTTGGGCTTATCCAAACATAAGTTATTCATTATGATTTAGTTATGGTTTCATTAAAGTGTGTTTTTTAAACCTTCTTCTTTTGCCTTTAATTGAATAATGCAACCTTTGTTTCTTTTTTTTTCCTAAAAGAAAAAAAAAACACAACCTTTAATGAGTACTTTAGCATATAAAAACATAATTTAAGGGATAATAATTATAAATTAATATTATAATTATTATAATAATAGCTAAAAAAAATTATTATTTAATAAACATTGGATGAATATACAAAATACATCGTGCTATTCAGGCAAGTGCTCAGTGCTCATCTCTAGGTTGGAACCAAACAAAATCATATGTTGCTGAAAGGGCTGATTAACTGAACTTTTAATATTTAGGAGCGGAACCACTAAGTGTCAGTTGGAACTACATCAAGATTACCCCTCCCTTTCTCTTGCTGTGAGCTAAATTGTATTGACATAAAATTTAGTCCGTTATAGAAATGTGAAGTTCCCATAAAATTTAGTTATGTACATTGCAATAATCGTGTTAAGTTAGTTAAGTTACCCAATTGGTGAACTAGTATTTGGAGTCAGCATGTGCCAGCCCTGAAGGCGGTTGGTAAAACTAGCTCCAGTTCCGGAGTTAGTGAACCAATGGTAATTGGAACAAAAACATCTGTAGATTATAGGTTAATTTGTTTTGTAATAACAAATGCGGGAAGTTTTCAATTAAGATGAGCAATCTGCTGAATTTCGCCCTGCGTCAGGGCGTCAATTCCATTAAGCGCCTTAGACTCCAGAGTTTCAGGCTGGCAGCTCCGGCCATTGTAACCAAAACGCCGGTCAGTTCCACGATAAAGAGGTTCTCTTCCCAAACCGCCCCCTTCGATGTGAACACCAGTGTTTCCAAGGACATAATACTTTTTAAGTATGAGAACCCGCGGTTCTACCAGATGCTGAACTTTTTCGGCATCTGTCAGTTTGTTTTTTGGACCTATCTATCGCATTTCGCCTTCACGACGCTAAAGGATGCTCCGGTGGTGGAAAAACCAGGAGAGGATCTAAAGTGGTTCCAGCGTATAAATCTGGGCGATAACAAGTACAGAAATGGTATCACAGTCTGTAGTTTTCTGATAGGTGAGACTGCTTTACTACGATTTCGGCGGGGCCCAAATGAAACTCAACCAACATTTTAGGATATGGCATACTGTTTGCTGTCTGGATGTTTACCCTTCGCTCGGTGCGATTTCTTATCTTGCGGAAGGGTGGTCAAAGCGTGTCCTTTGTGACCTATGGGCCTTTCAACCGGAATCGCATTATGACTGTGCCTTTGAAGTGCGTCTCCGCCGAGGAATCCCGGAACTTGGCCAGGGTGCAGCTACCCATTAAGGTCAAGGGCAAGACACTGTACTACGTCTTGGATATGCGCGGCGAGTTTCGGAATGCCCAGCTATTCGATTACACAGCGGGCCTTAAGCGTCGCATTTAAAGGTCAGGTTTTGTTGTAACGTAGCTTATTATTTGTAAATAAAGGTGTACACTAGTTAAAACTAAACTGCGGCCTAGTAAATGGGCTCCGGTTTCTGGGTGAGCAGCAGTCCAAAGCGCTTTTTGATTGTGAGCCTCTGGCGCGAGTACTTATCCTCCGGCGAAAAGCGTGCTGGATGAGCAGACAGAGTTGGACGACCATCCTCAGTGCGTTTCTGGAAGGGAAAGAAGTTGTGACTTTGCCGTGCTATAATCAAAACCTATGATAACAATTTACCTTCAGGGTGTAAACGCGATCGCCGTTTTCGTTAATCGTGTACATCAGATACATTTTTGAAGTTTTTGAATTGTTTTTCCGTGGTCAAAGAAGCAGAAAATAAAACACGTGTGGCGTGCGTTTCAGTGTGCTACCATGTTTTGAAATATAATAGGTGCTAAATAATCCATATGAATCGACTCGACTAGCCATGTTGCAAACCGTGGAATAAATCCCGTATAAAATCCTATTGTTATCGATTCACTTCCATCTCTAAATATATTTATTTACAATATTTGGCGGACTTTTGGCCACAATGTCAAATAAAGTGGACAAACTGCAAAAACAGGCGTTACGGGAAAAACAGAAGCGAATCAAGCCTGGAGAATGCATGAAATACGTGCGGCTGGTTATAGATGCCGGATTTATGTCCATTCCCGTGGGACAGGAGGCCTTGCAGCAATTGAATGCGACGGATTTAAAGTTTGAAATTAGGAGCTTGCCCGTGAGCCACAGCATCCTGTGGGAACGGAATGTGGGCCAGCATACGATTGCTCTGGGCAACAGTCCCTCTGGCCTGGATGAAGCTTGGACACCGGAAAACCAAGTGGTCCAATGGCTACCCGAAAGCAGCTTCCAAAAGGCAGTGAAGAATGACAGTCTTGTTTGTCTGGGACCCCGATTGCAGGCTTCATTTCCGGACTGTCAGTACACCATTGTTTTACCAGCGCTCCGTCATAGCAAGCATGGCAGCTCGGCCAGCCAGGACGCTCTGATTGAGATGCAGTTGCTCCAGGAGCTGCACGTGGAGCAGCTCAATAAACCGGAAAGCCAGGGACTAGTGGCCCTGCTGCAGCGCTATACAAAAGCAATAGCCGAAGCTCCCTACAAGAAACAACGCAGCGAAACATTGGAAGGCTTCAAGAAGTATCTGGCCAACGACAAGAAGCAGTGCGTCCGAGTGGATCAGGGCAATGGATACGGACGCCTCTGGCAGCAGCATCTGAATCGACTACCCCTGGTCACCCTAGAAGTGGCCGAGTCCATAATAGCTCAGTATCCTTGTCCCAAGAAACTGATTGATCACTTTTCCAGTGATCCACAGGCGGTCCAAAGTCTCGCCGATTTAAAGATCAAGCGCTGCAATGGACCTCAACCCCTTCACACCGAACGACGTATTGGAAATGTTCTCAGCAACAAACTGTATACATTGTATACTGCCAAGGACCCCAACACTCTGATCTAGGAAACTAAATTATTAGACTCTTAAAACTAAGTAATAAACCAATACTTTCTTAGCTTTAGAATCTGTTCATATATTGATTTTCTAAAATATGTACAATTAGAATTAGGTTTTAAGTTAAGAGCTAAATATTATACATTATTTTCTCATCGTATAAGGTAAAATTTATAAATCACAATGTTCCTATACACATAGCTATGAATTCAATTAATTGTGGTTTGCACACATGAAGAATTGATAATATGTCCGTTCGCAAGTCGGAACTCTGTGAACATTGATGAGGAGAATGAAGTAGTGGCCATGGCCAATGAAAAACTTCAGTCCGTGCTCTACAGCGTGGCCAAAATCCGGGTGAATCCCAGGCAGGCAGAGACGATGGTCTGTCCGAGGCCCCAAATCATGGCGTATATGGGCGACATCGGCAAACTGGAGGCGCGATGCACAAAGGCGATGACCGCACTGCTGATGATGCCGCTCGACGCCGGCGACAGGAATCCCATCACCAGAATCAGGATCGAGAAAAATCGTCCAAACTTGTGCTTCCGGAGCGTGAAGAAGGCAACCACGGCGGCGCAGGTGTGGATGAAAATGGAGGAGAACAGGGCCCACAGAAAAACATGGTACCACATCTCGCGAAAGGTATTGAGACGCGCCTGTGAACGGAGTCCCATCACATCGGCGATGGTGTCCAACTCATCGGTGTCGTCCGAAAACATGGCTAAAACGTAGTCTATGCAAGTTAACACGATATCCCCCTAATTACTAGTTGCTATTTATTGCTTTTCTGTTGGTCAGTTGAGTGCCCAGCCGCATGTCCGGTGACGATTCCCTTCTTAAAGCACGGATCAGCCGATATTCACGGATCTGGAAAGCAGAACACTCCCTTCAGACTTCAGACTTGAGCTCTTGGCATTTATTTATGCTCACGCCAACACATGTGTGTGCTATAAGCCACACCCACACCACATTCGCCGTATCCTATAGCCGGATTCAGGTTGCAGTCTTTTCCAGTTGCTTGATCCTATATAGCATGGCCTAAACTTCCGCTTAGCACTGTAGTTTAGCAAATGCTTGGATTAATTTTAATTCGGTCAACAATCGATTTAACTTTCGACAGGGCACTCAGTTAGCCCTCTGCTGGCGGCAGTGTATCCTCACTCGGGCTTAATTACCAGGCTACTGGTGTGCGGCAGCCCTAACTCCACATTTTGAGCACAACAAAGCACTTTTAGTGGTCTTAATTTAATTTTATATTGTTTTTGTCTGCGTTTTACTATGCCAATGGAAATGGAACGTTTGGGAATGGGGCAGTTCTGATAAGCAAACAGCTGTGACTCACTTGCGAACTGGTTCGGGTCTTAAAGTGCAGCTTTAATAAACGTATTCGAAATATCCGTACATAAGAAAGATATTCCAGTGGGCAAGCATAGATTTCTGAAGGTGATTAGCTTATATTAGAAGTGTTTAAATGCAGAGCTTTCAGGTTAAACCTATACTTATCGTTATCGAGCTGCAGTAATCGCCGAACTAGTTCCGTGAAAACTGTCTTGGCACAAGTGACAACTCTGCAACCAATCCATAAACAAAAAAATTTTGTGTAAACGAGAAACAAAAAGCGGAAGTTGAAAAACAACACTGTAGCGTATAGTTTGGACCCTTATGATTTGTTAAGTTTCTGTTTTGGAAAATGGGATGCTGAGACAGCCCTGAACAGGTGTAAGTCCTCCTGTCGTCGCTTACTATGACACATTTCTTCCGAGACGAACTTACATACATACGTACATATGTACACATATGTATGCATGTATGTAACTGCATCCATATATGATACATGTATCTTACGCACTCTCGGCTATATACACACCATATATGATGCATATATGTGTGAACTGTCAGTCGGCAGAAGTTAAAGCCTTAATTTAAAGTACACATGCGATGGATATATACATATTTTTAACCAGCATATGCTTGCGAACCGATATTAATCAAAGGCCCCCCATTGCAGACTTCATATACTTTGAGCCCCACAAAACCAACGACGCATTTAATCAATGTTCTCCAACGGATTGCCGTGCAATCTGTCGTTTCCGAGCTGTCTTAGTGTACCAAAAGACGAGATCGGTAATGAAGAGCTCCTGCCATCCAATATGGGGACTCGCGAGCCTGTTATACTCAATGTCTACGATATGGTACGCTTATTCCGATCTCTCATTCCTTATCGCACAACTATAAGTGTAACCTTGCATTTGCAGTACTGGATCAACGAGTACACCACCTCAATCGGTCTGGGCGTATTTCACTCCGGCGTAGAAGCGTTCGGCACAGAATTCGCCTACGGTGGACATCCATTCCCGTTTACGGGTGTATTTGAGATCTCACCGCGGGATCACGACGAGTTGGGCGATCAGTTCCAGTTCCGGCAGAGCATCCAAATCGGCTGCACCGACTTCACGTACGAGGAGGTGCGACGAATCGTCGAGGAGCTGGGCAATCAGTTCCGGGGCGACCGATATCATCTCATGAACAACAATTGCAACCACTTTTCGGGCTCTTTAACTCAGGTGAGACATAAATCGAGGAAACTTTCCACTGGATGGATCCAATACCTTTGCAGATATCAAGCAACATTTTGGGTGTGCTGATAAATGATTCACCGATTGTTAGATACGGTCAGTTACAACCAGAATTTCTTGTAGTGAATCACCTTAAAAGTAGGACATCGCGAATGCATCAAATTCAATAAGATATTATAAAACAATTGCTGTTTGGAAGAAACGAAATGCAAGCTTTAAAAGCAATAGAGTTGTTAATGATAATTCGACTATATCTGCAATGCCAACTACTCGTTCTAGATACTTTGCGGCCAAGAAATACCCAGCTGGGTCAATCGTTTAGCGCATTTCAGCTCCTGTGTGCCATTTCTACAAAGATGTTTGCCAAAGTAAGCCTACCTAAATGCAAGAAAAGCCAAGTTTATGACTATTAACTACTTTATGTTGGTTTTTAGAGAATGGCTGACACCGAATGCCTTGCAGCAAAGCATTACCACAATCCAAGAACGCGAAGACTCCGACAACAGCCCCCTTTGAGACGTTACCTGACCGAAAATACACAAGCGATCATAGTTCACATCCAACAACAGTCGTAAGACCAACATTGTTAAGTTACACAGAGCGAAAAGCCGGGTTACTCATGTCACATCAATTTCCAAGCCTACAAAGCCCCTAAATAGAAAGCAACAACTATTATGAATAGACTTAAATTAGGCGAAATACATACATACTTACATAGAACATAACTACATTGAGACATACTTATACATAAATGCGAAGTGACTAAATTATTGGCTATTGTAATTTGTATTTGTAATATTACTATTCAGAATTAAGATATTATTAAGTAGCCGATAAATTTAAGTAGCAGGCGCCGTTCAGCAGCAGTGTCATTTATAGAATTTTAAATTAAATACGGAGACATCGAGAAATCATCATTAGGCACTTGCTGAAATTGTACTAACAATACCGCAGACATATTGGTAAACGATATCAAAACGTTGCCCAATTTACTTGTTTATTTTGTCAGCGGTGGGGATTAGGTTTTTTTTTAATCCCCACCAACCATCGGAGCTCGATTTTTGAGATGATTTCCTGGTTGATTTCGTTTACACAATTATACAGAGTTCATAAGCCGCATGTCTATCAAAACACCAAAATGATCTGTTATCAATAAATATATATGTACTTGACATTCTGATATTTACACATGCATAAATACTATTATTAAACATTTTTAAAGAAAAATATATTTTGATCGAAAACATTCGGTTGAGTTTGATTTTCAAGCGAGCGGGGCGAACCATCTTCAATATTTGGGTTCAAAAGTTGGAGAACCAAAAAACCTAATTCGGGAGCTCTTCTAAAAGTCAATTTAATTCAATATTATTTCTTATAATTTTTCTTCTTATAAACTTGATATTCTAACAACTTACGCAGAATTTAAAAAGCCAAAACCGTACAAACAACAAATTGCGTGTATAACTTTGTATTATATTTATATATTTTAGAACCTCCAGATTAGATTCATCAGTTGGAAATAATTTAACTTTTCTTTGTAGTTTAAAACTTGATTACAATTAAGATAAATATATAAGATTTGCTATGTACAAAGGGCACCTCTGAGGGATTACCAAACTCAAACTAGACTCGAGACATTGTTGTAGAGGCCAACGGCAGACACCTCGTCCAGATCGATTTCATTGGTTGGAAGATTCGGATGAGGCCAGTTTCTTGGCCGATGGTTAAGATGGGGCGGCACAATGGCCTGAAAGGTGGGGGACTGAAGCGGCCTGTAGGTTACCGCATCCACGTAGTCCCCTTGTCTCGGAGGAGCGTTTGGTTGTGGTATCCTACCCACGTATAGATCTTCACTGCGATAGAGACTCGCATTTGGTACGTAGCCGGAATGCATCCTTCTCTGCGGGGTTTGTGGGATCGGTGGACGGTGGGGCAGTTCATGAAAGTAGGCATCTTTGGGTATGTGTCTCTCGGGCAGTCCAAACTGGGCGGCAGTCCGGTGGGGAATACTATAGGTGGGCGAAGGGTTCGAAGAGGTGCCCTCTATGTGGTGGAAGTTATTGTTCAAGCGGGAGTGTGATCGTGCCGCGATCACATGTGCCGTCTGGAAATCCTGGCGGTTGGAGTCAATAGTGTTTTGGAGTTGGGCCACCATATCCCTTACCTGCCCAGCATTCGGCTTCTTTAGGCACTTGATTTCACTGTTCCGAATCTCCACCTTACTTACATTTTCATTGCCATTTTGCTTCACTTCTGTTTCCTCGGCGTATTCCATGACGGGGTTGGAGTAAAATAAATTCGACATGACGGGATAATTGTCTTCCAAACACAGCGGCTGCCGTTTCATCAGATTGGAGATACCTGCAGCCTCGCTTGCCTGCTCCTTGTACAGCAGCTTATCGCCTCCCATTCCCTCGGCAGTTTCATTGACAGCCGTCTCCTCTTTGCCCAAATCCGCGAAAGAGGCATCTTTCCGGAGCGCCTTTATTACGGAGTTCAGCATGTTCTCTCCTCTCCCAATACGCTGGTAGTACTTATTGTAATCTGGCTGGGGATTACTGCCCGTGGGGGATGCCTCCCAGTCCCAGCTGTTGGAGTTCTGGGAGGGATTTGAGGTCCCACTGGAGTTCGGATAGCGCCGCATCAAGTTGTTGTACTCGTCGAAATTTGGACTATTAACACTCTCTTTGTCTTCCCGTAGCTGGGCGGACTCTGCTCTAGGATGGGGATTATAGGGTGGCGATAAGGAAGAAAGCTGGTGCTTGCCCTCCTGTTCGCTGTCCCTTTCCATGATCAGTGTGGTTTTCTCTAAAAGAACTCCCAGTCTTTCAGAAACTTTCAGGAAATCTAGCTTAAGTTCATCTAACTTCGAGTGCTCCAGTTGCGCCTCTGGTTCCGCCTCCCCTTCCACCTGGTCCTTATCCTCCTCTTCTGCATCTTCCCCTTCCTCTTCACCAGCTTCATTGGAATCTTCATCACTGTCACTATCTAGCTGGACCTCCGCTGATCGGTGTACTATAGCTTCCACTGCCTGATCTTCGAGGACATCTACACTCCGTGAGTTGGTGAGCCTACCACCTTCATGGTTGTTTTCCAAGAGCTCTAGACTGCGGCACCTGGACATTGTTCTTTCGATCCTTGTGTTTTTGTTCTGCTGACCGAAGGTGGACCGCATAGGTTCACCTCTTCTCAGGAACTCACTGAGGTGCTGCCTCTTGCTCTCGCATCTCAGTCTGTCCTCGATCATCGTTCTTGTGAGCTGTTCAATCTGATCGTTCGTTTTGATTGCCAATGCCTGAACTTTGTGACCTAAACGTTCCTTCGTTTTGTGAACGTACTTCTTTAAACTCTTTCGATTGCAATTCAGTTTGTTTTCAATATGTCGGAAGAAGGGACCGCAATAGCATGTGTTGCCCACGCTGACCGGACCCTTGTGAATATGTCCTGCCAAATCCAGGAAATATTGCTCCCCCGACTTAAGTGGCTCCTTAGGCAGTGTCTCCAGTTTTGGTGAGGGAAAGGCGCGCGGGTCGGGAAAGTAATGGCAGCCATAGGGTGACCAGTTGATACCCTTGTCAACCACATCCCTTTCTCGATCTCTGTCCTTGTCCGACCTGCTGCCGCCCTCCTTGGGTTTCTCCTTGCGATTCCGTATCTTCTTCGGCGTGTTAAGGATCTCGATGATTTCTCGGTAGTTCTTCCTGATCGCTATGTGCATGGGACAGTCACCTTGTGCGTTTTTAATGCCCAGCCGAGCATCTGCCTCCAGGAGAATCCTTGTGAGCTTTCTTCGACCCATGGCACAGGTGATGTGCAAAGCGGTGTCACCGTTCAGATTCGTTCTATTCGGATCGCAAAGGGCGGAGAGCAGGATTCGAGAGACTCCTGCATGTCCATATCTGCAGGCGGTGTGCAGCGGAGTGTCTCCATACTGAAATACCCGATTGCTTAAACTTGCTTATAATGGATATCGACCCCACTTACATTATTCTGGACATCCGGATCGGCGCCGGCCAAGAGCAGTTCCCTTGAACTCTGATTGTGACCATTTTGAGCGGCCAAGTGCAGGGCGGACAACCCTTCGTTGTTGGCAATTCCCAGGGCGCTATTGTGTAGGGCTTCGATGGTCTGGTGCGCCACCTTCACCCTGCCCTTGCTCTTATCCTTGTCTTTGTCCTTCTGCCCCTTGCCTGGTTTTCCCACCCCCGAGGAAGCGGATGGTGTGGGGGGCGCGCAGATCAATTTCACGCAGCGACTGAACCCGCGACTGGCGGCCTCGTGGAGCGGGGTGTTCCCCTGCACGGATTCCCTGGCCAATCGATCGGCATTGCTGAACAGGAGACCCTCCACCCGACGATCATCGCCGGCGGCCACCGCCTCGTGCAGCGAAGTCCAGTTGCTGGAGTCGGGCTAAAATCGGAAAAGGGGTTACATCAGTGTAAACTTGGTTGGTACTGGCAAGTGCCCTAACTTACCCCGAAGATCGCGTTGGGAAGAGCCTCCTGTTTCGGGATGCGGGAGGATCCATGCTGCATTGTCTGTGAAAAGATTTGGAGTTAATCAAATTTGTTAAATCATCAGCGAAAAATTGTTTCAATGGGTTCTAGAATTTGAACCACGTTTGATCTTAAAAACAAGGAAAATCAGAAGCAAAGATAATATTTACATTTAAATGGATCTGGTTAGGACTATTTGAAAAGCCAAAAAATGTGTAACGTGTTTTATGCTTTGATATAACATTGTTGGCGACAAAAGAGCTTGCTTGACATAGGATCAAATAAATATGATCTTCGATCCCATATTTTCTAGACGTGTATGCGCATGTGTGTGTGTCTCCCGTAATGGCGTACCACGTAGTAATTGCCATTACAAATAAATGTGGGAGTTACCAAAAATGCTCGAATGAAGATCCCGTAATTTCGAAAACAAACTTTAAGTGTAGTTTAATGATCTTTCTTCATTGCAAATTGATAAAACATGTATGGTTTCCTTTATGCTTAACACTATTACAGTACATTTCTAGGCTTGAAAACCAGGTTTAAAGTGCGCCTTGGTTTTCTTTATTCCCAACTTACTTTTCACTAATTTAAAATCCCGTCTACGGACCGTAATTTACTCATTGCAATGCGCCACTCTCACGTATTTACACATGCTTCTATTCGACTATTTTTCAGTGCCCGACTTTGCAATATTTGGCCAACGATTAGTGGAACGCCCAGATTTAATTTGGCTTCAAGCCAGGCCTAAAAAGAGACTAAAAGAAAGCCAATCACAGGCAAAATTGGCAACAGGTT
Source organism: Drosophila yakuba (assembly GCF_016746365.2). NCBI lineage: Eukaryota > Metazoa > Arthropoda > Insecta > Diptera > Drosophilidae > Drosophila > Drosophila yakuba. The sequence continues at coordinate 4,996,920 of NC_052528.2, read as the reverse complement.
TCGAGAAGGGTTGCCGTATCTTCGACACCTATCGGTGAAGCCGATAGTCTGCGTTTTTGTCCCCCAACAAGTACGGTCTCTCTACAAGTAGGCATCGAATTTTGTTTGTCATTGGCATTTCGCATTCAACGTTTACAATTGTTTTTAAGGAGCTTTACAAAATGGCTTTGGCTGAAATCTGCAAGATATCAAATGCTCCGTACATGAGGCCCACGGCCTGGTCATCGGCGGACGTGGAGGAAGGGCAAAATGCGCTTACTTGCAATCTGGCCAATCCCTACGCACTGGCTGCTCCGCCATTCGAGAATGTATGTAGTAAATTAACTGATTTTCTTAGAGATTCTACTAAACAGTTAAAAATCTTCTTAGCCCCTTCACAACCTAAATCAGATTCAGGCCAATGCCGACAAGACCGGCATCAAAATCGACTTCGATCACGGCACCACAACGTTGGGCTTCAAGTTCAAGGGTGGCGTCCTCCTGGCAGTCGATTCTCGTGCCACTGGTGGGTCGTACATTGGCTCCCAGTCGATGAAGAAGATCGTGGAGATCAATCAGTTCATGCTGGGCACTTTGGCCGGTGGTGCAGCCGATTGTGTTTATTGGGACAGAGTCCTTTCGAAGGAATGCCGCCTGCACGAGCTGCGAAACAAGGAGCGCATCTCGGTGGCCGCCGCCAGCAAGATAATGGCGAACATAGCCCACGAATACAAGGGAATGGGTCTGAGCATGGGCATGATGCTGGCCGGTTTCGATAAGCGTGGTCCTGGCCTGTACTATGTGGACTCCGAGGGATCCCGGACGCCAGGCAATCTTTTCTCCGTGGGCAGTGGGTCTCTGTACGCCTACGGAGTCCTGGACTCCGGCTATCATTGGGACCTGGAGGACGAGGAGGCCCAGGAGCTTGGACGTCGCGCCATCTACCATGCCACTTTCAGGGATGCCTACTCCGGGGGTATCATTCGCGTGTATCACATTAAGGAAGACGGCTGGGTCAACATCTCCAACACCGATTGCATGGAGCTGCACTACAAATACCAGGAGCAGCAAAAGCAGCAGACCGCTAAGTAGAGTTTGGATTAAGGGAATATAAGATATTCAGTTTGTATACGTTTGAGTTTCTTGGAATAAATAAACGTGCTAGAGACTATGTTGTGTGCTTCATCCAATACGAATTATACTTGTAATGATTGGGCTTTTTTTTTACTGAGAAAAAGAAATGATCTCTTGTTTGTTTTAGGGTAATTTTGTGTTCGATAGATTTATTAGTAGAAATGTCTGTATTTTTGGTAAAAATAAAAAGTTTAGTTTAGGTCTCCTGCTTATTCTTTTGTTGCTGGGAGATCATTTGCAATGTTTCCTTGTGACGCACTTCCGCACGTTTTTGCTTGAAAGTCCGCTTTCCACCCTTGGTTTCCACTCGCTTTCTTCGCAGGACTCCCCGTTCCATGGCGCTGCGAAGTTCCTGCTCGGCATCCAAGTGCGAAGGTATGTGGATCTGCCGGATCATGCGATTCCGCACCATGAAGTGATCAAAGGGGTGCTGACCGCCGTTGCGATCGAAGAAAACTGCATGGGTGAGCTCGCAGGTCATGTGTCCATCCGCCACATCGATGATCCCGGCCACGGAGGTCTCGTTGTGCAGATCGATCAGCACGGAATGGCCCTGCAGCATTACGGGCCAGCAATTCAAGGTATTGGACACCAAATACTTCTCCCGCGCACTAAACTGCTGCATTATTCCGATAGGTTTGAAAATAAGTATTTTGCTCTTGGAATCGGAGCTGCCAACTCGCTTCATAAGTAATTTTACACCTTCTAACTTCGATATTTACTCAACTATTAAACGTTTGTGTAAAAGAGTGTATTATATTTTAGGCGAAATTTATGTAAAGGGTGTATTATTGATAGGCAAATATTATACGTACACAAAGTTGATTAGGTACACTTCGGATTCTGATCTTAAGGTTAAGAAATAATGAAATACTAAACTTAAATAGCTGTTCCACGCTCCAGATTTTGTTTGATCTCGGCTGTATGCTCGCTGTAGAATCGGTCCAGCTTCTTGTTGAACTTGGAGTTCCTCTCGTTGATGAAGTCCACATCCGCATCGTCATTGTAGATCCTCCTGCGAGAGTACTTCTTGCGACGCTCTATCTGCTGCTCCAGGTCTGTAACCATTTTGTTAATAGCACCTGGGGTGTCCTTCGTCCTCGAATGCAAAGTGGTGTGTGCACCACCGTAAAATGCGTCGCCGAGCTCCTCCTTCTGGCGCTCGTACTTTTCCATATCGCGGACAGGCATACTCTTGACCAATCTGTTGTACTGCCTGGCTGTTTGGGCCTCGTATGTCGAGAAACCAAGATCTGGATTGTCTTTACGCTTCTTCTTTTTCTCAATGCGATCCGCATCGACCGCGGAGACCTCCAAAAGCTTTAGACGTTCGTAATCCTTGCCAGCTGCCTGCGCCTCCGATCGCGCCTTGTCGTCCGCTAGGATCCATTCCGCTTGTCGCTTGCGAGCCTCCCAGTTCTTGGGGAGCTTCTTGCGGGCGTCCTCTGCCACTACTTCATGGTGGTTGTCCGTACGCGCCTCCTGGCGCTTCTTGTGCAGGTCCAGCAGACGCGCCTTGCGCTCCGCCAACTTTTCCGCAGCTGTTTTTGTGGTCTCCATCGTTTGTTTGTTATAAAACTTGTTTACTTTTTGGAAATTGTAAAAATGCGTTGCTTTGTTTTTTCGCTTTGCATTCGAGGTTTTGAGCCGGCTTGGCAGCACCAGTGAAAACATCTGTTTTGCATCGCAGTACAGTAAATAACAAGTATGACAGCTGATGCAAATGTAAAATTTAATAACTATAAAATCATCAAAAATTAAAGTTCAAACCATGTACTATTTTAATAATTAATTATTTGTTTATGTTTTGAAATTCTTTTAAAGACGTTTCTTAATTTTGGCTCTGTTTGATGTTCGTCACCGTTGTGGTATATACTGCAGCGGGATTTAAGAACGCGTTAGTGCATTTCCAACTTCATGTGCTGTTTACCTCAACACGTGTGGGAGATTTTGTTTATATTTTAGCTCGTGGTTTTTGCTAAAAACCCGCTACAAAATGAAGTTTTCCTACAAAGTAATTAGTGCCAAATGTTATCACTACAAATTGCTAATGTTCGATTTCACAGTTTTCCAACCTGTTGGGCACAATATATCGCAATGGAAATTTGGTCTTCACACCGGATGGCAATTCGGTTATCAGTCCGGTTGGCAATAGGATAACGGTCTACGATTTGAAAAAGTGAGTTACCATTTAAAAACCAAGGATTTTATTGATATATTTAATTTATTTGCAGCAACAAATCGCGTACCTTGTCCTTGGAATCGCGGTATAACTACACGAACTTGGCTCTTTCCCCAGATGGAAGTCTGCTTATCGCAGTCAATGAAACAGGGGAGGCGCAGCTCATCAGCATGGTGTCCTGTACGGTGATACATCGTCATAAGTTCCAAATGGGCGTTCAGTGCATCTGCTTCAGTCCAAATGGGGCATTCTTTGCCGTTGCTGTCCAGAACGTAGTGCTAATATTCTGTGCGCCCGGTGAGATTACCGGTGAGTACAATCCTTTTGTCCTGCGCCGAAAATTCCTTGGTGGATACGACGATGTCACTTGGCTGGACTGGTCTTCGGACTCTCGGCTTTTGGCCATCGGCTGTCGGGACAGCTCCACCAAAATCGTCGCCATAAACTACACAAAGAATTTCCGCACCTATAACCTAAGTGGCCACACAGATGCCATTGTGGCATGTTTCTTCGAGGCGAACAGCTTGCACTTGAACACCATAAGCCGCAATGGTCAGCTCTGCTTGTGGGAATGCAGCCTGGCGCCCTCGGATTTAGAGGATGCTGAAAGGCCAAAGTTTGCTCCCCCTCAAAGGAAGAGGGAAAAAAAGGAAGTATCTGACAATGAGTCGGAAGATGACGTTGAAAACGTAGTGGAAAAGGATGCGTTAAAGGAGGAATCATCCAAAGAAGCTGAAGATGTCAACCATATAAAAAATGAGGAGGAGACGCAGGGTCACCCCTTCTTTTACAAGAAAATAACTCGTCATTATTTGGCCGACGAACCGCGCAAAGAGCAGCGAGATGTGCAACTTACCGCGGCGAACTACAACACTCGTACCAAGATTTTGGTGGTAGCATTCAGTTCCGGAGCTTTCTACCTCTACGAATTGCCTGACGTGAACATGATTCATTCGCTGAGCATCTCCGACTATCCCATTTCGGCGGCCCTATTCAACTGCACAGGTGATTGGGTGGCATTGGCTTCCCGGGAGATTGGCCAACTTCTGGTTTGGGAGTGGCAAAGCGAGCAGTACATAATGAAACAGCAGGGACACAGCAGCGAAATGACCTGCATTGCTTACTCCTCGGATGGTCAATTCATCGCCACTGGCGGAGAGGACTCTAAGGTGAAGCTTTGGAACACGCAGAGCAGTTTCTGTTTTGTTACTTTCAGCGAGCACACAAGTGGAGTAACTGGCATACAGTTCAGCAGGAACAAGAAGTTCCTGGTAAGTAGTTCCCTAGACGGGACAGTGCGTGCTTTTGATATCAACAGGTGGGTTTTTTTTTCAGGTTTTAACCGTGGTAAACTTATACGTTTTTCTTTATTTCAGATATCGCAACTTCAGGACTTTTACCTCACCAAACCCTGCTCAGTTTTCCTGTGTGGCTGTGGATTACTCTGGCGAACTGGTTGTGGCTGGCGGGCAGGACGTTTTCGACATCTTCCTATGGTCAGTTAAAACAGGGAAACTGCTGGAGATCATCAGTGGCCATGAGGGACCCGTAGTTTCCATAGCATTCTCTCCAGTTGCTACCTCATCTACTTTAGTGTCTGGTTCCTGGGACAAAACCGTCAAGATATGGAACTGCTTGGAGAGCAACAGCGAGCACGAAACTATTGATGCTGTTTCAGATGTTACAAATGTTACTTTCAGTCCTAATGGTGAAGAGGTATGCGTTAACTCCATCATTAGTTCGATATTACATTAGTACATATTGCATTCTAACTCTTGCAGATTGCCGTGGCCACTCTTAGTGGTAATATAATCATTTTCGACATCAAATCTGCAGGCCAAGTTAGTGCTATAGAGGGTCGCAATGATTTAAGCGCAGGTCGTCTGGAAACTGATATAATAACAGCGAGAAAGAACGCTCAGGCAAAGTGAGATGACCTCAAATTTATAATATGTGCTATGTATTAACTGAATCCCCTCCTAGTTATTTTTCCACAATTGAGTACTCAGCGGATGGCGAGTGCATACTAGCTGCTGGCAAGTCTGCGAACATATGTATTTACCACGTTCGGGAGGCTATACTTCTAAAGAAATTTGAAATCACACAAAACCACAGCTTAGATGGACTTAACGTAAGTACTCAAAGAAATCTTAGACGAAAATCCTCGCTAACATTTTTTACTTCGTTCCTAGGACTTTATCAGTCGGAAACATTTAAGTGAATTCGGCAACATGGCTCTGGTGGAAGAACGCGAAGAGCTGGAGGGTGGCAGGGTGGCCATCAGACTGCCGGGTGTTCAACGGGGAGACATGTCCTCCAGGAGGTTCCAGCAAGAGGTTAGGGTGTTCTCCGTAAAATTCTCACCCACGGGACAGGCATTTGCGGCTGCTGGAACTGAAGGACTCTGCATATACGCCTTAGATAAGGGTAGGCTATAACCATTTTTACAACACAATAGTAATTCAAATATTTAATCTACCATTTTTACTATCCAGGTGTTGTTTTCGATCCCTTCGATCTATCGCTGGAAGTTACACCGAAAGCGGTCCACGAGTCCCTCAAGCAGCAGAATTATACCAAGGCGTTGGTCATGTCCCTCAAGCTAAACGAGCCCAATTTGATTGCCCTAGTGCTGGAGCGAGTGCCGTATAAGGACAGTGAGTAAAATGCTAAATCGCCTGCTGCATTCAGGGGCCAGTCCTTGTCAGTTTTGGCAACCTTCATCGCTGCCGCGACTAAAAATAGCGGCGACACACTCCGCCGTAGAGGCGGTTGCCACTTGCCCTGACTTCGTTCTCCGATCGAATGTGCAAATTTGCACTTTTGCTGTGTTAATAAACAGTTTCAAGGTCCTCGCCCTAACTCTTACCTTGGTTAATAACCCCTTCCAATACCGCTTGCATACGAACTATAATAGTACATGCAAATGGCTTGCCATAAACAGCTTTGCCAGCACGTGTCTGCATTGCATGCATATTGAGTCCTTGCTCCTTTCGCTTTTTCAGTCGAACTGGTTTGTGCGGATCTAGCGCCGGAGTTTGCCCAGCGACTGTTGCAACAATTGGCCCGTCATCTCCAGTCCACGCCTCACATTGAGTTCTATCTGCAATGGAGTTGCTGTCTGCTGACCAAACACGGAAACCAAGATGGAGTCTTTCAGCACACGGGATTGCTGGCACTGCACGAGGTTCTTTCGCGGAAATACGAAATGCTTAACAAAATGTGAGTAAATTGTTTTAGTTGTGTACAGAAGTCTCGCTAAGGGGTTCATATTTTCAGCTGCGACTACAACAAGTACACGTTGAAAGTACTTCTGGATAGAGCTGATAAGTTAAAGCAGGAAAATGAAGGCAAAACCAATGCGACGGAAGAAGATAGTGATGAGGAAATGCTGTTAATCAGGTCGAAGGACAACGAAAATGGGCAGTCGCATTTTAGCGATGAGGAGGAGAGCGACAGCGGTTCCGAAGAGGACATGGTTTGAATTCAAGCATACCACCTATTTCCTTGTTATTTAAATCGACGAATAGTTTGTTTGATAGATGTACGCGCCTTCTCTTTTATTAAGAATAAATTTAAAGCTTTCCGATAACATTATTAGAGGGTTCACTGAACTACGAATTGCTGAGTGAACAACATAACTTAAAAATGGAAAGAATACAGATATTTATATAAACTTAAATTGGTACAGCAGTTACAATCCTAGATAAATACATGCATGTAATATATAGTAGTGATGTAATATATTTACAAAGTGTTTGTATTTTCATATCAAATATAAACTCGATTTAGCTTAACAAATATATATTTATATGTTTATAGTTTCAAAAATTATGCCTGATGTGCGCTGTTTGAACTACAGGTCAATTTTAGTATTAGATGTAAAAGCCACAGCTCTAATGTTTGCATTAAAATGCGCTATAATGGATAAATAATTCTAAATATGTAAAAATCTCTAAAAGCATTCACTGTTCGTCTCGTTATTTGTATTTACAATCCAAATATCCTTAGAGGCCATTGTATTATTATCTCCGTAAAGCACCAATTCCATATCTTGGCGGATTTGCTTAAGCCTAATACAAAAGTTCAATTAAAATCGTTTGCCCGAAAATGGTTTATGCGTGTAGCTCGCAATTGTAGAGAGTGTATACTTTAAAAGTAGGGATCACCCTTTCGACTGTGGGTATTGTCACTAGCACAGTGATATACGTTAGTTTGATATCCGGTGTATATAAGGCAGAACTAAACTCAAATTTGGGTAATCGTTGCGGGATCTTGGTTAATATAGCGAATATATAGAGTAGCAAAGCAATCCATCCTGTGGGATTGCGCGGTGTCCGAAAGACACCTCTGCGATTGAGGCATAGATTTAAAATAATGTGGGGGATATATCGGTATTGTTCGAGGCTAGATCGGATTTGTACAAAGCAAATACTCAAATGAACAATATATATTCTCTGTGAGCAAATAGACCATAACTAAGCTATACACTCAGTACTGGCATTTCGATGTACCCGATGGTTGTGTAGTAATACCCATGCACCTATTACATATGTAGGTAACTGTAGACTTTCCTTGTGGTTTCTTGTACTTTGATGACGTGAAGCAGATACATAGCTCCGTTTCCAGATATTAGGATCCAAAAAGCTAGCGGCACTGGCATTGCACCTGTCTCCAATTCCGGTACAGTTGTAGTTTCATCAGCAGATTCGCGATTGTTCGACTTTTTAACGGAGTCCAGACATGTGCAGTCTGGAGCTCCCCAAATCCTAGGACGACTTCATCAGCAGAATCGGCCAGTACAGGAGCACAAACACAAAGAACAGGATGGGGAATACAGCGCGGGACACCTTGTCGATCTCCCGCCACATGATCTTCTCCACGCCGGTATCCGTATCCGTCCACGCCACGGAAAGTAGACTCTGGCGTCTTGCTGGCTTGGGCGGTCCTCCGTTTCCCTGAAGCGAGGTCTAAGGAGTTACATATAGGAGTATATAGCATGTGTGACATGTGCCCCTGTTCCCCCACATATCCATATGAGTGGTTAATAATAGCTCACCTGGCCCGGTGTCGTGGGCGTCTGTGTGGCCTTCCGCGACCGCACCGCTCCGCCTTCCCAACTGGCCACTGTCGCACACTGACCCTTCTCCATGTTGCTGATGCGCTACGCGAATCGAATCGAAACGAATCGAATCGAAGTCAGAACGACAAGAAGGTGGCATTACTTATTAAAGCGATATCCCCACAGCTGCCTTACCATGGGCAGTACCTTGGGTATGCGGTTCACCTGGTACTGGTACTGCACGTCCAGCACTTTCACCACCACGAACTCGGCCAGGGCGGCGAACACGGACAGCATGCACCCGGCCATCCAGAGGTCCAGGGCCTGGAAAAGGTGAAATTAATCCTCTGTGTTCGAGTTGGGACCGCAAGTGGAGTAATGAGCCCACCTTAACGTAGGCGACTGGCGGGATGTCGGCGCCCGTAAACATGGTCACCAGGGTCAGCATGCAGGTCACCAGGAGCGTTACCCGCCCCGGAATGGCGTCCAGTCCCAGCCAGAAGCTGAACCAGGATAGCATCACCACCAACGATGAGGGGGCGAAGGTCTGGATGAGGTGATGGCCGATCTGGCGCTCGAAGCGGAAGTACACGGTAAGGCGGGAGAAGTTGCCCACCTTCTCCGGCATGTAGCCGTCGCTCTCCTCCAGTTCCAGCGGCTGGCCCAGATTGTACTGCAGCAGCTTCAGTTCCGGATTCAGGGTCACCCCGGAGTCCGACCAGCGCAGCTTTACCTTCTGATTGTTCGACGAGACTTCGAAAGTGGAATTCGTCAGATAAAGCTGCCATAGGGGGGTCTACAAACTTACAGCTCTCGATGTAGATGGGACACACCTGGATGTCCATGGGGTACAGCTGGAACTCCATCTGGCAGGCGATGATCGCGTGCATCCGGGCCGCATAGCGCACCGTCTTGTTCTTGTAGAGCGTGACCGACGTGAACTTGTGGGTCAGTGTCGCTATTTCTACAACGAAAAGACATCGAGAAGACGTTGCAGAGATGCGGAACAAATGGGTTTTGATTAGAACTATGGCATTGGCATCGATAGACTCATTTCTTGCGCATTTCGGTGGTGGTTTAGTGGTTGGGTGGTGGTCAATTGGTGGTGCCGTGATGGTGATCTTGCTCGTGATCACCTAACGTCTAGGTTAAAGCACGATTATCTACTAACGACGAATGATCTGATGTTTCTTTTTATTGAATTTGAACATTTTTAATGGATTTAGAATCCACTAATAATAAAAACTTAAAAATTTATTTGCGGATAATGATTTTAAACAATAATTTATATATAAAAGAACGACATGCGTAATCATTTTCAAAAACTATATTACTTGAAAATCCAAGACAGACACTTGTGCTTTACAATCGTGACTGGGAATATGAACAAGGCTGACCGATTTGGAATCGATTTTTGTTCTGTAAATGTTGACAATGGTAACCAAAAATGGAAAAAACCAAATTGCCAACGGGGTGCACACGTGATTCCAAGGTGAGATCTTATCAGGACCCCGGGTGCAACTGCAAATTTTCGTTTTCGTTTTCGGATTCGGAGCGTGGGCGATGGTCCTGACCATGGCGGAGGGGGACTACGGGTGGCTCTATGGTGGATTGGAGTGTCCTGTTTTGACCATGGCATTGGAACCGGAATGGACTTCGTGCGTATAATGAGGGCCGCAAGTGGGCGGGTCCGGTATTGGGTGGGGAAAAAATATAAAAAAACTTAAAAGTACACTGGTTCTTTCGCTAGGTGTGCGATGTATGGATGTATATATACACAAGGAACTGAATGGCACGAGGAAAAACCCTTGATTCAGCCTTTAGATAGTCGGTATATAGATAGATTTCGAAGAATGTTGAATATACAGAAGACATTGGATGGAAGTTATGCGCTGATACTGATACTGAAACTGAAACTGATATTGATACTGAAATCGATTTCGATGGATTTTGGCAAAAACAGAAACACAAAAGTGGCAAACACAGATCTAGAGTCAATTTGATATACTTATATCTTTGTCTAGATGAAAGTTTTTCGAATCTCTTTCACCCTTATTGCGTAGCAGGGAAGTGGACGCAACATATGGACTTCCGTATCCTATGCAGAAGTATCGGTATTGTTAGTTCGGGAATTGTTAGTCGGTGGATTAGTAACCGATGGATTAGGAAAAAAACAAACAAACAAAGGAAACAAAACAAAGTAATTCGTTACTATATACAAACGGTCCACACTTATAGAGTTTAATTAGAGACACATAGGGTGATGAGCTCAGCTGGACAAAGTGCATGAATCCCGGTCCAAGATACTTACATAAAACACACAGATATCAACACACACACTAATCGACTAATCAACTAATCGAACATGAAGCATTCGCATACACTAATCACATACACATACACACACATAGTCTATGGGGTTGAGTAGTGGGGGTAGACGTACCGGCAATTTTGGAATTAAGAAAGTACGGATCCGGCTGCCAAAAATTCTCAAAGACCTCTGGAAGCAGCGTCACGTAGTCGTCGCCCTCCTCGAATATGTCATCTGGGATCTCCAGACGTGACTCCAGCCAGCGCTGATGTATAAACATGTCTACTCTGAAAATGTACACAGTATCGCTATATGCTCCATTACGATCCTCCGATCTGAGGTGTCTCCAGCCACGACGGCACTTACCTAAAGTCCATATCCTCTACGTTAATTGAGTTAATATCTACAACGAATATGCTAAAGTCTACTATCACTGGGGAGCCCTTCTTCGAGGGCGGTCGTATTTCTGCAATAAATCAAGGCGATCTCCGGTTAGCCAACATTTGGTGTGAACACTTTATTCGCACAATCACGAATCACAAATCACAAATCACGAATCACAATTACCCCATCCCATCCCACTGAGAAATCCGGAGAAACTTTCGTGCGCGAATTCATTTTAAAGGGGCCTCCGTCTGGAATCCCCAAAACCAACTCGAGGAAACCCCCAACTCCTACCATCTAACTCCCGATTTCCCCACCAAGTTCAGGGGCAGCCCACGGTTTTCATGCGTATTACACAACCCGCGAAAATCGATAGAAAAAAAGGCGTTGATTAGCTCCAGCAATTGCCTCGAATGAAGAAAACATGCCTCGCGCTCATTTTAGTGAATTATTTATACCTTTGCCAACGGCTTCTGACAAACCAAAGCAGCTATTGCATAAGAATTCACTTACAATTTTAACCATACTTTATGAATATTACACTTTTAAGAAGTATGTTTTCCAGAATTTGAGTTCGCCTAAAACAAAGTTATACATCAGATAAAGGTGTTTCAAACTTGTTATTCACGTACCGCACTAATTGGCATTACAATGATTTTAAGTGGATAACCATATGTTTCTTTTCAATATATGTGTCTGCTTAAAGATTTATTACCCAGCGCTTGCCAGTCGTTTATTTTTCCGCACAAAATGTACTTAATTGTGTTGAGAAATTTATGGTGAACATTAAGTTTAGTGAACTTTAGTCGCTTTAGGTGCAAGCCAAAAAAAGGGAACTAATAAGCGAATAATTTGACTGGTACACCTCATACTCATAACTATACAATTATGCGGGTGAGTTTCGGTAGAATGTTTCCGTTTAGCATGAAGCATTTTGCGAAGTAATGTAACTTTAATGCCAGCTCTCCTTCAGATCCTTAGATTACACAAATTCTTCGGCAATTCGGGCAGGCAATTGGCGCCGGAAAATGTTATTTTGATTTTAATCGATCGTAATGCCGGATGACGTCAAAAGCCCCGCCCGGGAGACTGAGGGGACCCCCGTAGCTCCTAGCCCATACCCCGTAATCCGTAACCCTAACCTAGTATGCCATAGACGGAGGCCCTGAAATTCGCCGCGCCGCTCCGCGTCACGAAACCAGCGGAGAGGAAAAAAGGCTGAAACAGTTAAGAAAAACCCCGAACACGCATATCCATATCCACATCCATACCCACGGTTGGCGGTTTCATGGTGCAAACAAATCAGAAATCCGAAAGGAAAAAACGGCTGTGGGCAATCCGTACCAATTAAACACAAAAGAAGGAGACCGCATCGAAAAGGACACCTCCGAGCAGTACGGTTCACAGGCCGTAACCGTATTGCATCGGGGCAATAAGGCATTGGGGCCTGTTGGGGGCTATTAGGGGGCTTTGCTGGGGGTACAGCTATGGGTGGAGTTCAACTTACCCTTGACATAATTAGGCGGAAGAACTACTCGCGGCTTGGCTGTGTAGTTCATGTGGGCTTCCGTGGCTTCGCTCAGCCTGCAAAATGAGCAGCACAAAACAAAAGGGGGAAATTCAAATGCAGTTCCTTGTGGGAAGTACTTGGTTGGGTTGGATAGTGGGGATTGGTGGTTTGGGAAACCCCATCTTTTTGGGGCGGTGAGTCAGGGGTAGTCCTTTCGCCTGATGTCTGCCACATGCAACTGTAGGAAACTTTGTCAATTTAAGTCTGAATTTGAAATTAACTTCGTGCTGGCCGGCGCTTCGATTCCATTCGATTCGATTCAGCTCAGCTCGGCTCTGTTCAGTTCTGTGCTGTTCTGTTTTGGTGTTTAACCTCCTGGCAGGCGAGTAATAACATTAGTTTCCTCCGCTCCAATCGGCCGCATATGCCGTGCAGGATTCTCATTTGACTGTGATCCAATTGACCTTGCTATAGGTACTATTTCGAACCGAAATCAAACTAAACCGAACCGAACTGAACTGAACCGATTTTGCACATTTGGCAGGCCGAAGGTTCCCCTTGAACTGGAAACGATTCTGGGTCTGGGATAAGTTGGGGTTGCACTTGGCGGACTCTAAGCTCCAGATGGTAAAAGGAATGGGTATGGGGTATGGGGTATGGGGAATGGGCATCGGGAATCGGGGTAACTCGAGCTTACCACATCAGTATGAATCCCAGTCCAAACGATATGAATGCGTTTGTGTTAAATTTGTCGAGCATGATGTTGGGGCGACGGCACGGGAAAGGATTTGTAACACACAGACCTCAAATCATCTCACTTTACACCGACGTGGGAATTTCATAATTCGGTTTCTGTAACACAATATTTTCAATCATTTGCATTGGCTCGCCTTCGGAATTCGCAACTTATATTTCTTGGGACTGCTGTAGCTTGGTCTGGTTCTTACATTTTGTTTTGATTGGGATTTACTTGGTTCTCTGGCGGTTTCTTACTTTCTTTTTGGCGGCTTTTCACTATATACACGACACACTATATGCACTGAACAAAAGATATATTCGTATATATGGAGAGCAGAGATCGCACATAGACGGGGTCCTGGTTGGGGCCAACTTAATCCGCAAAGTTTTCCCTCCGACTCGGCTGCCGTTCGGAACTCGAATAAACAAGAGCCGAGTTCGCGCGCCGAGTGAGTGATCATCTAGATACGAGTATCTGTATCCGCATCTGTGATATGTGGATTCCACGCTCGGTGTGTAGGCGTGCGATTGCGGATTGCTGTCGTAAAACGGTAACTACAGTGGTCACTCTGGTTAACTTTTTCTAAGTGCAAGTGGAACTAAGATTAATATCGTAAGAAAGCGCTATGAACAAGAGCTAAAACGACTATTAAAATGTTATTATTTTATTGGTTGTTGATATGGTTTACCCTTAAATGGAAATGGGGTAGATTCATTTACTAAAGTAGTTCTGAGAATAGTACTAGACGTATTTTTAAGACAAATATTTCAAAGAGCTAATCCTATTGTTCCAAAGAAATACTCTGTTTCCCTAGCTCAGAAGGGGGTTAAGCACACACTGTACGTACGGGCGCATAAGGGTCGCAAGAAGCGGGAGCGGCAGAGGAGGAGGAGGAGGAGGTGGAGCTCCGCCGGCGGTCAAGGCATGGCATAATGCTGATGTACTGACAATTGCCCCGGCCCCGGCACACGGCACACAGCACAGAGCACACTTCTCGCCAAGATTCAATTGAATCGCGTGCCAATTTTACTTAAGTCGCTGAACAGACAGACAGCTTTTACGGTGGCCGGTGTAACAGCTCAATCTATGCGACTATTTATGCGACCGATATCTGGCAGATACTAGTGTGCGGATTTCCCAGATGCACGGGGAGCGGACAGTGGGTTAGATGGATGGATCGAGGGTTTCAATTGCAGGCTTCCTGGCCAGCAGCACACACATAATTGCATGGACATCCACTTCCTATAAATTACTTTCTGCGGCTGACATTGGCAATGGCAATGGGTATTTTCGCGCAAATTAAAAATTCCACTTCCAGATCTGCCAGCTCTCGGGCAATACGTATGTACATATGTAGGTAGTATATAGAAGTGCGGCTGTATGCAGATCGTGAGATGAACCGTATCCGGCTAGGCCCGGCCCGGCCCGACCACTTGGGAAGTGGTGTGGACACACACAGATAGGGATCTTGCCTAAATCACTCACACGGCATGTCATAACGTTGATCTCACATCTCACAGATACTGTATCTACACATTCGCCTGAATGATGGGCTTCACTTTGATTGAAAACACGCACTAACTCTCAGATGAGTCGAAATGAAAGCCATTAATATTCATGCGCTGGATCCTGCCGGGCGGCTATGTTCAAAGATCGAGCTCGGATTGAAATTAATGGAAATTTAAAATGCCCTAACATGCCGCCGCATTTCGTTATATCAACACCAGGATGTTCGATCCCCAGCAATTACAATTACATTAATTATGTAGTTAGGGGCATTTACATTAGTAAATGCTCCAGCGGGGGGTTGGCTCCGTTTTCCGAAAGAACGGCCTAAAATTGCGCGACTTTAACGCCCGCCTCACGCGAACTCCACCGTACAACATACTCCATGCACCATCGTGTCACAGGCCATATTATTCAGACATGTATTATTATATTATTATTATATGGGGAATTACCGCGCTGCGGGAACGACGCGCGCCCGAGTCCGTTCGCCTTCGCTCAGGAACTAAACTGAACTAAACTCAACTCAACTGAATGGAGCGGAGCGGAACTGAGCAGTGAAAATACGCGAATTTCTTGGCCGCTCGCCTTGCCAACTTTAATACGACATACGAAAAAATCCCCAACGTTCTGCGGAGGCTCAGGCACGACAACCAACTGTAACGGGTTTCCACTTACAATGATGGGAGTTGGGTTCGGAATGGGTCTGGCTATGGGCTATGGGCGATGGCCGATGGGGGCCTGGAAGGACGATTGCATGGGCATGGACATGGGCACGGGAGCGGGCCCTCGGTTCGCTTGCAAATTGGTGTTGGGTTCCCTGGAAGTGTGTTTGGGATTTTCTAATCTCCATGCCCACACCCGCCATGAGAATGATCAAGTGTAATTTCCACTTGCTGCCACAAATCCATCATTATCATAATCATTGTACATGTGTAATTATAAGTAGCAGAAAAATAGTCCTAATAATATTATTAATAATACATAAAAACAGAAAATTTGAATGGTTATCTATTTAGTTTTGGGTGTTCCATGACAGCTATGATCTTTAAGTGGGTTCTGCATAGACTCGATATTGGAATGTATAAAGTAATATCCTAATATCTAATATTCCTAGCTAGTTGTTGACTGACATCGGTTGGGTTTTCCAACGAGGTACATGCGAGTTGACTTGAAAATTCCACAAAGTAACCAAAACATTAAACAACTGCCACACCAGGCTAATCCCCACCTGCCACTAACCAGTGCCCAAGGGCTGGAAACGAGGCCTGAATGGGCCCCCCGACCTCAAACCTCGTGGGAAATTTCTATATGACTGTGTAAATACAAATCGCGTTTGTAGGACCGACTTTAATATATATTAGCGCACTGACACAGACATGTCGTGCATATAGTTGATGTAGGCGCTACTGCGAGCTGTACAGTACATATGGACTTGTGGCGGGGTAAAAAGCCACTTTGTTATAGCATTCTTGTAGTTGGCATTGCTGTTCGCCAACTGACAATGAATTGGAGTTTATTTTATTTTCGCTTCGATTGTCTCGCTGTGAATTCCGCTTTATGTCCGCCCGTCGAGCTAGTACTTAGCAGCTCGCAAATCGCTAGACTAAACTTGTTGTCAGCCAACCAGTCAGTCAGTTAGGGCTAATTGCCGCCAGGCAGGACATGCGCTGCGTTCTTTTCCAGGGTATCGTGATGTGGCATTGTAGTTGTGGTTTATAGCCTCGGCGCGTGCGGCGCAGTCAGCCACTTTGATTAATGGGCGACCGACCACTGACAACCGACGATGACGCCAACAGAAGGCGATATCACGGGCCGACTCCAACTCCTAATGCTAATGCATTTGATTCGGAGGAACTATTCCCGCAATCATCGGAATCACCGCAACAGTTTGTCGTTTATCCAATCCATCGTTTATAGATATCACTTAATATATACGCCTGTGTATACATTTTACATTTAAGCCTAGAGAACAGAGCCGGAAACTTAAGCTAGACAATGGAGGCTCCCTGTTGATTGGTTCGCTGGTTGATCTTCACGTGCGTCTGCCGCTTCTTCTCCTCCTTGAAGGCCTCCGTGTTGGCCTTCTTTTCAATGCGGCGCTCGTTACGATAGTCCTTCAGCAGGCGCTTCCGCTCCTTTTTCTCTTCGGCGGTCTCGTCCTTCGGTCTGATGGACAGAACGCTTAATGTGGAGAGTACTGATTTGGCGCACAGTGACTTTGGCCCAGTGGCAGCGGGTGATTCATCGGCCAGATTTGCTAGCGCCTTGGCTGTTAGTTGGCCATCGACCCCACCTCGCAGGACATTTGTGGGCAGACCTGTTTTCGGGTCGATCTGAATGGGAGCTGGATTTGTGCTGGCACTGGAACGACGACTGCGCCGTGGCTCGTCGATCACCTTCGGGTGATTGTAGATATTCGAGTAGGTGGACAGGATAGACTCGCAGTCCCACTTCTTCTGCTTAGGGTCGTCCACCTCGTATTCCACTAACTCCTCTGTGGGATCCTCTTCGCCCTCGACCACATTTCGGTACTTTTCAATGCGCTCACGATCCCACTCTTTGTTATACTCGATGCTCTTGTCCTTCTTCTTGAACTCCTGGAAGCACTGCATCACAACAGGATGTTTCTGGTGCCAGTTGCCCTCGATGTCCTCCAGAGCCAAGTCGCCCAGCTCCGGATCATCGTATGTGGCGTAAAACTTTTCGAAGCGATCGTCGAGTAGGGACAGCTGCTCATTGCGTCGGATCACGCTGGAGGACATGGAGTACTCGGTGAAGCGCGACTTAAGCTCCTCGTCGTCAAAGCGACGTTCGCGCATTAGGGGCGCCAAGCGATCCATAAGCTCGTCCTCGTCTTCATCCTCGTTTAGGTCATCGGAATCGAAGTCCATGTCAGATTGCTCCCCCCCATCTTCGTCATCCCACTCCTCGTCGTCGGAGTCGCCCTCAGCCATGGCCTGCATAACGAAGTCATCCTCCAGCTCCTCGTTCTCACAATCGCTGTCCAAGGCGGCGACCACATCGGGATCCCAGTCGAGACGCAAGGTTTGTGGAGCCGCCTTGTTCAGCATGCCCTCGGACTCCTCAAACTCACTGGCGAACACTGAGCTGGGCAGCATAAGCTTGGGTGCGGGGCCCGGTTTCTCGTCATCCTGGGCCTTCTGTTTTCTCGCTTGATTGGGATTCTCCATAAACTCCCAAACCACGTCGTTCTCGCGTTTCTTCAGGTGCTGCATGTAATCATAGTCATCGTCGAAGTGGATGCCAAACTTCTTTAGCTCCTCCTGCCGCTTAACCGGATCGGTGGGTGGCTCTGGGTCCTTGGGCTTTTGCTGGCGCGTCGCCGCCTCGAGGAGCACCCTCTGCGGAGCATTTTCATCGGTCACCAGTGGATCGTGCTGACTGCGATGCACCAAATGGAAGGTGACCGCCTTCTTGCGGTCAATGTACGGCTTCTTGCCCTTAACCTGCAATGGAATAGTGCCTTTAAAATAGGTTTTACCCAGTTTAAACGTGTTTTACCCACCATTATTGGATTGTTTTCGGGAAAACTTTTGTAAATACAGAGAAACACATGTGCCTGCTAGCGCTGCCACCCAGAAAGGGATTTTGTATTACTGCCTTTCGGTCACACTGTTTTTTCACTGCGTAATTGCCCTTAGTGTTGAACAACGACCACCTTAATTCAAAACATGGCGCGTATGAAACTGTATTAATGGACTCGCATGAAACGTTTTTTAGGGCTACGGATTAAAAACAGAAACAATATTTAAGCTGAATTTTCTAGTATTTTTCGTTCTATGAAATTAATAGTTAAATCTTAAATTTATTTTCTGATGGTAAGATCAACTACGTGAAATATTTGACAAACAGTTAATGGTAAGAACTATGAACTGCAACTTTTTTCCCCATTTAGTTATAAGGTGTAATTACCATTTAGGGAAAGTATAAATGTCCTCTAAACAAATTATAAATCATAGTGCAGAGCATTGTACAAATCTTCAAAGTCCGGAATAGGTATAAAAAACAGAATTTGTACTTGGATATTTATTAAATCGTTTTTATTTGTAGTATGTACATTTATAAACTTGACACTTCGAAAACAATTGTACACTCGCAATGTTTTAAATACACTTGGGTGTGAATATGCTTCAATTTCTACACGTTACATTCATATGGATCTGTAATCTTAGCAGACTCTAAAGATTATACATAAACAAGGGCTTTGAAACAAGTACGATACTAATAAGTAATAATAGTTAGCCTAAATAGTAAAACCAATCTCTTTTACCGGTTAAAAGCTTGCAAAATATCATCTTAAAGTAAATCAGATGTTTCGAATATCGGGATCCTTGCTACGCGTAATTATACTCACAGTCCTTAAAGTTTTCTTGACTTTCAATCAATAGATGTAATTTAGTTTATTTCAAAACATTTCTCGACATGCACAGAACAAATTCGAAATGAAGCCTAGTTGTCAATAGTAAGCCATACTCTGCATAGACTAAAAATAAGTATAATCTAGTCACTTTTTGAAGATCGGTATATAGTTATTGCCTATCGAGTCTTTCGGGCACCGAACCCGAGCAGGTCGTTATTGTCTTTGGATGACCTCGCCAGTCCGGCGCCCTCAACTTTGATTTCATTTGCGATTCTTTACAGGTTTTAAGCTAACGATTATAATGATAATTTGATTATTCCCTTAGTAATTTTGTTGCCTCCCAGTTGGCTTTATTTGCTTGAAGGAGAGCGCATCACTAGACAAAAGCACTTGGATTGCAGCTAGGCTAGGTACAGTCTGGTCGGCGGAGTATTTAGGTTATCCTAAATCACTAATCCATTACTTTAGCGCCTCCTTGGCCCTCTGCTCCCACTCGGCGCGTCTCTGGTGGATGCCCTTGAACTCGCCCACGGTGGCTGATCTCTCGATGGGCTTACTGGGTGCTACTGCAGCTGCTGCTGCAGATGTTGCAGTTGGTGCTGCAATAGGTGGTGGTGCTGCTGCCGCTGCCGGAGACGTTGGAGTAGTTGCTGTCGGGTTGGCCTGCTTCAGTTGGAGGGAAAACCTTTCGGCAGTGGGCCTGGCACCCCCATTACTGTTGCTGGTATTGTTATTTAGGCTATTGCGTCCCTGATTGCTGGTCTTAATGGGAGGCAAGTAGGTGACCACCTTTGGTGGCACCTTCTGTTGCTGCTGATTGTTATTGTTGAGATTGCGGAAGTCGGCCACCGAATTGCGATTGGTGCTGGGGTGATGGGTCACCTGGGCATCGCTTTTGGGCGCCAGTTTGTCCAGCTTCTCCTCGCTGTTCGACTGGTTCTCCTTGTCGCTATCCACGCTCTGTCCTCCGCCTCCACTGGGCGAGAGCTTCTTGCTGTTGCTCACTGGAGCGGGGGGTTGTACCTGTGGCATGGTCACAACATCGTCGTCCTTCACTTTAAGTGAACGGCGGGCAAATACCTTCATCAGCTCAGGTGTGGGATCATCCTTGGACGGGCTGGGGTTGCCGTTGCTGCTTGCAAAGGATTTCTTGCGCAACACCACAGGGTTGGAGGTGGGTGAAGTGTTTCCATTGACCTCGAATATTTCGGGAGAGGTGGGAGTTATCGGAGTGACTGGAATGGCGGGCGTTGCTGGAATCACCAACGGAGTGGGTGGAGCAGTGTTTTCCGCCTTGGTAATGGACTTTCTGCGCTGCTCCACCGTCTTTGATCTCTCTTCGCTTAGGAACAACCGCTTGCGATCTTCTAGAGAAAGGCGATTGCTCTTCACTGGCTCCTTGGGACTGACTGGCTCCTTGGCATCTTTTACTTCCTTAACATTCTTGGGAGCACTGGGGCTACTCTTTGAAAACCCATTGCTTTTCGGTGTGTTTGGTGTAGAGGCAGGAGTAACTGGAGTGGATAATCCTTCACTACTACTTCCATAGCTATTCCTCATACTAGTGGCACTAACGGACTTCAATTGCCTGCTCAGGCTGGGCTCCAGTGTGATCGGCCTGACCGCCGGACTAAGAGGCTTCGGCTGAGGGTGCTCCACAATTTCGATTCCCGCCATATTCTCGCCGCTGCTCCGTCTGAAGCTAAGATCATCGTTGCTTTGACTCCGCTCCGTGGGCGACTTGAAGTTCTTGGATAGCACCAAGTGATTGGTCTTGTTGTGCAGACGCGCCTGATCCACGCGATTCAGCTGGATCTTCATGAACTCCGGCTCTCCGGTATTCTCCACATTGCTGGAGTTCCGGCGACTGCTGTTGGAGGATCCCTGCCCTTTGGCCGGAGTGGTGGGTGGGCTGTTCGAGAGCTTGGCACTCTTTGTCAAAGGACTTGCCGGGCTGGGACTTGAGTTCGCCGCAGGAGCTGTCATCTTTGCTCCCAAATCCAGCAGCTTGGGACGCTGTTTGGTCGGAGTGGTTTGCTCCTTGGGCAGCTTCTCCGCCGCATTTCTGGATTTCCGTAGAACGCTCACCAAGGGTGATTTTACGATAAGGTCAATGTTCTGCTCAATCTGGGAGATATCAGCTGATCCCGGACTGCTCACTAGTAGCTTTGTGGAGCCGGCCTTTTGCGGGGAGATTTTCGCAGCAGATGGCAACTGACCCGTGGATTCGGCTCGGGCCTGCAGCAATTTGTTGTCGTTGATCTCGAATCCCAGGGACACACACTTGGCGTTGGGGGAAATTGGTGAACAGGGCGATTGTGGGGCCTGCTTGTAGTAGGCAGGTACCCGAAAACTTAGCGACAGATCCGGCAAACTCGGCATATTGTTATGCACGGCCGTGGAGTCTACAGCCTCGTCCTCATAATTTCGGAAGCTGCGGGACTTTTCAACCGTCTTGCGCTGCTTCTCCTCGTAGTACAGGGGCGAGGGCTCGTCCGTGCTGGTCTCCAACGAGTTGGAGGAGCTGGAGTGCTGGCCCACTGAGTCACTGGATCGGGATAGCTTCTGCTGGAAGGCACTCAAGCCCACAATCCTTGGTTTCCTCTCGAAATGCGTTGAGGTCTCCACTTTGTTCTGCTGTTCCCGCACCAAAGTGGTGGACTGGAAGGTGTCGTTGCCCCGCGAGCTCTTTGACAGCAAGTTGGTCACGTCGTTGCCCGAAGTGATCTTCTCCAGCGGAGCAGCTCCCAGTTCCTTGGGCATGTACCGCTGCCTTGCGGCAGGACCTGATTTCGGCTTTATTGCCGTGGGTGGATGTGGATGCACTCCGTAGTTACTGACCATGGCGTTTAGTCCGTGCTTGCCCTCGTGGTGGATTTCCCGCTTGATCGTTTGTCGCGTCTCCTGGATGTGCTGCTCGTGGGATGTGGCACTGCGTGACTTGTCCGGCACCTGGAGCGCCTCCCGAGCAGCGGCCTCCAAGCAGGAGGTTGAGATCTGCAGCTTCTTGGCCACACTCTGGCTGGAGTCCGTATCCTCAACTCCGTCGTTGGCCCTGGCTATGGATCTCTTGGAGTTCCGATGGATCAGCCGGCGCAGGAATCCACTCTCGTTCTCCTTTTCCCGCTCGTTGGCCAGGAAGTCATCCGCATCCGTAGAAGACTCTCCTCGATTCTCCAGCAATGTGTTGGTCTTGCTGGTCAGACTTCGAAGTCCAAACATGTGAGACGTCGTGGAAGACGAGCTTGTGGTCTTAGTGGTGCTAGTGATGGTGGAGCTTTGCTCGATTGTATTAGTTCGCTTGGTCGTCACCGAGCTGGTGGCGTTAGGATGGACCGGTGGTGCAATGGCAGTTAGAGTCTTCGGTGGCAAGGAGCGCGTCTTGATCTTGAGATCGGCTTCTAATAATTGGTATTAAAAAGATTCGTTTAGAAAATCAACTTATCTAATGAATTAAACTTTTCTTACCATGTACTGCTCGTAATCCAGGACTCGTCTTTGGCACATCCTCATTGGCCTCCGGAATGGAAGTCTGAAAGTTAATAATATGATTTAAAAGTTAATGTGAAAGAATGCAATTATACTCCTGGGTATTCCCTTGATCCATGTGGAAGACATGTTATATCCAATGTCACTTACCTCCAATGTCATGCGATGCTGCCTGGTGGGTCCTTTCTTTTTCACAGGCCTAATTGCCATTTTGTGTTTGGCGGCCGCGTGGGAAAGGCGATGATGTTCTCCGCACACGGCGTCCACGTCGTCCTCATGATGTGATCGCAGTATATCCGAGCTCGTGGAGATCGATGAACTGGTGGATACACGTGAGTGGTGACGGTATTGATGGGAGCTCTGGCTGTCCTCCGTCTCCACTTCGGCACTATTGACGCTGTGCAAGCTGAGTGAAGACACCTCGCTCTGGTGGCCCCGTGACTGGTGACCCATTTCGGAGGTATTCCTACTGCTGGTCCCACCCGCTGCCCTCCGCTGCGGAGAAGCCGGGCTGCGGGGCAGACCCAAATCCTCGTCAGAGGCATCGGGTCTGTTTCTTCGCTTACGCAGAACATCCGTGAGTTCCGCCTGAAATGAGCATTTATAAAGATGTTATTCGGGTTTTGTTGGCATAGGGCATGCGCTTCATGGTTTAATTTTTGGTGGGTTACCCAGCTTTTCCAGCGGAAAACGAAACGAGCCCGCAGACAACTGCGTCCCAGGCGACTTTCGCCCATGGAAGAGCCACCCAGCTTCATCTTGAAGGGATTCTGCTTAAAGTCGATCATTTGGTGGGCCTCACAGCGCGGACGAGACTACAAATGACTGGTGGGCAATCCCCGATTTAGCTGGGCAACAGTGGCTACCAAAGATGCCTGCGATTCCGAATAGATTGCAAAAAGACACTCTCAATTCTTACCGCAAACGAAAGCTGGAAGGGATTGGACTGCGCTCTGAGAGAACCCGAACCTCCGGCTACCATTGTGACGTGAATGTTACTATGGAAATATCTCTGCCTATGAGGATCACGCGATCTCAAAGATTTCACTTTCAACTTGAGCAGCGGCAACTGACGACACCAAAGTGCAATGTGCAACTGAAGATTTCGATGCAGATGCATCTCAAGAGTGAAATGAAAACGAAAATGGGAATGGGAATCTGAATGGAAATGGCGTCGCATTTGCTTTTTACCTAGACGAACACAATTGGTGCAGGGCAGGCACTGAAGATCTGTTCATTGTCAGCTCTCGACCGAGTTTCAAGGGTAAGACTCGAGGCACCCGAACTCTGTCCACAGAGTAAACAAACGAGTCCGAAACGGAGAAGAATCCCTCCTCCAACGCCGGAATTCCCGCCTTTTCGTATCCCATGTTGTTCATCTATCAGTGTTTGCGGCGCGTGACGTCGCCATCTGTTTGTTGGACTCATTTCTGGTGGGGATGCTATTTTCGGGAGCTCGTTGCCCGAGGATTAAGTGCTGGGCTGGTTTAGGTTAAAGACCTCGCCCATCAATTCTGGCTAAACAATTGCAATTGGTGATTTAGGATTTGGGGGAGAGTTCAATGTTCTGCCAGATGATCAGCAGCGACGCCTGCATCCCAAGGTACATATGAAGGCTACTTAAGTCAAACTTCACATATATAGTTAGGTTATTATTAGGACGCATGTGTTTATGCTTTTTAAAAATTATAGATCACATTAACTTGGCTTTACAAACATTAGAAGTACCTTTATTTCTCACGGTGAGCTAGAATCACATGGTCTACAAGCTGTTAATATCTTTTAATAGATAATTTGCTGAATACTCATTTTTCTATCAACTTTACTCTTTTCACCTAGTAATTCCGTACTAAATGGAAATATATTTTTACATAACCTTTTACAGCTGCTTCTATTCCGCGGAATTTTCGGTGGATCGACTACACGCAGGTAGTTGCCATCCTGCGCACCTTAACCCATTTTGCACCGGAGCTACCTGCACCGGATAGCCACTTCTTAGCCAAGTTCCACTACGGCTTTGAGTAGGAAAATCGCGGAGCGGACTCGACCAGTCGTCACGTTCACTGATTTATTGGCCCACTTGGCGAGTGGGCCAACTCGCGTTGGAGGAGGAGACAGCAGGAGGGGGAACCAGTGGCTGGTGGCTCGTAGCCGGTGGATGGATAGTCGGCTCCCAACATGGCCACACACAACCGCCAACATTGATTACCGCAATCCAAGAGAGGGGTTTTCGTCCAGAGAACGGGCACAACAGTTGGCCAAGTGGGAGGCATGGCAATCGCTTTGAATTAAATGCAATTGCATCATTGCGCCGTCCGAGTTGCATTTCAAATGCGGCTCAAACAAATGGCCGCCATCTGCAAGTGGGATAAATGCTCCAAAGTGTGCACATTTACCACTGGAAGCCTCGATCGGCGAATGGTTAAAGTGAACTGACCCTGACTTCGACCATAATCGTTAATATCTATATAGACCAATTGCAATTGCATGAGACATTTTATTTCATTGGCACAAATGATACCGCATGTGGGTAAATCAAGGCAATGAGCATATTGCTGGGTTTTAACGGCTCGAGGAACTATATTTTGTTTGTACTTTCCTAGAAAATAATTGTCTAATAATATACGAATGAATAGTTCCCATATTATCTCTCACTCATAGATATATTCCTGAAGGTGAAGTAAAGCTTTGTCCCGAAATAAACATAAAGTCTAAGAAACAACACCTAAATGATTTGTAGTTTGTAGAACTACCTTTACATTAAATGGTTTCTAATGTTATTGATGTTTATTGATTTCCTAGTCATACATTCTAAGCGCTTCGCTTTAGCGATGTTAAGATGGGCTTTCTCCCAAGCAGACAGAGCCAATAAACACTGAAGAACCCTTCTCCACACTCTCAACCAACTCAGCTCCTCCGGCTGCCTCACATCACATGGCCACATCAAATCGCCTCGAATCAATTTCTCCTCGGCTGTCAACCCAAGTGGCGGAAAGTGGGGCCGGGAAGTGGGCTAGTTGAAGTGGCCAGCCGATATGGACGTGGGCCGCATTTTCTCGCCAACTCCAGAATGCGCCAATCGGCGTGCGAAGAAATGCAATTAAAATCCTAACGCGGATGCGCCGAGGACGATTGAACTACTGGACATGGAACATGGCACATGGTACATGGGTCCCAGAGTGCTCCTAATGGACGCGGAAATCGGTGCGCTAGTCAAATTCAGCAGTGGAATATGGGTTACGTAATATCTGGGAGTGAGGCCCACCAGACGGGAAGTGCCACATGTTGCTGCAAACGAATGTAGGCCGAAAATGAAATTTCAAGTGTCGGGAGCAAGGAAGGAGTGGTTTCTGCCCTCCCCATTACCCGCCAGAGTTGGTCAATTTGCGCAGAGCGTGTGAAATGATTCCCCCTTCAATCCACACACACCCATCTACATCCACATCCAAGTCCACGTCCACATCCACATCCAAGTCCAAGTCCGATGACGGCCATGCTCGCTCCCAGGCGATTTTAATGCGTGTTACCGTGTTACCATATCGCTGTCATTCCAAGTCGTCCGGACTAAATGCTGGTCCCCTCTCCACCGGCCATCAAATCGACTGCATTGTCATTTAGTTTTTCCATTATGGCCATCGTGTAGATGTTTTTCTCTTTCTATTTAACCGCAATTAATTCATCAAACAGGTTGCTTGGCTGGCCAGGAGCCAGAGCTCTGACTCTGGGATCACATCTGCTGCACATCGGCTGGTAAATATTTATAGACCTAAGCTCGCTTTCCGACCTGCTCTTCAGCTTTTCAGAGGAAAGTCGCTAAGTGCACTTGACTGGCTGGAGGATTAGCAGGTAGCCACAGGACAGAATGGTCTTAGAAAATGTGTATACTGGAGAACGGACGAGGAAGACGGGACTCAGGGAATCTGTGGGGCCTTGTTCCCCTCCTATGAGTGCTTTTAACTATTTTCCAAGGAAATGACTACAAGACAAGATAAAGTACTTTGAATACTTTTAGTATTGTCTTTTAGATTTTACTACCTAGCCTTTTTCCAATTAACAAGGTGTATATTACAAAATCAACCTAATCTAAATATATCTAATCTTCTATCCTCGAATAATACAAGTTAATGCTCAATAATCTATCGCCTGAATTCCTTCCAGCACTTGGGACTTCCGCCTATCTAATCCAATTAATCCGACAACCAGGGAATCGCAGTTCTTTCAATCTCCACCACAGTTACCCAGTTGGACCGTTAAATTGCAGGTTCAGTAACTTCTTCACTTGGCTAGAGTCCAGGAATCTCGAGGATCATGGACATAGCGCGGATCGGAGTCGGTTTCGAAATAGGAATCGGAATCGTGGAAATCGTGTGTCTTCACTGGCTAAAGTCTCGATGCAAACTGATTTAGCGGAAAACTTGCAGGAGTTCAATAGCATAGAAACAGAAAGAAATGCGATTTATTTGCTAACCAGGTTGGCAAATAAGCTGGGAGCCCGAGGAGTGAAAAGCGGGGCGCCGGAGGAGCACTGGCCAACTGGAAAAAAGTGGAATAACAAGAAGCGGCCAAGCGACCAAGCGACCATCGGCTGCCAACTGCCAACTCGTTTGTCCAGAAACCAAAGAAGCAATAGAAGTAGCAGCCGACTGCCGGGAGAAGAAGCCGCAAATTGCCACGCGCTGCCAGAGGTGGAAAATCGCCGGGAAAAGTGGGAGTTTCAGGGGGGAAAAAGCGGTTGGCGGGGGGTGCAAAGACTTACTGCATGGATGCACAGAAAGAAAATATTGGGTCGTGAATAAATAGGCTATTATCAGCAACTAAAGTTTTAAGTAATTATATATATAAATAATTCATAAAATATAAATCTATATTGGGAAACAGTTTTTTAAAGTTTTTTTTTAGAAACTATTAGAGGATGCTAAAATGATTCGTCAATCAGTAAAATATAAAAGTTTTATTGACAGCAAAGATTTTAGATTTTTTTAAATATCAACTTGTTTAAATCGATTTTTTGTAGTGCCACATCTATCTTTGGTTTCTGTTTCCAGTTACAACTTGCAAAACTCGTGCGTTGGCTATAGTTTTTCTTTTTTCACTCAAAAAGAAGAGAAAAACGTTCAAGCGATTTATGCATTAATGTTGATAATGATGTTCACGATGAGGTTTCAGTCTATTAGATAACCGTCTTAGCCAGACTATTTTATTTTCGACTTTCCTTTGGCACAAGTTTTAATTCGATTTGATTAGTTTAGTTTGCAATTGTTTTTGAAGTTGCTAAATAGTTGTATCGGATATTGTATCTCCCAATGGGAGAAACACTCAATTAATAGATGTTCTGTATCGAAGATAACTTAGCAAGCTAATCATTGTTGTGACAAAGATGTGTTTTTTCCACCAATCTCGAAAATAAAAAACCATTAAATAAAAATCCGAACTGTAGTGAGTCAATGGACTCTGGAAAAGATTTGGTCATCACAAATGCAGTAACAAGTGCCAACAAAGCCACCAATTGACTTTGATTAAAATCAATTTAGATTGATTGCAGCTCAAGTGCTCAGATAACAATCACATCAAGCGGATTCCCCCAGTGACCCGAGGTCCGTGAACTCTGTTCAATGAAAAACAAAAGTGAAATACTTCCTATTGCAAAAGTATGAGCTATAGAGTCCAGTTCTAATGGGTCAAGGAAATGTGATTTTAAAGGGAAATAGGAATTGATTCCCTCCATAATTATCATCTATTCAATACTCTGCAACTCACCTTGAGTACAATAGATAGACTGCTGGCTGTGGCCGACTCGGAGAAGACGCTGTCATGTGACTGAGACAAGGTGTCCCGAGAGTAATCCCTGAAATCGGAGATGTTACCACCGTTGTCGTTTTGAAAAGGAGATGAACTCACCCGTCCACATCCAGGAGGCGACCTTCGCTGAGGCTGCGCTGGCTGTCGGAGATGTCAGCGGCACCACCAGCTCCAGGTCCAGGTCCAGATCCTGATCCCAAGCCTAAGCTGGACTCCAGTTCCTGCGAGGAGTCACCCACACTGCGCAGATGGCGCTGTTGGATTCTCTGCTCGGCAAAATAGCTGCTCCGGTTGAGGAGAAGGGAATCTGGGAAGACGGCCACGCCGCCATGCTGTCGCTGGGCCTGGTACATGGCTTCCTGTGGGGACTGCGACTGGGATGGGGAATCGGGAAGAACTGCCACCTGGCTGTGGTCCTGCTTGCTGGCCCGCTTTTTGCCCAGGAGCACACTCAGCAGCTCATCGCGATGCGAGCCGTACGATTTGGACTTGGGCAGCGATTGCGTCTGGTAGTTCTCCTTCAGTTGCTGCGGATTCAGGGGGGATCCTGGTGGCGAGGCGATCCCGCTGCGCAGATTTTTCTCGCTGCTGCTGCTGGCGGGCGGTGGCAAGGTGTTGCAGGTTCCGGGTCCTGGCGACTGACAGGATGCAGGACTGTCCGCAGAGCTATTGATCGTACGTCGCCGGAAGATGCGCCGCAGGTTACGGAGCGGATGGAAACGACGACGCTTCTGCTGCTGTTGTTGCTGCTGATTTGGGTGCTCTGGAAGGACCAAGAAAGACGTTTAGGAACTAGGCTTAATATAATACCATTTTTTTAAAATTTTTTAATTTGAAATATAAAGGAAGAGTAGTTTTCCAGACGCTTGCTCGTGTCATTGTCCTAAACCATAAAATATACGCATTTATTCCCTAAATGTAAACTTACTACTGCTCAAATATTACAACAATCAAAATATTCGGCGATAATATTTGAACCCATAAAGTTGCTTTAAATATTTGTTAAATTTGCATTTAAAACTATAAAGCACAAATTTATTTTTTATTGTAAATTAAAAAAAAATGTATTTTTAATCCGTGTGTTTTACAAATTTATTTAACTACTGCTGCGTTGGGGAAATTATTGAATATATACCTGTAACATATCTACATTAAAATTTAAAAATATTTTAATGTTAAGTAATGCAGGATGTCAAGAAGGCAATGTATTCAAAGCTCCCGCTTTGATTGACATGCGAGCATAAATATTCCGGAGTGAGAGCCAAATCGCTTGGGACTAGGTTTTCACACTCAGGCGAAGGGAATTAAATTATCGGCGATGGGAATTACGTTATCGCAGCAACAGCCAGTGAATCTTATGTTTTTCCCCTTTAATAGATTTAATTTGGAAAAGGATTTTCATTAAGGTGATGACATAAGTTCACTTTGCAATCAGTACTTCCGTAAAAAAACACAAACAGTTCGTGATAACTTCCGAGGAAGTGGTCAACATCCTAGGTTACTCAGCAGTTGAACCAATCGATTGTTAATAGAATCGTTCTGTCATTCATCAAAAGTTAAGACCACAATACACTGAAAACTAAATGAGCGATAAGAAGTAAACAATAACCGAGTGAAAACGCAGCGAATGGTACCAGAAACATGACCATAAATAGGCAAAAGTTGAAGACCTCTCAATTGGTGGAAGTTCCCAGCCGAATGAGAGGGAAATACGGCGGGATTAGGAGAGCGACAGGGATGGCTTATATGGGTGACTCGTCGATAAGAACGATTGGACACCAAGTGAAGAACCTGTATAGAGGCTTACTCGACAAGGTCATATCGTATCTCAAGTTTGCGCGATATACAATACACAACTTCCCAGACAAAGAACCATTGCATACGAAAATCCGGGAGAGAAAAAAGGGTTTATAAAAAGTGCTTATCAATCGATTTGTGTTATCTTAAATAGCTTTTATGGCTTTTATTCCTTTCTGAATGTCTGTAGACGCCAACATGTTTGCACAATTTAGATGGCCGATAAGGCAGGAGAAAGAAAAGGAACCATTCGTTATCGATCATAAAGAAATTATTGCTTTTTGCAGGTACACGAACTAGTAAGTATACCCATGCATCAGAGCTAAGTGAAGTGTAAATACTACGACTTGGAAGACTTTGTTGGGATTTTATGTATGGGCTTATAATCAATTTGTTTGTCCACTACTACTGGTGACCTCATTATTCGCAAAGCGTACTGATAAGCCCTTCCGTCATCTCCGAATATTTAACATCTCCCAAGTGACTCACGCATCATCACTCTTTGTGTGTCATTGCCAGAAATGAAAGTTCGGAGAGTAAATACCCATCACTCAGTGGAAAGTCTGCATATCAGCAGCAGTAAGTGCATATATTAATTAGAGAAAAGAACGCCACTGAACGGAAGTACAAGAATTTGGAAAAATAAATCAAAGAACTCAGCCAATAAAGCTTCGACCTCTAATCGAAAAAAACAGTCACGTTTTGGGGCCGCGACACGCGAGCACCGAAAGACACTGTATACACAGTATATATTGTATATGTACAAATTTGTTTATGGCCAAACACATGTGTAGTCATGGGTACGACTACTTCATTTATGTTTTTTGCTGATGGCTCGATTTTAATGATTAATTTCACCTGCGTTGGGGCTGGTCATCGCTTGATTAGTCATGGAAAAAGAAGTAGTACGCCATACACCATATGCAGCGTGGGGTAAAAGGACTCCCAGTGGCACGTCATTTACGAGTATTGCCCCTTGGGGTGTCTGGCTGTCAGCCTCGGTTCGTCTCCAAAATTGCTTGGGGATCCGGGGCTAATGGAATTTGAAGCGCCCAAAAGAGGGAATTACCACCCCACTGAACAAGTGAAAATTGTTTATTTATGGAATGCCTAATTGGGTCAGCAGTCAGTCTTTTTTTCGCGCCGAGAATGGAATTGCTTCTGCGGCCTACCGAAGTTCTTAAATTAATTAACAAACAGGCGCCCATCTTAGATTGAAAAGTTCGGCTTGGCTCAGTCTAACAAAGCTGTGATTCAATTTATGAGACAATCCCGATTACATCAGCAATGTGGATACATTATATCTAATTCATCTTGTCTAAAGTCTATTGAGCAAGATTCACCATTGCCTGAGCACCCATATTGTTCACTTGGCTGTGCCCCCTGTCATCAGTTTGGGTTTCGCTTTTTCCGCGAATGTGGGCGAAATCTTGGCGTCATTGTCATCTTTGGCTTGGCACTACTTGGGTTTTGGTAATTCATCAAAAGCGATTTTCGTCTTTTTAATTTGGCAACCCGATGCCCAGGGGATTAATGTTAGCTTTAATAGCGATTTCGAGTGCCCACGTGGGACTTTTGGAGGTGTTCAAGTGACACCGATTGCCATTCGATTCTGAATTTGCAATGCCAAAGAGGTTTGGCTGTGGGTTCGTTATTTATTAATTAATCATTGGCGAAAACATTCGTCTTGCCCCACACTCCCAAGTCTCAACATGCAAATTGTGCAAATCAAATGGCGAACAACTTTTCAACCGATTGCAGTAATTGGAGACCTTTTTTGCCAGTTTTCGCAGCGTTTCTTTATTTGCCAGCGGATGTGAGCTCGACCAGCTCTTGGGATTGTTGTATTGGGTAAGGTCAAGTGAGCCACGCCCACATCCCACCGGGCACTGGCCGCCCCTCGACGGGGAGGGGGGCTACCCCATGTGGGCAGCTTATCCGCTTAACAAGTGCTGAGTTCACTTGCGTGGAATAAAAATAGCGAACCATTGCGGAGAACGAGAACCAGCACCAGCACCCGAGGCCCCAAAGAGGCAGACAAAAGCTCCAAGAATTGCACAACTCTGGCAGCAAAATAAAATGAAATAAAATAAAATAAAAACGGGTCTCGGGGCCTTCAAATGTTGGCTCTACTCGGGCATATAGTAAATTGCAATGCTGTAAGCCTCGAGAATTGAATGTTATGCCGATGGGTTGGTTAGCCAAGGTTCGTTGAGTTTGTTGGTCAAAGAGTTCAACAGGCGTATGATTAATTACATCAACACTGCGAATAATCGCCGAGTTTCCAATCAACTGCTGCGTAATTGTTCCACAGAGACTGAGATATCGCCGTCTGGCTGTATCAGTGCTTTTGTGGCTATAAAGATTAGACATAGTACCCAATAACTATAAATAACTTGGGCGTACGACTATCGGTGAGCTATCAAAGATGGTCGAAGAAAAGGAAATGGCCACAAATGGTTATCCCCTTCGATTATTTCAGTTACGTATTTCTTGAAACTTTATAATCCCCTTAGATCACTGCGTGCCCAGTACTAGAAATTGGGAGTCAACAAAGCCAGGGCTTAAGAACTTTCAGTATAGTTTTCAAATAGCAAATAATTATCGGATACTAAAGCTAAAGGTCTATTTATTCGTGATAGCAGTATATATCATGTATATCATGAGCTGATTAATAAGTACTTGCTAATGATTGTTTTCCCAATACTGCCTTAAATGTAATGTGCTAAAAAACGTATTTGTCAACATACTTTGAAATTAATTTCTAGCAATTTTATTAAAGATCGAACGCCAATTAGAGCCTATTCCAGAGAAGACCTATTGCCAATCTTTGGGCCAAAAGACGTCGAGTGCAATCAGTCGTCTGCGTGCCAATGGCCACGGCTTATCAGTTTTAACCAGGCCGAAACGTAGTGCCTTTTACTTGAGGTGTTCGCACATGAACGCGACAAATCACAACGACAATGACAACGGCGGTACAACGCAGCAAATTGATTACACAACTCATGTGGCACTTCAATTAGAGGCGTCGGCCAATTGGACCAATCCCCATCAGCTCGTAACGAGGTTTCTTCGAGAAGAGATGGGATTGAGCCAAAAACAACCCATTATCATCGCTTGATAAGCTCCAAACGGATGTCAACTTATATAATGGCCCATGGTTTTGTGGGACGAGTGTTAGTTTTAAACTAAATGTTCATCGTGCGTTTTAATTGGGTTGTAATACTCTTTGTTAGGAGGCAGTCATCAGTCGGAAAATATTGAAATGCAAATTCAAAACAAAAAGGGTTCAGTGTTCAGTATCTACACAATTTCACAAATTTCGCTTTTCGTTCCAGTCCAAAAAATGCACAAGAACACAATACGTTTTATTACCTGTTTAAATATGTATCATGAGGCCCAAAATAGCGACAGATGTTTTATTCAACTGAAGAATTCTCGCGAATTGTTTACTTTACTG
This sequence comes from Drosophila yakuba, assembly GCF_016746365.2. Classification (NCBI taxonomy): domain Eukaryota; kingdom Metazoa; phylum Arthropoda; class Insecta; order Diptera; family Drosophilidae; genus Drosophila; species Drosophila yakuba. The sequence continues at coordinate 4,963,184 of NC_052528.2, read as the reverse complement.
ATTGTTGCCTATTGTAAACAAGCTAATTTTTTTTTAGTTTTATAGTTAGAAAACATAATATGGTATATATCTTTGGGTATAAGTATCTGCTTTAGTTGAACTTCACTTTGTAGAAAACACAAGTTTGCACTTCGTTCGATGATTCGAGTGATGTCTTGGTATGTTTTCCCGATATTATTGATTAAACTTTGTTAACTTTTGCATCTTTCGTGTATCTTTTGTATCTTTGGGATTCGGATTGATCGCTCGTAGCTTGCGAATGGTGAATTGGGATTACGGATGGGATTGAATTTTGCGATTGCATTCAGCGACAATTCAATTAGTGCAATAACCGGCGCGACGCGTTCGTCAGCGAAATTGCTCACCTGTTCAGGTGGAGCGGAGCGCACAGAATGAATTGAATCAATGGGACAGCGCGAAAGACCGCCATGGAAATCGAAATAACAGACCCCCAACACAATACAGGCAAATGATACTCACGCTCGGGAACTGAAATTGAAATTCACGAAAACGAAACGAAGCAAAAAGCCCGAACAGACCCCAGAAAACGGAAAAAAGCGAACCAGCGTACTCAACTGAACTCGGCTAAAATGAATCGAATCGAGTCATCGACAGCGGGATTGGGCTTATTGGCCGCGTTGTGTTGCCAATTCGGACTGATTAGCGTTTCTTGGCTCGCTGCAGGTGTCTGCCTGCCGTCTGCGCGGCTAACAGCGCTGTTAACAGCACAACAGCACAGTGGGCCATAAATGCGATTTAACGAGCCTTATCAAGAAATAAAATTACACCATGCTTACGACTTCCGCGAGTGTTCACTAAAGATATATAAGCTTAAGGCCCTCAGCTGCTATAGCTAATCCAAAATTCCGCATAATTTTAATCATGCGTTAATTTCTCAATAATAATAAAACTAGAGATATATATCACAGCTGTTGTATTACCATTCACTATCTTATGCAGCTAACGTAAATATTTGCAATCGCTACAATATCAAACGGCCCAATAACTCCGACGGACCATTGATAATGCTTTTCTAATTTTTTCAAACAATATGATGCTCAATAAAACCATCTTGATACAGATAACTTTATTATTCGTGAATGCATTGAGTAAAGGGAATGACTTTTAACCAAGTTTAATTATATTGAAAGCATAAGAATAAACTTAAAAAACAATGACGTACTGCCTTTTATTTGAATATGCTGAGTTCTTGAAGGCAATGAAGTATTAAACTTATGTCAGTCATGAAGTTTCACCCACTGTCCATCGATCCATTTATTCACGTTGAGACCCACACAGGTGAATAATATGAGTGCGGTCCGTTATTGTTGATGGCGTTTCTTTGTGGGAGTTGTCATAACGACCACGGTTGGGGTGACCCCAAATGGATAAAGCTTCCTATTCCCATTACGAATCCGCTGGCAGAACCCATGAGGTTGGATTCGCTGTGCATTTGCATTAGCCGTAGAAAGTTGGGGGCGTTAATTAGCACGTGTAGCCAGTAATACCCACAATTATATAAACATTATCCAGTTATTCAGTTGTCGGTGCCTATATGAGGGCTAGCCCAACGAAAACAAATAGACAAAGGCCGTTTCTCATGTGAACTGAACTATATATACGTGCAGTAGCAGCCATGTAGATGTGGCTCAATCTGAATATGTATTACGGCCACTTTTATCTCTAGCTCATTGTATCTGCATCTGTATTTGATTCAGGGGGAGGTGGCGTTGAAAGTACAAACCGAAAGCCAAACAACCCACTAATTATGCACATACGAAACAGCCAACAAACCACATCTTACATCTTTGGGCGTACCCAACCGTCTGCCCAAGTCGGACATACCCAACCTCGTATAGGGTGTTTACAATAACATGGCTTTGTTGGGTACAACACACACTTTCCTAACTACCATACGATCTGCAAAGGGTTCACGTCTCTGAACTCTGCAATGCGATTCCAACAAAGATAGTTCATTCAGTTTTCAAGGAAGAGCACAGCCCCAATTCCATTCCATATGATCGATGGCATTACTGCGGCAAGTGATGCAATCCAGTCTGCGGATATTTTAAGACAAGGCCGAGTGAAGGGAATTCATTGTACTTTAACAATGCATAGTCAATAATCAAAATTTCCTGATTTAATAGTCCAATGGTAGAAGGAATTTGGAATTTATTATTTCCTTAAAAAAGAATAGGATATATTAATATGATACTAAAAGCTTTTTTGTCTTTTGAATTTCGCGGCTATGTACAAAGCGCCGCAGAGCTCGTATGGCAACACTATACATCATTTGAAAGGTCTTGAAATAACCTACAAAACAACGCATGATGCATGATTAGTTTGGATATTGCGTTCAACAGTTATAGACGTGTAAACATGAAGTTCACTAACGCCGAAATTCGCGACATTTTAAAGTTTTCCTTCGTTAAGGGCAAATCCGCTAGAGAAACGTTCCGTGAGATTAATGGTGTTTTGGGGGAAGGTACTCTATCACTTCAAATCGCGGAGGAATGGTTTCGACGATTCAGAGCCGGTGAAAACGACACCAGCTAGCCGGCGGAAGATCTGTGACGAGAAATACCGATCAAATCATGGTGGTGTGAAGTTGAACTCAAAAGAGGCTTGTGAAAAGTGGCTGAAGGGAGGGAGATATTTGACAACCTTATATTTAGCATCAAAAGTATTGCATTATGCGGATAAAAATATGTATGCGGATATATAACTACAAAGAAATGCTGGTTGCCAGGGACTTTGCCATTGATGACTTTTCATGGCGTCACATATATTGGCATTTCCAAAACAGATCTACAGATATTCAATACCCATAAAGCATCCATAAAGCCAAGGCTAAAACCTGGCCAACTGCAATCAGTTCAGGATGGCAATCAAACCAAACTCCAAGCCTTTGGCAATCAGCGAATCTTTTTCGCAACCCGTGTCCTGGGGGATTTTCCCCAAATGATGAACACGTTAAGGAGAAATCCTCAATATTGTAAGCGATTCCCGGAAAGCGAAAGCCAAGGCTCCAAGGCAATTTCATAATCCCACATTCCGCACTTGAATGATTTAATAACGCAGCCCAACGAGAAATTCCTTGGCAGGAATACGGGATGTGTTTGTTTGTTAGCCCAGTTCGTTGGGGGTATTACGAAAGCAATTAGGTAACTCACCGGCGGTCGGGGACTGGTGGGCATCGTTTCCTGGACTGGAGATGGGCGTTGAGGTGGCGCCATGGCTGTGAGAGTGGGCGTGGCCCTCCGGCAGTGACAATGGTCCCCCGGCACAGCTGGCATCCAACTCCGATTCTAGCGGCGGCGAGTTTTCCCTCACACACGACATCAGGCCGGAAGACATGCTGGAAAAAGGGAAAACTATGTGTAATTGCCATCTGCGAGTATGCGGTATTAGTAGTATTAGTAGTATTAGCGCAATAGAAATATCTCTTCTCTGCGGTGGATGACTACGACGACGGACTCTTCCGCATCGGAGTCCTCCGTAGGAACTTCTTCTGACTTAACCCGTACCCATCGCTCAACTGCACTGACATCCAGCGACATCGCACTAATGGATCTCCATTATGGTTGTGTTCTGGGGGAAATTAAACGTCATATTGCATTCGCCGTAAAAGCCACCACAACCTGGCGGAAAACTCAGTCTGCAGAGTGACAGTGTGACAGGGCAATTGGTTGAGACTTTAAGAGTTTTAAGTTGTGGCATTTAATTCAATTAGTGCGGATCTAAAACATAATTACTTATTGAATGCTGGGCAATTTGATGTGTTGACTTGGTAATTACAGATAAACACTAAAAGCCTACTTGACAGTTTTCACAATTAAAACAATTACCTGTCAACCGAAGAAGGCAACAAGGAAGAGCATGAATCCAGTTTGAAAGTGAATCCTCTCTTAAAGAAGCAGTCACATTTGGAAAATTAGGAAAAAAATGTCAATTCTTGTGCCTTTAAATTCAATAAAATGTCCCATTAAAGCTTTAAACGGATCAATCATTTCCTGTGAATATTTTTAGTTAGGCCTATAGAATTTTTGGTTTATTTATTAAGAAGACAAGCAATATATTACGGGTTCACATAAATGACTATATGCTCAAAGCATTAGGAATTAATGTTATTCACAAGGATTTAAACGCCAAAAATTACTGTCGCTCAGCCCAACCCATCCTTAGTTCAGTCAACCCACTTGATCACCCCGAGTCATTCAATAAATAAAAGTCATGGCCCGGCAAGAGCAGAATGCATTCTCCATTTGTTCGGCGGATTCCCTCGAATCGCTTGCATCGAAATCGCGGCTGGTCCAAAGGCATTTCAAGGAAAGCTATTTTCATCTAGGAATTTGCCCCTTTTCCTGAACTCTGTGGCCTGCAGACTCTGTCGATGTGCATATGCCTTTGGCTCATGGTCTTCCTCCGCTGTCTTTGCTTTTATTTTGGTTTTTTTTGGCGCCGGACGAATGGGTCGTGAGTAATGGCTTCTCGAGCAGATGATTCATGCCAAGTTCGGGGATGCCGAACACTCACAGACGTTGTGAGACTTATATTACATCAGGCGGATCTTAGGTCACTAACATGATTTACGAGTGGTTTAAATGAGATTTTTTAATATTTGTTAGCCTTCCCCATAAACAATCATTGATTGATTAATGACCAAAAATGTTTAAATGAGCACTCATTCTAAAAAATTTTTTGTTGCGGCCCTTAGACTTTTTCATTTTTTCAACGAGAAACACACTTAGTTAAGAAGTAAAAGGTAAGACCAACAATTATTCGTTGTTAATCCGCTTAAATAGTAGTATTATTTAAGCGCTTTAAATAATGGCTATACGTCAACTAATAATAATTTTAAATGAGTGCAGTTGACACCTTTTTCGCTGCATACTTTTGGGCAGCCTATTTGTATCAGAAGCATGTTGTAATTAGCGCGTTTGCGAGCGAGTAACCTAACTACCAACGCTCAGCTCCACAGGCCACTGAGTTAACCCAGTTAGTGGGGCTGTCCAAATAGCGTTGTGCGTTGAGCTGACATTTGACCCCTTTAAGGCAACCACCCCACCCACAAGCCGATGCGAACGTGTTCCGTGTGCACAGAGTATTTGATGTGCTAATTAGTGGGGAGCACACTTCCCTCTTGGACCCCTTTTGCCGCCCCTTTTACCCGCTTGAAGCAAGCGCAAATTGCAGTTTAAGCGTTTTTTGCGCATTCAAATGGAAACTGCAGCTGCGGATTCGTGTCGACACTCGTGGGTGCATGAGTGCACCCATGCACCCAGTTGATAAAATGATGAAGAGCCTCGTAATGATGATAGAAACCGCGGTGACGATGACGATGGCGATGGCGATGACGATGACGTTGATTGGGGCAGACAAATGAGCAGCACTCATCCAACACAACTGCAAAATGTTCATTTCGTTTTGAGCAATGGTTAATTAAACGGAATGACTGAACTGGGGGTCTGGATCAGTCCACTAAATACGATTTTGGCATTGAACTTGGGGGAATGCCAAGGCGAAATTCATAAAAACTTCCAATTGAGCTGGGCATGAGTGGAAATTAGAACGGTAAATAGTATAGTTTATGCGTACAGTTTGTTTATTAATAAAGCATGTACTCGAAATAAATAATTCACTTTGTTAACTAAGCATATCTGAACCTTATTCTAACAACTTCTATTCAAGCCAAATAAATTTGTCTTTTGTCTGAGAATTCTTAGAAATATGTTTCAACAAAACAGTAATATCTTACGTTAATTATAAATTTACTGAAAGTTGACTGAAGTTGTTTCCTTTGGAACATTAGCCTGTTCTTCTGGTAAATTAAAGTTAAATTTAAATTCAGTGATTTGGTTTAATGAAACAAGAATTATCCTGTAAAAGGCTACTTTATTTCCTTAAAAATACTCAATTATAAATTTGTTGGTAGCTGGAGTTTCCTCGGCCAGCTAAAGACCAGCCATTAACGACGTATCCATCAAATTTTCGCAGCCGTAATTGATTAACAGCCCGAAAGTATGCTTAATTTTCGAGGCAGGCAGCCGCAATGTAAATGCCGCCTTTGATTTCCCCGCTTGAGGCTTTTTCACTGCTTTTCCGTCGAGACGAGACTGCAGGCAGACGGAAAATTGAGACGTGGTCGACGGGACTTTTATCTCACTTCGTTACTGTAGTTGTTTTTTAACCGTAGCCGCAAAAGTAGCTCATCACAGTCACGCAGTTTTTGCCGGCGGTCTCGCGATCTTGTATCTCAACGTGAAAATCTTACAAATTAACTTTGACTTTCATTTGCATTTCGCAGATGAGCACACACTCAGCACTCAGCTCACTTGGCAAAGTGGGCAAACACTGCAGGGAAAATGAAAATGAAAACGAGCAGCAAAGAAAAACAAAGCCAAAACCAAAACAGCCCAAAGTAAAAAAACGCCGGCCACAAACTATAATTATGTGTGGCATTTGCATAGGCCCAACACGGTGCAGCCCGTATAATTGCACTAGCTCATTACACAAATTTGCCAACTTAATTACGAAGTGGTATAGGCATAGACAATGGCCCAGGAAGCCAGCATGCGGCTCTAACTCTAAAGCAAACTCAACTCCAAGTGAGCTTAGAGATTCTCGACTCTGTTTAAGGCATTAACTACAGGCAAAAAAACTATAGGAATATACTTACCATAATTATCTTATAAACAATTCACAATGAACAATATGTACGATAAATATTCGCTGTATCATTTTAGTTGTCTATTAAGTTTATATAATGAGTTAATATAACACAATATCACATATATCAAGATATTGATCGGATAACTATCTTCGAATGAATCACACAAACTAAAAAGTGTCAACAATATGTAGCCGATATTTGCCCAGTGTAGCCACTTGTTACCGACACTTCAGCACAATTCCCAATGTCTAATGCTGGTCAGCACAGCAAGCGTCAATGCAAAACGGCCAAGAGGCACAATGGCCAAGCCAAAGAGCTGGTCAAATTGAAAAGGAAAGTGCCCCTGACCGGAAAGCTCGAACAACCCGAGAAGGAAAAACAAACAGCCGGGCTGAACAAAAGTGCATGCTCATCACACGGTGCACAACCGGAGTATTACCTCACCCTAATGCCGCCAACTGAATGGATCTGTCATCACTTTTAATGACCGGCTTCTACGACTTTGGACAAAATGCGAATCGGGGGCGATTCGAGCCATGAAGGTCGTCTCAAAGTGCGAAAATGCCAAAGTTAGGGCTTCAAGAGTGCAATGGCGTAACTCATGGCGAAGTAGAGGGAAAATGCTAGCCACACTTTCAGTTTGTCTATTGCTATTGATTTATATGCATTTTTTCAAGCAGCTTCATTGAGAATCTTAAATGAAAACGCCAGCAAAATGGAATATTTGCTTATTTATGAGGAAAGAGCTGTTTGTATCTTGTGTACACAAAGTTTGGTAGGTAATGTATACAGATGGGGAAGGAGAGCATGAATACTTCTGATGAAAGCCCCAATTTTTCAATTCAAAATGAGCCCCTTGAGTTATCATCCACTTCTGGTGCCTAATACATAGGTAGCCAATTATTTGAAATTCAACTCAGCAGCTAATAAGAGAGGTGGCCAACAACAAATGAATTAACCACCGAACATAGAAGAGGTCTCTTTCCAGTGTCAACCTTTGTTTTTCGCAGAACCATTTAATCGCATCTCGTTCTATTTGATTGGGCTCTTCAAACGACAGTCGTGTTTATACAGTCCCTATTTTCACTCCATTTGACAAATGCGAACTTTGAACCCGAGGCCCATTCGAGGGGCTCATGGAAATGTCCCCACCTTCCTATCAATCAATCTGTGTATGATAGATGAAAATCGATGGAAATCAATGGGGTTGGGGTCGGTAAAAGTTCCGATAAGAGCGATTATTATGATGATGATGATGATGATGACGCAGCAATCGCTGATTCAGAGATTCTGACCCCGAGAAACTAAAAAGAGAACACACTGACTGATGCTGCTGTTGATTTATTGGCTGTTTACTTCTGCGTCGTTTTAATTGACTAACAGATGGGATTGTGGTGTGAAGAGGGCAGCTCTCCTGCCCTTTACATACTGCAGATTCAGATCCGAATCGGTGGGACTGCTGACATTGCGGGGGATCATTCCGTTTACATTCACCATTCACGATTCACCATAAAACATCACTTTTGAATCTTTACTGCTTCTCCGCGCTTTTCATTCCATCCGCGTGGCCACAACTTGTGGCTGCTGAAAGTGAGCGACTGACTCGGAATTTCTGTCCGGATTTCGCGTCACCGAAGGGTAAAGCACTTTTAGGGTGACGGGTGGAAGCAGAGGGGGCTTCGAGTGCGTTCGTGCCCAAGGTCAAGGAGCGCAACTGCGAGATGTGCTCTCAGTGCGCCGTCCCGCTCCCTCTGTCTCGCCATCCTGCTTGCTCTTTTTGCGTGGGCGACAGCATCGCAGCATCGTTGCTCATACAGTTTGGCGGTCACTGGAACTATGTTGCAGGGAACTTAGGAGTATGTGATGCCGCCACTAGAGGAGTTCTTCCCTTAGAAAAAGGTTTTTGGATTCAAATAATAATATAACTATTTTGAACCCAATGATTTTAGTTTAGTGATTGAAGAAAACCAATTTCCGTGTCAAATTAAAATATTATTTAAATTTTTTGCATATCAAGCATAAAAACGTACTTATATCGTTTTAGTTTCTTTTCAGCTTGGTCTAGCCTATGGTCTCAGTGTAAATTATTGTCGAGAACTTTAAAGAAGTTATGTTGCCAACTGAATGTTGCCACGACCTTCGCGGCTCCCTGCGCAGTCGCAATTTGGCCAACAGAAAACAAAAGTGAAGCCAACACACACACGAAGCCATGCAAAAAAAAGAGAGAGCCTGACCTAGTCAACGAATTTGGCAGAAGTCTGTCACCGAATAACCAAATAAGGCAAAAAGGAACCGACTTCCTTCCTCTCTGCAGCAGAATCCCTGTACTCTTGCATCCCTGTGCTCGTGGAGAGTGGAAATTTTCAGCAATGTTCAGGCTTTTCCACCTCCTTGAAATTAGTCCAGGAAATCCGAGGAGGCGACTGTCTAATTTATGGGTTTGGCCAAAAACTAAGCCATCAGCAACTGAGGACAGCACAAGGTTGTCCGACTTTTCTTTGGCAGAGTTATTGCCTCTTTCCGGCGAGAAGGTGTTAAGCTGCTTGGTTTACGGGTTAATCAGTCTGATTATATTGTTTAAATTACACGCGGATTCAAGGTCGATCTGCCACCAAGGTCTTTCTCTGCCTGCAAACAATGAGGGCAAAAGCGTTATTGTAATGAGAATGAAACCCCAAACGAAGCTCACATTACCATAACAACAGAGACGTCGCCTAGGTGCGAATAAGTATATATATTAGCATATAAGCCCGTTCACTTCATATGCACGTACAGCGATTTTTGAAGGGTTCTTTCCGCGCATAAGCGTAAATTTGAAAAGGCCAAAAAACATAGCAAATGCCAATGTTCCAGAGTTTTAAACAAAGCCATAAACAAAGTCATTTCCCTCCTCAGGGGCTTCTAAACTCTTGCCAAAGGGAACCACATCTCATGGCAATTTAAAATTGCTATATTTAAGCATTTAAGCAGAAGAATATACTTAGATCAAAGCGAATTATGATTGCGCATCACTTTTTATCTACGAATGTGTTTCCCAATCTCAGAAGCAATTTCAAATCGTTGCCCAACTCACCTGATTTCGCTGAAGTGGTCTTGGGGTCTGTTCAACTTTATTTCTGGGCAATACTTGTACAATAATTTTCCGCCTTTCGATTGTGTTTAGATCGTTTAAGGTGTCGTTACATTGTTCGAATCTCTTTTGTTGGTGGTCTGAAAAGAAGAACGAAAACAGATTGAGTAAATGAATAAGTGATCATGGTTTTCGAGGGTGAAGTGATGCAATTCAAGGTTGGATCAGCTGGTGCCGAGATGCCACACATGTGTGGGGCATGTGTATCCCCAAGAAGTGTCAGCTATTTATGAACTCATCAAGTTCATATTCATCGAAACCGAGCAATGATCTATAGGCACATGTCTCTATGAGTTAAAACTATACACAACACTTAAAAGTAATCCATAATTGTCGGAGCGCTGTAACAATTATTACGCTTATTTAGCAAAGCGACCATAATAAGTCTTATTCTTGATGACTAAATATAACATGTTACTTAAATAAATGGAAAGAAATGTTATTCATTGATTATGCATTATGCAAACCTTTATTTTAATAGTTTTTCTCACTGTGCAGTTGAAAATTCTCCTGCAATAGAATCAATCACCACTCTGGACGGTCATTGACCCACAAAGAGAACATGAACCCCCAGCACAATCTGCCGTCCACAGGCGACTCCTGGATTTTCTAGCCCCATTAGCCGATGATAACGGCGAAAGTCGGGCGTAAATCTTGATTATCCCCCGACACTACAATACCACAATGGCTGAGAAAGAAACTAAAGACCCGAACAGGCGCATTACGTAAGGCCTGAATACCCAAAACAGACTTCATTTCGTCACGTTTCTGCCAAGCCCGTGGCGAAAGGAATTTGCACATTGGGCTAGGCCTTCCCTTCGAGGACCCTGCGCCTCCCCTTTCGCCCACCCTAACCCCTTTGAATTTGCATATCCCTATCGCATATCATGCGGTGTATTGAAAGCCGGTGCCCCATTATAAGTATATGAGGCCATCCCAACCACCTCCTCCTTTGCTCCCCAACTGATGTGTGCGTGTTCTCAGCAGATTTGCATAGAAATGGGCCTGCAAAAATGTCGATAGGCGGGAAAAGTCGGCGAGGGAGAGGTCAGTTCTTTGTGAAAGTAGAAGTAAAACTGAGCCTGCAATTAAATTGGGCCAAAATAATTGAGCTTTATGTGTTTTATGAGATTTTTATATGCATTGAAGTACCTAGAAAAACATTTACCGAATTTAAATTGTATTTCCAAATGCACATGATTAAATAGTTAAAACTTTGTATAGGTAACATGTTGATTTCTTTGTAGTAAAAGGCAGATTGGAATCGTGATGCACTTTTCCATTTCCGATGCATTCTTCAAGATGCTTTTTACGATTGGTAGTGAAACTCTACCGAGCAATATCATCATCATTAATCGCCCAAAAAGCATGTGTATACAAAAAACCCTGATCTAAAACCATGATTTCTACGCATTTCCCCGTACGATACCATGCCATTCGAGATCGAGCACTCGAGCGACTGCCCGCTGCAAAGGGCTTTTATTAGATGAGTGTTTTATGCAAATGGCGATCGTATTCCGGATTTCGTGTTTCTGATTCCGGGCCAGTCCGGCCAGTGGGCTAGAACGAGCCGTAAACTTTCACTCCCCGCTGAAAATGAGTAGGCCCTGGGTTATCTAATTGGATTGTTTGGGGCTGGCGGAGATTAATTGCAGGGGAGATCTCTTCGAGCCTCTTCAAAGATGAGCACTCACAATGGAACCATAACAATGTTGAAAAGTAAAAGTTTCTGTTTGGGCCATCGAACAATGCATCGAATGATGAATCCATGAATAAATTATCCAAACCTGGATTCTAAACGGGTTTCGGTCAGCTTAATTTTACCGATTCAAAGTCTAATTGAATTTCGTTTGTCATTTGCTTTGTTTTCTCCAAATCAGATTGGCTTGTGCCGGAAGAAGATAGTGCGTAAGCCCATATATAACCATTTTTAGAATGCAAAATTTTTAGTTTTAATGACTCATCAGGCCAAACGGAATTCGCTTGAATACTCCAAAAATAAACAAAAATGCAAGAGTGCGGGATACACTTTGCATGTCCATTAATATATCCACGCAATAATAAGTGAACGAAAGACACAATTGCCTGCTGTGCGGAATGCCAACTATTCCTCTTGCACAAAATGGTGGATATATTATAATATACATAATTTCATATACTTTACAACTCAGCAAAATGCTTCTATTAATATCAGAATGAATATATGTAAAGATTATAGTTTTAAATATGTGCACATTTAAACACCCATTTAGTGCCTTTGAATAAGAGCTATAGTAGAATACTATCTCAGAAGAGTACAATGTATTTAATTTTCCAAAGAAAAGTGTCCAGTTTTTCCGAACTGTTTATTCCGGGATGTTATGGCTCACTTTCTCGCTCACGTTTTCCGCCTGGCAATCGCCGCAAATAGGTCAGTTCAGATGGGGGTTACTGAACTCTTTTGCCCGCCGGCCAAATGTATTTATGGAAAATTTGTCACATAACTTTGTGGGCCAAGAAATGACGCCAGCGATTGCGAATTTAACAGAGACAGAATTTGCATAAAGTCTGGAGTAATTCAACACTTCAATGCCACACAGCTCGTAAGTGGAATGGTAATAAAAGTAAAACCGAAAACGCAAACAACAAACTGAAAACTGGAAAACCACAAGACCACATCAAGTCAGAGGCGTAAAAAACAAAAAAGAACCACAAACACAGCAAACTTAGCAATATCACATCATTTGGATGCTAACCACCCAAACTTTGTTTGGATACCTCGAACGAATTTTGCGCTTTGCCGAACTGTATAGATACAACTTTTTGATAGAAGTATGGGTTTTTTCCTTAAGTGTTTCAAAAAACGAACGTATTGCTTGGAAAATCGAAGTCATCATCAATGCGCAACAAACACATTAACATATTCTTATTGCCACCACTCTATTTCTAATGTTTCAGTGGAGTCTTTCCCTTACTTTCCATTGCTTCGTTGGGTTTTCGATCCGCTTTTTTCAAAACAAATCCAAAACGAACCGCACAGAACTTGCCACTTCAGCGGGGTCCCTCATAAATAGTTGAAGAGTTGTGTTGTTCAATAAAGCAGCTTTGCCACTCTTATATTCCCCCTCCACCGAAATATCATCCATGGCCGTATTCTTCACTCCTTTCTGTTTCTCCCCCTAACTCAAAAACTCGTTTCTGTTAATTGTTGCGTTAATTTATATTCTGAAAACAGTGGAAAAAAGTAACAAGAAGTACGTACTCTCTCCTGGCCTCGCCCTCCACACCTCTCACTACTAAGTCTTGCCACACTTAATATGCTCTAATTGAGCTGAAAATATGATCTTGGGTTGATTTTAAACTTGGTTAAGCGGGCAGGCATAAAATGCCAACAAAACATAATTTATGGCAAGTGGTAAAGTAAGGCAAAATATATCTGTTTCTAATATCTGAATCTGTTTGGTGACTCACTTGTTTCGAATTTGGCAGATTTTTAATTAACTGCTGACAGTAACATCATCGTTTCCAAGATCACCATTTAACCATTCATAGAGCGGTTTTAATTGGCAAATTTGTCAAAATTAATATCATTTCCCATCTAGAACACCTGAACTCTTCGAGCTACCCACGCCCTGGAGCCACTTACTCATGGTTTAGCTGGCTGTTAGTCACTCACCTAAGCCGCACATTAAGATTGCAGCGGGCTGGGAACAAAGGAAAATCTCGAGATCCCCTCTTGGGGGCATGCTCCACGGGCGATCAGACCCGATGAGCCGTTAAATAGAATATTGTAAACCCCAAACCCGAATGCTCGGCAATGAAATAAGCCCCGCCCCTTGGTCATCATCATCAACATCGCCATCATCGTCTTTCCCAAGCCCCTCGTCTTCGATCATCTCGAGTACAAGTCAATGGGGCATGAACATGAATAGAGAAAACCAAGGCAACACCAAATTGTAACGTATATGGATAATAAGATGGGTTTTCCTCTGACGAAAGAACCTGTTCTTAAGATGAACAGTTGTAAAAAGGATTTTTATGCTGAGATCATAGGTATTTTGTTTTGTATCTTTATTTCATTCATGAACTTTATTATTATAAAAACTCTGCAGAAACCCTTTATAGTTAGTGATGTTAGTCAACACAACAATAAGCAATTTAGGTGTATGAATAATACTCCGGTATACACTGAAATGTTCGATGGCCAATAATTTGCGCAAAAGAAAACGAGGAAAGCCAATCGATGTGTCTGCTTTTTGTGGGCTGGTGAAAATCGGAAAACCAGAGGCGAAAGGGAAAATTGTGGGGGCGATAAATACTTGGCTAAGTTTGAACGGTCGAGTAATTCGCAAGCACGCTGAAAATGAAATTCAATTGCGAAATTAAATTTCATTGAATTTAATTGCGGGCATGATCGGATCAAACAAACAAATCGAACGCTCTAATCAAAGCCAACGGAGCATGAAATCCGCCAAGTGACTTCTGAACATTCCTGCGCTGAATAGGGATTGGATCTCGTTTCATTTCAGTGTTTTTCCAATCCCTGGGTGTGGTCCGGATACAGTTCGCGATAAGGTTGAAGATCACACAGCTACGCTTGGGCTCGTATATTCTCGTACCACCCATATATCTGTCCGTGCTTTATCCGCCTGAAGCTCAATTCTTCTTCAAAGTGAAGCACTTCCTTCAACACCCCAGCTGATAAATGGACAAAAGGGAAAGGAACTGAAAAACAATATGAATATTTATTAGGCTCTGCTTTCGTGGCAACTGCCCGAGAATTTGGAAATATATAAATTTGTTATCGTCTCTAATTTATTACCCTTTTTAAGCTCAATAGGTCGCTGTGGATTCAAACAAAGAATTGACGCAAATTAAATCTCTAGTATATGCTCTTAAAATGAAGTATATAATATTTTGCATTATTACAAAAAGGTAAATCATTATTCAAACACATTTCAAGGTTAGTGTAATTTCTGCCCAACTTTTACTGCACCAAGTTCGAAAGTCTTTAGGCCTTTTTTCACGTTATTCACGACCTTACCAAACAGACATGCCGCCCATCTGCTACCTAAAAACTTAATAGCAGTGACCCAGAAAGAAAACAAAAAAAAGTTATTAAAAATAAGTACGCTAATAGCGCGCAAATTATAAAAGAAACGCATCAAAAAGATTGGCCAACATTAATGCCAAATCGTTTTAGCCTCTTGTGTATAAAGAGTAACTTTACTCTACCAACATAGGCTGCCAAAGTTACCAACTCACCCAGTCTCAAACTTTGTTTATATACAGCTTACAGCTGATATACCTTTCCGGACTCTAAGCCGGACATGATCTTGGCGAAGAAGTCGGCTTTGGTGTGCAAAAGATTAGTTTTTTCTTATTTTTTTCCGCTCTTTGCCCCAACGAAAGTTGTCGGCCAGCTCTGACAATTTTTCAGCATTAACCCAAATAAAAGTGAAGCAGCCAAAATAAAAATATAAGATATACTGACCAAAACAAAGAGCGAAGAGAATAAAGGTCGAATGTGTGCCACTGTGTCGATTGAATATTTGATGCCCCGAAGAGGCTTCTGCATAATTAAGAAAGAAAAACCGCTACAAGAAAGCGAACAACACCCCCTCTTCTGAGCGGTTCTTTTTAAGCAAATAAAGTTTAAAATTTAAAAAAAAGTATTATATTATATAATTAGAAATATATGTCAAAGTGGTTCGAAACACTCAAGCGCATCCCTTAACCAGGCAAAACGTTTTGACGAAGTCACCTGCATCCAACGCTCTGAATTCAAAATGTGTGAAGAATAACAACTAATATTTATTATACATTTATAATTTTAATACTTGGTGTTCACTTGTTGACGATGTCACTTGCTATTTTTCCCAGTGGTATTGAAGGCAAGAAACCTGTTGCTCTGTAACTGAAAAGAGCTTCTGCGTAGCTGTCGATTGTAAAGTGAGTTACAAGTGGCTGTTCTCGTTATTTTGTAATTCGACATGCAAAGCACGTGCAATTGTCTCGATTCGAGCACCTCCCACCGCCCTTCCCCTTGGATGACGTAGGATATAGAATTCGACTGGTGTTGTTACTCAGTCCACAGAAAATATATAATATGCACACATATATGTTTGCCAGCGTGAAGGTCTTCTTCGCGGGACTGCCTCGTCATCGTTCTGGTTTGGGCATTAGGCGATTGTCTGGGTCTGAAACAAACACAGTGACTGCGACAAGTATCTCAGCTAACTCAGCTCAACAATTTGTATGTGTGTCATTGTGGCAATTGATTTGAATCGCGTGCATGCAACCTGATAAACCGTCGTGAATAGTGTGAATATGAAATGTCTTATAGCCTTTCGTCTATACGAACTCGTGTATTTCGCCTTTTATGCCTTGTTACTGTTACGTGGCTTGTGCCCAGAATGGCTAATGAGCTGACCACAACGGGCATACATAAGTGCTCGCTAATAATAGCAGTTTACTTGCAACGTTCATTGCAGGGCTTAGCCAAAGTGTTCTTATTGAAGGCTGAATACAAATGCGTTAAGGGCTAATCTAATATATTAGCTAAAATACATAACGAACTTCACAAGCGAAAGGGGAAAGGGGAATCAAAAGCTTATAAAGCATAATATTTTAGAAAAATAAGCAATGCAAAAACTTGGTATTTCTATCTTAATTAAGTAGGGAGACGGAAAGATTTTTCCTTGAGTTCCCATCGCATCCATTTGGAAAGTAATTGATGCAGTCGCAAAGTGTTATCCCCACCACTTTTTAATTTACCAAATTAATTGGTTACACATGCTCGCGAGCGTATTTTCCCTGTTTTTCATACACTTGTCTATACGAATGGCATGTACATGTGTATCCATGTACCTCCCCCGTTGAATCCCATTAACAATGCTTTTAATTACCCCATTACAGCCGCTCCCCAATCCACAAAAAATTGGCAAAGACAAAGACAGATACAGAAGCTTACTGTTTTGCAAAACGCAATTTGGAATAATTAAACCTTATAGACTGGGAGATGATGGCACCACGCCTCGAAATGTGGAAATGTAGAAATGGCGAAATGTCAGGCAGTAAAATCACTAGATGCTGCAGCTAAATTGCGTCGAAAGCGATCCCATTCTATTTGAGTACCGCCACTGACTCACTAAACTTGTATTTATATTAAGAATGCTCATGCTCATGGCACAAAACATTAAACTTATTAATTAACACTTCGCTGGTATCTTGGGGGAACATCTTTGAGCAGTTTTTCAACGTGCTTTGTCTTGAAAACGGCTTTTACCACTTTTTCGCTCGTCCGAGCATATTGTTTCTCTTCTGTGATTAATGGGTGCGTTACCATTGGGATTTAGTGCGCGACTGACTTCGGCTAATACCATCGCCCATCCCCCCTTGGAAAACCACCCGGATCCCCCATTAGCCCCACCCATAAAGCATCTCTCATGCCTTTTCAATTACACCCCTCTGTGTTTGAATTTTGCGCCACATTTTTAATGCCGAAACCATAAAAGTGCTCATGTGTGTGCAAAAATAAAAATATAAAAAATTGGCTAAAATAAAAGCCTGCTTGGCAGACTGAAAGCTGAATGCTCGTTAGCAGCAGCGGCTACCACACTACCGAACAAGCTTAAAAGCGCGACTACAAAAAGTCTGAAATTAGTTTTGAATTTTTGAAAAACTCACTTTGCCATGGCGGAATGTCTTAGTCACGCCACCTGCTGCAATCCACTTGGGATTGGATTTTGTGCAGTAAAGTAGGTAGGAAGGTAAGGAAGGTACTAAGCGCACTCCAAATCTATTTGGTAAACACTGCAGACGAAGCGTGTGGAATTAAAGCCAAGCACGATAATTGTGCCGAGACTCTTGGGCCGGAGATAGTCAAGGTCGTGCATCTTACACGAGTTAGTCCGGATATTCAGATATACTTAAATAACACGAGGTTTCTTTCTTTATAAGAAATCCGTATAATCAAATTAATTTGAAGAACTAAATTAATGTAGCTTTAATGTTTAAAATGAGTTTAGTTTCCATCTACAGGATGGAGCCTGGTTTTAGAAATGTATCTTTCTGTGTAACCTACTCCATCGGCTGCAATTCATTTTGTATCTCAATTAAAGAGACGCAGTACGGCTTCGCCTCGAAGTGTATATCACAATGCATGCTTATCGGAAACTACACATTGAACACATTTAGAGCGGCCCCATGCATAGCCGGGAAATGAAGCAAAGGGGCGATGAACAAAGCGAAGAGAAAAAGATACGGATGGCAGGGGATATGTGTTCGAGCCCATACCCTCCAAGTAATATGAGACATTGCCAAGGGCACATGAAACAAAATAATCAAAACCCTCGGCGGATAAACGCTTGGGTGCAGGTCAGATAGGAAGAAGGACCCCGCAGCCCCTGATATCCTCGGCAAACACTTTGCGGAGTCCACTCGAAATATACTCGTATCTCATGGATGCCAAAGCCCGGCCCGCCGCTGCTGACTCATTTTTCTTGAGTTCCGAACAGGTTGGCCGTCTCACACTTGCATACATCCGCACCCCTGCAACCCGGACTCAAACAGCACTCAGATACAAATGCAAATGCCCACACAACTGCGCAAACATTGCGAAAAACATCGACTTGGGGTTCGGGAACAACTACGCCCAAGTGGAATGAAATGCCCTGAAATTGCATGGAAATTAACAAAACGAAATGCAATGAAATAAAACTAAAAGGTGAGGCTAGACCTCCAGATTCGCCATGGCGATACCATTTTAATTGAACGATAACGCGGAGAATTGCGATTTCAGATTCAACTTTTTGTTGCGGCTGGAAAAAGGTCTTTAAAATCTCAGAAACAAATAGGAAGCAAGGTGTTATAAGTAAATCGCAATTGGTAAAGGTTAGCAAACGTATCACAAGTTATATAAGTTTCTATTTTAAATTACGAAAAATTATGGAAGAAAGCTAGTTTAGAATTGGAAACTATGCTCAAATCAAGAAACAGTAAGACGAATGGACTTATTCTAGGCTGACAGTTAAAACAGGGTTAACTAATGTAATTTCCCAATGGTATTCAAGGCTAAATGTAATTGGTGGGAACTCGCACTGAATAGTTTGCACATTCAACATTGTTCTCACAACTCGAGGTGCGAATATACCCCTCTGGAAGCGCTGTAAAAGTCGCTGGGTACGTGCACAACTTAAAGGCGAACTAAGAAACACAAGACGACGACAAAATTTACTTTAGACCAAGCTCAAGCTCAAGTCGGAGCTCCAACTCCGGTGCTCGAGTGAACAACTCGATGCAATCGGCCAGCGAATTCGAACGAAAGGTACTTGAAAAAGTGCATGCGGGTTCATTTCCTGTTTGCTCTTGCCATTTGAGCTACACGGCTGCAAATAATCTGTATTAATCACAGTTTATGTACTAAAAATGCAGCAAATAGTAACAGCGAGGAAATGAAAGGAGAACTTTGATTATGAACGGGCATTTGTATGTTTTTTACGGGTTTCAGCTGCAACCGAATTCTAATCTGATTATATAGTACTTTTGTGGAAGTAAATATGCCATGTTCAGTAGGGTTTTTTAAAAATTTCCTTTATGTGTGCTTCAAACTTATTTGCATTTCATGCCAATATTTGGTATGGATGTTTTAAACAATTCTTTTTTCTGTGCATCTCAGAGAGGCTTCTTGCCATTTTGCGATGTCAGCTGAGCTCGACGACAAACATGCTCAAGCAGTGGAGATTTCCCCCCATTTTTACCCCCCAACTGTGCAGACTTAAAGGTTTTTACATTTATTTTTTACTATTTTGTGTTTCGATGTTTTTTCCTGGTGCTGGTGCTTTGTTTTTGCTGCCAACTTTTGCCTTCTTTTCTGCACTTTGGCCGCTTGGCCGCTCTCTAATTTGCCTACAGCGTTTAACCATCATCGCATATTGGGCTTTTGGCTTTACGTCAGTGCAAATTATATCCACGTAGGTTACGATTTTTGACACTTTTCCAGCGCCGCGTCTAACGGTTTTCGAAGCCATGGTTTAATTTATCTCTGGATTACAGTTATTAATGATTGGTTTTGGCCAGAGCTGCGGGCCAGGAAAGTGTTTATCGTCGGATCGATTATCAATTACATATACACAATTTTTCGGCTCTTTTTCGTCGCATTCATTGGGGCTTGTGATTAATTGACCGTTAGCAAGTTGTCATTTTGATTGCGCTTTAATGCGGCGCCGAACTTTCAATTATTAGGTAAACCAAATTGCGCCAAATGTCGCAGAAAAGGTGAGGTAACAGCCCTCGAGCTAGACAGTTCAGCAATTTAAACACTTCAAAATTAAAGCAAACAGTCGAATTAAAATATGAACTTTACATAAATTGTTTCCCACGTTTCAAAGAACTTGTATACCGAATAAACAATGAAAGTGGTAATTTCGCCGTTGTAGCTCACCTGGTTCTGGCGACGTTTTCGCACATTTAATAAAATTGAATTGGATTTAAATTTTAATTAGGCTTAAAAATTTAGCGCGATCTGAAGAATGCTTGCATTGTTTTGTCATTCTAAAATGTATTTATGGTACAAGCTCAATTTTTTTTTTTGCCGTTTTTTTTATTTTAGGTTAAAAGAACGAATGAAATTTTAATGTAATAAACGAAGAATGTTTTCTAGATTCAAACAACAGGTTTTTTGGCCCATTAAATTATATTCCAAAACTACAAATTCCTAGATTCCTGATGAGATCACCTAGAACCACCGCCACTCACCTTTTGGAATAATATGTGCGATCTTCGCCGGATTCCGGAGGTGCTTCGTACCGCATTCAAATTGGACCAATTGGGGCAGAGTTACCAACTGACGTGCTGATCTCGTTAGAATCTAAGCTCGTTTCTTTCCGTGTTTTTCGGGTTTTCAGATGGCAGACGGAGCGAGACGCGGGCAGGCACTTGGTATGGGTACAAATATGGATGAAGGTATATGTAGGTATGGGTCTGGTTATAGGTACTAGGCGGGGGTACTTGTTGCTCTCTCGGACCCCAAAACCATAACCAAAACCAAAACCTCCGATCTGGACGATGGCCAGAAAATGGAAACGCGATTAGGGGCAGGCGAAAAGGGTATGGGTACACAAAAAAGATGCAGAGCCAGCAGCACGGAATATGAAAAAAAAACGAAAACAATGCCAGAAAAAATCAACATGCACACACTGACACCAAGAATATGTATCTTAAAACTGGTTTAAGATTTGTCGGGGATTTGCTGGCTCGGCCGCATCGAGTGTGTGTGTCTATGGGAGCGCTGTTTGTACTTTCCAATAACAAATCCCACTTCTTGTTTAGCTCTTTGAAAATACACACACACGGATATTATTTCCACTCAGAATCCTATTCCGAAACAACTGTTGCACCTCGGTGGCAGATTCAAACCCGAACAGATCTGTAGGATGCAAGGATCCATCATCCACTCACTTTGCAGAGAGCACTTGCCGTCTATCTCGAATTTCCAAATATGTATGTTTTTTGTATTCAAACTACCGGCACACGACTCGGCCGATCGCCGTTTCAAAAACATTCAATTCCAAACACCGACAACGGAGCGAACGCTCGAACCTCCCGCGACATCCGCAAAATACAAACTGAGTCGGAACCAAACGACACCGAATGCTGGCTAGAGATGGCAAGATGCCGTACTGGCGAATAGGGGTGGGATCGTGAGGCTACTTGTATTCATGGCACGACAACTCACGCACGAACATCGCACGAAGTATTGAGCGATCCCCAACTTGGTTTAAGAAATAAACATTTTGTGGAGCTCCAACGGCATTTATTCAAATCAATTGAAAAATAGTTTCCTTAGTTATATACAATCCATTCCCCATTTTCCTTGAGCCACAAGTACGTTATGTGCCACGATAAGTGGAATATCCGAAGGGATTGAGCAACAAAGGAATGTGATAGTTCTGGTTCTCACTGCAATCGACAATCAAGTCGATCGCTGGATACAGGGTCTTCACATTGCGTTCTGCGTAATAGGAGCCCACGTGAAAGGTCAACTTGTAAATCCCGCTGGGAAATCGACCGGGTTCTAAAAGTAGACAGCGACCATCCGCATCAGTTTGGGCCGCCCGAAGAGATCTCCACTCCTGAATCTCGTCTAGCCTGGAAACTGTTACTCTCACATTGGCTGCCGCCTTTCCCACTGATGTATCCTGAGAGGGATAACAAAAAGTTATTTTCGTATAAAAACATATAAAATTATAAATATAAAAGTTGAAAACAGGTTACCAATATGTGAGTAGAAAATTTTCGAGCTTCCATCCTGAGGGCAACTTTAAGACTAAATATTGCAGGTATTTCTGGTATCTCAGCAGATAGCAAAAGCTGCAGATTGTGATAATGTTTATCTTAATCTTTGATTGCATTTTGAATTAAGCTTTGAAAAGTAATGATAAGTGTGATGCCAAAATTATAAGACAGAAATCTTTAGGAGATTAAATCAGAACGATCTTTGGGGAATGCAAATTCAAAAAATAAATATGTAAACTGTATATAATTGTAAATACTAAATAACTAAATATCGATAGAATTAATTGAATAGATTTAAGAATGAACGATAGTATCATCGATATATCGAATGTAGATAAGTGATCGAGGAGCAAGAAGAAAGGACTTTGGATCGAGAAGTTGAAGGAGAAACATCGTTAATAAAGAATATATAAAATTGTTACAAAAATCAGGTGTGGGGTATATCCCAAAACAGTTATAGTAAAGCAAGACTACGATGGAATATAGTGTTATTCTAAAAAAATCAAAAACTGAGTTAATTGACATTTTAAAAGCAAACGAAGTTTATTTTGGCGAAGACGCGACTTTAGTTCAACTGCGCAACGCCGTTAAGAGTGTAATGGCCGAGAATAAAAATAAAACCATAGCGTCAAACCTAGTGAAAACCATAGAGGCAGATGAAGAACCAACTAATGTGACGATTCCTAAAAGTGAAATTAAGACGATTGGCGGTGGCAACGAGAATGTGCACGAGGATTCTGATGAAATTAAAATTTACGAGAAGTCAATAACTGTAACCGGTGACAGTGGCAGCATGCACAGGGAAGAAAGAGACAACCATAGTGTAGCGCCAAGCGGCAGCGTGGATGATGAAATACCTGGAAAAGATGATGAAATAACTACGAGAAATGAGGCAATAAGAAAGAATGAAATGCTAAACGAGAAAAAGCATGATTTATCAAGAGAGGCTGAATATGCACAGTTAGAGATGCAGCATTTAAACAACTTGGAAAACTTGTACCTAGCTCGTAGGCGTGTTGCTGAACTGGAAGCAGATTTTAAGTTAATGGAAGGAGGAGCAAGAACCGTGAGAAATGACGTCATTGGGATGAAAGACATAGAAGCCTTGATTAATTGTTTTTCGGGAGATGATGGCTACCCGATACGGCGTTGGATAAATGACTTTGAGCATATAATGAACACGTATGACGTACCAGATCAACGCCGTTGGATATTTGCTAGGCGTATGTTAAGCGGATCAGCAAAAGCTCAAATGATCAATGTGAACCCTTTAACATGGAATACCCTATGCAAGGAGCTGCTGGCGATTTTTGAACAAAAAGTGACAGCGTGGGACGTGATTAAACAGCTTGAAGCGAGAAAAAAATTTCCTGATGAAAGTACATTGCACTATTACATCGCTATGTGTGGCATTTCGAAGCAAGCAACGCTAGCGGATTCTGATGTAATTCGTGCAATTGTGAGTGGGCTCCAAGACAAAACAGGAGCTGCCACTTCTTTAGCCTTTTGTGAATCGTTGGATGAATTGCGCAAGAAGATAACTATATATGATAAAGTAAAGATATCTGATCAACGGGTGGCTGCTGCAAACGTGGATAGTTCGAGTAATGTAAAAATGATTAAATCAACAAACCTTCAGCAACGACCTACAGCTGTGCGTTGTTACAATTGCCGAAAATTGGGGCATATAATGAGCGAGTGCAGACGCCCAAAGAGACCTGAAGGTGCCTGCTTCAACTGCTACAGCCAGGACCACAAATACCAGGACTGCCCGAGGAAGAGGGGCGTCACTACCGTAGCAGCCATGCAAGATGGGGAACTGTCGGACACTGATGACCTGGCAGCGGTTCAATCGGTTAAGTTATGATTTCTTTATGGTGAAGAGAGGTGTATTACTGTTTTAAGTTTATTTGACACAGGAAGTCCAGTAAGCTTTATTCAAAAATCTTTAGTTCCAAATAATGTTAAATTAAAATCTCAAAGAAGTAAATACCATGGAATAGGTGGACAACAAATATTAATTTTTGCAAAAATTGAATGCAGTGTATATTTTCATAAAAAAGCTTATAAAGTTAGTTTATTAGTTGTAGAAGACACATTATTACCATTACCTACCTTACTAGGGCGAGATTCACTTAAAATAATGGAAGTCCAATTAGTACATAAGAAACAGATAAATGCGGAATATAATTTTTCAAATAAAAATATTAATAACGACAGTAATAACAAGTTTTCTGCATCTCTTTTCACCAGTAAATATATAACCCATTACAATAAGAAAACTAATATAAATAATTCTAGTTGTTTAAGTAAAAATAAGTTGAATAACCAAAAACTAAATAATCAAAAGGATATAAATAGTTACCAACAAAGTAATCAATTAGAAATAGAACAATTTTTTAGTAACTATGCAGGATATATTGAAGAAGAGTTAAAGGAACTAATTAGTGTAGGAAACGGATTCGGAAAAGATTATGAAGAAAAATGTAGTGAAATAGTAAAAACTCATTATTTAAGTAAAAATTTAGATTATAAAAAAGCTCCTATATATCAGATGACTATTAGAGTTACAGATACTACACCCTTTCATTGTTCACCTAGGCGTTTGTCATACTATGAAAAAGAGAAAGTAGGTGAAATAATTGATGATCTTCTTAAGAAAAATGTTATTAGAAAAAGTAAATCTCCTTATGCATCTCCCATAGTTTTGATTAAAAAGAAATCTGGTGAACTTAGAATGTGCGTAGATTATAGAGGACTTAATAAGCGAATAGTTAAAGATAATTTCCCATTACCGTTAATTGAAGATTGCTTAGAGTACTTAGAAGGCAAGATATGTTTTTCAATAATGGATTTTAAGAGTGGCTTCCACCAAATAGGCGTAGATTCACAGAGTGTACCGTTTACCTCATTTGTAACACCCCATGGGCAATATGAATATTTAAGAATGCCATTTGGCTTAAAAAATGGATCAGCTATTTTTCAAAGATTTATTACAGAAGTATTAGTGGACTTTATTCAAAACAAGCAAATAGTAGTGTATATGGATGATATAGTGATAGCTACCAAAACTGTAAAGGAACATTTAGAAATCCTAAAGAAATTATTAGATCGTATTAGTGAGAACAACCTAGAGATTAACCTAAAAAAATGTGAATTTTTAAAACCTGAATGTGAGTTCCTTGGCTATAAAATCAACCGTAGTGGAATTACACCTAGTGAAGCACACCTAGATGCTTTAAAAAATTTCCCTATACCGCAAAATTTAAACACCCTTCATTCGTGCTTAGGATTCTTCTCATATTTTAGGCGTTTTGTATTATCCTTTGCAAAAATTGCAAAACCTTTAACGGATTTATTAAAACAAGGAGGCCCATTTCCACTTAATGAAGAACAACTAGGAGCTTTTAAATCGTTGAAAACCGTATTATCGAATCCTCCAGTATTGGCTATCTTTAACCCTAATCGTGAGACTGAACTTCATACAGATGCTAGCTCGCATGGCTTTGGAGCCGTCCTTATGCAGAGACAAGATGATGGCAAGATGCATCCAGTATCGTTTTATTCAGGTAAAACTAATGCAGCTGAGTCTAGGTATCATAGTTTTGAATTGGAAACCCTAGCGATTATTAATGCATTACGTCGATTTAGAGTTTATTTAGAGCATAGGCATTTTAAAATAGTGACAGATTGTAATTCTTTAGTGCAGACACTGAGTAGGAAAGCCATAAACCCTAAGATAGCGAGATGGTCATTGGAATTGGAGAATTATGATTATTCTATAGTTCATAGACCTGGTGTTAATATGCCTCATGTTGATGCGTTGAGTAGACAAGTTCAAGTATTAGATGCACTTAGAGAAAATAGTGATAACGCCATAGAGTCCCTAGCGAAACCCCTGATGAGTAGTGAACATAGTGATAATACCGTAGAGTCCATAGCTAAATCCATAGGGAATAATAGGAACTTAGAGAGTAGAGTAGGAAATAGGAGATACATGCCGCATTGTGAAAGTAGAGATGAGACTCAGTCAAATATATCAGAAGACCATAATTTTAGCATAGAGGATAGTAAAGACAGCTGGGGTGGTGTCCCAAATGAATTGGAGTTTAGAGAAAAATCCATAGTAGAGTCGATTAAAGTAGTGGGGGTAGTAGGAGCAACACCTAGGGATATTGACCTTATATTGCAAACTGAACAAATGCGTGACCCTGAAATAATTAAGATAAGAACAGCCGTGGAGGAAGGTAGTTGCACTTCATTTGAATTAGTAGATGGCGTTATTTATAAAAAGAATAGTGACGAATCCTTATGTCTGTATGCTCCGAGTTGCATGGAAGAACAAATAATTAGGTTATCACATGAAAAATTAGGCCACCTAGCTGCTGAAAAATGTGTAAAGGATTTAAAGAGAAACTATTGGTTCCCAGCTATGAGTAGTAAAGTAGGAAATTTTATAAGAAATTGTTTACCGTGTATATTGCATTCAGTACCGAAAACCATTCATAATCGTACACTCCATAGCATTCCAAAGCCGTGTATACCTTTCCATACTATTCACATAGATCATTTAGGACCGCTACCAAGCATACATTCAAAAAGAAAACACCTCCTTGTTGTCATAGATTCATTTACGAAATTTGTTAAGCTATTTCCAGTAAATAGCACTAGTACTCGTGAAGCAAAAGATTCACTTAGTAGGTATTTTGACTTCTATAGCCGTCCAAAACGAATTATTTCTGACAGGGGATCTTGTTTTACCTCCCTAGAGTTTTCGACCTTTCTTCAAGAACGTGAAATAGAGCATATCAAGGTGGCTACAGGCGCACCTCAAGCCAATGGGCAAGTAGAGAGAGTGAACAGAATCTTAACACCTATGTTAGGTAAATTATCAGAGCCAATAGAGCAGGCGGATTGGTATAAGTTATTAAATAAAGTTGAGTTTGCCATTAATAATTCCATTCATAGTAGTACTCAAGAATCACCTAGTATTCTATTATTTGGTGTGAGTCAAAAAGGCCCTATAGTTGATGAATTATCAGAATACATTGAGGACAAGTTTAATTTAGAGCAAAAAGACTTAGACAGTATCCGTTTAAAGGCTAATAGGAATATACAGCACTCACAATATAAGAATGAGCAATATTATGCAAAGAAACATAAAGCCCCTCTGGAATATAAAGTCGGAGATTTTGTAGCTATACGAAATATTGATACAACACCTGGAGTTAATAAGAAATTCGCACCCAAGTATCGCGGCCCTTATAAAGTAAATAGAGTATTTGAAAATGACCGTTATGAAATTGTTGATGTAGATGATTGTCAATTAACCCAATTACCATTTAAGAGTATATTAGAACCAGCGAGATTGAAACATTGGAAAACCGTTGTAAACCATACTATAGCATTACTATTGTAGATCGAGGTCGATCATAAGTCAGGTAGGCCGAATGTAAACTGTATATAATTGTAAATACTAAATAACTAAATATCGATAGAATTAATTGAATAGATTTAAGAATGAACGATAGTATCATCGATATATCGAATGTAGATAAGTGATCGAGGAGCAAGAAGAAAGGACTTTGGATCGAGAAGTTGAAGGAGAAACATCGTTAATAAAGAATATATAAAATTGTTACAAATATAAAAGGCATTTTGAAAAATTCCATTCCAAATAATAGGTTGAATAAAACAAATATTTTTCAAAAGTATAAAAATTCTTTGATATTTAGTATAAAGTATTAGTAATCTCGACATTGACAAGGGCTGGCCACACTACCTGGCTCGTTTGAACTGCACGTGTTGACTATTTCGTGTGGTAGTGCAAACTGCGTTGAAAATTTACCCATAATGGCTGAGGAAGGACCACCAGAACCGAGCATTGACTTTGTCCCAGCTCTTTGCTTCGTACCACGCGGCGTGGCCAAGGATCGCCCCGACAAGATCGTGCTGACGCAGGCGGAGCTGGCCAGGATTATCGGAGATACGCAGCAGGAATTGGACGAGGAGAGCGACGACGAGGCGGAGGAGGGTGAAAATGCCGCGGAGGACCATAACGACATGGATGTGGACGACCACGAGGATGCCAACAGTGAGAACCGCAATCCCCAGGACGAGTTCCAATTCCAGGAGTATGACAACGAGACGAATGCCAATGTCACCAGTCTGGCCAACATCGTGGACGCTGGCGAGCAAATCCCCGATGAGGACGAAGACTCCGAGGCCGAGGACGAGGTGATCAAGCCCAGCGACAACCTTATTCTCGTGGGTCACGTGCAGGATGACGCCGCTTCCATGGAGGTGTGGGTGTTCAACCAGGAGGAGGAGGCTCTCTACACCCATCACGATTTTCTGCTGCCCAGCTTTCCCCTGTGCATTGAGTGGATGAATCACGACGCGGGCAGCGAAAAGGCGGGCAACATGTGCGCCATCGGCTGCATGGATCCGATAATCACCATCTGGGATTTGGACATCCAGGACTCTATTGAGCCCACCTTTAAGCTGGGTTCTAAGGGCAGCCGCAAGCAGAACAAGGAACAGTATGGACACAAGGACGCAGTGCTGGATCTC
Organism: Drosophila yakuba; assembly: GCF_016746365.2. Lineage (NCBI taxonomy): Eukaryota > Metazoa > Arthropoda > Insecta > Diptera > Drosophilidae > Drosophila > Drosophila yakuba. The sequence goes on along the minus strand of NC_052528.2, from coordinate 4,934,532 downwards.
TCTTGGAACACCAATTTTGAGCACATTCTGGCCAGCGGCTCCGTGGACCAAACTGTGATTCTTTGGGACATGGACGAGGGACAGCCTCATACCACCATTACTGCCTTTGGTGAAAAGGTTCAGTCGCTGGAATTCCATCCGAAAGAGGCCCAAAGCATCCTAACCGGCTGTGCCGATGGATTTGTGCGACTTTTTGATTGCCGCGACTCTGAAGGCGTCAACTCGTCCAGCATTCAGTGGAAAGTTGACGGTGAGGTGGAGAAGGTCCTTTGGCATCCCACTCAGACTGACTACTTCATCGTGGGCACCAGCGATGGAAGCTTGCACTACGCCGACAAACGTTCTCCTGGCCAGCTGCTGTGGTCCGTAAAGGCCCACAATGAGGAAATCTCCGGTGTGTGTTTCAACAACCAGATGCCCAATCTGCTGACCTCTACCTCCACGGAAGGCACACTCAAGGTGTGGAACTTTGATGGCACAGAGGCAAAGCACGTCTACGAGCACGAGTTCAACATGGGCCGCTTGCAATGCATGCGCCAATGCCCCGAAGATCCCTACACCCTGGCCTTTGGCGGAGAGAAGCCTCCGCGCTGCGCGATCTTTAACATCAAAAACTCGATAGCCGTGCGCCGGACGTTTGGAATCGCTGATGCGGAGTAGGTAAATCGTCCAGATACGTATTTATCTGTGTATATCTATGCTTTATATGACTTTTAAATAAATATGAATTAAATGTAAGGACCCTAATGATCGACTGTTAATTAAAATTTATTGATAAGTTGTGCATATATGCACTTTACACATTTTTGCTTAAAAAATAATAGACATTTCAGGGGGATGGGGGACAAACGGAATACAAAACATTAACCCTAAACATTCCGAGCATTCCTTAAGACTACATTACGTATACCAAATAAGCTTATCTGTGCTCCTAACTCTTGAATAGACCCACGCACATCAGGAGATTTCGGCGCGTAAAGTGCAGGGTAACGAATGGCGAGTTCTTGCTAGGGAACGTCCGCATTAGGTAGACGTCCTCGTCGTTCTCATCCTGGTGGTGCGACACAGTTATGTGATTGCTGATATAGTCTTCGGTGACCTTGTGGAAGTCCCACAGAGTTAGGTTGTTATCCAAGCCGGCTGCAGCCAGGACTGTACCATCGCGACTAAAGGTAATCGTGGACACAGTGCTCGTGTGCCTTAGAAGGGTGGTGACCAGTGATCCGTTGGACAGATCCCAGATGATGATGTTGTGGTCTACGGAACCCGAGGCCAGATACCGTCCGCATGCGGAGAAGGCCAGCGAACTCACCGATCCCTTGTGGCCTGTCATCAGGCGCACCGACTGACCAGTCATGTTGTCCCACAGGCGTACCGTACGATCACTAGAGCCGGTTGCCACATAGTTGGAATTGGGATGAAATTGCACACAATCCACGTCCGACAGGTGACCCACAAAGACTCGCAACGCTTGATTGGAATCCGTAGCCCACAGACGAGCAGTTTTATCGTAGGAGCAAGAAACAAAGTAGTATCCATGCGGCGCAAAGCGCACATCCCACACCGGATAAACGTGCCCGCGGTAGGTGACCACACAGGACCAGGTAAGCAGGGACCACAGCCTTATGGTACTGTCCTCGGAACATGAGAGCAAAAGGTTCATCTCAGGTGCAAAGGCACAGCGGTATACGGGTCCGGTGTGACCCAAAAAGCTTCTGGTTACCTCACCACTTCGGTCATCCAGCATGCGAACATTGATATCCGCCGATTCCTTGTCCAGTTCGCGAAGGGCATCTGCATCCTTAAGCGCACGCAGCTTGGCGGGCGTCAATGACCAAATCCTCACACTCGAGTCTCCAAATCCACAGGCTAACATCGTGGAATCGTCTGAAATCTCGGCACAGGTTACGCCCTGATGGGAATTGAGCACAGTGTAAAAGACGGCAGAGGGCAGTTGATCCTTGCTGAGGGCTAGCCGCTTGCTGGCTTCCCTAAGAGCTTTAAGCTTTAGCAACTTGTCCGAATCCTTCAGTTCCGGCAGGGGAATTCTGTCGATGGATGGAGCATTTGGATCTGACTTGGACTTTTTCGATAGCAGGGGATCCTTTTTCGGCTTTTTCTTTTTCGGACGATCCGGGGCATCCGGATCATCGTCCTCCTCCTCTGGTGCCGGCGCTGGAGTGGTTAGAGTCTGAAAGTCCACCTCCTTAAGCAGTCCGTAGTACACCCGCATCTTGTTGTCTTGTCGCTTGGCCTCGCCGATGTGCGAGCCCGCGGTGGCAACGCACTGCAGCTTGTTGCGTGCCATGCCCTCGTAGGTGTCGAAATGCAAGTACTTGGAAACAATGTCTGCCACAACTTCCTGCCGGCGATCCTGGATGTGTCGCTTGAACAGAGAGTGCGAGTCCCTGGACATGCGAATGACAAACTTATCCTGCTCCATGGCGACTACGAGGTCATTCTCAAGCAGCTCCTCCGGCTTGGACAGCAGAAGTAGGCTGAATAGACCCTCTATGTAATAACCATCGAGATCGCATTTGTACTTCTCAATAAATTCTTTAGCCTTTTCCCTCAGTCCACTGGCCAGGATTTTGAAGTAGATCTGCACCAAAATGGGGTACAGAACCATAGACAGCTCATGCTTGTATATGTCCAGGGATTCCTCAACGAACGTGCGCAGCTCCTTGTATGCCTGCTCATAATGCTGGGCATCAAAACTGTCGTCGCCGATGAACTTGGCCAGTGCCTCTGCAGCATTGGCCTCCGTCACCGCGGACTGCTTATGAGCCTGCGCCGGTGATGGGACATGTTTCCGCTCTCGATTGGCGTCTCCAACTCCCAGAGCTGCGCCCAGCACCTGCTGAACATCACTTTCGCTGATTTCCGACAAATCCGCACTGCTCACATTCGCCTCCTGGCAGAGCAGCTCCTCCGTGCTCTTCAGCTGGTACTTCTTGATGAGTTTTAGCAGGCACAGCAACTCACGCTTATCGTGGGACGATTGAGTACCGTTTCCCCCGTTGATATTGCTCATTTCCAGACTCATTTTCGCGGAAAATTTAATATTTAGAACCTGTGTACTATTTTGTTGTGCGTGGATGTGTGTGACCAGATTTGCAGCGGCCTAACACGCTCAAGTGCATAATGAAATATACTGAAATGCTACAAGTACAGCCAAGATATACAGTAAATACTGGTGTTACTGGGTTATAATATATAATACAAGATTTAATAAATTGCTTATCATTTAGCCAATGATAATCATTTTTAATTTAGACAAATATAAACTTACATTGTATAAGGATAGAACTATGATTACTATTATGCAGGCTAAGACGAATTTAATTAAATGTTTAGATTAAGAGGGCTTACTGTGGACAGCTGACTGAATAATTTTAGTATTTTTTAAGCTAATATATTACCAGAATCAAAACATTCGTAATGAAGAGGAGAGTAATTGTGAAAAAGGTAAAATCTAAAGTAACCGGTCAAGTGAGCAAGCTCATTTTGAAAGCAGAGGCTAAGATATGCTATGCATTAACAGGATTAACTTGCCATTGCGTATTTCAGTGTATTTGTCTGGCGCCTACCCTCCAACTCCTTGAACTTTGACACCGCCTCCTCGAAATTAACCCTTGTACTCGTGCTTTCTGTTGTGTTTTTGTCCAAATTTATTGTATGAAATGAATGAAAATGAAGATGCGGTAGGTCAATAACAAATATATTAACCCTATTAGCTAATGTCGATCGATTTTCGCAGAAAAAAGTCGTCGGCAAGCGGAATTCGGTGTCGTTCGATCATCAAGATCCCGGACAACCAAGATTCAGCTTCTCTGGAAGAGTACAGGAGCTAGTCGAGGGCTATAATTCGGCAATACAGCTGCTGGCGCCCAAGTGGCCCTGGTTTCTCTACCCCGGATATCTGACATACGCTGTATACTGGCGTTACGCCAAATATTACAAGGGCAAGTTGCTGCTGACCCCCATTCCGAACCGCCTCTACGATCTGCTGATCAAGAACGAGCTGATCAAGTCGGAGCATCTGGTGTTCGCCAGCCAGGAGGTGTACGACAACTATGCGGAATCGCCGGACGTCAACTTTGTCAACTTGGTCATCCGCGGGAGGAGGGTAAGGATCGGTAAGCCGTTAGCTTCAGATGAAGGAAATACGACCCAAACGGTTATCAAGCAAATGCTCCAGGAGGCGCCACATACCATTGTGGCCCAGATCCTGCCGGCTGCCCAGTGCCAACCCAATTGTCTGTATGTTCAGGTGGGTATCGAGTATAAATAAATGAAATATATGCTATAATTCTAATTTTGGTAAAATTTTAGGAGAACTTCTACGGCAACATATTGGATCGCTTTCGAATCCGCTCCAACTGTTGGGTGCAGGTGGAGCATTTTGCCGATGAGCAGACAATACCTGGAATAGCAACCAAAGCTCATGTGTACTTAATCGCGGATGCTCATGAACTTCCCACCGAACTGACAGAGATTATCCTGAGCAACTATTTTAATACACCTCGACTCATGCATCGTGGACATACCTACCGTATCGAGGTGAACGCGCAGTTGGTGGGCACTGCGACTTATGCCCATTATTACCTGATATTCGCTCACCTACGCCACGTACACTTAAAGTGTATTCACCTGGAGACGAAGGGCAGCGAGTTCGAGCTGCAAGCGGTTGTAGCCAAAAACTTTACCAACCTCATTCAAGTACCGGCATCGCACAGTTTCCTGGCTCGTCAAGTGCTTGACAGCATGGCGATCGTTGAGAACTATCCAAGTGGTCTGCGAAAGCCTTATAAACTGTTGCGCTCCTCGGTAGATGCATTCCTGCCAAAGAAGTCCGCCTGCCTGTCCTCAAAGCACATCTTCCCTGTGTTCCTGCTTCAAGGCGAGCGAGGATCTGGCAAATCGAAGCTTGTGAACGCCGTAGCCCAGGAGTTGGGAATGCATATTTACGGGGCAGATTGCGCAGAGATCGTTTCGCAAGTTCCCTCCCACACGGAGATGAAGCTAAAGGCCGTATTTGCCAAGAGCCAAGTTTGCGAACCGCTTATGATTTGTTTTCATAACTTTGAGGTAAGAGGTTTGTTCTCGAGTAAATTTACAAACTCCTTACAACTTATATTTCTAGATTTTCGGCATAGACAACGAGGGTAATGAGGATTTGCGTCTGCTTTCCGCCTTCCACGTGCAGGTCCAGGAACTTTTCAACAGGGACCGGAAGCATCCGATTGTAGTGGTGGCTTTGACTAGCGACAGACACCTCAAACCAATGATACAAGGACTTTTCCTGGAGATTATAAACATTGATATGCCCAGCAAGGAGGAGCGATTCGAGATTCTTCGTTGGATGCACGTGCGCGAGTCTTTCAACGATATAATCTACAACCAGAAGGCCATTGAGCAATTGCCCTTGTTCTCGCGGGAAAATCAGTCGCAGTTCATGTCACGCATTTCTCCCAGTTGGAGGGAAACGCTCAATGTCCTGCAGGATGTGGCTGCAAAGTCACAGGGCTTTTTGCTGGGCGACCTACAGTTGCTTTACGACAACGCGGTTCGCATAAAGATTCGCAATAGGTTGGGTAGGAGCACCTTGGATATGTCCCACTTTGCTAAGAACCTCACCGACATGCAGAGCTCTTTCGCGGACAGTTTGGGTGCGCCCAAAGTACCGAAGGTTTATTGGTCGGATATTGGTGGTTTGGCCAAGCTTAAAGATGAGATCCAGAGCAGCATCGGTCTGCCGCTTAAGCATGTTCACCTGATGGGCAAGAATCTACGTAGATCGGGAATCCTGCTTTACGGTCCCCCGGGAACAGGCAAAACACTGGTGGCCAAGGCTGTTGCCACCGAGTGCAACTTGAGTTTTCTTTCTGTTCAAGGTCCTGAGCTATTAAACATGTACGTGGGCCAGAGCGAGCAGAATGTGCGCGAGGTCTTCTCCAGGGCTCGTTCTGCGGCTCCTTGTGTGCTCTTCTTGGACGAACTGGATTCCCTGGCTCCCAATCGAGGTGTGGCTGGTGATTCTGGAGGTGTAATGGATAGGGTGGTGTCGCAGCTATTGGCGGAAATGGATGGAATGAGCGATGGCGACACTTCTAAACCCATATTCATTCTGGCCGCCACCAATCGCCCCGATCTTATTGACCCCGCTCTCTTGCGTCCGGGTCGCTTTGACAAGCTTTTCTACGTGGGACCTTGTTCAACTGCCGAAGACAAGGCAGCCGTTCTGCGTGCTCAAACCCAGCGATTCACTTTGGAAGCCGGGGTTGACATGGAACAGATTGCCGAGCGATTGAAGAGTGAAATGAGCGGGGCAGATATGTACTCCATCTGCTCGAATGCATGGCTCTCGGCTGTGAGGCGCACCATAGACAGACACTTGAGTGGAGCAATAACAGAGAAGGAACTGGTGCCGGAAAATGTAATCGTGAAGGTGGAAGACTTCACGAAGTCTTTCAACAAGTTTGTACCCTCTATCAGCGCCAAGGATCTGGAGTATTTCAACAACCTTAAGGCTTCTTACAGTGTCTAAATTATGCGCAGCTGGTTAACTAGTTCTAAGAGTGAGTTTTTTAGACATTTTTCGTTGTTTTTCAATAAACCCGTTGATAGTTCAAAAATTCCCAGCGAGCGTTCACTCGATTAAACCATCCGAAGGTGGAACTCTCATATGAAATAGGAACCAGCGTGTTGGCGACTCTGATTACTTTGGAAGACAGCAGGAGGTAGGTGATCCCAATTAACCTTTGCGAAGAGGGTTCTTATCATCTCGGACAAAACTTCGCCCCATGCAGAGAAGGAAAACTGCGTCTTCTGATTTGAATGATCCCTGCTATGATCTGTACTCTATAATCTCGGGCTGATGAGGGATTCATTATCTATTTCAGCCGGCAGACAGCGTGCTTATCGCGATTCCCCGGTTTATAGACCCTGCCGGGCAAAAGCTGTTGATGCCGGCACCTAATCTCAGTGGATTCAGTGCGAGTCTGGGAGGTGCGTGAAGAGGTGTTGCCAAACATTGTATATTTCCATTCCCCTGTTATATAACGGCCATGGCTTTGGTGTGCGTGGAGGACTTTGAGAAGAAGGCTGCCGGGCAACTGGAGAAGAATGCTCTGGACTACTACCGCAGCGGCGCCGGTGAGCAGTTTACTTTGGGACTGAATCGCGAGGCCTTCCGGCGGCTACGTTTGCGGCCTCGCTGTCTGAGAGATGTCTCCCGCCTGGACATTAGTTGCAAAATCTTCGGAGAGCAGATGAAGTGGCCTCTGGGCATAGCTCCCACGGCTATGCAGAAGATGGCACATCCGGAGGGCGAGGTAGGCAATGCCAGGGCGGCCGGAAAAGCCGGCTCCATCTTTATACTCAGCACACTGTCCACCACTTCGCTGGAGGATTTGGCAAATGGTGCTCCGGACACCATCAAATGGTTCCAACTATACATCTACAAGGATCGGTAAGATACTACTCTTTATATGTGTAAACAAGTACCTCTATATTAATTACTAACCTTTTACAATTCAGTACCATCACGGAAAAACTGGTGCGCCGTGCCGAGAAGGCCAACTTCAAGGCGCTCGTCCTGACTATCGATGCCCCTATTTTCGGACACCGTCGAGCCGATGTGCGCAACAACTTCAGCCTACCATCGCACCTGACATTGGCCAATTTCCAGGGTGTTAAGGCTACTGGAGTGGGGAATGCCGCAATGGGCGCCTCAGGCATAAATGCGTACGTCTCTAGCCAGTTTGATCCAACCATCACCTGGAAGGATATTGCCTGGCTGAAGAGTATCACTCATCTGCCCATTGTGGTGAAGGGAGTTCTGACTGCCGAAGATGCTGTGTTAGCTCAGGAGTTTGGATGCGCCGGACTCATTGTTTCCAACCACGGAGCCCGCCAAATCGACACGGTACCGGCCTCGATCGAAGCCCTGCCGGAGATCGTGAAGGCCGTGGGAGAGAATCTGGTGGTTATGCTGGACGGAGGGATCATGCAGGGCAATGATATCTTCAAGGCTTTGGCTCTCGGGGCAAAAACTGTCTTTGTGGGTCGTCCAGCTGTCTGGGGTTTGGCCTACAATGGACAGAAGGGCGTGGAAGAGATGCTGAGTGTGTTGAGAAAGGACTTTGAGATCACCATGGCACTGATTGGTTGCCAAACTTTGGGAGACATCACGTCGGCAATGGTGGTGCATGAGAGTCAATATGCCAAGCTATAAATCAGAAACGTTTTAGTGTAAATATATAAAACTTATCAAACTTGCTTTTATAAATTAACAAACATGTCAATAAAAATAAACTTAAAACAGTTTCTAGCAATTAACATCTTTATCGGTTTCCTCAGGTGATCATTTTTATAATACGACTTTTAAAATTTTTGAAGTCAAACATTTTAGAAATATGCCTATTTTAAAGTTAAATGAAGTTATAAAACCTTCATTAAAATGATAAATTAACTAGGGAAATTATAAATATAATGTTTAGCTACAAGTGCTTTGCATATTAGTTTCAAGAGTCTAGTTAAGCTCTTTTCAGATCAAAAGTTTTCTAATGCAAGAGATAATTGCGGGTTTTACATTAATATAAATTAATTAACTGACAAAACTCAATTTTTGAATGAGTGATAACAGAAACGGTAGATAATCGTCTGATAGCAATGCTCGAGTTAATCGATTAGTGTGCGGAACTCGTAGCTATCGCAAAGCTCCCATCTCTAAGAGGCATGTACATATAGAAAAAAATTAACAAAACGAGAGGCGATTAAAATACAATGCTAGACGGTTGGTACTGTAGATCCCTCGCCAACCAGGAAGATGGCGCTATCAAGGACGAGCCTCCGAGCGACGATGAATTCCCACCACCCGCCAGAGATCGTGTCCCGCCAATTTCCCGTGGAGCAGCACCCGCTAGCTCATCCTCGGTTTCCGCGGGCCTGGGAGCGGGCGAAACCGACTTTAAGGAGCGCTACAAGAACCTGAAGAAGAAGCTGAAGTTCCTGATATACGTAAATATCTAAAGTTGAACTTGGCCAACGGCAAGTCACAGCTTTTTGTGTTTACAGGAGAACGAATACTTCCAAGATCTGTTGCACACCAACCAACGCCGTTTGCTCAAGGTTTCCCGGGATCGCACCTTCTTGCTGGACCGTCTGCTGCTGTACGAGAAGCCTGCCAAGGACTCCAGCGACTCGGATGCCACCGACAGCTCCGATTCGGAGCCAGCATCAACGTCAGGTGCCGCCGGGGGATCGCAGATATCAAAGGACGCTATTCGGCGCAAGCACAAAGACAAGGGCGCACCGGGAATTCCAGGTGTGCCTCCGCACATGCCCACTGTGGGCGCCACACGAGGACGAAGACGGAAAATCCTAACCGGAATGTTGCCCGCGAACCATGGAATCACAGCAATCGCTGCCAAAAAACAACTTACCGCCACAGTTTCACCTTCGCAGCAGTCACTGCAACTACACAGTGCTCCAAAGGAGGTGTCGCCTGGCTTCAGCCAGGCTGAGATTGCCCGCCAGCTGCAGGAACGACGACCCAACCCGTTGGAGCTTATGAGTCCGGAGTGTACTTCGGCCACTGTGCCCACTACAATGCTCAGCGATGAGAGCCCCTCTAAGTGGTAATAGGTTGTACCCTTTCCATATTGGCTCACCAATCTAATATTTGTGTTTTCTTAGTTATCCTAATGAGAGCCTGCAGCATCTGATGGAGGACGACTCTCACTCGCACGAGGTGGCAGCCGAGGAGTGCGTGCCCATGGAGTACACAACTTAATATTCTTACTGAGCTGAATACTAAAAGCTAATAAATTCACTAGATTCATTTATGGTCTTCAGTTTAACGTACGTGTTTTACATTAGCTTTCTGGATTCAAGACTCCACGGGCTTTCTTCTTAGTTTAAATAACCGCTGGGATTTCGTATCACCAACAAAAAAACATTAAATGTTGGACTACTTAATCGTGATCAAAAACAAATATATACATTTATAATCAGGATATTTTATATATATTTACGATATATTTAATTTTTACTTTATATCAGCAATTGGCTAAACAACTTTTTATTAACTACATTTTTAAGTTTTCCTCTGAGTGTATGTAAAGCTACAATGCGAGTAGTAGAAATAAATAATAGCAAACATTTTCAAAAAAAGTTTGGTATCCCTGGGAAACTGAAAATGTGATGGCGCGAAAGAGTCGGCCTATCGATAGACGCTGCACATCGACCGAAGTCGCAGCCCTGGTAATTGTGTGCCAGCCCTGCAGCACAAAACACCAATGCCAAACAACCCTGTCTCCCCAATTTATTTCGACGCGACGCGAGTGGAGAAAAACAATCAACTTTTATTTGCTAAGACGTGATAAATTGTGGCGCTTCACCAGCTAATCGCTTCGAACGGACCGCTGGCGATACGGTTGCCACCAGATGAGCATCTCGTGAACGATGGCGCTGAACAAGAGGAAGAGCCCGTACTCGGACGAAATTTCGGGCGCCGAAGTGGACTACAAGTTGTCATGTCGCTGCTGCTTGAAGACGAATGTGGAGTATCTCAAACTGGACTCGGTGGCGGTTGCGCGCAGTCTGGACCCGGCGGACGCTTCTGAGAAGATCCCGCTGCTCCGTTGCCTGCTCTTCTGCGTGAGCGCCGAGAATACGCCGGAGCTGCCGCAAAACATCTGCATCGAGTGCAGCAAAAGCCTGCAGATTGCTTACTACTTCCTTCAGAATGCCCTGCGTGCTCACGAGATCCTGTGCCGGAAGCTGTGTCCCAAGGTCTCAAGGAGACTGAATGGCACTTTGGCTCAAGAGTCAGCGCCTGCAGAGGTGTGTTGCCCTAAATGGTCGCCTTTCCAGCGTACAATATTATGTTTTCTCCTTTCAGCCGGGGTCCGAGAGGACACAGCTCCTGAAAACAATGCGGCACGAGTGCCAGGTCTGCGGAGAAGTGGTTTACAATCGCCTGGAGCTCAAACAACACATTCGTCAGCATGCAGGTACAGTTTGAATTTCGCCACAACCGTAATTTATTTAACTTGAAATGAAAATTCTTTTCCAGAGGGTCTGTCGTACAACTGCAAGCTGTGCAGTTTCACATCGTTGAAGCAACGAGTTTTGTTCGAGCACTATGTTACCATGCATAACATGCCCCTTAGCCAGGCAGAGGAGCACGTTAAATCAAAGCATTACCCAACGCCAAAAGAAGAAGAGCTCAAGGCGGTTTGTACGCTTGAGGACATGGAGTTGCTGATACCCACCGTACTAAGGCCGGAAGACTACGTTCAGCCGCAGCCTCATATAGATAACGAGCAACTGCAAGACATCGAGCAGCAGCTGGCCGTCAGCATGGGTGAACCCGCACCGGCAGTGGACACCCTGACCTCCACCCTTCCGCCCATGGATACGCCCAATGTTAGCATCGGCACTGAGTACCTCGTTCTACCCGATGGTTCGCTGCAACAGGTTAACGGAAGCGGTAAGTTGAGCGAGCGAGGAGCACATTATTGCAAAATGAAAAACTCAATGATCTTTTTTTAGGCGTGGTCATCGAGTATATTGACGATAGCAAACCGAATAATTCGGCCAACGTCAATATAAGCCTACAAAATCTGCTGTCCAGCCAAAATGAACCAATGGACATCGATGTCAACGAATTAATCGTGGAGGATATGATGCCGCAGATAAAAAGTAAGGTCCTTTTCCGAGACTTAAAAACCCGTTTCTACTTATTTTTGTACGCTTACAGTCAAGGCAAAACCAGCCGCCAGCGGAACATCCATTTACAAGCACAAGTGCAAATTGTGTCCCAAAGCATTTTCCACTGTAGCGCGTCTAAAATCTCATCAGTTGACTCACAGCAGTTAGTTTATTCCACCTTCATTAACAGCCGTCGTTTATCATACCCGATGACTAATTCACTCTCTTTCAAACAGATCTGCCCAAATTTTACTGCGACCAATGCAATTTTTACTCACTGCGCAGCGCCGATCTTGTACAGCATTACAAGATGGTCCACCATCGGTTTGATGAAAATGGCAAGTTCGGAAAGGATCAGGCGCAAGTTACAGAGTCCCGCGTCTACTCGTGCGACATGTGTCTGTTTGAAACGTCCACCGTTAGCCAGTTGCGAATGCACTACAAGGAGCGGCACACGGTGCAACCCACGGAGGTGCAGCTGCGTCCAAGTTGGACGGGCGAGCCGGCAGCCAACCCTGCCCCAACAACACCGAGAGGCGTTGCCGCCAAGCAGCAGACTCCAGCTACGATATCAAATCACATCGACATCCCGTTGGGCATTAAATGTGAGTCTTGAGATCGTTTTAACCAGGGCATTTGAACTGGTATCAGCTTTCGCCGGGTTTTTGGACAGTTATGAAATTATTCGCAAATGAAAATTCTCGCTGCTTTTCGTTACTTTAATGAGTATATTTTGTTATTTTTTTTTTTTGAGCTTTTAACTCACTTTGTGCAATATTTTCTTTTTTTAATTTTTTTTTTTTGCGGTAATGTTGTGACAAACCATAAACCAAAATTCGACACAGAAGTTAAATTGAATGTTTATCCTTGAAAATATAGATCATAGCAATCAAATTTGAAATTGTGAAATTTTTTGTACATACAAACTTAGCATAACACCGTGTACTTTTTAATGTATCGTGTATATCAAGGCAATGTCCTCTTTCTAGTAAATTGATGCTCATATCATAATGGCAATTAGTTTTTTGGCATTAACTATCGGGTAGGATTGGGGAATCCCTTTAGCCATCGCGCTGATGAAACTACAAAAACGTTGAGGCCTTTATTCCATGTAAATAAGAGCAAATCGATTACAAGTGGAGGGATTGTGGACTTTCGGTAAGGACTTTGAAGGAGCAGTTTATCTCGTTTTTGATAATAAGTAAATGTTCTTAGTTACCGTTGTTGTTTTTAAGTTACTCCAGCCTGCACTCTAACCAAATTTGATTTAAGTCCAACAGTTTAAATTTGTACACTCGTTTGAATTCCCCGGCTTTCCTTTAAATATGTTTCATATTGTTGGCGTGTTTGTAATGTAATATCTTCCAGATCCCTCTGCTGTTGTGGAAACGCAAGCGCCAGTGCAGCAACCGGTACATCAACCAATGCTCAACCCAGTGAAGCAAATAGAGCCGGTGGCCACAACATCGACGACCATCACTGAATCGGGCGACATCAACGTAGTGGTAGATGCGACGCCGCTCTTCTATGCAGCAACCTCCAATTCCCTGATTGTGACGAACCCGGCGCCAGTGACAACGGTGGTGGAATCCACCGGAGAAGCCGGCAACCATGCATTTGGAATCTTTCCCGAAATCTCAGAGGGCAATTTGCCGGTAAACGAAGCCGTACAGCAGACACCAGCAAACATATCTGGCAATTCGATGTTTGGCGACATGCAGGACTTCATTGACAACACCGATGTGGCTGCCATATGCACAATTCCTGCGGATGATATGCCCGTTGTGGATGGTGATGACATCGTGATTGATAATAACAATATCAGTCTGGACTTTGATGCCGAGAATTTGTTCGAGGACTTCGAGGAGGAAGAGGACGCAGTGGGCGAGGAAGAAGACGACGTCGAGAACGATGACGAGAATGACAACAATGATGCTGCCACGGATCAAAATCTGCTGCTGACCAGCGACGATGATGATGTGGACGACTTTGATGACGAGCAGTCGAAGCATCTGCAGAAGCCCTACTGCATTTACTGCAATAAGAAGTTTACCAGCCAGTATAAATTCGAGAACCACATGTTTATTCACCGAGGTAAGTCAGCTGACTCGGTCACATAGCTCTAGTAACCCAATACTTATGCACATATCTGATTCGTCTTCAGGCCTGGCCCCCTATCGCTGCGAGTTGTGCACCAACCTTTACAACATGAAGCGACTGCTGATCAGACACTACAAAACTGTGCACAAGAGAATGCCCACGAGGGACATGGTCCAGGCGAAGGGTGATAAGGTTTCCGTTGCCCGCACCAACATCGAAAATCTGTATCCTGGCAGGATAAAGAGTAAGCTGCATGTAGTATAATTCAGTTTACAGCATCAGCAGTTTCTATTTACCTTCAGAACCAATGCTCATGTGCGCCAAGTGTCCGTTCGAGTGCGAATCAGATTCAGAGATGCGCAAGCATCTGAATGCCCACCATGGGATTAATGAAGGAGGTGAGTAAACAATATATCAACAAATGTGAAGCCATACTTGTAGTTTTTCTATCATTAATGATTATATTCATTCCAATTATTGTCAATTAATAATTTTATTAAAGGTATAATTTATATTTATTCCTATGTTCTTATGGAATTTTTCTAATATGATCAATTATATTTTCATTTTAGTATCCGAGCATGCAAACGAAGTGTTTATCATTCGCAGTAAGTAATTCTGTTATTTTGATTGGTTTAGAAACCATTTACTTCTTTATGGCTTTATATTAATACCTCTTAAATCCAACAACAGAATTACCATTTGAATGCCCGCGCTGCATTCGGTCATTTGCTGCTAAGACCACCCTTAGTCGACACCTGCAGCGCAGTCATTTGGTGGACACAATTATAGAGATGCAAGTGCCGCAAAGCGAGGAAGCCACCACGACGACCATGGCCACATCATCGTTAACTTTATCTGGGCCAGAAAACCCGGTCATAGAGGATAGCCAGCATAATGAGATGATGCAGACGGATGTTGGGGCTGAGAAGATGACGACGGCTGCTTTAGGCAATGGCGATGGCAATGGTAAGAGCCTCAGTAGCCTTGCACGAATCAACTCAAATTCCCATTCCAACTATGCCCAACACACGCCAACGCATAATTCAAAAGATAATCTAAAAACGCTGTTGTTCGGCGACGAACAATGATCGTTGATTGTTGTTGTACTCACCAGAAGTAGCCGGCAAAGATGATGGATCAGGAGAACACGCGGAACCGGCGGTGCTAGAGGAAGAACTGGATCCCGTAACATTGGACGCAGCCACCGCGGTGACTACAACAGCAATAGCAGCAGCAATATCAGCGGCAGCTGCAGCGGAAGCGAATTCGTCAGAGTCACCCGTTACAAACACAGCTTCATCGTCAACTACTCTCTTTCCGACGCCCACACCGTTTGATTTTGAATACGACATAATGAGAGACGAAGCCCAGCAATCGTCGCCAAATATCCATGACGTCTCCAAAGCCTTTAGCGACAATGCCTCATCCAGCAGCCCAATTAATGAAAGCGACAAACTGCTGTCCACCACTGCCCTGGAAACTTCGCCAGCAAAGGGTTTACGCTCCAACACCCGTCTGCATCGCTCATCCATTTACGTGTGTAAGCTCTGTAGCCAAACATTTGACGAGCTGGGCAAGCTGGTCAAGCATGAAATGGAGCTACACTCCAGCACGGAACGATCTCGGTGGGGCTATCAGCACAAGTGTGCCATCTGCAATACATCGTATCGCACGCTCACGTTGCTCAAGTTCCACATGAAGCGACACAGCAATCGGAAATCACAGTGCAAGCTGTGTCCCAAAACCTTTGTAACAATCGCAGAGCTCGAGCGGCACACGAAGGCCAAGCACAGCAAGGATAAGACGCTTCGGTGCTCTTTGGATGGCTGCCGGAAGACTTTTGCCTTCAAACACCATTTGGTACGCCATCAAAATGCCTCACATTTGAGCACACGGTACATATGTCCCGTTTGCAATAAGGAGGAGCAGTCCAGTGTGCATTTGAAGAATCATATGAGCGTGCACAAAGGTGAGATAACCTACAAGTGCCCCAAGTGCGATCGCTCCTATTTGCGGCGTGGCAGGTGAGAGATTCCATTTATAATCGTTTGTAAGCCTTCTAAAATCACCTCTCTTACGCAGACTCGCAAGCCATGTTGTCCTAATCCATAACTTGCATCTCACCACCGAAGAGTTGGATAAAATCTCATCCCAGGCTAAGCGCCAGGCCGAACCTAACGATCTTAAAGACACGATGCCCCGGGCGCACCTGGGCCGTCGAAAGGATGTGGGTTGTGCAAGAGAAGAAAATGGGGAGCCCACAGGAGCTGATGATAATTCCAAGTAGTTTCAGTCTACGCTCTTACAATCAAGCAAAGTAATCGCACAATGTACAAAGTTTGATATAGTCTAAGTACTGTTCCTCTCCATCGTTTTAGCGCATCTAATGTCTTGAAGTTTTCCTGTTAAGTTGTAGACTAAGCCATTAAACACAATCTCTCATATAAAATTAGCTGAAATACAGACGAATGATCATTTATAGACAGATAGATTCCAGCCAGTGAAAGTGAAATTTTCAATGTATTATGTGGAGTCAAAAGTAGGCTTGCACAAATGGCTACATGCAACTTACGGATTCGCTTTAGACATAACAATCCGCAACCATCTCACCGTCTCAAGGTGACAGTAATTAATCCATTCGATTCCCAAGCATGATTGAGGCAACCTCTACCAGCTGGCTCTGTAATGGCCAAAGAGAAACGCTTCACATATAGTGTTTAAAATTCTTCATTATATATATATATAATTTTTTTTTTGGCAAGCGGCCCTTATGAGTCGTGTATTTTATATAATTACGAGCAATGTCATGGATAGAATAACCCAATAGTTTTAAAGAAAGAATGATTAGTAATCTTCAACGATGTTATACTTATAAAATAAACATACATTAAATAACTTTTACTACTAGATTCGACCAAAATTTGTATTTATATTGCATTTATATTGCCTGCTTAGGTCAAGGAAGCTCCTTCTTAAAAATGTTCCACTTCCAGCTCCACTGGTTTTCCAGGCTGAGCAACTGCTGGTAGGAAACATAGTCATCCTTAGCGAATTCCTTTAGGCGGGCCAACTGCATCATAGCCTCTTCGGTGGAGTAGATAGGCTCTATCAAAGTCACGGGATAAGGCTCATCACAATCATCCTTATTCGATATGGGTTCGCTTTTGACCAGAATGGCCTCGAACTCCTGTAGATCCAGGCTGTCACCGGTGGCATTGTAACCGATGTTGTGTCGCTTCCGCCATTTCTCCAGCCATCCGGAGGATGCGGAGAAATTGGAGTAGCCCAGTTCCACCGCTATCTGCTTGGCCTTCTCCCGGACCATTTCCCCTGATATGGGTATGTTTTCGCTCCGAACTCGCGAGAACCAATCGAAGCACATCTCATCGATCTGGGCGCCCCGCTGACTGAGGGGATTCCTTCGCATCTGGTTCATTTTCAGTTCTCCGGTCAACAAACCCTCTTTAATCGACTGTTTGTGCTTCAAAATGTCTGCTGCTTGTGTCTTCCCAATGTTGAATCTGCAGAAATTCGTTACTTTTACTTATTCATTTGTATGTATGTATGTATCAAGCATTGACCTTACCTCTTAGCCAGATCCCGAACCGTTAGCTTATTTCGCTCCTGGGACCGGATTACCTCCATTTTCTCCTCCAAAGTGAGCAGTGTTCTAGTTTTCCTGACTCTTCCCGGTAGCATATTTGGAGACGAACATTACTAGTGAGCGATGAACACTATTTCTGTCGAAATTGGTGGAACTCGCTGCAAAATTAGACAGTTTTCTTGTCCGCTCAATGGAGTGTCCGTCCGCCCACATATACTCGGTGCAGTGTGACCAGAGCGAAAGCACGTACAAATGCGAGGGCGTATGCAAGTTTTTTTTAACGGGGGTTAATGGGCGATAATGAACTTATTATTTTTAATTATTTCTAAAGAAAACTTGTCCAGTATTGTAGCTATTTTTGAAAGCGAACCGCAAAGGCTATAGCCTCTGAACCATTTTTAGATCAGCGCCTGTAACTCAAAATTTACTGCCCGAACGCAACAGCCTGTATGCTTATTGTAATCATGTAATAATGTAATCATGCAATACCTGCAAATAGGCTCCCATAAGAAGTGAATTAACCCCGGACTCCTTTGGGTACGCCCTTGAATCTAAAAATACGCTCCTGGCAGCCGGCATGGGAACATGTGTGACTCGAGACACGGTCACACTGCTTTTGATCACAAAAGAGCGGTATAAAATACAATACACATTGTTTGCCGAACATATTTTGAAACGCCTACCACAAACTGATAATCCAGCGCAGAGGAGCATCTTGATCAACCGCAGCGCCATGGACGCTGCCGTACCGGGTCCCGCGCTGCTGGCCATGAACAAGCTGAACAAGGGCTCCAAGTGTCGAGCGTGTCTATCGGTGGACCGGAAAACCGTGCAGTTGAGCGCCGAGGTGCCCAACCTGCAAAAAAGTCGGACCTACGCTCAGAGCCTGAAGCAGTGCACCAACCTGGACCTGCGGGTCATTAGTCCAGGTGGCTACCTGTGGCCCATGCAGATCTGCGTGCGGTGCTGTCGCGCCCTGGAGGTGGCTATGCACTTTGTCGAGATGGCCCTGGAGTCGAATCTCAAGCTCCAGGCCGAAGCTAAAAGCATAAAACTGCCTAGTCCCACTGGAGAACTTAAACGGAAGGCCAGCAACGAAACGATCCCCTGGAACCAGTTTAGCCAGGAGTTCGAGCAGTTTGTTGGGGGCTACGAGGGAGCGACTACGGGTCCCATCGAGGAGAATGTCCTCTACATGCGAGGAACCAAGGTGCCACGACTGGATGTCGACGCTTCATCGAGCAGCAAGAGGGCGCCGAAGGAAGATGAAGGTACCCTTCTTGATTTCTTACCCTAACATGTACCCTAACATACATAATTTCACCCCGGAAAAGTAATTCTTTTTGATGTCAAGTACGACACCAATGATCTGGAGGAGGAAGACGAGAACGACGGCTCGGATGCCAAAAACAATGAGACCTTCTTTGAGAACAGTATTACACCTGGAGAGACTGTTATGGTCGTATCCGTCGCGGAAAAAAATGGTGAGAATAATAACAATTACAGTATCAATAACAAAAACGGCGATGTGACGGATGAGGAGTGTGACCTTATACAACGCGCTCTGGAGATGACTCTAAACGACGACGGTTGTAGCCAAAGTCCCAAGAAGGACCCCAACAATGAAACTCAGATGAAATGTAAGTATATCTAAACTATTTATAGACTTTTCATAGTTATCAATTCCTGCTTTCTAGTTAATGGAATAGAGGTCTCATCTCCACTCTTAATTAAGCTGGCCACGACTAGCAGTACGATGGCCAATATACCCATTCTGAAATGCAACATCTGCCAATACTCGCATACCGATGCGGAGCAGCTACAAATTCATTACAAAAGTATTCACAAGATTTCTATGATCGAAGACGATATAATTGGTCTAAACAAAAGTGAGCTGCTTTTTCTATTTACTTCCTTGCACCGATCCTATGAGTTTTGTTTCAGATCAAAACTTCAAGTGCCGACCTTGCAATAGTTATGAGACGAAAGACAGGAATGAAATGCAGAAGCATCTCATCGAACACCACAAAATAGATGGTGATTTTGGTAGGCTTTAACATTCGGACTAGGAGATCCATTACTCAATGTGTTTATCCACCAGAAATGTACTGCTATATGCAGGCGAATTGTCCGGCTTGCGACAGGATCTTTAAGGATCAGCGGTCGGCCAGGAAACATTACACCAGGGTGCACACTCCAGTGCAAATTGCTGTGTCGCCAACGGAAACATACGCCTGCACGGCATGCGACAAGGTGTTCAACCAGAAGGCCAGCCTGCACAGCCACCAGCGTTTCTGCCAGGTGAAGGATGTCGTGCACTGCAGCTTCTGCGATCAACAGTTTAACAGCATGCGCAAGTACGAGCTGCACTTGCAGCAACTCCATGCCGTGGAAACAGTACACGAGTGTGAGATCTGCCGGCGGAGCTTCAAGAGCGCCGAAACCCTAACCATGCATCGCAAGCGGCACTCGGAGAGGCACTTTCAGTGCAGTGAGTGCTCGCTTAACTACGTTAACTCGGCTGAGTTGCGAGTGCACTACGAACGAGCTCACGTCAACGATGAACCAGTGAGCTGCTTAACCTGTGGCAATCAATTCCAAAACATGACCTTGCTACGCGAGCACGAGCAAAGAAGTCACCAGAAGTCGAAGGTCTGGCGCTGTGAGGTGTGCAACTTTGAGACGAAGACCAGGTGGCGAAGGCGTCAGCATCAGTACGAGCACATGGATTACCCGTACAAGTGTCAAAATTGCACCAGCGAGTTTGCTGATCGCAGCAAGTACGTAATTTAATCTATCAATGGGACCGAAATTCCTAACTATGCCTGTTTCAGATTCCGCCAACATTCCAAGAAGATGCATGGCATCGAGCTGAGCGACGAGCAGTTGGCTGAAATGTTTCGCGAGAAGAAGGGCTACACGAATCGTCACGATGCATTTAACAAGTCGATCAACTCGCTGGAGATTCCAGGCCTCACGGAAGACTGTTTTACAGAGCTGGAGAGCCTGGGCGTGGATTATGACGACATAACTACAGATCTCTTTGCCAGCTCCGCCACTCTGGACAACCTGCTAAATTTAATACCTTAAAAACCGGCGAAGATCAATCTACCTGCATAGAATTTACAAATTGAAACGGCACAAATACTAGCTGACGAGAGCAAGAAGACTGTCTGCACTTTACAAATCGCCCTAACCGAAATAGCATTAATACACCACCACTGTTTAAGTTTGAACAACTATTTTGCTCAACAAATTTAGATCTGAACATTCATATATATGTATTCACAGTGAAACCATGATATTTTTGAAGTCACAATCTCAATAAACAAGGACACACGCGTTTCTGAAGCGCACAAAACTCCCTTGGGTTCGTTTTACACTCTGTCGGAGTTTGTATTTAAACTATTTCAATTTCAATAACTAATTAACGCCCTGGATGAATTTTGAGAGGAAGTCGGTGGGCTTGGGTTCCTGCGACTCTTTCCAGTAGCGCATGATATGGCCCTTCTGTTTCCAGATCTCCACGGATTCCTTAAGCTCCATTTGGCCCTGCGTAAGAGGATATGATGACCTTCAGCATTTATCTTTGAGGATGGTTTTACCTTGATGACCAGCATGTCGATCACCCGGATGTCGGTCACATTGCGATGCTTTACGAATTCCTCGCGAAGCTTGTCCCGGCACTGTTCCACGGACATGGGAATGTCGTAGTCCATGACTGCAAGGGTATGGATGGCATTATATGGCGTCGGGATACGGATGCGCACTCTGATGACATAACCAGGAACACTTACCGATGTAGGGAATCTGGCGGTACCAGGCCTTGTACAAATTGAGGGCACGCTTGCGGGCCTCCTCCCGGTCCACGGACAGGATGGGACGCACCTGCTGCACGGCTCGCTTCACGGCTTCACGTCCGGCCATTTGATTTGTTTTTATTTCTTTCTGTTTTTCCTACGACCGAATTGCTTCAAGCAGAACAGTGTGACCGCAGCTCAGTATGCACAAATGGACAAAAGCAAACTCTGTTAAAATATTTTTAAGAAGCTGTTCTTTTTTATTTTAATCAATAAACATAAATGATAAAAAATTATTTTTGTATTTGTTTCAATACAAAATGCTTTTTGCTTATAAATTTTGATTTCCCTTAATTCCTACGGTTTTTCTTTTATGAAAAAGATAACTTGAAATACCCACAGTAAATTTTGTAATGTAAAAAAAGTTTGTAATTGATTTCCTAAGCGCTCCACAAAGAAACCAATAAAAATTCGCTTTGGATCATAATTACTTGTTTAAACTAAAATGCTACTTTAATTAATTTTAGTTTGCCAACTTGTAGTATTTTTTATAGTAAGTAAAAGAGATGAGACTTCCAACTAATTCTTTACTTTAGTAAATTCCTAATATTCAAGGAAGTACTTTTTTTTGTTACCCAAACAAGAATCGTCGAAAAGATTGCGATTTATTAATGTATACAACTCGCTGCCTTTTCCTTAAATCATAGAGTTCTTAAAATACGTATAATGATCGGAAGTCGGTGGTTCAAAAGTCCAGTATCAGCACACCAATCGGTAGGATATGTACCGCCCCGCCGTCTCAGAGGAACGGATGATCTTAACCACCTGGCCGCGCTTGAGTCCGAAGTATCGGGCCACGGGATCGCCCGCCTGGATCCTCATCAACATGTTCTCCTTCAGTTTGTAACGGCTCAGCAGCTCCTGTTTTTCTTCGACGGTCATGACCACGTGCTCCGGGACCAGTTCGTGCTCCGTGATGTTGATGAGCAGCTCGGATTCGAGGAACTGCTCCAAGATGTACTTGGGGGCCATATCCACGAGAGATTGTTTGGCGGAGGGCGTCATTCCGCCCTGAACCACAACGATGGCCCGGTGGATGTTCTCTTCCTGCATACGGGTGCAGTACGTCTTGATGGTCTTGATGCCGATCTTTGGCTCCTCGGGGAAGAAGACAAACATCTGGTCCGTGGGATCGTCATTGTGGGCCACCAAAACTATCAAATCGGAGCGAGCAGGCCGCTTTTCGCTGGGCTTGTCGCCAAACATCTCCTTGAACTGCTCCAGAGTCTGGTCCAACTCGTCTTGGGTCACCAGGTAACCCCGATCGTGGCTCAGCTGCATGATGGTCTTGCGAATGCGCCACAGCTTGTAGGTTTCCGCTTCATCGTCCATGGTTATTTGCAAAAATTTACAATTCCTAAATTATAAACAGAGCACGCGGATGAGATAGTAGGACCGGAGCATGCCGCTGCCAATAATACCATGCGACAGCTGCAGTAAATACGAAAGAGGTTCATTGGTCGCATATTTAGCGAATAGCGAATACCCAAACCGATTTATAAGAGTGGTACAGCACTGTAATTAAAAAAATGTTAACATTTTTGGAATGGAAAATGGAAAAATTTGCACCGTAATTAAAAGCCGCAGTTTCTTGCAAGCTTGCAAGTAACAAAAAAATTGATTTTTTTTTATTTTGGCTCACTATTTTTACAGCAGAACCCTTTAAAAAAAAGGAATAAGACCATCGGCTGTTCCACTGTGCTTATAAAGGGCACCTTGTACGGAGCGACCTGTAGAACCCAAAGGGTACGGCGAACTTTGTACGGGGTACCGTACACGAGACACCTTGTTTGGAGCACCGTGCTCGGATCACCTTGCATGATTGCATCTGTAGAATTCAAGGGCTAATAGACTTATTGGAAGTTAAATTGAAAATAAAACGAAAATTATATATTTATATTAACCGATCGCTGGATAGACAGACAGGTCCAAGCAATTCTTACGAGTGATTCAAATTCACAAGTGCATTTTTTTTTTGTAAAGGAAGAAGGTACACGTTTTGTATTTGGTTAAGAAGATCTATGATCTGAAAATTTCGATTTTGTTTCCGACTGCTTAGGTTTAAACATGTTAGACTTTAAAAAATTTATTATTGGTCCAAAATAAATTAAAGTTTTAAGATATATTAACCCAATGGATATCTGACAATGTCTTGTGGTTTTCCATTTTTAATTATTTTCCACACCCATTTTTAATGCAATCAAAATGTGATAAACATATATGTATGTATATATGTACATATGTACATAACATATGTATGAACTCACCAGCTCACGTTTTGTGACCCCGTAATGAACCCAACTCACTTTCCTTCCAATATTCTACGTGCAACATTCAATTAGGACGCAGACGGGCAAATAATATGCTGCGGTGGCATGCCGCTCTTCTTATCCTTTGTCTGCGTGCCGCTCACTAAAAATGCCGTTAATATTTCCCAGCCCGCCGTTCCACACATTTTCCATCCTATTTCCCACTGCCGAGTGCAATTATTTGGAACATCATCGGGTATGACTTTCGCATCCGCACGTCGCCGACGCACCATCGTCAATGACTGACAGTTTATTTAATAGAAAATTCGCCATGTGTATGGGAGCTGGTTTGGCGTTTGTTTTCCAAATAGTTTTTCCTCGACGGCCTCATACGACCGCGAACGGCATTGACAAATTGTGCAGAAAATATGCATAATAAATGAAGCCACGCACTTTGAACTTTTGCAGTTATTAAAAGCGGGGGGCGTGTAGAATTCCTCACGAGGACATGACTGAATTTAAAGACACTAACAATAAATTCTGGGTAAGTGGATTATGTTTCTTAACTTCCATAAACAGCATTCTTTAAATTACTATAATGATTTATGTGTAAAATTATAATTTGCGTGACAAAGTTATTACATAAAACTCAAAAGTTAAAGGGAGAAAGGAAAGATATTTTTCTCATAAAGATCTCAAAAATCTTATCTAAAATATGTTGTTCATGCATCTTAAAATCTTGCTGGTCTTGACTATGTCTCAGAAAATAGATTCATATGTCTGAAATATTTTTGTATCCCCTTTTGTATTTTTCCATTTTCGATAAAGGGCTACTTGTGTCTATCCAGATTAAGAAAAATCCCGAGCCCCACTAGCAATAGTTTTCCCTGCGAATGCATTCTTATACTTCTACTTATTTGGAATTTATTGGTTCCGTCACCCATCCCACGCGATGATATTGAAATTTCGAAGTTGCCCAGCGCTCCATATGGAGCGGTCATATACCAGACCACATTAAAAGCGGGCAGAAGTGCAGGCTACGCATGGCGAAAACAAAGTTCCCGAAGTGAAGGAGGGGACGAAGGGGAGAAGGGGCGAAGGGGGAAAAGTGGCGAGTATAAAGGGAATCTAATAAAAATCCACTTTGTGCAAGTATGAAAAATGAACGATGAATTGCATTATAAATGCAAAAATATTGCAGGAAGCACGACACCACCGCTGGACAAGCGCGTCGGAAAATCTGATCAAAATTATTGAGGCGCACGGAATGGGTAAGTCGCGGAAGGGGGCGGTGCTGCGGCGTGGCACTTGCTGCAGCTGAACGTGGCGCACTTGCAAAGTTTTTGCGGCGACGCTAAGCTGTTGATAACGCCGATGATGACGACGCGATAAGCGCGCCGATAATGTTTGGGGCGCCGCCAAAATCCCCAACTTCAGGTGAGTCGGTGGAGCAGAGATGACGAACATGGGGAGTCCTGCCAGGGACGAAGGATGTGTACCTACAATTATTCAGATTGAAAAAATTATTTTTCATGAACTAAAAGGATAAACTGTATGTGGATTTTCGTCCCTTTAATATATGCTTAAATGCTCTGCCCTTTATACAAACATAATCATTTAAATATCTGAAAGTATTAAGTGTATGATCTTTTAAGCCTTTTTCATACATCCAAATCAAAATAGAAGTACCTTCGGTAGTAAACGCTCGATAATGATAGCCCATTGTACCTTTTCCAGCACTCGATGAGAGCCGCCTGAGCTCCAATTGGCAAGGACAAAAGCCAGCATGTCCTTGTGGCTGTGGTCGTGGCTCGTCGTCCTGTGCGTGCGCTGCATTGAGAAATTCGTTGGAAATGGCATTTATTTTCGGTTTAGCTGATGATGAGCCACGGATAATGGCGCGGGGATAAAGCGAGCGAGCATCCAGGCAGACGAGCAGCACCGGGAATTTATAATTATTATTTCAGCTGGATGTGCTAGAGACTGCAGTCTGGCCATTGACATTGGGCCAAAACGGGCAAAGCAGGAAATTCATCACTGCTTGTGTACTTAAATCAGTGTGCAGTTCCTATCCTTATTGTTTAACCTCGTCTCAAAAGAGCATACCTAACAATCAATGTTAATGCCACAAAAAGTGGTTAAATAGTGTGAACTTCATGATCATGAAAAATTATATAAAATCTCTTAGTTACAAATTAATTATAAAGATGTAAACCGTTTAAAATTATAATCAATACAAAACTTTTTAAATGGCCTTCGGCAATAAATGTATTTTAGTAGTTTATTAATAAGGACCATGTCACTTATAGTTTATGGTTCCAAAAAGGGGCTTACTTCATTGAATTTATGACTCTCTGTTAAAAATCAATTATAAAGTTATTGGATTTAATGGTGATTGCTTTTCAGTCCATCTGATGCGTAACTTATAGGGATTTTAAACGAAACATGTATAGGTACGTTTAGGGTGAATGTTGAAGCTGGTGTTCTTTGCTCCGGGTAGCTTTAGGTTAATTTCTGCAACTTTCAATAGCCTTTCAGTCACTGCAATCCCCAGTGTTCTGGTTTCGCTTTGTGCATAAGTATTGTGAAAAATCGAGCTTAGGGGCAGGTAAGGGCTTTATCCGGGAGCTGCAATCTATCGGTGGCAGGCGGCAGCAATCACAGTCAACTCCCTGCCGGAATCGCAGCCCTCTGACCCACACCCATGCCCATGCCCATGCCCATGCCGTGCAATTATTTGTATAGGAATTTAAATTGAATGTCAGTCTGTTTGTTTCCATAACATACACACTGGCACTGGCACTGGCTCTGGCACTCGCACTCTCGCACTCGCACATTGCTGACAGCTTAAGGAACATGTGGAGGCAGCCAGGAGAGTAGGGCGAGCAAGGGATGGAAAGGAAGAAGGAGGTCCTGGGACCAGGACATTGTCGCACATAAGCAGTTCTTTGGTTCCTTCGACGCTGCCGCTCGGTTCCTTGTCTGCTGTAAAATTCCAAATTTGTTTTATTTGATTTCTGCGCTGCTCTCGCCCGATTCCCGATTCCCGCTTCCCGTTTTCCCCCCTTATTTGCAGCAGTCGGAGATCCTGCTGCATATTTCCCTTTATGCAAAATATATGCTATAAATGGCCCCGCCCCACCGCCTGCATTCGAAATCTCGTGTCACATGTCGCACGCAGTTAGGTGCCCTCGTTGTTATTGTAATTGTTGTAAATGTCGCCCAGCGACAATATCGCATTTGCATATTTCTGTGCCAACACAGACGCGCATATATGTATGCAAGTATACAAGTATGTACGTGTGTGTATGTTTGTAGTGCACCCTGGTTACCCTTTACTGCCCACGTTTTGTGCATTTTTACTTAATTTTATTTGTATTGGATTTGTGCCGCTGTCTCGGCGAGTCCTCCTCTGTGCAACGCAGCTCATCGCAGTGCAGAGCAGCGCGATTTCGGAATTCTGCAATTTACACAATAAATTTTAATTCAATTTACTGTTAAACTCACCCAGAGACACAACAACTAACTAAATGCGGACGCGGAAATGCGCATTCTGGCATGACAATCGTCCTCCTGCAGCCCGGGAATCCCGCGATTCAGGCGGCAGGGGAGGAGGACGTGGTGCAGTCGGAGATTACCATCAGCCAAGGGCTACAGTGAAGCCATGGCACGGGGGAATAAGTTCAGGATGGGTTCATGCTGATGAAATTGGGCTGCTTCTTTAATTTGATTTATCTGTTTCTAAATACACTGTTACTAGTAACAAAATATTCCAAAAAAAGGATTTGTTGCAAGTTTTCCGATGAGTGCGAATGTAATTTAAAACATTTAGTAAGTTGAACCAGTTTGAAACCATGTTTTATATTAGCCTGGTAATTCCACCACAATTTGGGCTAACCGTAGCCAAGCGCGGAAACCTTCGTCCTGCGACCACAGGACCAATCCGCCGTTAGTTAGAGAACTTTATGTCCTGCAGGACCGCGAAACGGGCAATAAGTTGCGCTTATTATGATAATGGGTGCGCATGTGCAGCCATTTTGATTGGGCTGCGGCAGGATTGTAGTGGCAGTGCTAAATGCAACGCCAGTTATCAAACGTAAGTGAATTGAATGTGCGCAGCTGCATTGTTGAAAACCGGAAACGGAAATGGCAATGGGAATGGGAATTGGAATGGGGATGGAGACGGAGCTACGCAAGCGACTAAACTAATTTGGAATTGTTGTCAAAAGTGCGGGACAGTTTTCGTTGTCTTTGTGTTTTTTGTAGCTATTTTGTGTCTGACTCTTTCGCTTCGCTGCCGCTGATGTTGCCAAGGGAATGGAGCCAAAGCCGCAGGATCAGGCCCAAAACCGGGACGATCCTGGCCCGCAAAATGAGCCGCCGACCATAGTGTGAGTGTGTTGTGCTTCCGTTTCCCTTTCGGATCAATATAAAGGCTACTTTGCAGCCAGTCCATGACCTCTTTCTACATCTACAATCCGTACGAGAAGCGCAGTGTGGAGGTGCCCCTAACGTGAGTTTTATGTGGGATATTGATGGATGCGAATAATAAACTTAATGAACATATGGCTTAATTTGCCATTTCACCCAAAGTAACTGTGACGCCTTCATTTCCCTGCTGAAATGTGTGATTGGAACGGGCATCCTGGCGATGCCTTTGGCCTTCCGGTGCTCGGGATTCGTGGTGGGCGCTGTGATGTCCATTCTACTGATGATACTTCTGACGTACTCCATCCACTTGCTGGTCTGTAAGTGGCTACCTCGACCAACCGGATCCCCTCTTTAAATACCTCACGACTTCAACAGATAGCTGGCATGACGGAGTGCTGTCGGAGGCGTCTGGTTCCTCAAGTTTCCATGCCGGAGGCCGTGAGGATTGCCTACGAGGAGGGTCCCAAGTGGGTCAATTGCTTTGGCCGGGCCGCTAGTTTTCTGACCACTTGTGTTTTGGTCTTTGGTCAATTCCTGCTGTGCACCGTTTACCTGGTTTTCGTGTCCAAGAACTTCAAGGAGATTGGTGACCATTATGGTGAGAGGTACAACGAAAGGTATTATGTGTTGGCCGCCTGTTTACTGCTTTTGCCGCTCTTTATGATACGCCGGTTAAAGTATTTGGTACCCTTGAATTTGGTCTCCAACTTCCTGCTATACGCCGGATTCGCCCTTATCATGTACTATCTGTTCAATGGTCTTCCCAATATTAAAGATCGCGAGTTGGCCACGCCTCCAGTCGAATGGATTGAATTCTTTGCCATCGCCGCCTTTTCCCTCACAGCCGTGGGTTCTGTAAGTTTCATCACTTTGTGTAACATATCTTGAGAACTTCTAGGATTCCCATTCTCCAGATGCTCGTTGTTGAGGCCCATATGGCACATCCGCAGAGCTATCTGGGCCTCTTCGGTGTTCTCAACCTTGCAGTTTTGTTCATCCTGCTGTCCAACATGTTTTTTGGCATTATCGGCTATTGGCGTTTTGGGGAGAGTGTCCATGCCAGTATTACCCTAAATATTCCACAGGATGAAATGTACGTAATACAATTGCTAGTTAGCTTTTCAAACTATTCAACTGAATTCCGTTTATTTTATTCAATACGATAATATATATTCATACGTATATATATATTTATATTTTCTGCGTAGCCTTTCCCAGTTCATCAAGGTTTTCATAGCCTCTGGAATATTTCTGAGTTATCCTCTGCATGGATTTGTAGTGGTCACTGTGATCTTTAGCGACTATGAGAAATCGGAAGCGAATGAAAGGAATCGCACGCTGATGGAATACTTAGTTCGGTTAGTGTTCCTATTGCTAACAGGTGAGTTTTACACTTAAAAAAAGAAAATTAAAAGACCCACCACTAGACTTCTGCATTTTGTAGGTGCAGTGGCGATTGGTGTTCCCAATCTAGCGGCTCTCACGGAACTGGAAGGCGCTTTTTCGCTGAGCAACCTGAACCTTCTGTGTCCGGCACTAATCGATGTGTTCCTGAACTACAGCGTGGGATATGGCCGGCTGATGTGGAAGCTGATTCGGGATGTAGTACTTATTCTGATTGGTCTTATTTTTGGGACAGTGGGCTGCACGGTGGCCTTGAAGCAACTGATCTGTGATTTTCAGTTGACACTCAGCAGTATGTAGGGGAGAAAGGGCTGCACTTTTGGATTTTCTTAGCTTCTGGAGCTTATTGTTGGAAATAAAATCGGATTTACCAAGTTGTCCGCCCCCCTTCCTTTGCGTTTTCGCGCTTAAGAACCAAATATTTGGTTGCTTGTTCGGGGGCTTTTAATTAATTGCCAGCCAAATGTTTGCCGGCTGCTGGCTTATCCCCTATTAAGTCGGTTGTCTAAGCTCTGGCGGCCGCTCCTTGTTTGCTCAACGTGGCGTATACTCGACTGGGCTAGGCGCACATCAAGTATACGCCACGTTTAATTAGCTGAGCCCAGCTCCTGAGCCCAGGAGCCGCCGATCATTTAAAATGGAGCCCTCGGCTCGGGGAACTGTAATCAAATGCAGTGAAGGGCCAGGACCACAAGTCCCAGCTTCGTTTGCGCCTGGTTTGGGGGTTTTAAAATTGAATTCCTTGCCTCAATGGAGCGCAAATACAAAAGGCAAAGTTGCCTAGCTGCCGCACAATAAACTAAAAGACAAATACACAAATACAAATTCCGAGCCAAGAAGAGGAAGTTAAATCCCTGCCCGTCCTGCAGCTCTACGTACACGAATACCTATATAATTTTATACATATATATATATGTATATGTATATATAAATAGGCACAGGAAAAGCAACTGGCGACGACGGCGACTGTTGACTGCGCCAGTGTAAATAGCACGGCCAGCGAAATACAATAAAAATAAATACGAAAAAAAAGTCCTGCAGCTCCTCAAGGAACTGCACGAAGGACAAGTAAGACCACTGCAGCAAACACACAAAACACAATTTCCATTCTTCAAATAGAAATACACAAAAAAAGTAAAACCGAGTGGAGGCTGAGAATAAAACGTTGCGACTGCCAGCGACAGCAGCCAGGATGAAGGGAGCCACGAGTGAGGGGCACCGGGAGCCAGGACGAGTACGAGTACGAGTACGAGTATCCAGTATCCTGGGGCATGATTTTTGCAGACATGTTGCTTAAAACTTAATTTAGAGCGCCGCTTGCACTGGCCCCCCAAAAAATAAGGCCCGAAACCGAAAAGCAAATCAACGGCAAAAAAACATCCTGGTAAAATAAGACGAGAAGAGACGCGAAATGAGATCAGGAAAAAAGGAAAAGCTCACATAGAAAATTTGCCAGCGGCGGCCGCTTCAACTAATTTTCGTATATAATTCCGTGGGCCAGACAGGATGCGGAAGTGGTTTGTTGGGTGGTCGGGTGGCCGGGTGGCTGGGTAGACGGGTGGCCAGGACTACTGCAGCCGGTTTCTTGCCTAGTTGTCAGTGCAGCATCATGTCAGTGTCATTATCAAACAATTCCGAGCAAACCCGCAGGAGTCGGGAAAATGTGCAGTGGAGTGGGGGCGGCGGAGCAAGTCCCACATGGTTGGTGGCTTAAATGTCGCTGGCCCCTTCGCCGGAGTCTCAGACAATGCGTGCCACAACTTCATTCCCGACTGTCTCGCTCCGTGTCTCGCCTGTCACATGTCCGCTAGTCGCAGTCGAGTCCTGTCAGCCTAAACTCTCAAATTGAAAAAATTCCCATTTTAATACAATTATTTGTAGGCTAAAAAGAAACGATAGCGAAGCTGCGCAAGGCGATGCCCAAGGATGGCAAATCGTATGATGAAAGTCGTAAGGATTGCACATTCTGTCTGAAATTTATTATGACTTCCTAAATACACAATCTTGAAGTACTTATATCTGCCACTTGCATAGTTACAGGCTTAATTATTGAACTTATTTAAGTCCGTCTATAGTTTTGTCCGTATGTTTGTCCTAATAAGGCATATATCATCAATCTCTTAATATAATAAGCAACAATACCATACAGTACATACAACTTTCGATGTGATGATGACGAATTGAAGTTTATCTTCCGACTGCTTATAAATCGGTTATTCAGTTTGCTGAAAATATGAAATCCCGATAACTGGCCATACCCTTAACCAGACACTCGTAAGCATAAAAAATCCGTGTGAAGAGCTCCACATTTCTAAGACTGCGAAATGACTTCTCACAGTTGTTTGCGGAGGATTGACATGGGGCAAAGAGGCAGGGATGAAAGGGGATCCTGTCGGCTATATGAAGAGCCCGGAGCACAGGTGAAGGTAACTCTGGGGTCGAGTGTCTGAGGACTCGTACTCTTCAAGCGGCTTTGGCACGTTCCATTTGTGCCGCCTAACATTTATTTACTTGGCTGACTGAAATGTCATATTTGCCTTTGGCCCACGTTTACTTCATTCTGATTGTATGTGATTTGCATGCCGACGGGTTGGGAAAATTAAACCGCAAGGACAGGGAGGGCATCCGCATAGGATGGGAGCAGAGAAATGAAGAAAGAAAGCCAAATTGTCACAGCGGCGAGAGCATCTCAACTATTTACTTATTTATTTCGCATTGAATGAGAGTTTGCCCGAGAATTTTAGCCAAGTTCCCAGTATTTGCAGCGTTCCTTTCCAATTTGAAATGTGCACTGGCCGTTGACGTGGAATAATGCTGGTATGCCAGCTAGCTAACCATGTATCCCTTTAAGCGCTCTGCCATCTAACCTTCCATCCATCCACCCATCAATCCGTCCACCTATCCACCTATACAGCTATCCAGCTATCCAGATACCCAGATATCCACATCCTTCTGCTGGCATTTGCTTTTGTTTGCGGCATGCGATTTGTAGATTTTTCAACCCGAAACGCTTTGGCAGTGGACACAGCGGCAAATAATGTAAGTCGAGGGGCGAAGGCAGTGGCATATGGGATACAGGATACTGGATACTGGACACTGAATACGAGATATATGACGGCGGAGAGATTCCGGACAACTGGTCAACAATGTGCCAGTGCATAAGTTTATAAGGCATTATGCAACAAATATGCAACAGAGCCGGCTCAAAGCCTCGGGTCACATGGCCGCTTGCATGCTAAGTTCTTCTTGAGAGGGGGGTTGGCAAATTTTACCCCAGAGGGCCAAAAGAGTTGGCCAAATCACTCAGCTCCAGTTTGCTGGCCGATTTGCATACTCAAGCAGTAGTCCAGGCATCCTTAAGATACGAAGATACAACTTCTCGCCTGCACTCGAAGCCAGAGAAGAGCAAATGAATGCATAGAAATGAAAATTAAACGAATTTATATCTATATTTGATTTATTTTATATTAACAGTGTTCGAATGGGAAAGTAAAAGCACAGAGAGTGGGCCGTTCATAATAAAAAACCTTGCTATTGATTGTGTGATTAGTTTCAAGGACGACAAGCCTTTCCTTTGAGTGCTTTTAAGCATGATTGGGGAAATTAATTTTTCCGAGTGCAAGCGTCTGCAATCAGTGAGAGTTGGGACTGGGGTTTCCCCTCCATCCGAGACTGCTAATTAAGTGTGTGAATTCCTATCGGGCGGGGGTGTTGTTGTTGTTTTTCTAATGAACCAACTAATTGCATCTAACGGCAAGTGCAAAAGTAATCAAAGTGGCAGGCTCCCAACTGCGAGAGCAGTTGCCCAGAGTCGGCAAAATGGCAATAATAACGAAACTTTGCTCAAGAATTTTTGGAATGTTGCACAAATATGCGCAAGAATGCAGGAAAATATGCTTGGACCAATGCAAACGTGATGGGGCGTGCGAGAGAGAGAGAGAGATGCCTAGAAAGGGGGAGTGCACGGCCCGAAAGAGACGGGTAGATGGGTAGACGGGATCGACTGAAGTGGCAGACAGAAGCTCGTTCAAGTTGCTGTTGCTCTTGCTGGCTTATATCAATAATTGCCAAAAGCAAATTGGAAAAGTTATGCGCCTGCAGTTAATGCGACCAGCGGAAATAGTCGCAGTCAAAATGGCGCAACAACCAAACGGAAGTGCCCCAAACACCCACACCCACACCCACACCCACACACACACCCACAAACACACACACACTTGAGCATGAATACCCAAAGTTGTTATTAGTATTTTAGTTTTCGAAAGAGTATGCCGATTTGCAGCTTAAGATCGTGGGGTAGTATTAAACCTTTGTGTGCACTTAAAGCTTAACTTGGTACAAAACATAATTTCAAAACAAATTTTTAGGTGGGTTTCTGTTGCTTTGTTTTATGATTAAAATATTAAGTTATATTAGCATAGCGAAATCATTGAAACCCAGTGGGCATTAACTTATTGATACATCTACAGTATTTGCTCTTCGGCAATTGAAATCTGTGCTTTCCCAGCCGATTTCTTCTTGTTTTGTTTCAAAATTTTGTTTTGCAACTTGTGTATTTTTTCCTTTTTGGGTGAGAGGAAAACTTGCTGGCACTCGGGATTTGTTGAAGCAGCTCTTAAGATACTTTTGGTATGCCAATTGGCATTCGGTATCGATTTGGCTTCTGCTTGCCTTGGCTTGCTACTCTTGGTTGTTCAAACTTGTTCAGGCTTTTGGCCACGGAAACCGCGAATTTGCTCGCCTCATTGAGTTGATATTCGCAATTAAAATGACTCCCAAGCTGCCACTAATGATCGAAAGATGAGTCTATAAAAGCGGCGCTTCTAACCAGACAGCGGTATTCGAATTTGCAAAATGAAGCGAGTTCTAGTGTTGCTGGTAGTGCTTAAAATATTCGCTTTAAGCGAGGTTAGTAGAAGTTATAATTAAACAGGACTTGCTTATATGTAAAAGGCCCTCTTTTGACAGTCGCGATTCGCCAAAATAAACATCAATCTGGGACTAACTGTCGCCGACGAATCACCCAAGACGATCACCGAGGACATGATTCGCATGTGCGGTGATCAAACGGATATTTCCCTCAGGGAGTTGCACAAGCTGCAAAGGGAGGACTTTTCGGAGCCCTCGGAATCGGTCCAGTGTTTCACCCATTGTCTCTACGAGCAAATGGGTCTCATGCACGATGGCGTCTTTGTGGAACGCGACTTCTTTGGCCTTCTATCGGATGCCAGTAATCCCAATATCTGGCCAGAACGCCAGTGCCACGCGATTCGGGGGAGCAACAAATGTGAGACCGCCTTCAAGATTCACCAATGCCGTCAGCAGCTGAAACAGCAGCAGCAGAGCTCTTTGGCCACCAAGGAGGTGGAGGTCACCACCATACCAGTCGAATCCGATGAACCTTAGAATTTTACACAACTCCTGTTTTAGACTTTACCCATTTCTTTGCATATAAATAAAATGGATTATACATGATTTATCCAAACTTTTTCGTCTCTTAATAACCCCAGAATTGAGCAAGTTCTTAGCAGCAAACTTCTTGGTAATGGTAAGTTAAAGCTTATAATTTGTTTCGCGTTCCTACAATAGGTTGGTTACAGTGTAATTAGAGGACCAGCTTGGCACGACTCCACTTAGCAAATTGAACATCTTGGACAGTTCCTGATCCCTAATCCAATGCGGCGTTTGATATTTCCATATGGCCAAAGTCGGACACTTGACTCGACGGCGACCATTAGCGTTGGGTGCTCCGTGGATTGGGGATTTTCCCGGCAGCTCCTGCGGTTACTTCGCTTTTCTATGGAAATTTTGCCACTTAGTGCCGCAGACGAAGGCGGCAGCATTGTTAGCTACGCGCAGTTCGTGGTGCACACACAGATGTGTAAATGACGCTAATGCCAGATCGAAGTTGGGAGTTGGCCTCAGACTCCACCTAAGACCACCCAAACCCGATCCCAAGCCCAGACCCACACCCAGACCCAGACCCAAAACCCAAGCCAAAGGGCAACCAACCACCCACCATTTTTGCCCACTTGTCTGCGATTTCGAGTGCATTTTGTGCGGCAATTATTTTTTGCTCAATACTCGACAAACGCGCCACTTGACTTCAAATTGTCGCCAGATGCTCTGTGACCACCTGAACTCTGGACTCAGCTCGACACAGCTCGACCTGACTCGATTTTCCATTTTCATTTATTTTGCGGTGCCACGCCCACTTGGCTGCCTTTTAATTTGTTGCCTGCGCCAATTGTTAAGCAAAAGTGGCTAATTTGAAATTCTTTTGAGCGAAGTGCGCACATTTTTGAATGTCAACTTTCCGGCGTCTTCCCCAATGCAGTGCACATTTCCCCCCACTTTTTTCCGCACTCATTTTCACCCAGAAAAGTGGGCGAGCGGGAAAGCGAGAAAGCGTCCGTCTTTGGTGGCTTTGTCTTTGTCCTTGTGTCACGCGGCATGAAATTGAATTTTCGGTCTGCACCTTCAGCAGAAGCGACAAGTGACAAAAGCCCGGCCAATTGTCGGGTGACCTCCAGCGCCCATGCTCCCAAAAAATAAAAACACACACCACCCACTGCCAACTATTGCCACCTCTCTCCCCCCCCCATGCCCCCTGAGGCCCTGAATTAAGCCGGCGGGACGGAGGGGCATACCAGCGCCATTTTGACACTCATACAGCGTAATTCGAAATGAATGAAAATTTCTTTTTGTCTTTTCGGTCGGTTTTTCAGCTGTTGATGCTCCTGTTTTTCCCGCTTTTCCCCCGAATGCTTTTGTTGTTCTTGGTTTTTCTGCTCTTGAATTTCAATTTACATAAGTCTCTGCTTTTCCATCTCTTTGTTCGACTTTCATCTTAACTTTTGCCTACTTTCATTTCCCACTGGCTTCTCGACTTCTCGGCTTGGCGGAGTCGCTGTTTTTGTGGTTAAATGTAAATTTTATTGAATTTAACTCTTTTTGTGTCTGTCTGGCTAAGCGTTAAAGGGGAAATTGCATAATTATGCCCGATCTTGGGGGCAATCCGCAAATGTGCAATCTAAGAAATAACACAAAAGGGCTTTGGGGAAATGAAGGAACTGCATACTTCTTTCCCCTAGACTCTGAAACCCCTCGAGCTTTTCCCTAGGCTAACATTTCCTATATCCTTTCCATATCTTCTTCCTTTAATTGATGGAACAAGGTATTTTTTCCAGGAAACACACTCAAAACTATGCATGCAGTTTTGTAAAAGTTGCATGACTTTATATTCCCCAAATGCATTCTCAATACGTTTGCTTTGGGGAAATGCGGGATTTTTTTTGGTCATTGGTAATTCGTGCGGTTTTAATTCATCTTGAAAATTGATTTCGCTCATCAGACAAACAGAAGTACAAAAAGCGTAGATGAGATGGCGGTAGCCGAAAAATACATTTATATTGCTACATTTATGGAACATGGCAATCATTAATAAATCAATTAAAATAAATTGGAATTTTGTGCGCTGATGTTGAACAAGAAGAGCATATTTATGCCCCATCAACGGGCGAGTCGGCTTTAATACAGATACTAACTAACAGTGAAGTTATGAATTCAAAACAAATATGCACACTTAACTATTATATATATTTTAATGTTTATTATCTTTTTACAGAGCCTCACAATATTTGCACAATTTCGATGACTTTACGAGGGTAGTTACAGTTCGGTCATTGAAAACCACGAGCTGTCTTGTTTTTGTTTACCCATTCTTGCCGTCCTGCCCTGGAACTTCCCCTACTCCCCATACTTCCCCTACTCCCCATACTTCCCCTACTCCCTCTATAAGAACATTTCTTGTTCTGCTGTGTGATGGATTCGGTTCCATGCCATTTAATGCAATTACGCAAAGCTTACATTGCCCATTTTCCGGCATTTCCCTCGCAGCGGCCAGTATAAATCAGATAGGGAAAAAATGAAGCGGACGGCGGCAATTTTTGATGGCAGCCCTGACATTTTTAAGTGACAGACACTGGCCATGCAGAGAGCTTAAATTATTCATTTGATTTACGGCAAAAACATAAATCCACCGCAGTCGGCAGTGGGAGTCGCAATGAGCAGCAGTTGCATATTAAAATGCATTTATATCAAATTATGTATCATCTGTCAGAGAGCTGCAAAAGTGCACAGCGGAAAAAAGCTGCTATTTTTAATGGACCAAAAAAATATTGGCAGTTGGTTACATACAATAAAAAACTTGACTGCTTAGGAAGCAAATGTTTCTGTATCTGGTATCCTGAAGTTCGTTTTCCTCTTACATCGTTTCCTGTTTCATATTTCATTGATAATTTAGCTCAAATAGGATCAAATAAGTTAATTGTATGGTATGGTATTGCAGTAATGAGCAACATACGCTGATCTACTACCCTTTGGAATCCTTTAAACCCTAGTTCAAATACTTAAACTAGGTAAACTCGTAGTTTCATTTTTTCTTTCAGTGTGCTAGAAGGGGTGTGAGGACAGCTAGGCAATCGCTCTCGGACATGGAACTACTCTCAGCGCCTTACAACTCGAAAGACATGTCGAAAGTTGCGCGACGTCTGTCGTTAGTAGATGTGTTAAGTAGAGAATTCTGAGAAGGTGGGCGGGATCGGGGGCGTGGCGCTGGAACTGGCACTGGCAGTGGGAGTGGCAGTGGCAGTGGGCTAAGATGAAGGCAGACAGACAGGCGACAAATCCTCACCGCAGCTGCAGCAGAGTGCAGGAGGGGGGAAGAGGTTAGACATGAGCGTTAAGAGCATTAGACTAAACTTTGCCTTTGCCCTGATATAAGTATGTGATGTCCTAATAGAAAATCCTCCAAAAAATATGGCTATGATGCTGGGTTAGCATGTGACAGGGCAAAAACGTAAGGGGATTGCTGAGCATATACCAGTCAAACCAAAAACTGTTTTATAATGGAGTAAATAAGCAAAGGAGCCACCAGAATATGTATTTGTTTTCAAGACTACCAAAAAGAAAAAAAGTCTCTTTAGCATTTAATATTGCATACTAAACTTATGTAGTACATAGTATATAGTTCTTGCTAATATATTTAAAGTCAAGTTTATGATTTAGTTATAAAAACTTGTAGTAATAATCACATAATTAACAGTCATACGAGTCGGGCAAAAACCTTGCCTAACTTTCTACTAGCAGGCCATCTGATATTGATAATAATACCCAACTTTCCACCTCTTTCACTCTTTTTTCGTCGGACTGGTTATACTTGCTTCACTTTTTTGTTATTTTTTTTTGTTTCAATTTCCAGCCGCCTGCTGTGTGTTGGCTGGCTGAGAGAAAAGTTTTCCGCCTTTCGCCGTCTGCTGGCAGCTGTTGCGTGTTTTGGCCCCATCCGCATCCGCAACACCATCCCATTCCATCCCAGAAAGTAAGGAGGAAAACAAGGACGCACGACCCACCGGGCCAACAAAATATTACTCGAGCTTAGAGGCAGTAACTGTTGTCTGCTTTCGGGCGCTAAAAGAGACCAACCAGCCTAAACCGAGAAGGGAGTCAAAGATTTGGCCATAGATCGATATGCCAGCGAAAAAAATGTAAATAGAGTTCTTTGGCCAGGGGCAGAAGTGACGCTGCTCGCAACTGGCCAGTGGAGTGGGTATAGACCACAAAATCTCATCACGTTGTGCAAATACGGCCAAATACGGCAAAATACGGCCGCATGCCAGCCGGGCGTTCGAGTGTAGATTAAAAAATGGTTGCAAATAGCTTTGGGCCAGAAAGTAGGGCCGCTTTTCACACTTGAAAATCGATTACGCAGCTGTGATCTGACACGCCTCCCCTCTGCTATATAGAAGCTCCAACGCCTTATGTTGGGCCGTGTGTGAAAGTCTTTTTATTTGGTTTGGTCTGGCTTCGTTTTGTTTTTTTGGCAAATCACGTATTGGCAATTGCCTACACGCTGATTGAGTCCGAAAGCTTAAGACCTAATTAGGTGGCCCCTAGAGAACGGTTCGATTTCTGCCATTTCATGGCAGTCAAATCAACGGAACTGCAGCTCCAGCGACCCATCTTCGAGTTTCATTTGTCATACGAAAGGTGCACGGAAAAAAACGCATTTTAAATGAAGAAACTCAGTTTGACAACATAAATCACCCAGCTAAAGCAACTTAAGTTGTTATGTTCTGTTAAAATAGTTTGTAGCCACTTTAATTCAGAATTTCGATCAGATACGTTTGACGCCTTTGTTGTAGGATACTTTTCTCTCAGTGCACTCAAGGAAAACCTCAATCAGCTTGAAGCGCCAGCTGAGGGTCTGAGTTCTAGTCTGAATTCGAGACAGCTGAAGACAACAGGGCGACACGAGGAATTTCTTCATTTACAGGAGACGGTTTGTGGTGAAAGTTGCTGACATGGCAAAGACAACAGGGAGACGGTGAGCGAGATGGCGAATCGGGTGGCAGGGGCAGTGACGAAGGGGTGGCCCAGGAGGAGGAGGGGGGGGGATGGTGTAGCCGCTTGACGGCTTGTTGCGGTTGTGGTCGCGATGTTGGGTTTTAGATTTTTGCCAGCTGCTGTTGTGCCCCCTTGCATGCCATGCAAAAATAATTGCAGACATTTGTGGTCCGGCAGAGGGCAACATCCCAGCATCCCAGTGTGCCAGTATTCCAGAATTTATTCCTGCTTATTGTATTAATTAAGAAATTTTAGTTGGGAATTCGGGCTGGTGGATTTGAGGTCTATTAAAATGAGTTGGCCACCAGTTGCTATTAATTTGAGGCAGGCACGTGATGCAGCGGCAGCCAGACAGGAATGTGCAGCATTCCGGAATGCGAGAGTCCTTATTCCTTGCTCCTTGGGAAGAGCTGCATTCCCAGTGCCGTTTCGTTTCGTCTCCGATGGTTAATGAGTTATGTCAAAGGAAAACAATGTTTGTTACTTCATTTATATGCCATTATTATTTGTGTTGTGGTCGTCCTGCTGCTGAAGCTCCTTCTGCTCCTCCTGCTGCCTCTGCTGACTCTTCATCATCTTCTGGCCATGGTATCTTAGTTTTTCTTTCAG
Organism: Drosophila yakuba; assembly: GCF_016746365.2. Taxonomy (NCBI): domain Eukaryota; kingdom Metazoa; phylum Arthropoda; class Insecta; order Diptera; family Drosophilidae; genus Drosophila; species Drosophila yakuba. The sequence continues at coordinate 4,894,144 of NC_052528.2, read as the reverse complement.
CTTCAGCTGGCTGGCAGCCATGCTCCATTATGCTCCTTGTTATTCGCCCTCTCCCTCTGGCAGCAGCTTGCCATCTCGCTCGGCTGGTTGTTTATGGCAAAAGTTTTCCTCCATTTTGCTTTTTATTCTCTGGTAGTTTGTTGTTGTGCGGTCGTATTGTGCCATGATTATGATTGTATTTCGTCATGTCACTATTATTTGCTATTTTTCGCTTCAACTTTCGCCCCTCCAGCGCTCTCATTTGTCTTACTTCTTTTGCCGGCTCCCCTTGGATTTAATTTGCTTCTCGCAAATCCATTTAAAGTTGAATTTAATGCCCGGACCGCTTGGATGAATCTTTTCGAGGGCTTCAATTTAATTACGCTGATTTGTTCCACATTGGCGGCGTCGAGGAGCTTAAAATATATTGCGCATACGCCGTGTATGCAGTGCCACTGCCGCCGGCCTAAGTACCGACAATTGTAATTAAAACTAATTAATTGCGCAAATATTTGGCTTTGCTAATGAGTTTAATGAAATGTTATTGTTGGCTGCCACTTGTCCCTGACCAGTTCGCCAAACAAAAGATGAATTTACTTGGTTAATTATGCCAGGAATGAGCATAAAGTGCTGCCATTGAGGTTTGTCTAATATGATTTTAATTAAAGTAACCTGAGGTTGAGTTTCCTTATTCGGCCTGAGTGCAAGTTTATTTTTGTGGGTGAGAAATAATTGAATTATGTTTCTAATTAACTTAGGCTTTGCCTTATTAGAGCATTTCAATATGCACAAAATCACCGTAAGTCTCAACTGATTGTCAATCCCTTAGGAAGGTTTTTATTAAGTTACAACTAAATTCTATAAGATATCACTAAAATAATAGTTCCACTATGCTACCCCATACAAATATTGACTCCAGATTCCATATGCTGAGGAAAACTTAACAAATCGGGTAATAAGCAAGAGTACACTTGGAAAGAGACGGCACTATGATGCGGGAGAGAGTCGGCAGTAGACACCTGGCCTTCTCCCCTCACGACTTCCTGACTGAGCTCCTTTAATTGTGATAAAGCTGTCGCTGCGCCAAGGATCTTGGGGAGTTGCTTGGTGGTTGTGGCAACTGCGACATGTTATGCACAACAAATAATAAAAGCAGCAACAAGGGCAGCCAGCCACCAAAACAACAACAACAAAAGCAGCAAGAACAACAGCCATCAGGAGCAGTTAATAGAGGGAAGCGCAGTTTATCAACTTAACATGTTGGCGGGGAAGAAGCGGCGAAGGGAGTGGAGTTTTTCGGGGAAATGCGGACTTGTAACGAGTTGTAAATGTGTGCGTGAGCGTATCTGTATCTGGGTGTGTGTCAGTCTGAGTGGCTCTGTGTGCGTGCGTGCGCTCAATGATTAATTGCAATAAAACACTCATGATCCAGGAACTGGGGAAGCGAAAACCCGTACGAATATGATAAATGGTATTTTGTATTGCCCACACTTGTGCCAACAAATACAACGGTACACCGGAAAAAAATACTGGTAGTGGGTTGTCAATTTCGCAATTATTCCCTATAGTTTTTTGTGTCTTGCTTTTATAATGAAACTAAATAAATAAATATACTACCTTAACTTATGTTATGTTCAACATATTTTAAATAATTTAAAATAAATTTGTTTAAATAGGTGAAAAGCTGTACAGCCCTGAAATTAATTAGAAATGTTTGTAAAAATAGTCACAATACTTTTTTTTACCCAAAGACGAAATGCCTTTTTTTGAAGCCAACAGTTTGGCATCTATACAAATGATTTAAATGCTTCAAGCACTTCCACCACTTAATACAATGGATCTTTTTTTTGTTGTGTACCACGAAATTGTCTCTTCGGCTTGTTGGCACTTGGATCCGCATAACCGCGAGCGTCTTTACTTTTTGGTTATTTTTCATTTTTTGGCTGGCTCAAGCCCCATTTTTAGTTCGCATTCGTAGACGCTCAAATTTATGCTACGCTTTTGTCTGCCTCCCTGGTAGCTCATTCCTCATTCCCCCCCGTTCCTCGAAAGGGGTTGTGCTGAAAATTCGGAAAAGGCGGAAAAATAAGGGGGAGGGAAGAGGAGAAGGGAAAGGGGCTTGTCTTGCCTGCTTTCCTTACAATGGGAACACGTACATTTCTCGGGCGTACGTGATGTCGAGTATTCATCAACAATATTCGTTTGTTTGCCACGCCAACACATCCACTCGCACGCTCATATATAATGAAAACATTGTCGTGGCAGTTCATAGACATCTCAAACTCTCCAAGTGGATGTTTGTTGTTGATTATTATTTCCGGTTTGTGCGTTAGCATTGCGTTGCCTTCTTCAAGTTTTGCAGCCGAGCGTAAGGGAAAAAGGAGCCAACTTCCCTGCCACTTGGCACGCTCATTTGCCAAGTTGTAAATTAAAGTTGCTGGGCGGGAAAAACGAAACGGAACGAAACGCAACGAAAGAATATCGAATCTGATTTGGGCATGTTTGTGGTTTTTAATTAACGTTAAGTATGCAAATTTGCCATCAGGGACATGTCGGAAGACAGGCAAGCAAACAAATTGAAAACAGGTTTCCTCGAAGCGGAACCGAAAATTTCCCGGCTGTTAGCAGTGGGCAGTAATGTTAGCTGGGCAAAACTGTTATATCCTTTGAATCCTTGGAATACCGTAAGTGCCTCGCACTTTATAGCACGGAATCAAGAGCTTTTCCGCGGCTCTCTTAGCATTTAGCGGCGCTCTCTTCGGCATTCTCTTATACGGAAATTCCGTTTTCCGATTTTCCGCTTCGTGTCGCCAGCCCGGAAAGTCCATTAATTTCGCCTAAATATGCCGGCTAAAGGCGACATGAAACGAAATCAGTTCTGCAATTTGCGCGACAGTATTATTTCAATTAGATGCGAAGAGAACGCTTCGGTTTTCCCTCTCTTCCGGCTGCATTTTCCTCTTCCACGCGCCAATCGACGCCATGTTGTCTTGGCTGCCAATGGAACAGGCGTTCAGGAGCAGATGGCCCCATCGATGACGCTCGAAGTGCCTAAAAACTTAACCCAGTTCCCGGCGACGTCGTCATGGCCAGAAAGCGAGAGATGGTGGCTGCACAATCCATATAGCCATATAGAGGGATGAATGTTCGCATAGTGTGCACATGCATTGTGCGAATTCGTTTGCATTTAATGCAATCTCTCTCGCTCGCAGGACATTAGCATGCACGTCTGCCGGCCACATAATTCCAGAAAAGTGTCCGGCTAATGTGTCCTTAATAGCGACATCATCCGCTCCTCATGTGAGTGCCATCCTCCTCGTCGCCCTAAATGGAATTAAGTCCACTAAAAGCGAGTGGAAGCGAAAGAAATTAACGCTCTGGGATTTTTCCGACTTCCATTACAATGTTACGCTAGCCATTTTATTTTTTTTATTTCCGCCCCGTTTTTGGATCTCTGCGCACTCTGTACTATGCAAATTTCGGTGCATTAGACAAAGGGTGTGGAAAAATGGGCTGGAACTGGACATTAAAGATCTCGATGGAGATAAATCTTCGGCAAGGCATGTATTTACTATTCGTGCTCACATGCGAATATGTATCTTTGTATCTTCCACATTTAATGGCCGACATGGAGCGGGTGTACGAACCGCAAGTGACTTTAGTGAAATTTACAAGCTGTCAATAATTTATAGGCGCTGAGGCAAAAACTTTACTGCCAAAGTGCCGTAAATTGGCAGCTCGCAGTTGCCTTTGTGGTTCTATGTGTATGTGTGTGTGTGAGAGTTTGCGTGTGTGTGCTAGTATGTGTGAGTCGTATTCGGTGTGCGCGAGTGTGTGTAGTTAGCGGTAACGGTAATTGTAGCGGCATCAATTTCGCCAACATAAATATTCATATGCGCCACTTTGTCAGTTGCTGGGATTTTTGGGGCGCGTGTCGGGGAAATTGCTGAATCAGTGGAAGTAGTACTTGGCTAGCACACACACTTAGGCCCTCAACCACACACACACACACATAGATACTGCTTCAGCTTGCGTGCGCTAATTTGACGGCACAGGATTTATTTAATTTTCGGTTTTGCGTGGAGGCTCTGCTCAAAAAATAATACAAGTCCTTGAGACAATCGAGTTGATATATATATATACATCTGTATATCTTGCGGGAAAGTCTGCGGCCAATTTATTAAAATTAATTAGCTGCTATACATCTATGCATGTGCATGTGTGCGATTTCCCATAGCCGCCAGTTAGAGTTAATGAGATGCCGAAATTGAGCAAATTTCAAATATTTGCCAAAGGAAGTCTTTCAGAGAGCCAGAAGCCACAAATGCATATGTTTACCCAAGATGGTTTACAAGTGCTATTACTCCAAGAAGCATATTCATATTAATGCTTTCCTTTAAGCCCCTTTTTCATATTTGCAAAAATGTATTATGTGTAATGTGTATAAAATTCTAGTTAAATATATTTTATATTTATATTTAAACTCTTTGAATTAGACCAGATCATTAAATAATAATTAATTAACCCATCTTGCCAACTAAAAATGTTTTGAAAAGCAGAGAATTTAATGTGACGATAAAATAATGATCAGATTAAAATATACAAAAGGGTTTTTCTTCTTCTCACCACAAATTGGCATATACTCTTAAGAGGTAGGCATTTAATGCACTTAAAAGCCGATGAATATTTAATATTTGAACAAAACATTTACCCCGAATGAGGCCCCAAAATCAAACTACATTTCTGGCCGACCTACAGCTAAACTTTTGCCTGCCGGAATGTTTGCCGTGCGATAAGGAGAGTGTGAGCCATCAGCCCGACATAAACCGAATACACCGAATACACCCCTTCTTAAAGTTTGTTTAAGTAATTTGGCCAAAAATGTTGCACAAAACGCTCCACAGAATGGGAATAAACAAACAAGTTCCTCTTCGACGGGGTGAAGGGGAGCGGCTTAGGATGGAGCAAAGAATGTAATGTCAAGGGGAGACTATTGGACACTCCCTATATAGACGTGGTGCTGCACAAGTTTGGGAAATTCCTTGCAACAAGGACAAACAAGGCTCCGTTGTTGGACCATTAGTCGATGTTGCTGTTGCTCTTGGTGCGGCTTCATTGCCCTTATTGGCTGTTCAAAATAATTACAATAGTTTCGCCCCAGTACCAAGCTGGGGGAGCCGGGAGAAAAAAATGCTAAAAATTAAATTCATGTAGTGTCGAAAGTTGCTGCCTTGATGGGCGATGAGTGCAAGTTGCACTGGATGTTGCTGCTCTGTAGCTGTGTATATTGCACTTCATGTTGCCAGCTATTTAACTGGTTATTTTTCTCGTAGTTTTTGATGTTTTCATAGTACCATTCATTTGGAAAGTTTCGAAATATCAGAAATGAAAGGTGCTCTAACGTGTTTTCAAGTTGCCGTCTAAAGGATACAGCTATAATGGGTAATTGGTAGATAGAATACTACATTTATTCGAATGTTATTATTTCATTTCACTCATGCTTTTGCCTCATTCTATGCTTTTCCGTGTCTATTTCAACATTTATATATTGATCTGTTAAAAAGAGGATAGTAATAAGTAAATGACTATTTGTAAAATGGAAACAAATTCGAAAAGTGTTCGATATTATCGCAACTATTACAGCATTTAGGGGTTAAAGTAAAATCCAAGTAAATCCCATCAAAGAGCAAAGAACTTAGTGCAGTATGAGAATCGGTGAGTGGTTAGTTAATTGTTGTTCACAGAGTGGGGATTCATATTAGATTCGCGTTTCCCAGCTATTAAAACATTTATAGATTGATCTGTAAGCCGAGATCCCATTGATCGCCGTCGAAGAATCGTTTTTTGCTCTGTGTAAAATACTGAAAGACTCAAAGAGTATTGCTACAGCAATGTACTTAACTTCAAACGAAGAGCAGACAAATGTCCAGCACTCAGGTGTCCGATGGCAGAAGACGCATTGCTATAATTACAAAAGTTTTTTAATAAATACACAACCAGAGCGGTGGGAGCCAAAGAGAAAAATCAACACTGCGGATGAAAGTTCTCCACGCTTTTCAGTTGTTTGCCAGCTTTTATATTTTCTTTTTGCTTTTTTGTTTGTTTTCTGTTTGTGTTGTGTCATCGACAGCGACAACAATGAAAAGAAGCTTCGTTGTCATTTTGATTTGAAACTGAGACTGGCTGGAGACGTGGGACTGGGGACTGGGTCTTTGGGTTGGCTCCCAAGTCGTAAGGTTTAACTGGCAGACATTGCCTGGACATTTCCGGTAATAAACAATTTGTGCGACAAGGCATTGTCAATATGGCCGATCAACTTGAGCCTTTTGTCCACTTCCAATGGCTGCTCCTTCGGCTTTCCCATTCTCCATACCCTCTTGGTCAACTTAAGGAGGGGTGGATGCAGTTGCACTACTGCATTTGCATGCTAAATGGATGGGCGTGGCTGTGTCTGGGGCGCCCCTCGTTTGTTTTTCGCCATTTGTCAAATGTCAGTGCTCATGAGCTGTTATTATTATTAGCTGCAGCACCCCAGGATGATGATGGCATTTTCTCCGCCACTCGCTATTTTCCTCTCTTTCGCTCCGCATTTCCCTCGCTTTTCCCACCATCTTACTCCATGGCCATTGCTGTTAGACAACCGACATAATTGCGTTTTGAGAAATGCGCATCATTTTTTATGCAGCACTTTGCATTTTCTATTACTTCATTACAGGAGGCGGCAGGAAATGCAGTTGCAGCTCGACTATCCTGCTTTCTCTTTTATTTTATGCATACATCTTCACTTTTCACAGGAATTTATTGTGAGCGTTCAAGTCAATGGTTACAGAGACACTCTTTGAGGTACTCTATTTCATTTTTATATCTTCAAAGATCTTCAAGATTCAAACTGATTATCAAACCAATTTTACTCGCACGCCCTTAACTATTATTAAGCTTATCTTAGGGATTTACAAAAAATTTTTATGTTTTCGATAGAGTTTCTCAATAAGAATATAATATTGCAATGGTAATTCATTTGGGGTTTAAGTCACTGCTCTTTTGGAAAACCCAGACTCCCATAAATAGGCAAAGATTGATGTCAACGGTTGGTGGTTGAGTGGGTGGTTGGGTGTGTGGGTGGTGCACTTATGTCTTGTGTGCTTGGCAATTGAAACTCAGAATTTACCAGTTAATTTCAAGCGTAAAGAAAAACAACGGCAAAAAAGCGGTTAAGCTGTAAAAAGGCTAAGAGGGCAAAAAAGTTTCATAGCGTTGATGCTGGCAACGTTTTAAATTTTCATAATTCATGACTCCTTCCATCTCCTTCGCACTCTACCTCTCTCTTTCTTTTAGTCCCTCTCCTTCTTCTTTTACTTTTGGCGTTTGTTTGGCCCACACTCACACACACACATTCACACTCAAGGTGGAGTCACAAAAATAGGAAAAGCAAAAAGCAGGAGCAAAAAAATCTGCGCTGCACTCTTCGTTTCTAATACCGCAAAGAGTTTATAGTTTAGACCACCCGTCTCTTTCTTTGCCCAATACCCGTCTCTTTCATTCCAGCCAATGCAGTGGCTATAGCGGCGCTTTGTAGGCGTTAAAGTTGAGCGTTGCAGCGCTGAAAGTTGAGCAAAAACTTTTGTTTTATGGTCTTTTATATGCGCTGTCAAAACTCTACCACATAGGAGAAAGACAGAGAAAGATGGTGGTGGTGCGGTGTTGTGAGAGAGACGGAGGATGGGAGACATTTTGGAGCGAAAGAGAAGGCTAGCCAGACAGAATTTAGCCGCTCACAATCCCACATACACTTGTCGAGATAAATAGTCGAACATGAGCGTCCAAATAGTCGCCAATGTTTTGGATCCCAGCAAATGCTCCTCTTCTTCTGCCAGCCAAAGCGAAAGTTTCGCCACCAAAGTTATGAGTTATGTGTGAAAGTGCCAACTTTACACGCTGTCACACAATTTGCGCAATTTTCCCTCGCGCCATCTAGCGAGCGGAAAACAAAACCGCGAATCGCCAGCGGACTTAAAGTGCCATTTGCCGTATCTACTGTGTGTGTGGGGGTGTGTGTGAGAGCGAGCGGAAAACGCGACTTGAAGTTGCCTCGCCGCCACTTGCTGGAAAACTAATTGACAGGCAAAAACCGAAAGCGAGCTTTCGATTTTTAAGACCCTCCGACTTTGTCTGACCAGCAGCGCTGACATGCCGTTAAGCACTTAACACTGAGCGCAAACAGCGAACATCCAGCTTCGAGCATCGAAAACAGGCAACAGCCAGCGGAAACAACAGCCACCCAAAAACAGGGAACAGCAGCAGTGGCGGCGAGAAGGGGGGTGCACAGCAGTAGGGGAATTTTATGCAAACGCAAAAGCAAACGGGAGCTGGAAATTGAAGGACCAGTGGCCACTGGCCGCCACACACATCCGTCGCAAATAAAAAAGCAAGGCAGCTGGGAAATTGTGGAGTGTCCATTCGAGTGTATTCGAAACTAAAAACACCCTAGCTAAGTACTTGAATTTTGAAATTTGGGCCAATTTTCGGTTCCTCTGACATCCTCTATCCACAAGCACAAATAACAAGCTATACCCAAATTTCTTACGACTTCAAATGAGAAAAACTATAATATATTATAATATGCATATTAAAAATGGATTTTCCGCAAACTGCTGAGCTTGTGACCCAGCTCTGCATATCCCGATGTTCCAGGGTATTATGACAGGGTATCGTGAGCGCCACCCCCACCTCACCCCCGCTCCCATCCAGTTCCCCGTACTGGCTGTTGCCACGTTGTTGGCATTTTTAATACCGCACGCTTTGTCGTGTTTGACATTTTAATCGCCTTAAATTTTATGTTGAGGTGCGCACTGCGCACCCGCTCTTCGTTTTGGCCACACAGATAACGATATTCCTTTGGGCCCCTCGACGGGGCAACTTTGCTGTGCAACGGTCCACAAGTAAAATTTCCGTTCGAATTACTTTCTAATTCTATAATGAATTGTTTTTGCCCGCGCTGGGAGGGGGGCGTTAGCTAACGAGGGAAATTTACATTGAGCGGCATCAAAAGTTGCGTATACGCCATGCATCACCGCCAGACTTTTGGGGGCGTTGGTGGGAAAATGGGCGATGCAAAGTTCCGTAAGCGCCTCATATAATTCTGCTGCTTTGTTTTCGGCTTTCTTCTTTTTTCAATATTTTTTTGTTTTTTACATTTTCCCTCTTAGCTGCTACTGCTGCTGCTGGCATAATTTGGGGCATCTTTCGACCGTTCGGCCACGCCAACCATGGCCATCACGGATTTTCCACCCCACCCAATCACCCAGTCACCCAGCCAGCCAGTTAGCCAGTTGGCCAGCCGGGAAACCCAGGCCACTTATTTATGATGGCCACCCGGGCTGGGTGCTTTGTATTTGTCGCATTCCATACCTCTATCTCTATCTGCTGGGGGTGTGTTCGTAGTTTGCCCCAAGCCACTAAGTTTGTTTAAGCAGCTGTGGTCCAGCTGTCGAAATCCCTTGCATAAATTGCCGGATTAGTATTGTTAACCGAAAGTTTTGTTTTGCATTTTAAAAAGGTGGCCCTGGCATATGGCTAAAATGAAGTTGCCACAGAGTTTGGCTCCGCAGCATATACACACTCGAACATCTGTATGTATTTATGAATGAATCTGGTTCGGGCATTTCTGATTATAGAACCTGGAACGATTGCTCTACTCTTCCGCAATTCTGCAATTTGTTTGCCACACCGCGGGGCAAAAATCCTTCGATATGCAAAAGCATCCATATATAGTATCCATCCAGTGAGTGCTCGTGCTTTATAACTTCTTGATTGTTGCTGCTGTTTTGCCGCTTCTGCCCGACAGGTGGAGGGAAAACAGCTTGCGGCAATTATGGCGAATTCGAGAACTATTTGCACTCTCTGCGGAGTTGGAATTTCCACCTGCGAGCTTCACTTGCCAGCGCTCTCGTTCGCAACAATGAGGCAGCGGAAGTACTTAAGCGCAACGCAGAGCACTTCCTGTTTTTGTTTTGCCAATACAAGAAGCGACGAAGCACCTTCGACTACCCTGTCGAGTTGAATTTGCAACGCTTCAACTTGTCGGCGAACCCATTGAACGTCATTTTGTGGGGTATATTGGGTGTGTGAGAAAAACTCAGGTGACGACTATATCTAATGGGTCAGTCATCAGAAAAATTATGACTTGTATTTGAAGCGACCCAACATGATTTTAATATTATTTTAATACGCGGAAAAAGCTTCGACATCAAATAGTTTTTAACATGAAGGATATAAATCCTGTATAGCCTAAATTGGTTATCTTTCAAAGTTTGCAATACAAACTTTTCTTAGGAATTTCATCACACCCCAAAATCCCAAATTAACCACTACTAAGTTAGGTGGTGATCTGCCCTGCCAAAACCTGGCATACTTAAGTAAAGCAAATTGAAAAGTTTTCCGCTGTTCCAGGGTATCCCCAAGACGTTTCCCATTTCCCGGGGGTCCGCTGTTTTTTGTGCAGCTTGTTTTTAGCATTTCTCCTTTGGCGTGCAGTTGTATTTCTTTATGCAGGCGTCTTGGACCGGCTTATTCTGCTCCGCTCCTTTCTCGCTTGGCAGCGACTTTAATGCGCATTGCCGGCATTTCGTTGGTTTTTGGCGCTGAAAGCGGCACATCGGTCTGAGCCAAGGATCTAGGATTTCCAGGTCCAAGTCCAAGTCCAAGACCAGTGTACAGTGTACAGTGTCCAGTTGGCAAAACCCGTTCTGCCGGCGAGCTAAGGCCAAACCAAACTGACAGTCCGACTGGCAGCTTCTGATGGAGCTTCCACGGGAGCTGCAGCTCCTGCACAGATCCTTGTTGGCAACCAGCAAACATACAAAGCATTTTAATTTCTTTTATCCTTCATTACAGCTGCTTCCTTTTGGCTATTTCATTGCGTTCCACTTCGCTACCCCGACGAGTCCTGCCGTCATCGCAGTCGCCGGAGTCCTTGGAGTTTCCTCGTCGTCTGCTGTGTCAGATTACATACACTCCATTAACATTTTATGCGCTTGTATTATCGCAATTAAATTTTTAATGTTTTCATTTCGAGCACATTGCATTTTCATGTTCCGCCCCCGTCCCGCTCCTTTTTCCTTTTGGCCAACACCCTTTCCAACCGCCGTTGGCATTGGCAGGAGCCAAGCAATCAGCACACGCAGCACCGCAGACAAACACCTCAGCCGCACACACACACACACACACACACACACACACACACACACACACACAACCTGGAGAGCCCCTTATTTCCCTTGAATCCCACCAGCATCTACACTGGGAAAAACTGCGAAATAAACTAGTCAATTGTAGAGATGAGTGCCTTTCTGTTTTAATTATAATTTGTAACGCTTTGATGGTAAAGTACGCACAATAAGTAGAACAAATTTACCTTAAATTGTACTTAAGAAATTACTTGCAATTATTTATGTTTTGTTATTTTAATAATTCTTATAATTCATAATTTATGACTTGTATTATTTCATACAATTAAGTGTGCTTACATCCCATTTACAAATGCAATCAAATAGCCCATTAAGCTGATTCGCTTCACAATAAGCTAGGTACAATAATATAAATGACAAAATGAGCTTTGTAGTAAGCTCATTACAAATATAAATTTTAAATACAGATAAACAAAAGATTAGATTAGAGATTTGCTTCTGAATCGGGGTCTCTATTTTTTTAGTCCAGTGTTCCGATGGATATTCAGTTTGCCGCCTTCGGCCGACAGTAACAACAAGCGGCAACAATGCAGGCAACGCAGTGAGCCAAATGTAAATGTTGGGGCAGGGCGCAGGATGGGGCAACTGTTACGGGTGCAACTTCAGGTTCAGCGCGAGACGAGTGGCAACAATTGCAAACAGCAAAAAGCATTTTGTGCCGTAATAACTTTAATGAAAGTGTTGGCAGTAATCGCACACTGTGCGCGACTTTCCCGGCTCCCATTTTCCGGCCAGCCCGCAAGTTGGTGCGTGGAAATGTGGAAATTGGCGCTGCAACTGAAGCTGCTAATGCGCACGTGTCGGATTGACGAGTCTTTTAATTAATTTAAATTGCATAATTTAAGCACTTTAAGCTCGAACGCGGGAAGGAGACAGTGAGCTGCCAAAGAGCAGTCCCCGCAGTTGGCCAAAAGACAATGGATGCTCATCAGTGCAGATCCTCTGTCTAGCCCCCAATTCCTGGCCACTGGCCCACTCCACCCTCCGGTCAATTCTCGGTTACATGCATGACTGGGCCGGAAATGAAGCTTTAACGACTTCGGCCGGGCTGCCAAAGTGAACACAACTTCCGCTGGCAAGCCCCGTCTGTTTCCAGTGTAATCAGCGAAAGTCCGCAAAACGGTGGCGAAATCTCGTCTAGAAATAAATTTGCTTAAAGCAATCGAACTGGGGTCATCAATCCCTGCTATGCTTATTTTTACTGGACTTAAGTGAAAGCTTGTATTAAATAGTTTAAATTTGAAATAATCTGTAGATTTCCTTGGACCCTTTTCCTTTGTCTGCCCCTTAACAATTATTGTTTTAATTGCTTAATGTGATTTATAACTTAAAAATTAGTTCCTAATGCTTTGTTTCACACAAACCGTATTCAAGCCGAAAATTCGTTTTGTCAACAGCAGCCATTTGAATGGAAAATGCAAGTTTCCATTCGGGAAACTTTCTCGTTTATCCCACTGCACACGCACACTGCAAAAGTGGCAGCTAAATCAAAGATATTTCAATTACGCCACCCCTTCATCAGGCGAATAAATCAAAGTCAGTTGTAAATTTGACACTCTGTGACCGCTGTTCTCGCACTTATTAGACCTGCTTTTGTGGCAAAAGTGGCTCTATGGCTCTGTGGCTTTTTTCCTCTTTGGCTCTGTGGCACTGGCACAGAAACAGAAATAGAAAATGTACGCCGATGCTGATGCGGCTCCTTACAATCAATTCCAATGATAATAAATTCAATTTTTGCTGCGCACGCGACTCCGACGGACTAAATTGAAACGTTCCACACGTACGCCTAAAACTATCACTAGCCAAGTGTGACTATGACTATGGATTAGTAGTCGGCAGCAGGACAAGGAGCAGGATGAGGAGCAGGAAGTGCGATGCACTCTACGTCTATGCCCGTCTCTTTCGCAGCCCATCTCTCCGTCCCTCTTCGTCTCTCTGGGCGGGCGGGCTGTCTGCTTCACACTTTTGTATGGCCTGCTAAACACAATCCTCGTTGCGGTGTCGAAGGCAAAACTTTTGCTTTTTCCGTTACAAAAAGTTTTTCTTTAGAAAATTGTTCGCCTTTGTATTGGATCAGCGGCAGTGGAAGAAGAAGCAGAGGCGATAGCAGCTGCGGTGGGAAAAGTGCACTCCGAAAAAATCCATAGCTATGTTTGATGCGACTTCACTTTAATCAATAAAATGCACATAGTTTTCAAAGCTCTTAAATTTGGTTTTATAAATTGAATGGTGTGTTTACCCAACTTTCCACTTTGAAATCTGCACAAATGTGGGAAAGGTTTAAATGAAATGCCTTAGTTATTTAATGTAGCTTTGCTTTTCCATCCAATATGCATGTCTAAATTTAATGAAAACAATCCAGCTAAATATTTCTCCAAGTGTGCTGGTAACACCAGCGTAGTCGGCGACGTCAGCACGTGTGGTTTGTGGTGGTTCCACCCACTGGACCGCCGCCCATCAACACTTGGCCTGCTCATGAGCCCTGAAACGTGTTTGACATCGCCGAGTAGTTCCCACTCTTTGGGAGACGGCTCTTAGTGCTCGCAGATCCCAGATCCCAGATCCCACAGGCCAATGGCTAAACTAACCTCAATTATTTGTCATTCAATATGATTATGGCCGAGAATCTGGCGCTGACTGCGATTGCGAATTGCGTTGCGGCTTGCATATTGAATATGGCTAAGAAGGATGGCAGGAATTTCAGCTGCGGGCCTTTTGCCGCTCCCCCAACTTCTTGGCTCGTGGATAACCCTAACAATAGCCTTGGCACAAAGACATAGAAAGCAAACTTGGCCATTGTGCTGGGCAAACATGCTTAATTATTCCATTAAAGTAATATTGCTCGCTACCTGGCTGCATCCCTTTTCATTTCCATTTTTTAGCGCTGCCCGGTCTCGTTCTTTCGGTCCCGCTTTCTGTCTCTGAGCTTGTTCATTGCTTTTGTGGCTTTGCTGTTGCGAAGTTGGCGCTTTGGAACTCACTAAAGTTCAATTAAAACTTAGTCAGCTGCTCGTCTGGTTTTGATCCCGACGATGACGATGGCAATGGCAATGGCGATGACTATGGTGCAACCAACTCCGATTTGCCGCCCTGTGCGAGTGCATTGACCATTAAATGAATTTTAATGTTTGCTCTTATTGGCTTCTGATGCGACTGTCGCCTGGTCCCCCCGTGTCTCACGAAAAATCTCCATCCCCTCCTGGTAAAGTTTTCACCTCCTTTTTGTGGCACGTGAGGATGTCGTCAGTCAGCTTGACGCGCCAACTGTATTTCACGAGAAAAGCGGATGAAAGGAGGGTTGCTTGATGGCAAACTTTAAGCACAACTTAATCAACATCAATGCGAGAAAATTATGATTCGTTGTTGTCGTGTGTGAAATTATCGTTTCCCGTAGCCCAACTGCTAGAAAAGTTTGTCTTGCCAAATTCGCATTATTCACAAAAGTGTATCTACAGCAACAGTCAGTTTCGAAATCGTAAATCGATTAGGATGAATATTAAACGCATATTTTTACATATTTTAGCATAATCAACCGGCAGTTCGCAAACTATAATTTAAACGCAAGGTCCCACGTTGGGCGCCATTAAAAAAAAGTGGCGTGACATGACTCCACCATCTCTGCCATTTTGAAAGTTACTTTAGAGTATTCAAGGCTTTTGGCTAAATTAGTTGGGGAACGTTGCCCAATTGAGTCGCCATATTACGCTGTGTGACACTGTACATGTGTATGCTTATTAGTCATATTCGCATGGATTTGGCTTTGACAAAGTCGGAAAAAACGTGGTAGATGTCGCAGGATATAAACTTGCGCACAGACACAAGAGCACTACGGAGCCAAACGGGCCAAAAAGCTTAAGCCAACAACTTCCATAAGTAGATCCACACAACTTTTGCAGCATCTCAAGTCGTAGAAGAGTGTGTGTGTGTGCTGGTGTCTAAGTGCAGGGTAAGGAGCTACAATTTTGACAGCCATTAATGCGAAGCCATCATTAAAACTGCAGGAGATACTCGCTCACCGTGAAGTTGGGAGTGATGCAGCCGAATTTGATGGGTTTTGATTCATTAGAAAATCACTTCTCGACATTTAATATGCAAATCAGCGTACAGTGATGCGGATGAAGATGGGAAGATGGGACGGGGAAGGCTTAGTGTCGCTCGTCCGCATTTCTAATGCTGCTCTTTCGACTTGCGCGCATAATTTTCTAATTAAGTTTTCCTTTGCAGCTGCATCTTCACTTCCCCACTTTGTGCTTTTCCTGTTGCTGCTTTTGTTGCTGCAATGACTTTTAAGTAGCTTGCCGGGATTAACTGGAAGTCAAGTGCAGGCAGCCGAGTGGAGAGTCTCAGTCTCAGTCTTAGTCTCAGTTCCAGTGTCTCAGCGCCGTGCAAATTTTTTTTTTTTTTTTTTTTTTTTTGCTTTTTTTATTATTTATTGAATCTTCCCTTTGTGTTAAGAGACTAACAATAAGTGTTCAAATCTTAATCTAACTTAATTAACTTTCACTTAGTGATAGTTTTTTCATTAATGCCCTAATAAGTTTATTGCTGGGCTGGGAGGTCGTTGCGGTGCAGCCGGCTTTGACTGCATACTCGGATTAGTTTTCTTGCGAGGGGATTTGTATGGGTGGTCAGCTTTTCGTTATACTTCGTTTTTTTCTCAGCTATTACTTCGATTACTAATTTGATTTTTAGGTCTCTGTGTATGTTTTCGTTCCGAAGGTACCACGGCGCTCCAGTGATAATTCTCAGAATTCTTGACTGTGCTCGCTGAATAATGTCTATGTTACTTCTGGATGCGTTGCCCCACAGCTCGGAGCCATAAGTCCAGATAGGTTTTAAGACGGAGTTGTATAGAAGAACTTTGAACTCCAGACTAAGTGGAGAGCGAGCATTTATGAGCCAGTGGAGGTTCCTTGCTTTAAGTTTAAGATGTATCGATTTGGCTTCTATATGTTTGCGCCAAGTGAGCCGCCTGTCCAGATGAACACCCAGATATGTTACCTCGTCGGCTTGTGGAATGCATATGTTATGCCTCCATGAGCTTTACCATCTGGATGATTTGTACCATAGAACAAGTATCCTGGTATATGAAAATTGTTTTTATTTGTGAGGTGCGTTTCTGATAGTAGCATTACGTCGATGTTTTTTTCGTAAATGAACTGTGTGAGCTCTTGTGTATGCCGTGAAACGCCATTTGCGTTCCACAGAGATATCCGTAGGGAAGCCATTATGGGGATTTTGAAGATACAAGAAGTTGAATCAGGATATTTTGGTTTTTCATGAGCTCTTGCAAAGTATTTTGCATGAACGTCATAAAGTCTTTCATGCTTTGCTGTAGGGATAGCATCATAGCTTCGATGCCACTTTGTTGTGTTTGTTGGATGTTTGTCGGTGTATGTTCGGAATGAGCAGTTCTTGTCGGTGGGGCGGGCACTTCTAGTCCGGATTTTAGGGCGCTAGCGAAAGAAATTGTTGGAGTAGTGCTTGGGACAGTTAGGGGTGGTTGAAAAATCGGTTGCGGAGAGTAGAAATTGACTTTGTTGTATGTATGTGCTGTGGCAATACGTTTGTTTAGGCGGCTCTTCAATTCTTTGTACACCACACAGCCTCTGTAGTTTGCAGTATGTTTTTCCCCGCAGTTACTGCATTTCTTCACAGACTTATCGTCCTTGTTTTTGGGGCAGTTTGCGGTAGTATGAGGTTCGCTACAGACAACACATACGGACTTAAGGGTGCAGTATGCCTTGGTGTGGCCGTATTCTTGGCAATTAGTACATTGAACTGGATTGATACGTTTGTGCGGCTCCTCCACGGTGATCCTCCGATGTAGCAAGTACTGTAAATTGTATATTGGGTGCACTTCGTTTTTCTTTAGTGCCTGGAGCTCTGGTTCGAGTTCTATTTTGAATAGTGGCTGCGGAACTTTGTCTTTGTTTAAAATATTAATAGCTGTCTTTGCAGAAAAGTTTTTGGCCTTCAGAGCCTCAATTATCTCAGCTGGTGTCACTGTTGCTTCAATGCCCTTAAGTACAACCTGTAGCCCTTTGCAACTTTTTAATTGGTATGTGTAGTAGTTTTTACCAGCATCATTTAGGTATTTAGTCACTATGCGGTGGTCTGCTTCTGTTTGGATCTGTAGTTTTATTTCATGAATATTTCCTTTTTTAAGTGGGATAATGTGGAATTTGCTGTCACCAATCAAAGCAACGAGTTTATTTACAAGTGCATTTGTACTTTGTTCTCGTATGAAAATTGGTGGAGGCCTGGTCTTTTTTGGTTCCCCTACCGTTTTTTCGTTGGGTTGTTCAGTCGCAGAATCAGCCAAGATAGCATATCGGTTTGAATTGTTTACTGCAGAGTTTTCATTGCCGTTGTTGGTTCGATTGATTTTGGGTTGATTACCTGCCTTATTGTTATGAGGGCTGAGCTTTCTCTTGATTTGGATGTAGCGATCCATGCCAGTCTGCACAGTCGAAATCGGCTTCTGCTTTTGTTTTGATTCTTCTTTGCGTGCATTATTGTTGTTGCAAACGGTCAGTGCTGCTGAATTATTTACAGCTGGCACAGCGATAATTAGTTGGGCCGCTGACGAAGTTGTTGTTGTGGTAGCAGTGACAGTTGCCAGTGAGGTCACTGCACTCGTTATTGCAGTGTTACAGTTACCCGGGACGGTCGTTTGGCGCTGCGAGAGGAGCGGGGTAGGAGAGGCGGTCTCTTCGCTCCACGACTTGTGAGCCGAAGCAGGCAGAGAGGGAGAGCAAGAACGCGGTCTGTCGTTCTCTGAGGGCAAAAGTTTCGAGTTAGTTGAAGGTGAGGGTGCTCGATCACCGATTTGCGGTGAGACGAAAGAAAAGTATGCATTGTTGCGTTGTAAAGAGAGCCGGCGCTCGTCTTGTTCACGTTGTCGCTGAGAACGTATGTCGTTTTGATTCATTGTTCTAAGTCCACATATAACAATTACCAGAACAATATGGAATAATTATT
This sequence comes from Drosophila yakuba, assembly GCF_016746365.2. Taxonomy (NCBI): domain Eukaryota; kingdom Metazoa; phylum Arthropoda; class Insecta; order Diptera; family Drosophilidae; genus Drosophila; species Drosophila yakuba. Next base: position 4,875,935 of record NC_052528.2, on the reverse strand, counting down.
TATTTTAGTAAATAATTACTATAGTCAATAATTGTTAGTTGTGCAAACTGCACTTTACACTTTGTGTTTAACTTTCACTATACTGTTGTAGTTTTTAGAACTTGCTATTCGTAGCTTGAAAGAAACACGTCTGCACTCGCCGACGTTCGATTCCGTGCAAATGTCGTGAATAATTTCTATACATTTTTTTGCCCGCTTCAAAAGCTCCTTTTTTTTGTCTTCGGTGTCTGCGCCTTTTGCACTTTTAACAAGATTTTAATTTGAGCTCATTATGTTAAGCTCTGTTCAAAGAGAGGAAACTTGGACCTGACTGCGGGCACTCAACTATTCCGTATACACATCTGTGAAATAGAAAATCCCGGCCTTCACATGCCACACCACTGCCATGATGTTGAGACGATAAGTTGCCGATTGATGCTTCTGACAGCTGGATAGCCACGTCGACAGTGGGCGTGTCCATCACCGTCTGCACATTACGCATAGCTTTATAGATTTTTCCTGGAACTGCCGTAGATACTGCCGTTGATACTGCCGTAGATACTGCCATACTTTTTCGGAACGTCCGCACTCATTAATTGCAAACCGTTTGTAAAATGTTCACAGCTCTCATTGCAGCTCGTTGGCTGCGTTTTTGCGGCTCTAACGAATTCATTTCATTTCCGCTGCATTCATTTGCACGACGTGCGAAAGAGATTCCAAGTGGGAGGATGGTGCGGTCGCCATTTCATTGCATTGCGGCCACAAGTCCTGGCCAGAAACCGAGCCAGTATAAGGACCATTCCCGTTCCCGTTCCCCTTCCCGTGCCCGTTCCCGGATCCTGTGCCACTGCCACTGCCACATTGTGCACGCGAACTTGAGCGTTGATGATGACATTCCCGAACGCAAAGTCCACATAGCAGCGAGTGTCCGATTTGGAAGGTGCACTGGGAGAAACATGCAATCGCTGTAACACGACATCTCTATTCAAGTACAAACAACTTAAAATTTGGGGAGATTCATAGAATTCATATAATGCGGAGTCTGAAGAATTTATCTTTTCATTTCAGTTACATTCTTTCAGTAAGGATAGGAAAAGCAATTTACTGTAGTTTACCAAATTAAAATATCTGTGATCTATACGAATAAGAACTAGGTTAGGATGGTTACCAATGTCAAGTAGCTTGTGCCAGTGCATTTTGCTCTCTGTCCTCGCTGCTCTGGGCATTTCCGTGTGCCGTTCCATTTCGCTGCGCGTTGTTAACCAAGCAACTTCCGAGGGTAATTAATTCGAGTACTCCAGCGTTCGTCCAGCTCCTGCCACGCCCCCCTAACCGTCCGTGCCACCTACCGCCCACCGCCTGCCGCTCACCACCCACTTCCAGCAACGTTCGTTGTCTGTTTTAAACGACTTACAACTCGGATTACAATTAGACAAGCTGTTCGTTCGCTTGTTCTGTTTGCGCAAATAGTTGCCGCTGCTTCTTGCTCCGCTTTTTGTGCAGTCTTCACCACAAAATTTGCATGTTACATTGTCCCATACAAGGCGAAAAAGTGGGAAATGCGGAAAGTCGGAAAAGCCCGAGGGGAGTGGGTGGATTTTCGCATTTATTTGCGCTGGCCTGCACAGAGCAGCGGTTTCGTTCTGCAAAATTTAGATAAAATATTCACACTCACTTTTCGCTTTTCCTCTGCTCGCGCGCTTTCTTTTTCAACTAATTGCCATCTCTGGACCCCCCACATCCCCCATACAGCCTGTAGAAATATGCCAACAATCAAAAGCAAATCACAACACATCAAACTTCCCGCATTATGTGAAATGAGTGTAAACAAAAAGCAAAAAAACAAAGAAAACGAAAAAGTTCGTCCACGCAAATCTCATCAAAATTTCCGGAGCGGCGGGTAAATCATAAAAATATATTACCCACTTTAAAGCTAGCCGGCACTTCATCAACGCAGATTTGGTCCTTTAAAAGACAAACATGTAACTAAACACCGAAATCACGAAAACTGAGCCGTGGGCACAGGACGCACAAAATGTCAAATTATAGGGACTACAAAAACTTTATGTCGTGCACAGTAAGAAAAGACTAGGACCAAATATAACAAAGGCTACGAGTTAGATATTGCACTCATTCCCATTGCTGTGAACGCAAATTGCATTTCAGATAAACACGAAATGTAGGTTCAACCAATATTTGAATACATTCACCAATTTAATAGGTTGTAACAGTGTATATTCCTTTGTTCTATCTGCCCTGCTCAGGTTTACGGGGTCTGGACACAGGCTGTCATAAAAAATGGCCCTGAGTATTAGTTTTGTGTGACATTTGCTCAGAGTGGCTTGCTCCTTTCCCCCGCCCTTTCCCGCCCCTCCCCGCCAATCCCACGCCTTTCCCCCAGTGGCAGCACTTCTTATCGGAAGGACCAAGCAGCTTCCACTTTCGGTCCCCCAGCTCGACTGTCAGCGGGATACAGCTGAGGTATTTTGCTGCTCGTTGTGGCACAGTCTACGCTTCTGGCCACCCACCCGCCTCTAATGACAACACAAAAATCAACAGTACGAGTATTGCAAAAGGTGGACGCTGCGAATCTAAAATGCAAATCCGCTTTTTATTTCATGCAATTATTCTTGGCCATTGTTTTTGTTGTCGTTCATCTTCGCCGCGAGTGCTTAGAGACATAAAACAAAAAACAGAAAGCGAGTGGAAACTTTATGGTTTTGCGGAATGACTACTGAGATACTGTGGAAAATATTCATAAATGTCTGCTGATTTCAGATTATTCATTGCGGTGTCTTCAAGTAGGTTATGTACAGGTACCAGTTTCTTGAAAATATTTAAATTACGCTAACACTTAAACTGATGCTTCTCTAAACCTTTTTAAACCTACATTAATTGCAATTTTAATTACATGAATATGGAATCAAGCTTACTATCTGAAAACGAATTGTAATAATATTATAATAATAATAATAATTTAATATTTCCCTGAATTTCCTAACTCCACACATAGTGCTTCGGAGAACAAAATAGATTCTGTAGTCATTTGTCTCTTGTTCGTGAGTTTCGTCAGTTGAATTGCCAGACGCAAAAAGGTGCGTTTCGTTAGTTCTTTTTTTGAGGACGCTGATCTTGGTATCCTAGTCCTGATATCCTGGTCGTGGCATCCTGGTCCTGGGAAGCATTCATCATCTGGGCCGCTGGCGTTTGCCAAATGTCAAAGTGTTTTGTGTTCAGTTGTCGGCGAAACTTGTCTGCTGATTGACATCGCGAAATGTTGGCGCATGTGTTGCAACTTGAATTCCAGCGAGTGACTTTCGGAATGTTATGTTAATGAGTTATTGTCTCCAAGTGGCAAAGTGCAGCAAGCTGCAGTTGCTTACTGCTTCTGCAGGCCGAACAGTCAGTTTCCTTACCCCACAGTCGCCCGATTTTTCCCCGCAACCGACATTGTGTAATGAAAAAACAATTTTGAGAATTTGCCAGCATGCTGGCAAAGCAAACAAGAGGCGACATCACTTGTCATAACATTTGCGACCCGGACGTGCCACCTCCACCTCCATCGCCACCTCCACCTCCATGGCCATCGCCATCCGCATCCAAATCTCCAGCCCCATCCCCATCCCCAGCTGCTCCTTGTGTTTTGTATATTCTGTATGTTTTTAGTCATTTACCAGACCCGGGCTGCATCGAGTCCTTTTCAATTACCACCAAAGCGTGCAGGCACACTGAGAAAAATGGAACTTCAACAAAGGCTCAAGAAATCGGCTGAATATTATTACTTTCAAATCGAGAGTGAGTAACTTATGGAAATATAAATAATAGTTAGGAACTGTATTCATTGAACTTTTGTAAAAGCAGCTTAGTATTTCGCTCAGTGCGCACACGTATATTTATATTTGTCATTGTTATCAAATCGGACAGTTAATTGCTTTTGTGTGTGCTCAGACAATGGGCCACAGCAATTTTAATTGTTGCCATATTTTTGCAACAGCTTTAAGTTGAGGGCCTCCAATCAACGCAGGGATGGATCGGGGTAGGGAACTGTGCCCCACAATCGGAATCCAGCCAGGCAATTTTCTTTCGCTACTCCATGCTGGGCATTGTTATTAATCAATAGGCAGGCTCCTTGGCTAGGTGGGGTCCCTTCACAGGGTCTGCAAATTGGGTGGCTCTTGGGGAATACACCAACATGAGTTTGGGTTGATTAAATAGGCGCGTTAGAACGGCTGTCACACACACACACACACGCACATACGCACACAAACGCAGAGCATTGCATGTGTTATGTAATCAATGAATCAAATGATTTGATTTATGATTGCTTTTGATTTGCTCCACTCACAACCACAACTTCCCGCTGCTAAATGAATTATGTGCGTAACTGCGGATAAGAAATGTGGCCTCCTTGGGTTAATGATAAGATTTTGATAAATAGTTGGGCCCACGCAGTGCCAATCATATACATTTTAAACTACACAGAAAACAAATCAACTTGGCTTTAATATAAACATAAATTAAAGGCTAAAGAGGGTAGACTTTTGATTTATAAACTGTACAAACAAGAAGTGAGATTAAACAATTTAACCAATGAAAACATGAAATAAATTTTAATTTATGACTAACTTAAAACAATTTCTATAACTTTGGGAAAAATGTGTGACTTTGTTGCAAAACATGAATTAAAACAAACGCCTGGCGGCGAATGAGCATCAAATCATGAAATGATAAGTAAGAAATGATTGATTGCGTGGATGAGCGGAATTAGGAGCTGATTAAAAATTGTGATGGGTCAAGGTTGCTGAATTATTTCCGTTACGTTTCCATTTCCTTTTACATTTTTCGAGTTTTGTAAGAGCCCACGCCCCTTCTGGAAAGCTGTTTATTTGCTCGTCTGCGTCTGGGTCTGCATTTCGGTGACATTTTCGCCATTAGACAAATGTCAATGTTCGTCGGCGAGTGGTAAGCACTTATAATAGATGGGATATCCGGTCGGTTGCCAGCGGCGACAACAAATGGGGCCCACGGCTCACGGATTCTGAATGCTGAATGCTGGATACTGGCTATGGGTTCCTGGCTGTTGTCAACTGTCAACTGGAGGATTGCGTGGAGTGCAGACGCGGATGTGGATGGGCGATAAAAGAATGCCACTAAGGCCATTTGATTGCCGCCCCCAAACAACTGCAGTCGTCTGCCAGATCCTGACAGCGAAATCTTCTCAGGGATAATTTGAATAATTTCACTGACCCCAGCCAATCACCCAGACCCAGACCAAGACCCACCCCCAGTCCTAGAGCATGCCTCCCTCCATGCGCGGCTGACAAATGGCTTTTAAATCACCTGTCCAGACTTGAGTTAAGAGTTCAGCGTTCAGCGTTCCGTTCGCTGCCCGCGCTCTGCAGATTTTCTTTTTGCATACTTAAGACACTTGGCGTTGACTTGCAATTCGTTGCAAGTGGAATGGATGAGCCCTGCCATTTCCACTTCACTTCAGACCCGCTCCCCTCATCGCCCCCGCCACCGCTCCCGCTCCCGCCATCCGCTATTTATGGCACGCACGTCTGCCAGCGGAACAACGCGGCGTATGCGTAACCGCAATGAAAGGCCGTGCGCTGTATCCAACTATGAACATGTACACAGGAAGAAATACAAAAAAGGGGAGTCACTTGGTTGTCATTCTTAGGGTTTTTGACCAGATGAGATTACTCAAAAGGATAATGCATATAGCATGCTTGTCTGGTTTTTAAAACTTTGATTAGGTAAATACAATATTATCTGTTATATGAATAGAAAACTACATTACCATTACCCTTATTGATCGTTACATATTAAGGTGCATATATTATTGAGAGTTTTTTTTTTCGGTGCCGCTTTAGTTTGGCCGCAGTTGCAGCTCATCAGGAGTTTTGCCTGGATGACGGCTTATTATCAGCAACGGCAGCACTTTGCACGGCCCGCAGCACATGGAAATTGTGGGGGATGCGAGGTGAAGTCGAGTGGAGTGGAATGAAGTGGACTGTACAGTAGAGGAGAGGTGAGGTGGAGTGGAGAGGATGCGGTGTTGGCCAGAGGAATGCATGCACTTTTGTGATGGATTAACCGGCGCTTAAGCTGCAGTCGAGCGATAAGTGCCGCTCATGGCAGGCCATTTTGTGTGATGCCGCTCCCTTTCCGAATCACCTGCCCCGAAATGGCACGCCTGCCGCATCTGCCGCATCTGCCGCTCCTGCCGCACCTGCCGCACCAGCCACTCCTGTCACACTTGCTACACGGCCACCTGCCGCGATGGGCAAATGGAGGTGAGCAACTGTAACGGAAGCTGGCAATGAGAGTCGTTTTAAAATTGAAATGTAATTTCCTGCAGCATGTGGCACGGGCGGCAATAGACACTCACGACTCAGGACTCCGGACTCAGTATGCAGGACTCAGGACGCAGGTCGAAGGACTCGGTTCCTGGGAAATGGTAAAACTATCACGAACCTACAGGACACAGCTCATGTGAATATGATTCGCGAAGGAGTAAAACTACATTCGAATGGCAGGCACGTAAGTCAAAGTCAGGGATACCCATAAATAAGTTAGTTTTAGCTCCCGAAGGGATGCTCCCTATTTCCCTATTTCGCAAGGGCGGTCAGAGGGCGTGGCTTGCAGAACAGTTAGTTGATTAACTTCGCCGGAGTCGATTGCAACGGATGTCCCAAAGACGTCATGAATATTGATCTAGGTGCCATTCCTGAAAGGGCCGTCATCGTAAAAGGGCGGAATATTAAATAATATAAAGTTCAAAATATGTAAGCAACTATTAAACAATGTCAAACTAGGCCTTCGTTATAAGCAATTAATGGAACCGATTTAAGGAGCAGCTGGTGTGCCATTTCGATAACAGGCATAAGCTTTGGATATTCCAGACCTATTTCTAGCTTATTAACGGACAATATCCTTTAGAATTGGAACAGTGGAAGATATTGGCCCCATTGTTCGGCCTTGTAACTTGAGTTAACCCAATTTTACACATGGTCAAGTGATTGATTCATAATGGAGATCCGCTTACCCCTATTGTTGCAACTATTAAATGGATTGCATGCCCCATTGTAAAGCAATTGCCTCCACCTACATGCGATACGGGGCTTGTTTGGATGATAGTAGTGCACCAATGGACCACCCACCACCTACCACCTTCAACAAGGATGCTTAATACATTTTGTGACCTCCGGCACTTGCCGCTTGTTGTTGCATGTGGATGCGTTTGATTGGTTTTAAATTACATTCCGAAAGCGATCCTAGCTACGAAATTATTGCAAGAGACCCATTGCAATGCCCTGCAATATACATATTCAAATTAATTATGCGCAGAAAAAGCGAGGTCAGTTTTTTCCCATAGATTATGTATTTGCGCATTTGTGGCCATTAGATATTGGCATTTCGAGTAAATCAAACACGAGCGTATGCATAGCAATTAAATTAATTGGTTTATATATGTGGGTGTGTGTATGCACTGACCAAGTACAGGCGATTCGATATGAAATTCCACATTTATTTGCAATTATTCATGGCCCTGGCCTGCAATCGAATTAATTTCGTTGTGCCCAGTTTCGGTAATGTGATTATGGTGACTGTGACATTTTGCATTAGCATTTGACGGAGATGACACGGCCAGAAACAGCTCGATACTACCAGCACTTTCCCCAGGGTTTCGCCAGTTTGTGCAGCTGCACTTCCGCTGCGCTGACGGAAGAGCTCCAGCTCAAACTTCGGTTCCATTGGGGCAAAAATCGGGGGAAAGATAAACATTTGTGCCACACCGGCTGCCGCTGTTGTTGCTCCCGCAATGGTCGTACGACGGTGCCGTACTCAGAACCAGAATCAGCATCGGCATCAGAATCAGAAACAGATTCACAACCAGAATCGCATCGCGTTGCACGACAATCATCGATGAATTGGACGGGCAAAGTTTTCGTTTCCCAACCGGACGAGCGACTCCATCTCCTGCGATTCAGATTCCGATTCCGATTCCGATTCCTGTTCCTATTCCGATGCTCCAGTTCGGACTTTGGCTGCTTGTTTCAGCTGCTGTTCCACCCACTTCTCCTCCTGCTCCTGATGCTCCTCCGATTCTTCGGCGAAGTTCACTACAGTTGAGAAATTACTTATTTTTCAATTGTTGGCCCTCTTCTGCCCGGAATGGCATTTGGCATTGTTGTAGCCGCGCCGGCATTGCCGTGCAATCTTGATTACTGTCAGTGGCAGCAGTTGTATTTAAAATTGGCTAACAAGTTGGCTTCCCTGGCCGGCAAAAGAATCCCGGCGATGCTCGTTTGCTGCCGCTTTTCTCTACTCTCACGGGGGGCAAACATATTTCTGTTGTCCTTTTTAGTCCTGCTGGACCGCTTTAAGCTCGGATTGCACTTAAGAGATATTTTTTCTTGGCAAATATGGTTTTCTTTTTTGTCGCGCCTAGTTGTACTAACAGTTCATTTTAAAAGTGATATATTTTTCTATCGATGGGTTTAATAATTGCAACAATGCTTTGCAACCAATTGTTATTTTTCCGATGTTCCATACGCTATATTATTAAATATCAACACGTGAAAGAGTATTTAAAACCAGGCTCAGCTTCTCACATTTCCCAAGCTACTTTTCATTTGGTTTTGGGCAGCCGCCGTTTCTTTGTTGCCTTTTCCCCACTTTCCCTATTCCTTCTGCTCCACCCCCACCCATTCAACCAACCCTCTCACTCCCAATTGCGAATTTTCGCAATGATCTGTCCGCTACGGCCATGTTGCCATTTATTTTGCACCCCAAAATCTCCCCATCGCACAAATGTTTGCATGCGCCTGCTGTTTTAATACCCGTTAGTTGAAGGGAAATAGGGTATACTAGATTCGTTGAATAGTATGTAACACAAAGAATGAAGGTATATTCTTGAAACGATCTGGCCATATCCGTATGCACGCCTCGATCTCAGAAACTATAATAGCCAGAATGTTAAGACAAAGCTAGCCGATTCCAGATGCATAGAAGCAGAGAAAAGGCTGCCACAGAGCACATATCGTATCCAACGCTTGATGGCAGAGACATGTGCAGTTAAACAAGTGGCAGACAGCGACTAAGAGCGAGAACAGAATTCTAAGAGCAAAGGGCAAACCAAAAGCGCCGGCATTTAAAGTCAATGCGAAGATTGCAACGCCTCCCCGTCCCTTCAAGATAAAAGAAACGGCGTCAAATTCAATTGTGGCAACCCAAAGAGAGCTAGTGTCCGTTGTGTCCGCTTGTTCTGGTTGCCGGGCTGCCGAAGAAAATGGCAAGAAAATAACGCGCCCACAATTCTGAGAATGCTTAGATTATTTCAAGTTTTTAGTTAAATGTTTTTTTTGGCCCATTTCTATCTAAATTTGGAAGTATCATCAAAGTACTCCCATTGACGGGTATCTGGTAGTCCAGAAAGTCGACTACAGTGTTCTATCTTGTATTTCGAGTTCATTGTGAACATTTGTTTGGCAACAATTTGATGTTCATTGGGATACTGTCCATTATGGCGTGATTGCCTGCGGGCCATCACCATCAATATACGTGCAGCCCTCCTCCCGCAATTAGGGCTTAATGAAATGGCCAACGAAGTAAACGTTTTTCTTGTCTCGGATGGCAAAAACGAAGGGGCGGTCGGCCTTGAAGACCTTGCGATCGGGATTCTTCTTGAGGACTTCGGGCTGAACATCTGATTGCAATTGAAATATATCAGATGTAAAACAGAAGACGGCCTTTCAGTTTGCTCACCTGATTCTGGTGCTACCTCGCACCCAAACTCTGTAACATTCAGAAATACTTTGTGTCTGGCTTCCGAAATCCTTTGTGGTGATTTCTTTTCAAAAACGCCACTCAAATTTGCTTGTCCAGCCTCAAAAACACTATTAATGCCCATCTTAAATATAGAATAGTTAGAGTTGTACATTCAGATAATTACAAAGTGACCCACCTTTTGTAATGGAACCTTGAGATCAACAGAGCTCTCGATCCTGAATTTCGGAATGGTCACATCCACTTCCTTCATCAGACTCCTGGCGGCCACCTCGTTCATGTCCAGTTGACCAAGTTTTTCCTCCAATTTGGCCAAGCCATCGATGGCCGTCGGCAAAATAAACATCATGGTCATGTTGGACCTCTCAAAGGGCAACTGCAGGATCTGTGACTTTAGTTTCTTGGACTCGCCATAGCGGAACTGTCCAATCTGCCTCATCATAGGGAGTTCCATCCGCTGGCGAGGATTGATCCAGAAGTCTTCGACCTTGGTAAGTTGCAGGGGGAATATCTTGTCCCATTTGGCTCGAAAGAACAGGGAGTTCACAAGGATTACACTGGCATCGGGATTGAAAACATCGGGCGTAAACAGATTTCTTACAGTGTAAAACGTTTGTTTCTCCAGCCACTTGTTAACTTTTTTGACAGAATCTTCCGGATTCAAGTAGTTAAGAGAATCGGCCTCTGCATTGAAGAACTCCAAGGCCATGCTATTAAAGTCAGTCCGTATTTTTTCCTCTTCATTGACGTACAAACGGGTGACCAATCGCATGGCTACTCCTCTTTTCGCACAGGAGCACTCGTCGCTCCAGGACTCCGCATGTTGTTTGGCGACTTCGGACTTATTTGACACACCCAGGATCAATTTGGAGCGCAGCTCATCTGCACTCTTTCCGCCGGCCCCCATGAAAACCAAGGTCATGGCACTACGGGCAGCAGCCGGAGATACCATCATGTTCACGGGCGGCACTTCATCGTTGAGGGCACGGAACAGATTCCGGGCAAAGACAATGGGACTGGCACTCAGCGATGGTGCCGTAGTGCCCCCGGAGGCCATCGGGATCAGCCAGATGATGAGAAATACTGGGTAAAGCAGGGAAAGGCACTTGTAATTTTAAAGAAATACTACAAACTCGGGATTACGAAATTACTTACCGCATTCGCTTGGCATGTTGCGATCCAACTAAAGCTCATCGATGCTCTGTAAAGAACTGAACAATGGGTTGTTGGAGCTGAGTCACCAACTTGTTCGAGATTATCTCCAGAGATTTAGTCTCATCCAAACCGGTTGCCTTAGGTCAGCAGTTATTCACATTAGGGAAGCCCTTCAGAATCATACTTTGTTCATGAATCGTTAACAAATAAAAGTTAATATGCTATTTAGTTTATTTTAATTTCTTTAGGGCTCTTAATTGTACATTTTCTGTAGAGAAATTGTGCTAAACTTTAATTTAAGCTCTCTGCTGGTGGAATGAAACAGTTTGTTTTGGATATCAGTAATACGGTTATGAAATTGTTTATTGTTGGTCGTGGACGCTGTCATTGATGTCAATAGCTTTTGTTATTTCGTTGTTGTTTAGCTAGTTTTGTTTTGCCGATTCGCATCGCTGCCAATTTTTTATCTCGACTAACAAATATTTTCGCAGCCCTCGAGATGAGAGAGTAGAATTGGACGGTGGAAAATCGGCGGGAAATAGAGGGAAATGCAGTGGGGCTTGGCATTGTTATTTGCATGCCACGACAGCAAGTCAATAATGTCAATGTATTGGCAGTTGGCTTGGCGGTTCACCCACCGGCCATCTCTTTCTATTGGCAGCTGTGTGTGCTTAACCCTCTCTCCCTCTCTTTCTAATAACCCAACTCTATCCCCGCCTTTGTCTGCTCATGTGTGAGTGGGTGCCTGTGCCTGTGTTGATGCTGGAGTGACTTAAATGATGTCTACACATTCCTAGTTGACAGTGAATGTGATTGTGAATGCGAATGGCGCCCTCCCTTTTGTGCCCATTCTACCCATCTCTCTCGGCATTGTTCTACCCGTCTCTTTCTCATAAAGAGACTGCAGTTATGCATTGCTGTGCACAGATTTCGCGCTTGATTGCTCTGCTTATGCGCCTGATGCGTTTTGTATTTATATTTCAATTTCATTTCGTTCACCTTTTGACGTCACGCTTTCTACATGTCTAGGCACCTGATTTCCGTGTGTGTGTGTGTGTGTGTGTGTGTATCTGTGTGACACGGCTGTCCTTGTGTAAGTATGTGTGTGCATTTCATTCAATCATGCATTTGTTCATGCACTCGGCTGGCGCAAATGAACAAATTTCACGTCTGATTGGGCCATTTAAGTGCGACGACTCGCCTGACTAATCGACCCCCATTACCCATTTCCCACTCCCCAATTTTCAATTCCATATTCCTCTTCCCATTTTCCATTTCCCCAATAGCGAGCAAATTCAATGAATTTTCAAATGCGTTTAATTTGCAATATTTTGATCGCATTATGATGAGCCAAAACTTTTAGCCATAATGCAATTATAATTGAATTCTTTTGTCTTTGGCAAAGCAAGGCAACTTCTTCCTGCCAGAGAGTGCGCTCTGTTCAAGTGCGAATTCGCTAGGGTATCACATTCAAATCGCGCACTAATTGCATTTTCATCAAGTAGCAAGTACCAAGTGGCAAGTAGCAAGTGGCAAGTACCCAAAGCGCCCCAAGGTAGGCAACATATTCGACATGGCTTCGAAATTTTCTGTATTATGCGGCTTTGATGGCTTAGGCATTGCCAGCGAAATGAAACAATTCGCCAAACGGCAAGAGGCAAGTGGCAAGAGGCAAGAGGCAATAGGCAACCAGGCGGTGGGATGATTTTCCCGGAAGCTGGGTGGGGGTTTCTCGCAGCAACAGCAGTTGCTGCATTGGAAACTCACACAAATTTTCTCGGCTGCCCCCTTCAGGCTATCATTTTCGATTGCGAAAGTTTCTGTGTGCTGTGTTGCGGTTGCCGCGCATCGAGAAGTACTCAGCCAACTAGTTTGCGGCTCAGAAAATCCCACTCGACCCGTCCCAAAAACCTCTTTCGAGTTCCTTAGAGCGGACCGCAATAAATACGAAATGTTCGCTAGAATATTGAGCAGCAGCAGCAGCGAAAACCGACAATGGAGAGTTGATTGGCTCGACTATGTTGGGAATTAACCTTTTTAAGCCAGGTTTTTAGCATATGGCAATATGGTAATTCGATTTGATGGCCAAGTCAATGTTGCAAGGCAAATGTAACTGATACAGAAACTGGGTCTCATTCACTTTGCCGGCGACTACCGTATTCTATTTGCCCAATTCTCAATCGCTCTGGCCATCCGATGTGTGACTTTGCAGCTTTGTCCATTTGATTTGTGGTCCATTTTGCAGTTGAAATCAAATAGCAGGCGGAATCTGGAAAACAGTAAACAACCGACTAAACGGCAGAGTGGGTCGATAGCTGTAAGCTTTCACAGCAAACTGCATCTGCCAAATGCAAACTGCCATCGACAATCGGCAATCGACAAATGTGTTGCAACACGTTGTCACGCATACGCACCGTTGCACAGTTGCACCAGTGGAGGGAGAGGAAGGTTTGAGAACAAGACGCACATTGGGCTCAATAATTAATTGTTGTGCCACACTTGTGCTGCAATTGAAATTGCGCTTCGAACACCGATACTGAGACACCTGTGCACACATCTATTTATTTATTAATTAAATCATTCATTGTGCAATCAAACTTCTGGGAATTCTATTTGTTGAGCTCAGTCGTTGAGGTGAGTTTAAGTCTCTGAGCTGTTGTCCCAGGCATTCATCATTTAATTAGTTGTACGGTTTGTGCGTGAATTGTCTGATTTGTGGTATATGATTTCAATAAATCAAGAGCAACAGTTTTGTGCCTTTTCCTACTGGGGTTGTGTGTGGGGCTTGCGATTTGTTATACCCGTTACTCGTAGAGTAAAAGGGTATACTAGATTCGTTGAAAAGTATGTAACAGGCAGAAGGAAGCGTTTCCGACCATATAAAGTATATATATTCTTGATCAGGATCAGTAGCCGAGTCGATCTGGCCATGTCCGTCTGTCCGTCCGTCTGTCTGTCCGTCTGTCCGTATGAACGTCGAGATCTCAGGAAGTACAAAAGCTAGAAAGTTGAGATTAAGTATAAAGACTCCAGGGACATAGACGCAGCGCAAGTTTGTCGATTCAGGTTGCCACGCCCACTCTAACGCCCACAAACCGCCCAAAGCTGCCACGCCCACACTTTTGAAAAATGTTTTGATATTTTTTCATATTTGTATTAGTCTTGTAAATTTCTATCTATTTGCCAAAAAACTTTTGGCCACGCCCACTCTAACGCCCACAAACCGCCAAAAACTGTCCTTCGCACTTACACTAGCTGAGTAACGGGTATCAGATAGTCGGGGAACTCGACTATAGCGTTCTCTCTTGTTTTTGGTTTGGGTTCGGAGCTGTCTGAGCTGAATTCAATTGATTTTCCTCTATTTTCACAGAGTTTGCTCATTCTATTCCCGTGGTTTTTTCCCCATTGGACTGCTGATTTTTGTTTATATTTTTTCGACATTTTCACAATTTGTTTTTCAGCATTGCTTTGCTCTTGTTGGCTCTACTAGTGTTTCCGCTCCTCTCGTGAGTTCCCTTTTTTTATTTCTGTTGAGGCAAAATTGTTTGTATTTGTTTAGGCTTATGGCCAAGACGATAAAAACGTCTCAAGCGCAGACAAATGCCCAGATAAAACAAGTGAATGACGCTGACTTGGCGCAATCGAAGTTCGGTTACTCTTCAGAAAACGAAACAAAATCGAGTTCAATCCTAAGGAGCTATTGTTAGGCGGAAGAATTTTACTAAAAGACTGAGATTTTAGCTGCGCATTTCAGGGATAATGTTTTAAAGCTCAAAGCTGAGGCTCAAGAGAAATGCCTTTGCATTTTGATTTTAATAACTACGACTTTGTTTAATACGATATCGTTTATTTAAGCTCGCTTACTCCTTAAGGTTTATCCTTTAATAGAGAATTTGATGAACAAACAATAAACCTCTAAATATATAGGTGCTTGCATTTTTAAAATCTTACCGAAGTCTTCAAAGAGTATCGAATGGCACGTTGGCAAAACATTGAAAACACAATTTGATGTCTAAGCTTGACTCCGACTTGGAGTGGGATCTACCTAGCTATAGCTATAGCTATAGGTATTACGAACGACACACTGACATGTGTGTTAGTACAACCCAGCACATATGAGGAGCCACGTGGAGCGGCAAGGACATTCACAAATACATTTACAGATCCGCACGGAGAGAGTTTTGTAATAGACAGTGGAGAGGCTCTCTAGCAGTCACTTCTATAGACATTGGCTAAATTTAAACAGCACAAACACACACTCGCAAATACACATACACACACACGGACATTGTTGAAGTGAAAAGCGAAGAGCTACATTTCCTGTGCCTTTCTTGGATTTGATTTTTCATTTCCGCTGCAAATGGTGACAAAGTTGGAAATCTCTCAAAGGTGAGTGGGCCGGGGAAAAAGGTGGCGAAGAAGCCTGTGCTTGACTATTTGTATGTTGTGTTGATTTCTCGTGAAATATCAATACAAGCCAAGCAGCAAAGCAAACAGACCCGTTTCAGCTATGTGTGCTATATAGTACGTAGAGCTGCAGGGGAAGGTGGGGACCGGACTTCGTCCACTTGAGATTTCCAAGTTGCAGCCGCTCAAGTGAGTCGGCAAGAATTGTCCTTGGCTCCCGGCTCCTGGCAGAGGGAAAAAATCACCTTCAGCGTGATATGGTTGAGTTCCAATGCTTTTCCATACCCGAAACAATTACGGATTTTTTGTGACTGGAATACCTAATAGAGTAACTTTTTCATTTTTTGCTTAAGTTAAATAAAAAGTAGGCTTTCTTTTTAATAATTATTCAAACCAAAATGAGCAAAGTGACACAATTAAAATGATTATTATTATTAGCAGTTAAGTCCCGTTTGCTTTGTGGTCAGCTATTTTCAAAACGACACCTATAATTTTCTGCACTGTGGCGGAAATGCGAGGGTCCAGCTTTTGTGGCCAGCAGGAAATTTAAACAAAGCCCAAACTGAATTTAGCACCTCAGCTGGCAGCTGCTGTGGTCTTTCATAAAATTTGGCTCCCAGCGACCAGGGACGGGACGGGAACCGTTGACCAAAGGCCAAAGACCAGTGACCGCAGTGACCGGATCCGGAAACGGCTCCCGAATGGGTGGGCGAAACGGCGATGAGATGAGGGGAGGAGAGAGGAGGCCCATGGACATGGGTTCCACAAACAGTTCTGTCAACAGTGTCAATGACAATCATTAACACAAATCAATGGGATTAACAATATTTGGGTCTCAAACGCACACACACACACATAGTGGTGAGGGGGAAACGGAGGGGAAGGAGGGAGAAAGGTTGAGTTAAGGCAAACGCCATCATTCAACTTTTGCGACACCAACGCAAAATGCCAAAAGCGCTGCAACCGCAGACGTGGCCCAAACACTCACACCCACACGCGCACTCACACTCACAGTCGCACTCACTCATCCTTACGCACACTCACACTCACACAAACACACACACAAAGGCGTACAAATCAACATGACAGGCGCAGGACTTAATCCGAAAATAGTGCAAAGTGAAATGAATGCATGAGGAAGCAGGGGCCGAAGAATCGGCGGCGTGGGGATGCCATGTCGAAAAATGGTCAGCACTTAATTTCCTTTCCTCCAGGACTTAGACTCCCCCGTAGTTTTCCTTTGTTATGCATGTGTGTGCCGCAGGACGATTTTAAATGCCCCGCAGCCCCAAGAAATGAAAAGACACAACCGATTTGGGCGCTTTCTGCGCCTTGGCCAGTGACAACGCAGGACGATTTGCGACATGGCCACAGTTGTGCGGCCAAAAGCAACCTCGAAACAGGCCACCCCAAGATACCCCCTCTTTCCATACTCTCCGGTTATATATATCGGCTCAATAACTATCCGCCGACAACCACGTCCTCAGCAGCTGCGTCCCAGAAGCAACTGACGGGGCTGGAACCGTAAATCCTAGCCGGATTGTCTCAAGGATTCTTAAAGATGTGATCAGAGCATGTGGCAAGGAGAATGTTTATTCAGGAGGAATTTAAAGGCTTGGGGAAACACAAGGTCTGTTGTTTGTCATTCACATTTAAAGTTTACTTTAATAATATAATAATAATATTTTTATATTTTAAAGATTTCTCAACGATCTAGCTTTTACAGTTCCCGAGAAAAGAATATTACCTTATTGACGTAGAACCATATTTAAGTCTTTAGAAGATAAAAATGTTATTATATCCTAAAAATATCAACAACGAAGCGTGGCTTAGTCTCAAAATCAAACATTAGCCGCATTTGATTAACTAGGCGCCTTGATTTTGGCTTGTATGACAATCCCCAAAGCCTACGATGTACATTTTTGGAAAGAAGTCATATGGCCAAAAACCAACTTGTGATGCGATCGATTGCAGTTATTAATGCAGTTGCCTTGACCAAAGTTCCAGAGAAGTATTGACATTGAGTTCCTGCGGCCAATTCGATTGCCGGTAAGTGCCGTCGGCTTGGCTGGCAGTTGTAAAATGCTTTTAATTAATTTACTTAGCAGCCGGAATGTCAACAGCAGTTTCAGCAGCCGGAGACAAAAAATGGAAATCTGGTTGCAGAATGAAGTTGTTTGCAGTTTTCAGTTTGCAGTTTGCCGTTTCTCACCTTTGTCGGGCACGCACGAATGCTTCACTTAATTTTGTGGCCCATTCCTCGGCTGGTTTTCCCTTTTCCCGGGAAAACATGTCCTGCTTTTGGGCCCTGCATAATTCTCTGTCAATGGCAAACATGTGCCAAACTTTTGCACCGAAATTTGTTAACTGTCAAAATTTCGAGTGTCTCTGAAGGATGAGTGTGTGTGTGTATGTGTATTTTCCGTGTGAGGGCAAATCAGGTGAATGCCACAAATTTTGCCGAGAAAATCTCCGTGCGTGTGCGTATGTGTGTGCCAAGCAGGTGTTGGCATGCTTTTAACTTTTCAACTGTAAACTGTTTATGTGCATAGAGAATCTTGTTCCCTTTTTTAAATCTTCCAACGGGCAAAGTTTTAAACCCCGCACTTGACTGGCGCTGTATGTGTGTGTGTGTGTGATCCGCTCGGTGGCCATTAAATAAGTTTGGATTGTCATGGCAACTGCAATGGCAACATTGGCGCATAATTAAGAGCCCACCCAGTCCGCCCGTCTCCTTGGCCATTTGCCAACTAATTGATTTGTCCGAAAAGGCAAAGGATTTCGTGTTTTGTGTGTTTGCAGCTTCAAACCAAATGACAACGCACGTGCGCACAGCTGTACAGAGGAAAAAATAATCCAATTTGGCTAGGGGCGCCTTCACAGCCTTTAAACAAGTTCATTATACAGAAGGCGTCGAGTATTCACTAAAGTTTAGATTTTTAATCATTTTTTTGGAGATTCTTTTCATAATTTGCTGCTTTGGGATGCCCAATGTAGTTTTGGCAAAAATGTTAGGATGGGGCCATTCTTAATAAGGAGAAGTTCAGCTAAGAGATGGTCAGCTTGGAACTCATTTTTCTCTCTGCAGGACTTCATTAGTGCCAACAGGAACTGTATCCTTTGCTTTGTTCTCTTGCCGTGTCCAGTGCATGCTGATTTATTCATTAGTAAGCTGACTTCTTGCCCAGTCCCAAATTGACGGAGGCCATGCGGCGTATGAGCGATCCGCTAGTGTTTTGCTTCAATTATTTAAACAAAACTAGACTCGAGGAGTGCATATGACAAGTGGAACTTCTTTTCTGTGGCACCTTTTCGTTCGTTTTGTTTAGACTTTGCCAGCTGCATGCTGTGCGCAAAATGCCAGGACGGAAGTCACCAGGATGCAAAATCCGGAAATGTGGTTAACTGTAAATGCTGGACGCGACACCAAGTGCAGAAATGCGGGGCAGAGGGGAGAGCGGGTGCTTGTTGCAGGGCGGAAGTGTCGTTTGACTTGATGCTGGATTCCGTCAGATTCCCATTTCCCTCCCGCCCGCCGGGTGGGTAAGTTCCAGCCCTAAAACCTGGGATTGCCGCCTGGAGGGCCTGGGTTGTGGGGAAGAGGGTTTTCGATGTTGTTGTCAACCAGTTAATGGTCCATTGTGGCCTGTTTTTGCCGACAGGCGGCGAGAGACACCGAATCGTGCTGAGCTGCTGGCAGGCTGCAAGTTTTCGCGCTTTCAGCCAAAACCACCGCCACTTGCGGCCAACGCGACGTATACTTAACGCTCCTCACGCTGCACGGGGGATTTTTGTGTTTATTTAATTGCTGTTGATGAACCCAAAGAGCAAGGTGACTGCCAGCAATTAGCATAGAAATTACAGCAAGTTTTTCACCCGCTTTTCTTCCCTTATATTGCGCTTAATTATCTTTACTTTATGTTTTCTTTTTATTCAAAATCCTTGTCCTCGAGCGCAACTGATTAAGAGTGGGTAATTACAGGTAATAAAGCTTGTGATGTGGAGCTCTTATGCTTTCTTAGTGGCCAGTGCCTTATTTATGTTTGTTGCAATGCTTATACGAGGTTTATAAATATATATACGTTATAAAGGCATCTTAATTCGAAGCTATCCGTGAGATGATCTACTATGTGTCTCAAGGACATGATTTCAGCAAAATTTTGTTTGTCTGAGTTTAATGATATAGCACCAAAACCTTTAAGAACACCAAACCATTCAGTTAATAAAGGCCTGTTTAAAATTCAGATAGAACTTGCCAAGTAACTCCCATGTTATTGGGTTTAGCTGCCCAACAATATTGATGTGGAAAAAATAAACACTATAAAGAGGACGAACTTGTCAACCGTCCGTTCGCTTTTCCGTAAATATTTAAAGGGAAATTTGAGCTGCTGCTAATTAACCATAAAGGGGCGGGCGGCGCTGCTGAAGTATTTCGCACAAAAAGAGGTTATGACAAAGTTAAACTTTCGTAGCTGGCCAGCCAGCCATAGTTTGCCAACTTTTAAGCGGCTTGCGCCGAATTATTTGCTATTTATTTTGCATCGTTTTCATGGAGTGCGCACGGGTCAGTGGCAGAAACTCCGGAGCGTGTCAATGTAAAGTGACTCCATAATTAAGAAAGCAATAAAAATGAGACGAGACGTGGCACGACGAGCTGCACAAAATGCAAAAAAAAGGAAGTAAAAAATTCTACGGGGGAATAAACCGAAGCCAAGGCAAAGTTATGAATCTCATAAAACTTTCGCCACGGGCGGAAATGAGTAAGCTGGCTATAGGAAAAAAACTAGGGGGCGCAGGTCCAGGGGGCGTGGCTGAAATGTCGCCGCTAATGACCGGCTGGCCATGCAGATACTTATTTCATTTCTATTTTGGTCAGCGGATAAAAACGGAAAGTAGAAAACAGGCAACTTACCAGAAAGCAGCGGAAGTTGCACGAAGCCAAGGAAGCCCAGGAAGCCTCGTGCGCTCTCTCTTTCGCTCCCCGTCTAGCTGTCTCTTTCCTTGTTATCTGCTCCGTTCCCTTCATGTTAGTGCATTTGATTGGCGCCAATTATGCAGGCAGAAAGGGGCGTGGCGGGCGACCTGTGTGTCATGCAAATGCAGCTAATGTCCAGCACTCATGAGTCACAAATCATGGGTGGAGTGGGAACACAGCGAGAAAAATGGGGTATGAACTAAAACGGAAGCTGCCATCACCAGGCTTTTGTTATAATTTTATGGGCATCTATAAGTAATTAGTAGTAATTAGTAATGAAGGAGGCATTGTTATGTGCATCGATGAGGGGGTGAAAAGTAAGAGTCACTTTGTGCAGGGGGAAGAGCAGCTGTTCACCTGAGTTGAATTTGGGAATGAATGGAATTGCTTTAAGCTGGATAATTAAACGCGCCTTCCCCACGGAACACTAAATCGCCACACGCACACGCCCATTTACGTGCCACGCCCACTCCGGTGATGAGGCCAACAAACTGCAGGCAAAGTTGAAGCTGAAAACCGAAGATAAAGCTGAAACCGAAGCCCAAAATGAAGCTGGTCATGTGCCATTTGGGTGAGCAAACTTTCAATCACGTAGCGTTTAATTTCCCAAAGAGAATTGTGCGGATAAGTGCCACGCCCCCAAGCATCCGCGGCCGCCGCCCGCCCCCATCTGGATGTGCGATTTTGGCGCTGCTGTTTGTGCCATAAAATTTAAAAATGGATGAGTACGAGTATTCTCTGTCTGTGAGGATTGTTCGTGAGGATTGCGTTGCCAGAACCGTTTCGCCCCATCGAATTTCTGGCTGTTGTTTCGATTTCGATTTCGGTTTTGGGTTTAGGGCTTTCTGATTTCGGCCCTGCTTTGGTTCTGGCCAAAATTCGGCATGTGAGCTGCAGCAGCTGCACGAGTGCATTCACTTATTCGGTTGTGCGTTGATTGTTGACGTTTCACGCGTGCAAACATCATAACATTCAGGCAAAGCGCACCGAAAGGCATTGAAAATATTTATTGAAATTTATTAACACAGCTGGAAATGCTTCCAAACCCTAAACAAAGTGTCTGCCTTGCTGTTTTAACTGGCCCTTGAAAAAACCGATTTAATTTATAACTTCCGTTTAGTCAAGCAATCAGTTTATGAATTTATACCTTGGAAATAGCATTAGAAAGTTGAATATCTGCGATGCAATAATCTCTTGCTTATTCAACCATTTTTGGCATGAATAAACGGAATTAATTTTAAAAATATTTGCTGTGCTAGATCCACACTTAATATCGTCTACTTAAGATATAATATGTTCAATATTTCCTCAATATAACTAAAATTTGAGATGAAAATGCTTTAGGTTTTTATTTACCTTCTGCATTTACTGTGTTAAGTCCATTCATTTCATTCAGCTGCTGGCCAGCCCGATTATTGCAATTTTTCTTCATTAACTTTTCCCGGAACTCATTGAGCTCTCAATAAACACTCACAAAAGTCTGCTGGCCGCTCTTTCAGGACCTCGGTGTATTCATGCCATTGACAAACGAAGGCCTTCCATCTGGAAGACCGCAGGATGGTTGTGCAAATGTAAAATGTTTGAATGAGGCTCGAGTGTGGCCAGAGCACGGTTGAGCGAATTGCTAAGGGCCGGCGCCCCATGAGTGTGACCACCGCTGCGATTGCAGCAAGTGTTGCAGTTGCCATTGCAGCCAGTTTGGTTTTGGTTTAAGGCAACGCTAACGAGCAAAAGTTGGGAGTTGCCTTAAATTTAGCTTTCATTCCTTTCTTCTGGTCAGTAGAGTTCTCCGGTAGAGTTCTCCTTCTACTTCAATCAGCAAGTTTTTCCCCGCGAAAACCCCTCTCACTCACTCGCTCTGCAGCTCCTAGCCGGCGAAAATTGCAACTTTTGTGTCAAGCGCTAAAATTACAGCGCAAAGAATGACGCAGAGGCAACAAAGCGAAAGAAGCTGCAGTTAAGGGGTGTAAAATGGGGCAGAGGGTTGGCTTTTAGCTCGGCTTTAAGAGCTGTCATCTCGTGCGTTGCCTGCTGTGTGCGTGGCAGCGTTTGAAATTACACCCAAAAGGACAATTAAGCATGAAGTATTTATGTGCCGACGCCTCGCCAGCTGAGGAACCGTGGCAGCAGCAGCAGCAACATCAGCAGCAGCAGCAACAGAAAGTGGCAGCGATGCGTTGCCATCATCCTGTTGTCGTCGGGGCGGCCTGAGAAATAATTTCATTATGCTTGCAACTTAATGCCAACTTACAGTTTTACAGCCTGGCAGCTTCTTCTTCATCTTTTTCATTACTGCTGCTGGCCGCATGACTTTGCTTTTAGTTCTTAGCCCTTTTTAGTTGCTGCCGGGGCGCAACAGGGGCAGAAACGGCAACAGCAACAGCAACACAGAAATCCCGAGCTGGACAAGCTCCTTGCCACTTCTCTCATCCACGGCCGACTTTATTATGCGAGCTCAGCACTAAATTTTATTGTCAGTTCATGTCCTGCTGAATTATGTAGCGCGGCAAGAGCAACAGTAACAGCAGCAACAGCAGCAACATCACCGAACCACAGATAGAAAAATATGGCTACATTTCAGGGGTACAATTTAATGAATATACTACAACTTCACTACAGACGATTAAGGAAGTGAGTGCAGGTAATACAAGCAATCATAGATAATTGAATATTTTGTTAGATACCATGAGCAGTTCTCATTTGCCTGTGGGATCCCGAGAGGTACTCCAATTGCCACAATCATTTCTCCCCGTGTAAGCGCATAAAGTCGGCCCGTAAGCACGACAGCATTATCATTGTAATGCATTTTGCTTAGCTCTGACTTGACTTTTATGCATTCGCGAGCACTCAACAGGCCGGCAAAGGGCGGACAACTAACGTTCTGGACCTTATTAAAACCCATCAAAGCCGGAATCCGAACCGCGGACAAAGCGGGGGGGAGTGGGGATGGATATGTGGGGGTGAAGGAAAAGGTCGAGGCGCGAAATGCCTTAATTAACATTTGTCACTCCGGTAACAAAGCCGAGTTCGCCGAGACTGATTTTGCACACAGGCGCGTAAATTGAATTGTGCATTGACCTGATTCGCAAAATGGAATGCAGAATGGGTGTGGGAATGGGATAGGGATTGGGATCGGGATCGGCCTGGCAGAGCACAAATTTAAGCATATTTAGTAAACAATTTTAATTAAATGCCAGGCCGCAGCCGAGTACGCAGCACCGAGCACCGAAACAAAAACTATGCACATTAATTTGCGGCATTTTACTTGGAGCTCCAGAGCTGCCACCGCCAACCACACCAACTTTTTAATTCAATCCTCTCAAGCAGCCGAACTTCGGCCCTTCAAGGGATGCGATGGCGGCCTCTTGTACATGCAATTTAATTTGACAAATTTGCTGAAAATAGTTTCGAGCAAACGAAAGAACGAGCCAAGCTGAAGAAAAAAAAACCTGACCAATGGAAAAAAAAAAAAAAACAAAAAAAAAAATGGAAGAGGAAAACAAAAGTTGACTCCGCAAACATTCTGTTCCACTTGGGACTTTGGCTAGCTCATTAAATTTTCCATTCCATTTTTTGAGCTCTGCTTTGGCTGCGTTGTGTGCAACAAAATGTTGCCATCGGCCAGCGGGAATCCCCGGAGCCTTTGGCCCCGGCCAAAAGCAATCAAAAGTCAATGGGCAACACTTAAAATGTCGATGCGGGCGCAACATTTTTTGCAGTTGATTTATTTATTACATCGGAGGCGCTCAACGACCGCGAGAATGGGGCGGAGAGTCTTTTGCCCCCCGGGACGATTGCATTTTCGGATGGTTTTGGTTTGGGTTTGGGTTGGGTTTCGACCACGCGAAGGATCTTTAAGTCAATGTGTCTACCTTGGAGTCACTTGCGTTTGCCGGTCACGATTTGAGGGAATTTTTTATATTAGGCCCTCTCTCGTTTATGTGAAAATTATGTGCAACATACGAGGGTGCAGCTGGGGAAACTGCAACATTTCAAGTGACAAACCTGGTCGCCTGGTGGCCCTCTGTCCACGTACTCAAGCTCTCAATAACCAGCCAGGCTGCCAGGCAGCCAGGCATCTAGGCAGCCAGGGCGTGAAATCCAGGCACGTAATTTTAAATGGCTTTTACTGGCGGCAGTCAACTTAAACTTTTGCGCGGTACCCGGCATTAGCCGACTGCCGGTGACAGTCTGTCCGTCCATCCGCCCGTCCTTCTGGTTGGACGTCCGGAAACGCTGTCGATGGCAGTGTTAAATGCAGCTGCCACACACACGCAGACACAACCACACACACACACGGGGTAAGTGGCAAGTGGCAATATGAGACGCCGCTGCCCGCAGGCGATGCGGCAAGTGCGAAGGCAACGCCACTAACCGCAATGTTAACGGCCATATTAATGGCACCTTTTTTGAG
Organism: Drosophila yakuba; assembly: GCF_016746365.2. Classification (NCBI taxonomy): domain Eukaryota; kingdom Metazoa; phylum Arthropoda; class Insecta; order Diptera; family Drosophilidae; genus Drosophila; species Drosophila yakuba. Next base: position 4,851,210 of record NC_052528.2, on the reverse strand, counting down.
GCACCCAGTCCCGGGGCCCTTAACCCATGGCAGCCCTACCGCAAGAGGGTGTGTCTGGGGTTACAGCTGCTTGACTTTGATTGCACGCCTCATCAGAGTTGCGCCGTGATTTCCGACTCCTCCACTCGGCCACAAATAAAGGCCTTCAAACGGACCACGTTGCGTATGAGTGATGTGAAGTATATGAACTGGTCAGCAGAAGAAGTGGAAGAAGTGGGTGCCAAGTGTCAGCTGGAAATGAAAGTTTCTTATGATTACAATGTATTTGTGAAACTGTTCTCGCAGATTGAGTTGCATGATAAGGAATTTCGATTTCAAACAAAAAATTAACTGGTAATGCCAAGCAAATACTATTGACTAACTTAGTTAATGTTAAGTGGATCTTTTATTCTATAGATCATTAAAAATGTGTGTCACCAATAAATCTAAAACAATTTTTCAAGCTCCGCATGCCGAGCTGTGCTTAAACTGAACTTTCGGTTGAATGGATCTGCATTTTACGTTTGAACATTTGTCTGCTGGGAGGATAATCAACCATTCAAGTGGCAGCCAGCAGCCGGCAGCCGCGGACCCCGAATCAAAATCTAGAGTCCAAAGTCCAGGGAGCAGCTACAATTCAACATTCAATTCACCTTGAGCGAACTTTTGGCCGTGCCGCCGTCGAGTGCATCATTTGTTATGGCCCAAACGTGGCTAGACAAGACAATGCAGCACATATGTATATGTATGTAGCTATTCCATATCCAGGCATATATACAGATATATATATAACTGATTCTGGAGCCCAGGAAGCGAGTGCCTAACCAGGAGAACGTGACGCGTCACCGCCGTGGGGCATGCAAAGTGGATGCCTATGAATTATGAATCGAAGTCGGAATGTGAATCAGTTTTTGAGCCGGAATGCATTCCGTATGGGATGCTGGGCTACGGGGATCGTCGGTTAAGTGGGGCTAAGAGGCGGTTTTAGCCACATCTGCTGCCAATAAACGTGGAGGCCAGCGCACTATAATTTGCGGCAATGATAGCTGCGGGCGTGTTTTATTCCCGGCAGTCAGCTTTTTGGGTTCGTTGTTCCTTGTTCGTCTGTGCAACATATGCTCATCAAAAAGAAGTTAATTTCTGTGTTCCCTTGTCCGTGTGTGCGTGCTGTTCTTTCTCTCTCTCTCTCTCTTCCTGTGTGTGTATGTGTGTTGCTCTGTGCTTGTGTTTGTCTTGTGTCGACTGACATTAAGCTGCTTGTTTGCACAACATCTCAAAGGACAACGGCAAGCCAACAATCAGCCAGGAGCCAGTCAAGTCTTGTGCTTCCCCTTCTCCCCTTCTACCACGCTCTCCATCTCAGCCTTCTCTATATATAAATGTATTTATATATATATCTCCGAATGTGTGTGTGTATAATCCCAATGCAACTTGAGCCAAAGATGGGGACAGGCTGCCATTGGAGCTTGTCTCCTTCGCCTCTGTTTCTTTTCCGTTCTTTTTTTGATACTCTTGCTGAGGGTATGTTAGCCTTAACCCGATATCTTGTAGTCTACATATATATAAAATATATAAGAATTATAAGTAGTATGGTAAAGGTGGCCGAAAGTTGGCAATGAAAATATCACTTTCTTGAACAATTAAACCATAAACCTCCTAGTTCAAAACATATTGTTGCATGCTTTTGCACACTGTTAAAAGTGATTTAAATGATCTTAATGAATTATTTAGTAATTATTTGGGATCTTAATGCTAGTCAGTCTTTCTGTTGCCAGTAATAGAGACATATAAGATTCGGCTTGCTGCAGTTCAGCCTGATATTTCCGTTGTTTTTTGCGAGTCGCCTTTGTTTTGTCCTTTTGAGTTGCTACTGGTGCTGCACTGCTTTTATTATATGTTGCATGTATCCTTAAGGGAAGTTAATTAAATTTACTGACCATGCTATTAAGCAAACAGAGCTTCTGTTTGCAGACATGCTGCATCTTCCCGATCCGCCCGCGTCCCATAAACCCATTCCATCGCTCTCCATGTGCAACAGGGATAATACTCAATTAAGCATAAAGCAGTTTGGTCCGCATGTGTTTAAGTGTCACGAGCAAATACGCTCCGTCTCGTCCTCGTCCTCGTCTCGGTTTCTCAGTTTCAACTTGCCGGTTTTCAGTTGCCAGTTACTGGTTTTCCGCTGCCATTGCTCCTCCTCCGGTCCAGCTCCTGTCCAGCTCCGGTCCCACTCCCCATATGGCCAAGTCCCGGCTGAAGTTAATCGAATGAGCCAGCAACAACATCCACATCCAGCTGGACGAAAGTAGACGTGGATTTAATTACGTTGGGCGGCGACTTCGTTAAATTGAATTTACTGCATCGATGGCAGTGCATAAAAATACAATCAGCGTTATGGCAACAATCGCTTGACCTCATTCTGGGCCAAGAAGTAGGCAAATATCCCTTTTTAACCCTGAAAATTTGTAAGTCGGTTTGCTAAGTTTAGGTAATTCGAGTACTTCCAGGGCTGCAAACTTACTTACCTTCCAGCATTAATACTATTTGTATCCAAACAGATCGAGCAAAAAGCGCAGAAAAATAAAACAATGACAAAAAATGGAAATAATTGGACTCCCACTTTTTATTTAAATGAATTTAATTTAATACCTGATTAAACGTCTCAAAGAAAAGAAAAAATGGTTCAAAAAGCTGTTATAATAAATTAAAATCGGAAAAAAAGTACTATATATTATTTATTCCTTCATCCATTATTTATATTAATATCAATGATTTTCTACAAAAAAATAAAAAACTAATTAGAGAGTATTTAACGGGTTTTTTTTAAATTAAATATGCACTTTTAAATTGGATATCGATTTCGCTTCATTTTAACTGAACGATTCTTGACAAGATTCCAAGCGATTACAAGTCAACAAGTCTCTGGCCTTAGACAAGCACATCCATCAGTTATCCAAATGGAGAGAAACACGAGTGGATTATGTTAATTGCCAGCTTGAAAGTTTTAGTGTAAACAGAATAGTACTTATATGTAATTAATAGTGTGTGAAGAATTTGGAAATGCGAGACATGTTGGCAATTGATGCTCAATATCACTTATTCAGGTCAATGGCTCAAGTACATTTGCGGAAATGCAGCATCCCAGCATCCCCGGCAATACGTAAGATTGCGTGCTGCTTAGCAAGCTTCCGTTCCATTCCATTTCGTACCAATTTCCGTTCCATTTCCATTCCCCACTCGCCCCGCAAGGCACACACACAACACACATTGAAATGACCAGTACGAAGTTAAATGCAATCAGCATGGCAAAGGAAAAAGTTTCTATTTTGATTTTTTCTTGGCACTTTAAACTTTGGCCATGCAGCGTACATATTTATTTGTGTTTTGTTTATTTTATCTATGCTTCGTTACACACCAGCTCAAACTCGCACACCCGCACACGTACACACAGCTCGCCCACTTAGATGTTTACAGAATTGCACTGTTTTAGCCAGAGTTCGGGGGCTCTGAGCCAAAGTGAACTGAACTAAACTGAACTGAACTAAGCTGAGTTGAGCAGGACCGAAACTAAACTGAAACGAAAAGAAACGAATCGGAGCGAATGCGAATGTGAATGTGAATGCGCACCCCTGACGAAACGTAGGAAAGTCTACTTACGAGCAGAATTGGCCATTTGTGCAATTGCTCTGCCTGAGTGAACTTGCCTATTTTGGCATGACGATACGATGGCAGCTAGGACACAAAAGCACTCGGCACAGAAAGGGTTCCCCCACCAATACCAGTACGCAGTTAGTGGCTGCACTGAAAACAAACTATGCATACATGTACTTATTGATTGCTTATCAATTTAATGGATTTTTATCCCTTGGAAAGCTATTGACAAGTGAATTTCCAAATATTATATTTGATATGCCTTTTTAATAATTTAAATTTCTAGAAAATAATAAGCTTGAACTGGATCGTTGCAGGTGGGACTATTTCTCTTAGTGATTGAGTGCTTTAAGGCCACGGTATCAGCCCGCCCACAGCGGTCTGTCTGCAAAGGTCCTTGGCAAAAAGTTAACTCGCTGCGACGGCGACTGCTGTTTATTTAAATGTATTCCCTTACACATACACACACATGCACACCTTGGGGCCAGCTGCTCCCCTGCAGCCCCCATTTCTCATTTCCCAGCCCCCATCCCCCTAGGTGCTGCACAACTCACTTTGCCCCGCTGCTGCCATGAATTATTTAGTTTGCATTGCGCTCGAGTGAAAGTTGCTTGAAAATTTAATTTCAAGATTTTTGCTACCCGCTGCCAAAGCATTTCGCCTTCGAGTCCTTCGCTCGCTCAGAACTCGGTTGATTTTGAAAGGGCCAAAATGGCAAATGCACTTTTTGGTAAATAAATAACACACGGGCCAAATGAGATAGAAAGTCAGCTGCAGTTGGCAAATTTATTTAGGAAATCAATGAGCAAGCCATGAAGTTGTCTGCGTCGACAACTTTGGGTCCGGAATGTCATTACGTCCAAAGACACACGGCCATAATTTGAATCAAGAGTCAGCTGAGGAGGTGGAGGTAATCGAATAGGCAGAACTCTGCAGGCAAACCGAATCAGGAAAATTACTTCGACAACTGCCAGGGAAATATCAAATATTCTGCCTGGATCGAGTGCACTTCGTTTTCGTTAATGGCGGCTCATAAAAGGTCCTGCCCAGGCCCGAAACTGAGGTAATGCACTAAGCCAAATGAGGCCGAGTCTGAGCCAAAGAAATGCCAGCTCAATTGTCTAGGCGTAATTTCCATGTACAAGGGCCCACAAGGACAATCCCTCGACAAAAGCTACCACCACCACCACCGAAATCCCAACTTTCAACTCACGGTCCCTACAAGCAGCAGCGACTGCTTTTGTGTATTAAAATTCAATTTTCAAACGACGCATGACGTAAAGGGGTGTTTATGTTTGCGCTGCCAACAAACTAGTCAATGCAACTAACCAACTTGCTGAGGGTGGAGAGTGGGTGAGTTGCTGAATGCCCTGCAATACACATCCTGAATACCCTACATCGAAAGGGATACACGGTAATCTGCTGTCCAGCTCAAGACTCGTTTGGAAATCGGTTACTTTCAGAGACTTTCAGCCTTGCACTGTACAAAACAAAGTATTAAATTTAAATGTATGTAAGTGATTATTTTTAAATTAAGCTAAAATCTTTTTAAAAAAATAAAGTTTTTTATGTATGTTTACTACACTCAATGTTTTAACCATTGCCTTACAGTTCGTTGAAGATGAATAAATACCAAAAATGGTTCAATGAAACAAAGAACTCTGGCATCATTTGAAATGCATTTCTTTTCGTGCATAACTGCTCCGACTCTGACAGGACGAAATCAATTTGGCGGTGCTCGTATGTGCTGGCAAATGTTGACGCTGCGGCCAGTGCCGGCGCATATTGCTCATCCGCCACGTGGAGCACATAATAAGGCATGCGGCTGTGCGCGCTGCGCAGCGCTGCGAATTGGATTAAAGCGACAGCAAGGCACAGCTGCACTAAGCATAATGAGTTCAACTTGGAGTTTTGCAATACAAGGGACTTGTGCGGAGTTCGCCGGCGGCATTTGGAGAACATCAAAGGCATAGTTAAACAGTTTTTGCCAACCTGAACTCAACTCAACCCAACCCAAGCCAAACCAACCATCCTAACCAAACCAAGCCAAACCCAACTTTCCATCCCGTTCCCGCCCCGCTGCGCCGTCCACTAATTTGTGTGTGTACCTTGAGAGTCTTTACCGCCAGCGATTCCAACGATGCTCAGTGCTCATATTTCATAAGTCGGCTGATGCTGCTTCTGCTGCTGCTGTTGCTGCTGCTGCAACCTCACGACTTTTGACATCAAAGCTGTCTCATGTTTGGGATTTTAAATAATGCTGCCTCGAAAATTGGTTTCGCATTACTCAACACTAACGTTGATGTCGACACGGGTCCCAAGCGATGCCGGCGCATCGACAGCTGGTCCTGCTGCTCCTTATATACATATATATCCCATATATTCTATATGTGTATGTATGGTGCGGCCCCAACCAGCCACACCCCCTTTCGACAACATCAGGCGCATACTTTGCGCAAGGTCTTCAAAGTGAATTTCACCAAAGATGTGAAAATATGTGTGCTAAATTATTAAAAATGTTTTTGGCAGCATATCCTGTTAGTGAGCATAGCTATTTCTCATGCAGGACGACAGGAAGGATAGCTGGTTGCCTGAATGGCAGGGCAGGGCAGGACCCAAAGCTGAAGTTCTGTCGTTACATCGTTGACTGGCAAAAATATTTTCGAATAAATTTTTCAAATCGCTTGCAAAGCCATCTTCACATCGTCATTCCTGCCCCTGCCCTTCCACCAGCCGGCTTGCCTTGTCCACTGGCATTCCAGGTGAAGGTCAAGCTGCATTCCTCCACCGCCATCTGTCGCAGAAGAAAAAGAAATGAGAGTGCGACAGGCGCATCTGCATGGAAAGTTGCACATTTTTATGCCGCTTAAGCGCAGAGCGAACACTTAGTGGCCATTTGGCTAATTTTTCAGCAGTACCCACTCCGAGTTACCATGCTAAAGCATCTGCTGCATTTGCCTGCCTAGCGATGGTCAAGAAAAAATAATAAAATTCATAAATAGTTTCGTATTTAAAATGTTATTAACAAGTCTTAAACACGACTTCAAAGGAAGCAGAACGTACATTGGATAATTACCTAATTTTAGGAAAATTTATGATGCAATAAATCAAAGGCTGGTCCCACTTAAATAATATAAGGAGCGAGATAAACATGTAACACACTGTTATCCCATCTCTAGATAGTTGTACGCCACGGGAGGCAACTTTAAGTAACAAGTTGACCTTAAAGTTTTGCGGGCTTAGCTTGGGCAAGGGCGTCATCTCAGCTCGGCTTTACAACCCCGTTGCCAGCAAAGTTTCAGCAGCGCATAAAATTTACGTAGCAATTGCAGTGCACTTGAGGCGCACCTGTCCCCGAAAGGAAGTCGGAGGTAAGAAGGAGTCTTCCGGCGCAGGAGAGCCCGGGACTCACACACTCACCCAGTTGGCCACATGGGGAATGCGTGTGTTTTATTTTTGGCTGCGCTTTTCAATTAGAGACGCCCACTTAAAGGCTCGTGTGTCGTCGGTGTTTGGCAACCGCAGGAACAATGTAACTGCCAGTTCTGGGTTTGTTTGCCCAACTCCAGTCAAAGGTAGCGTGGAAAAGGAGGGGACGAGCTGGTGCATACACAGAAAGAAACATTTAATCCTTTGAATTAAAAAATGAATAAGCACAAAGAGATTCTAGTGTGCCCATGCAACCAGAAACGGCACAGTGTGACCATGCAATCAAAGAATTGGGGATATGTAGGGCAAATAAATGAAATCAAGTTGAGTGATTCCAATGAATTGTGAAGGAGGTTTTGGAAAAATATGTGTACTTAAAGCACTTCAAATAACTATGAAAAGTATATATTTTTTGTTCGGTGCCGTAGGCTTTTTGGCAAGGCATCAAATTGTTAATTGTGTGTAACAAAGTTATGAGCTCAGCTTTGCCACCGCCCCTCCTCGCCATCAGTCCATTGCGGTTGAGCCTGCCAAAAAGGAGCGTTTGGGAGAACGCTGTGCCAAGAAATTTTAAACCAGTTCAAACAAGGTTCAAAACAAGCCATAAACAAAATAAAAAACGAAAAGGGAAACAGACAAAAAATGGGGGAATGAAATGGGAGCGAGGGGGGGCTGGGCAACCAAAGACGTAAGAAGAGACATAAACAAGCGTCCGGCAGTCGAAGCGAAAAGAACAAAGGAACGACAGCGGCCGGGCAGGAGGAAAATCCAAACTAGGTGTGTACTTAAATGGCAAAAGAAATGCGAGCGGAAACACATAAAGCACGCCAAGGAGCAGCGGGAAGGCTGCGATGGTGGAGAAGGTTGCGATTGGGAAGGTTGGGAACACTGGGAAGCCAGGATCTGCGTCCTGCAGACAAACTTCCGCTGGAGGAAATTTTATGCAGGGCACGGCAAAAGGATGCGCAGCGCTTAAATAATACATGGATGCCATGTTGATCCTGCTTGGTTAAGGTGCGGTCGGTAAATGTCTTATAAGGAAGTTTGCCGCCATTCCCCCAGCCCCTCTCTCCATCACTCTCCCTCGCCACTATATTCCCCTATCGGAACAATAAAGTTAAGGCGAAACCAACCCCGGAGAAGGACGCAGACTGACCGTCTGGGTTAATTGTAAGCCATTGTGAGGCATTGTGAGGCAAGTGGTTTACCAAGCGGTTGGCGTGCATTGTGGCTGGCTTATGAAATACGAAGCTGAGAAGTTAATTTCTGTCTTCAGTCCTTGATGAGCTGGATTCCGCGGACTGCGACTTACACGCGTTGGATTTCATTGCATACTAAGTAATCAGCTTCAACGTATAGGCATCCGTTAGATATTGTTTACTACATTTGTGTAGTTATTTAATACCGTGTTTAATATTATATATTTTACTAATTTTAAAAGAGGATTTGATTCATTTTTTGGAACCGAAAGTAACCATAAAGTTAAAATTACACGTGAGTGATTCCGATGGCGACAACTGTCATTTACCCTTGAACTCCAGCTGAGTGCAGGCATAATTATTCACCGACTGCACTTGATTCAGTGCCCGTGAATGCCGTGAAGCCATGAAAATCACGGCAGTGTGGGTCGGCATGCCCAATTGATGACCCTGACCATAGGCACTGGTTTGCAGGTTCGCTGACGCGGACCTATTTCTGCCCTCTGAATCTGAAATGGACGTGGAATGCGTGATTACTGGAGCACGATGGGCATTCACGGGCCATGTCTGGGTCAATTAGTCAGCTAACCAGCGGATGGTGAAGTTGGGGGATGGGAATGGGAATGGAAATGGGACTGCGAATGGGAATGGCAATGTGAGTACCTGTGTACATACTGTGTATGTCGGTGCGGGCGAAATTAACATTTGGAAGCGTGCGAATTGCCGGCGGTTCATCGACTATGCAGGCGAAGCCGCAGACGCTAATTCCACATGCATAACGGTGGCTAAAATCCCTGCTCCGGCGTTCCGGAGGATTTTCAGTCAACGAATTCGCACACTTGGCACGATTATGTAGCCGTCGGGCTCAAGGACATGCGAGTGGTCGGGTTCCTGTTGTTTGCCATCCTGACCGACATCAAATGTCAACGGCAGCGTTCTGTAAATGCCAATATCGGGCGAATCGAGATGAATCAGGCAGTCAGGCAGTCAGGCAGTTAAGTGGGTCACACCGCACCCATGCGAAGGCATCAATCAAGTGCAGGGGTCCCGTCCCGAACGCAAATTAAAAGACAATTTATGCCAATGTCATCGCATAGATGTTTGCAATTAATTAGGCACACGCCTCCTGAAATATGCATGAAAAATTATACCCGTCTCATATCCACGTATCCGCATGTGTGACATTTTCACGGAAAGCTAACCTCGATGCGTGTGTATTTCCACTTTGGAGCGAAATTAATGTCCGCCGTGTCCACGGAGCTTTGACCCCTATTACACTGGCAAGTGGGTGAGAGTGGTGTGAGGAGCTATACTTGGTATACTTGGATATGTTATCCTTTTTTTGGGTTGGTCCGCGCTTCCTTTTTTATTTCGAACCGAAAACGTCACCGACTGGGGAACCCGTATGGCTCATTAAACCCACGGTTTGGAAAAGTGGAAAAGTCATGCTTCCGGCTAATTGTCCTGGCAACGTCCCTTATAGCTCATCACCTGGCCACCCGAGCATTATTTAAATGAAGGCTAATTGTAGGCGGTTGTGGAATAAAAAGCGATTTAATTAACACTAAACTAAGTGATTCACGTGGACGTGCATTGGAAAGGAGGAGCTTCTTTGGGGTTAATGTGGAGCATGACATGGAAATTGGCTCATCTAATATGAGTGATGCCATGATTGTGACGTTGTGATATAGGTTGAAATATTAGCATAGTTAAGTGTAGAGAAAAGAGATAGTAAGAGTAAGCTATTTATAATATCCTGATCGTTCTGTCTGCATTAAATTAAGTTTTTAGGTTTATAGTCGGCATATTCGATACCAGCACTACACCCATTTCAATAATTTTCACGCTGAGCAATATCAGTTCCTAGAAGTGCCAGTGCCCGGAAATAGATTATCCTGAACGTTCTCGTCCTTTTAAAGCCTCTGAGAATGTTTTCCGAGTTTTGGAGCGTACCATGTGCAATCAGAGCCAGATGATCGAACCGGAAGTGGCACATCGGCGGTGCTAACAAGCGCATTGACCAAATGGCGGCCGTTGTCCAGTGGCCATTTTGCAGAAGAAGAGAGAGAGAAGGAGAGTGGCGCAAACAACAATGATGTCAACAGCATTTAAGAGCGGAAGCGGCGGGCAAACAGCCGACGGGTTGGAAGTATAGGGAATGGATTTGGGGTAAGGGGTATCGGGTAGGGGTAAGGGGTATCGGGTAGTGGAGGTCTGGCAACGAGCTGATGGCTGTGCATTAACATTTAAATTAACGTTAGCTCGGGCACACGTTTGGCTGCACTGCCATTCATTTGCAGCCTCCTCTCGATACGCAGTCTACCTTTGTCCCCACTTTGCTCCTCATTGCACTTGCTCTTTGAGCGGAGTCTTCGTCCCTGTTTTTCACCATTTTCCTCCGCTTTTCCGCTTCTATTTTTTGCATTTTCGGTCTGCGCCTTCTGCCTGTTTATATTTATGCCGCTTTTAGTGCAAATGAGTGTACGCCTGAGTTCGGTCAGACATTGTTGTTGTTGCTGTCGCTTGTCGCTCGCCCGTTGTTGATTTTAAATCTGTGCACTGACAACGGCCAATAACAGAAACTGCGGAGCTCAGGAGCCTGCAGTATCGCACAGTGTCCTGAAACCACAATACCTGCGGTAATTCGAGGCCTCTACGCAACTGTTTTCAATAAAGGTTTCGTATATGTTGGCTCTTTTCTGCACGGGGATTAACTGCAAACGACATCTTTGAATACAACACTTTTATTTAACGTATAAGTATCTCAGATCATTAAAAAACCCTGAAGAAGTGAATTTCGCACAACAAATTCAACCAGCTTCACAATATAACCCATAATATGTTTTATTAGCAGACCCATCTTCGCATAAGACACCATTCCATGAGAATTTAAGGAAAGGTAAAAACTATCGGGGAGTTCGAGCTTCCACCCACTGTTAACTTCTGGCGGGGGCGACTTCACTTAGGCACTTTAGCAAATTGGCTGGCCAATTGAATGCATTATCAATTACGCTTCGCCAAACAGGCATTTAGACGGAGAATTATGAGTGGGTGGGTGCACTGAGATAAATTGCTGGTCGATGGTGGTGGTGGCGGTGGTGCTGGGTGCATTTAAAGCGGAGTGGGGAGCTTCGAGTGGCAGTTGGAGGTTCGGATGGAAATTGGAGTGGGATTGGGATTGCGAGTGGAAATGGGAGTAGAAGTGGACGAGCACACGTTCGCACAAAAGAAGCGGCTACAACTTTAATGAGCTGGCTGTCGTGACATAAGCGATGTCGAATTGGGGCTTTTGGTGGGTTAAGGCTGGTTAGCCAGCCCCTTTTTGAAGTGGTGCCATAAGGACATGCCGGGCCACAATCCTTAGAGCCCGCATGAGTATCACTATCCCCACTTCGCCTGGGGAATCCTGCTGTAACAGACTTACGCAGGCCACAGGAGTCGTAAAAAAGTTTTATGTTATTTTTATGGTGATGACAATTGCGTTTGCGTTCGCGTTCGCTTGTGTTGGTGGGCACACACACGTATATGTGTGTGTGTGCGGGTGTTATTGTTGCTTACTCAACATGCATTTATGCCCACACAAACACACTGAGTAACACAATCTCGAGCGAGCTTCCTTGTTTATGGCGCCCTCGCGTGCTGGCGATGCCAACTTTTATTCAAGAATCCGCTCTTTTTGGTTTAAGAGTCCCTCTGTCTTATCGCCCTGTCTCTTTCTGCCACTCTCCTGCCGTCTCTTTCGCCTTTTGCCTTTCCGACTGCCCGCTTTCGTTCCACTTGCGCGCAGTGCAAGTGTCAAATTATTGGCTGCAAGCGAAATCCATACAAATTCGATACACTTCAAGTGCACTTGCCGCCAGTTGCCAAAAAAAGGAGAAAAGTGAGTGTGAAGGGGAAGTTATTCTATACCGTGGCAAAAAGAGCGAGCTGGCGGTAGCGGAAGGAAATGGAGATGGAGATGGCTGCGCTTGCACCTGCGGTCGTTGTCGCTATTCTACACCGAGAGAAATATTGCTTCTCCCCATGCACTTGCCGAAAAAAGGTTAAGAGCTCATTTGTTTTTGAATGGCCAAACTGGTTGAACCATCTATTTGCGCAAGCTGACTGATTTTTCGATGATACTTAGCTTTCACTATTACTTTCTTTATTACTGAACACACTTTCAGACTCCTTCCGAAACTCTATAGATTTATGCTTTAAGTACAAGCTGACTTAGTAATTCCATTTAGTCCACTTCCAAAAGTTTCACATTGCAGTGCACTGCCTGATGCCATTGGCAGTGAGCAGGCAATTTCGGCATCGAAATCAGACAAGTCTGGTAAGCGATACCAGAGCAGTCCCTTTGGTTTGGGGCAGCTGCCAAGCCGAAGCATTTAAACGTGCCACATTTGCATGACATCACACAAAGAACCACCCAGCCACACCCCTCGTTGCGCCCCTTTCAGGCCAACTTGGCAATCTGATTTTGCGATTTTTGCCGCGCCTCTGGATTAGCACCTCTAAGCTGTTTAGCCAGCCAGTCGGCTACTGCAACTGCAGCCGTGGGTGGCAACTTTTGTGGCAATCGGCAGATGTCTCCGCTGCGAGAGCCGCAAATCCCCCATCGGAATGCCTGAAGAGGACTTATAAAAAGCGAGTTTGGCATAAAGACGCCAAAAGTTGGTCATAGATAAACTGATTTTTAACGGCAGAGGCTGGACAAGGAATTAGGTTCCTCCAAGTTGAAGAATTTAGTTATGTACGTTGAACTTTGAGAGAAGTAAAAGGGTACACAAGATTCTTTAAAAGTTATGTATTATGCAGGGCTATGTATTTTCAATCTACCCGATAGTATCTGATAGTCTAGGCATTATATTTGTAATTTAATATAATATTAAAACAAATACACCATAGTAATTTTGTCTTTAAATAAATGCTTGGTAGGGATAACCTTATACTTAAGACAAAAGAATATGAGCTCTAAGCAGCCAGCAGATTTTTGCCAGACTTTGGGATCCAAGTGCTTTGGAAGGCTAACAACGCCCTCGACTGCCTTGGTTTGCATTTGGGCTGGGCTGGCTTGTTAGCCAGGCTCTATCGGTCCGTGGATCTCTGTAGTTCGAGCCCCGTTTTATTTGCCCTATTTGGGAGCCACCCTATTCCCATATTCCCATCGCCACCCACCACCCCCTCTTGGCCATTCTGTGTGCCATTCTGTGGGCTTGTCTGCAGTTGATGTCATTGTCATTGGCACTCGCTGGATGTGTGTTATCTTGGGGGCCAGACATTCAAAGGACGAAACACCAAACCACCCAAGCCCCCAAAGCCACCCAAACCAGCCATCGCCCAGCTCTTTATTATTATCCATTTTCGGTGGGAGTCGTGGCTAAAGCGCTCCATAATCGTTATGCTGCAAATATTATGGCAAATGACAGTCTTTGCTTGTAATCATAATTTTCGTGTTGCTACAGTTGGAAAGGGCACGCCTCCTTGAAAGCCAGCCGCCGACTGCAGCCATGTACGCCCCCATTTGCGTATGTGAACATCACATGTTTCTCGAGCTTGTCATCCCATCGCCGGAATTTGTCTTTTCAGTTTCCCACACACTTTTCACAGTTTTTCCCACACGTTTTCCGCTGCTTTTCCTTGTCGTGTCTAATAATATTGATTTGGTGGCAATTTTGTGGCGTCTAAAACGAAAGAAATTGCATTCGTGCACTCCCCGGGTGGCTGGCGCTAAAAGCGCCTTGGGTCTTTCTGACTTTAAGGATGCACACCATCACCATTTTCCGAGCCCAACACGTTGCACGAGCACTCCTGCAATACACAAGCACTCATATGCCAGGCTGAGCTGAATTCTGCCTGTAATTTATACAAAAAGCGACTGCAGAGCCAGAGCGTTGTTTCCAAATGAACTTGGGGAAGAGACCTGTCTACGAAAAAGTGGCGAATAAAATGTGCTCTATGTAGCGTATTTTGGGTTTTAACGGTTTGGTCCTTAAAGCAAAGAGCGCCCAAAAGCATGCTATCATTTATAACACTTCAAAAGTGGGGATTCCCCACTGGGAATGCATTCATTCTTAGTATATTAAGTAACAGTTCTGGAGTTAAAAATAGTCCTTTGAGAGGTATTAAAGTTAACATGTTTATAAAATCGAAGCTTACTCTGATAGGTAGTTTCAATACATTAAAGTAAAATAATCATTTTGAGGATTATTGAGTTATTTAAAAAAAGGACAATGATAAGATATATATGTATTCAATAAAGTAACAAACTTTCGTTACTCAGTTTCTTTTGAAATACCAAACTTTATGCATATCTTTAAAATAGGTTATCAAAGCAGTGTGTAATTTACCTCAATTGTCGTAATTGCAGGGTAGCAAGCTGGTCATCAATCCTTCCTGTGTGTTTACCTTGCATGCTGGCACCCCCAACCCACTCCCTACTCCCTCGCCGCAGGACTCCTAGTTAGCTGATGCAAGTTGGCCGAGGCAGGAAAATCAGCAAAATAAGTTAACATGCCGGGCGTGTTGAGCCACTTTGACAACCTACAAATGTTGTGCAGGGCACAGCAGCCACGGCTCCACATATCAGTAACAAAAGCAGCAGCAGCAGCGGCGGCAGCAGCAACATACAACATGTCTGTCGAGGGGTGGGAAACCTCCACCCCCCCTTCGGGAAAGCGGGAAAACTTTTTAAAAGTCATATTCCCTGCGCACCGCTCGCAAAGTGGTTTGAACTTTAGAAACAATTTTGATAAAGATGCAGCGGGCAACTTGTGGCCACGGAAAGGGAAAGGAGTGGCGGCAGTGGCTGGCTGAGGAAGCTTTGCAACGATGCACCCTTAGATTTCTCGCAGTGCATTGCTCTCGGCCCCTCTACATTGTGTGTGTGCGTGTTTCTGTGTGCAGGTCATGTATGTAATTAGAAGTTTCGCTGCAGCAGAAGCAGCAAAAGCAGCAGCAGCACAACAAAATCAAGAAAATGAAGAAGATGAAAAGTTTTTCAACCTTCGGTTCGTTTCGTCCTTTCGGCCTTTGGGTCTCTTCAGGATTCAGGATCTGGACTTTGGAGTTGCACGGAAATAAAAGAGTTACGTCTGCGGGCCAAAATTAAGAGAAACGGGCTCCAAAAGGACGAAGCCAAGTTGCTTGCACTTTTGTCGTTGGCCATCTTTCACCGGGCGTCTGCCATGTGAGCCATGTGTGTCTGTGCGAATCTTCATTAGCAGACAGAAAGACCGAAAGACTGAAACAAAGTCTAAGCGATTTCCCATTCAAACTTCTCAAAAACAAAGTTTTGCGAGCGGGAAAAAAGAACATTGATTTAAATTCAGGACAGCACACTTTCTGGCTGACCCGAAAATGACTGACAATCCAATTACCCCCGGCAAATTGTGATTTACTATAAGCACGCTCCACGATCCATAAACACATAACCACATATAAGCAGGCTTAATGCAGACGAAATGCCAAGGGCCAGGACACTTTTGTTGATGCCAGCTACCATAAAATATAATTAAAAATTAATACACCAACTTGCGCCGTCGGGGCTTTAATGTCATTTATGCAGATTGCCAGCGATTGGAGTTGTCGTCTATGGCACGGATGCCATAGACTGCTGGTCAACCCGATCCCGTGGGGCTAATGATGTGAACTGTTTGCCGAATGCCGCCTGCAATCACAAAAGATAAATATATGCAGTGGACATATGTCCATATGCCAGTGGACAGGCCAAAATCAACATCATTTAAATGCAACAACAGCTTTACAGTGCCAACCTCCATTGAAATGATAGCGATTTATATTTATTTTTTTTGTAATTTTTTCTATATTTCAGTTTTTTTGGGATTTTTTATTTTTTTGCTTTGTTCACAGAAATTCTCATCAAAATATCAAGTTACGTACAATAATAGTTGTCATACGTGGAAAAATGCCTTCGGTTTATACTTATACAAGAATAAAAATAACGTTTTTCTAATGTTGATGGATCTTGTCTCCCCCTCTCCTCCTCTCCTTCTCGCCTCTTCACTTATTCACTTTTAGCTGTTTTTATTGGCTTTCTTCGGCCGCTGTTATTCTTGTTTTGTTTGTATAATAAACTAAACCTAAGTACAAGAAATGTTCTCCATCTCCATCGTTTTTTGGCCTTCGTGTGCCCAATTGTTTCTGCTATGTTTTCTGTGTTTATTTTCTAGATTCTCTTATAATTTGTTACCCCATACAAAATGATTTCCGAATGGAGATGCACAAAAAGCCGCAACAAACAAGCCATAATTATAATAATTCATAATGTTTAATGATCAATCATTTTTGTTTTGTTTTGTTTATTTTTTCGCGTTTGCTTTTCCTTTGCTTTTGCTATATAATCTAGGGGGTTAAGACGCGCGGGCGACGCTGAAAATATGCTTGTTGAATTAAATTCTATTAATTATTCTCGCAGTTAATTAACTCATAATCTATGCAAACATTTCCGAGTCCAGTTATTCGCTCTATTTTATATAGTTTTTAATTTTCTGTTTGACTTGCGAAGCGCTAAAAACAATCAATCGTAAAAAACACAACTGTCAAGGATGGTAGGAACCTGGAAAATGGGGATACGGGTAAAGGGGTAAAAGGGATTTTTGTTTTGTGAACTAAGCACACATTTAATGCACATCAATAATAGTAATTAAACACTGACAATTAGATTTTTCGCTATTTGCTATTAGCTAAGAATTTTTCTGTTTCGCACAAGCATTAAATATAATTATTTTTTGGTTTTACTATTTTTTTTTATTTACTTACTCCTAAAATGTATTTCTCAATTTGGTTTTCCTGTGCCGAAACTTGTGAATTTTCCTCGTTATTTCTGTAGCTTTTGCTTATGCTTGATATCAATTACACTGCCTTACGATTACAATTACAAATATGAATGCATGCCTGGGGTTGCGATCATGTACAGAAACGAGGAAGGGCTAAACTGAGTTATCGCGTAAAAGTCCTAAGTAATCACCACTTGCTGCCCCCAAAATGTCTACTGTCAGTAGCCCTATTTCCCATTTACCACTTCCCACTTCCCTAAGCCTATGACCTCTGACCTCCTCATCTGCATTCCATCACCGTTCTAGCTTTAGTAACCGTTCGTGCGTTTGTAGCTCAAATAAACGTAAACGTACTTCATTAGTTGTAATTTATAATGCTGTGCCTTAATTTGTAGATGCTTTGCATAATCCTTCCCAAAAACTGACTTCTACTTCTTGCCCGACTCGTCCTTACGACAGATACACATCAATTTAGTCCACACTCACACTTACACACTCTAACTCACACGCACACCTTGCACACACAACTGCCACGTAAATAGGTTCGCCATACGCACTAAGTATATTCTCTTAATACCATATCCGATGTATATATTCATATATTTTTATGTAGTTTCCTTTTGAGTTCATTTAACATTAAACTAATTCATTTCACTAAACTATACACAAAATCTTTTACGAGTTATGCCCTTATTTGCCTACATAAAATGTTTTACTCCTTCTCCTCCCCAGATCCCCTACCCCCTTCCCCAGCTAACATTCCCGACACCATTTTCCATTTTCCGACCATATATGTATGTGTATGCCTATCTCCTCCCATATATTTCTGCTATACTAAGCTTGGCCCTGCGCCATTTAGTCTACTCTTAAACTAAACGCTTATGATATTCCGCTCCTGGGTGGGGAAAAGGTGGGGAAAACTTGGGGAAAATGTGGGGAAACTGGAAACTGGGAACTGGAAGCGGGGAGGAATGGGAAAATTGCTAAGCACATTTGCAAACGAAACTCTAAACGAAATTAAAATGTATTTACTCTAGTTTTAGTATACTTTATAGTATTTATTTTTATGTGTGCCTGCTGCCAAATTTTTCCTGCCCTGCGACTGTCTTCTTCTGTCTTCTGACTTCCGGCCACTGTGCGCTTGCCTTTGGTTGTAGTGCTCGGCTGTAAATCTGTAGAAAATGTTTATAGATTTTCCCTCAGCAACGGAGTCGCAGACAGCCTGACTTCGCAAAGGCAGACCCCGGGGAGTTTGCCTTTGTAAAATGCTCAAATGCTCAAGTGTAGACACTAAAATATATCCATAGTTTCGGTTTAGTACTCTCTAGACTCACATTCAGCGTTACTTAAAATTCGTACTTCATTAACTTTATTTGCGGGATCGCGGCAAGGCCTTCCCTCTTACGTATGCGTAGTTTTGCTGCCGAATCGGAGAATCTCAATCGCGTCGAAATGAAATTGCGATTCGCGAAATCTAAATCAAAATGATCGAGTGGTCTTAACCTATGCTATAAACGCACTGGGCTCACACATCGAACACTATATGCGATTTGGAGTACAGTATCTTAATCCTTCGGGTTCGAAATCTCTTACACTCGTGTGTGTACACATATATATATATATATTTGTTTACTTTTTCTATTTTGCAATTGTTGCATAAACGCGGAACACCTCGTTGACCAGTCTTTCATTTTGTTTTACCTTTTTACACAATAATTTTGTTTAATTTGTTTTTCTCATTTTAAAATACACTTCTTCGGTTGTAAAATACATATATATATATATTCTTGTTTATCCATTTCTATACTGCCGCTCACTCTGCGCTCGTGACTATCCAATATCTGCTTTAGGATCTAAATTTGCCTTACGCTTTCGATTTTAGTTTAAAGGTTTTCTATACAAAATATTTTATATATTCGGGATTTCTATTTTACTGTTTCGGTTTTTCGTTTCTGTTTTCTCTCAAAAGCTAGACTAAACTGATTGAAGCATTTTTGACACATCGTAATGGTATTGGTATTGGTTTTGGATTTCGATTTCGATTTTCACGTATTTATTAAGTATTGTTCAGTGCAATTTTCGCTTGGAAGTCAAACGGGATTCTGGAACTGGAAGAACCCCTTGGGGTCTATTGGGATTATCCGTTTTGTGGCGAGTCGATCTGATGATATACAGATACATACAAATACGATAACACTCAAATGACACAAAGCACAAGCAACACGGTACATAGTGATTTCGACCACGATTACAGTCGAAATCCTCAAAATTCTCCACACATCGACTATCAGTGAGAATAAAGCTAGAAAAGAAGTCAAACTGTATTTCGTGTTTGTATGTACATAAACATTTATATATATATATCAAGAGCTCTTTTAAATTCTTAGGCTCTTTTTCTGGGAACAATTGGAGAGGACTGCATCCTTTCTGAGCCCCATACGTTTTCCTATAGCATTTTAGTGCATGTGTGCTGCAGTTGATTACCTGCTTGCCATTGGTATTGTTTTGGTTTTCCCTTATTTTTCTTTGCCTTAGCTATTTTGTTGTTGTTGTTCTCTGGATCACAGAATTTCTCATCACACAAACCATAATGATTGACCGATATTTCGATCAACGTTGTATACTTTGATGTCGTGTTTCATTTGCTGAGGGGTGCTGGTGTACTACAAAATGATAAGACCGTGGAAACATTCGCTTTTCACATACTTTTTCTTTATTTAAAAATAATTAAAAATAAACAAATCACTATAAACAAGAACGAGGAAATGATAAGCTAGAAAATAAGAAGCAGCACGCAAAAAATAAAAGATCCAATGAAAGTTTAAGTCTACCGCAAATCATAAGGGTTCCGAAAAAATGTGGCTTAGCTAAAGGAATTGAATTGATTGATTTGTTTAAATTAACATTATGAGGCACGTAAAGAAGAATTTGTATGTTAAGTCGAAGGTAAATTTTGTTTCGATTTTCGATTGAGAATACAAATTTTGATTTGATTAAATTAGGTATACATATCAAAATGTGTTCGTAATACTTTCCATCACTTAGGCAATGCATAAGAGAAATTGTTTACATTAAATAATTACGTATATTCAATAAAAACAGAGCAACGAAATTGCGTCTATTTCATATTCCGAATATCAATTAAATTTAATTTAGGCGTTCAATAAACTTTGTGTTTAAAGTTTCCAATTTTGAGTGGTGCGGTGAAATGTGAAAATTTTCAGACCTAGGCAACACTTAAAATACATTTAAAATTAAATTAAGAAAATAAGCATTTTCATCGTTTTCTGTTTTCTTTCGTTTTGTTTAAAACATATTTTGCACTTTTACTCTTTTCTTGTAATATTTGTGTTTCTATTTACTGATGCTGACGTATGAAACTAATTACCTATCATATTTCTTTACATTTACATATATTTTTTCTAGCTTTTAGTTTTTTGTTTTTTTTGTTTGCTTTTTTTACATTTTCATTTTGGCAGTGTTCACATTCTGAAAACAAAAATATTCTTTTAAATTAAGTTACTATTTTTTTGTATTTTTTTTTAGCAATTGCTGGTTTTTGTTGCTGCTTTACTAATTAAAGAAATCAGCTTAGCTTTGGTAAATTGTACACAATTTTTGCTGTTTGTTCAGAACTTGCGGCTAAATGCTAGGTGTGATTGGGGAAATGCGATCAGGCTGCTAAAGCTTAAACTTATTCTTAGCAAGGCATTGAAACAAATCAAATTTGCAATTGAAACGATAACGACGATAACCATATGATAACGAAAACGATAACGGCGACAATAATAGCAACACAAATGTCAATCGGAATCAGAGAACATGAATTTCCATCATTGTGCTGTGTTGTGATGCTTTCCTAGTTGCTTTTTCCTCGATTACTTTTACACCCCTCTCTGCTCCACGAATAAAGTGGTTTTGATTAGCGTCACGCAAGTTTTTCATCGTTCCTTGATGGCACACAGTTTCCGCTGGATTCCTCCTCCTCCCCTCCGACTCTTTATTTCCCGGCTTTTCCGGATGGCCTGCTTAAATCTCGCCTCACATGTGGCGCTTCATGTGCAGCGCCAGGTGATCGGACCTCGAGAAGCAGCGATCGCAGTTGCGGCACTTGAACGGCTTTGCACCTGTGTGTTTGCGGTAGTGGCGGGTCAGCTCGTCGCTCCTCGCAAACCTCCATTCACAGCCCTCCCAGGAGCACTTGTACGGCTTTTCACCTGCAACGGGAAGGAAAGGCGGAAAACTCTTATTAAATAAGTTACATCCACAATGGCAAAACTAAAATGTGCACGAAAGAACTGCTAAAAAATCATGGGTCGAGAGTATATTGTTCACTTTTGTACCTTTGGTATTGCCTTTTTTTCTTTTAGCTATCCTATTTGGGCTTAAAATTGTATTATACTGGTTGGATTTAATATTGCGTACCCATACATATATAGAAATAAACAAAAAAAGAAAACAAAATATTTAGACTGGCGCTAAAGTAGAGACGTCCGATGGTCGGGCATCATTTGCCGACAATGCATCGCCGTATTTGGGTTCCTTACTTGTGGTAAGACTTGCATCTCACCAAAATATCCAGAGTCGTCTTGAATGAAGCGATTTTTCCCAGTGCCCTGAAACTGCCGCAGTGGAAAGTGGCTGCAATTTCTCCGCTTCTTTGCTGCTGCAGCACAAACAATAAAGCGCATAAATATGCGTGCTCTGGGAGGAAGAAAGGGTTTGGGTAGAGTTTGGGGAAACATTTTTTATTTAGCACGCGCCTGCCAAATGAAAAAACTTTTTCGACGCTGGCGCTCCACAGACGAGAAATATGCATAAAGTAAAACACGAGTAAACAGAGGGCGGTGGAAAAACGGGTAAAGCGGGCAAAACGCACAAGCAGTCAGGAATTTAAGACAATTAAAAATGAAAAACTGTAAAATTAAAACCCAACCAAAACGAAACGAAAAGATGCTAAAGTCGGCGTCGACGGTGTGCCAAGCGCGGTCCCTTGCCAACATTTTTCATGCGTGCCAAAAGCCTCAAAGGATACAAGCCGAGTAGCGCCAAAAGCCAACCAGAGCAGGATCCCGAACCAGAAACAGAAACTGAAACAGAGCCAGGGCCAGAATCAGAATCAGAAACAGAGCCATGGCGAAAACCAGCCAGCCGAAAGGAAAAGGAAATGCAGAAGTTGTAATTTCACACAAAGCAACAAAAAACGAAGAGGAACCTAAAAATGCGAGGGCCAGAGCAGAGAACGACCTGAATAGAGCGGGGTGTAAGGCTGGCCAGTGCCAGAGCACACTGAAAAAATGCGAAAACCCAGCCCGAACCCCCGAAAAAAAAGAAATGGGAAAATTATTTCAGTTTAAAAGACAAACAGCAGCCGAGGCAGGAAATTGCCGCCGTTGCTGCCGCTGGAGAAGCAGAAAAAAAGATGGAAAATGGAGCGAGATAACCGGCAAGTAGACGACGACAGCCAAGAAAAATGCATAAAGCTGAGTGGAAAACTTTGTAACGCATACCACACACACACTCACACACATATAGACTTGGCTTAAAACGTAATGCATGCGGAAATGTGTGATATTTCCGTGCTCAATTTCACATTATGCACTTGCGGCTTTCCTCCCATTTTCCCGCAGCCATTTTCCCCAGCTTTCCAACCCTTCCGTTGACCGGGGCCTGGACTTGCCGGCTGTCTTAATTTCCATTTGTTTACACTTGGCCATAGCTCAAGTCTCGTGCTTGTGCCACTGGAAATGTGTTGGTGAGTTCTTGATAAATTTGTCCGTGAACGCCCCCGTATTGATCATACTTGTTTTTAACTTTTCAGTTTTTCACAGCTTGTTAGGAATTCTTACAAGTATTCTACGACTTCATGCTAGCACATACATAATTCTGGTATTCATTTGTTGATAACCATGTGGGTTGAGCAAGCAGAAGTGTGGGCTATTATATTTTCTTAAATAATGATCTTGATTTGCTCCTTGATTATAGTAAAACCTCTTTAAGAAATAGTTGCCCATTTCTATGGCTAAATAAATATGTTGTGGATAACGCTGATGAATACCTTGGTGAATAGGGATTATGTTGGAGAGGAGAGTGCTGCACGTAGGTGCGTCTAATGGAAGTGAGTGTGGGTGACAGCCACTTGGACTTTGGCATGTTGTCAGAACTGTTTGGGAATCGAAGCATTTGGCAATAAATAAGGAAATGCACACTCGCACACATATCGTTGTCTTTGGCAGTTTGCTGGCTACACTCCTTTCGCTCTTTATCAGTTTTTCTCTGTTTCTGCCCATACCTCCCTGCAATCCTCTGGCTGTGTAAATCAGCGTCAAATGCACAAAGTGCAGGCCCAGAGATCTAGGATGCGACCCCCAAGAGTCTCGTATTGAAGTGCATTTAAACGGCAAAAGAGCTGGCAGCAGGCGGTCGGCAATCCGAGGGCCAAAAGCAGCGATAAAGCACCCAAAATGGCCGTGTTATCTGGCCATTGAAGTGGCCCGGCAAAACGAAACGAAACCAAAAACGAAATGAAACCGAAACGAGCCAACAACAAAACGTAGGCGATGTAGCAATAGTTGACTAATTGCATACCCTCTTTTTAGTGATTTTAAATATAAAAGTTCTTAAAAAAGAAAGAAAAGTACTTAATTGATCACATCGAACGAGTTACAGTTTAGTGAACTATGTTTTTACACGAGCACCAATTGGGTAAAGTCAATTTGGCTATTAAATAAGTTTAAGTTAAAATCCAACAATTATCTATTTAGTATAATGCATATATACCCTTTCCCTACCCTTTTTGCCACACTCGGCGGACCTGGCCAATAGCTGGCCATTACTCAGGCTCTGGATATTGGCCATTTCAACGGGCCAGGCCCAAAAGTATGCAATGACCGCGCATGTGGAGCAAGATGGTTTTCCGCTTTCGCGTTTTCCCGCCCAGTGCAGTGCAGCCCTTTAATTAGTTTTCATGGCAAGTCATCTGAGCTGACATTGTTAGCCGCGATGCAGCTCCACGGGCCGGGCCAAAACGCCAAAAAGCGAAAAAGCCAGTCAACCAGCCAGCCAGCCAATCGGCAACTGGGTTAAGCGATTTTCGCCTGCTTTTATTTCCTCGAATCGCGTCGAGATGTCGCCATGTTAATTTATTGAGCCGAACGCAGTTAAAACTTAACCTCAGCCGTTTGTCCGCATATATATTGATAGTTTCAGCTGCGATTCTGTGGCACTGGCAGGCCATAAAGCCAGCACTTGTAACTTGTTTAAAGGCAATAAGGAGGCGGCCACGATGGAGGACCGCCAATGCAACCGCTTAGCAAAAAGTAAAGGAAAAAAGGAGCAACGGAGCGACGGAGCTGCGAATGGAGCCAGTTAATATTTTATAAATTTCACTTGGCGCTGGGTTTTAATTTCGCCCGGCAATAGGAAAGAATGCACCGGCGGGACATGCGATGTGAAAATGGTTGGTGAGGGGAACGGGGAGGGGGTGGAGGTGGAGGCGTTGGGAAAATGGCTGAGGAATCCCTTTTCCTCGGTGGCTCGCCTTTTTATGGAGCTGCTCGATGCCTTCTCGGCTTTTGCACTCAACACAATTTTTATGGTCTGTTTGCGTCTTTTCACTTGATTGCACTTGTAATCTTTTCTTAACGGCTTCGGCGTCTCGGCGCTTTTCCTACTTTTCCTGCTTTTGCCAGCTCTTGCAAGCTTTTCCAGACTCTGGCACTTTTATAGTCGCCCGCGTTTAACTAATTGAAATCGTTTGTGGCCAAAGTTTGCGAGCTGGATTTTATTTCGCCAAATGTCGCTTTAATTGATATTCAATTGGGCCGATAAATATATATATATGTATATATCTATCTTTGTATCTGAGTGTGTGTGTGTGTGTGGCCAGTGTGCTCGAATGGGTTTCTAATTAAATGGCGACGGGCAAATGCAAATGAAAATGGAAACGGATAGATGGCAAAAGCCACAGAGGAAATGCAGGAAGTGCGCTCGAAAAGCCAAATCAAATTAATTTCACTGTCTGTTCCGCCCAAATTCCCCGGGAAAATGTTCAAGGACACTGTTTGGCAACTAAATAATAGCTCGTCATCAATTATTCGCATGCGTCCGCTTTTCAAATGCGACAACATTTAAAGAATCCTCCATCTAGGCGCTCTAATGAAATTCTCCATTGAGCTAAGCTTCATTTGCCATGCAAAAAACGTAATTCATTATGTTTTCTTTAATTTAAAAAACCTCGCCTGGTCTCCATGGTATCATTAAAATAATTACGTTTTCCTTTTTCCGCCCAGCTCCTTTCATAAAATTCTTTTTGCCGAGTGTTTCTCGCCGAGTTTTTTCGCTTTTTTCGCGTTTCGGAGCCAAATCAAATGTTTCAATCTTATCGTCGGGCCAACACCTTGGCTTTTGATTTATTGGTCTCACCGGGTTTCGCTATCTACCCTGCTGCACTTGCCAGTAGTTGAACATGTGTAATTAATTAAAAACTCCTCAGGTTCCAGGAGAGCACTATAGAAGTTTTCCTGGCAAAAACAAAATTAACACTTAAAGCTGTTGAGGCAACAAAACAAGGCGCCAACAGGGCGAAGGGCGCAGTTCGGCTTCTTCTTCGGTTTTGCCCAAGATAAACTGAGAGTTATTAGCAAAACTTTGACTGTTATGGATTTTTATTGGGCAAAAGGCTTTTGGCCTTCCTGTGGCAAGAGCAAACAACAGCGGCGGCAGGTCCGGAATTCGATGTTAATTAAAATGTTAAGCCCCAGCGCCCGGGGCCAAAGTAAATTTATAAATTGAGCAATATCCTGCGGCCGTCACAGAAAGTTGCTGCTGTTGACACTCGCCACAAAGTGGCGAGTGGCAGGATGAGCCTAGGCCTTAAGCTGCACATGAATCTTCCTTACGAGTATGTGCCTTCTGCGATGGCCACGCCTTCAAGGGGCCATTCCAGCAGGAACCGAGCAACTTTGACCAACATTCGGGCACTGAACAAACAAGCCCACACAGCCATAGTCATAGCACTATACACACAGCCATTGTCGACTTGAGTGAGAAATTTGCGAGGCCTGAATTTCATTTGCGGACCAAACATGCTGGGCTTGCAAAGAACCAAATGCGACTTGGGACCAGGCAATGCCAACACTTGCATGCATAAGTAAACAAATTCACACACATCAGCCATTCAAGTTGCTCTTTAACCAGTTAGCCAGGGTATCTTCGATTCGGCAGCGCTCCAGAAATTCGTCCTTCTTCGGGACGAATTGCTTGGCAACGGCATTGCAAAATTATTTGCCTGGCATTTGAGTGCGTGCCAAATGATTTGTTGGTGCCACCGCCATCCCTTCTATTCCCCGAGCCGAAAACTGACAAGCCAAAACAAAGAATGAATCTACCACAATTCATAAAGCAAGCTCCCAGTTGTGCAGATAGAGAAATCAGGCATACCTTGACATAGCTCTCATTTTTCATGGGGGTATGAACTGAAAGTTAGTAGTACGGAAGGCCACAAAGGCCTGTTCTTCTGGTTATGATATGAAACCAAACCAAACCAAAACCCTTTTGAAAATAGAAGTAACGACTTGCCCTTTTCTTCTGAGTGCACAAATTTTAACTGAATGCGCACAAATGTTGTTCGCCAGCAACTACAAACTTTTTTGCCCACTTTTTGGCAGAACTTGAAATGGATTTTGGTTTTCTATTTTATGGGTTAAGTGTTCGCTGGCAAAGCCCTTGTAAGCACACACGCAACGCACACACCCATCCAACCACCATCCACCCATCCGAATCAATAGATTCGCTCTCTCGTGTTCGAATGTGGTTGTAATAAAATTACATTTCAACGCTTGCTGCATGAGTGTGTGTGTGTGTGTGTGTGACCAATATTTCATGTTTGAATTATGCGATTTTTATTGAAATTTCAAGCATCGTCTGCTGTCAGGCGATGAGGTTGTTTTTGGTGCCCAATTGCCGGGGCCCCAACCCCCCGTCCACCGCTTGCATCATCCGCTTGCATCATCCAGCCCATTGCATGTTTTTGCCTGGTTTTCCCGCCGCGACTGCAAGGCTGTGGAAAGTGGAGCCTGGACAAAGGACGGTGTCGCGCAAACAACGCAACATGTCACTCCTACCTGTCCCAGGGAACTCTGTCGAGGACATTGTTGTCGCAGGTCTCTGATTTATTGGGCAGGAGCACCGGTGCACCTGGGGGAGGGGCAGGTGCGCTGGGGATTTTCCGGCCTCTTCCAGGGGCACACGCTTTTAATTGCCGACTGTGGCAGTTGGAAATTCGGATCTGTCAGTGGCACACACATCGTACACACATCGTACACACATCGCACACACTTCTCACCGCACTCATTCAGTGCATTCATATTTCGGGGCCAACTCACCTGTGTGCGTTCTTTGGTGGGCCTTCAGGTGCGAGCTCTTCGTGTAGACTTTTTTGCAGCCCAGAAATTGGCACTTGTGTATCCGCCGCTTGGCGTCCGGGCTGTGATCGCTGTGATGTTGGCGCGGGTGGTGCGGTTTCGAGGAGCCTGTGGGTGGCAAAACAAAAGAAAAATGAGGATGAGGACCGCAACTGGGTCAAGTGTTTGCCAAACTCACCATTCGCCGACTTTTCAGCCCGTTGCGAAAGCACCTGTTGCTGCGGCGTCGCCGTGTTGCTGTTGCTGCTGGTGTTGCTGCTGCCGTTGGTGTTGCTGCTGCTGCTGTTGGCTGCTGCACTGAGCACGGCGGCGACATTGGCATTGCCGTTGTTCTGCATTTGGATGACGCGGGCCAGACTGATTCCAGCTGCTCCCGGCTTCCCGTTCGCCGTCGTCAGCCGGACGATGGTGCTGCGCGGAATGTTGCTGTGTGTTGGCTGGTCGCTGCTGCCGCTGCCGCTGGAGCTGCTGATGCTGTTGCTGCTGCTGCTACTGTGGCTGCTGCTGCTGCTGCTGTTGCTGCTGTTGCTGCTGTGGCTGCTGCTGCTGCTCTTGGGCGAGTTGCTGCCGGTGTTGCAGTGGCCCAGGGCCTGGGGCGATATGCTCAAATGCTGGACGGCCAGCTGCTGCTGCTGCTGCTGCAGTTGCGTCATCGTGGGACTGCTCTGGCTGGTGAAGCGCAGGATTGCTGTAGCGGGTGTGGAGTTGCTGGGCTGTGGATGTGACTGTTGCTGCTGTTGCTGCTGCTGCTGCTGTATCAGTGCCGCCAGATCGTTGGCCTCCAACTGCTGGGCGTAGTTGTGGTTGCGCAGATTGGACTCTGGCGAAGAGGGCGGCGTGAGCGTGGGCAGCACAAAGTCCTGCACATGGCCCAGGTGCATTCTCGCACTGCTGCCCGGGTGACTCTTGGCCTGGACCACGCGTACCTTGATGCCCGGCGCCGAGCTGTTGCGGGAACTCACTGTGATGGTGCTGCCACTGCCCAGGCTGCTCAGCGGACTGGCGAGGATGTGGCTGCTGCTGCTGGTGGTGATGCCGTTGCCAATGCTATTGCTATTGCTATTGCTATTGCTGCTGCTATTGCTGCTGCTGATGCTGCTGCTGTGGCTGATGCTGGTGGGCGTCATGTTGCCGGCACTGCCGATGCTGGGATTCGGGGAGATGGCCGAGGGCGGAGCTGCGAGCAGCACGCTCAGCTTGTCGTCACAGCCCACGTCGTCGTCCTCCTCGTCGATCCGCTCCTGCTTGACCAGCACCGAGCAGCTGAGCGCCTGGGAGCCATTGCTGTCCCAGGAGGCGCCCGAGCAGTTGGACGAGACCGAGGAGGTCGTCGAGATCGTGTCCAGGTGCTGATCCTTGATCTTCAGCTCCTCGAGCAGGCGGGCCTGTGTGGAGAAGATGTCCCACGGATTGTCCAGGTTGCTGTGCATCTTCTTCTGCAGCTTGGGCTCGTCCCGCAGGTAGCGCTCCAGTTCGTAGCAGGTCTGCGAATGAAAGAGCCAAAAAGCGAAAGTTCATGAAAGTCGGTCCATTAGAAAACTGTGGAAGGTAAGGGGGGTAAGGGCGGCTAATGGCTGCTGTGGCCCAATTCAATTTGCCGGGCTTACACATTGCCGGCATTTTCGGGCACATTAAGCCGATAATTTAGGGAGGCTGCCCGCGGCCAGCAACATAAACATAAATTTCAAATTATGCTTTATGCTTTATGCCTGTCGCAATTACAGGTAATAATTTTGCGCACTGAATTTATTGCCGGTTGCATACTTTTGGGCGCCTGACTTGCCTAATGGAGGCGACAATTAAGTGCACATGAAAGGCACCGCCAGGTGACTCCCTACAGTGGGCAGTTGGGTGGGTGGATGGATGGGTGGTGCGTCGCCGGCGGGCGGTTCCTTTGATCTGCGCTCCACTCGAGCGGACTCATTTCGCAACTGGTTGCAAGTGGTGTGCGCACGGTAAACAGCAAACTGCAAACTGCAAGCATGCCGCCGGCACGTGCCACGCCCCTTCGATGCACTGCTGCCAATAAGGGGCGGGAAGCCTTTTGGGGCAGTGACTGGGGGGAAATGGCGTCCCACTTAAAGTCACCCAAGTCAGCCACAAATTGGACACATGAACGGCAATGCGACCGGCCATTTGAAGAGGACCCCAATTCGGGAAATTCCAATTTGATTGGGGCTGCTAACAAATCTTATTAAGTGCGATGCAAAGCGCAGAAAAGCGGAAAACCAATGAGACGGAATAAGCAGCCGCATCAGCAAAAGGGCAAAAGGGTCGACCCAGGGAGACTAAGGACCGCTTTGACCATGTTCCAGGATCTCACACATGCCCGCCGCGTAAATCACTTGAAGTGTTATTTCAAGAAAATAATTGCAACACATAAATTTGCGCAACCCTTTCTGCCCCGAAAGCAGCACAAAGCCCGCCCGAGAACAGGGAAAACTATAATGGTTTATGAATCGGGATAATGGCTGAGGGTCCCTGGATCGGGCTTAGACTTTCGGTTTTGGCCTCAGCACACACAACATATGATTAATGGGCGGCTGCTGCTGCCGCTGCCGCTGCTGCTGCCGGTGCATTTTCCGCCCGCTTTTCCTCTTCTATTTTCACTCAGACAATGCTGGCGGGGGGCAATCTTTGAGCTGAAATCTAAATAAAATGTTACATGCGCGCAATGCAAAAGCAATTTGATATATTGTTTTGGGGGCCATCGAGGGGTGTTTCGGTGGGGCAGGGTGGCAGGGTGGCAGGTGGCCAAGGGAAGTACTATCAAAAATGGCATTTTGATTTATGCCCCGCCGCTTTCGCTGCTCCCGGCAACGGCGATGCTGCAAACAAATCACGTGGGCCAACAGGCCAAAGATTAGACGCGACTTTCAAATTGCTGCCGGCGAACAAGGACTGCCGTGTAGATACAGATACTCGCACCTTGGAACACCTGATTGATGGCCGGCGGGAGTGCAGTTCAGGTCCTGGCCAATTTATAGAAAACAATGACAGCTCAGCTGGCTGTTTTTTGGGTGGCACATCAACATGGCGAGCTGGTCGCCAGGCTAAAGCCCAATTATCCTCTATCTCTGGCTGGCTGACTGGGCAATTAGGCTAATTAGCACTGTTGCCAGGACGGCTGGTATTGTTGCGGAGAACAGTTGCTGGCCAGTTAGGAATTGGCCAACAACTAAATGCATGGATTTTAATTAATGAGCAAACCACAGGCAGATATTGCATGCTCTGTGGGCGGTGCAAATGGGTTCGAAAATGCGAATTATTATTGATAAGTGCAAAATCTAATTGCAACCACTTGCTAACCGTCACTTTCAAATACCTGCCAGTCTTCCATGGCCCTCAGTGTGGCAGTGTCTGTGTTAATAATTCATGGTCCAAACATATTCGACAAGAAAGCCCAGATTAAAAGAGTATAAGCCGACTAGTGGGTTTTATGGCCAACAATTTGGTAGCTGCGTTGAATAATATGCGTAATTCCCGTAAACAATGTGCATGTATGTATATAATTATGGATATTGACGGGTTTTCTACTTAAGTCCTTAACAACAGCAAGAAGTACACTTAGCAGCAGATTGAAGAGGCCAAAAGTTGACTCTTTGTTGTAATCAACATAATTATTGTTGGCGCAAACTTCTCCGAAAGGGAGGAAAACATTTTCCCATCATGTGTGTGTGTGCGAGGGTGTGTGTGGGAGTAAAACTTTTCCACTTTCTTAGGAAAACTTTTTTTCTGCTGCTCATTTGTGTTTAATAGAAATTTATTTGCCCGTCCAGGATGCGTGGAAGTACAGGACAAAAGTCCATATTACTGGTGCGAGGCGAGGCGAGGGTGACAACAAAACACTTTTGCGCACTTTTTGCCAGCAATTTATGTCGCTCCACTTTGGGCCACATAAAAATCTCATTTCCGTGGCGTTTATTTGCCGTCTGCCTTATGTTTCTGTTTCTGTTTCGTTTACTATTTCTATTCCGGCTCCTGTTTTGTGATCCTAAATTGTGGTTCCCCATTTCCCATTCAGCATTTCCCATTCACCATTCACCATTCTCCATTTCCCATTTGCTTTTTTCCACTTTTTGGACTTTCCCGGAACTGGGTTTTAACTCTGAGCTGGTTTATGCGATGCACTTAGGCGATGTGGTGACAGCTGCGGTTATTAAAACCTGCAAATTGTATTTATATCCCCCTGGCAAAGTGGAACCCGCATTTTGACAAGCCGGAAAAAAGAATAGAATAGACATATTTCGGCATAAATTTATTGGCTCACAGATTACCAGACCAGACCAGAAACTCTCCCCGTATTTTGAAAATGCGGAGGATGTTGGCACACATTTAGGCTAAACTTGTTATTGGGGAAACGCCTGTGAACTGAGCCTCCGCCTCCACAATGGGAAGTTGGAAAAAGCGAAGGAATACTGAAACGAAATCCTTAAATTTTTGCAATTATCTAGCCGCAAATTGTTTGCCTAGTCTAGAGCATTTGAGTTCTCAAGAGAGCTCCCATTGTGTGCGGCACGAGCAAATAAAATTTTGAGCCAAACCGAATGAAATGAAATGTTTGCCCAAGGACCAAGCGATCCAAGCGATCCAGGACTTTGGTGGCAAATTGAATTTGGCCACAGCAAATAGAGTCTGTCATTTCCCGGGGTTGCAAGTGTGTGTGCCCACACATGCTAATGTAAAATAAAAGCATGCGATTAAATTTAATTATCTTGCATGTTTATTAAAGTCCACAAATGCGATGTGGTGGTGGTGGGAGGGGAATGGATATGGATGGGCGGGATATCGCACAATTGGGAGAGATTTTGAGTATTTGTCTGCTTGGCACACTCACACACACTCGCACAAGGACACATCCTTGTCCTGGCACGCACTGGAATGGAAAATACCGCTGGCTTTTGGGGCCGTCCCAGCGGGATGCCACGCCCCCGGCTGCCGCCTTCGGTGGGCGGAACATATTTAATTATGTGTGTAATTGAAAAAGACGCAACGGCAGTTAAGGAACATACGCATGCCTCAAGGAAAAGCTGCTGTGCTGTGTGCGAAAAAATCAAGCCGTGACTATTATGCCGCTATGCGGCACATGTCTGCGAAGTGTCCTGAATGTCCCGCTGCGATTTCAGGGCCCCAGTGTGTGTGCCTCTTCTCGGTGCGTGTCTGTGTATTAGAAAGACATTAGCAGACAGCAGCGGGCGGCAATGTCCCTGCGGTTACAAAAATGCTTCCACAGAAGCCGAGCAGCAAGCCCCAAGGACAAGGACAAGGACCCAGTATCCAGTATTTAGTATTCAGTATCCAAAATCCAGGACCTTGGTGCGGAGCATCTGCGGGCGCCGAAAAGCGCGCTACACAAATACAATTTCGACTTCTCCTCCGCCGCCGCCTGCATTATGTCATTTAATGAGCCATAATTCCGGGGAGAGCGCAAAGTCCTCGGCCCGAGGGAAATGTTTGCCGAACATTTTTCCGTTTTCCATTTGCGCCGTCGTGCTGCCCGCCTTCATTTTTGAAAGTTTTAATGAACGAATCGTAATGAAATTATGCCAACAATTAATGCCGCCCCAAGTGGAAGCGAGGAAAGCACTTTAAGACAGCACTGGCCCATTTAGGATGGGCATTGTGAATCAGCTCGAACAGTAAACATAAAGATGTCCTCTCCTCGTTTCAAATAGATATTTCTAACGACCACCGAAACAAATTGTACACGAGATTCTATATTTCCCTACAAGCCAGCCAGGGGTTGGGTCCCTGTTCGGGCGCCACGTGCTGGCATATATGGAAATCTATATGCATATATCCGTATATCCAATTATAATAATTTCTAGTGGTTTTCTCATTAGAATCAGAATAAGCAATCATAACGTGTGGAATTACAATTATGGTATTTATTCACAAAGGTAGACTTGGGTGCCTGTTCGGGCGCCAAGTAGGCATACTAAAATTCCATCACATAGTTTACATTCCTTTCGAAATCGATGTAATTATTGCAGGTGTAAAATTACGGTCAGCCCGTTTGGCACATATTGCAGCATGTGGCTTACATATTTATATCAATGCACACATGCCTGGAGATTACACACAGATTGATACGTTTCATGTGTCGTTTGGACTGCAACTATTGTTTTCAATTTACGTCCTGCTGTGCAGCTCCCACCCTCCTCCTTTCTGCTTTCTCCATTCTGAAGAGTCCTGGCGATGGGGATGCAGCTCCTTGTTATCTGGCTGTCAGCTAAGTGACTTCTTAATACGAGGGAGTGCGAGAGGGGCTAGAGCAGAAAGTGGCTGCAATCTCTGGAGCTGTAAGTGCACCACCAGCAGCAGCAGCCGTAGTAGCAACAATATCAGCCAGTCACTAGTCACTCGATTTGGCAATAACAATAAGCCAGACAAGGAGCTGTGGGCCAGCGGGTGGGCTGATGGCTGATGGCTTCTGGCTTCTGGCTAGGAGGTGACAGACGACAGGGGCAAGGACGCAGCGGGATAATTGAATTATTGGCATTATCACTGCATTTGCACTTACACCCAAACACGCTTCAACTCCTCCGATTCCTCGCACCAACAACTTCTTCTCCAAGTTCTCCAACTTCTGCAACTTCTCCTGCTTATTCAGCCACATTACAAAGTGTAATGCGTTGATTTACTTGACCTGCCCGCCCCGCAGAAAACCCGTTGCAGTTGTTTGTCAGTTTGTTTGTCAGTTTGTTTGTCAGTTTGTTTGTCAGTTTGTTTGTTTGTTTTCGGGTGGAAAGTGCACTTAAGCAACTGAGCTGGAGAGTCGGCAAAAGCGTTGCATAATTCCAGGCATTATGCTAATTTCGCAAAAGGAAGTTGGCACACACACAAGTAGTGCTGCTTGAAAGGAGTTCGCAGGACGATCACTTTCGCCCCGAGCGCCATTTCTGCCTCGAAGGCAATCGAAGGACTCTCGAGAGCGGAGAGCCCAAAAGTGTCGCCCGGAAAAGTGTGCTATCGGAAAGAAAGAAACCGAAAAAAGTAGTAAGTAAGCGAGGGCATCGGGGGATGCCCCGGATGAGCGGGGCAACTAATGCGTTGTACGCGCCGCTGAATTTAAATGAGGAATTAATGCGTACATTATTTCCAACCCTCCATTCGCCAGTCGAGCTCCTGCTCCTGCTCCTGACTATACAAACATTTTGCCACTTGCCACTTGCCACATGCATTGTGCCCCGTTTCGCTTTCGTTACAATTTCGGTCTTCCGTATTCTTTCTCGCTGCCTGTCCTGCTTCGATTACGAGCTCCATGGCTCCTTGTCTCCTTGGCTCCTTGGTGCCCCACTACCACTCGCAGGGCCATTCCTCCATTCCACCAACCCAGCAACCCAACAACCCACCATCACCAACCACATTCCACCCAGATTGTCTGCCCCCGCCATTAGCTTTGAACTTGATGTTATTTGTGCGGCAGAGGCAAATTGCGATGGCTTTCCTTGTTCCTCTTTCCTGGTTCCTTATTCCTTGTTGCCGCCTGCTCCCCTTCACGCTTCGTTTCGTCATTTTGCGGCATGTTGCCGCCTTGGCCCGGCCTAAATGACACTTTGCCCAAATGATGACGCTGACAATGATAATAAATAAATTTAACGCACTTCTAGCGACTCGCGCCCTCTTCCCCAAAGTCAAGTCAACTCAAAGCCGAAGCCGAAGTCGAAGCCAATGTCATTTGCATTTTTTGTGTGCTGTAACCGAAATGGAACTTTATTAACTGCCCAGTGTTTCCATGTCGTGGTCCATATTGCCGGCATTAAAGCCAGGGAAAACTTTTCAACTTTTAAATTCTGTAACAGCTTATCGGGTCCGTTCTGCTTGGTCTGCTCCAACTAAACTAAATCGAGTAATCGAGGGGCAGAGCCAGAAACAATCACAATTTGCACATGAATGCCTGGGAAAATGCGCCTGTGTGTGCACTCTGTTTTGCAATTAAGAGTTGCAGCCACATTTCAGTAACTACTCCGAGTTCGAAACAGTCAATGGTATTGACCATCGTTCCATCGTCCCATCTACATCCACTTAGTAGGCAATTACATTTCATTCCGATCTGAATCGAAATCCGAAATCCGAGTCATAAGCCATGAACCCACACACATAAAGGCACAGCCAAAATTATTTAGCACATTTAGAGGCGACCACAAAATGCGCACACATTCAATTGGAAGGACCGCACATGTCCTGTTCCAGGAATTGGATCTGATCCCTGTCCCATGGCTGTGGGTGTCATCGACGACACAGAGATTGTAAAACGTATAAAATAAAGACAAAAGCTTAATAACTGAAGTCCGCAACTAGCACTACTACTACCACTACTACTACCACAGCTGCCTGCTGTCCTTGTCCTTGTGTGACAATAAAAACTAATTTTTTGGGTCGCATTAAAGGATACACGTAAATGACAAAATAAGCACACACACATAGCGACATCGGATTGTCTGAGTTTTTGGGGAGCCCACAAAACTGTCGAGACGAAAAATGCAATTTCTGTGGTTTTCATTTTTGGGACAGACCATATGAAAGCCGAGAGCCACCCTTCCTTTCACCGAAGCACGAAGGTGGAACATTTGCAGTGTCTATTATGGCATTGAATGGATTTTGTGCTGAATCCCCTGATTCCCTGATCCCAAAGCTGCCCCCGCGCAGCTATCCACCATCATCGTTCAGTGTCTGCTTAAGTGTTTGTCTAACATTTTGTGGCTTATAACTATCATGGCTTATGATATTGACCCAAAACATGTTTAACAACGCATTTTGTCTGTGCACAAAAACCGAAAAATGTTTCATTCTCTATGCGGCGAGTGTGTGTGTGCGGGTGTGTGGGTGTGCGTGTGTGCGAGGGTTTTATCGGCTCAATTCATCGATTGCTACTGGTTGGCAGAGTGAAGGAGAACGGAGAAGAATGGCACAGAAACGGAAACGGAAGCGAAACGGAGAGGTGACCCCACATAAATAGGAAATTTGTACACAAAGCAGGTTTTTTCCTGACAATGTCGCACGGTACGATAAAAGTAATAATGTTGGAGCAACCCGAAAAACGGCAGCTCTTAACAGCAACATGTGTCCGTGCCCCGAAAACTTAATTGCTGGCAAAGTATTTCGGCTGGGAGTAGGCCAAATGAAATGAGATTACACTAAACAACCGAGTTTAAGGTCAAGTTTTTGGACCCACTATATGGGACTATATGGGAGTATATGGGACAATCAAATAATGGCAACAAGCCTAATAACATTGCTGTGCGACCAGCAGATCCACAAAAGTTGCCTGTCTGAATGCAAAACTAACAAAATTGGACAAAGTTTACCGCTTCCCTTGGCAGCAGAGATTATGTAACCGGAGCGGGCCAAGGAATAAGATAGGAACATGGCCATAAAGTTCAGTTAGCAGACTCCTTCCCCATTCCCCAACCAGCTCCAGCTCCAGCTCCAGAGGACCCCCCAGAAATTTGCATACTCGCAGAAGGAGGCAATTCCCGGGAACAAGAGTGGACAAAAGCCGGAGTGGAGCTTGTAGCCTGTGTTCGTTAACTAAAATACGATTGTATTTTATGCAGCGTGTCATGAAATATGCGACACTGCTTACATTTCATTTACACGCAGTGCGGGGCTGGAAACACACACATTTGCATAGGGGGTGGGATGCAAAGTGGGCGTGGGGTGGTTTCCAGCATTTCTGTGTGCAAAATTTATGCGAGAATTGCGCCAAATGCTGCAGTTGACATCGACCATCCAAAAATTGGCAAATATTTGACCGCTTTGCAGTTCGCATTTGCAATTCTATTGCCCGGACAACGAGTCCTGCCAAAGGATCGGGAAGAGCAAACCACAGGATACAGGCTGAGCCGGTCTCTTTAAGCCGAGACTCGAATAAAAGTGGCCATTAGTTGCACTCCATTTAACCGGCAGAACAACAGGGAAAAAAGAAGTCGCAGAGTCGCAGGAAGGACACATAAAAGTCGAAACAGGTGTAAAAGAGGACGAAGGAGCCAGAAATTGTGTAGCAAAATGCTACAGCATCGCCTCATTCGCATTCATCAAGCCTCGTTTTTAATCCATTATGTGTCGGCGACATAAAGATTTAATGAATCGTAAACCTGAGTAATTGCCATGGCAGCAGCAGCAGCAGTAGCAACAGGTAGTAGTAGCTGGGTATCCCGGCATATGGGCCACAAAGGAGGGAGTTGGTGTTCATTGATTTCCTTGAGTGCACAAGCGTATCAGCTTGCAGTTTTCTCAGCTTTACTGCCATCGCAACCACTCGCAGTGAATTGGCGCAAAGGTAACAGGAAAAGGGAAAATGTACTACTGAACAGGAAATCGTTGGGAAGCCGTGGAAAAGCGTGTGAGTGTGAGCCGATTGTTGCTGCCAGTTTGCCCGCGTCCATGCAACTGGTGTCCATTGAACCCCGGCAATTAGCAAGTGCACAACTTAAGCCCAACTAAATCTAAGCACATCAACATTCAATTCAGCTCGATGCCAAAGCCCCCGAAAAATAAGCGAAATATCCGAAACAGCTTGCGAGATTTGCCCATTTGCGTGGCCCACACGCAAAAACACAACTGTTTGGCAGCCAAGTGACTCGCACTCGCACTCGCACCCGCCCCCTGAACACAAACTGCAAGCTCCAAACTCCCGGCCATCTTTCACCTCCTTTAAGCCACTTCGAATGCAGTTGGCCGACGGCAACTAAGCCGATTAGTTGCTGCACTGCCAACGAAACCGAAACCGAAACCATGGCAAAGCTGTTGCGCCATGGCCATTAAAACGAAATTGCAAATACGATTGAGCCTACTTTCTGGCGCTTGAGTGCCAACAATGTCGGAAGTTCATGGGGTTCAGGGGTCCTGGGGTTCTGGGGTTCAGGGGTTCAGAGGATCACAGGTGTGTTGCTCTCGGCCAGCTGGACAGGTGTCCTTTTTGGGGGTCAAGGCTTAATTAATGCACTGCCGGCTCGCCGACACCAAGCCATTCGACAATTATTTGAGCAACTTTGTGAAACCGGAGATGAGCTGTTTGCCTGACACCTACTGCATGTGCATATAGAACGAGCTTCGCCTTTACGGCCAGTTTTGCGGCAATTTTCACCTGTCCACCTGGACCACCTGTCCACTCCTCGCTATTCTATTTTTCAAACCACAAATACAGGAATCCTCCGCCGTTGGCCTGCCGTGTGTTGTTTTTTATGTTTTTCAGTTCTCCCCAACAGCTGCAGCCTGCCCGAAGCTTTGGGTGTTGATTATTGAACAACAAAACGCCGATAGAACCAAAACGAAAAACCTGGCCGGCAGACAGCAGGGGCAGGGCCATAAAAAATGGGAGGAGGGCGTAAAACAACCACAATGTCAGACGGCAAAAATCGAACGAGTCGAGGATGTTGCTACCAGTGTTGTTGCAATGTTGAATTGACCCCAATCAAGCCGGTTGCTGTTTGCAGATAGCCATTGTTTCTGTTGCTGTTTTGGCTCGTTTTACACATTTTCCCCTGCCCCCGCCCACATACGCTTTTCAGGGTTGGGCTGGGCGGAAAAGGGATGAAAATTGAGGAAAATCCACGAGAGGATGGGCTGCGCGAGCCGCAGGGCAAGCAATTGATATGCTCCGTGAAACTTTATTGCCAACGAGAACGGAGAATTGACCATTGGCCAGCTGGTATTCCCGTTGTTGGCCCTTGTTGTTTCTGGCCGCTGCTGCATGCACCATTGAATGCGGTTATTTAGATAAAAGTGCTCGAAATTACAAAACACCATGGATGCCGACGATGCCGATGCCGATGTCGATGTCGACTAATTGAGGCGCTCGAATGGTCCGGCTCCTCAGTTTCTTTAAATGGAATCTCGGCACTTTAAGCCACGAGGCCAGCAGCTGAATAATGCACGATTTTTGGGTCAAAAGCGCACCCAACGAACTTCGGTATGCACAAAAGCCCAAAAGGCAAGGCAAAAAGGGCGCCAAAATATATATCCTACATACAT
The DNA here is from genome assembly GCF_016746365.2 of Drosophila yakuba. Classification (NCBI taxonomy): domain Eukaryota; kingdom Metazoa; phylum Arthropoda; class Insecta; order Diptera; family Drosophilidae; genus Drosophila; species Drosophila yakuba. The sequence continues at coordinate 4,811,766 of NC_052528.2, read as the reverse complement.
ATCCGAATATAAATACCACAGTATATGTATGTGTACATATATATGTGAGTCCGAACAAATGGAAAATAAGGCCCAAAGCCAAAGCTAAAGCCAAAGCGAAAGAAGGGAGCCAGATAGCCACAGTTCGTCGGACCGCAATGCTGAAAAGGAAGTTGCTTAATTAAAAGCGGATATTAGCAATTACAAGCCACAGCTGAAAGGGAGAAAGAGAGAAAGAGAGAAAGAGAAGGAGCAAGAGCGAAGGAAAGAGAGCGTCCGATGGAGGGCAGTTCCAATGAAACGGAAGTAAATGAAATGGCATTGAATGGCGGCCAGATAAACTGTGGGGAAATTAAAAACGCGTATGCCCGGGGAGAAAGTGGAGAAGATGGAGACGTGGAGCGATGGAAGGCCAAAAGGACCTAGACTCTAAGGCCCAAAACATGGCGTCTTTGGCTCTGACTCAGTTTTTCTTCCTTCTGGCCTGGTTTCCATTTCGCTTTTGACATTGTCGCACTGCCTGTTTAAATTCACTTTGTAGCGAGGGGCCGGAGGAAGCGGATGGGCCAGAAAAAAGGCAGCGAAAAGGTGCGCCCCCAACATAATTAGGTTATCATTTTGCTGCTGGTTTTCCCCTTTTCCGACCAAACCCCAAAAAAAAGCCCAGAAAAGGTTGACAACAACAGGAGTCCGCCGCCCAGAGTCCGTAATAAGAGCAAAACGCAGCGCGTAATTGTTAATGGGTTTTACAGCTCTGTTAGCCCGGATTTGTATATAGAGTATAATTTTTGCTGTTCTGCGCCTTCTGCGGCCTTCTTTTACGTTCTGGCTGCTGTTTTTGGCCCAGATTTATGCTGCGACCCAAACCGAAGAACGAGGCGAGTACAAGGCAAATAAATTATGCATTAGGTGGTAGCTTGTTATTCGCCAGTTGGGTTCACCTGACCCTCGGTTCACCTGGCTCAGACTCTCTGGGCTGCTGTAATTGAATCGAAATGCTAACAATCCGCAAATGAACATTCATCAAGGGCTATGTACAAACATATGTGGGACCATCAGATCCAAACGCCATCGGGGTTTTTTCCGCCATTTGTCTTTCATTTAGTGCCGTTCCTTCGGCTGCTTCACACTTTTCCCACACTTTTCCCCTCTGCCCCATCAAGGCAGTTTTAATACCTTAAATTTGCAACAAATCGCTGACAATAATTCGCACATGGCACTCAACAGGAATAAATTACGAGGACACGGTGCAACGCAGCCATATGGAAAAAACGCTCGCCTGAAACAAAAGCGAAAACGAAGCGAGTGGAAAAAAGAGCTGGGGAAATCGAGGGGACAAAAGGAAAAGCCTGTAATGGCGCATCTGTTGAGGAAGGGCTTTTCCAGAGCCCCACACCCCCACACCACCACCCACCACTTCCCCGATTTCCATTACCCCTCTCGATGGCAACAATTGATGGACGTCAGCGCTTCGCAGCCCCAAAAAAGAATTATTAAATTGATCGATGGCCATAAAAAATATGCGAAAAGGTAAACTGCAAAGCGCTGAAAGGCTTCGGCCAGGTGTCGACAACAAAAGGTGGCGGCAATTGATGCAATTCCCGCAGCACCAACTCGATCAAATGTCCGCCGTTTCGTCCGGGGGAACAAAGGGCTGTTTCCATATATTCGGAACTGCCAAATTGCAGGTAGTCGAAAGATATGACTGGAAAATATATAGAAGGAAAGATGTTATGCAACTACAGTAGAGGTTAAGCACTTTCAACTTATTCAGATGTATTAAGTGAAACGTAATCAGCGTGGGAAGTAAATGTTACTCTAGCATAAAATAAATAAATGATTAAGAAAATCTAGAGAACTTTACACTACAACTGAGAAAGTTCCCAGATTGGAACAGAACGTAAGCAGGCCATTTCTGCACTGATAGCGGGGATAGTAAGCTTTGGGCCTTAGGTTCTTGGCCATAGTTTTACGAGGGCCAAAGTTTTGCACGTCCGCGGCATAAATTCAAAACATGTCGCACTCATATATGAACCGCCATCCAGCAGCAAGTGCCCCGTGCTACGTGGCATGTGGCATTCGCCATTCGGCATGTGGCATTTGGATGCGAGTGCGGATTTGGAGCGTGCTCTTCTTGGCCAGAATGTGGGCCAAAGCGTGGAAATTATGAACGCGTTACTTATGCGTGACTAGTTGCAGGAGCCACCAGCAATCCGAAAACGAGTACGAAGTGTGTAATTGCACATTACGCTTGTACGCTTGTACACTTGTCCTGCCAAAGGCAATGGATATGCCGCTGCAACTTTCGTTGGCTTTTGTTGGCTTTCATTTCGCCGTGTTAACAAATATTACGTATACGCAGTGCTGCTCCCGCTGCCAGCGAAAGCAATTTGGCAAAGCAAAGTTGTGCAGCATCCACACAGCTGGTGGGAACTGAGAGGGGGCGGGGGCAAATGCGGGCTCGCATTCGAGTTGATGAAATTGGAATACATCCAAAATGAAAATTAAATTCAACAATTTGCGGTTGTTTTTAGCTGTTTGTCTGACGAGCAAAAAAAAGAGTGTGGAAGCCCCAAAAGGGGAAGTGCAAAAGTGGGCTATCACTCCCCCGACATTTTCAGTGTGTGTGCGCATTTACATGCGGAAATGTGCAATTTGCCATTTCTCTGATTGTTTTTTGAAACTCAGCAGCAGCTCGTTCTCGGTTTCTGGCTCTATGGCCAAAGTGAAAGTTTCAGTCCGCATTTCATGCCATACCATGCCATGATTTCTTTATTTTTGAACAGCTTTTTCTGCTCTGCTGCTGTGCGGCAGGACAATCCGGCAAAGTGTTGCTTGTTATGGTTATTGTTTTGCACGAAAATTAATTGAGTGCATATTCGTTCACGCTGCGCTGCTCACAATGGCGATAACTGCAACTGTCAAAGTGCACTAATAGTTACACTCGCGAATCGCCGCTCAGGTGAGTGGAATCAAATATGATTGAGTATGCAGGCTAGTTCTAGCACCCACGTAGTTTGGCCCAAATGCCGTGTGTAATTTAATGGTAATTACGTTTTTAGCACACTCTTGGCATTGTAGCAAATTTCATTGTTGGCGTTAAGCTTTTCCAACCCTTTTCCCACAAACCAACCAGCACCCCGCTTCCATTTTTGGGCGACAGAACAAACCGCAGCGGCAATTGCCGATGTCATTTCCATGGTTGTTGTTTTTCTCGCTGCTGCTGCTACAACCGTGTGCCAAAAATTTGTACAATTTTGCAACTGGCTGCTTTCCGCTGTGGTTGTTGTTGTTGTTGTTGTTGCTGTTGTTGCCGCTCTTGCGGCAAGCAGCGAATGCCATAAATTAAGTGCGGCGACAACGGCGACAGGCAGTGGAAAAGCAGCCACATGACAGCGGTAGAACGCAAAAAGGTAATTTTGCGAGTGGGAAAATGCAGCAGAACCCACTTTCAGCAACAGCAACAACAAGAGTAACATCAACAACAACAGCTACGATGACAACAATGGCATTGTGGAAAATGCCTGCAAAGCGAAGGAAAATGCACAGCATTTGCATCTGACAATTGCAGACATGTGGAATAACATTATGAACTGCAGGCAGAACTGCAAGCAAAACTAATTACGGGGAAAGTTCTGAGAAATCATAAGATAAAGCTGTGGTAAAACTGCAATAGTGTCACAGTCACAAAAACTAATTAAGAAAGCAATATTTTTGAGACTTTTGTTTGTGCAAAGAACATTCCTCAGTCCCACTGGTTAGTTTGACCAATTAAGAAATAAATTAAGAACTGTCCGCACTGGTCGAATTATTTTTAAAATAACACATTCATGCAAGCAATTTAGAGCTGGAAGGAGGAAAAGCAAAATGAAATCATTTTAAATTCGAGCAACGCCCTAAATAAAGGACTATTTACCGGATTTCACGAAATTCGAAAACGTAAATAATTAAATCGAATGAAAGGAAGCCACTGAGAGCGATGGAGATACAAATGTAAAATGCATCAAAACATTTTAAATATTTATGGGTCAACATGGAAATATGCCAAAAATGTGTGCAGCGACCTCAGCGAACATTTTCAGTTGCCACTGCCATCTCCGCACCTTGTGAAATTCGAATTTCTCGTTTTTAGTTTGCAGTCGATGCTGTCAGTGGAAATTTATATTTACGAGTATATTTACTAACTGCATATTAGACCGCAGCACCGCTCCGAATGCCCGATATGAAGAGCCCTCGACAAAACGAAAATAATTCATCGTGGTCGTGGCATGAAAAAAATTATTAAATTGCCTTTCACACACACACACACATGATGCAGATGCAGAAATACGAGATGAGAGGTGAGGTGGCGCACGGGGAGATTGCCCTCTGGCATACAGGCAATTTGTTGCATGGCATCAAATATGCAATAAATCTAACTGCTAAATCAACAAACAACTGCAACGCACCACAGAAGGGCAGGCATTCGCATAGACAGACAAACAGACAGACAGACAGAAAGACAGCTCGGCCCAATAAAACAATGCAACACATTTTTGCAATTGAAATTGTAACTGAGCCGAGCTCAGCTCCATGTGCACGTGTGTGCGGGAGTGTGTGCGAGTGTGCCAGTGTGTGTGTGAGTGGGCCAGCCCTAATCTGATTTACCATAAAGTCGAAAATGCATAACACTCGGGGGCGCGGGATATGGATAGGGATAGGTATGGGGATGAGGATTAGGATGGGGATCGGGCCAGAACTCCTAGCAATATGTGGCATACAACAGGACGCTGCATATGATTTCAGCTGCCAAACACCGACAAACTCACGGCGCAGGGCGGCGTGGAGGGGGGCTTAGCCCCTTGTAAGCCCTTGGTTTCATTTTATTTGTCGAGCTTTTTTCTTATTTAGTTGGATATGCAAAAACACGAGTACAGAGAGCAAAACGTGCAGCTCGAATGAAATATTCAAGCCTCATAAAAAGTCGGGCTATAAACCCTAAACTATAAACTCGTTTGTAATGCTATCTAAAAGTATGCTGTGAAATATGTTTTGTATATAAACCACAGCGATGTCTAAGGCAAAGCAATAAGGACCACTTGAATGATCGTTCCATATCATTAATAGTGTTCTGTAACCTTTTTTCATTCATATCTTTCTTCTTCCCAATTATTATGGCAAACATATAATTTTGATTTTAAAACGATATTCCGCTGTATCAATCTATTTCCCAAACTTGAACTATTTTTCCGAGTTTCTGGCAACTAAATTTGCTAGTGTTCAGCTGGTTTCACTGGTTGCCGTTGTTGTTCATGCATAAAACATGACAAAGTGCGTTGATGTTGCTGCTGCCATTGCTATTGCCATTGCTATTGGTGGTGTTATTGTTATGGCAAGTTTATTTGGCTTCGTTTTACAAAGTACACCAAACGTTGAGATTTTATGCAAATTCGCTTATTGCGTTCTACAACAATCAGAGTTCGCCAAATAAAATAGTCCAAATAAATAGAATGCAGCGCAGGGCAAAAACGCCAAAACGCAAAACACGCCCCGGTCAATTGGCCATAATGTTGGACATTAGGCTGTTGTAGCAGGTGGCCCGGATATTCAGTTTCAACGGTTTCAACTCAATCGAATGCGAATGGCCTGACAAATGAGCCAACCGATTTGGGCCTTTAGCGGACAGTCGGCCGATAGCCCAACCGCTAATCGATTTTCCGGCTGCGAAAACCCTAATTGGTCAACATTTGGTTAGCTTCAATTTGGTTTTTGGGCGGTCGAAACGCAGGCCGCCTTCCTTCTCAGGAAGTTATGCTCTCCTGTGGGTCCTGCCACCCGCTCCTCCTGCAGATTTCACCTCTGTGCGAGATGACTGGAAAAGGTGCAAGATAACGTGAATCGAAACAAAGGCCCCCATGCCACGCCCCACATCCTCCAAGTGGATTCCGCTGTCGTCTGCTCCGCCGCCTCTGCCTCCGCCTCTGAATCCGCCTTTGTTTTTGCTTTTGCCTTTGCTTTTGGAGTCCGGGGTCCGGCAATCAATGGCAATTGCGTTTGGCAATTGGCAGGCCATCAAGATTAGCAGGAGCAGAACAGGTGGCTTGTGCAACTCCACACCGAGTGTCTGTAACTCTTAAACCTCTGTGTCCCTCTGCACTTGGAGAAAAGTTTGGGGATATGAATGGAACACACATGGAAGATACCAGGGCTATTCTTCTTTTCGGACAAGTGTTATTGATGTGAGGTATTTCCCGGTGCACTTCTCTCTATCTCAGCCCAGCTTTTCTCCTCCTCCAGCTTTGTGTGCAAGTGCATGTGCATCCATGTGTCCTGAGTGCGAACAAAGGCAGACCGGCAGACGAATTTCCCCGACTCGACATGCAATTGTTGCGGCTCAAGTGCACCAGCGCCCCCCGGATTTTCCACCCCCCTTTCATCCTCTTGGCACCCGATGCCCACCACTCCGCGCAATCTTCTCGAGCGGCTGGAACTCGTGTTTGTCTTAAGTGTTGCCGGCGATTAACAGTTTAGCTCGGCTTTGTTTGCCTTAAGTGAGCTGCTCTAATAAGCCGAGTGTGCATGCAACAATTGAGCGAATGACTCACGGCCCGAACGGAAAGCGGAAAAACGGAAAATGGTGGGGGGCACACGAACACGGGGCTAATGGCCTAAACAAACAAAGGCTTCCGCCGTCGCCCGGTCAATTATTTACCTTGCGGTTGGGGCCACGGAATAAAAAAACGCAAAAACGAAAACCGAGAAACTGTCGAAATGGCTGCAGAAAAACTTGTGCAAATATAGTCAAATTATGGCCCAGGACGAGATCTTTTTCCATCCTTCTTCCTTTCCCCAAGTGAAAAAATGCAGACAGACATTTATGCATAATTAAAATGGACACCACGCATGGCTGTATGTATATATATGTAAGTGTATGTAATATGTATGTAATATGAACCGCATGCAAGCCGAAATATTAATTTCCTTGCGGGGAGCAGAGCTGTGCGAGAAACTATAAACTATAAAGCCCGGCAGCCAGGGGCATGAAAATTTAATTTTAATTAAAAATTGAAATGAATTTTTATTAAACTTTTGTTACTGTTACTGTTACTGTTTATGCATAATACATAATGCATACTGCATAATGCATGCGGCGCTGGCTCCGATTCATAATCATTATGGCCAACGAGGAGAGCCAAGCAGACGAAGTGGCAGAAGGCGGCGCTCGTGTTTATGGCTTCTTTAATGAAAATCAAAGTTAATTAAAAGTAACGGCGTGCTGGAAAGCGCTATGCTTCCATTGCGCCCTTAACAGCCAGCCATTGCCATTCGGCCGAGGCCATTCAGGGGCAGCATAAAAGACCAACCCCACACCCCACACCACCTACTTTCCAACAATTTCCCCTTACTTTCCACCACCCCACCACTGCAGTTTCGGCCTGGTCAATAACCGCAAACTGCTCCACATTGCAAGGCGTCCGAGATTGGGAACGGCACATTGTACAGTACAGCTGCCCCAAGATGGGGCCACTAAATCATCCCCTTTTGACCTTTTAAGCCGCCTCGAAGATGCTGGCCAAGTCTCCAGAGGAGAACCTTTGTCAAAATTTATATGGGGCTATGATTACATAATTATTGGCTTTTCCGCGTAATCAGTTTAGCGTGTAAATTTGTGTGCGTGCCGTGATTAAATGCTTCGGCGATTCTTTTGACTGCCAGGAGCCATAATAAAATGGCTACAAAGGCGGCACAATGATATCTAAGGGAATAATACGCCCCGAAAACTCAAAATCTGAAAACTGGTTCGGTTCGGTTCGCTTCAGTTTGGATTGGTTTGGGCGCTTGGCCATAATTGGTTTATGTTCGCATACTTTCGGGCATAATGCTCTTGATTTTGGCAGACGTGACCCAGGGGAATCGGGATCGAAAGTCCCCGCTAATGATTTATGGAAAGTCAAGTGATTTATTTCTGCTCAGCGAAGTTTGTAATCCAATTTTGGCCGATTCGCTCTGCGGCTGCTACCGCCATCAATGTGTATGTGTGAGCCATATTGGGGGCTTTGAAATGCTCCATTTGGATGGGGATTTTTACCTGCAATGAAAACAAATGTTGAAAGTTAGCCAACGAGTCGCAGGAAATTTCTGTGAAATTTTACTAGGCTAAGTTCAAAAGGAAAACTTTGCGGCTGTGCTTGAAAGTGTGCTACAATAAAATTTGAATCCTTTTTTCTTCGAGAGCGCGGTGTTGGGGTCATTTAATTTCATTCGATTGCCATCGATTTTACATTTTCCAGGTGCTATTAAAGTATATGTTCAAGTAGCCCGATAGACGTTTGTGGCAAATTGGGGAAATTACTTCAAGGCAAACTAATTGAAATGCAGTTGGAAACAACTTTGCAGACATCTAAAAGGTCATGGATATGGCTATTTATAACAGGTAAGTATATATTAATAAAATGGGATAAACTAGTTACATCTACTCACTTTCAATGTGTTTGATTTGAAATGGCCATTTAAAATCATATCATTTAAAGATTCTAGATAATGCGCCTGCCAAAAGTTAGAGGCCTATTTTGGGTTAATGATTCTGTCGCTTCAGCCCCAATCTCTTGGGGTAATCACAGTAATTGGCATTAATAATTCAGGCCTTAACCTGTCAGGTCAATAAATCAAAATCAAGCTGCCAAGCCAAGTGAAACACAAGATGATAGGAATAGAAAGTCGCAGGAATGGATCGATGGGGAGGTGGGGGGTTACTGAATTGCCAGTAACTGCCACATTCATGTTTTTTAATGAAAACGATTTGAAGTTTGTTTGCTTTCTGCGAAAAATTTATTACTTTGCCCGCCGGTTGGCAGACGACATAAATAAATCCACGCGCCACACAGACACAAGCACAAACAGAAACAAAATCAAGCAGATAGAACATACTCGTATATCCTTCGACGGGGGACGTCTGCCAAAAGCTGTCAAAAGTCCTGATTTGATAAGAGACAGCCACGAAGAATAAGCGAGGCTCCAGGCCAGATGTTCTTATTTGGCATGACAACGGAACTAAAGATTTGGGCGCTCTTTAAGGCTGACGTCACATTTGTCAGCTTTAACAATTAGTTGGCAAGCAAGTCGGCGCTCCTTCAAGTCCTTTCAAGTCCTACGAGGCCAAAATCTGGAGAGGAGAGGAAACCAAGGCGGCTGTCTGATAATCTGGAAGCGAGTGAGGAGCGCTTTATCGCTTCACTAAGGCCGCACTTTTTGTGGCACAATTATGTGAGGCAGACGCAGACGGAAGACGGCGGATGGGAAAGCTGGGAGGACATAAACAAATACAATGCCAGCCAGTCGGGGAAAGCGAAATTTAATATGGCGCCATCTTGGTTTCGCTGGCAGTCTAATAGGCTTTGCCTCGCCACACTTTCCCCCCCACTTGGCCAAATAAAACAAAAGGACCTACATGCCAGCAGTCGGATATAGACATGCACATGTGTGAGGTCGAAAAGGCAGGCAGGAGCAGGACCTCAAGGTATGTGGGGCTTTCAGCGCCTTGCGGCTTTTAAGCGGCTTTGGCAAATTGTTTGCGCCGCAGTCGTCCTTAGTCGTAGATCCTTAAATATTTTTCATATGCGGCAGCTTTTCGCGCCTGCAAATATGCAATAAAATTTTTACAGGCCGCCATGAATTTGCTAAGGTGGAATTAAATTTATAGACCCTGCCGCAGAGCACATAATTTAGCATTTTAAGCGGCCATCCAATAGAAATTCCATAAAAAGGACGCACTCAGCGGGGCAGCAGTGGTCGTGGCAGTGGCAGCAGCCACGATAATTGAATTAAATTATGGCCCCGCACAGAATAGCGCCCTCGGTTATTGGTTTTTGGCCATTCAGACGGCTGGCTAATCCCGGTTAGGGGGATAAGAATAACGACCGGGAACTCCGAACTCGGGACTCGGAACTCGGGACTCGGAACTCGGTATTCGGAACTTCGGCTTCAACTTCTGCTTCAGCTTCAGCTTGAGTTTCAGTTTCGGCTGGGGCTACCTCAAAATCAAACCCGAAATACTTTACGCAAACTTTTGCAGCGCGCAAATTTACATAGCAGACAATAAAATAATGTCGGAGTTTGGCCATCGTCATCATGGCATGGTGAAGCCCATATCCATCCCCATCGTCATCAAAATTACCAACACCATCACCACTACCACTACCACGGCATCGTCATCAGCAGCATCCTAGCCGAGCGTCAACATTTTGAAAGCACTTAAACCGTTTGTTCGTACATGCAAAGTACGCGAATCGTGAGCACAAAGGGATTTCCCCACCCCGGCCCCCGGTTTTCCCGGAATTTTCCACTCTTTTCCCCTGCTTGCCATCAGCGACTGCATTCATGCATAGACAACATTTCATTTTTCTTCTCGACGCTCGATGCTGGCGGCAATTTTTGCGCTGAAAGAAAACAGACGCGGGTGGCTGTTTTCCCGCTCTCTCCGCTTTTCCAGCTTCCCCAGCTTTTCCGGGCAAATCTGTGCGGCAAAATTTACGCAGCTACTTAAAAACTATGCAGGCTCCAGCTCCAGTAGATCCAGATTCGGATCCTGGCTCTGATTCAGATTCAGATCCAAAACCATCTCGCCGCCGGCTGGGAAACATGGCCCGAATCTCACCAAGACTCCGGTCCAAGAACCCGGCATAATCCAATTCATGAAGTTGAAAGTCTGACTGGGGACATGGGGTGGGTGCTGGGTGAAAAACGCAGCCAGCTGTCTGCGCAAATTTGGCGTAAATTTAATTTTCAAATAAACTGCAGTTCTCCCCAAGGCCACAGAAATAAAAAGCAAAAAAAGGGACGAACATTGGGGAAAAAACATGGGAGGTACTTTCGAAAATATTATGCGGCGGGGTCAGGGAAAATATTCAATGCATTGCATTTACATCTTGTTATCGCTTGATTAATTGTCATTGTCAGTGTCAGGCAGCCTGCACTTTTGGTGGGTGAATGGGGGTGTGGGTGTGTGAAAAGCTTTGCCATTTCCCATTTTCGTGGATTCTGCATGAGAATGACATGGAGCAACTTCAAAGGGAAAACTTTTCCTGATTGGCAGCTCTTGCGACTGGCGGCTGATTAATTTCCGCCTGGCTGGCTCCTAATTGAATGCCGCTTGTTTAGCCAACTTCCTTCCTTCCTTTCTTGGCCCAAAGAGCCGAGCAGTCGAGCAGTCGAGATGCGATGCTGTGAGATGAGCCTGAGCATCTGAGATATATATTTTAACGCGCAATTATCGCAAACACACACACACAACGCGTTGCCAGCGCGTGAACAACAAACACGGGGGAAATTGGCAAACAATTTGCACCGAAAACGGAACCAGAATTTGTAACTCATTTTGGGCCAAATTAAGTGCCGTCAGGTGAGGTTGCCACTTGCCACTTGGCAACCGAATCCTCTGCTCTGCACAACAACAGCCCTTTAATGTTCGGCGCATAAATCTACCCAATTTATTTCGCCCCGAGAACAAAGCTCAAGGTGGCGCCCCGGAAAAATGCCGTGGAAAAGCCAGCTCCCCAAGCCATATAAACGCAGTAAATTAGAATTAGACGCGGTGGGCAATTTTATTGCAGACACACCCCACTTTGGTCCTTTTGCTCCTTCTGGTGGTGCCGGTGGTGCTGGTGGTGCTTCTGGTGTTTTTCTTGTTTCTGGTGGCCACACAACTTTTAATGACATGAGTTATGGCTAGTGGCCTGTCCCGTTTATGATTTCCTTTAATATTTTAATTGTGCTGGAGATAAGATAGCAGCTAATGCGTACACATTTAGATATCTACTGGATATGCTGTCCATTGGGGGCCAAAGTCATTAGGCACTCTTATTTTTTTCAAGCGTTATTAAAGCACATTTTTAAATGGCATTTAAGGGAACCAATTCTACTTTGAATTACCAAACTATTATCCAGTATACAAGCATGCTTAAATATACTCCCAAGTAACGACCAAAATTCGATTAGGAAATTTCAATTTCAAACTAATAAAACGTAATTTCTTTTTCATTATCCTTCGCACTGTCGCACACACATAGAAGCTGAGTGAGCTTGGATTTCGTGACTTGCATTTATTTTCGATTATTAGACAGCAGAATCTTTGGGGGAATTTCAATTAAAATGCCATTCGATTGCTCCTAGCTGAGAGGTCCTGGTTTGCTGGTTTCCTGCTTTGCTGGTTTTTGTCACCCGAAGCAAATCCACTCACCTCACTTTCGGTGGCAACTTTTAATTGGCAACAAATTCGGCTATTTTGCCGTTGCCAACAAGTCCGAAATCCAAAATGAAAACTTTCTCCGGCATGTGCTCGGCTATGAAAGCGAAAGTGTTGCTCTTAATTAGCTCATTAAAAGTTCATCATGATGCGCATATGTCGACCTGTAAATTGCAATGGAATCTGCCAATTTCGGCGCATAACTGATTGCCATTTATTGGAGTTGTATGCCGGAATTTAAGCCCAATGGACAAAGCAGAGGTATTGTGTTCTGGCCAAGTTATTGTTTTGCCAACATGAAAGCTGGCCAACAATGGAGAAAAGGAAATGGCGAAGAAAGCCCTTTCTTTTTCTCACACTTCGGCATGGCTTCGACTTATTGTTTTGCTCAAGTGCGAGGAAAAACGCCTGGAAAGGAAAATCGATGGGAGGACAGCAAAAACAGAAGTCTCGAAAAGAAAATGAAGCAAAAAGAGTGGAAATATTTCCACAGCTTGTTATAAACACATGGACACGGAGATAGTGACTCAAACTACCAACCACCGATAGGTAACAGCAATCCACTCATAAAGTTCGGCGGCAGTGCTGAAGGATCCTTTGGTCCTTTGGCTCGATGACATGCATATTAATGATACGAGCTTGTCCGGCTCGGGAATCCGATTCGGATTCGCATTCGAGCCTGATGCGGATGCTGATACTGATGGTGATGGCGCTCACTGTACACTAGTCTGCACAAATATTTTCATTAAAATTGGAAAAGTTTACGTCTGTCCGACTGTCCGGCTGCCCGGCAGGACTAAACTTTGCCCGCGGCCAAGTCGGGAAAGCGTTTTAAGTTCTTTCAGCAGAAACTTTGGGGTCAACTTTTCCTCGCCCAATCGAACGAACGGACGGTCCAAGCTGGCTGGGAAAAAGGGGTTTTCCCCCAGCCTGCTACCCCCCTCCCCACTCCCCTTTTGGTACAGAGGGACTTACCAGGCCTTAATGCGCCGGGGCAAATCTGATTAAGCTGCGCTAATTGTTTGCACTAACCAACTGTGACTTCAACAAGCCAAGAAATGCAGTCAGAAAGGACAGTTTTCCCTCTCCTCCCCGCTCACCCCCTTTCATCTAGGCCTGTCTCCTTCTGTGTTCCCTTTTCCATGATGAATGAGCCGCAGCTGAATGGGGAAGGGGAAAGTGGGGCGGCGGGAAAAGCACAAGCCGGCAAATAAAAGAGCATCCCTTATGAGGCTCCACTGCTCCAATCCTCCAGTTTCCTCGCCAGCTCGCTCGCCTATGCCTCCTAATGTACATAAATTCCAACATTTGCTCATTTTAATGGGCATATTTTTGTCATTTTACAAAAGTTTTCGCAAAATGCAAGGAGGAAAAGCAGAAAGTGCGGGTAAGCGGGAAAGCGGGAATTGAGCAGCCCGGCCGGCGTGCAATGTAGACTTTTCCTCCACCATGTGCGCACTTATAAATTTTTTAGAGCGCAGGGATTTTCCATAAGCACAAACATGCAGCGCAGCCAGCCAACCAACTGGCATCTGTGCACTGCAATAAATATGTGTTGGTCCCTATTGAATTATCCAGAAATGATTTTAGAAAATCGGATTTATGTCTTAGCCTTACAATCAATCAACATTATGTGTATATGGTCAATACTTGTATTTTAGTGATTTTTTTTGTAAATTATAAAAGTAATTCATTTTCATAGCTTTCCTATGCTATAAACATATAGAAGTGGAAGTGTGACATTCATTTGACTGGGAGCAGAATGGCATTTCATTTGTTTTGAGTTGGCTGCAAAGATATGTGCTGAACCTAATCAAAATGTAATGTTTTAGAATGCAAATTTTCTTACTGTACAACGTATCAGTGTTGCTGTGTGTGTGGAAAATCCAGGAGATGGGCCTTTTAAGGGGATGGCTGCCGTCGTCGTCGGCGTGCCACAGAGAACACTGGGAAAACTCTTCAAGGCAGGCGGCCCTAGCCATATATAGAGACAGCAGGCAGACAGACATAGAGTTAGATGGGTGGGTGGGGTGTAAAACGGGAAAAAGGGAAATGGAAATGGTGCTGGGGGTGGTGGGGATTCAGAAAACAGGAGGCAGCCAGTTGGTTATCGTGCCGCTTTGTCTGACGCTGTCTGGGGCTGTGGGTGCCTGCCTGCTCGGATGCCTTTATATCAAATGCGGTTTTTATTTCACTGCATCAACAGCCGCAACAACGGGGAGCACCATATAGCCACATATCCATATAGCCATATAGCATTTAAGCCGCTTGCCACTGGCTTCCAGCGAGCACTTTAAGGCTGCGATTATTTGCCATATCAGGCCAACTGGGCGTATGCGTAATGAGTGCCGCTTGCCTCGCTTCTAATATCCTGCGTGGATTGGCAAACAATGGCCGCCAGTATCTGTTGCAGTTGCAGTTGGCGTTTCCATTGCCGTTTGAGTTTGAGTTTGAGTTTCAGTTCGAGTTTCCGACACGGGTGCAATGAACGCTCAAACAGACAGGCGCAGATCAGAGAGTCAGAGAAGTTTATTTGAAAAGTTGCTGCGGCTGTTTGGGGGCGCAATCATTGTAAAGGCATTACTACAACTTTTCATTCAGTTTGCCTCGCTCGCTGCCTTTTTAATATGCCAGATACAAGCAATCCCCCAGGAGGAGCAGATGGAAGTAATGGCGAATGGGTATTGGGGGAACGGGGGATGGTTGGCAGTGGGGGCTGCAGTTCCATATTAACAACTGGGCTCAGACACTGGGAGAGTTTTACGCTACGAGGCTACGAAATGCCGGGGCTTTTCATTCATGGTGCTGGAAAGCATGCAGCGGAAGTGGAATGCAAACTATGCACGACTATGCGGTGAAAGTGGAAAGCGAGGGGGTGGCAAGTGGCCGCCTCATGTCCTGATTAATCCTGAAAGACTCACTTTAATTGCTTCTCGTTCGCAAAAATGTTTTCGATACAAGTACTGAACTCAACTTTTTACTATTACAACCTGGGGGCGGTGTGCCTGGTGGGCGTGGTGGGGCGCCACCCAAACCAATTTACCGCAACGTCATCATAACCGTAAAAGTTAAATGCGCATAAAAGCGTCAGGAGCGCGCTAAAAGGATATTCATGCAGCGATTTCTGTGATTTTACTTGTTTTCTCTGTTCTGTGTTCTTTTTTCTGTATTCTGTGTTCTGTTTCCTGTGCCACACACACACTCCCCTCTGGTGTTGCATAATAAATATAATAATAAAAATAAAGCTCGCTTCATAAACTCGATGGCTGTTGAGGCTTATGGAGCTCTGGTTTTTGTTTTTGACAAATTACTTAAATTACTTACGAGCGAAATGCTTTATGCGGGCCACAAAAAGGGTGTTGTAAATTACCTGAAAATAAAGGGAGAACAATTATTAGATTATTTTGGCTACGAGAAGTCAATTACACTGGGTTTACATGCGGATATGAGCACAATTTTCTTAGTTAGCTGTGGTGTTTACAAAACTGTTTTGCTGATTTACGACATGCGGGAAAAAAAGCCAACAGAGCGGCGGAAAAAAATGGAAACATGTTTGTTTATAGCCTCGCTTTTCCGATTTTCCACTCTTCCGCTCCCTCCTCCATTTTCTTAATTCAAAAACTGCGAATTTATGAGCATGTGCGTTGCATTTGTTTGACAAATTCGCATTGTTTTTGGGGGTTTGGCTGGCTGCACTTTTGAACATTTTCCCGGCGGCGCTTTTCACGCTAGATGGTGGAAATTCATTTCTATACACTGGCATTTTGTGTGTGTGTGTGTTTTTTTTTGTGTGGATATTTTTTGCTACCGCTCACCCCTCGAAACACTCCCTTTGACATGCTTTCTGTTTGTTTCGGTTGAACAATTAAACAAAGCACAATGCTGACAATTGAAAAATGCCATCATGCAGCAGCAGAAGGCAGCAGCAGCATTCAGCAGGCAGGCCTTGTTGTTGGTGGCCATAAAATGCGGTCAGAATTGGATAGCCATGGCCATAATTAAAAGCCATTTACTGAGCGCTGCCTGCCGCCTGCTGCCTACCGCCTGCCAATAAATATGCAAAACACACAGACATTTCCATACCGATGCCGTACAATAATAATAATTCCATCAAAGAATTATTGGGGGGCCCAGCAAACATTCGTCAATCGATGTTTGCCGCATTGATGAATTGAATTGAATTGGAATTGAAATGGAAATGGAATGGGAATGGCAATGGGAATGTCGATGCTTTGAAGTTCATTAAACTTTGCTACGCACACAACACCCACGCATAGTTTGCCTGCAGGAGGGGCATCACTTGCGAGGGGGGCTCCAAATGGGGGGCAAAATGGGGGTTTGTTGCCGGCACTTGCCACTTGACTCGCTCACGACGCACTTAGGCATTCTAAACACGATTTCTAGCCCGCGGCAAGTTGTTGCTCTCCCTCCCTGCGCATCCCCTGTCTCTGTCTCTCCTCCAAGCCGCCAAAAGGTGTAGGCCGTGTGGACGTCCAGGCACGTACTTTGACATAAGCTGCCATATCGGCAGGCCAACATCCCCCGCTTGGCAGCCCAGTGGAGAGGGGGAGAAGGGTGGGTTGATGTGTAAATAAACAAACGCGGTCGTAATAATAGTACTAAATAGCACACCTATACCCTGTTAACGTATTGTTCTACACAAGCTCAAGTAATTATATTTGGCGGCGTGATTTCATTTCAATGGCCATAACTCTATTTACCACTTCTACAGAAGTGTCCTTCAATTACAGATACATATGCACACAATTTGTTTGATTTGTTTAATGAAGGAGGTGCTTTCCAGCTGCGCTGAATATCCTGAAAAATTCGCGCATTCTTTCGTAGCAGCTTATAGGCCCAATCCATACTATTTCTATCCAAAAGAAATGTATTTTTTTGTAAAATAAAATAATGTATGTATGCAAAGACATTCTATAATAATATTTTGGCTGATTTTATGAAGCTCTATTTTTGGAATTAAAAAATATTTAAGTTAGTGCTGAAATACTTGATACTACCCGACCTGCGTAGCAATTTACCCGCCACTGTAAAAGTAAATAATAAAAAAAGAGAATGGAAGGAGACAAGATTTAAATTAAGCAGAAAGGGCCATCTTCCGCCATTCGCCCCCGTATTTCCCTTTGTCTCGTTTGCCCATTTCATTTTATTTCTATATAAGTCCGCAGTTCTTACGTTCTTAGGCTGCGTAGGCGTTTGGAATTTTAAACTTCCCCGATATTGGTTAGGTTCGTTTTCGTTCGGTTGGATGCGGTGGTGGGGCTGGAAAGTTGGGGCCAGGACGTGCCTCTATTTGGAGGGTAAGTATTTCGCAATAAATCAGGAATGCGAAAATAGCAAACGGATTTAAAGTAGTTGAGCCATTTTTATGCAACACAAACGCAGCGGCGCACAAAGCCAATATTTTGTATTATTTCTCGCTTACATTGTTATGTATTTATAATTTATTTACATTTCCGCTCTCATTGGCCATTATGCGAAATTGTGCTTATTAATAATGAGTGGGGCTTACAAATAGGATTACACACGCCCTCCGTCCTCCGCCCTTCACTCTCCGCAGTTCGATGGTTGTTAATTATGCAGGAGCAACAGCAACAGTAGTTGTGCTTAAATACTGCACTCTAAACTTAAAGGTAGCTGCATCAATTTGAATAGATTTCGGGCTCATTGAGCAGAAAGGTGGCAGAATCGGGGGAAATCGAAAAGCACTTAAGATGCCAAACGGGGAACATCGGCAGCCCGGCACAATCAGTCAGGAACCTCACAATATAAACACCAATGGATGCAAAATGCTTTTGCTTCTGCTGCTGCTTTTGCTTTTTCTTTTGCTGGCGTCGAAGCATTTATGGCATGCCTTCAAAAATGCTGCAGAGCTCCTCGTTCAATGCCAAAGACTGAAATGCGAAATGCATTCGAGGGCAGCGATGTGTGTTCAATATAAGAAGTGCGTTCAACTCGCTCCTGCAAATATGTAGTTTCAAAATTGTATTTGCACTCGCCACCATTCACCACCCACCACACTCCGATGGATGCCTTTCCTTTGCCATGCCTTTGCCTTTCGAACACCTGAAAACCTGAAAACCCTTTGCGGCGTCTGCAAATATGTCTGTGAAACACATATAAATACTCTGATGATGGATGCCATCGCCGTGGAGCACAATTTAATACGAAAATAATGTTGCAACATCCGCGCGACGTCCAGGGCCACTTGCAATTTTAATAAACTTCTCAACGAGGCGGCGGCATCAACAACAACGGCGGAATCAGTAGCACCAGCACTTGAGACATTGCAAAGGTTCCATAAATGAAAATTCACTTCGCATAATAATGCGAAGTTGTAATTATTTTGTCCGCATGCCAAACAGATCAGGCAGTTCGTGGGGATTCGTTGGGCGGGGGGCGGGGGGAAAGGAAAAGGAATGCGGCACCGATTGAGCTGAAGAGCGGATATCCTTCTTAAAGCCGGGGAATCATCCAACGCAGCATCGGTTGTGTCTTATGCACTGCAAGAAATAGCTGGTGTTGTGAGGCAGCCCTGTACAAATAAACCCTAAACGGACATTAAGTGACTCTTTATTGTGTGACTTATAGTGCGCTCCACTTTCTCTCAGTGCACCCAGAACTGAAAGACGACAACGAGACCGAAAACCAGAGCAAAGCCAGACAAGTGGGCAGTGATGAGTAGGACGACACAATGCCACAATGCAATTACAATGGGTCACTCTGCAGCATCAGCATCATCAGCAACAGCAGCAGCAACATGCACAAGAGCAACATGCAACATCTACAGCTGCAACCGAAGCAGCAACAGCAAAAGCAACAGCTACAACTTCCCATTGCGTGACGCAGGCCCTCAGCCTTGAGGCTTGAGGCATGCCACACAGGCGTCCACATAGGTGGACAGTCAAATTGCCTACACAATGGACGATGCACGATGGGTTGCGATGCGATGCAATGCGATGGGATGGGAATTCTGCAATTATTGCTGCAATCGCTCTTGCGCCCAGACTCTCACGCAAAAGCGGAAATTTTAATTTCACTCCGGCTCGCGTGCTCCCGATTCGCTTTTCGGCTCGTAATGAGCGTGGAACACACTCGACGGATGTAATGACGGACTGCCGGACTGTTGGACTGCCGGATTGCCGAAGTGACTGAGTGGCTGACTGACTGACTGACTGGTGGCATGGAGCTGCATGCGGCATTAATGCAATTAGGTGGAGTCTCAATTTCAGTCGCCGTCTGCGGCTCAGTCCGGTGGTGTTGCACTTGAAATGGGTTTGTGGGCCACGCACCGCACATCCTGCATTTCCGCCTCCTCCCCAGACGCACTTCATCCCCATCTTAATCGAATCAACACACTTGACAATGTGGCGTGAAAAATCTTGCGCCAGCATCAATTTTCATTTATGGGCCAGGGCGAAGGCGAAGGCAAGGCGATGGCGATGGGGAAGGACACCTTGTTGAGGTGGAAGCAAAATGAGTGAATACATCAGCAGGATGCCCCAGAGACCGGAGAGAGGGGGCGTGGCACAAGGACAAGACGTATGTGGGCGGCGGTGTCACATTATCGTGCTGTGGCAACATAAAAAATTCACCAACTAATTTGTGCGCTTCACAAGGACACCCAAATGAAGCAGCGGCATGGGGCATGCCTCATCCTCATCACACCGCCTCACGCCTCCTGAACTGTCGCTAATTTTATGACAAACGACAGACAGGCCGCTGAGAGATATATTTAATGGGGAGCGAGGGCTCCTTCATCACCTGGCACATCGTACATCAATTTCGGGGGCAGCGACAGGAACGAGGCCGAAGGACATGCCTCATAATTCTCAACTAGCTGGGAGCAGTCCAGGTCCAGGTCGCCAGTCGCAAGTCCAAGATAAATGGCAAATGGTGCTACAAATGGTCTCGTGTCTCGTTTGCACCCAACAAAAATCAGAGAAAAAGTGCCAGTAATTCGAACGAAGAAGTTCATTTTATTTATGGCTTATTCAGAGTAGTCAAAGTGGGGAATTTATGAATGAAGTTCACATTATGAAACAGGGCTCAGATTGTTTCACTTTATGTGAGCTGCATCGATTTTGGTTTCCTAATTATTCATTGGTTACTCTGCGACTTAAATAGTTTGCTTTGAGGTGAAGTGTGTGAAAGTATAGTTGTAAGTGCCTTTGCTGCCGAAACGTGTTCAAATATTAATTGATACAATTTATTTAAATTGAAGCCGAGAACTGCTGACTAACCACTGTAATAACTGGCGTAATGGGAGAACATTTGCGCACACTCGTTTATTTATTCGAGTATTTTCCACCTGGCAAACATCAGACGTGAGTCAAAGTGAAATAAAAAATCATTTACATTTAAATGAAATATTTTATACTTTATTTTAAGTATTTGCTCATGCATAAAATTGGCATTTTTGCACTCTCCACTCATTGCCAACTCACTCACTCCCTCCACCGGCGACCCTCTTCATCAAATATCCCACAAAACATAACCTGAGCCTGGGTCGCATCGAAAACCAACAACGAAGGCCAAACTTCACCTTTGCCGGGAAAAAAAGCAACCGAGGGAAAATCGGCAGAGAGCGGGAAAAGAGAGGAGACGAAAATGAAAAGTGGAAAATGTATTTTCAACAAATAACCCACAAATTTTACAGCTGCCGTTTTCGTGCGGCTTCGGCGCCCCAAAAAATATGTTTTATTATTTGAAAGTCAAATGGGGAAAATGGCCCCATCGAACCGAAGGGAGAGAGGGAGGGTGTGGAAAGTCAAGGACGTCCTCGCAGACAAACAAAGAAGGGCCACACAAAAAGGACAAGCCGCCATTACAGCGGATGTAATGGGAACGGGAAATGGAAAATGGGAAATGGAAGGAGCAGGTCTTATCAAAAAGCCTACGCACGACCGGCTGCGGTGGTTTAGGCGTTTCGGGGTGGCTACCAGCTACAAGAAAAATCCAGGCAGAGATAGAGAGATTGAAGCTGTCTGGACAATTCGCCTTAACGATGGCTAGGCTTCTTGCCTCAACTCTGCCCAGCAATTTGCAATTTGCCAGCATTTTTGAATAGTTAATTAAGTGCGACGTGTTCTCCTTTACGCTAAGTACATGCAGAAACTGTTGCTGCCCGAGGTGGCGGTGGCTTACATCGAATCCGACTTTGAAACACCCTGACACTATGCTACTCGTAAGTAATTCATTTAGCTCCATTGATCACTAAACAATTTGTCTGTCAGTTTCCACGGAAGCGGGCTTACTCGCATAAATATTCAAATACTTGTACACTTGTTGGTAGATCGCAAATCCTGTCACCTGTTTAAAGTGCCAAATTAGGCGCGGAAGTTTCCTAAAGGAATTACCTACGAATTCGGAGACTCTCACTCCCTCACTCTCTCAATTTTCGGGCTCACTCTGTTAAATTGCTTTGCAAGCGTCACTACAAATGGCGGGGTGTTTTGGGGGCGGCGAGGGGGCGTGGCCGGGCGGTAGGTAGTGGGCGTGGCACTTAAGTAAGCACAAAGCGTCTGCTTTAAGTGCCTCGAAATTATGCACAAATTTCGATGGTATTAGTCAAAGTTTGGTAATGGCTGCGACGGTCGACGTGAAAGGGGGCGGCCCAAAAAGGTGTGCGCCATAATTGTTAGCCTGTCTGACACTTGATCCCCTCGGCCGGCGCTGTAAAGTATTTTAATTTTTCTATTATTTCAGCTGAAGCAACATTAACCGCCGGCCGAGGCGTGGGGAACTCATCAAATTAGCAATTGTTGCATATTTCCCGAGCCTAAGCTCTTTGTAATTAGAGCCGCCTTCTGTTTCGAGTTCCAGCCACCTGGGGGGCTTTTGCTTTTGCTTTTCCTTTTGCTTATGCTCGGGATAGGGATAGGGATTGGGATTCTGATACGGCCGTCCATTTGCTCGAGGACGTGGACGTGGACGAGGTCTAGACACGGGACATCGAAGTTGCCATGGGGAAGTTCCAAGAGGCGGCTCACAAAAGGCGGCTATAAATAATTTAATTGCCCTGGCCACAAAAGGCCGCCAAGGACCCGGGGGCCATTGCATGCTGGAGAATATGTCAATAAGCCCCGGCACAGCCCATTGATTATTTACACAAATTATTGCGTTGCCCTGGCGAAATCAGCGAAGCGTCCTGCAAGATGGCGACACGAGCTAGAAACTCAAACCCAACTCGAAAGTGGAAGGCCAAAAGCTGATGGCTGAGGGATGAGGGCTGAAAGCCAAGCAAATCAGGGCCAAGTCGATCCCCAGAAAGTCAACTTCAGCTTCAGCTTCAGCTTTAGCTCTTCACTCCCCTCCAATTCGGGGTGTTAATTTTGGATTTAACTCGCTGAAGGTGGCAAACAAAATTCCTCAGAGGCTGATTAAATTCGACCCGACCTTAAAGCGACAATCCGTGGTCTCTCGTTAAACACAACTTTGATTTCAGTACACAGAAGGGGATTTCGAAAGTTGCAGGGGTATTTGGTTAACCGTAACTTCACCATTTAACAGGCGGAAGCCATTAGGTTATCTGCAAACTGGTTCATTTAAAAGCAGAAGGTTTTTCACTTATTTAGTGACGTTTAAAACTACAAACTATGTGCAGCACTTGTTTGTTCTAATATGCATGCTTTTTATTACACGATTCGCAGTCACTGATTCGATTTATTTGCTATGTACATTAAAAGCAATCAATTTTTCAGCTTCGATGGCTGCGCATCTGCAAATAATTGTGTGCAAATATTTAAATGAATTCGGCTAAAGATAAGCAAACGCGGGCTAAAAAATGCGAATGCCACAGGTAATCCAATATCGCTGCTATAAATAGGCAAAAAACTCTTTTCGATAAGCGGAAATCAGAAAACGAGCTTCAATTAAACGGCACTTCATGTTTGCGTAAAAAAAAGAGTCATTTTTTGCCAATACGAGCACATTTGTTTCGACCAGGAATTACCTTTTGCATTTTTTGCACTTCATTTCGTTTCAAAGGTGCTTGCTTTGAATAAATTCCATTGTAATTCCATTACTTGAATGATCCTTTAATGAACTAAATCCTCTAATACTGAACAATCGCCCAGTTTCAACTGAATGCCTTGCCTTTTCGACCCACAATTACCTTAATCACCCGAACAATATTCTCCGTGAAACCACAAGTACCGAGCACATCAAGCAAAAAGGTGTTGATGGTATAAATAATATTGTTCTGGTGTCAGGTTAAAACGCTTTATCCCCTGCTGTGGGTGACTGACTGGCGGCGATGTTGGCATTGTGTGTTGTGTAACACAAATATCCAAAAACGAGGAAAAACGGCATAATGCAGACAGACAGACGGATGGACAGACAGTCAGTCAGTCGGAGTGTTTTGCCAAATTCGCAGGTTGCCTCATCGCCGCCCGTCAAACGCTCAAGCTTTCGTCCTTTTGGTCCTTCAGGACGCATGACAGGCTGTTTGCGGGGTGTTTGTGTTTTCGGCTGACATATCATACATCATATTATACGCACGAGCTGTCGGCGGGCGTCTGATCCAGGATTCTCCAGCGAAGGCGAGCAATTAATGTCAATAACCCGCTCATTATGCGGTCCTGTATGCAGCCCTCACCTCACCTCACCCACCGTTCACCATTCACCATTTACCATTCCGGTTTTTGCCCCACCGGACTACAATATAAATTTAAGTTTATTTGTGCAACTGAAATCTACATAATTGCTGTCGCCGCCATAGACAACAAGCAATAAAACTGAAGAAAGGACGAAAGCAAGCCACATAATAATAAGACTTCGGCAACAATGGGCTAACGGAAAAAAAGGAAAGCAGTTCGGCCGGGACAAGACGGGATGGGTGAAAAGGAAAAGTGAGTAAATAAAAAACGCGTAAAGTGGGTCAGAAGTGGAAATGTGGAAAAGTGGAAGTGGAGGGCAGTGTGCAGCGGGAAAAGCCGGGGAAAGCGCTGCATACTTCAGGGCTGAAACTGAAGCTGAAGCAATAAAAGCCAACGAGCAGAAGTCCGTCCGCCGGCCAAAAGAGGGGGTGGTGGTGTAGGCGGTGGTGTGGGCGGTGGTAAGTGAAGTGGGTGGGCGGGTAGTTGGGGTGGTCTGTTACCAGAATCGAGGACGCTTCTAGCCTAGGCCAACAACAACTACAGCACCGAGATGTGCGTGCGTTTGCTGCCCCCTTGTTGTTATTGTTCGACTCGCCATTGTTATTGTTGTTAAGCCATTCAGCAGCAGTGGCAACAACAATGACGACACTTTTACAGTCGCAACAACAACGAGAACAACAGCCACCGGGAGGAAAAAAGCCATAGCAGTGAGCCATATTTACCCACTCAACAATGGGCCAGGGCCAGCCAGTCATCCAGCGAGCCAGTCAGCAAGCCAAAGTTGGCGCCCAGATGGCGTCCATCAACTAGGGAGCACATATACCATGGCCCTGCTGTTCGCACAATGGCACCTCGCAAGAAGCTTGTGCTGCTCCTAAATAAAAGTCTGTTCTATTTCGATTCCGATTCCGATTCCCCTGCCCGTTGCCGTTGCCGTTGCCGTTCGTTTTCCCTTTCCCGTTCCCCCGACTTTAAAGCGGCTTAAAGCCAAGCTGGCGAACATTAATTACCGCAATGAAAGCGCTAAAAGCTTTCCCGCCACATGTGGCACACAGCGCACAGCTCGAGTGACAGAAATTGTGCGAATCAGCGGGCGTTGAGATTTCCGCTTGCAATCGAGCGCGTAAGTAGGGGATACACTTTGAAAATTACTTGTGAAACGAGACATACAGCGTTATAAATTGTAACTAGTTTAAAGACTAAATTACTAATCCAATCAGTCTCAGTTTCCCTGCAACGTGTTGTGCCCGCCTTTAAGCCTGATCATTATATATACATTTGAATATGCTCGCTTTTAAGTGTAGCACAACCCTTTCGATGGCCACCTGGAAAAGTAGGCGAGGAGCGGAGAAAAGCTGTCGCAAAAAGTTGTGTAATTTTCCCATTTAAATGCATTAAGCTATGCCTAAAAAGCCGCCAGCAACAATTTGTATGCCAAACACTAACGCCCACTGGCACACCCCCAACACACACACAAGCACACTCGCACACACACATAGGGATAACCATACTCTGTTTACTTTCATTTTGCATAACATTAGCGACAGGGACAGGTAGCCAAAGTTTCCCCGCCTTTCACCTTTTCTCGGGCATTTTTCACTTTCATCAAACACACACAAAACTGAGAGAGGGCGCAAAAAACCGAAACCGCATAAAAATTGATGAGTTTCGTTTATGGGTTGGCTGTGTGTGTGTGCTGGAGTGGGTGTGTGTGGCTGACACACATGGTGTCCTTCCTTAACCCTCCGATGGGCCCCGCACTTGGCTGCATGCATTAGGCACGCTCTACTTAATCGCAGCGCT
The DNA here is from genome assembly GCF_016746365.2 of Drosophila yakuba. Lineage (NCBI taxonomy): Eukaryota > Metazoa > Arthropoda > Insecta > Diptera > Drosophilidae > Drosophila > Drosophila yakuba. The sequence continues at coordinate 4,786,146 of NC_052528.2, read as the reverse complement.
CATCAATATGTAAGAGTGCCAAGTTTTCCAAGTCTGTTGCCCCCGAGAGCAAACACAAAAGCAACATCAACATCCCACAGAAGCGACATCTACAGCAGCGACATCTACAGCAGCAACATCGCATCAGCAACAAAAGCCGCAGCAGAAATCCTTGTATACAAATTAGAAAAGCAAATTGACGGGCGGGGGAAAAGCGATAGAAGGTGGGTTGGTTTGGATTGGTTTGGGTTGGACCGGTGACAGCACATAAATATTTATTAAAGATGAAGATACACCCAGCTACGAGATATCCTTGCAGTCCTGCAGCCTGCATTAATATCCTGTGTGGATACTGTGGATACCGAATCGCCAGATAAAAAGGGGAAATTACCAAAAACCGACAGCAACACAAGGTGCCGACATCACAACTTTGCAACTTTTCCAGTGGCTGGATCCGAAACTAAAGTCCCCCTTTTCGGTAATTTTATGACGGTCCCTTTTTCGGAAGAGTGACAAAACTATTAGCATATGGTGGGGTGCCCCAAAATAGATCCCACACCCTTGGCCAAGCAGTTAAGCATTGTAAAACAAGGCAATTTACCATAATGCCATAATGCAAAGGGCTCCCAGGGCCACACAAACATTTGAATAGTTGTGAAACTAGATAAAATAATGAATTGCGGTCATTTGATGGTGGAAGTTTCGGGCTAAAACTATTTTCCATTGGAAGCCAAAGCTCCTGAGTGCTGTCAATCTGCATGCTGAGTATTCTGGATTATCATAAAGTGGCAGAACAAGCTTTCAAATTTAATTCGATAAGCATTCTCGGCCATGATATAATTGCTGGAGTGAAGAAACATAAACGTTCCGGGCTAGCCATCAATTTGAGCAGCTTTAAGGAGCTCAGAAGGTCTTTTGAATTTGTTTTTAAACTGCCACATAAATCATTTAATCATTGTCTTCTGACTAGACTGAACTCCTTAAAACCTTAAGGTTACAATTTAAATGCCAATCTAGAGGCTGTTTTCTTGGAGGAAAACCAAAAGTGAAGTAAGTAAATTAGCGTAGCCTACTTTTCCCGGCCTCGGAATAAAATCAATACTGTGGCAAGAGAGCACCTTGTTCCTTCATTTTTAAAAGCAACCGCTAAACGACGAGCATCAAGCTCAGGTGCAAAAAATGGAAGCAGTTTGCTGGGCAGGTGAGTGGGGCGGAAGCTGACGAGCACTGACATTACATGCATTAGAAGCTATTAGAACGTTTCGAAAGGATGCGGCAGAATCAAAGGGCTGCGAGGACGAGGCGCGGGCCCCATCGGCATTCGATCCCCCGCTGATGGCTGTCGTAATCATCGGGCTATAGATAGCAGGAGCAGGAGCAGAATCAGGAGCCCGTGCTGGAGCAGTCAGGCATCCCGTGAGGCAGCGCTGGGAAAAGGCAAAAAGTTGCCACGGCGCACACTTTGCCGTGTCATTGAACGTCGTAATGGCTTCAGCATCCATATGTGTGCCACATCCTTGCACACACACACACACACACACACACACCGATTTACAGGATAGCTATCCGACGGCGGATGTCGGCACATATGAGTCTGGGTCTGTGCCCGTGTCTGAGTCTGTGTGGAATTTAAATAAATTAATACGCTGTATTAGACACATATTATCGGAGGGTGGGGAGCAGGTCCTTCGACGAGCGATTTCCGCACTAGAAATCAGCCAAAAGTTAAAGGTGAAAGTGCATGTGGCATGCCACACACGGTGTGTTAGATACGCTTGAGTGCCCGCCGGAATGCCAACAGCCACATAGCCACGTAAAACCCGGTAAGCAAAGCCAGCTACATACAAAAAAAAACCGTGGAAGTCAAACATCCTGATTAAGTTTCAAAATAATATACAAGCTGACAAATCTAAAGCAGTCATAACTGTATAAAAGCTAATTTGTTTTAGCACCTTAAATCTCTGAAGGACAGTTTTGAGTAGTATGGAAATATAAGAAATAGAAACACTACAGTTTTCCCTCAGTGTAGCGGCAAGGGCATCCCAGCCAGCTGTTACTAAAATTCAATAACAAATGCATATTTAAGCGGTTCTGCGAAGTATGCAAGATAGAGAAGGAGTAAGCAAATGAAGAAGAAAGATGCATATATCTGCCAAGGGAGCGAGGAGGACGGAGAGAGTGCAGGGAAAGAGATGGACTACCTTCTGGTTGCAACAAAATTTTAATGACACCACAAATCTTCGCTCTTCGCCACCGCCACCTCTTTCCCACTGTAGCCACGTCGTAGCCAAACTCCCGATTGAAATTCCGATGCATTTCACTTTTTGTGGAGCAACTGCCGTTGCTGGAAAATTATTTTATACAGCCATAAATCAAAGCCAGAGGTCGCAACCCTGATTTTCCCAAAGCGCCGCTGTGTAGGTACGTGTATACGAGTATTCGAGTATTCGTATACCTTGGAGACAAATGTCGAGCTAGGGGCAAAGTTTTAATGAAGGCCTAAGCAAGCAAATATGGCAAAGTTTCTCGAAGGCGGCCAGTAAAATGATTTCAATAATCAACAAGGAATAGCAAGGCGCAAAAGTTTTCCCTCGCAATTCGCAGAGGGTGGAGGGCTGAAAAGTGAGTGGAAAACGGGATGGTTTGTCTGCGAGTGTATTTACAAAATGGAAATTGAAAGCCAATAAGTGCGAGAAGTTGTTTTCTTTTCGCCCGCTAGATAATCTGCATCTTGCATAAAATTGTGATACTTTTATGCCAGAAGTTGTTTTGCCATTCCACATTTTAATGCCGACCCCAACGACCATGATTTGCGAACGTGGGGCACAAGTCGGTGGCACAAGTCGGGGCATTTTATCAATGTAAGAAGTTTATTATGCAATACTTTACGATCTCCATTGAAGCGACTTTATTTATATGCAGGCAAGTGCAATTATAGCGCCCCGTTGTCCCCCTTCGTGTAGATAAAATCTGCATTGAGATAAATATGCGCAAAGAGCAAACCAATCACCGATAAATTCTGTGTGACAACGGCGAAAGGAAGATCCTGGGTTCTGGGTCCCAGGTCCTGGGGCCAAACCACGAAAAGAAATCAATTTCCTGTGACTCGACTCCAAACATTCGACTCCATTTCTTGCGATTATCCTGATGTTTTTCCCCGTCCCCAACTCTGCTCCTTTTTTTCCCCTGATTTTGTTATACGGCCTCTGAAGGACCTCCCCGCATCCCGGACACATTTGCCGCCCCAAAAACTTGTCGAGTCGACTAAACCACTCAAGGCTATATAGTCATATAGCCGAGGACATGCAAAGGAATATGTTTCTCCCCCATAGTGCCCATATCCTGCAGTATATTTAAATGTTTGTGTGTGCGTGTGCGGCGGGCTTTGTGTGTGTGTGGTTGTGTTAGTGCTTTTCACTTCCTATTACCAAGGTAAACAAAAATTTTATTACCTTTTTATGAGCATGCCGGAGTCACAATGTCGCAGCCAGTTGCCAGTCCGCAATCCGTGACAGACAAAGAGCCGGGGTCCTGCGGATCGGGGATTGGAACTGGGACGGGGACTTTGGGGCGGGCACAAAGAGTAAACTATGCATAAACCATAAAAATTGGTTGTAAAAACGCAGCAGAGTGCAGGGCGTGCTCGGCCTCCAGTTGTATAAATTCCATTTGAACTGGCTAAATTGATTTTGCAAATGATGTCAGAGGCGCAGACAGAGATGCAGATAGGATACATTCGAACTTCAGCCGCCCACTCGCTCGCTCGCAGATTAATCAGTTTAAATCCAGCCTTTCATCTCGCACACCACACACACAAAACATACACACACACCCCCAATCGCACACTCATGCCATTCGCCATGTGCCATGTACCATGTGGCAAGCCATACAAATGGCCTCTCGCTCGGATCTTTAATTTGGGAATTATCAAGGCTAAATAAATTTGCACATTTTGCGAGAATATCTTTATCCGTATCCGTAGATGAGCGCAAATAATTTACTTACTATGCGCAAAAGAAGCATTTGGTTGAGTCTCAACTACTCGAGTTCAAAAGCCAACCAGAATTTATACACATTGATATGGCTCACAGTGGCTATATATAGACGAATTTGGCGATGTGTATATAGCTTCGCATACCTATTGCGTGAGAGGGTATATTGATGAGTCGCTCAATATACACTCAAATGGTTTTAAAGTGTCTAAAGTGTTCTCCATTTAAATTTTACAACCTAAAAATGTGTTGAAACTTCCCTATGTATGCGCAATGTTTGAAATACTTTTCAGCCTTCCATTTATGTTGATGAGCTAGTGGGTACCCACTTCTCGACTACGCATTCCATCCACACAGCGTTTATTTATCCATATCTATGACCATCTATTAGCACGCCTCAAGGTTGGCAAACAGCCGAAGAAAATAAGAAAACTCTTCATTGTTTTCGTTTCTGTTTGCTTTAGTGTTTGGCAAAGATGGAGACGAGAAGTTTGTCTTTGCCGCTGCCTTAATTAGTCACTTGTTTGGCAGTATTTTGAAAATATTTCCAAAATTTATTTGCTTAAAATAATGTTGACTTCGGTCGACTGGCTTCACTTGGCTTTACACATGGCTGAACTGGATTATTTGAAGAATTAATTTAGAGCCAATTGCCAGTTTGGCATTTGTTTCGCCGGCCAGTCAAGTGTGCCAAATATCCTCCTAATTGGACAGCATCAATAAACAAAACTGCAGCGCTTTCAGGCTGAAAAATAGATAAGGCCGTCGCAGTGGGCGGGAAATCTTAAATTCAGATTTATCTTGCAATTTGGCCAGCAACAAATGGCAGGCGGCATTGGCGATGACACCGAAATTGCAGTGCAGCAAACACACATCGAGACCTTGAGCCACAAATCCAGCGCTAAATGTGGCAGAAAGCGCACAGTCCCCCAATCCCCAATCCTGGCCCCATTTCGTATAAATAAACGGACGACTCTTGTGGCATGCAACAGAGGCATGCCTCGGAGATTGAGTGGTAATGAGTGGGGGCAGAAGACCACACTAACTGAAGAGCAGAAGAACAGAAGAGCAGAAGAAGAGTAGAGCCCTCTTCTCGAGGGCACGAGTCGGTTGTCTCGCCTGACGTGCTGGGCGTTCTTCCCCCAGATTGCTGCAATTAATCAAAACCTCTTGAAATTCTGCGGAAAATGCAGGCAACTGAAAATGTCAGTCGGATAAACAGGGAGAAACCGGATGAACCAAGGGGATTTCAGCTCAGTTCTCCAAAAAGGGGCATAAACTATAGAACAATGTGGCAATAAAGCCAGCAAAGAGCTGAATATGTCAAGTATTTACTTTGATACTTGAAGTGATCATTTTTTAGAGTGCAACGATGTTGGCTGGCTTTAAAATTTATACCGGGCTAAGGGGAAGATATATGCCTGCACTTGTATTTATCTGTGGAACATGTGTTTGCTGTTTGGCCAGCGGCTGGATGTAAAATTCTTTGTTTAAGTTTCATTTCATCGCGCCTATTAAACATTTTCTTGACGCCTCTTATTGCCATTGCATCTGTGTTAGTGTTGGAGTGGGAGCGCGTTGGGGGTGGTTCATAATTATTTGTGTTTATTTTTAATACAGCTGCTGGCAGGCTGCCTCCTCCACCATTCCCCTTCCCTGGTCCAATTTATGCTTTGGCTTAATTAAGAAAAATAATTAAGCAATGTTGAAATTTCGCAGATTCTCTTATTAGTTCTTTTACGGCCGAGCGGCACTAAAAAAACATTTAATTTGCATGAAACTAATTGTATACACAACTCGTGTTCGGTTGGCAGTGAATTCCAAGGCGACTGACTCAATTGCAAGTGCTTCATTCATTGGTTCCGCTCGTAAGACCCGTAAACGAGTCTCGTCAGAAGTTTTCCACGAACTTTTCCCTGAGTCACGAGCACTTGCAGTCACTTTTAGTCTAGAGAACAGCTCCCCCGACCCCTGCAACTTAGTCATCGGCATCATCTGTTCTTGGCTCCCAATTGCTGTGTGAACCTAGCTGGAGAAGCAACAATTGTATTGGGGGCCACTGCCAATGAGTCAACTCATTTCAGCTCATTTCAACTCATCTGATGGAAGTCACATTCTCACGCAGCGCCGGCTGAAAACACATGTTAGGTCATTTCGGTGGATCGCATCGCAGAATTATTTACTCGCACGCGTTGCCTATGCAAATTTAATTAGCGAGTGGCGTTCCCCGGCAACAAAGGCACCTATTCCCTGGACCTTGGAGGGTACATGGACTTGCTCGGATGCTCTTCCAATAGAAACAACGAATCGTGAAAAAGGAAATTACCTCACACTTAAAACTTGGGGTTTAGAGCGCAGCTTATCCTGATAATGATATTAACTTAAGACCTCAAGGTGGCCACATCTTTATGTTGATAAATATACTATACTACTATACTAATAACTAATGGTGATTTGATGATATGCAGAACCTTATGCAATGATTTAGCTGATCTAATTTCCTCTGATCCAAATTAGACAAGATCTCCATGAAGCAATGACGTATATATTTAAGTACCTTGAGTATGCTCTTCAGCCAGGCACTGTTGATATTTCGCAGGCGCTTATGCTTATGCTGCAATCTCGGCCAGCAGCGATTCGATTAAGTGAATCATTGTGTGTCAGAACCCATATAAATAAGTAATCCAGAGCAGCGTAAGCTGCCTGTCAGTCACCCCACCCACAAAAAAAAGGCGGGATGCCTTTGAAACTTAGCCGCTCCTCAAGTGTTTCATCTTAGCAAACACCAATCCCCCGCTTTCACCCCAATCTGGTGTCATTAGTCTGGGTTCGTTATCTCTGCAAATACCGCTGATGTGAGTCGTGTAGCGATTGGGGTTTTACTTTCGATTGGAGGCTTGTTCTGATAGTGATCCGGGCAATCGATCAGCGGGCAGCGCGAGATAATCGAAAGAATTTGAGGCTATTTTTTATTACGCGCTTGGCATTTGCTCATCGGATCCCCGATGACATCAGCCCGAGATTTGTTTTTACCCAGGCCAGAGCAAACAGTTAAAGGCATTCATAAACCAGTTTGTCAGTTTATCAAAAATAATATGCATGCCCAGCCGCATGAATTATATAACACAGCGGAGAGATGGGCGAGAATACCATCATGATATACTCGTACCATACCATCATGATATCAGCCAACGAAAAACATTTCGCGTTATTAGCATATTTTGAATTCAAGGCGACAGTCAGCCAGTCAGTCACTCAGTCAGCTAGTCAGTTTGCCAGCGGCAGGTAGTGGAAATTGAAATTCAATTTCGTTTTCTTTTCAAATTAAAATTTTGTTTGTGCAGGAATTTGAATATCAAATTATGTCATTTGTTTGCGAAGCTTTTGTTTATAAGAAAAGCGCACAGATCGACGGACAGCGACAGCAAGCCCAAAATCTGTTTATAAACAAAAAACTTGGTTTGGCTTCTCGCAGCGCGCCAAAAGCAGAAACTGGCCAGCAGAAACTCTCAACTGGCAACAAACTGCTGCAACTTGTCTTTTCGTACATATAGATACTCGTATATTCGTATATATGTATCTGGCCGGCTTTTGTGTATATATAAAGCTGAATTAACTCTGCCATCGATTTACTACGGACGCGCATGACGCTGTTCATATTTTTAGAGTAACTGAACACAAGCAGAAATCAAACTGGCTGCGCTGATAAATCAGTTCAGTCGGCTAACCAGTTTTTTGCTGCCTGTGCTGCCTATGCGTTTATTTTTCATATTTTTGTATTTTACGAACGAACACACTTTGCATGGTCGTGAGAAATTCGCAAGTCAAAGCTCAAGACCGCTAATTAAGCAGACAGTACTGCAGATGATGATGACAAAGAACGGGCTGCAGAGAGTTGTGGGCCCACATGCGTACACTGCGAGAAATACAGATTGCTGGTACAAATTGCACTTGGTTCGAGATAAAAACTAAAGCTTCACGGTGTAACGCAACTACTCAAGTTCCAATCGGGATCAAAGGCACTTACACACTTTAAACTGCTTTCAGATCCTTGAGCCGATAGTTGTGTACCCCGGTTTGTTAAAAGAATTGACTTAAAAGATACAATTTAAAGGAAAGTTCTTCATTAACATTTTGATTCAAGGAATGCTAATTATACTGAGATCCTACAATTTCCCACCGTGGCCCAAACAAGCTCAAAACTTATGTGGTCGCCACTCGTACAGCTGTGCAAGCTGGGCAAGCTGGCCACTCTGGCTGGGCCGTCAATCAAAACGAATGCTGGACATGGCCATAACGACTGCTCAGTGCAGCAGAAATGGCAACAGCAGCAGTGGCGGGAAAATGTTCTTTTTGGCCAACATTTTTGCGAGGCTGACTGGCTGGCGGGTTGCGTAACCTTTTGGGCAGCCGTTTGCACGAGCATTGCACACCGAAATGCCATTAGAATAAATTACAATCATGGCTTTAATGAATTTCTGACGCCGTGCACTTGGCTGAGAGAGCGAGATGGACGGACGGACTGTGGCACATGACTCATTAGGGCATCCGCTTTTGGCCAAGCTCCCCAGCGAGCAGCCATTGACTATTAACACAAATAGGCGAAATGACTGCCATTGCGGTGTCGCTGGCAGGTGTTTCGGCTGGCAGTGCGGCATTACCATATTTAATAAGCCGAAAAATTATGCGACTTGAATTACAATTGGCCAATGCACTTCCATCTCTGCAGCGACAGCAGCGGGCCAGAGATAAAGCCGCAATGAAAGGCATCCAATAAAAGCCAAATGGCTGGGAGAAAATATTTATGCAGCTGTTACGGCATTGGTGTGAAAGCCCTAAAAGGACTCGTCGCCCAAAAGGAACGATAATGAGAAAGCCACAAAAGAAGGAGACACCAAAACTGCCCAAAAAGAACCAAATCAACCCTACAATATTATTCCACACGAACCGAAGAATGTTACAGTGTCCTTTGATAAATAAAGTGAGTACTTTCTAGGGTCTTTTTCTCAGTGCACATACAAATATTCTCCCTCTTATCTGTGAGTGAAAATAAAAGAAAGGAGCTTGAAAGGCATTAAATTTCACTGCAGTTCAAGTGCCGAATAAATGCAACTTCTTACCATTTAAGCCAGTTACAAGTTGTGCAGCCTGCACTAAAATTATAGCATTTGGAGCACAGCACCATAAATATTTCATAATTCACCCTCAGCCGGAAACACTTACAGAGTGTTAAGTTCTTCGTTACGTACGCCTTGATTTAGTTGCCATCCTATTTTCGTATTCAGCTTGCATAATAATTATAAATAAGGAAGAGGGCTGCTCAGAGGGCGGCTCAGCTGAATGAGGGGAGCTTAGCGGCGAGTTGCCGTAAATGGGAAACTGTTTAGTGGCATTTTCTTGGGAAACTCGACGTAGAGCTTTCGGGTGCTGTCTTGGCCTGGTCTAATCTTTAAGCGGCTTAAAGTTTCATGCAAAAACTCAATTTGCCACAATAACCTTCAGCTGGGGTGGCGGCAAAAAACAAAATAGCAAAAAGTGGCACCCTCTTTCTGCAACCCCCACTGCGGCATGCAATTTCTCGTGTTAACGAAAGTTTTTTGTGGCCAACGAAAAATTCGCTTTTCTTTTGTTTACTTTTGGCCGAGAGCTGAGAACTGAGCTAAAAAAGGCAGGAGGAAAAGCCAGCCAGCGACAACATGCAACACGGAAGCAGGACGACGCCAGGCCTAGAGTCCTTGCACCGCCCAACCACCACCCATCCTGCCACCCATTCTGCCACCCATTTCGCGTTTTTTCCCCCATCGCGTGTTTTTGCTGATATTGCCACTAAACGCTGAGGCATACTTTTAGGCGTCTGACTGGCGCGCCTACATGACGTCGCACGTTTCCTGTGCCAGGAGCAACAAGAAAAAACAAAGGCGAAAAAATAAATATACTAGCAGGAGGGCAACAACAACTGGGGCCCAAAAATAATAATAATAGCAGTAATAATAGGAGACGGGCCAACGGCCGCGGCGGCACTAAATTCGAAAATAAAAGGAAGCTTCACTCCTGTGTGCTAAGTCCTGCGTCCTATGTCCTGTGCCCCGTGTCCTGTGTTCAGCGTTTTTCCCGGCAACCGCCGCTCTTCGGCAACTAGTTTATGAAAAGCACTAAACTTTGCCCGCTCTTTTTGTTGCATTTTCCCACTTTTCCCCCTTTTTTTCCAATGTTTTCCTTTGTGGGAGGCGCGGCAGGTGTTGCCAATGTTGTTGCACATGAGCAGTGTTGTCATTTCAGCCTTAAAGAGTTGAAAAACATTGGGAACTTAAACATAAGCTTGAATGGGTAAAGAAAAATGAAGTCCTTCTTGTATGCCTTCTTCTATAAGGCATATTATTCGGAATTCGTTTTCCATCACCCAATTTCTCGCTCTGCACTTTATGTCTTCCTCGCTGGTAAAGGTTCAATAGTTGGTAGGATCAACTTTATGGCCAACTTCTGATTTTTCCACCGAATGCCATTTATTGTCATCGCTGCATATGTGCTGCCTCTGCTGTGTTGTCTCTCTCTAAGGACGTCTACCCGTCTCTGTCTCTGTGCGGCACGGTGTTTATGGTGTTGGGTGTTATTGTGTTTGTGCAGTCGAGCTTGACACCCCAAAACATGGCCACAAAACGCCACCACAGCAGTCACTTAAGAGTCACGTCCTCGTCCTCGGCCTCATCCTCATCCTCTTGGTGGCTCTTGTCCCGGGTTCCCGGTTCGCCAGCCACATCCTCGCATAGCTCCTCATCCTGTTCCCGCTTTTGGCCCGTGTCGTGCACTTGGCCAACGACTCCTGCCTGATAATGATCAAGGCGACCAGCCGTTAAAGTTGTGCCATTGTTGTTGTGCAACCTCTCTCTATGTGTGTGTGTGTGTGTGGTGTGTGTGAATATGTATGGGTTTAGGGTCCTTGCTCCGTTTGTCTTTTGTAATTGCTTGAATTGATGGCGATGGCAAAGGGTGTTGGGGTGGCTTTCAGGTGAGCTTTGCGGCGCCATTTTTTGGCCAGCAATTTGCAAATTGTTTTGCAGCAACAACAACAACAACTACGGCGAGAGTGAACTAAAACAAAAAGGATTTAGTGGCAGGACGAGGCCGCTTAAAGGGCCTCTATGCATGACTCCATTAAACAGAAGTGTGCAGCCATAACCCTCGTCGCCTGAAATATGTACAATTTTCCGTTGCATGGCCGCCGGCAACGCTTCAATGGAGGGGCTTTAAAAGCGTTGAAAGGGACACAAAGGGGGAGTGGGAGCCGCCCCATGCCCAACATGGCCAACCCCTCCAACTGTCTGGCACTAAAGTTATACAAATTAAAATTCAATTGTCTGCAGGCGGCATACAATGCAGCCTCAACTTCTTTTCACTGCGAAATGAGGTTAGACAACTGCAGTGGGGCGGGATTTTCACAGGATTCAGGACTCACGATTCAGGACTAAGGACTCGGGACTCAGGAGGTGGAACTTCGACTCAGGACAGAGACAGCAACCATATGGCTGCAGGCGGAAAAACTAATGCAGTCGCAGGCTTTGCATGCAATTTGCAATTTGCACCCCTCTTTAAGCTTTAAGCGGTTACTACCCCACCGCCCAACCGCCCAACCACCCAACCACTTTCCATTTTGCGATTGCTGGCAAGACAATGAACTTTCTAAGCCAACAGAGCCGGAGGGCCCGAAACCCAGAGCTCATCCATATTCCTGTAGCCACTATCATGACGTCGTCATCCCGGCAATGACAAACCACAGTATCGCGTGCCCTGCCGTCTCTTTCCCTCCCCGCATAGCCCCTCTCTTTCTGTTTGTCCAGCCTTGCAGTTGATGACGTCGATTGTTGATTGGGGAGTGCCCTGGGTTCTGGGTTCTGGGCTCTGTGTTCTCAGTTCTGGGGAATGGTGTTGGTATGGGAATGAGTCTGGGTCTGGGTCACACCCCTTTGGCTGGTTTTTGTGCCCGTGAAAGGGTTCCCGGCCGGGCTGACATGTGGTTTGTTGTCTTTAGTCATTGCCCTCACTGTCTGCCGACTGCCACGCCCCCTCTTCTGGGTGGGCAGCGGCTGGTGGGTGGTCGTCGGTGGGCGATGGACAGTGTTTATTTGCCGGCTTTGGCTCAGTTGCCTTGTGCTCCCATGAATGCATTTGGCCCACGAACGACGGAGCAGCACATGTTGTTGTTTGGCCAAGAAATTTGCATTTCTGCCAGCCGCCAGGACAATGCAGTGACTCTCGATGAAAAGTGTTTAAAGCTTGCCAAAGAGGGCTTTAAGTAACGCAAGTGGCTTAGAAATTGGACACCAACCTGCAATGAAAAGATGAAAAGGAAACGTTGGCATAAGTTTCGAATGTATATTTACAAAAGTTATATTATTATTTCTTATTTGTATATATGGTTTTTAAATAGGAATATTATACCAATATTTTTTGATTTCAGGCGTACAATTTATGGTCTTAAATTCGCGTTGGCGAAAATACAATAATTTAACAGTATCTTTGTTTCAGCTTTATTTCCAGTGCAGCAAAAATAACAGTTTTGTTCAATAAACTCGCAAAAATAGCAAAGGGAAATATGGAAGATTGCTTGACTAATTGAATGCCTAGCGGGCCATTAATTTGTACTAAGAGAAAAACAATCAAAATGTTGTGCCAGGCCCTTCGTTGCTCGATTTGATTACGGCTAAAAGGACTAAAGGCCGCAAAATATATAGACACAACCAAGGTACATCGAGGAAAACAATCAAAGTGCAGCTTTCCGAAAGAAAAACACGACCAGAAAACGAGGGTTAAACAAACAGGACTCAGGACTCAGTGGGCAGGACTCAGTAGCCAGGACTCAGAACTCAGAGCTGAGGACACTGGGCATGGAAATGGACAACGCGAGGACTCGTCGCACATCATTGACGGTGTAACTGATTTGGGCGGTCGAAGCTCGACTTTATTTGCACTCGGGCCTCATAATTTTCGGCTTTAATAAATATTGCAGGATCTTACGGCACATCGGCACATGGAGGAAAGGCGCGTCCTTCCAGTTGCTTCACTTGTGTGCCTGTTGGCAATTCTCATTACTTGAGCACCAGAGAAGCCTTGAGGACACATCCCACACATACACACACACACATACAGAAAAAAGCAACAACTGTGGCTGTAATAGAGTTTTCGTTTTCGCGCTCGTTTTCCTCGAGTTTTCCTTGTGGCCCACAGCTGTGCTTGCTTTTCTTTTCCCCCTTTGTTGTGATAAAGTTGCGCAGTTTTTTTCGCCTTCTTTCGCTTTCTTGGCCGATTCCTTGTTGCCTTTTTTATTGGATTTCGTTTCGTTTTATTTTCTGTTCTATTATTTGTATGTTTTCCATCGTTTTCTCGCCGCCCACTCCACTCCACTTTCCCCGCTGGCCACTTGTGCATTTTCCGCGGGCGGCAGGCGAAAAAAATTAATTTGCAAGTTTTGCCTTTGGCGCAAAAATATTTACAATAAATTGAATTTGCAGCCAAAGCGAACCGAACAAAACCGAAACGGAACGAAACGAAACGAAGCGGTGCTCAGCAAAAGGCTAACGAAATGCTCGACAAATTGCGTATACGACGCTTGGTCGCCGCTTGACAAATGAAAATGCTTATTGGATTTCCTTGCCTCCCCGCCTCCTTGCCTCCCTTTCGCTCCTTCGACAAACCCGCAACGCTGGCATATTTGATTATATTGGCCAGCGCTTCGTGTTTACCATGGAAGCAGGGTGTGGTGGGGAAGAACGGGGGAAAAATACATGCAACATCATAAATTGCAACAATGCGGCCAGCCAAACCGAGTCAAGCCGAGCAGAGGAGCCCCCTGGCGACACAACCTGAAAACAAAGCGGTATGTGCATGTTGTGAGGAACGCGGGGAGCGGGGGGCTAACTGCCAGCCAATATCTGCATTATTGAAGTTTTTCGCGTGAAAAACAATTAACCGCAAGCAATTTCACTGCTGCCAACAGGGCGAGGAACAGGAATATGGTCAGATCCACAAGGACCTGCCAAAGTTAGGGGCTTCCACTTGCTGCATTCAGCGCAGGCAGGGGGGTGTGTTCCAAGGGGGGTTACAATAAGGGGGAGCCAGCATGTGGGGCCAACAGTAACCACATGGCCACCGCGGCAAGTTAAACAATGAGCGTGCTTCAACCAGGAGTCTGTCTGCAAAAAGGGTCTGCCACTTGGCCATTTCCGTGGTTGCCTATGCAAATATGAGGTAAGTTACCAAAAGAAAGAAACACATTCTATATTCTTGGAAACAGAACTGAAAGCAATTCGTGATTCATAATTAATTTCTTATTATTTTAGAATTTATTATGGCTCTTTAAAGATAACGCTATTCAATACCGATTTAGTTCCCTTTAATGAGTATATGTTTAAGAAGAAGTTTGCAGCCATCGGTGGTGTTCTGAGATTCTATCAACTTAACATTGTGGCATGTCATTATAAAAAATGGGAAAGTTCAAGCAAACAAGCAAACAAGCCGCAGATAAAAGACGGATGGCGGAGTGGCAATGAGTGGGCTTGGCCTGCTCAGCTCCTTAATTTTATCCTTGATCTGCGCCCGAGGACTCGAGTGTTTGCAGCTGAAGAAAAGCATTTGATGTTTTTAATTGAGTGCTTTTCGCAGCACTTGAGAGCGACACTTGCCCACACACACACACACGCACACACACTCGCACAGCCACTGGCAACAGCAAGGATGAAAGCAGGAGGCAAACACCTACACACACACACACACACACTTCCGCACACAATGACACTTTGGAACTCTGTTGACACTTTAGCACGCTGCTTTGTCTCATTTTTTTCGTGTGCTGCATGTTTAGCTTTTGAGGGGGATACCGAATAGGGAAGGAGGAAGGGAAGGGGGAGAGGAAAGAGCATCATTTACCCATTTCATTGCACTTAATCATGTCTAGGAGGCAAGTTGCTGCTTCAGCTCTAATGAGTTGCACTTTGACGTTTAGTCAAGGGCTGCCAAAGTGTCGCAGGACCAAGCGAAATGAAAACACACGCATCGCACAGCAAACAAACAGGATCAAAGAAAAAAAGGGAGACATTTTATGGCCATACTTAGGGGCTACAATATATTTATGAAAATGTTATAGAAGTAATGCAACTTTAACATGTGCATGAATTATTGCAAAACTATTATTCGCTACGTTTCGTTTTCTCTCTTTTAAAGAGTGAAGTCGCCGTACTAATTTTATATCCTGCATGCTCATCTTTTCCTGTATCCTGCATGCTCTTTTTTCCGAGCACACTCGAAATCCGATGGAAGGCGGACAAGCATCTATTCCCCGGGGACTGGGAGGTTTACAACTTTTTAATAAAATCACGTTTGGGCAACAAACCTAAAATGGGCGCACTACTGACAGCCAGAGCAACAGCAATATATTTATGGCCAAGACAAGGAAATTACTGAAGGCCAAAGGACTTAGTGCTTTATGGCCCAGTCAGCCAGCCAACGCTGAGTACTCACTTTGGACCTCCGCTCTGCCCGTTCTGCCCGCTCATTTTTGTCTACTTTGTCGCATTGAAAGCCACAAGGGACCGCTGGCTCACAGACAGATACACATGCAAATAAAATAAGGACAACTATATACGAGTATCCCACACATACGTTTATATCCTGGCAGGCAGCGTGCTCGGTGTAGCGTGAAAAGTGCGAGACGCCGCCATAATGTGCGCTCTGATGCATGTCGCACACACAAAAATACGAAGAGGGAAAAGCGCCGAAATAACACACACACAGAGGGAAAGGAAAAGCGGGGAAAAAATGAAAATATGACTAAATTAGCCTCGAAGCGAAGGAGGGCCCGAGCTTGGGGTCTCGTTTATAGTGCGGCACATATAAATTAAGTCCCCGGCTGGACTTGGACTTGCACATGGAAATGTTCGAAATACAAATCTCTAAGGTCACGCTTTTCCCCTCCGCATATGTGTCGTGTGTTTTTACTTAACCGTAAAATAAAAACAGCCAGGACATGCAAAAAAACGCAAGGAATAATAATAATAAAAGGAAAATGCGCACGTAAGGCTGAGAAAATGAGTTCGGAAAGGAAAAGCCGGGTGTGAGAGTGTGGGTGGAGAGGCGGGGAGGTGGAAGGTGGGGAGGTCACGCATCGAAGGCGCCCGCTCATCCTCCCAAAGGACTCGTGTATGGCAGTAACAGGAGCACGACTGCCAGCGCATCAGTGGGCAAATAAAAAGAAATGAAGGGGCTAAAAAAAGTGTAGTAACCGATCGGGGAATATCCTGCAGATCCACGTCCCCATTGATTTTTTTTGTGTACGAGTACTTTCTAAAACATATTCTTAGTTTTCCCGCGGGACAGCCTATAAAACTGCGAGCTCGCACTTCAAATGTAATGAAATAAAGGACAACAGACCATGCAAACCATGCAGGATGGGTCCCCAGCTAGTGGCATCCACCCCTCCAAAGTGCTGCATCCCCAACTCGAAAATGTTAAATTAAAAACGCACATCAGGAGCGGCCATTACACCATACCCCCACTGCCAATTGCTGGGATATGTGAGCTTTTACGATTTGTTTGCACGGCGTTTTATTTTATTAATACAATATATATAAATTTTGCCTGCTTTTTGAGCCTTTACCTTGCCGCATAAAAATTGTGGCACAGCAGCAGCTGTCTGGGTGCTGGAGTGGGTGGAGTGGGTATAGTGGGTGGTTTTGAGGGTTTGGGTGGTGCGTGCGGGGGTGGTTGCACGCACACCCCTCGCAGATAGCAACCAAGGTGAGACACATACACAGACACAGACACAAGCACAGACACAACACAGACTTTGCATAAATGTTGTTAAGGGGGTTGAGAGAAGGGAGGGGGAGGAAACACCGCACCCTGGCGGCAATAAATTTTCATTTGTTTGCCGTGTGTAATTAGAAAATTAAAACCCAGTTTATATGCCACTAACAGCCATGGGGAAAAATGTGGAGAAAAGCTGGGAAGCAGCAAAGCAGCAAAAGCATGGGAGGTGTGGGCGAAAGCATGGCCATTACCAAACACAAACAGCCGCCTACTCAATTGACCAGCTCAGGGGTTGCTGTTTATTTACGAGCATTTACAGCAACATCTAGAAGGGTTGCCAACCTGAAACCAACGAGGAGTGGGTGCTAAAACTAAGGGCACCTAAAACATTTTGCAGAAAATTTCTGGGCAAAAGCATAAGCTGCACTTTCACCAAAATTATGTGTATATACATTTTACGACTTTTGGGGGCAGTCTCCAGTCTCCTCCAGTCTCACAGGCGGAAACTCCGCTGGAAAATTTTTATGCGTAAACACGTCGCTGAAATAACCGCAACGGGAATGCCAAACGCATCGCATCGCTTTGCCTCGCGACGCGACGCGACGCATGTAAAAAGTAAAAACTCATAAAATTGCATACAAATTTTATGAAAAAAAGCACTAAGCAAAAAGGGAGTTCAAGCACCAAACTTGACAACACCGGAACGCACTGCATATTGTTACTGTAGCCGTTTTGCTTTTGCTTTTGCTGTTGCTGCTTTCGGGGCGACATTGTTGCCAATTTGAATATGCGAAATGGCAGCGGAGGAAAACAGGGCCAAAAGTGGAGTATCCCAGGGCATCAACTCCAGCATCGGCGGACCGCCTTGCTCGTATAATTTGTGCAGGCAAACATAATTTGTGGGGGGAAGTCATCGTCATCGTCATCCTCCTCGACATCGCCAGACTCCCAGTCTAGTAAACCCTGAGCACCACACGACCCCAACGGGAATTGTCTTCCTTGTTATGCCCTTTGGACAGCATTGCCGATTTTTATGGCAGCCCGTCGTGCACCTGACAAAAAGGCAACAGCGGATTTGGGATCTAAATTAGGATCAAAGCCGATAAGCTCATTTCAGTAAATATTCCACTAAGCCTTGCGGTCGTCATCCGCATCACGCATTTGCATGTTTACGTACACATTCTCTAGTGCTCGTGTTTGTAATTTTCGAATTCTGCTCATAAAGCACGTTCGTAATTTTCCGTAGACATTTCACAAAACGCTAAGTCATTCTTCAACTGCAGTTGATAAGGGTAAGCAAAATTCGGATTTTTTATACAACATTTTTTCTTCCGACTTTTATTTTTTATAGTTTTTCTGCGAAAATCAAATGGTGCTTCGTGTATTTCTTGTAAACTAAAAGTACGCGGTCTGAGCACGCATAATACTTACACGCACACATGCACACCCGCACCCCCACCCACACACACCAACACCCACCCACACACACAGCCTTGCTTGGGCACTCATACATGTATGCACATCTTATGGGCCATAAAAGAGGAGTGTGCGCCTGACAAATGGGGCGAACCTGGAATGACTCTGAAAGTGCGGCCTGTGCTGTAGGTTAGCCGGTGGGGGAGCGGTGGGAAAGCGGAGAAAAACCGGAGGAAAAGTGCCAGGAAAAGTTGGAATGGTGGTGGGCAAGGTAACATTTGACACTAGTTAAAGGAAAAGGAATGCTTGTGAGCCGAGCTCTGGTGACTGTGTCATAAAAGCGTTTGCATTTTGCGGTGTAACACCTTTTAGTGTGATTGTATTGGGGACACGCCCCCAGCTGCACATCCCGCAAATGTTCTATGGGGAATACGAGTACTTAAAGCCCACGCACACAGGCACAGCCGCACACTCACACTCACTCGCACTCACACTCACACCCACACGTACACACGTGCAGATCGCAGTGCGCCATTTCAATTTTCTAAATTTACCCTGCAGTTCCATTCATTACCTCTTCAGCAGTGAATCACCAGCTTGCATTCATCTCGAGTGCATAATCACAGATGGCTTGTATTAAAACTAGTGATGATTTCCACATTGGCTTATCCTAGGGAAACATCACAAAAACAGCTGAAGTTTAAAGAAGCTAAGCATCGTTGTTAGACCTAAAGGTCTACAAATATAAATGTCTGATTATTTTACAATATTATACTGTTTCTAGAAGATGAGATCCTTTCTCCACGTGTAGGTTTGGGTAACATTGTGAGTCGTACTCAGACAGCCCAACTGCATCCATTGACAAGGTTTTACGCTCAACTTGGCTGGCAACTTCGTGCGTCTTTGGCGGTTGATGTGATTTTGGCATCGTTTTATTTGGCGCTTTAAATGCTCATAAAACTTGGGCAGCAGCCCGTGATTGGCTACCCCGGTGCCACACGCCCAAAAAGTGGCCAAAAAACATGAAACTGCAATTTGTCGCAACTTCGAGGGGAGCTGCAAAACGTTGATTTACTTCCTGCAATTTGCTGGGCCAAACTTCCTTTTACGGCTCCATAAAAGTGCCCTATCGCCATGCGGTTCTATTTATTTATTTATCTCGCCAACTGCCAAATTAAGCATTAAATGTTCAGCATGATAATAATAACAACAAACGCGCAGCGCTGCAATCTGAATGCGACATTAAATAGTAAAATAAGAGAAAAAATAAGCTAAATGAAATTTAGCCACATGCAATTTGTCCGGAAAACGAATTAACAACTAATTGCAGTCTGGGGTCAGGCAGCATCAATCAAGTGCCGATTGCTGATTCGATTTCCAATATCAAAGCGATCGAATATGAGCACAAATAAATATCCCCTGATAATTGACCGTTTGGCATACAAAGTGTTGTCGATAATGTAATTATTGCGAATATTCGAATGGCTTGATTCAAAATATTGAATGGGAGTTGGGGATAGGGGTATTTAGTTGAAAGCATTCAAACAGCAGAGAAATAAATATTTACATAACCAAATGCTTGGGCAGAGCCATTGATTGCATTTAATCGATTTGATTGCACTTTACCACACGATTAAAAACGCTTACTGCTCTTGTCAAATCTTAAACTACTTTTAAAGCAAAAGAAACGCAAAGCACATTCAATCCAATTAAATTTGACGTAGGGAAAATACAAACTCATGCTGGCTGGCAAACCCTTAAACTCGAACTTCAATTACATTAAGTAACTAGACTTAAACTTAAACTCAGACTTAAACTTATTTACAACTCAAGGCGCACTCCTTGCCGCTTGTCAGTGGCATTTCATAAATTGGCTTTGCCAGCAGCTCAAATGAAACAAAACCAGGGGGCTACCTAAAATCGGAGTGGGTTGAGAGCATCCCGCACGGTTAGTTTGCGGAAAAATCCATTTTAATGATTTTGAACATGGCATTTTGGCATTTTGGCATCGGACGACAGGCGACAGAAGAGGCCAAAGGCAACTCAAAAGCCAAAGCCAAAAACTAAAGCCCGCTTCCGAAGTCCGGGTTTCGCTGCTATCATTAAGCGGCTTTGTCTGCCAGACAGTCTCTATGTGGAGGTGACTCCAGCAACAAGGAGTTGGTTCCACCCATGGAACAGTCCATGGAATGCGTTTTGTCCCTTGGTAATTTTAATCCCATCTGGGAAGAGCACTTGCCTTCGGGCCAAAACCAACACCACTTGTTTGGGTTCCGGCAGCCCTTTTGTCTATCATTAGTTTCCGGGCTGGTGTGACGGCCCTTTGAAGTGCCCGACATACGCAATCCGAGCATCTTGCCCCATCCTCATCATCCTCCCAAACACACGTGATCGCACCTTGGCCTTTGCGTACCAGCTTGCAGCTTGAGTTTCACAAGTCTCACCAGTTTCACCAGTTTCACAGGCACAAGGACCATCCGCACCCTTTCTCAACCTTCAAAAACATCTAACCCCGGGTCGCTGGTGTCGCATTCGCTCATCTCAACTTACGGCTGCTGTTGATTTAGAGCTGACTTCTCCCGGGCATAATATCCTCAGCTTAGCGGGAAAGGTGCGTCTGCCAGCACGGCAAGGTGTGCCCCAGTCCCACTCCTAGTCCCAGTTCCAGCAATCTCAGGATTTGGGTAAATTAAAGCCAAATGAGATTGCGGCAAGCCCAGCCTTTGCAAAAGGTATATACAAATATATTGGAATATATATGGCCAGTGAGATAGTGGCGATGGCACGCGCGCTGCGCTGAGAATGCTACAAAATTTATTAACCCGCTTAAAGTGTCAAACGAATCGAACTGCTGAAGGGGGTAGCCGTGGAATGTGTGGTCAGGCCCCAATGAGGCATGAAATTCATTCGAAAACCAAAAACTGAAAACCGAAAACAATTCCCAAAGAATTCGCGGCCAATTAAAATTACGCCGCTCGTGATTTACATTCACGGTGCTCTCAAATCGAGACAAGGGAATCTGTCACTGTGGCACATCGTAAATTCAGTCGTCACATCGATGTAATAAAAAAAGCATAATAAATTCCAGGGCGGCGTTTTCCTTTCAAGTGGAGTAGTAGGTCTCATGGCATCATCTCGTGTTCTCGTGCTCTGCCTAACTTGCTTACTGGAGCAGAAACGCAACAGCCGAGAAACCAAAACTGTGCCAAAGGCTCAATGACATCAAAAGTCATTTGCATACATCAAACGAAAGCGAATCTCTGGGAGAAATGTGCTCTTGGCTGCTCGTAGCTGCTCGTAGGGGAAGCCAGGTTTAATTGGCTAATTAGGGGGCCGGCTAAGGAGTACAACATCATCATTAAGTACTTGGCAATTTTTGCCCCCATGCTTTTGATTTCATGCCATGTCATATTAATTAACTACTCCCCAACTCGGCAGCTCCTCCGCCTCTTCCTGCTCCTCCGTAGCCGCTAATCCCCTGGTCCATTGTTTCCAGTGCCGGTGGAGCACAGGTGGAGCACAGGTGGAGCACAGGTGGACGTAGTTGTGTGCCGACTGGCGGCAATCATAAATGTCATGGAGATGTTGCCAGGGCCGAGCTTTTCCAGTCTTGGCTCATAATTAAAATTCCAGGGAGTAGCAGTAGTAGGGCCAAAACAACACAGCACAAAACAGAAAATACGAAATACAAAAGTAGAAAAACCAGACTCTATCTCTGTCTCTATGATAGCATGTCTCGTCTGCTGGGGAGTTTTCATGGCCACTCGCTTTTCGTCTGTTTTATTTCATTTTGAGGGATTTCTCGGCATGTCAAGCTGATCATTCGATTCGAAATGGTATTACAATGGGTAGCACAAGCACAGCACTGCAGTGGATCAACTCAAGTGCTATTGTGTTTTACTATACTCGCAATCATATACCTCCCAAAAAACTATTATAACAAAAAGTTCTCAGAAGCCGAGGCTTTTATAAAAATTCGTTTGCATACGAGCCGGCGGGCGAAGCGGCCGGCAATTAGCCAAATGGACTGTGAAAATGCTGAAGTACTCCGTAAAATGCCATAAATCATGGCCAGGTTTGCGTCTGCCCGGTTCTTCTCTCAGCTCCTCCTGGCGCCTCCATAAACAATCGAAAAAATTGTGTAATATGTGAAAGAGATTGGACACACACGCCGCCTATATGCTATATGCACCTATAGTATGTTATGTATATTGTGAATTTTGTGGGCAAAAACTGTTGTGGGTCCGTCTCTCTCGTTCGATAATATTTCAAGATACACAAAACATGAAAATTGTGTCAATGAACTGCAAAGACAACAATGTGTTTTTCTCACAGTTGGTATTTCGCTCGGCTGCCAGCGATTCAAGGTCTATTAAATGCACGTTTTCGGCTGTTCGCTGTTTGTTGTTTATGTTCGGCATAGAGCTAATGCAGCTGCATTTGAAAGTTGAAGGTTAATTCCATAATAAATTGTACACCAGCTAGATCTTGACTGCAGTTAGTCAGCTAGCCAGCCAGTCAGTCAGTCGTAGAAATCGGGCTCTCCATTAAGAACATGACACATACTTGGCACGTAGCTTCGACATTCGAGCCAACAACAAACTACCAATGGCTTACAGAACACTACTTGGCCAGAACGAGAGAGGATTGGCTTTGTGAGCCGGCTGGTTAAACAAAATAACAAAAAAGAAACAAAAACAAGAAACCGGCACGCCCACATTAAAGCAAACACACGGGCAGAACAATAAGCCATACCAATAGCAGGAATGTTTATTCAAACTACGAAACAAATTATAATTTCGCTCCCCTACTCTTGGCATTCCGAACTGGTTAGTAATACCCATAATGAACAAACAGCAAAAGCAACCGCAGCGAATATGAATAAATTGAGTCGAAACACTTAACCGTAAAAAAATATATAAAAGCGAGTGCAAATTGCCTGAAATGCCGGGGATTACAAATGTCAAATACCCATTGCTTGTTATTTTTTTCTTTTTATTTATGGCAATTTAATAAAACTTTAATAAGGTTAAAATACTATGAGTGCATAAGTATGCAAAGCATGTGCGACTCTAAACATTTTCAAATTAAGCTGCAAAGCCTGCGTTAAACAGTCCTATCATACCTTTAACCAATCACGTATTCCAGGGTATTCATATTTTATGAATTTTTTTTGCGATTTGTAGAATTCGAAATGAAATCAGCTACAATAACAAACAACAAAGCGAATTGTCATGCATATAAATAGATGCATTTAAAGTGGGCTTAAACGTGTGAAAAATGGTTACATTGCTCGATAATGAAAATGCCAATTATGCCAGTAACACAAGTGATGAGGCAGGGAAACAGAAATTTTCCCATGTCCGTAGCTTAGCGGACAAACTTCAACGGTTTCCACTTCCTCTGCAAACCCGTGGCCGTTTTGTCTTCGTTTCGCCCCTTACCTCGGCCAAAAACAAAGAGCCAGCTCGGTTATTAGCACATTCAGCGGCCAAATTTATGGCAAAACAAGACTCAGCCGGGCCTAAGACCGAAAAGTTAATTTCTGGTCAGATAAAAGTAACATAGCCATCATGGCAGAGCCAAAAGTGTATGGGTTTGGGTTTGGATTTGGGTTTGGGTTTGGGTTTGGGTTTGCCGAGGACCGGAGGAACCTCAGCTGAGCTCATAAATTTTGCAGGCCAACTGCGTAAATCTCAGTTGATCTTTGGGCCTCGACGACTAGAAGTTGGTTTATGAAAATTGAAAGGCTTTCATCATAAATATTGCAGGCAAATTGCCCAGGCCAAGGGCCATTTGGAAAAGTACGTGAACTCACTCAAATATTAATTGCTGATTTTATTGCAGCAACTGGAGTTGGCTGACAAATGGTGCGAAAATGCGTGTAAATCCTTGTACAAATCTGCACGAAAAGTGAAGTTGCCACGCCGGGGTGGTTGCAGCAGCTGGGCTTCAAAGTGAAAGGAGTGAGTGCACAGAGTCCAACGGCACGTGTCGCGGCATGAGCATCGCGTGCCACATTATGCCAGTTCACGGTCACGTTGGCAAATATTTGTGGCCCATTGTTGCTGTTGCCGTTCCCGTTGCCGTAGCTGTTAACGTTGCCGTTTCTGCCGCTTTCGCGAAATGTGGCACAACACACTGCAACATGTACATACTCGTACAAGTGGACACAAACAATGGACCACTGCAGTCCACTCCGGAGTTGGACTCGCTCGCGCTGTAGCCGCGTTTCAGCCATTTACCTGTGCAATGAGCATAAAACATCTGAGACGCGTGTCTCGCCGTTTGCACCGCGACATGCCACGCCCCCTGCCCCAGCCCCTGTCCTCTGCCCACTGGAATGCGCCCCTTTTCGGGGCAACCACACTCCGGGTCTTCCGCAATGTGGCATAGTGCCCATGTGGTCATGTGGCTTTTATTCCCGTTTTCGGATTCACCCATCTGATGACTCAATGGTCCGATGCGAGTGCGGCCAAGTTAATTGGCAAGACGCACACGCTGCGTATGCTTAATGGCCGACACTCGAGCGATTTCTGTTCTTCAGTCCTTCTGTTCTTTGTTGGCTGTCTCCCCAAATCGAAACAGATTTGGCCATATACATATGAGAGCATGACAAGACCAAAAAAGCGGGCAAACAAAACGGATTTACTTGCCAACATCTGTCAGGGTTGGTCTTTGGATATCTAAGATGTGGCATCTGCGGAGATTAAAGACAGCCAAATAAAATGGAACATTTCCAGATTTTCGATTGGAAATATTTGATATTAAAAATCTGCCAAGATAATGCTATTTGTTATGTTCATGCTCTGACTAAAAATCAGATTTTATAAAGAATATATTCCATGAATAAATTGCATTTTCAATTATCCTACAAGCTTCAATTTAGTTTAGCACCTATTTACAAAACCATTCAACTTTGGCGCTCGCCGACAATTTGTTCTATTTTTGGACTCGCCATTGTCCCTCTCACTTCTTTGATATATGATACCCGAAGCTGGGAAACTGGATTTTCCTCTTCCTCGCTGCGGGCGTGTGAAAAGCCGCGGAAACTCGAGCAGCACAGAATGACCAAGGGTACTTTCTAAAAGCCGGGCGACTTTCTATTAGCCCAGATGCGCTGGCCGGCCAATAAAATGGCATAACATAGCTCAGCTCTGCGGAATGTGCCTGCATCCGCTGCGCTGAAGCAAAAATGCACGACGAAAATTGTGTGTTTTTCGTATGCAAATGGCAAAACAGCAGAGGCGAAGACAACACTGAAGCTGAAATTGTGACTTTCGCTCGCAATAACGAAAAAACGAAAAAAGAGCGGGAAAAACAAATCACAAAAGCGTCCGAACGAGCGTGGCAGTAAATATGCAATTATGTTGTTTATTTTTAGCTATAAAAATGCCAAACAAGGAAAGAGACCGAAAGCGAAAATCATTTAGTTATCATGGAAACGAACAAAAACTAGTTTTCCCCACATTGCATAAGCAGAAAACACGTTAAGTGCAGAGACAAAGACACAGATGCCGAGCTAAACTAGAAACCCAAATACCAAATACCAAATGGCAAACAGAAAATAGCAAATGGCAAATTCGATTTCGAATTCAATTTCGGCTTGTTTACTGCGAGCGCGGCTTTTGTCTAACGTCGATGTCTCATTAAATCGCAGTGTAAATGCATGTCAACGGGTTTATGAATGAAACAGTGCCCATCTCTCTCTAGAAAGAGACGCGCGATCCGAAGACGCGAGCAAGCATTTAATGGCATTTACAACAAGCAATAACACAGATGAAGAAAAACGACAACAAAAAAGTAAAAATAAAAAAAGAAGCACGAATAAGAAAAATAAAATAAAATAGCTCGCACATGCGCTCATTGTTTGCTTTTGCTTTCTGCTTTTGCTTGCTGCTTTTGCTCGGTGCTTTTGCTCGCTGCTATTGCTTTTCTCTTGCTTTTGCCACTGCAGTTTGCCGGCAAAGTTCAACGAACGGCGAGAACTGAATGCCACAGTTGTGTTGCTATTGTCGCTGCGGTTGCTATTATTGTTGTTCTAATGAAAGTTAGATAAAATAGCAGACACAACGCGTTGTGCTCCCCTTTTCGGCTTTTTGTGTGTTACATGAAGATTTATTAACTAGCACAATACCAAATGGTAGATAAATGCAACAACAAAACGCAGCAACAACCACTGCGCCTGCATGTTAAACAAAAGCCCATCCACTGCCCCTCCTTCCACTTGCACTCTTACACTTTTGCATTTTTATCTGGCGATTGCATTTAATGAATTTATTTGCATTTTAAATTCGCCAGCGAGAGATTTGCCGCACTTGTCCACGCCGCGTATGCGTAATTTATGCGAAACTAACAGCAGGCTCCCACTGGCTTTTAATTTGCTGCGTTTTCAATTCAATGCAATTGCAATATGTTTCGCAGGATGATTAATTGACTTGCCTGGATAATGGCCCGAGCGAGTGCCTCAAGTGGCGAACGTCAATTCAAGTTAATTAAACACAAACTCAGCACTCGGCAAACAAATCCGTAGAAATGTAGCCAAGTCTCAGTGCGAACAGGTCAATAAGCATCAAATTAAATACTTGTGAGTGCTGTCAAAGAAATATCATCAGAAGTGTTTCCCTTTAAGCCGAGACTCCGGACATCCCCGCTTCCTTCCCCTCTGGCTGGCCTATTCTTGGTTCACTGCCTGTGAAATTGCGGAAATGTTCGAAATTTAATATAGCTCTGTTCAAAGATTGATTCCCATGTTAACCAGACACTCGCACACACATTTTGTCGCTGTGCTCTCGACCATAACAGGGATAAGGGGGTAGAGTAGCGGGCAGGGGCTGTGATGTGATCAGGGGAGGGGGTGTGGACGCCGTCTACCCACTCCACTTTTACACTGGGACAAATAATTCATATTTCTAAAATCAGCAATTTGTGCTATATGTCATAGTACACTTTCGGAATGTAAATAATTCTTATCTAGATTTTGTTTCTATGTTATTTTAGTATAGAGACTTTTTTGAGACACTTAATTTCCAAGAAATTTCTGATAAGAAACGCCGTAACCTTTTTCGCTTTTCTCACAGAAGGCGATGCCTTGCAAATTTCTCTGCCATGCTGTGTAAAAAATTACTTTTAGCCCGATGTTTGAATATGAAAATACGGTACTGACGTTGTGGTTTTATCCTCAGTGGACTGCTGCCTTTGCGTTCTGCTGGTTTGCGGTTCCCCTTTTTGCATTGTTTTAGCACCATTTGCGTTCTGCCATCTTTCTAAGGCGCACTCTTTGTGCTGCAACTGCTGCTGTTGCTGCCACAGTTGCTGCTGCTGCCACAGTTGCTGCTGCTGCTGCGCCTCCGAGTTATGGACTGCGGTTTTTGATTAAAAACATTGCCCCAGCCTCAAACCCAGACTCACCTCAAACGCAAACGCGCTACCCATTGTTCAGTGAGCGTAACGTGGAAGAGGGGCCTTAGGTACGAGGGAGGGAAGGAGGGAGGTCAGCACAATGGAACGTCGCCTGGATGATCGGTTCATAAATATTTTTCCAATGCTGCATTCAGCGCCCCTGCGCTTCCCCTGGACGGAAACAGTTGCAAAGGAATTGCTACTGCTGGCCGCAGTAAATTAATTGACAACTTTTATTAGAAAATAGCAGCAGTGGCGAGCGGCAAATGCTTTCGCCCAGTAGGATGGTGTAGGGGTGTTGTAGGGGGTGGAAAATGGAAAAGCCACGAAGAAGCGGCAGCTGTGCAGATGAGAGAATGCCGCTGGCCAATACTCAACAAAGTTGCTCGAGAAATTAGCAAACAAAGCCGCTGCAGCAGAAGCAACAGCAGCAGCAAGAACGAAACAATTCGGAGCCAATTGAAAGGAGTGGAGAGCTCTCTGGCTGCCTCAACTGACCAGCAACTCATTGAGGTTGCAACTCCCTTTTAATGCCACATATATACACTACTATATAAAGTGCTATGGTGCTTTGGTGCTGGGCATCTTGGCCCGAGGGCCGTTTTCAAGTACTTAAACTCTCGCTTTTGTTGCTCTCCGCTCGGAGCACTTATTATTTTTAATTAATTGCGTTTTTTGTGCATGTGTGCGGGATAATTGTAAGCGCCATTAGCAACTAGATGAGCTAGATGGGTATAACAAAAAGATAGTACTATAACTTATAACCAGATAAGCCTGAACAGCTCTATCAACGCTGGAATGTTGATGCTTAGAATAGCAAACGTATGTTGGAAAGTTCGGGCAGCTGGAAGTTGAGCTCTTGAAACAGTTTGTTCTTACAACTTAATAAGCTTAAATGGCTTTGAAATATATGCAAGCTGAGTTGAGGGGATAAAGCTACATATGTAGAGAGCTTATCAGATTATAAATGTGGAATAATCCAATAAATATTTATTGCCATTTTCCCTTAAGGTGGAAACTAAATCTGAGTGGCTGGCATTTATTTCCATTGGCTTTTCACACGCGCTTGATCTTCCCGCTCGGAGTTGACTGCCAAATTAGCACATTTTGCAGCTGCATTCCGCATTCCGCATTCCGCGTTCGACTGACTCGCTGCCTTTTTTATTACTTACTAATTAATGGCAGACAATTTGTTAATTAGGGCCACGCCCACTGCCGGAATAAGTGCCAGCGGAGCGTGCCAAAGCTGCAAATGTCTAACTCCCTGGCTGACTGGCATCTCTAATTACCTGTAACGAGAGCAAGAAATGAAACTGGGATGAGAACGCTGGCTAGAAGTTGCCGGAACAAATCATTATTTAAAGTGGCGAGGGTTGGATCTGCAGTTTTTTGTCTATTCCCTACATCTTCCCCACATCTGGGGAAGAGTTTCCCGCTTGTCAAATGCAAATGGAATGTGGCTGGGATGGCGATGGCGGTGGCCAAAAGTGCAGCGCACTCGACACTCACTCTGCTCGGAGTTTTTAGCTAACCAACCTGCATTGATGATTAAGTTCGGGTCGTGACTGCGGATGCCACGCCGATGATGCGGATGATGCCGATGATGACGCAGCAACCTTTCGGGCTGATCAACCACCACATCCTCTTGCCGTTGCCGTTCCTGGCCAGGACTGGCTCGGTTCTGGCCTGGCCTTAAGTGCTGGGCGAAGTGCCAAAGTGAGAAGGGACAGCAAATTGCATTCAACTTGGAAATAACTTAATTCGAAATGAAACGTATTGAAAACCAAACCCGACTGAACCAAATTGAACCGAGCTGAGTCAAGTTGCATTGGCAAGTTGCGTGGCAGGAGAGAACCGCCGCTTTCAAGGCCAAAAGGCACTGCAAGAAGGTACGATTATGAAGCCAAAGTCCAGATATTTAGTTTGCCATTAAAACAGCAGTTGATTGTCTCAAATCTATTAAGTTGCTTCAGTCTTGAAACTTAAAAAATTTCTTAAAGTATTGACATCAAAATCACAATGTGACTATTATTGTACATCTTGTACTTTGTAAACGAACCTTACCCTGATTTCTAGCAGTGCATCTAGCTCTAACAGAGCAAACACCAAGCTCTTAGCGCTCAGCTCGCATAGCTTTTGATTATGTACTCAAGAGAGCCACGCGGTGGCTTGGGGCTGAAGACAGTGGGTGGTGGGCGGTGGGCAGTGGGTGGTGCGGATTGTGTGGCCGTGGGCGGTGGGCGGTGCGACATATTGATGAACTGCATTGCTGGTATCTGCGGTGTAGCCGGCATCTTGGGCTGATAATGATGCTGATGCAGCAGGGCAAACAACACCCGAAGAACTGCGAGTGCGAGTGGAAGTGCGAGTGCAGTTCAAACAAATTGCAGCCGCCCCGCAGCAGATGACTGTAGTCTATAGTCGATAGTCTATGGTCCATGGACCTTATCGATGGGACCCACTGGGCGGTGGGCTAAAAAAGGGCACTGGAGGACTGAAAATGGCAAATGGAAAACGGAAAAGGCAAAGCGCAGCAGCACTGGAAAAACTAATAGCTTCACTCAAGCTCCTGGCATTGACAGCTAAATGTGCGCGGCAAATGCAATTTGCAGTTTGCAGTTTTCAGTTTTCAGTTTGCAGTTTTGCGGCCAAAGGAGCTGAAGCACTTTCTAAGCAAATAGCCCGGCCAAGCGCTCAAACGAAAGGCAATCGAGAAAGCCAGCTGCAGGCCACACCAGCCATGTATCTGAATCTGTATCTGTAGCTGTAGCTGTAGATGTAGCTGAATGGGAGACAGAGTTTTTATTTCGGCTCCAAACAGACAGTCAACACGTGGCCAAGAGCCAAAAGCCAAGCGGATGAGGACGAGGATGCTCGTAATGATGAGTCCAAGGAGGAAGCAATTCGCCGCCCCCGAGGGCCAATCGCAAATGCGGAAACATGCGAGAGAATGCAGTGGAATAGAAAAATTAAGCAACTGTCAAATCCTGTAACGCATAACGAGCATATCGGTGGGGATTCGACATACCCACTTCGCAGCCCCTGCGAAATTTAATAGCACTGCTGGCACTGGCGAGCGAGGCAACTCGGTGGACTCCGGTTAACTGGAGCAGCCATAAAAAGCAGCAGAAACACAACTGTTGACAGGCGGGTCAAGAGCCGGCGAGGGGTTGGCAATCGGATAGCCATTGCATCTCCCAGCCACTTCACTCCGCTTGTGCTGCTTTTGTTCTACCCTTCTGGCCAAGTGGATGTTATAACTTGGTAATTCGATTTGCACAAAGTATTTTCCCTGCGAGCCAGGCGACAGAGAAAGGCGACTGCTGTCTCTGTATATTGCGTAAGCGCATTTCACAGTACAGTTGCCGCGACGGCAGTGGCAACAAGAGCAGTAGCAGCAGCAGCAGCAACAGCAACAGCAAAAGCAACAACAACAACAGTTGCAACAACATCATCAAGGGGCAGTATTATCAAAGGCAAACACAAATCGGTTGCCAGTGCCGGCATCTGCTGCTTTTGCTGCTGCTGCTGCTGCTTTTGCTTGCAACATCTACAGCAGCAACATTGCGGTTGCCATTGTGTTGCTGCTGTTGCTGCTGCTGCTGATGCCGCTGGATGTCGCCGCCTGGCATCATCATCAAGTTACGTTCTTGTCTCATTGCCGCGCTTATCGCGCCATGTTTTGTTGTTTCGCAAATCGATTTGACGCCGTCTCCTTGGCTCGCCATTCCCATCGCCATCGCCATTGCCATCGGTCCATCGTCGTCTTCACTCAAGTGTCAATTTGTAGTGGTTGCTGCCGCTGTTGCAGTTGTTGCCATTGTTGTTGCTGCTGTTGTTGCTGTTTCTGTTGCACATGGCACGCAGTGGGTCTTGCATATTGATGGGGCACTGGCAGGCCCAAGCCCACTGCTCAATGTTAATAATCGCCGACTGCAATCAACATTGCTCGCGATGTTGGGTTTCGGGATGGGGATTGGTGATGGGGGATGGGGGATGGGGGATGGGGGATGGAGGATTGGGGATAGGGGGGGGAGTCGTGCTCTGGTTTATCCCTCTGCGGATTCGGTCCCTTCATTAATTCCTCTACAAATTAATTGTTTCTCGTGCATTTTTTGATGCTCGCGCCGAAGGGCCATTCATTTGGCGGAGTCCCTGGTCAAATTGAAAATCGTGCAGCTTCATCGCATCCCACTAATGACAAATAATAATTGCTGGCAATTTCTTTAATTCCACTTGAGTATAATTACTCGGACTGGCTGCAGCAACAGCAACAATAGCAGCAACAGCAACCAGACCGCCCGGCATTATTAATAAATTGCTATTGGTTTCTCAGGCTTCTGGACGTTCGGTCAGTTGGAAGAAAAAGCTTAGTGGTTTTTCGACCGTTTACACAAGGGTTGCCTTGCCTTGCGTCTTTAATTCACTTCATGTCCTTTGGCGCAAGTCGATTTGTTATGATCAAACACACCAGCCTGCTGGGCGGTGGGAGTAAATTATTCATGTTATTCTGGGAACTCACTTCATTGAAAACAAAGTATCCTGTTGCCATCTATATACCCAAACATATCTCTCACACACTCGTACATACATACATATAGCCAATACCCATACGACACCAACTTGTTTTCCGATTCGTTTGGGTGGCGTATTTTTATACGTTTGGTTTGATACAATGAGCGCAATGAATGGCTGAATGAATGCTTGCCGACTTGAATGGATGAGCAAGCGTACAAATTAAATTATGCCATGACATACACTCACTCCCTCTCTTTCGCGCCGCGTAGCCCCCTCTCTTTCGCGCCGGCAAGTGTTTGGCGGAGCTAAACCTAATTGAATTTCTCACTGTCGCTTGCAATTTTCATTATTATTAAATTTTCAACTGTCTCTGTGTGTACACTACGTGCGTGTGTGTGGGTTCGATGGTGCGTTTAGTGTGTGTGTGTGCGTCGAGTGTGTTTATATTTAGTATCTGTAGTACAAAGTTTTTGCTTATTCAGGCGGAAATGAGATAATGAATGGGCCAGTTTGAGTTCTGGAAATTCAGCACTCAGCACTCGGCACTCGGCATTCAGTTCAACTGACCGACTGACACCGAGAGTCATAAACGGAAAGTGCGTTTGCCCAAAAGCGAGGCTGGCTTTGTTTTGTTTAATAGAAACAAATTGAAGGCACAGCTCAGCACAGCACAGCTTAATTAAATGAATCCAAGCGACAGCAACTACGACAACCGAAGTACAGTTGACATGGGGCGAACCAGCTTGAAATAATTAAAAACCGCAAGTGCTGGCTGAAAAGAAGCCGCCTGGGCCAAAAACCCTCGACTCCCAGGACCCAGGCAGCCACACGCGAAAGCCACATGAAGCAACGATTCAGTCCGTGACTGTGAGTGGAGGATCGGATGAAAGGCAGCCAGGATGAAGCCTGATGCCGAGGTGGATTACAAAAGGGGTTAATCAACTCCAGGGAAGGGAGACTGTCGTGTTTATTTATGACAAGATGCTTCATCATAATCAGCCACTGACACTTGTAGAGGCCGCCACAGAAAAGGGCAACCCACACACACGGCACACTGCACTCTGCCGGCTGCCTGCTGCCTGCCGCATGCTGCATGTTGCATGTTGCACGTTGCAGGAGGCACACATCGCACGTGCAACACCTCGCCAGGAAGATGCAGGATTCAGAAGGGGGATGGCTGGGAATGAAACTGGCTAGAAAGGCCCGAAGAGCAGAAGAGCAGAGTGAAGTGGCTTAATTGAAGTGATGCTCAGCAGGAGACAAAGCCCCCAGCCAACACCGAATTAATTAAGAAAGTAACCAGGGAAAGGCAAGGAAAGGAGCAACATCTGCCGGCGTCTTGGCTTTCGAATTAAGCTGGCCAAGAACTCTGGCTAAAACTTGTTTCGGGCCAACTCTCTCTCTGTCTCTCTATCTCTCTGGCCTGTGGACTCATCAGCATAACAATAAAGTTCTGTGAAATACGTTTATGGCCACCCCGAGAGCCCCATACGAAAACCCTTTTAAATGGCTCTCTACATAATTCTGGTCAAGTGGGAAAACGTGGCGGCCGCAGAAGCAGCAACAGCAGCATTAGCATCCAGTTGATTTGAAGTTCCTCGGCTAGTTTTGCAACAGTTTCTCGATTGAGACTCGGAATGTTTGGAGCAGCTCTTCCCGATATGGCCCCACTCAGAGCACTTTAAACCGAAATTCTGGCAAATTGAATTTTTATGCCCAAAAGAGACTCGAGTGTGAGTGCGAGTGCGAGAACAAGCAAATAATCAATTCGGATAAATCAGGCGCGGGGTGGAAGACATCAGCAACAATATTGGAACATAAAGAACACAAATAAATCACATCGTTGCCCGGAATAACTGTTATGGAGCGAGCAGTCATAAAGACAAGTATTCGTTTTTTTCTTTTTTTTTCCATGTTTTTTTTTTTTGAGTAAGGGAAGGAGAAGGAGATGCTTCGAGTTGGGTAAAACATTTTCGCGCCTTTATGGCTGAATAAATTTTTATTCATATAATTCACTCATACACACACACGCACGCAGTTCCAATAAATTGAGGAAAATCAAGTTCTCCTCGCCCTCAGAAAACGGAAAAAGCACACGCATGGCATGGCCACGAGGAAAATGCTGAGCAGAAGAGAAAAAGGAAAATTCCGAAAGAAAAATCATCATCAAAATCACTGAACATCCACGGCTGGGGAAATGCCGGTCGACAGGGGGCGTCTATGCAAATGGTGCTAATTTTTCAAAGGAACTGTTCGCAATCCTTAAAGGAACTGGATTCCTCTTGCGTTCCTGCTCCTCGCACGAAACTAATATGCGTAAAATTAGAGGATGGCAGTGGCAATGGTAGTGGCAGTGTGAGTGCCGAAGTTGCAGCTGGATGGGGTAAAAGCTAATTTCCCGGCGAGTTCCGAAATTGCGTTTGTCGCGCACTTGGCTGCTATAACTTATGTGGAAACTCAAAGGATTATGCTCTAATCCAAGGCGGCTTAATCTGCCAAGACACGCAACAAAAAATATTATTCCCTAAGAAATTATGAAAGTTCATCTGCTCTGCAACGTGAATTCTTCAGGCAAGAAGTTTATTTGCTTTCTGAAACGCATTCCGCGAAGAAGTTCTTAAGTGAAACAAATCTTCTCTTAAAATTCTCATTCTCGCGAATTTTTTCAAGTGCACCCACTCGTGCGACATGTGGAAGAGCTTAATCAACCCTCGCATGGGTCGCCTTTTGTAGCTCTGTCAACAGGCAAAAGCGATTCAAAAGAAAAATGCGAGCAGCCAGAGACAAAGGACTGCGCCCAAAAGGAACCAGGATACGAGGAGGCCCAGCCAGGAAAATGAAAAAGACCAAAAACATGCCTTTTGACAGCTGCCGAAACTTTTGCATGACATTTATCACTGTCGCATAACAAATGAGCGACAGCAGCGGCAGTAGAGGCAGCAGCGGCAGCGGCAACAAACATCGAAGAGTGATAAACCCCGGCATTGGCGGCAAAGTTTTTCCTCGAAGCGGGAATCCCACCTACACTGCTGGGGGGGGTCAGAGAGGAGGAGGAGAGAAAAGAATCAGACCCAGCCTCCGTACACCCGGCATAAACTTAAAGTTATCCAGAGACGCAAACAGAACCTGAATCAGGCAAGTAAGTGGGCAGGGGACTCGACTGGGGACTGCGATGAGGATGAGGTTGCGGCTGAGACAGTGAGCTCGATCTCCCCAGTATCCCCAGTATCCCCAGTAAGTATATACACTCCTTATCCCTTTGCCACCACACACACATCCATGACACATGAGTTGTCAATGCAATATAATAAATACGATTTTTGACTTTGTTAAAGCGCTGCCAGGGCGTGTCGTTGTCCCAGATGTCTCGCAGGCCCCATCCTTATCAGAATCCGAGGGGCAGAGAGTGTGGGCGGGGAAATGCGCATTAGGCCGCAGGCGGGGCTACGGATTTGCCTGCCTGCCTGCCTGCCTGGTCCTGGCCGCATACAATAAAGGATAATATGCATAAAATGCTCAAGTTTATACGCACCAGTTAAAATGTCATTTCGAGCTTATGCGTGCGAGTTTGTGTGCGGCAAGTGGAGGGCAAAATTGAAAGAAAAAAACGATAAACGATATTAAGAGGGCTCCGTTTGTAATACGAGCATGGCGAATAGGGCATATCCTTGGCTACGGCATCAAGGATCTGAGAGGAACTTAAAGGGAGTAACATAATCCCAATCGGCAGAGCCCTTGATTCTTGTACTTAATTGTGGCAAGTATGTGGGAATACATAACTGGTGAATGTGCACTTTAGAAATATCCTTGGTAATATTCTTTTAGATCAAAAGAGCACTTACAAACTTAATCCTGAGCTTGTAACTCCAACGATAAGCTAATATACCCTTCGGTTAGAAAAGAACACGGCAAAGGAAACCACGAGAAGAGCATGTGACAGGCAAACAATGTTGCCTTTATTGATGTGAGTCTGAGACACAGAGTGAGATGCGATGAGATGCGACATAGGGCATAATGTGGTTTCCGAGACATGCAATATAAAATGGATTACCGAAGAAGGGGCTGAGAATGCGACCGGGACTTAATCCACAGGGCCGTCCATCATAATGAGGTATCTCTGCCCGATTTCCTGCATCAATTTCCGTTTAATTATCAACCGGGCTGGCCAACAGTAATCCGGCAAAGCAACTCGGCAGAGAGAAAGAGCAGGTCAACTGGAAAACCCTAAGTCCACATCCACATTCCATAAGCAAAACTATGCAGTTGACCTGAGTTTAACATCCAGTATAGTACTTAAAGCAGACACCGGCAGACACTGGCAGACGACAGAGAACTCTTTGTCCAAGTTTGTGGGTCCGCCGATGGTGCCAAGCGAAACGACCCCATTAGGTGATAGACAAAATCGTAATCCCAAAGCAAATCAGTGGCTCTGGCCCGTGCAGTTGCAAATAGATGCAAAGAGCTCGAGAGCTGACAGCCAAGTTACGGCCATAAAAAGGGGCACACAGACGGCAGATAGCCAGAAATAGAGTTGGTGCTTTGCTAGGTTGTTAGGTTGGCAGAAGATAGAAGGCAGAGCACGAGGATGATGGTCAAACTGAACCGGCGACTTTCTGCCACACGTGCTGCAAAAGCAGCAAAAGCAGGCAAAGCTGGAAAAGCAGGAAACCGGGCAAGACCTTTGCAACTGTCGAATGCAAAACGGGCAGCGGATGAGGACGAGGACGCGGAGTTCTTACTATCCAGACCCCCAGTGACATGGGTACGAAATGGCCAAGAACGTGGTCAGGGGGGGGGGAGAGAATCCATGGCAAAGCGCGGGACGAAATTGGCAAAACGTCAACACAGTTCCGCCCCGGTCGCGAATGCTTTTTGGCCATATTTATGGAGCGCAGGAAGGCCGACCATATTGGGCATCATTAAGCTGCTTTTGAGTCGGGCCTCTGAGGGCGTAAAATGAGCAGTCTTTCAATTTGAGATCGTTGACCTGCGGCCGCCCCCTCGACAAGATGCAATTGCCATCAAGTGACCTTGATGGCCCCCGCATGTTGCCATGCAAGCGCAGATACACATTTAGATAGAAAGATAGATAGATGGATAGATAGATAGATAGATAGATGGATAGATAGAGAAAGAGCTCCTTGAGTGTGAGCACAGTCTGATGGTGACTTGTGTTTTACACAAATTGACATCTGAATTGGCAGATTCATTTGAGTAATGCGGAAGTGCGTGTCTCTGGCTCAACAGGCACTCTGTGTCCGTGTATCTGTATCTGCATCTGAGTTTGGTTCCCCTTTCCTCTGGCAGCATATCTGTATCTGTATCTGCTTTGTCCATTTGCGGACGCTACGCTTTGCTCATCAATGCGCAATTATTTATTTATACAACATGTCTAACGGCCGTCTGTCTGTCTGTTGCTGATGTTGCTGCTGCTGCTGCTGATGTTGTTGCATGTTGGCATGGACAAAACCCCAACAACGACGCCCACACAGATGTTCCAACACCTCTGCACTGACCCCCTCCCCCCTTCTGGGGGCTCCCCCCACGCCGTGCACCCCGGCGCATCATTAAATTAAACTTGTATGAGAATTGTTGTTTGCGTAGCTTTTGCTCTTTCGGCCTTTTCACATTTCATTGCCATTGCCATTGCCATTGGCGGCATTTGGCTCTTGCCAATCAGTAATTCCACTTTTGTCTGCGTTGTTGTTTTCTGCAGCTCCTTTTGTGTTTCGATTTGAGCTATTTCCGCTGCTGACAGCGGCAGGAACCCCCCACAAACATGGAGTACACCCTGTACCCTGTACATATTTCTGTATCACTGTACTCCCACTTCCACCTTCCCCGCTCCGATATCGTTGATATCTTAAATGACACCCGCCGCCAAATAAAGATTGACGTCAAATTCATTATCGCCCGCAACAAGGGACCTTTCGAAGGGGGGGAAACCCACGTTTCTACTATTCAGATGTGTCAAGTGCAGGCAGTTGTACTGCACGGTGGCATGGAGCTAAGCTATGTGCTGTGGCCATATTTAAAAGCAAACATTTCGTACATGCACAATAATTGTTATCGATTTTTAATTGAAGTCAGAAAGGGAGATGGCGAATGTGAATGTGCAATTAAAAAGGCAAATAACAGTATTTGAATATGCACTCGATACTTGAATAGTTCATGCCAAGACGTTTTATTATTCAAATTGGTTAGTTCTTAGGAATTAGACTGGATTTTAGGATTTGAGTGCAAATGACTAAGGTTTCAGGCGACCCTACTACTGCTGCCATCAAAAGCTGATTAAATTCATTGTTCGTTTGCCATTAAATTGCTCAATTTGCTGCATTCCGATGAGCTTTTAGTGAGGCAGTGCCACCCAATATGGGCATGCCCCCATGCCCCCCTGCAAGACCCACTGCCTTTCGCCGCCTGGCATTGCAACACGAACAATCGCTCCATATACGCGCTGTTGCTTTTGCTGTTGCTATTTTTAATTCAATTAAATGTCATTTGCGCCACTCAACTTTAAATTTTAACTGCAGCATAATTTGGCCAGGCGACACGTCGGCAACAAAGGGGAAGCTGCATTGTTGCCGTTGCAGTTGCCCTGTTGCCATGTTGCCATGTTGCCATGTTTCCAGGTTGCGATGTTGCGATGTTGCATGTGCGGCACGCGTGGGCAGGATGTGCAGGATGCACGACGCCAACGCGAGACCTGCCAAAAGGATGGCTGGGATGGCAGGATGGGGAATGGGGAATGGGAACAGGGCACCTCGAAATCGGGCAACGACAAGCAGGCAGAAAAAGCGACACAGACTCACAGAAACACAGACAAGCCATCGGAAAGGCAGTTAATCTGGCGATAATGACGGCACATAAACAGCAACGATGATGATGGGGAACTGGGAACTGGGGCCGAAAATAAACAGAAAGAAAACCTTATAACTGGGCTGGCTCCCTTCTGTGAGTGCTGTGTGTGGGAAGTTCACTTCACTTCCCTTGCTGAGCTGTGTGCTGCGCTGTGCTGTGCTGTGCTGTGCTGTGCAGAGTTTTCCTTACCTTCAGAGCAGCGAATTTAACGTAATGGGCGACACAACTGAAGCATGCACTTTCGCCTAATTTCCCAGGCGCTTTCACTACAACGCAAATTAAAATGTAATCAATTTGGTCCGAGAACAAGTGGTAGTGCGCCGCGTCGCTCCTCAACTGCTCAAGTGACATAATTCCAGCAGATATTAAACACTTTGTCGTTTATGTGTCAAAATCATGTCGGCACAAGGAGAACGCCGCCGTGGAACAAGCCAACGAAATTGTCAAGTGCAATAGAAATCAAGTGAGTGAACAGACCGAGCAACTGACAAACTGCCACATGGACCGACTGACACGCATCGGGGGAAAAGCGAAGGAAAAGCAAAACCTGGTGTAGGGCCATTGGGTGGTAGGTAGGAAAAGCCTCGGGAAGCTGCAAAGAATTGCGCGAGCTGAGCGAGTCCGTTTAAGTGGCGTACTCGCGGCCTAATGCTCTACGACATATTTGGGGCGTGGCACTACACTAGACTACACAACACACAGTGCAACATGGCACCTGTCACGATGGCGGCGCAGTGGCAACTTGACGTCGCTGACAACAAAGCGAAGCAAGAGTCCGCCCGCCGGCCACCCACTAAATCCTCTGGAAGTGGAAGTGGGTATGGAAGTGGAAGTGGAAGTAACGCCAACTCCGCACGCTCCATTTTCCATGTGGCACAGTTTCCACGCCACAAGCCCTCATCCCCCGCTTCCCCACCAGCCAAGGCATTGACCAACTTACCTTAATTGAATCCAAGTTCTTATCGCTAGCCAAAGTTTCTAAACAATATCTTATCATGCGACCGAGTGCAAACTTTGCCGCACTATCGCCCGGTATTTGGTAAACACAGTCAGCTGGCCTAATATCAATTAATTAAAATCGAAAGTGCTTGACAACTACATAAATAAGCTGGTCAAACGTTAGTTAAGCTTTACTACACAAAGTATGTAAACTATTTCATAGATTCTGCCGCTGCTGCAACTTCGAAATCGATTGAGGCAATTACTTTTCGCTGGAATAAAGGGAGTCTGAATATTGGACGCCCAGTTTCGGCCAAGTTTGCTTGCTTAGCTTCAGTTAATTAAAAGCGAAAGTGCTTTCGAGCGAGCTAAAAAAGAGGGCCAAAATAAATGCATACTTTCAGCGACTGGCATTAAATATTGAAAGACCGAATGGAAGGCCGAAGGACCAAAGGACCTGGGTCTCTCAAACATTTATGAGACTTTCTTATTTTCTGTGCCGCCTTCGGGCAGAGCTTACCTCATTTGAAATGCATCCAGAAATTGACGCAGCTCAGCCGCATTAAGGAATGGGTGGCACTTGGCACTCGGCGGCCAGAGGAAGTCACGCAGCCACAACGCCAGAATATTCATTTAATCAAGTGGCCTAAGGCTCGGTTTTCTTTCCCTACAACTTGTCCTGTCCTTCCCGCTCCCCCGTTTAGTTTCCCGGTCACGTCAAATGGGGATTTTTGCTAGGCACCAGAGCAGCTCAGATCATCTCGCGTGACATTGGGGGCGGTTGTGTTGGAGGTCGTAAAAGCGGGCTGAACGCCTTTTAATCGCCGCTGTGTTAACGTGCAACGTTGCGTATGCGCAATTTTCTGTCACTTTTATTGCTGATGAACATCGCAAAATTACAAAATAACAGCAACACTCTGCCACACACACGTATTCAATGTCAATCATCATTTGCAGCAATTTATTATTATAATAATAAATGTTCCGGACTCTTCCCTTGGGTAAGCGAAGGACTCATAGCCCACATCTGAAAAAGTGCCTGCTTGTTCTTTTCTTGCCAACGAAAAGTGTGTTTTCTTTCAAGTAGTTAACATGGCAAGCGCTGAACAAATCGCATTAATTGCCGTTGTGGCAGTGATGGGGAGGAGGGGGAATGGGGCAACTAAATGTCGAGGATGTGCGGCTTAATGCGGGACAACTTTTGTCGGAGCCCGCATGTTAGCATGTGAGCATGTGTGCGAGGGTGTGCTTTTTAAGTACCGCTATGACAGGCAGTAAAAACAACTTAACTTGGCTTGCCAAGCCAAGCCAAAGCAAACCGAAAACCCAAGGCATTGTTGAGCTGTTAATGAAAAGTCAACTTGATTTCATGCCAGACCAGCCAGCCAACGAGCCAACGAGCCAACCAGCCAACGAGCCAACCAAACACCCAGCCGTCCAAAAGCCGAGCCCTTCTTCCTGCGTCCTTCCTGCTCCTTTGGTCCTGCGCCTCCTTCACAACTGTGTCGCATGCAAAGCCAATGTGCAACAAGATGGCAAGAAAAGCAAGGCCGCCTGAGCCCGAAAGCGTAGCAACTGAAAAAACTTTCACTTTATCATTAAGCCCCTGACGGGTGAACTTTTTCGAGTGGCTGTGCTACGTCGTGTGTGGCCGGCCAGTTTCACAGGCTCTGGCAGGACTCCCTATATTGAAACATAAATAGAATTATAAATACTCTGCAGGCCTCGTCCTCACTCGTGTGTGTGCCAATGTGTGTGATCGTGTGTGTGTGTGTGTGTGTGAAAAATCAGTTAAAGTTATTGCATGTCGTCGCAGCTCGACATAGACAAATGTTGCTCTTGTCACAAGTGGAGGAGGCAGCAACAGCAGCAGCCACTCCTGGCCCACCCACGTCAACTGGCTGTCTTCGTGTGCCTGTTGCCAACTTGACGAAAATTGAATTTCGAAACATGCTGGCTAAAAAGAAAATGTAGAAAAAGAACCACCAAAGGACTATAAAAACGACGGCTCCAAAAATGAAACAAAACAACACTTGCGCTGGCAAATAGAGAAAAGAAACATTTCAGCGGGAAAAGCGGCAAAAACGGCATCAGCAACAACAACAACAGCCATGAAAATGACAGCGTAAAGCCGGCAAATGCAACAACAACGAGTGCCAACAAAATGGCGGCTGTTAAAGTGCGAAAAACGCGTGGAAAACTGTTTGAACAGCAAGGAGCTGCTGCGGCAAAGGAATTGAGCGAACGCAACAGCAGCAACAACAGCGACAACAGCAGCAGCGGCACAACAACAACAACTGTATTTAGTGCCGCCATCATCACTACAAGCGTGTGTGTGTGCCTGTGTGTGTGAGCTGCGCTAAGTGCCTGTGCTCTTCGTCCTTCGTCCTTTTACTCGCCCCAGGAGCAGCCCTCCCCCCATTACTTATGCCCCCCCCCCCCCCCTTCGCCATCGCCTGTTATTGTCCTTGTTTGCCTGTGATGTTTTTTAGCTTTACGTAAATTGCGTAAATTGTGTGCATTTTATTACGCTACACTTCATGCTGTCACGCCCCCCCCAATTCCCCTGCCGCCCACCTCCATACATAAACTCTTTTCCATTTTTATTTTTGCAAACATTTCGCCAAGTTTTTGTTGCCTCTTCTGTCAGCATGACGAAAATGTCTTCGTCACTTTTATCAGGTGAGAACGTTGAGTTACATGGGAGTAGTTATGTTGCCATGTTGTGTGCGTTGTAAATTGTGGGACATGTTCTATGGTTTGATTGCCTCGAAAATAGGCCTTCAGTTTTGACCCATTTCGTGGCAATTTAAATACATTTTCCTCCATCTAGAAGACAGACAAAGAAGCCACTTGGCCCTTCCACGTCACTCAATCGCAGCTTTAATAACACATTTTTTGGTCTAATTGATACGCCTGACGGCATCGCGTGACCAAAACTGAACGCTAAACGACAAAGATAAACACAAGAAGAAATAAAAGCGACAGGAAAAGAAAACAGCCGTCACGAAAACGAAAACCAAAACCAAAATCAAATCGCAGGGCGCCAACAAACTTCCACGCGACGGCGTTCAAGTTCATTGCCATTTAGGCCAAAATTGGCGCAGGCGGAACTTGTCTTTGGGCCAGAAAGCACGAAGGAAGCCAAAAATACGAAGCTACAACAATCAACAATACAAAAACAAGCGAGCAACCGAAAACGTAAACAAAAACAGCCACTGAAACTAAAACAAAAACAAGTCGAATACAAAGTACAAGAAAAACACACACCATGCAACTTACACGGCTATTTTGGGGAACGCACGTAGCATTCGCAGCCGCCGAAATCGTTGGTGAAAATTGAGGCATTAAATTGCACTCGATCGCCGGACGGATTTTGTGCGCACGGATCGAGAAGAAGGCTTGCCAGCACGTTTCGCCGAGAAATAAATAAATAAATGAAAGGCCATCACTTGATGAATGCAGCCGGCATTTAACGCATTTTGTTGCAATTAATTCTTGCCTCTTTTTCGGCTTCTAGGTTCTAGGGAGTGTGCGAATTGTTGGTTGCTTGCCAACCGCAGCGCGGAAAATCGTTCGTGGAATCTTTCAAAAAGCGAAAATCTCACATTCCGCCATCAAGTGGTTGCAAATGAGATTTTTGCCTGCCAGCGGACGGACTCATTGCTCTCGTAAAACACGGAACACGTAAAATGCACTCAAAATGCAGTCGAAATCGCATTTAACACCATTTTCCATTTTCCATTTGCCATTTTCCGGGCTGCCGGCGGGTATGAGGGATGTTACTTTTGATTTATTTGCATGACAAACGGGTTAATTACAGCATGTTGCGGCGG
Source organism: Drosophila yakuba (assembly GCF_016746365.2). NCBI lineage: Eukaryota > Metazoa > Arthropoda > Insecta > Diptera > Drosophilidae > Drosophila > Drosophila yakuba. Next base: position 4,742,405 of record NC_052528.2, on the reverse strand, counting down.
CAGCAGCACGGCAATACGGCAGCAATACCAACAGAAGGCTAACAAAAACAGGATTTTTTTTTTGATTTTTTTGAGGTTGCACAGCCTCAATTGTTGCATGCCCGCTGCAGTTCGATGATGCAACACCAAGCTGCGAGCGGGAGTTTGTGGGCGTTTGTCAATGGCGCCAATACTGCCCGTGTATTTATGTGAAAATGTTTTGGCTATTGACAAGCTTGTCCCTGGAACGTTGGCGAAACGGAGTTTTGGAGCCCCAAAAGACAGCAACTCGGCACCGGGAGGTGCAACGTCATTTATTACACACAACACGGACAGCAAGCGTTTCTTTGTTGTTTGATGGAGCTTGAGGCCGGCATTGAGTGTGTCCATAATGGAATTTTTATTTATTAAATGCGAGTCGCCGGCGATCGCCTGTGCCGTTGTGTAATTTATCACAGCCTGGCCGGCCAGAAAGGAATTTTCTGCGGGATTTAATGCCATGACAATGGGTGAGCAGCGGTGGAAAAAGCCACGAACGCGGAGGGATGGACGTTGCTGGTGGGGCAGAGAGTGTGGCAATGCATAACGCATTAACAAACGGCTTTCAGCTGCATATTGGCTTTTGTGATTAACGCTCACACATGCAGCGCGGCAAACGCATTAAAACACTGATACCCTTGTTGCTGAAACAGGCCATCGATAGCGTCCATTTAACCCATGAATGGCCAAAACTATTGCAGAAACGCAGACAAATAAAAATAGTAGGGAAAACATGAAATTTAGAAGCAAAGATTAGCGTTCTTTCTGCTTAAAGCCATAATTATAAGTATAGCGAAAAAAAGAAGAAATTAATGCTTTAAAAATGCTTAACTTTTTAAAGTCCCTGTTCGGGCGCCAAGTAGAACTTTGCAGCTTCAGCTTACAGCCCTCGCAATGGGTTAACTGCGAGCTCTTTTTTCAATATTATAACGACTGTTAAATGCCACAAATTGTTTAATGCGTCGGGTTGCACTCAACCCACTCCTGCACCACTTCTGCACCCTCCTACTCTGTGCTCCCTCCAGCTTGCGATGGCGATGAATCCACCTCGCCAGCCACCGAGCGATTTATGCAAATGCAACCAATGCACTTAGCGCCGTTAAATAAACAAAAGCATTATCAGCACCAGCACCAGCAACAGCACCAGTTCCAGCAGCAGCAGCAGCAGGCAGACAGAGAATGCAAAATGCAAGACAATGCATTAAATTCCCTTTGCTGATGCGTTGGCTGCTGATGTGTGGAGCGAAGCCACAGAGCACACACATCAAAAATTCACTATGCAACTTATCTAAATGCACTAAATTACACATTAAGCAAGTATCTTAAATCAAGACCTGCACAGACACACAGACACAATCTAAGCGCATAAACAACGGGAACGAGCCGGGCGGAATGCAAATTCGCAGTAAGATGGCTGGCAAATTGAGTTGGCATGGTCAGGGACTTTGGATTGCGGACCACTATACTCGTACTACTATACTTGTACTACTTGCCCTAGCTGCTTAATTTGCGTGCGAGCTTATACTTTTTTATACTACTGAGCCACTGTGCCTGCCCTCCATCGATTATGTAAATGCGAAAATGCACATTAAATGCATTGAATTCCATTACGAACGCATCACCATCATCATCTCCAGCGTCGTAGTGGTGGCAGTAGTCGTGGCAGTTGTAGACCCGGCAACAGACTCTACAGACCCACAGACAGGCAGTGGGATTCAGTGGCGGAGATCTCAGCTCTGGGCGCCCATTGTCTTGCGGTCTTGCGAATTTATCGCTGTATAGGCAACTACTATACTGCGAGTGCGAGTCCGGCACAATGAAGTCATTTGCTGGGGAATGTTCGGCGGTCGTCGCGGCAAGTGAAAATGCCTGGCCCGAATATCGTAAATCGTAATTCGTTTGCTGGTTGCTGCTTGCTTGTCTGTTTCGCGGAGGTATTTTCATTAGCCAAACACAAATTGAGGCAACACGACACAACACACAACACACAAAACCGAAAGAAAAACACTTAACATCAACACGAAAAAGACTAAGCAAGCAACGAGGCTAAAACGAACAGAAGGGGGCTTGACGCGGTTTGGGCCAAGTCGAGCTCAACGTGGCTCCGATCGGCTCAGGTGAGCCACTCGCACAGAGCGAGAAAAACCAACAGAAACCGCTGTTCAAGCGTCTCTGGAGCCGCGCTTGCCACGGATTTGTAGCTGGTTCACCCTTTTCCGATGTCGGCCAATGACCAAACAGAAGCTTACAGGTATTCAATGCCGCCGACTGGCTGTTGGCTGTTACCTGTTGGCTGTCTTCTGTCGGCTGTTTGGAGGTTATAATTTGCGTACTGGGCAGCGGGCCCATAATTGGTGGTCTGGACCACGAGTCCACCGCTCGTCGAGAGGATGTGTGAAAATTTTCAGTGTCGGCCTGGGGCGTTTGAAAATGCAGCTGGCGCAAATGTGCATTCAAATGGATCTTTTGTTTGCCGGCTTTCACTGCTGACGCCGCTTGGCATTTGTATTTGGCAACGCATTTCACACTTTGAGTGGTGAAAATCTCTCTGACGCACAACTCAGAAACTGAAATCGAAGCCGAAAATCATTGGAAAGCCCCCTAAAAACCTGGAAAATGTCGTGGGATACTCAGGAGTGTAGCAATCAAGATGAGGAATTCGAAAGGCCCAGCAGGACCCTGGTTCTGGTAATCTTCACCCTGGCCGTTTTCCTCAAGTTGTGCATCATTCTGGTGGAGATTATGGTGTGAGGGAATTACCTGCAATGAGACAAGGGAAAAGGTCGTAATTAGTTGCCGTTTTCTTAAATTTTCCCAATTCACAGAGATAAGTGTAAACAAAGAACTATAAAAAGCCGATTCAGTGCGATCAAATGGTAACTGGTGACTGCAGTTTTAGTTTGATCTTTTCCTTCACAGGACTCGAATTTCACGGAGGGTGGATTGTCTTTCTGTTTCGCTTCGTCACTTCTTTGCTCGTTTCTCCTCTTTTTTTTTTGGGTATTCGATTACAGAAAGGTTTTCGGGTTTTCGTTATTAGCCTTTGTCCTCATCAGCATTTGACTTTTCCCATTTCCCGCGCAAACAAAGCGTAGGAATGCGGAAAAAACCGCAAGGGCAAAACATAATTTCATTTGGCCTGCTGTGCAGAACAGTGAAAATAATTTGACAACTTACTTAAAAATATGTCACATGAAGAAGGTCAAAACTTGGTGGCTAGGCAGCCGTAAAAAGGGTTGCCTCCCCAACCCCCAAGCCACCAAACCACCAAACCCCCCAACCCCCGAGGCCCCAAAAGGCAGCAAAACACACACAAGCGCGGGCCTCAAGTAGCGGCGCTTGTGTCTGGAAAATCAAAATGAAAATCCAAAAAAAGGGGAGCAACTTTTATTAAAAGCTGTCAGCGCGGCAAAACCCCAAACATATTGCTCCGCTCGGGTTTCACTTCTTTCACCCTTCAGTCAGCCAAAGTTAAAACGTCATCGTGGCTTCATTACGAATTCTTCGAATGCTGCGCACCTTTCGGTGGCAAAGTTAGCTGCCTGCGTGTTGTCCTTTGATCAAGTTCCATTTTGATTCTCACCTGTCTGGCGGCCAGCAGCAGCTGCTCTTTGATGTTTTGTGGACGAGAAAGGACGAGACGAGAAAGGAGAAGAGTGGGTGCCACGAAGGAGCGCATCAGGCATGCATAAAGCGAAGGCCCAAATTAGCCCAATTGACAACTCGCAAAAGGGTTTTCCAACTCCGTCAGCAGCAGCAGTACGAGAACGGAGGAAGGATATGGATATGGCCACGCACAATCCCTAATTAGGATCGATTTGGCTCGAGGGAGATCCTTTTAACCCGCGCCCTCTCCCGCGACCCATCAAAAAACAATTAACAATTTGAGGCACTCAATAAAATATTTAAATGCTAAAGCAAAGTGAATCTGATGGGGTGAACCCTTTTTCGAGTGGTAAGTGGAAAGGAACCCCGAGCGAGGGCAAACAATGATAAATTACAAATGAAATTGTAAAGAGGCGCAACAGACGAAACTAAGGACAAAGAAAGCGCGGATAACTGAAAGTGTGAAAGTGGTAGACGAAGAACACGGCGCGCAATTAACGCGGCCAGAATGTGCCACGCCCCCTTTCGGCTGACATTCCATTTGGGCATGTCGACTCAATGATTACTTTCGCCTTTGATTAATTTGAGCTCATCGATATTCCCGATGTGCAACCCTTTTTTTCGGCATTCCGTTCGACATTCGCCGGTTGGCCTAATTGCTTGCCTAATTTAATTGCCACCAGTGTAATTTGTGCCGGTCAACTGACATCTGTGACAATCGGACGACAGCCCGTGGAAGTCGAAGGCAGGACCTCTGCTCTCTGCTCTCTGCTCTTTGCTCCTTTCACTCTCCCATTCAACGGGCTGCAACTCTCTAATCAGTGCATTTGATTAATGGTAACTTGGCTCCCATCCTCCAATCCACCAATCCACCGATCCACCAATCCAACTTTTCCTCTTCGAGGGGAGTAGCTGGGCGGAGGTGTGTCCAAACACCTCGGAGCAAACCACAAAGTCATTTCCGCACTTTTCGGCCAGCATCATTAATTACAAAAACCAATAAAAGTGTTGGCCGAGCATTTAGGCCAGAATAAGTTGTCATCATTAGTAACAGTTACAAGTTGACCAGACAAACGGAGAGAATATAAAAAAGGCACCAGAAAAGTCTGCGCTCGCAGAACTCGACCTAGTAATACTCTCAAGGGAAAACTTTACAATTTTGAAGTTTATGATACCTATTTCTAGTTAATATGGCAATGTTGGCTTCCATGCATTAGGAACTAAATTAAATTTGCCCATTTCAAAGTTCGTTACAACATACCTGATGGCACAGAAGAAGTGCTTAACTTCTTCTTTTTTCACTAGTGCGCTCACACCCTTCACATCCTTTTCAAGTCGAATGCCCAAGGATTGGCCAGATGAAAAACGGGAAACTGACAGAGACAAGACGCCTCGGTTTCTTGCAAACAAATTGCCAACAATTGATGAATGCCTGGTAATGAGGCGCGCCGCTCAGCATGGTCCAAATAAAATGGGAGGAAGGAACTTAAGCTAAACGCAACTAAAACTCTGTCAAAAGCTGCGAACGGGGAAGGGAAAGCGGGGAAACTCTAGGCGCCAGGCGGAGGAAAATGGCCTTTTGTATTGGGCCTATAAATAAATAGGCTTTCCAATATACTCACACACACCAGACACACACCAACATAGTCGTGTGTTTGGAACACTGAAGCCATTCGGAAAGCAATCTGTGTAAAAGTAACGTAGTCATTAATCATTATCATATAAACATCAATTGGTGTTTAGAGTGTTTGAAAACCGGGGGCAAAAGAGGGTTTCCGGGGGAGCGGGGGAGGAAAATCTCGTTTTTTTCGGGAGGGGGGCTGCATGTCTTGGCCAATGTTATTGATTGGCCATTCAGTTGGCAGCGAAGTCGTTGGCCGTCTCAAGGAGTGTAGACAGCCGATTCAGCCAAAAAACGAAAAAACGAAAAAAAACGAGAACGTAAGAAATTGGAAAAGAAATCGAAATGAAATTTACCGTAAATAAAAACATACATACCGAAATGGAGGGAGTCGAATGTAAGTAGAATGAAAAATTTAATTTATAACTGTATATATATTGGCCATCTCTTCCGCAGCAACTTCCACTTCCCCCAATTGGCCCCAAGCTAGAAAATACGAGAAAGAATCTTTGGGTAGCCGGGAAGCTGCTTCAAAGGTTTCCTGTTTGGCCCGATTCAATGCATTAAGGCGAAATCATCTTAGCCGAAATCAAATAAAGGCGACAGACACACACAAGCACTGCTTTCAGTGCGATGGAGGGGGACAAACTATGCTGGCCAAGATATAAATCAACAGAAATAAGACAAATTTTCGGAAGCAACTTGCGGAGTCTTCTCCCTCAGCTGGCACCTAATCAAAGGAGCCGACAGACAGACAGAGCGACACAGAATTACATGTAATCAATTTGTCATAATAACCATCAGGGGTATACATACATACATATATATGTACAAGTATACATATATCGGTACAAGTATATCAGATAGAATGTGTCCTTAGCTGAGTCATTTAGCGACAGTTAACCTTGAACCTCTCGAAACGAAAAGGAAACCCCTCAAATGAGGCGCAAATCTTCAAGACCCACTCCTTCGGAATGACACATTTATCAACTCCCACATGCGAGAGCCTCAGACTCACTAGTATTTCATATTTATTTCGAGTTTCTGTTTCTGTTGCTGTTACTGTTGCTGTTTTCCTTATTCAGAGCAGATAAAGACAGCCGAGAAATGAACTTATCTGAGCTGAAAAAAATTCCCATTCTTGCTTTCATCTCCTTTTGAAATGTGTATAAATATAAAAAGTCAAGTTATTCTTCTTTTTATCAGCCAGCAGCGGAACAACAAAATTCCTTTCGCCTGCAGAGCCATCAATCATTATCATTGGAGGCCTATCCTACAGCCTCCTCGACTTCCGAGTTCCATCCTGTTTGGGCCCTATCTCGTTCTGACTCAGACTCAGAGCTCCCATTATTTGTACATACTTACATATATTTAATTTCTTTTCAATTCAGTCTCCCTCTCCCATTTCCCATTGCCCACTTGCCACATTCCACTTGCTACTTGCCACTTGGCACTTGATAAATTGCTTTCGCTGGGATCAATCCATCGACTAGGCGATATTTTATTTGGCTTATTAATTTTTCTATATTTATATTCGGGTCTGGCGACCGCAGATTTCAATTACAAAGTGTCACGGCCAACGAGGGCAACGAAATAGAATTTCTCCTTTAAATAGAGAATGCTTTCTTCTCTCCCCGCGTCCGCCATCGCACTTGCTCTTGAAGCATTTTCAATTTGTTTAATGCAATTGGGGGAACTTTCCATCTGAAAAGCGCGTCAATTGATGCACTTAGGCGCTAAGATCTCCTTACACAAAAGGCGGACACGACACGACACAGTGGGGTGTGTAAATTGATTTCATTTTTGGGCTTGCCATCGTCAGACATCAGACAGTGTGAAACATATACATACATATACAAATATGTAGTATAGTATAGCCCGAAGACAACATGCTGGGGGGATGGCAAAGACCCCAGTTGTCAGACGTTGGGATCGGATCAAGGGGTGCCACTGTTTGGAATGGCTCTTCAAAAAGTGCATTCGATTCCCAGGCCCACAGGCACAACAATCCACACAATCCACACCCTGAGAACGCATTCTTTCGTGATGTTATATGAGCTGAAAACTGTTTGAATGGATGATTAACATATATGGATGGGTTTTTCGAGGGCTAAGCGAACCGAAGCGAAACAAAACAAAACAAAACGAATTCTCTGTTATTGTTGCTCGCTGGCAAAAGGCCTTCGCATTGATATGGAGCATATGACACACACAAAGGGTTCGCCTGATTCAACAAGCACCTCTGATTCACGCCTTATCAGCCCCGCAGGAAGCTCTGGCAGTCAACGGTCCTCCCATCCCCATCCCCATCCAAACCCAAACCCATATTAACCCATGGCCGCCGGCCAGCATCGAAATTTTAGCACCCAATGCCGATGCTTCGACACGCCCCTATCATTGTGCAAACATCAACACCATGCTCAAACTACAAGCATAACAAAAGGCGTTCGGCCCTGCAATTGCAGACGACGTGGAGGAAAACTCTTGGAAAATATTGAGAAATAAGGGAAAACAATTTACCGCCATATGCGAGCAGGCGGGTCGGGCGGTCCACAAGTCCTGATCCCTTTTATGGCCAATGTGTCAGCCACCGAAAATTGCTTTTGTATACACATCCAGCATCCAGCTCATAGTAGTATAGTTGAACAAAACAACAGCCGCACAAATTGTTCTTATCATTGTCGCCTATGCCCGGGCACTGGGAAGCATTCGGCGGGCGGAAGACATTGGGCGCCAGTTGGTCTTATCACTTATCAGACAAGCGGGCAGACGACAGCCAGCAGCCCGTGGGCCTCTCCAAGGTCGCAGTTCAGCTTTGCCTTGGCCGGGCTTAGCGAATGTAATTTATGATTGGGCCCTTTAATTAGCCCGTTTCGAGGCAGCTGACAACTTTTGGGCTGCACTGTCAACTGCTTTTGTATTGAGCCCAACTGCTAACTGCTAACCACAGCGCACAAATCACCCGCTGGCGAGGCACCCACGCACATCTCATCGCTCCCCACTTTTGACACACATTTTTCGCCGGAATTCTTTCACCACACAAGCGGCGAAAAGTCGTAGGATTAGGGGTATGGGATGGCCAGAGGATCCAGGACTAGGCCAGACTGCCAGCCGGCAACAATGGCGTTCGTCTAGGGCCTAAACACCCCCGCACCCCAGCAAAAATAAAACGGAAAACTCATTCCATTCGCTTTACAAACCCAAGTACAAGGCAATCATATTGATGCCCTTTCGAAGGGTATGTCATTCTGTCATCCAGTTGACATATCAATATCCCCTAAAACCTAAATGGGATGAGCAGTTGAATGACTTGTGAATATAGCAAGATTTACGAAGGATAAGGATGTTTTTATTGTTACTCCCTAGAGATACTTTTAAATATTAAGCTGCTTAATTGGTTTTCTTAGTAGTGTTTAATATTTTTAAAAAGTGTACTTAAGCACCTATTAAGCATTTTAATAAGCATGTTACTTTTATACATTTTCAAAAGGGACCCTTTTAATTTCTATTTTTCCACTCCTTCGTGGCGGAAGTGAATATATTAAAAAAGGTAATTTGAAGTGAAACCTTTCCTCTACAGATAAGGGTAAAACAACTTCGACCACATTTATTTTTCCTAATTTCTGGTTTCCCCCTCTTGCGTGCCATAAATTATGTACGACTCACACAAGCGCACACACATCGCCAGCACCCTCCAAAAATATATAAAAAAAATACAAATAAATAAATAAAAACTCACCCACTCGTCTCGACGTGTGCAAAATTAAACAAAACAGCAAGTGTGCAAAAAATTTAAAATACACAATTTTTAAAATAAAAATGTTCGTGCAATTCTCGGTCCTTGTTCGGGTTCTACCCTCCATTTTTTTGGCTTGGGGTTGCTCCTGGTGGTTGGTTCTGGTCTGGTTGGCCTTTTTCAGTTGTTCTACACAATACTCATATACAACTCGCTGCTTATGCTTTCTTTTTTGGCCCAGACATTATTTGCCCAAGACGTTGACGATGGCGGCTTGGCCCGCTTCGTTCTCGTTCTGCTTGTTCTGCTCGTTTACCCGAAGAAATGGAAAACAATTTGTACTTGGATTCGGATGCGGATGGGGATCCGTATTTGTATTTACTCGAAATTTACATAAGAAATAAAACAATGAGTGTGCAATTGGCTGTGGCATAATGAAATTGCGTATCTGCCGCTCAAATGAGTTGGCAATGAAAGATGACGTCGTGGATGTGGAAAGAGGACTTCTGCCCAAGGACTAAGGCACGTGGCACTCGAGTGGCCCTCGGCCCTCGGCCATTCGCATTATTAAAAAAGGATTAGTTTGTGCCGCTCGTAAAATTTGTCAGGACATCGCTGGCTCTCTTTAACGACCAGAAATCGCACTTTTTGCGAGATCGAGTTGGCCGGAAAAAGATTAATTTCGGGCATAAAATGGCCGCACAAAAAAATAAACAAGAACAAAATCAATCAATTGCTTAGACCCGTTTTTATGGGCCAACTCGGGGCATCTCTTTAATGGCCCAAAGTTGCTTGAATGCGAAAGGCTGAAATATATACGGCTGTGTATATGTGTGTGCGTTAGTGCTTGTATGTGTGTGTGAGGAGGGAAATTAAGAGTCAACCCACACAGGAGGATTTTTCCAAACGGCGAAAGTGGGTGTAGGCAACCCAACCCACGTCGTCAGATTAGCAAGCGACTCACAATCAGTGAACTCCTCTCGCTAACAAGGCAGGAAATACTGGAAGGATGGATGGGGCTTTCGGAGTGGGGGGAAAACACAACTGTAATTAATACGAAACATATCCACTCATTACTAAGAGACTTTATCAACGGCGCACATCTTCCGACCCGAGGAGCAAAAGAGCAAAAAGAACCAACGACAACCAACGTCAACCTCGAATGCCAACAGAGATGGGTTTGGGAGCACATAGTACTGCAGCATCCTCCACACACACACACACACTCACACACACACCTACTGTGTACCGACATAATGATGGGGACGCCAGGATAAGAGCTCTGGCTGGGGGATAACGAGGGGGATATGGGTATGGGATATAGACGGAGAGCCACAAAGATGCCAACTTGATGTATGAGTCTAATAAATACAAATTTATCAGGCAGCAGCCGAAGCATACATAATTGTACAGCCAATTAGGAATGGATATAATTCAAACTTAAAGCTCACAGACCATCGAACAAAGTCCGAATCATCATGGGGTATTTGTATCTGTTAGTGCCTCTGATCAAAATACAAAGTGCAGACCTAATCATGATTTATATACTCGGTCTGACTCACAGTTCAAGTTCTTGGCGAGCGGGTGGTGCGAAAATTGGAAGGAAAATGGCGGGGAAAATGGCAAGGAAACCGAGGAAACAGCCGACAACCGGCAACTCAATTATGCGCAATTTAGACGAGTCCTTGCCAATCTAATTGTAGGCATTGCATTGCAAAAAAGCCCACCGAACACACGCAAGTTTACTTTTCCACTTTTCTGGGGTGACTGAGGTACACTTCCGCCGTATTTCCGCTTTCCTGCGAATTATGAAACACCGCAACAGCTGTGCAGAATTTGAAACCCATGCGGGTGGCTTGCGATCGGGAAAACAAAACTTGGGACTGGAAAACTTCAAGTCTAATTGTGGGCCAGTGGAGCTCACATGCCGTGCCCCGGCGATTATGAAAATAATTACGAAATCAGAAGGGTTTGGCCCCGCAAATGGATGCCAAAGGTTGGGACGACCTAATCAGCTTAGAAGCATAGAAAGGTAATCCCTGGGGAACCATTACATGCCTGACCATTTTTAATGATTTTTACGCTCCCTGCCCTCCATTCTTTTCCATTCTATTCCATTCCCCACTCCAAGAGACACCTCTCGAGCGAAAGAAGACTAATCGGAGTTATGCAAGAAAATCCCGAGTATGGAGTACGGCGTTCGGAGTTCGGAGTCTGCGTTTCTGGGGTTTCGAGTGTGAGCTGTGAGTCTGGTTTTCCCGCCGCAAGTTGCAGCAACTTTTCTGGTTAACTCTGCGTGTGGCACAACTGCAGGATGGCAGTAAGCCAATGTGCCAGTGCAACCGCAAGGCAGTCGAGAAACGAGATGAAACGAGTCGAGACTCTCAGCCAAGAGCCATATCATAAACTTGCACGTAACCAGTGGGAAGGAACCGAGTGCAGTGTTGGCCAGATCGAGCAGCGAACCGTAGTGCGCTGGTGCACTGGGAGAAAAAGTTAAGGATTTGCTTTTCATTTACGGGAAATACCCTCAAGATACTATGGAAAAATAAACTGGAGTCCGAATCATTAATGATACAACTACATTTATAGGAATCTTTCAATCCGAAATATAATTATCAGCTTTCATCGCAGTCATTTATCAAAATCGAAATCTAGTTAGGAAGTTTGATTCTGGAGCTCTTTCTCTCAGTGCACAACGGTGGTTCTGCGCTGCTACTGCTGTCGCATAGTTAAATGCGAGCTGTGAGCTATGTGCGCCACATACGAATAGAACGAATACGAATACGAATCCGTACGTATATGAGCATCTATTGTAGCAGACGCACACCCCGCACTCGTACTCTTGGGCTCCCAGATAAACATACACTGGCATTCCGCATCCACATGCCACATTATAAGCATAAATCCAGAGGGCAACCCACAAAAACTATAAAAGGACTCTGCTGGGGTGGGTGCGACTGCGAGAGCGCGCATTTGATGATTAATTGCAGCCCAGATGATAAATGATTGAGGGTAATAGGAGTAGCAAACGTGGTAGCGCTGCTTAGTCGGATTTCGGGATGTGTTGCCGAGGGGTGTGGTAGGGGGTAGTAGGGGTGGGGGTTTTTAGGGGGAGTGCCGCATGGTGGCAAGTATTTAAGGCTCACGGACGCCTGGCCCGCACGTTCGCCTTGCCCCTCACGTCGAGCATATTTTCAGCAATTGCACGTATTTCGGATTTCCCCATCCCCACTCGTCGCATCTTCGTCTCCATCGCCCAAATCTTCCACTTCCTTCGCTGCCTTCGCTTCCTTCACTGGGTTCTGCCGACTCTTTTTTGCTGGCTCTGCTAAAATAACTGTTTTTCTCATCCCGGCTAGACTAAGATTTGGCCATGCACTGAACGAAAATGCTCGTAGGTCGCCACAAATGCTTAGCACATAATTTAGTTTGTACCTAAATAAAATCCTTACGCAACTAGTTAATTAGTTCATTGACAATAGCTCATTTGTAATGGCTGTTTCCGCGAATTCCTATAGCGCTTCTCGCAGTGTACTGAATGAAGTGTGCGTGTGTGAGTGCGTCGCGTTGCCTTTGGCTTATTAGGTGTAAGTCAATGTGGGTGTGGGTATGAGTGTGTGTGTGTGTGTGTGTGTGCATCTGTCTTCATGAATTTCCCAATGGCAGCATCGTTTTCGGGGGCATTTCTTCTATTTTTTTGCCATACCCTCATTTTTGCCACACTTTTTTGCGTGTGTGTACGTGCCATTTTGGGTTTTGTTACGTTTTTGCGTGTGCTAAATGTTAACTGCTGATTGCATATTGTCCGCTGGGGGCGGCAAGGTGGTTGTCGTCGCTGATTTCGGCACTTGTGCGGCGTTTTTGGCCGGGAAAAACAATTGGCACTGAAATAATGTAATAAACAAATGCAACTTTTTTACGTTACACACACATACATACATACACATACGAAGGTACAAAGCAGCTTAATTCAAATTATTTGAAACGCATTAAATGGCAACCGCAGTTGGGTAATCGCTTCAAAATGCGGCAAATGTGGCGTTGGCGATAAAGCCACATCAATGGACACTGATAACTAAGCGAAAATCCAATCGAATCCGCTTAGACGCTTGAATTAAAACCAATATTCTATAACAACATGCAAATCGCCAAATTCTATAAATGAAATGAAATTAATCGCAAATAGATTGGCACCGCTGGCTGCATGGCACTTCCCCCACATTCTCACCCGTTTTCACACGCATGGAAACAAAAGGAATATCCATTGAATTCGGGATTTGGCTCTGCTGTTTATACAGAAATGAAAGAATAACATGCCGAGCAAATCGAAATCAATCTGCAGCATATGAAATAAATTAAGAGTAAAAACCAAATACCATACCCTTGATTGTATTTTGTATTTGTTTTTGTTCGCATATTTCTGCTTTCTCTGCGCTTTCAAATTGTTTTGAGTGTGCAGCATAATTTCCCAGCTTAGATAAACATGCCCGCAGAGCTCAAGAAATAGATACAGACACAGATACAGATATAGATACAAGTACTGGGATACAGCTCCCAGATGCGTATGTAAATTCATAAATAATACATATGCAGATGCGGATTGGTGTTGTTTGCTTTTGCCACTGCCATCAGCGGAGCAATTGGGATCCAGCAGCTGTTCAAACGAGAAGACACAAGTGTTCGACCGACTGACTGAGTGACTGAATGACTGAATGACTGGCAAACCGAATTACGCATCATAACCATAACATAACATAACATAGCAAAACAGTCCCCTCTCGAAAACAATTACAATAAAACAATAAGCAACAGCAAAACGCAGCCGCCGCATCGGAAGCTGGCGGAAGTCAACGGAAATAAACAAAACATCCGCAAGTTCTAATTACAAAAGGCACCAAAACAGCTACGGATTCAGCTACAGATACAGATACGAATGCAGATACAGATACAATGAGGGGGTGCACCCGGGCGAAAGGTCGGGGTAGAGAAAGTTTCAATTCGGATTGCGTCTCCTTTCCCTCACCACCCCCTTCCACCTGCCGAAACTTATATTAAATGCTGCAATTCAAAGTTTTTAACACCGAATCAAATTTAACCGAAGAAATAAAACGCCTAAATGACTCTGGCACGCTGCAATCTGATTCCGAAATGCTCTTACTGAAAATGAATGCATTACATCATAATTTGATATTTATAGAATTGATAATAGCATAATTTATTTGAATATATACCGATGAAGGTATGAGTGTCATGCAAGAAACCATAACAGTGCAGATTTTAATCAATATATCGTATAATCAATTACATGATTTTAAATTTAAAGGCATTAATCACTGCAAATGGCTTTACAAAAAAAAGATTAAACAAAAATAAAGAAAACAATATAAATGGAATCTGATTCATAGTACAATTTTAGGACTTTGAACTCACGAAACTAGTTTAGTTTCAAGTAGCGACTAACTTTTAAATAACTCATAGCATAAGTATGATTCCATTTTAGGGTATTCGAAGCACTCGAATTCAGCGAGCGGGCAAAAACCAAAAAACGTCAACCCCCGACGAGTGTCGGCAATACAAAATACGAAAAGTTATGCAAAAATGTGTACTCGAGTTCAATTAAAAGTTTTTAAGTTGTGCAAATGGAAATGGAACGAGTGCAATGCGTCTTCAACTGCGACTTCCAATTCAGACGCAGAATTCAGAACTCAGACTGAGAGGCGGAACTTTGGCTTAATTGCCGTGTGCCTGGCCGAAAGGAATTTAAATACAGCGAAATTCGTGTAGAACAGAGCTCTGAATTCAGCAGACGATAAGATTAGTATGGTTTCTTTATTTCTTTATTTCTTTATTTGGCTCCGTGCGGTAATAATACTCAAACAAAATTTGACTCAAGATATTTCGACAGCAAGCATTTAAAGTTGAAGGCCAGCTGGAAATCGAAGCGAATCGCTAATTTTAGTTTAGCATTCGAATGGGGGGCATACTTGGGGCATTTGAATACTTTGATTTGGCAAATCTATTTTTTGGCACATTCCGCGAATTTCTGGCTGGCACTAGTTGAGGTTTCAATTGAGGCATGCAGCAAATGAATAAAATAAATCAAACAGCCAACGTTGTTGTGTGTGTACACTAAACAAATAAACTGGAGGTGTGAAAAGTATCTTTAAATTGGTGCGAGCATCAAGCGGTAGCCGAGTGGGCATGGATTCGAATGAGATACAAGCTACAAGATACAAGATACAAGATACGACCCACAAAGTGGGAGGTTGAAGGAGCAGCCTCTGGCGAAGAACCCTCCGTCTTATCGCAGATTTCCCTCGCCGAGTGAATTACGACTTTGCGTTTGATGGGCAAACAAAAAATGCAAAATGAAACACAAAATACAAAATACAAAATAATATAAGAAAAAGAACGAAGCCGGAGCAACTGAAAGCGACACCGAATACAAAACCGAATCCGAAACACAATCTTCTTATGCGTCAGGTTTTTGATAACACCAGCCCAACGAGAAAACGCCAACGGCATTTCTTAACAATAATACGAGCAAAACAACGGCCAACAAAGCTGTCTGCAATCAGCTGGCGGCGGCTTCGATTCGTTTTATCAGAGCGACCAAAAAAACCAAAAAAACCAAAAAAGCCAAAAGAAAATAATAAATAAAATACAAGCCAAACAGAAAGCGAAAAAAGCACACAAACACCCACACACACACATATGCATATTAAGTGTGCGAAAAAATTCGCAAAAAGTACAAGTATGAGAGCTATGTATTTAGTATATATATTATGCATGCCCTCAGATGATAACCGCCTCTGGTCGCCGACTGCTCGCGAATTTTACTTATTTATGGGCCGGCATCTATTTACTCGGCTCTTCCTCTTGTTCGCTTTTTGCACACATATATGTACATGTGTATGTAGTATAGCCCATAAATGTTTGTATGTGCATACATGTATAGGGTATGTATATAAATCTTATGGCATACACACAGTTTCGCTTATCAAGAGTTTATAATTTTTAGCAATTTAATTTTAGCCCACGCTCGTGCAGGTAAATTCAAGAGAGTGTGGGACCTTGAAACGCCTTCTTCTTTTCATTCACTTTTTATTGGGCAGAGAAACAAACAAAAGATCACGGGTGATCTTTTTCCATGGGTTCATTAAGTTCCCTGTCGCATATATATGTATGTACATATGTGTTACGCAATGGCTTTCAAGGAAGTGCGCCTAAAGTCGGTTAATGCTTCGATAAAATACCAGCGACTGGCCTAAGAAGTTGAGTCTATGATAAATGGCTAAATGAAAATAAATAACGAACAAACTAAGGGGGTGACGTCAACTGGGGGAAAATTATAGAGGAAAGTGGAAAGGGTAGAAATTTGATTTATGTTAATAGACTTAAAAGCCACCAACACAAAAGGAATGCCCGAAAGAAATTATGAAATCGAATAGGGCGAACTACTAATTTTTGGAAAAATCTAAATCGGAAAGTCTGAATACGAATCAAAACGTTTCTAGTGAAGAGGACACAATGCTTTAATATTTGTTATTCAGCTAAACTTTGGCCAACACCATTAAAATAAAATAAACACCATTCCGAAAAATACCTTTAAGACACTGTTCATTTTGGAGTCACAGGGTAGTTGACAAACCTAACTCGGGTTATTTATTCACTTCTGCGAGTATTCATCGAAACTCACCTGTTGCCATTGATCCTCGATCGACGGCTGCGACGAGTAGTAGCCGGTGGTGCAGATCCGCTCCAGCTCGCTGAAGATGTTGCCACTCGGAAGGATATCCATCTTGATATCCTCTTCCTCGCACCGCAAAAACTCTAGGGACTCCGTTTTGAGGCCGTTTTTAAATGTTTCAGGAAGTGGGGCCGACGGAAATGTGCACTCAAACTGTTGGTGGGGCAACAATTTGAGGTTGCTTTTGATGCAATTTTGATTTGATTGGCTACGACGATTGATTACTTAGAGCGACCGATATATTTTGATTGGCTTAATTTGATTTCAGACAGATTGCTGCATCCCGACGATGACCGATGCTGCGATGGATAGCATTTTAGCACTCGCGATTGAATATATATATGAATAATATACAGCTAATATGTAATTATTTACACTTTGCACACGCTCGTCATTTATAAGTGGAATTTTTGGTTTCTTATGCACTTAAGATTTATTTCATTTCAGCACTTTCATTCAGATTTCCGACTTCAAATTCCAATATTTTCGTGGCCTCTCGTGTGTTGGTTTCTGCAAATAAAAAAGTGCAAATATAAACATTAATCACACTGTTTCACTGTTTTCCATAGTTGTTGCTTAACCCCAATTATTTTCTAGGCAATTCGCTCCATTTTCGTAATCCGCCTTTTCCCATACATTTTCGCCGACTCATCGAGATCGAGATTTAATAATTCTCTTTTATTTTTATGTTTTTTACGTTTTTGGAACTAGGCAAAGCTTATTTTCCCAGCTAGCTGCTTGCTGACTATCCCGCTGGCTCACATTTTCATATCGCTCTGGGATCGTTTTAGCCAAGCTCAACACTTTTTCACTATCAAAACACCGTTTTGGGTCAGTAACCCCGATTCGAAACACACACCTATATATGTACCTACATATATGTATGTATATATATATATATATGTATGTGTGTGTATCTATGTACATATATCTATGGCCATGCAGGCGACGGTGTTGGGTTCGAATTTTATTATTATGATAGTCAACAGGGGCTCGGTTTTGAGCCACGGACACGGGTTTCGGCCGCAACTGGGCAACTCAGGCTGTGTTTTTCTTTAATTTCTAAGCCTTGTCCCTCACTCCTCGCTTCTCCTGCCACAAACACATACAAATAATTATGCGAGTGTCTGTGTGACTGTTTGTACGTGCATGTGGCGGTGTAAACCCGGTCTGTTGTCGATTTTTACTACCTGTTTCTTGTTGTTGTTTGAGCCGGGCTCTTTCACAACGTTTTCGTGTTAACTGAAAAAGAACCACCACAGCCGAAACCCAAATTCGTTGACCGACCGTCCGTGTGCACTTTTGGACTTCTTTTTTCTTTTTCCCCCTGTATTATGTTTTTCAACTTGTTTTTTTCTCTTTGGTACAGTTTTGTTTTTGTTGCTGCATGCGGCATTTGGTATTCGGCAGTCGGCAGCGGTTTCCCTCTCTTTTTCTGGCCAAATTAGAACTTTGCAATGCATTTCTGTTGGCCCTGGTAAAAGCAACTTTCATTACTCAGCCGCCCGCCAGTGGGAGAATTATGTGGGAGGTCGGTGAACGTCGCTGATGACGGGAAAAGCAGACTGCAGCTGTATCTATTCTTTTAGACCTACACCAAAGGAAAATCAGTGCTTTTCCGTGTTCTTGAGCCACAGGAAAAACCATAATAGATGCATAAAAGCAGAACTTCTAATCTATTATGTTGCATAAATGATTTAGCACAGAATGCAATGTAACTAAGCGTTAGATAAATCCAATAAGCAATGCATTTATTCTTATTTTCCTGATGGCAAAAGTATGCAACTTTGATGGTCTGTTTATCACAATTTGGTCCTTCCTCACTTGAGTGGTACATCTTGGCTATTTCTCCGAGTGTACTTCTCTCCCTTCCACAATCACAGACGATGGGCCACAGTCAATGGCATTTTTATGTTCTTGACTCTGCCCCATGTGTCTCTGTGTGTCTGCCATATCATTTCAGTTCAGTTCAGTTCGGTTCGGTTCTGGTCTGCTATGTTCTGTTCGCTTTGTTGGCTGGCTCCCTGGTCTTTGACAATAAGCATGGCTTATTGATTTTCCAGCAGCATTCGAAGGCATTTTCATCCCGAACCTTTCACACACTTGTCCTGCGCTCTGAACTCTTCCTGTTTTATTGTTAGCCATCCAATCGCCCCCCGCTCCTATCCCTCGGCGGTCGTTTTCATTTTGATTATCGAACATTTTTATCGCTAGACATTTTTACAAGTTTGTATTATATGTGTATAAAATGGAGAAAAGAACATTAGATAGAATAGGGGAAGCGAATCGAAACAAAAAGTTATGTCTGGGGTACAGTTTTGGGTCCAGTCTGGTTTTTTGTGCTTTTGGCCCTTGTCCAAAGGGTTCGTTTTGGTTTGGCTTGACTTGGTTTGGCTAAGCATGAAATGAGCGGATGGCCGGTTCGCAGTTCGCATTTCGCCTTTCGTATTTCGCTAGAAACACGAAACTCGATACGCTTTTCGTATTGAACTTTGAGTTTTGCGTCTGGCCGGAATGGCCGTTTGGTCTAATTAACTGCTAACCCAGTTTTGGGGCGCTATCGCTCAAGTGAAATCAAATAAAGGAGCGTGCTCAGTACAGCTGCTCATTAAGTTTGCGATACGAAAATCCCGGCCCACCAGACACCAGACACCGAAAAACAAAAACCCACACAAGTCAGACCTTTGCCTCCCCCAAGGAATCTCTCAGCTGCATTTATGAGTGCATCAACAACAGCAGCAACAACAGTCGCAGCGCAGCAGAGGCAGCAGCAACATCCATGGCAGAAACACGTAAAGATACTTTACTCAAATACCCTTCAATCAACAACTTAACGCGCCACGAGGGCAGACAACCACGTTAACTTCCCCGATTCTTCCCTCGTCTTCTTCTGCCTACGTGCGTTTTAATTTTAATTTTTTTCTTCCCCCGGCCGCTCCATCATGTTGCTGCTGCGATGTTGCTGTTACTGTTGCTGTTGCTGCTGCTGCGTGGCCACTTCAGCGCTCAAGTTGATTTGGATGTGAGTTTGGAGTCGCGATTGGAGTCGGCGGAGTCTCGAGCAGTTTGTTTTTGTTTTGTTTTCCATTTTCGAAACGGAATTTTAAGCGCTAAGAAAGCGCGGGATCCCTAAATGTTGTTGCTGCTGCTGCTTCTGCTGCTGATTGTTGTTGCTGCACATCAGAAACAGAAACAGAAACAGAAACAGAACCACATCGCAACGACCTTAACGGGCAGCCAGACTTGCGACTTGGACTTGGATCCACTCAGCCGACAGCAGCAGCAACAGCAAAAGCAGCAACAATAGACAGTGAAAACGTCATCAGCAGTCCAACGGGTATTTGCCTGCATTTGTGAGACTTTGTAGCTGCTTTTCATCTTCCATTTCTTCGGCTTGGGGACCGCCACACAGAGAGAAAAACTCCACAGGCACTTATCTCTATTTTACTAGATTACTATCAGTACTATAGGTTTAACAAATGCAAAAGGATGTAAGTGAATAATGTTTGTGAATGAGTTCTAATCACTTATTAATAACAATTTTCATCACACTAAAGATCAGCATTTCTGTGCCTAATATGCATTCTGTGAGTTTTCAAACATTTTCTCGCCGTGCACAATGACATGGCAACAGCAAGACGAACCCAAATGAAATGAACTTCATTCCCCGAACTTGATTTGCCTTCTCCTACGCAAAGGGGACAAGCTCTTCTCACATTGTATGATTTCCTGCTCGTATTATCCCCCATCCCCAACCTCCATTTCCCATCCCCCAATCCCCATCCTCCAGCTCCAGCGTTCAGTCACCCACATACGATACGAAACGAGTATACTCTTAGTTATGTGGCATATAGCATAGCACACAGGCCAGAAGCAAATCAACACTTTGTTCATTTCACACGTGAATTGCTGCAGAGCAAAAGCAGGCGGAATGAAAGGGGAAATTTTCATGGCTTGTCTATTTTTATATCGCATTTTGTTTACATTCCAATTCGAGTGGGAATTTTCCTTTAGGAAATAGGAAAATGGGAATAGGAATAGGAATGGCAGGCACACGCATTCTCAATTAGAAAATCCCATTTCATTTTCTGCTGTTGCGGTTGCACGCGGATTGACATTGAAAACATTGAAAACATAAGCAAATTCGAGCTCCTTTATCATATTACACATGGAAAAATGGACTTTTAAAACAAGTTCTCAGAGCTGTTGATTTATTTATTTAATATAAATTCAAGTAACTAGAAATGCTGTGCAAAACAATAATTCGCCCTTATCAACGTATAAGTCATCAAGTTTTTAATATACAGCCAGTGTTGGAATTTCATACACATTTAGATTTATTTCAGATGATTCGAGTATTTATTTAAAGCGAGTATTTTTAGAACAAGTTTCCAGATGGGAAATCTCACGTTTTTCTATCTGCAGAGGCCACAGTTTCGGGGGAATATTTAAGGAGGTTGAGAAGGTTTTAGGGTTGGAGTTCGGCATTTTGCTGCGGCTTCTTTGCGGTTGCCGGCAATTAATTCATATTAGGGCAAAAATGTTGCTTTGGATTTGTACCTGTTGGCAGGGATATGCACGTTATGCCACCGCAAAGGAAGTTCGGAAATGCTGTCAAGAGATTTCCTTGCCATTTTCCATCTCACACAAATTGACCAGCAGAACAAGAGGCAATCCAAGCCCGAGCCGGATGGAAATGGAAATGGAGATGGAGACTTAGATGGAAAACTGCTGGAGGGCAGATAAGACAATGAATGAAGAAATTCCCTTTTTTATTTCGGTTCGGCCGTTCGCGTCATTTATTTTTAGTTGCCAAACTGCTTGTGTGTTTATAAACAAAGCGTTATTTATGTTCTCTATTTTATTTTCGTTCAGCCAAATAAATATTAATAAAGACCGTGGCGCGTATATATCAAGGCGACAGTTCGACGGGGGCACTTTATTTTCGGCCTCCCGACACATGTGGCATCCCCTTTAATTGGGTCTGGGTCTGGACCCAGAATCCCATAAATATACGACTAAGTCCTCCGAGAAGATGGTCTTCGTGCAGGCGAGAGTGATTTTGAAAACCATTAGCGGGTAATAACCACACTCCCCCATTTCATTAGCGCCAATCTGGAGAAACACTCAGCACTGAGTAATTGGATTACAAAGCGAAGCTATCAGTAAATATTTAGTGTACCAAGAACCAGTCACTACGTGTACATGACAACCTGTGCCCCTTCATTTCTGTTGACATTCGGCGGAAAGTGTAAGGGGAGACCGGTGCAAGCCGAGCTGAAAGCGATTCGAATTAATCGCACAACAAGTGCATTGGCTGTTCGATCCGCCAGCGAATACGAGTATATACTGCTACATACATATATGTATATATTGCCATATAGATTGTCATATAGCTGTGTGTATAGCAGCTTTCCTAGCTATTCATATTTATACGATTATGGATGGCGGCGCCGGCGAGTCAACCGCATTTCAAATCGAATTCTATCCAGACACTGCATGAATCAGATGCAGAATACGTGATCCGATCGATGCAAATGTATCGCCAGCTGAAAGTATTCGCTGTAACAATAGTCACAGTACGAGAATCTGGAACGGAACCGATTAGACGACTCGATTTTGGCCGTAGTCGAGCGATGAGTGGGGGTAGTGCAGTGGAAAAATATCATAAAACTCTTTATCACTGGGGTTTTTGTCCTCCGACCATACTCATACTCTTAGATTGTTTTGGGGGTTCGCCAATTGGAAGCCAAACACGATAAACGTTCATATAACATAACATGCTATTTTGGGGCTATCTATTGCTGTATTTCAGTACTACGCTTACTTTAAACTTTCAAGTGAATCATCGGCTTAAACAGTCAACATAACCAATTATTTTTACTATTATTAAAGGTTATTTGAAATGAATTTAATTTATTCAAGTGCAGAATGTTTTTTAACACGAAAATTACCGACTCAGTGACAAATATTTTTTACTGTGACTGCTCTTGTTTCTTAAGGGGTATGATAAACTTTTCAAAACACAATCCACTATTTTATTAAATTAATCATTTTTTACCGATCTCTATAATATTTTTATGTGTTATAATGTTTAAAACACAACTTTCAAGAACAATTATTTCGCTCTAGTAGCAAGCAAACACTACGTTTTGTATTTATACCCGTTACTCGTAGAGTAAAAGGGTATACTAGATTCGTTGAAAAGTATGTAACAGGCAGAAGGAAGCGTTTCCGACCATATAAAGTATATATATTCTTGATCAGGATCAATAGCCGAGTCGATTTGGCCATGTCCGTCTGTCCGTCCGTCTGTCCGTCTGTCCGTCTGTCCGTCTGTCCGTCTGTCTGTCCGTATGAACGTCGAGATCTCAGGAACTACAAAAGCTAGAAAGTTGAGACTAAGCACACAGACTCCAGAGACATAGACGCAGCGCAAGTTTGTCGATTCATGTTGCCACGCCCACTCTAACGCCCACAAACCGCCCAAAACTGCGACGCCCACACTTTTGAAAAATGTTTTGATATTTTTTCATTTTTGTATTGGTATGGTAAATTTCTATCGATTTGCAAAAAAACTTTTTGCCACGCCCACTCTAACGCCCACAAACCGCCCAAAACTGCCACGCCCACACTTTTGAAAAATGTTTTAATATTTTTTCATTTTTGTATTGGTCTTGAAAATTTCTATCGACTTGCAAAAAATCTTTTTGCCACGCCCACTCTTACGCCCACAAACCGCCCAAAGCTGCCACGCCCACACTTTTGAAAAATGTTTTGATATTTTTTCATTTTTGTATTAGTCTTGTAAATTTCTATCTTTTCACCAAAAAACTTTTTGCCACGCCCACTCTAACGCCCACAAACCGCCAAAAACTGTCCTTCGCACTTACACTAGCTGAGTAACGGGTATCAGATAGTCGGGGAACTCGACTATAGCGTTCTCTCTTGTTTTGAAATGTATTACTATTCTAACATTAAATAACCCGATGAAATTTGATTTTTTCTCTGTGTTTCGTTTGCCAGCCTTTATTACCGTGAGTAATTGTGCATTCTGAGGGGGGAAGGGGGTGGTTGATGGGGTGGTGGGGAGTGGGGGTCTGTCTAGTGATTCACAATTCACAGCGGACGTGCTAAAATTTACACTTGTCTACAGGATAGCGGTGAATCAAAGCCGCACTTCGCACTCGCCGGTAATGAGCTTTCAATTTCGGTCTTTGCTTTTTTTTGGCTCGCGATTTTCCTACATTTTCCTTTATTTTCTTTCATTTTCCTACCCAGCCATCGTACCTGGCTAACTCGTTGTTGCTGCTGCTGCTGTTGCTGCCGCTGGTATATCTGCAACACTTGCCACCGTAACTGCAATAATTTTTTCCTTCCTTTTTGTTGTATTTGCAAACTCGTTTGCACACAAACACACCGACACACTAACACCGACGCGACGCCGGCTAAGGCAATAACAACAACTCAACGAACCAGCACATAAAATAATAATATTAGCAACAACGATCGCACACCGATAAGAACTTAGTCGTATACTTCACACAATGATTGCTTACTGGCTGTTGTTGTTGTTATTCTAGTTGTTGTTGTTTCAGCGAATTTTTCACGGCTTTAATTCGCAGCGATACCGGCGATGCTATTTGTGTATATTTTCCAATAATTCCGCTGTATTTACAATTGTATCTTGAATTTCACTTATTCCGCTAGCCGGCGCTTTTTGTTTGGATTCGTAATTTAGATGGTGTGGGGGCGGAGAGAGGGGGGGCTTTTCTTATGCAGTAGCACTTGTGTTTTCCTAGCTGTTAACAACAACCATCGGTTGGTGTTTTATCAAACTTGTCAGCTTATCAGAGCCGAAGAAGATACACTGCTCGTTTATTTTTATTTTTTTCTTTTTTTTTTGTTTACACGCGCTGCTCACACAGATACTCGCGCACACACGAACGCAACCATGGCATATAAACAAATTGGCAATCCGTTGGGTTTCGTACTCGTATCTTTCAGATCGGCGTTTTTTGTTGTTGTTATTTTTGGCCAAAATAATTATCTGTGCGATTGCATAGATTCATCCGATAACTGCGTTGGCGACTGCGACTGCGATTTTCCGAATAACCGGCAGAAAAGAGGACGTGAGAAAAACGCGTCTTTCCGCTTCGACTTCTGAAATTTGACTGTTACGCGTCTGTAAAGCGAACTATGTTAGAGCCCCAAGTCGCCGAGTTATGTTAACCGCAGTGTTATGTTGCGGCTGCACGAAATGTTAAGCTTATGTTAAGTGCATCTGACGAATTGAGAGATAAGAACTGCAATCGGTGGCGATTTAAGAAGACTTTTGTGGCAGCTAGTCTTATTAGCAGGTCTCTGCTGCCATTTCAGCAAGCAATTGTTAATTAATAATAGTCGTAAAACTATTTGCCAAGAATGCATATGTACATATGTATATGTATACTTAAAATCATTAAATATTAAATCAAATATTGAATACCCCACAAGCAGCTTGTTAAAACCTAGTAAGCCACTTTATAAAATTTAAGAAATTTATAAGGCAACATCAAGGTTTTTAGTTACAGTACACCTTTAATAGATAACAAACAACATTGCACTTTGTCTGTACAAACGCATTTATCAAGTTGAATTTAGCGCAAGAATATAATTTAATAATGTTTTCATAAGAATTAGCATTTCCTGCTAAAATACTTTATTCATAGTTTAGTCTTAGTTTTTAAAATATTATTTTGAAATATATGCATTAAATATTTTTTTTTAATAATCTTATTAATTTAAGCAATAATTAAAACACGTACAAAACATTAATCTATAGTTGTTAAAAACTTTTCTTTGGCGCCAATATAAATGTAATTGCAAGCAGCCACCGTTAAAACTTGACGAAACTCTGTTAGACGTGCGCCGAGAGACTGTTAACGAAGCAGTGGTCGTGAAAATAAAATAACGAATGGGAAATAACGAAGCCGGCTAAGAGAGCGGAGATACTCTTAAATGAGAACTCTCTTAAGCCGGAAATTTAAGGTAAATGTTTACCAAGTTGATTATTTAAAATAAATCAAATAATTAATGTATTAAATAAACTAAGCAAACAAAATAATATATTTTTTTAAATAAAATACTACACTATTTATTGGGATTAAAATTCATTTGCTTATACTGTTATACATATACGATATTGGGTGCTATGTTAACTTACAGCTAACAGCCATCTAACATTTAATTCTGGCCATGACAATCAATTTTGATCATTTGGCTAATTAGCTAAATCTGGCCAAAAGGCCTGCTCAAATATTTATGCACTTCCTGTGGTGCTCCAATGGTCCCCATATTGCTTCAATAATTGACAATCACATTGCGTATACGCCTGCCAGCAAAATTATGACAAGCGTGTAATGCGCAGGCAGCTGGCAGTTGGCATAATTGCAAATAAACTAGCAACAATAGCCCTCCAAACCACACACCTACTAACACAGAACAACAGTCGGGATTTAATAAGCTGAATTTCTGTGAGTTGAAAAGTTGCAGCTGCTTTTATAGAAGCTAAAAACTGACGTGCGTCAAGGCTACTTCGTTCAATCCTGTAATAATTGTATAGAATTGTAATTTTAAATGGGATATATTTTATTTGGATAGATATACGATGTTATGGAAAATGAAACTTGTTAAGTTTAAGGGTCATATTTAGGTTCGCTTATATGAATACTGACTGTAGCTAAGCACATGTGCATGGATGTCCCCCCATAGAGATTATGAGGCGGCAAAGGTGCGTTGACAATTTGACATCTTGCCCTTCGTTTGGCTGCCTTCTAAGTTCTCGGCTCGGATTCGAAGTGCCCATTTCCCCGGTTCCCAGACCCGGCCCCAGTCCCATCCCCAGTGTCCAGTGTCCCGTGTTCAGTGCTCAGTGCCCGGCTCTCGGGTTTTCAACGGCCAACGGCAGGCGGAAGTCACACAAATCCGTAAATGGCACAGTTTATGCCACCAAAAGCTCTGGCCGAAGTTCGGGCCAAGTTGGGAGCGGCATATTGTCTATTATCGGTGGGCTGCGGGGTCGGAAATGTGGGAGGGGGGGAGTGGCAGTGCAATCGTTATTAATATTGATTGAAGCATAAACTGGCGACGGGATTCGGATTCGAGCGGGATCTGCAGCGCATACAGGCCGAAATGTTGTCGATTAATTGCGATTATGTAAATGTTAATGTAAAGCGCGTTACAATTTATTATGTTTGCCGGGAGGCTTGCATGCAAAGTGCTCTTGGCCAAATACACATGTGCATGCTAATGTGCGTATCCGTTAGGTTGCCAAGTTTGGCTTATTGATTTAGTAGACGCTGCAAATTGCGCCTTGATAGCGTCTAATGTGACGTTTGTGCAATTGTAATGGAAATTTATGTTTGTCGGTCCATGTATGTTTGCCGTTGTCCACGACGCACCCCTCGCACTTGTAGGGCTCGCAAGTCCACCTGGCCTTAATTACAGGTGTGCCTGTGGCTGTGTCCATTTCTGTGGCTGCCCACCTTTGGGCCACTGCAGTTTGAGCACTCTCTGGAGTTTCGGGGGAAACAATTACGCTGGCCGACTTGCAGATTAAGTGCAGTCGGGGGACACATAAGCTCGGAATGGGGAGTAGCCACTAGTACTGATCAGGAACTAAGTGTCGGTTGAAAATTAGTTTCACATTTCTGTATTTTGTATGGATTAGTTTTGAATTTTTAGTTCATAACTCAATTAACATCATGGTATAAGCCCATTTCCTGTCTTATGTAATATTATAGACGTAATTCTATTCTACTTATAGGTTAAAAATCAAATAAAATGCTATAACGCAGAAATAAAAAGTTGGCAGATGGAATACCGACAACTGGATCCTATGAAAATAAAAAGCCTACTCTGCTTATACATCATCTACCAATTTGCGACTCCAACGAGGCGCTTGTCCATATTAGCCATCAATAACAGCACTTTAAGTACGTATCTCACAGATACAGACTGCTGGAAGCCACCTACTCAACTGGTAAACTGGCGACTGGCAATGGGCAACTGGCAACGGGCAACGGGCAACTGGCGACCGTCTTCGACCAACTGTGCCATTAAGGAAATCATAAAGTGCATAAAATCACAAAGCAAATTGCTCAAAAAACAGGCACAATATGCGCTCGCAGTCGGAATCGCCAAGCAGACAGAAGACACAAGACAGAAGACGACACTTTCCAGCTTAAGCCAATGGCCAAAACCAACCGAAAGCAGCAGGTTGGGGGCTATGGTTAATGCTACGCTTCTGGCCGCCGCTGCTGCCAAAGCGAAAATATTTTGATGTATTCATGGAAACATTTTATGCATGTTAAGTAACAGACAAATCGACGGAAACTTATGCTACGCAGGGTTTTTGGCTGAACGGGGAGGGGAGGGGGCCCATTCGGCTGATTAATAATTTACGTGGTAATATTTCTGTTGCCTGTTACCCCCCGAAAAAAATAAAATAGCAACAAAAGGCTCGAACGAGGTACAGTAGACACCAGCAAAGCTGAACATTGCATTGTGGCAAAGATTAATATAGTGGAATAACAGATATGTATGTATATACACTTTCCCAAAAAAAAAAAAGGCAAAGACATTTAAGGTATATTTAATATATACAAATTTACAAATTTGGATGGATCATTTAATTATAATATAAATAGATGTTTACAATATTATCTGGCACAACTTTGAATAGGCAAATCTCGAAAATAATTACTTAACCATCCTAAAAATGTCAACAGACATAAACTGCATTAACTGTTAATGATTTAGTAATCTAACGAAGACTTAAATTTATAAGCCAATAACTTCCATTACTTAATAAAAAAAAAGTACTGAAATCAGACAAAATTATTACCCAAATAAAACGGAGATCATTTAATGGTTTTTTCCTGTATACCAGGCGGAATAAAGGTGGAAAATTGGCCAAGAAGCCGAAAGAGATGGCGATGTGTGCGTGAGTGAGAGAAAGAATGGGGAAGAAAGAGAAGAGGGTATAAGCAGACAAGGCAGACGCATATGAATTGGAAACTAATCGTGGAATATGAGAATGATTATTATGCACATCACACTAATCATTATCTCTGTCATGGGCAGTCGGGGGATTCGCTACTTCTTCAGCAGAGGGTGGAAAAACTGAGAAAAATCCATAAGGAAAACGTGAAAGAGACGGCTAGTGGGGAGCAGAAAGAGACAAAGCGAGAGTTAACATGTGTGGCTCATAAAAATCTGTTGATATTCATTGCATGTCGCCAGAAACAACCTCACTCCAGATAATTTTCTCTTGGTGGGAGAGGTAAACTTTCCCGGCTTAGCTTTGGGCTTAAAGCACATACTTTGCCTGATTTCTTTCTGGCCCCCGTTAATGGCCAAAACAAATGAAAATGGCAGGGCATTCATTCATTAACTGCTATGTCATCCGAGCCACCACCCCTCGCTTTAGGGCCGAAATTAATTTAATTTCTGGCAAATATAAACACTTGCCATCCACTTAGCTGCAGTTCATTGCGTCGCGCAAACAGTCAGCGGCACAAGTTTCCGAGATGAAAAACTTCTTTCAGCCAACTTTTATCCGTCTCTGTTTGCACGTCTTTGACAATTTCAAATTGCCGAGCATGCAAATAGGCGCAGCAACAATAAACCATGCGAATCACACGAGCCAAGTAGAGGGTTAAGATACAAACGGAATAAATGACAAGTCCCAGAAACTCCAACGGATGATTACGAACTGAAGGAGGGGGGAAGTTGGTTGCCAATAAAGAGCTAAAAATAAGTTTACGCATGCCGTTTCGCATATCAAGGAGATAATGCCCGCGATAGCGATTCTAGAAAAACTGACCAGCGCAATTCGGCGATAGAAGTCGGAAAGGGATAAGATATTGCAGACTTTTAAGATAACATAAAACTACTTGTTGTTCTCAAGAAGAACTAAAATTTCTAAACTTTAATTGACTCTATTAAGAGATAACAAATTTGAACTGCCTCATTTCAAAACAGATGACAATGAAATGAGTCGGTTTTATGATGCATTTTATGCAATAAATACAATAAATACATTCATCATTATCTGTACAAATTATAGGATGTTGAACAAATGGGCCAAGATAATCTCAAATCAGCGGAATAAGATGTGTGCATTCCCGCGAAACATTTACCAATTTTATAAACTTTTTTTTAAACCACAGAGAAGAGCATTTAATTATAAAAGCCAATTGATTTATATGGATATCGTTTTCAGCGTTAATTCGAGCAACTCGCAACTCATTCAGTGCGATCGCAGGGGAAAAAGGAAAAGGAATCCAGTGACTGGATTGTAGTGTAGCGGCTTAATGCAGATTAACCCGGCCATTAATTTGCCGGCCAGCAATTAACGAGCAGTTGGCTTAGAAGAGAGCTGTGTAAGCCTCGATTTCACGCCACGTTAGATTAATTAACTTTTTCATAAATAATGGCGAATGCAATTTAATTAAAAGCAAACATTTTTTATTATTTGCCACGTTTGTGCCGCTGCAGCGGCGCTGTAAGCGGAAAGCTATTAAAATTGTGTCATCGCGCATTTAATACATTTTGAAATAAATTCGCATAATTATCGCTGGCGGCAAAGGCTGGTGGGATTTGTATTGCAATTTGCAATTGCAATTTGCACTTTTCAACTACCCCAAAGATACGCCACCGAAATGCTTATTAAAGTATCAAAAACAAATACCAGAATGCCAACAACAACTCAGCCCATAAAACAAACACCCACTTTGCCGCAGAATTTGCATATTTGTCTCCGGCGGCGGTCGTCATTTTAATAAAAATGTTTGTATAATTTCAGGCAGGTCCTGGGATGCGGCGGCTGGAGCGGCTGGAACGCCTCTGCTTGCTTATAAAATTAATTTTAAATTAAACAATTTTAATTATGATTCAATAATCAACAAACACACTGCAGCTTCGTCAATGTTGTCGCAGACTTTCAACAATGCAAATATTGGTTTACGGCCATAAAGGCCCAGCGACCAGCCCATTAATCCAACCGCTCGACTATTGCAAATTGTTTAATAGCCTCCTTTTCTTTTTAATGCTTGCAAAAGGAATGTATTGTCATGATGTTGTGCTATAATGTTTAATCTGGACTCGCTTCGCATCTGCTAGTTCAATTAAGCGGAGAATTTAAGAACTTGTATTGCCTGCAAAATGGCAAAAATTCAGTACTCCCATCATTGGGTTAGTACCAATATCAATGCTAATTCAATGAGCAGATGCTGTTGTTTCCACCGAAATTTAACATTACTACATTGCAAACAAAATTTCTGAAATGTATAATATTCTAATTTGCCATATTGATTGGCAATTATATATTCCTAAGGCAACATTTGCGCCATAAACCTGTTTCACGTGGCTTAAAAATGTGATGTTTCTACAATTAAATTAAACTTTCATTTTTAATTTTGTTGATGAATATGTTGCTTCAAACTTGACGATTTTTTTCATGTGCAGAAATATTTTCCATGGTAATTGAATTAACTCTTAATTTGGCGTTTTGCCTGTGTGGTCATAAAATTTAAAGAGAACATTAATTGTCTAATTGAAAAAACGGCTTCGCTGCATAAATTGGTCAACAACTTGCAAAAGGCACATGCTCATTTTTCTCGTGGTTGTTCAAAGTTATGGAAACCATTTTTTAAAGCTAGTTACTCGCTAGAGTCCTATGACTATATGCAACTGATATTAATTAAATATTCAGTGCTTAATCACTTGCAACAAGTTAAATGTTGATTTTTGCCCAGGGCCCTTTGCGACTTTATTCAATTAGCGTTTGTGAACTCCCGTTCCCGAACTTCTCCAGATTTTTTGCCAATCTTTTTCGACGCCGGCGGGCACATCATTACATATGCCACGCCCACCTCGCCAATGCCCGCCCCAAGCTTTATGCTTGCTGAACGTCGACTGCATTTACACGCATAATTAAAAAAACCCTTTGCGCTTTGCTTAATGGCCATTCATTTATTGCGCTCACACACACTTGCTGGGTGACACTTGCATTATTGAATCTGCCACGCCCACCAAAAAGGCGGAGGCCCATAATGGTTTTGGCCGCTGATTTCGTTAGTTGACAGCCACATGTTTGTGGCACTCATTAAGCTGCAAACAGCCCTTTTCAACGGCATCGAAGGTAAAAGGTTGGGCATTTATGTCATAATTTAAGTTTCTATGCCTATGAAGCTTTTCAAATAAATACACCTCTGTTATCTTCTAAGAAGCTTTTAAAATGCAATTAAATTAATACAAATTAAACAATCAAAAGTAACATTAAAGGAATGTCGTATTATTTTTAATAAGAATTAAATTCAAAAGCTTTTCGGTATGTTACAAGTCTGTGCATCGATTTAATAAACAATTATATCAAATACGAGCATTTATTAAAATGTCCTATTCGTCCTATTTAAAATAAAACCAAAGTATTCGGTTCAAATCATTCAATTAGGAAGCATTTTGTTATTTGTGCTGGACATTAATTGGCTGTTCGATAAAAGGCAATTGAAGCAAATCCACATTGTTGTCATGGGTAATCAATATGCCGGCAAATTAATTATGATGTGTTAGGCAAATCCTTGACAATCATGCACAGAGCTAAGTTGCAGCAACTGAAGCTCGTTTCACTCGCTTGCCAAAGTTAAACGCACTCACTTAACTCCCTCCATTCAGCTTTAGTCACCTGGATTTGATTCGATTTTGTCATCTGCCCAGGCACAGGCACACATATGTACTGAATATATATGTACGAACATCCCCATATCTACATGCCCAACACCAACACCGATTCCTGGCCTTTTGTAGTGGCCCCTTTCGCCTGCGGCAATGCTTCCTGTCTGATGTTGCAGCAGTAAATGTTGCTGTTGCTGTTGCTGCTTTTGCTGTTGCTGCTTTTGCTGCTTGTGTGTCTTGAGTTGGCAGGCCACGTTCTGGTTTCGGTTGCGGTTTCGGTTTGCTGGCTGCGATGGGCGCCTGTTGACGCTTTTGGTTGCCAGACATGGGTATCAGCCAGGTACCGACCGAGTTGGGTCTGCAGTTTATGGCCGTTTACATGCTCACCGCCTCTCACCGTTTCTCATATCACTTTATTTGCCAGCGGAATTCGCACGCAACTTGCGCGATAATGATGCTCAAGAATTTTTAATAAAAAACTGCCAGCCAAGCAGGAGGATATTTTCTCTTTTTGCGCTGCGCCTGATGAAGGCAATTGGAAGGTCCTTAATGACAGCCAGCTTTTGTGGGTTAAGCAATATATTAATCAGCATATTAATTATGCAGCAAGGTAGTTGAGAATCCGGGCGAGCATGGCCAGTGTCAAAGGTCAACGAACTGCAGCGCCCACATGCAATTGTTTGGGCAAATAAATGGTTTAACCAACTTTACAGACAACATCCGTTGGGCCAAGCAAAACGGCCCAAAGGCGATGGAAAATCGAGTAACAGGCTGCCAGCCAGTCAGCCATGTGACAGGTAGTCAGTAGTCAGTCGGTCATTATTTCGCACTTTTGTTGCCGCTGCGGAAATTTCACAGCAAGAGGCAGGAGCAAACATGCGACACGTGCAACACCGGAAGTCGGGAGTCGGGAGTCGGTAGTCTGTAGTCTGGAGTCTGGGCGATACAGTGTGCCATAACAATAATGCCACAACAAAGATGGAGAAGATGGAGTCCCTGCCAGAACAGCAGGCTGGTGAAGAGTGTGCGGGAGTCAGGTGGAGAAGATGCACAAGTCGGTACCGGTACCCGGCACCAGACGAAATGGAATTTTAATGATATGAGATGGCGCGCCTTCTGAATATTTTTGCAGGTGAAGCTGCTTACCAGCCATCCTCTTTGGCACCCACCAGTGCCTCAAAACAGCCCCAATCTCTTACCCTTTGACCCCGCGTAGTACAACCGGCACTTGAACTACGCCGCTTACTACGCTCTTGGCGCTCTTTTTAGTTTGTTTTTCTGCTTATAAGTCCCCGTTTTTTTGTCCTGGCTCTGGCGCAGGCGAGTTGGCCCAAAGAGCGCAAGAGAACCACTAAGAGAGCCCGTGCTATTGGCAAGCCGGTAAAAATGGAAAGACAAGTGCGAACTTTAACTACAGTTTGTATGAAAGCATGGTATTCCGCTTGAAATGTAATGCAGCTTATATTGCAGAAATGGGGTATTAACCAATTAAGTTGTAAACTCTGGTATTGAATGAATGAAATCCACTTACACTTTTCGAAATAGTTTATGGAAAGCACTTGGCGTTGTGGTGGTGGTGTTTGCATAGTCCCGGTGCCCTATGTATTTTAAAACATTTTGAAGTCCTCTTCATTGAAACCGCTTCTAGATATCACAAACACAAAGCACAAAGGCGCACTCACACCATCGCAAACGGCAAACAGCAAGCGCCATGTGCGCCTGGCGGTATGCAATAGTTTCTGTTTCTGTTTCTGTTTCTCTTTCGTTTCCGCGAATGTCCGTGCACGTATGCACACGTATGGTGGTGTGCGTTTGGGGGCGCGTGTGTGTGTGTGTGACTGTGTGTGTCTGAGTGCGTGTTAGCCGACAAAGTGCAACACACAGCGCAATGACCGACGTACTCGAGCGTTGACTCGTTTCTGCGACAACTTTTCTCGCTCCTCGCCGATGGGAATAATGATCTCAGCGTAATGACGATTTTTAGCAGCCAGTAAGCTTGTTGATGCTGTGCCGATGACGTTGCGAACTCGCTCTTTCTCGCTCTCTCTGGCCCTCGCGCTCTCTCTTTCCCACACTCTCTCGGCCATTTTGCGGAAGTTTCAACTCACCGCAAAACGCTCCAAAATGAGCAGCCAAATTGCGAGTTCCTTCCTTAATTGCGCACTCGTATCGTTTATGTTTATGTATTCCCTCCCTTTTGCATTTTCTCTTTGGCCATATAACAGTTTTCTCTTATACTTCGCCTTCGGTTTATAGCACGCACTTTCCCGGTGACGTCACAAGGCTTTCCCAACGCTTTTTCCATAGATTCAGTTGTTGTTTGGGCTGCACAAGCCGGCAATGTAAACAAAACATAAAATATATGAATGGGTGAGTGAGTTGTGCGGGTGTCTGGGTTGTTGGACTGCTTCGGATGAGTGGGTGGAATTCGGGTTGGAATTGGGTGGAAATCGGGTGGAAATTGGGTGACCCCGATGCACTGGTGTTGGTGCAAATTCGGCAATGCGTGTGCGCTGCGCCTGATGAATGAAAACTTCGAGTGGCCGCGTGGAAAGCGGGAAAACATCTGAGCGTCAGCTGAACGGCCATATGTTTGAAAATGTGCCTGTGGAAGCTTAAAATGGTTTTTGAATACTAAGTGACTCAATACTGAAAATGTCCAAATTTTTACGAATGAATTATTTGTTAGTAAGTAAGTAATAGTAATAGTAATTAAACGTAAGCTAGTTTAGTAATATTTTAAAACTGGTGTTTAATAAATTATTACATACATCATATCACAGGATTAATAAAAGTAGTGTTCATATCAGTAAAAGGGAAACTGCCTAACTGTGCAGGATTTAGTTTTAGCGCTAAAGGTAATGCAATGAAAAGTACTGAATAATTTAAAAATAATTTCATTTAATCAAAAAATGGCGCTTGTTGACTGCTAACGACTAAATTACATTCATTTTGTTCAATTATAGTGTTTGGTAATTCTTAAGAATATTTTTCCACCCTATGATATTAAGATACAATATTATGATGTACGGATTCTTCACTTAATAAATAATAAATACAAAATAAAATTTTGTTGGATAAGCTTGGTTTTTACATCGAGCTGTTTATTAAAAATAATGACTTAATCAATTCCGTAACAAATTGAGCTAATCATTTGGTATATTGTTATATTAAATTAAAGTACCCCAGTCAATCAAACCAACTTCAAATTGTTTTAAAACAGCACCCCCTTTTTTGAAATCCTTTTTTAAAATTCGAATGCCTTGCCAATCAAGTTCAGTTGAAACCAATCCATGCTTTGGAAGACACAGAGTATCCTGTATTAATTTCAGCCTGGCAGACAAATGCAAAAACCATCGACAGGCCGTGTCAGAAAACACACGAAAATCGAGTGAGCCCCAGAGCAATCGCAAACGCAATCGCATTTTAATTTGAATTCTTTCTGGTGAGGCTCTTACAAAAGCCCCCATGCGATGTGCACGACCAAAAAATGAACTTAAGTTTCGGCC
The DNA here is from genome assembly GCF_016746365.2 of Drosophila yakuba. Lineage (NCBI taxonomy): Eukaryota > Metazoa > Arthropoda > Insecta > Diptera > Drosophilidae > Drosophila > Drosophila yakuba. The sequence goes on along the minus strand of NC_052528.2, from coordinate 4,706,442 downwards.
AAGAATCTTGTTGAAGAATTTCTATTTGAGCATTTGTCATGTCTTCGCCTTAGTCTATAAAATATATTCTCGGTGGATGGGGACGCGGGGTGTGTGCAAATATGCGAAAGCTAAATGTCAGAGTCAACCCTTTCGAGCCATTCTGCCTCTGCCTCTGTTTTTTTTAGCCTTTTCTGGCCGGTGTTGCCGCCTTCGCCCCTTTTTTGGGTGGAAAGGAAAGTTTTTATCTTAAGCTGCGCTGACAGGCAGCAAAGCGGCAGGCGAAGCAACACAAGTACAAGCCGGACAATGGAGCCGGGGGGAGGGGGGTGGCCGAACGGAAAATGGGAAATGGAATATGGGCGGGAAAGGACGAGGCCGAGGGCAATGGCAAACGTCAAGTTATAGAAAATGCCAGTGCCTGCACAATGAGAAAAGTGTCATCCGAATTGCTAATCAACTGCCTGATGCTCAGGAGCCTCAAAGAAATGTAAGACCTTCTTAAAAGAAAAGTCTCTACAACTTTGGTGCATTCAATCATATGAAAATATCTATTTGTGCAAATTTATACTTATCCAAAACAACAAAATAATTACAAAATATTAAAATAGCATTTTTAGTTTTTTTTAATAATTTAACCAATTAATAAGGACCATTTTTTATCGTCCCAAAAATATCCCAGTAAAAATAACTTGCCCAAGCAAGCTAAACACTCAGCTTTTGTGTGAGTGCAGAAAAGGGGAATGAAACTGGTCTTAGAGGGTGAAAAAATTAAAGGACATGCTGAACGCATTCCTTGGGACACGGGCTGACAGTGAGTGATTTGACCATACCCTCATTTGCGTGCAGCAAGGACCAAGATCCGAGCTCTGGGTTCCGGGGTTCCGGGTTCCGGGTTCCGTGTTCCGAGATCCAGGCACCAATGGATTAATGTGCAAGGATGCGACTCGTCAGGCAGGCCAAGAAAATTACGTCAAGCTACGCAATGGGCCCGCTCTCTCCCCACCACCCCCGAACCTAACCAAATCCAACGCAACCCAACCCATCCGAACCCAACCCACTTTCCTTTTGGAAATCTGATGATGAGCGCCGACTGCTGCGGGCGGGCGACTCGAAATGGGAGTGACTCATTTACGCGCTGCACTCGAGTTTCAACCGGCAGTCGACGAAGAAGGAAAAACGGGGCTGCGAGAACTTTGCCAAGCTATTTCTGCGCCCAAATGACAGCGAAATGTAATAATGAAAAACTTTTTCTTTGTCAACTTGATGAGTATGAAATTTTTCACAAAAAAAAAAAAAGATTAAATAAAATAAAAGACGAGCAGCAAAGGAAATGGTTGGGCTGGGCTTTGGGGGTAGGGGGGAGAAGAGGGGCTAGCTAGAAATATGAAACGTCAGGACTGGTCCTTGGTTGGCCTTCGAGATTAGTTATGGCAAAGGAATTTCCAAGCGAAGGCGCACGCAAATGATTGCATGCCGCATTACGCATACGCCCGGTTGTGCGTGGCTCGTTTTAAATTGAATTTTAATATACAGCAGACACAAAGAGCTGTACATGCGAGCATACGTATGTATATAGCTGGTACTGGTCCTTTTCCTGGCTGTTATAAGCCGGGCTTGCCAGCCACCCCGAAAAAACACATGTTCTGCATTTTTACTTTGTACTGGACCAGCAGGACCCACGGTCCATCATCCCCACCATTTTGCTGCACCGCATCGAGGATTGCGGAATTCATAAGCTATGTGCGTTTGCTACAAAAGTGGAATTTTCGCCACGCCAAAGGATGCCCGCTTACAGGCTTCCAGCTCACAGTTCCCAGATCCCAGTTCCCGCTTCCTAGATCCTGGGCATGCCATTAACCCACTCGCAAAAAGCGCAAAATCGCTTAAATTATTGTTGCAAGCTGCCAGTGCCAAGTGGCAGGCACAACAGCAGCAACAAAACAACAACAACACCAGGAGGCAAGAGGCAGGAGGCAAACCACCTGGGCTTTTGGCCGCGCTTTGCTTTGAGTGCCAGTTAGCATAACTCCGCAGGCCGCAGGCGAATATGTCTGCTGTTGCTGCTTTTGCAGCTTTTGCCGCTTTTGCTATTCCTGAGTTGGGTGCTGCTCCTGATTTTGCCGTTGCCATTAGAAATATTTCTGCCGCGGCAAAGGACATCCTCCCACCAGCCTGCCGAGCTGCGAGCTGCGAGCTCCGAGCTGAAAGTGTCTTTGGTGGGTGCTAGCTATTGCCTAAATAAGGAAGTTGTGCGGGAAAACAGGAAAAACAACCACATCCACTACACTTTTCTTTGTTGCTTTAAAAATAAACTTTAAGAAGAGCGCACCTTGTATTTTAGCAACGAAATGATAAGAAGAGGAAAAAGCGATAGGGATACCACAACAAAACCCAATCTTATCTAACGTATTACTTCGCTTATCAAAACAGTGGGGATTGCACAGCATTGCGAAACAGGAAAGGGCAGTTCATCAGACAAACATTTATTGTAATCAAAACCTATATGTAACTACTATATAAGGAACACAAGTAAAGGCCACGAATAAAGGGCGAATTATTGCTCGACATCCGTGAATTTGAAGGGGAACGCAATGGCCGGTTCCATGACGAACATGGTCTTGAATGGTCGGCTGGCATCCCGATTGAACTCCACATGAAAATTGCGAATCAACTTGGCCACGGTGGTCTCCATTTCCAGGTCCACCACTCGCTTGCCAATGCACATGCGGGGTCCAAAGCCGAAGGGAAGGAAGGTGAAGGGGCTGGCCTGCATCTTCTTTCCGGTCTCCGGATCCCTGAGCCAGCGCTCCGGCAGGAACTCATCTGGTCGCGGATAATATGTACTGTCCTTCATAAGCACATTCGAGCCGAGCAGGACAGTCGTGCCCTTGGGCACCCTGTAACCCGAAAGTATCACTTCATTTTGGCACGTTCTCATCGTTCCCAGGCCATTGGGATAGTATCGCAGCGTCTCCTTGATCACAGCCCTCAGATAGGGCATGTCCTTCATGATCTCCTCGTTGAGAAGAGCATCCTTGGTGGGCATGATCCTCAAGAGCTCCTCCCGCAGTTTCGCCTGCTTGTCCGGGTGTTTTGAGAGGCACAGTAGAACAGCCGACAGGAGCGTGGCTGTGGCATCCACGCCAGCGAAGAGTATGTCCACACTCATAATCACCGCCACCTTGGGATCGATCTCCATTAACCGCTCCAGCATACTGTTGCTGTTTACTTTTTCGCCCGCTTGTCGACGCTTTTCCAGTGCATCCTGATTTTCCTTCAGCAGTTTCTGGGCCACGTCCAAACTGTCGTTGAGAGTTCGCATCATTTTCCTGTAGGTGGGCGTCGATACTATCTTCCACATGGAGGGCTGGAAGTCTAGCTCGAACGTGAGCCGGAAGATATCTCTCGAGGTTTGGAAGAGGGTCAATGCATCGGGATTATCGCGGTTTTTCCGTATCATACCCATTTGCCGGTCGAAAGCCACCAGGCTGAGTGACTCAAAAACAAGCCGGCATATTTCATCGGTGAAATCCTCGGGGACTTCCAGAGTCTTTGGATCGCGAATTTCCTTAATGCTGCAGAGTAAGAATAATTTTATTTAATAAAAAGCTTTCAAAACTAATATCTTACCGCTCTATAAACTCATTATTAATATTCGACAGGGGTTCATAATACATTCTTAAGCCCCTGGGTTGCATGAAGATCGGATTAAGTGCTGATCGTAGTTTTCCCCAAGCGTCGCCTTGTCTGAAATATTAAATCGATTTTCTACCGTGCAACCAATGAATAATAGGTGTCATACTCACGCGGCCACCAGTCCTGCGATCTCGCCGTAAACGTCTGGTCTAACATGTTTGCGGAAATATACAATGGAGTCCAGACTATCACGATGTGGCCAAATACCCTCGTTGCGGAAGACCACCTCAATGTCCTTTGTGCTGAAAGTGGTGACCCAATCCTTGCGGCCAAACATTCCCGGCATTATGTAGATATCTCCATAGCGCTTTCGCATTGCACTGGTGTATTCCGTAATCGAGGCATTTTGGAATTCACCTCCTGGCATGAAAGCCCTCATAAATTGGAATTTGTTGGGGCGCGGAATCTCATCGTAGGGCTTGTTTTCCTCGGATATCTATGAATGGAAATCACTATTATGATAAATCTGTTCGACTGGATTTTTGGTATACTAACGCTAGATTTTGCTTGATCTTGTGCCAAAACAGAGGCTGTTCTTAAAGATCGAACGGGGCCTACAAAAATCGCCAGAGATCGCGCACTGCTCAATGTATTCATTATATTCCTTCTGGTGATCGCCTGCAACTGAAAGCTGTTTCACCTATGAGGGCGTTCTTATAGCAAATGCTTATCTCTAAAACGTAAAAAAGAGAGGAAAGCTAATAGTATGAAATGCTTCAAAAAGCAAAACTCTCAAACCAAAACAAAAGCCAGCAAACAAAGCATGAGTCTCTGTTTCTTATCACTAAACAGTACAATCACCGTGAATTGCCTACCTCACTCAGCTCGAAATATAAACAAACGAATGTGACTAGCAGAAAGCCGGTTGAGAGCGTTAGAAATTAAAATACCCCACAGAGAACAAATTGAGTATAAGAGCAAGCTTCTGATTAGAAATGGTGAAAAAAAAAGATATCATTAGACTACTTCTTGGACACACCAAAGTATCGGTTCTCCCAGACAATTAACAGCCAATGCCGTTTCTGCAATATTGATAGAATTCTACATCCTAGAACCCCCACACCTGAAAATCTCCAACATTTACTTAAATTGCTGAAAAAAGCTAACGTAATCCATCTCCTGTAAACATTCACTGCATATATATTGTAAATAATGTTGTAACTAATTACTTAAGTAAATATTAAAGAGTCCGACTAAAAGCCCAACTTTAAAACTTTTGTGTAGAACGTAAAAATAAATAAATAAACAAGAGAGAACGCTCAGGTCGAGTACCCCGACTATCTGATACCCGTTACTCAGCTATTTAGCACTGGTAGTTTTTGGCGTTTTTTGGGCGTTAGAGTGGGCGTGGCGATAGAAATTTGCAAAAACTAACAAAAACGTGGAAAAATATAACAAAATTTTGTAAAAGTGTGGTTGTGGAAGTTGTGGGCGGTTTGTGGGCGGTTTGTGGGCGTTAGGGTGAATGTTGCAAAGAGTTTTTTTGCAGATCGATAGAAACTTACAATACAAAAAAAATAATTAAGAAATATCAAAACATTTTTTAAAAGTGTTGGCGTGGCAGTTTGGGCGGTTTGTGGCGTCAATGTCACTAGAGTCTGGATGCCGAACATGAACTTATATAGGTCCTGAGATCTCGAGGTTTATACGGACGGACAGACAGACAGACATGGCCAGAACAACTCGGCTATTGATCCGGATTTTCAACGAATCTAGTAATCCCTTTTACTCTACGAGTAACGGGTATAACAAGCAATTATCACACTTTGATTTTCTAACATTAATGAAACAAATTAAAATAAGTTGTATTTTGTTTTAAGGCAACATAGCTGACCTCAGACTATCACCTTATTTAAGGTGATTAAAGTGTATCCTTAACATGTATGTATTACCAAGAGAGCTGAAACTCTTAGCTCCTCAAGACTTGGTAAAGATGTGCTGTGCTCCGCTGTGGTACCCAAAACAAATTACGCCAGCCAAATGCAATCCAAGAAGAGGCTGTAAATCTTGGCGGCATTGTTGTGCTATATCTGCGTCAGATCCCGGATCCTTTAGTCCTTTGGCCTCCCATGTGCATAATCAGTGCACTCAGGCATTGCACAAAAGGCGCAGCGGAGAACAGAACCCAGTTATGTTCAAGTGTCACCAAGGCTGGCCGCAACTGTCGGCAATAACAAACCCAGTGTCGAGTCGAGTCGAGTCGAGTTGAGTTGGGTCTGAGGATGAGACCGAGACTGAGGGGGAATCCCCCGATTCCCATTTTCCAGCTCTGGTACTGACGTCAGGAGACGTGTTGCTGCGGCTCCGTTTTGTACCTGCCCCCGACGTACATGACTGCCATTGCCCCTTTCATTGCTTCTGAGTGCGTGTGGTCTCCGGTTGCAGTTGGAGTTGCAGTTGCTCATTTCCCGAGCCATCCCACATAGCCACATAGCCGCATGGCCTAAACCAGCTGCCTACTGGCATCTGCCGCCCGACGTATCTCTTGAATTCATTGCTGAATTCAGTCTTTGGCTCCTTCAGCTCCAGCTCCTGGCCCCTTTCGCTTTCCCAGTCCTTTGTTTCAGTGCCTGGTGAAAGGTTTTTAAATTTCGACTGGAGCACCCTTGAAGCTGCCTTTGGCAAGTGGCACAACATCCACATCCTGCCACGGCGCCCATTCCCACTTGGCTGCTGGAATTTCTCACGTGTGCCGGGCGTCTTTTGAAGACCGGGTTTTGAACGCATCAAGCACAACGACTTGAAGTGTTTATATTCCATGCCGACAACTTTATCCACGCCAAAGATGCACTGGGAGAAACGAAACAAATGAATTTCATACAAAAAATGGTAAAATGAATACTGAAACTTGTTAGTTTGCCTTATCTTTAGAGATTCAGTTTCAGGAAACCTACAGTCTGCTGAGATCTATGTCCGAGAGTTGTCTGTCTGCCTAAGTTTTTGCTCAGTGTACTAGTAACAGTAACAGCAACAGAAGCAAAATCCCTGGCAGCAGCATCAAGAACCGCAGAAGCAGGAGCAGAAGCTGGAGCGCAGCAGCCAGTTGCCTTGTTTATGGTAATTACTTCACAAATCCTGCAACTTTTTAATTAACTTAATTTGCTAGAAATGCAGCAACCTCCTAGGCACACGCACACATACGTATGTATGCGTGTGTGCAGCACAACAAAATGTTCCACAAAAATGAAACTGCATTTTATGTTTCCTTAATCCTCCTGCTGTTGGCTGTTAGCTGTTGGCTGTTGGCTGTTGGCCGTTGGTCATCAAATCAAGTGATTGCCCGGCACACACGAGTGGCACCTAAGACTCGGCTGGACATGTGGTTAACGCTGTTTTTCCATGTCATGTCACCCAGCTGACAACGTTTCGTGTTCGGATGCGGTTTGTGGGCGGATAGATGGTCGGGCGGAGCCTTCAAATGCACACTGCTCGACGCACATTGTCAAAATTCGTCACTCGGCCAGCACTCATATGCATGCAGCGGGTGGTGGGGGGGAGTTGGACATCCGCATCCGCATCCCCACACTCATTGCCATCCTCACCTCACCGTCTTTCCAGTCCTGCCACCTTCCGCCTAACACCTGGCCTAATGAGCTGTCAGCAGCCATGGCTGCTACCAACTCGGCAAAGCAACCACAAGATTTTGCAGACACTTCTGGCCAGCACACACACACTCGCACAACTGAACTGGCCGTTTTGTGTACATGTGGCTGGCCCATTGCACTATGGGAAATTTGACCCCTTTTTCTGGCCAAAACCTATTTTCTGAAAGTCGGAATATTACAATAATATTTAGTGTACGCATTCATAATTGACCAATCTTTAGTGCTGCGTACTAGAAATTTTAATAGATGGCGCCACAACAAAGAAATCAGCTGTTTAAAACAGCTGTTGCGCGTACACAAAAAAACAATCTGCAACATTAAGTTTTTCTTTCGTTACAAAAGTTCTAATATCTTTGGAACCAAAGCGTTAATTTTCATTCTGTAAAAAGTTTTTTAATCAGTGGGCCTTCTATTAGGCGTTTGAAACATTCAATAGAAAAAAAAACTAGTGTTGTTCCAGTAATTTAGTAAAAATCTTAGTTGCTTTACAAAAGTATTTTTTTTTATAATGCCTAACTTTGAATAGAGATTTAAAGTGATTGCAGCAGATTGCATCAATAAAATATACCTCATGTTGTAGCTTATTTAATTCTTGTTCAGATTATTGTAATTTTAAAAACCACTTTTACCGATTCTGGGAGAATTTATAGATTTTAGACTTAACCCTACTTTTCCAAATTCAGAGTAATCTCATGCTAAACGAGAGTTAAACAAGGCGGTTGCTGAATTGCTTCGTTATTTTTATTAGTACTATTGTTGTTAAATAAATTAAAATAATTAAGTATATAAACTCTATCACAAAATCAGTTGTTTTTGCTAAGATTAGAAAAAGCATACAAAATGAAAGAAAGCCTTTACGAAAATTAATAATATAAATAAAAGGAACTGTGCCACGCCCCCAGAGTTTGGGGTACGCTTAGATATGGTCTAGTGCAAATTATTGCAAAAAAAAAAATTAAATATCTTTATTCGTTCTGGAGTTATAATATAAAAAAAATAGAAAGGGCGGTGCCACGCCCACAATTTTTGGTACCATAAAAGATATGGACTAGTGTAACCCCATACAAAAAACACCAATTGAATATCTCTCCCCGTTCTGGAGTTATTAATTTAGGCCAGAAAAAGTGGTCAAATTTCCCATAGTGCATTGTGTGTGTGTGTGTGTGTGTGTATGTGCCTTAACATGTCTTGATTGCCAAAAACTAAGCGTTATACCAAATATTGCAGCTGCAGCTGCAGCAAACAAAACACACTCACTTCGAAGCGATGCTTTTGACCATTTCTGTTTATGGACTGCTAACTAATTTGGCCAAATGGATTCTCTGGCATCGATATGGCCATCTAGTCTGTGGTTCCTTTGAGCCGCTAGCAACAATAACAGTGTTTATAAACAGACAGGAATTCCGGTTCACACGAGGTTTTACAGCAAGTATCACAGAAAAGAGTTTTTTTCTTGGACCTATTTACTAACTCTTAAATCATGTGGGCAGTAGGCAGGCTGAAGTGCCTTGAATCCACATGTTAAGTCCCAGCTCTGCTGCTTTTAGGGTTTTTTAGCTCTCGATGGAACCAGCTAGTGATCCTGACAAAAATACTTCCTTAAAGGCTATCTTTATGCTGTATCTCTTGCATACATTTTAGCTTGAGAGTAGGCCCTTGTACTCAAGACTTTCTTTGGTTGATGAACCTCAATTAAAATTGGAGGAGTCCCCCTAAGTTTTCGGTATGATTTGCGCCTTTGAAACTTTGAAACCCGTTCCATATCGAACTCACTTAACCGCTAAATGCCCGCCGGTTAATCTAGGCCCTTCGGCACATTGTTCGTTTGATTGACCGCGACTAATTAATAAATTGTGGCAGTTTCGACAGTGTTTAACTTGGTTGGTCGGCTGCCTGGCAAAAAAGCGATGCCCGCATAGTTGACTTCTCGCACACCCTCCTCGCACCACTGGCATTTTGTTGATTAAATTATAATAAGCGATGGCAGCTCTTCGGAGCGCTTAACCCTCTTCTTCTCTGCGAATTAACCCAAACCCAAACCCAAAGCCACCCATATAAGTCAACAATTACAATTATGCTTTGATGACCGTATGACCAGCACACATTAATTTATAATTTGTTCAAATTATAATTGCCGGCCATAACTGCAACAACGCACGCCAGTGGCATTTGGGGCATTAACACTAACACCCTGGGGACATGACTAAGCCCCTGACACAGCATACGAAACAAGCTGCCCCGAGTGGGGCCCACACGAATTTAACCTCTTCAATTGACCGGAGCTCAGAGCTCAGGGCTCAGAGCTGGCGTAAGTGGGGGATTGTTTGTCTGTTGACCTTCATGACGTCGTCGGCAGCGGCAAACACCCAAACATCCAGACGACCAGAACCAGAACCAGAACCAGAACATCCAGATACTCGTACGTACATATGCACACACCCATCGGCGATTGCACTCAAGGGTTGCACTCTCGCTCGGCTGTCAGTCAGTGCTCATCGGGGATTTTCCAGCTGCCCGCATACCCTGTAATCGAATCAGTTCCTCGCGACGAACCAAATCCCTGAGAACATTTTCGGATAATGAGCAGTCCCTTTTCGTAATTAATATCAAGTAGCTTGCCCAATGCAGGGGTGATAAAAGACATTGAATTAAAAGTACCCAAAAAATAAAACACAATGAAAATGTACATCTTATGTACGTTAGCTTCTTAAGGGATCATATTGGTTCATGTTTTATTCCCAGCAAAGGAATGTTTATGTATTAATATTTACTGAGAATGTATTTAAGACATAAAAATGTTATATTAAATTAATAACCTCTTTTGAAATGCAAGACTTACGAATGATTATATAAATAAATTTTTCAAATGGTTATGTTCATTTGAGTATTCACGTATTTTTCAATGGTTATGTAGTTCAGTTTTCTTAGTTTAATTCCTATCTGAAACTCTTTTATATATGTTTAAGGTATAACACTATATAACTCGCTTGCAAGTACTATTTTAATTAATTTAATTTAGTTAGTAAGTCTTAGTAGTAGTAGTAGCGTACCTAAAATCATTTCGTTTTAATTCTACTAATGTCTACTATGACGTACAGACTCAAACGATGAAGCCAAAAACAGGTATCTCTTAGTTGAAAGACTGCGAGATCGTTTAATTGACAGAAGATGACGCATTCGATCTAAATTGAATTATTTACTCGCTCTTTATGAATGAATCGCCCGTAAATGATTCAGTCAGCAGCTGCAAAACGAGTGTGAGTGTCGCAAGCGTAGTGCTAGTGCTAGTGAATATGTATTTTTGGTTCATTCAATAAATGATTATTTATGGGGCAGATAGAGGCGGCTTCTGCCAGTGGGTTCCGGTTAAAAGCCACTCTTCTGCAAGCCGAGCTCATTAATTTTTTTGGAAGCGACCCCGGTTACCCTTCGCATTTGACGCCCGAGGTGGAGTTCAAATGGCAACCGGGCTGAAGATTTCTCAATTGTCGCTCTGGCGCCCAGGGGGTATGACAATTTAATTAATTAACGACACAGAACTCACTTTCAAGCATGTGGTGGGCTGGAAAATGCTGCTGCTGTAAGGAAGGAAGTAAAGGCAAACTGGGAGACACACATCGACGACTTGGCCCCACTGGCCCCGTGGCCCCTGCTTATTATTCGGCAACCGAAAAAGCCGCAAACTGGATGGGAGGCAGCCACTTCTGTTGCTTCTCGAGTGGCACCCCCACCCACTCCGCTAGGTGGCGTGCTGGTGGTGGTGGTGGTGATGGCAGTGGTGGTTTCATCAATCATGGGAAGTAGAAGAAACCTAGCCCGCAGGCGCCTAACCCTTCGATGAACTCATTGAACCCGAATATCACATTCTATGAGGGCCCCTGCCTAATTGCATTATTTGCTATATTAAAGTCAAATTAACGGGGCAACATCACAAGGACCAATACATATAGAATTATGGATGTATGGTGGAATGGCGGTATGGCGGTATGGAGGTAGAGCCACTTCTGAAACTCAACTGGTGAATGTTTAATGGGCATTTGGCTTTGATGTTTGCTGGCCATCGCATTTCCCATTTCGCAATTTCGCCATTTAGAGCAATTTGCATTTATGTTTTCTAAAATGTAGCCATGCAGCAGCAAATAGAGTTATTACATGAAGTGGCCGTTTCGTTTCTGGGAATGGATTTCATTGCTCTGGTCGAAAAATTCTATTTCATAAGCGTTGCATGCCTCAAATTTTACAGCAAATAAACATTCCGCATCGCCGCATCCAATTCTATATATATCTATCTCACCACTATGTGTGTGTGTTGGTGTGTGTTTGTGTTTGTGTTGGTGTGTGCCCATTTCCTCTTGTGCTTGTGATTGTGCTTGCGTTTGTGTTTGTTTTTGCATATCTGCATCCGAACAAAGTGCTGCTCTCGGTTATGTGCCACAACAATTTCGTTGTTTTTTGTTTGGCTTGACATAAATTACAGCGACAGCACGCAAAACTTCAGCACGCATATTTTCCAGCTTTCCAGCTACAGAGTTTTTCAGCTTTCGGCAATTCGGGGCACAGGATACCGAGATGCAGGCCACAGGACCCCGGGCCTTTCACTGACATTCCCACCGCACTCGCAGCACAACACTCGCCCTGGGTATACATTTTTGCGAAATTTTGTCAATTCTTTAACCGAGACATATTTCTGCTTGCTAGCCCCGACATGCCATAGTTATGCTAATGCCAACATTGGGTCGAAAGTGGGCGACGAAGTGGATGGGTTGTCACCTCTGGCTTCCTGCGAAATGTGTCAAAGATTGGCCAAACAAACTATGGCAGCAGTGAATTCAATATGCCACACATTGGGCAACAGCAACAGCGAAAGGATAACTTGGCCAAAGACGAGTGGCAAACAAACATCAAAGCCTCGTTAAAGAAAAGCTTGGCAGAACACCTTGCTAAGATTATATTTCCCATTAATAAACAAATTTTAAAGGAAACAGGATATGTAAATATATAATTTTCAATTACTTATAACATGTACTTGTTAAACAATAAACAGTATTTACCTTTTTACTATTAAAGTAAAATATAAAATATGTATGCAAAACTAAAAGCATAAGAAAAAAGAGATATAAATGTTGATTAGCTGTAGCCAGCTTTTATTTGCGTACTACATGCAAACTTAGTGTCTAGTGCCTCAGCGCGTAAACATCAGTTTGCAATTTAATAATATAGTGAATGGGAGGCCAGCAACAACTCCTGAAACGCAGATTTTCATCGCAAGGAAAGGGGAAGTGGAAGTGGCAAGAAACGAAGCATACTTATTTGGGTCACTCACGCTCACAAATGTTGTCTCTGTTGTTGTCTGGGCACAGATTGCCGAACAAGTTTGGGGGGGGGAAGAGTGGAGCAAGGACTAGACGGCAATTTGGTAAACAAGTCGGCCACGACTATATTTAGGTGTCCGACGCGGTATGATCATAAAACCCATGCAGAAACAATAAAGTGGACAATGGAATTGCATAAATTGGGACACGAAAACAGGCCAAAGTCAAAGCCAAAGCCAAAGACGGATTTAGACCAAGTCGGGTAAGGCTGCACAATACACATCTTTACGACCCAGCACCCCCGCTTTTCCCCAGTGAATAACGGCCTTTCAGGCGGAAAAACAAACGTGAGCGTCACTTGCAATCCCCATGAATGACTCTTTCAGCCGGCAGGCGGAATTTCGGGGCGGATTGGTATGCTGTGTAAGTCGCTTTTTTATGACCTCTGGCCCCTCAGATATGTGCGTAAGATATGCGTAGATGGAGCGTCCCCATCGCGGAGGTCAGGCTGAAGTGTCGTCGGGTGTAAATCATATTTACAGTGGTACTCTAATTGAATTAGGCCTTCCCCCAGCTGCTACATACCATCTATATAGCAGCCAGCGTGAATAAAAGAGAATTTAATTGTACATATCGAAGCATATTTGACTCTTTTGCCGCAGATGCTCGGATTGAAGAAATATGCTGTTTTTGATTCCCTTAACACCACGAGCGACGTTGAAAAGTGTAGGCAAATTTCCTATCAATTATCTACCTACTTACTTCCAACTTCATTTGTTTGGAAACTGTTAAGAAAATATAAAAACAAGAGAGTTCATCAACTCAGTTGCTCAACTCAAGCGAATTCATAATTAAAAATTTTCGATGGAAATTCTCTAAAATAACAATTCAATTAGTGACTCCTGAAAAATTGCTTATTCATTTAGTTGATATAACACCATTTCAACACTTTACTTCGTATCCTTTTATAAATCTATGTGTACAATAACTTACAGCTATCTTTTCGATTTCAAAATTTAAATGTTTAGTTTTATATTACTATTATTTAAGACATAAACATGTATTTTTTTTTATTATAGGCACCGATTTTTAACTACAGGACAAATCTGAATTCCCGTTTCTTATTAGAAAAGGGGGTTCCGAAAATTTTAAAACAAAATTCGAAGAACAACAAAACTAAACCACTTACAAAGTTAGCAGCGGAGTAGTAAATTGTCTGACAAGCAAACCGCCATCTAGGACATTTTTATTGTAAGTCGTAATGTATAACGTAAATAAAATGAAGTAAAACTTGTTTCATGTAAAAATGGTCTTTCTACTTTTCCCTGAGTAGACCGCTTGCATCATTCGCCGATAGGTGTCGCGCCAAATGTAAGGTAAAACAGTCTGGCAGCACTTGGCTTCTTACTACACAGAAAAAATAAAATAACCTAAAATAAAAAATATAGAATCATATAACCATTATGAAATAATAAACGACAATTAAAAAATGTATTAAAATATAGCAAAGGAGTAAATAATTTTTAGTTAATTGGTAAGACAATTAGTATTCCTGTTTATAAAATATGTTCTTAACTAGAATTTTGATTATCCAGTTGCATGAATGAGTGGAAATTAGTGGGGGAAAATTTCTCATCGTACTAATTGGGGGTTTGTTTAGGACAAACCTTTTTAAAATAAAAAATTGGGTATAAATTTACCCTAAGAAAACTGATCAAGGTCAGACGATATATTTTTATTTAGTTGATAATAATATCATAATATAGTAAGAAAATTATTGTTTTTTTATTGAACGATTTACATCCAACTCTCCTAATGTAATAAAAGAGTTAACAAAATAATAGAATTAATCCCACGAATTAATGATTGTTTTCAGAAAAAACTTGCGATGGATTATTTACTGTATCGCCATAAAAGTTTCGAGCATGGTTTATTCTTTGTAATCGTAAGCTAAATCGCGGTAATTTATTTTTAATCTGTTGCAATTGAAGCCCCAGTTTGGAATCGAATCCATCAAGACTGCCAATCCTAATGGTCCGCGTTGGGGGCATTGGGGGCAAAGAGCTTGGATACTTCCGACTGAAGAAAAATTCCGCGGCTGCAGTGCAGCCATTTAGGAAAAAAGACGTCAGGTGGCACTTCCCGTTTGAGATCTGAGATCTGAGATGTGGAAAGATCAGAAGGCGGCGCCGCAACCGATCGATTGATACAGATATTGGTGGTGATCTTGTACGATATTTCTCGTGAATTAATTGCTTTGGAGTTTTGGCCTGGGCCGCGTAAACGGTTTGAAATGTAGCTCACGATCACATGTCTCTGGGCCCGAAATGGAAACAAGTGCAACAGACTTTGCCACTTTGCCACTTGGCCGGTGTGAAATAAATTGAGTAATTAGGCGGTGTCAGAGTCGGGACTTCGTGGCGAGTTGCAAGGAACTGGTTGTCCCAAGATCTGCTAGTTTGCCTTTTTGTCGTGGCAATTATTTGCCCAGTTTTAGTTTGTTTTTATTGCATTTCGATTAGTTTCGAATGGGTTTTCGACATGTATGTCGCAGCTAATTAAAAATACACACCGCGGAATTTTCTTACGCTCTTTTTGGGCGTTTTGGCCCGCCCGAAACGCGCACTAATTCAGTTAACAAGTTAATTTCCAGCCCGTCTGCCTTGGCAACCTTAAATGCCGAAAACCATGGCAACGCGAACTCGACACAACAAAGTTGCCGGCGGCCAAAACAAATCGAAACACAATATCTGCAAGTTGCCTTTGAAGTTGAGCTTTTGGTCACGGTCCTGGAAAAACAGCAAGTAATCCATGTACGAGCCGGGAACGGAGCAGATCAACTGCAACGGCAGACTGATTGAATTGCCCACCTTGGAGGTTGTGCGTCCAGGTGAAGGAAATTCCCCACCATTTGCTCAAGAATTCACTTCATTGTCCTGTGTCCTGTGTTCTGTATCCTTCGTCCTTCGATTAGCTCCCAAAATGCCCAGCGACGCCAACATTGATTGGTTGCTCCACATTTATTTTACTCGCCGCGAATTCACGCGCTGTCGCCGACTCATCGAACGTGAGCTGAATCGCCATTTGAATCCCGAGTACCTGTACTTTGTCCAGGTGAGATGACGAAATCCAAGGACCAGTGTGATTCGCTTTGGTTAATGCCCGGTGTCTTTTCTAATTGATTGCCTTCGCCAGGGACTAATTGACCGTGAAGAGGGCAACCACATCGAGGCGCTCAGGCATTTGCAAAAATCCGCGGAGCTCAATCCGAGGAACATCGAGACCTACAAGGAAATCGGCCGTACACTGTGGGTACCTCTTTTAATCCTCACGCAATTCACATATTTATTTTTTTAATTTTCAATCATTTTTTCATTCAAAGGCGCTTTGAAGCCCAGTTCATTTACTGGATAATTAATCACAATCAGTTTTACTATTCCTATAACTCGTTTTTCGTGTGTTTTTAATCTACTTATGATTATACAATTGGCCATAATAATGTTGAAGATTAAATGAATGTATGATTCAATTCAAATAATTTCGATTAGGTAATGGAACTTTAACGTTTACATACACATTTCGAAAGCGGCTTTAAAGCTTGATGCCAACTCGTATTCGTTTCAGCTACATAATGGGCCGTTTTAGCCAGGCTCTGGGCGTTTTTCGGGAGGCGGAACAAAGGAGCAGCCGGCAGGACCACGAGATATACCACTATCTGGGAGAGCTCCTCTATAGAGCGGCCACGACCCAGAGTCAAAAGGAAGTGGCCAGCCAGCAGCAGGATGAGGCCAGGACCTACTTTGAGTTGGCCGTGCAATCCGGCCGCAAACTGGAGAGCTATGTTCGCCTGGCGGAGTTGTATCGCAAGGACAAGCAGTACCAAAAGGCCATTGAAGTCTTAGAGAACTGCCTACAGTTAGTAGTTAATCGCCTGTGCCTCGTCATTTTTTGTATAAATTGTATAATTTGGCCCCTTTCAGCTTGACTCCGGAGAACTCGGAGGTGCTGATTGAAATCAGTGTGCTGTACCTGAAAATCAACGAGACGCAAAAGGCTCACGATCGCTTGGCGGAAGTCGTCAGCATCGAACGGAAATGCTCGCCCAAGGGACTTTTGGCCTTTGGCGCCATTTTGCAGGTAAAAGTGGTGTATGTATTTATGTATTTCCTTTGCCACAATCTACTTAATCGTATTTATGCCGAATTTGTGTGAATATTCTGAGAACAGTCGCGCAACGATGTCGATGGCGCCCTCAGCAAATACAGCCAAATCGCAAACGCTGAGCCGGAAATTGCCGAGCTGTGGAATAACATCGGATTGTGCTTTTTTAAGAAGCAGAAGTTCATTGTGGTAATGGAATGCCAAGATGGTGTATCACTTGTGCGGGCATTTAAATGTTTAATACCCTACAGGCCATTTCATCGCTGCGCAAATCCGTTTGGCTATCACCACTGAACTACAATGCCCTTTACAACCTCAGTTTAATCTACATTGCGTGTGAGTTGGCCAAAACCGAAGTGCACATTAAGTATTTATGTTGGGAAGCATTTTCGTAGTATCAATTAAATTATCCTTGCTTGTGGGCAGATTTGTAAAGGGGGAAATAAATTATATTTCAACACAGATTTACTTATTGTGCCAATATCTCTGCATTCAACGATGTGCAAGCTGTTGATATGGAAATGTGCAGTCGCCATGTGCAGACATTAACATTAGCATTGCAGATTTTATTTAATTCACTTGTTTAGTTTGTTTGAATATATAGAAATATTTTTATACCCGCTACTCGTAGAGTAAAAGGGTATACTAGATTCGTTGAAAAGTATGTAACAGGCAGAAGGAAGCGTTTCCGACCATATAAAGTGTATATATTCTTGATCAGGATCAATAGCCGAGTCGATCTGGCCATGTCCGTCTGTCCGTCCGTCTGTCCGTCCGTATGAACGTCAAGATCTCAGGAACTACAAAAGCTAGAAAGTTGAGATTAAGCATACAGACTCCAGAGACATAGGAGCAGCGCAAGTTTGTCGATTCATGTTTCCACGCCCACTCTAACGCCCACAAACCGCCCAAAGCTGCCACGTCCACACTTTTAAAAATTGTTTTGATATTTGTTCATTTTTGTATTGGTCTTGTAAATTTCTATCGATTTGCAAAAGAATTATTGCCACGCCCACTCTAACGCCCTCAAACCGCCCAAAGCTGCCACGCCCACACTTTTGAAAAATGTTTTGATATTTTTTTCATTTCATTTCATTGTAAATTTCTATCAATTTGCCAAAAAACTTTTTGTCACGCCACTCTAACGCCCACAAACCGCCAAAAACTGTCAGTGTTGAAGACTCTCCTTCGCACTTCCACTAGCTGAGTAACGGGTATGAGTTAGTCGGGGAACTCGACTATAGCGTTCGCTCTTGTTTATTCTGCACTCTATGATTAAACACAAGAGAATGATGACATAGCCACGTGACTCGGTTAGTGATCCTGATCAAAAATATACCCTTATACGGTCGGAAATGCTTCCTTCTTCATACTTTTCAACAAACTTAGTATACCCCTTTAACCTACGAGCTATGGATATAATACTGCGGAGCCCACAAGCCGTAGGGTTCGAATTGTAGAATAAGAATGTTTTTCGTTATATATTTATTATTATTTAAAATATTAAAAGCAATTTTTCTAGATGAAAACGTGGAAAGCAAAACCACAACTGCTTGACACTCAGAACTTTTTGTACTATTAGAGAATCCTTTTGAAATGCCTCCTGCACTTCGACAGTTTTAGAATTGGCGAATAACTGCTTGAAATTTTGTCAACATTTGTCTTTGTAATGCCTTAGTCAAAGAAAAATCGTTTCGAGCCAACTAAAAGCCAGCCAAATGAAACCCGAATAAACAGAGACACAATGAAAGCAAACTGCATGAGAAGGTTGAATTTTGGGGACAAATAATCACTCGAGACGTGCGAGGGACTCTATGGGTTGGGGGTTTTAATAAATTTCCTAACAGTAGCAGGACACATCCGAGCCGAAGGCATTCGTTACCCCTTTTCGCTCCTGCATTGTTGCTATTTGTTGCCATTTCCTGCCACTTCTTCCGTTAAGAAGCATCTGTTGTTTTCTATTTACCCCATCTTGGCTGCAGCTGAACAATACGCCAGTGCCTTTCACACGCTGGCCGCAGCCATAAACCTGCGCAAGGATAATGCCGAGTGCTTCATGCTCCTGGGCCGTAAGTCTGTACCCATGCACTCGAAAAATAAATATGTAGTTGAAAGCTATTAATAAGTAATATTCCCATCACTATTTGCATCTTTAATCATTTACCACATAAACATCAAATATATATACGGCTTACCTGTTTAGCGTATCTTATCTTTAGTAAAAGCAGTTGACCAACCTCCCTTTTTTAATGTGTACGCTTTACCTAAAATAACAGCTTCTTCCTCCCCAACCCGCAGTTTGTTTGCGAAAGCTGGACGACTTGGAGAATGCGTTCGTGGCCCTCGAAAGGGCCAGTTCCATGGCAACGGGCCAACAGGGAGCCGGACGTAATCCCTTAGTTGTGCTGAACTTTGCCCTGTTTTGCTACGAAACAGGAAGATTAGCCTTGTCCACGGAGCAGTATAACCGGTTCATGAGCCAGGCCCAGGATCTTCTGCTGCCAACGGAAGTAAGTCGTCCGAAATACCACCATTCCCAGTGGATGTATGCAGTGGCACGTGAATAGAAAAAGAAATTCCACCGCATAATTGGCCAGAAAGTCCACCGAAATTACACCCACGAATTCCTTGCACCTTCGTTACATTGTGGACGAAACTCGCTCGAGACCAGATTTTATCAATCTTAATTTCCTGCAGTACAAGTTCCAAGCCACCAAGCTGAAATCCCTGCTGCGAATCTCGAATCAGGGCAATGGCATCCTGCTGGATTCCGCGGATATGGGGGAATCTGACGTGGGTCAAAACCGGTCCACGGAACTCCTGCCGGACGAACTGCCACTGGAGGTGAATGCTGTCGTTAGTCAGAACTAGATGGTAACAGGATGGTAACTAGATGGTAAATAGATGGTAACTGAATGGTAACTAGATGGTAACTGGATGGTAACTGGATGGTAACTAGATGGTAACTGCATGGTGGTAAAAGCAATAAACGATTCATTTGAATGCAACTCACATCAAAACAATGCTTTTGAAAGTGTTCACATTTATTTATAAACAGTACAAGCGACTTAAAAATTACTCAAAATATGGGTGTTCAATTGGCCAATGTAAAATGCATTGGCACTTTGTTGAAAACCAGCTAACGCCACACAATCAATATAGAATTCTCTCGTAGTTCCAGCTAAGAAGAAAGAGTAACTCGGGGCTCATTGAGTTCTTCAGTCCTCTTGGCATAGCTACAGTTTTGATGATGGATTCTTATTTTTACATCTTATTGAAAAGTAAATGTCTCGTTTTTGTACAGCTCGCACTGACTTAGCCTATGAAACTTATGTTATAATACGAATTTGAAACACCAACTGGCAAACTCATAAATGTATTAAATATAAAACGTAAGTGTAATTATTTGGAAATGAAATGGCACTTTGCGAAACAGCCAGATCACAAGCAGAATCAATTTCTAAACCGATCGATGCGCCAGTCAACCCCTTAGTTCTATATCTAAAAGTAAACCTTTGTGGAAATCATCTGATCAACTGATCATTAGTCCCACACTCACAGTTTTTCATAGTTGTTATTTAAGATAGCGAAACTTTTATAAAGTTCATGGTTTAGAAAATTCAAATTCAAAGCCGGACAAGAACATCTTGGATGTCCCCCACCCACTTCATTCCTCATCCACCCTCATGGATGGATTACATCTAAAGCCCAATTAGACACAAGTCGTGGTAACACGGGTCAGCCTGGTCATTTCGGTGCTGCCAAAGTGCCGCTTCATGAAGAGCGACCGGAAGGTGGTCCGGAACTGTTTCGACATCAGTCCGTACAGCACGAATCCCACGGCGGCGTTGATCAGGGCCAGCAGGTCCATCAGCTCTCCAAATGGCGGATAGCAGTGGGCGAAGAAGCACTTCTCCATCACCCCGGACAGCAGACCAAGAAGTCCCTGCGGAAACTCCGTGATCAGAAACAGAACCAGCACCGCAACCAGCAGAAGGGTAGTTCGATCGTTTCGGCGATCACAGCGCGGCGGCCTAAAATGAAAATTGGAGACAAATTCATACTAAAGATGGGAAATTACAAAATATATATCTTACACAACGATAAATATAGAAGGGGGATAGGGGAACTAATCAAATATTGTAGGGGCTTTTAACCGCACTTTGAATCTATCTTTGGAAAACGGGTTTTAGGTGTACCGATCCTTGCGACAAAGAACGCTGAACATTGAAACTATAAGAGATTCGACTAAATCCAAGAGCGTTAGAACGTAGGAAATACTGAGATTATAGAATATTGTAGTTCACTACAGTAATAGCGAATGCCTAGCACTAAAGAGGTGTGTACTTACTTCTTGGATTTCGATTCATTCAGATTAAGCTGGATGGCATACTTGGCAGGATTGTTGTAATCCCTCAGCTTCAAGCGACGCCTCGATGCCTCGCACAACACATGCATGAGTACTGCACTGATCACAATTAGTATGCCGCACGGCAGAAGTTTGATGAGCACGGAATGTATCCAGAAGTTGAATCTGCAAAGGATTTTAAAAATACCAAAGCAACCACTTGAAAACTGATTTCATGAGGGTCGAGCTTTTGTCTTAAAAGCCTTTAGCATTGCTCCTGCTTTCGCAGAAAACATGAATGCTATCAGACTTCTTATGCATGCGCACCTGTAGAGCACCGAGTCCTTGTCGAAGTAGACGTGATACATGGCCTCGGAGTTGAGCTTGTCCACGTCGTACGTCTCCCGCACCTGGAACACAAAGTACGTGGGCAGGCAGAGGATCGGCGAGAGGATGAAGGGCAGGAGGATCGCCTCCCGGGAATGTGCTAGCAGGAAGTTGGCACAGCCCCCGTTCGGATGTCTGTGGAATAGAGACGGTAACATTTGGCTATAAACAAAAGACGGGGGAAGAGAAGAGAAGCCACATTGCCACAATGATGTGGTAGTCAGATTAGCCGGATGTCTGTTCGAATTACGGATGCGGATTATCATGATGAATGTGAACCGGAGACAAACTCTACATGGATGACGGCGAGTTCCGGGGTAAGTCATGCAAAAGCTGGCCGAAGGATCTTCTCACCTGATAGCCACATACCGCCACACCGCCAGCGTCACTGTCAGTCCAATGGAGATCGTATGCAGGATCTGGGTGAAGTGCATGTGGACCAGCAGACAAACCGCCCAGGTGTAGCTCAAATCCTTTTCACCTGCAACAGCAGCCCAAGGTTAAATAATAAGGAATCCCTATTAAATATGAATTTTTAAAATAACAAGATGAGAAAATCGACTATCAGATACTCATTACTCAACTAAAGGAAGTGCTAGGGGATTGCAGATATGCACGCATGTAATTGGGAATAGGTGAGCCTGTTACTATGCAACGAGAATACTAACTAGTCTTTATAGTCTAGGTTATAGTGAAATATTATTACTAAAAGTATGCTTACCTGGCCCCATGTAGATATACTGATACGATGTATAAGGTATATACTCCAGCATCACAAACATGTCGGCCACCGCCAGCCACTTGAGAATGTTGTTTATGGGCGTCTTGGCCATTTCCTTTCTGGTCAGGACCATTATGTTTAGGATGTTTGCTATTGTCCCGAAAATGCAAATCTAGGTGATTTACAGAAACAAGAAGAATCCACATGAAATGCGTCCTTTGTCAAATCGAAACTCTGAGCGCTCACATTCTTTCGATTGAATGCACTCCCCTTGGACACCAAAGTGGATGAATATTTTATTTACTCAGCTCGTGAGCAGCAACTCAACTGTCGTGACCTTTCGTATTTGCATTTTTTAATACTGCTCAGGCAAGCACAAAATGGCACTACAGAAAACGAAGTTTATCTCAGAATTTAGTTCCAATTTAGGAGAAAAACTATTCTTCTGCGAACAAATGAAAGCAATAAATCTAAATTTTTCAACTGTATTTCCTTTATGGTATTTCATTTAAAAAGGTGGCCTTTAGACTAGGTTTGAGAAACGGCTTGTCTGCATTTTCTGAGCAGATTCTTGTGGAGCAGGCCGTCTGCTTCAAACGCAAAAAGGCTTATGACTGACAATTATAATGAAAAATCTCATTAACGCCTCAACGCCTTAACTATATCTAATATAATTTATATCCTTTTCAAAAAATCCCTGAATGGGCAACCCGGACAAAAACAAAAGACCGAGATTCCCGTCCTCTAATTTGATTTGTGATTTTGATGGTGAAGCTGAGCGCATGAAATAACTTTAATTCGAAAAAAGGACGACTACCCAGGACTTTGGCATGAGTTCAAAGGTAAGAAGTCCCTTACATTCATCAGCGGTCTGTCGGCGAAAGGCTCTGTGAAACTTGGCCCGGCTTCCCTGGCCCATCATTAGTCAAAAGATTTCATTGTTTTGGCCGACTTTTTGGGTTTCTATTGGGGTTGCATTGGCCGATGTTCCTAATACTCACCATCAGTGAAACGTATCCATGGATGCTGTTGTAGGCCCGCAACCAGTTGTATATTTCCCCCTGACAATATCCCTGGCATTCATCCACCTGTGCAGTCATGTTCTTCATCTGGAACTCCTGCCACAGCTTCACGAACTTCTCGATGTCGGTGCTGGTGAGATGGTAGTTCTTCAGGACCGTGTCGTTCAGAGGGGGCCGCGGATTCAAATGGGTATGCCCCATTTGGCTGCCGGTGTCCTGCATCATTGCAGACCAATTAACTCCTGTCTTGTGATGATTACTAATTAGAAACTGAAACAAGAGTGGGATTTTTATTAGAAAGTGGATTTTGTCCCTTAAGAGCGCAGCTAACAACTTTCGCCTAAAGCGTTATTAAATATGATTACCTATTTCTTTCAAAGGATTTCATGTCATCTTAATGGGAAGTATTTCTGCTTATTTAGCTCAGACTCTGAGTTACAGAAAAGGAATAATAACATACAATTTTAACATCTAATTTTCCTTTACTTTGGGTTTATCTATGCCGTTTCTTCATTATGGGCATATGGTGTCGAAATTGCTACTGCAACTCCTCAAAACGATAAACAATTTTGAATCGACAAAGTAGAGCTGCAGTGAACTGAGCAAACCTGTCCAAATGTCCACCTGTGAATCAAAGCTACCTGGGCGTTGTAGGCAATTAATTGGCACCGCACTTGAATACAGAAGCAGCCCCATTAATACACATACTTTTCGAAAGAACTACACACTTTTTGTGTCTAGTTATAAGGCAAAAAATGCTGACTAAGCTAGTAAAAAATCATGAAGGTAATAAGTTTATGATTTATTACTCATTACATTATAATGTTTGTGGAGTCTGTGGAATGCACATTCAGTAAACAATTAAATTCAGAAAAAAATGTGAATGGTAAGTGGTTGGTTGTCCGTCCGTCTGACTGTCCGTCCGTATGGACGTTAAGATCTCTCGTTTCACTCTTATGTTTGAATATCCTTCATTAATTTCTTCCAGTGCAAAAGTTATGTTGGCATATGACACTACCACCCCGGATCACTCAGTTGGCCGAATCAAAGTCGACGTGTCCACACGTCGTCGAAGGTGTTGCATTTGGCTAATGGCGCGCACAAATCGAAGTCCGAATCTGAATACAAATCCTGTTCGCAACTCATTTCGCAACTTAAACGCTTGGCCGGACTTCGATCGATTGCATTGCCCCGTTCAATATGCATATTTAGGTAACTCAAAAATGTCCAATGTAGTTCCACTGAACTGAAACTAACTGCCAGTCAATCCAATGTCTGCCATTTGATGTTGATCGATTGGCCTTTCGCTTTCGTCAAACGTTAACTTCTGTTGCGTTGTGGGCAATTACTAGTTATTTCCACACATTCAATCAAAATGAAATTGGTCCCAAAAAACTCATTTCATTTCGACCATTTCAGTGTTCAGTCTCTCTACTGGAAGCATCTTCCTGCAACTGCCGATGCAATCAAAGGGACATTTAAGGAGGCAATAATGATAGGTAACTAGGCAATTATTAAGTTCGGGGAGACTCTGGTGAACCAAGCACCGACTATTGGATACTCGTTAGAATAGAAGATGGCACACTAGAACCAACTAGCGGCGGTTACATTGCTTGTTCACCACTCTCATTTACCATAGTAACTTATTAAAGTAAATAAGTAAAGTAAGATGGACATGACTCGATTTAAGCTTTGTTTAAATTTTTTCGCCAAGTTTAGAAATTTTCTTTGTCTCTGCCACTGCACGCAAGTTCCTGGACTCGCCTCCTATTCACAAAGTTCGTGGCCTTGAGCAACATGTCTGAACAGGTGGCGCACCCACAAAGGATACGCCCAAGCTCCCACAAAGGACGAAAAAAGTAACGCCACCAACTGACAGCTGCAGATAAACAGCAGTAGTGCTCCAGAACGTCCTTTGCAGCTCTCTTTCCTCATTTTCCGCCATTTGCGGGGCCGTTAATTAACATTTCGCTAGACAGATAAGTGTTTTTACACTCAGAAAAATGTATAACGGAACCAATCAAATCGTATCTGAAAATATAGCACCAATGTATCAGAGAGAAGTTGACCTCTGTGCCTTTTTAGTAAGAAAACAAAGTGTTATTTATACTAAATTATAAAGGTTGGTTGCTAATATCCGAGTAATTGTTATGAAAACTTTATTCACTAATCTTCGTAAACTAAAAATATTTTCAAAAGTAAGATAGTAATTGTTTCGAGTGCTCACAGCTGTATAAGTTCGTTTTCTCATTTTTTATTGCCACATTTCCGGCGGAAGTATTAGATAAAGTGGGAGAGCGAGGGAGAGAAGGACCCTTATCAGATACAGCTCAGGACATGTAAACCCCGCTGGGCCAATTGGCTCAACGATCCACAGCTTAGCTCCCCGCCGCTTCTGGCCCACCAGAAAGCCCAATTATTGAGGTCGTTAAGTGCTACTACCACTAACTACCACTAAAGCGCTCCATATCCACTGAGAATCTAGCAGAGCCATACATTTATCTATAACTTAAAGTGTCATTTTCAATTAGACCAGACAAGCGGTGTCAATCATTTGTGGCTGTCGCCGGCAGGCAAATGCGAAATGGTTTTCAGTTATGTCACTGCTGTTGAAGGCATAATGAAACTCGTGCCCAGGGCAAATTTACTTAATCCATTGGTTGGCAGTCTTATTTGCACAGCCTTGTCCTGATTTTACTAGATTCCAGACGGGACAAATACCCACTTGTTTGAATACCCCTCATTATTCATACTCAAACTTACATGCATTGATTTTGTGCTGTATTCAAAGATATTGTACCTTCAGGTTGGCAAAATGTAGTTCTTTTTCCCAGCTTTTAATGCCAATAACAGGAAAACTGATTCTTTGCATTACGTTTTTAAAAACTAATGCATATATCCAATTGATTGTAGTGTTAAGCGAGTAATGGAGTTGTTCATAACTCAGATATTCAGACACATCCACAATTGCTGACAAGTGGCTGCCAGAGGGAAATTATTGTTATTAATGGCTTTGGCATTTAGTATTAAAGATGAACACATTGACCACAGCAGCGGCTAATAAATTGAGGCGGCTATGGCTATTGGCACTCAAAGTGAGTACTCCAAATAATTTGCTGAATTAAAAAACAATTTATGTGGACTGGCTATGGCGTTCCGTCGGATACTCAGATACATTCGGCCCCACTCGGATACGCACAAGCACAAGCACACACATCTATCTATCTATCTATCTACATATCTACAAGTGTGTTTCTTGAGTCGCTCGGCTCGTTTGTGCAATTTTGGCTTGATGTGGGCATATTTTTCTCGATGCGTGTGTCTTGTGCGAATTTTACTTTATTTTTGGGCCTAAATAGTTTTCGCCTAATGAGTGCGTTTGACTTAGTTTTGAGTGAGTTTCTAACAATCCGAATGGTATAAATAACCAGGTTCTGGCTGCCAGCGTCGTTAGTTGAATTAAAGCCAGTGGTGTGCGAACAGTTTCAAGTCGAGTTAGCCTTAAATCCTAAATAGACCAGCAACATGAAGTTCACTGTAAGCTTTGCCATAGCTGAGAATATATTTCAAAGAAACAATATTCACTCAAGAATGTGTAATAATCCTTTACCTTTTCCCGCTCATCCTCGTCAAATACCGATGAAAATTGCTTGGAAACGGCGTAGCTACTCCTGCTCATCGCCAGCTTGGCCTGCATCCTGGCCGCACCTGCTCCCGCCGCCGAGGAGCAGCAGGAGTCCTCTGTGAAGGCAAAGCGAGGCTTGTCTTTGGGCCTCGGCTACCACGCCCCTCTGGTCACCCACTCGCACTACATCGCCGCCCCCACGGTGGTGCACCATGCCCCAATCATATCGCATGCCCCACTCATATCGCATGCCCCACTCATCTCCCACGCCCCGCTGATTGCCCACCACCCAGTGTCTTCGCTCTCCTACCATCTGCCCACCTACCACTCCATCCACCACTTCTAATCAGGCGCGCACGTGAGGCGGAGGATCAATTAGACACCATTGTAGTGCAACAGCATTCCCGAAACCCGAAACATTCGCACGTGCATCCGATTTGCTGCCCAAAAAATCCCCTATTGCTTTGTAAATAAACGTTGAAGTCAATCCGTGTCTTAATTCCATTTAAAATGTTTTCAATTTAGCTCTAAAACCACTTTCCCAACTCAACACATTTCACCAAAACTTCCTGCTTCGTCAGTAGGCTTCG
Organism: Drosophila yakuba; assembly: GCF_016746365.2. Classification (NCBI taxonomy): domain Eukaryota; kingdom Metazoa; phylum Arthropoda; class Insecta; order Diptera; family Drosophilidae; genus Drosophila; species Drosophila yakuba. The sequence goes on along the minus strand of NC_052528.2, from coordinate 4,678,993 downwards.
AGAAAAAACGCAGTTTATTGATTTGTAGATTGAAATTGTGTTTTCAAACGTTGCAAGTTGTTTTTGGATTGAAACCAATCAGAAATGCAAGTTGTGGCAAGTGCCGCAAGTGGACCCCTAGACCCCCAGCTTGGGGCAGAAGTAATCCCCTGTAGTTAAACACTTCTAGTTACGCACCACCAGCGAAATTATAGACATTAGACTGCCACATTATGGCCAGGATTGTGCAGAACTGCAGTTGGTTGCGCTCTAGAACGGCACTAAGTGCTGCCATTTTGCAGGCAACAGCTCTGGGATCCAATTAAAAGGGGTTCAAAGGAAGGCATTGTGGGTCACTAAGCGCATTCCATGTAAGTTACGACGCACTTATTCTGCACATAGTGAATATTTTAAGAGAGAATCTTACATGTTTGAAATATTTATGATGCAATGGTGTCCTTAGAAACGAGGATAGGCTTAGGGTTTAAATCAATAACTTCTAATTTGCCATTAATCGAACTTTTTATTTTGCCTTTTCACTTACTTACTTAGCTTGAGAAGTTTACATGTATTCAAAACTTCCACTAAAGTTATTTTGTATTTATTACAAATGTGATTTATTTGCACTGAATTCTTCCTACAGCTAGAGAAACTTAAAATCGTCCATTAGAAATGTTTTAAATGAAATCCGCAAACCGCCAACCGCAAACCGACGCACCTCGACTTTAGTCCGAGAAGCTGTCGCTCCAGTAGGTGGTGGTTGGTGGTGCTACCGCCTTGAAAAGATCCCGTCCTTCGCCGGGACGGCGTTTGTTGCTGTTGTTGCCGTGATGGCTCATGCGGTCCTCCTTGCTGCGCGGCTCCTGCTTGATGCGCGACTGCTCATCCTTGATGCGAACGGTCTCCTCCTTGTGCCGCTGACAGCCGACGGCCTGGTGACGCTGCAGTCGCTGCTGGGTGAGGAAGGTCCGCTGGCAGCGCTTGCACTCGTAAATGAAGCCGTGCTCGTCGTGACGCTGGGCCATATGGTGCTTCAGTTCCGCGCGCAGGCGGAATATCTTGGGACACAGCTCGCAGCGGAAGTGGGCGCGCTCCTGCTCGTGCCGTTGCATGTGCGTCTTATAGGCCCACTCCACCTTGAACTTCTTTCCGCAGATGGGGCAGGCATGCTCTATTCTTTCGTGAGTCTTGCGGTGAAGCACATAGGATTGTTTGCGCGAGAACGTCAAGTCGCAGTTGGGACACTCAAATGGACCTACTGAAGCCGTCGACGAGGGCTGGTATTTCCTCTTCTGGGCGCTTGAAGGCTCCCCATCGCTGTCCGTGCCTCTCTTGAGCGGTTTTTTTCGAGGACGCCCGCGTGGTCCGGGCTTCTTTTTCTCCTTCTCACTGGCATCGGAGTCGGCAGAATCGCTGTCTGCACTTGTGGTTCCGGCCACATCGGATACCTTAAACTCATCGTCGAGCTCGTCCTCATCCTCGCTGGAATCGGTGACAGGTGCGTCTATGACCACATAGCCGCGGGGTCTGCGCACTTTATTCTTGCTTCTGGACAAGCGCTTGCGCAGCTCCTGGTCCGTGGTCTCCAGCTGCTTCCTCAGCTGTATGGCAATGGTAAGGCTGCCCATGCACTTGGTGCATATGAATTGCGGCATAAAGTCCTTGGGCAAAATCGAGACATTAGGACAGATGACCAGCAGCATGTCCGCGGGCGTGGCATCGATTTGCTTCTTAAACAGGCAGACTAGCTCTTCCTTGCTGGTGCACACGCGGCACTGGTTCTCGTCCACGGGCTCCTCCTTCTTGCGCTCCCTTACGGGCACATCGGCCAGATCGCCAGGTTCATCGCCAGTGATTAGTTCACCCTCTGCATCGGTGGCGGTCTCGAATTCCTGGTCGATTTCCTCGACTTCTTCGGTGGGCTCCTCATCCTCATCGATGGCGTCCTCGTCCTCTTCAATGGCCTCGTCGCCTTCTTCGGTGCCGTCCTCCTCTTCCAGCTTCTCTGCTTCGTCTTCGTCATCTGCGTCGGCCTCGTCGCCATCCTTTTCGCCCTCGTCGTTCTCATCCAACTTATTATCTTCGTGTAAATGAGTGGCTTCCTTCTCCTTGTCGGTGTCTTTTTCACCTGCCTCTCCGGTTATTTCCTTGGCAACATTATCTTTAGCTGCAGCTTCTTGCAAATCCCGCTTATTGCTTGCTTCCTGGCAACCTTCAGTGGCTTTCTCCGGTTGCGGTGCCTCGGTTTCATCCTCCTGCGGCATCTCGCCATCTAGATACTCCGCCTCGCCCATCTCCGCGTCCCCATCCGCAGTTGCACCGGCATCGTCCTGGAAAATAAATAAAAATACACAAACATACAAGTATATATGAGTTTCGCAAGCGTTTCAGGGTCTTTTGAGCCGGGCACACCTCGAGGTAATCCATAATCTGTCCCACGGTTCCGGAGACGCCATCGTCGGCGGAACCCACCGACTTGGCCGCCAAATCCTGACGCGGTTGCGGTTGCTCTGGGTGCTCAGCACGCTCCTGGGGGTTTTCGCGCTGCTCTCCGTTGGTTTCCGCCAGGGGCGTTATGTCGGCTTCCATTTTCGCAGTATTTTTCTTACTTCCAGAGAGAAATGTTTGCAAGTGGAGGGGGGAGTCTTCTTTTTTTGGCGGGGCACCGGCGACTTTATCGTTTTTCACTTGAACGCTGCGATTTCTTGGCGCGCACTTGATTTTCGGCTAGTGTTCCACTTTCGTTTGCACAAATTCACATTCCTGGCACTTTTCTATATAATACTCGGGCGGAAAATGCAATTCGAGTTGCAGTTTTTTCACAGCGTTACAATTTTTTTACTTGCAGCCATATTGGATAAGTATAGGTACACAGCTGTTTGTCATCGGCAATCGATAGTTGTGCGCATGCCCACTGGCAATCGATAACGTGCGCACGGTTGCACGGCGGGCGCGTAATTTGAAAAGTAAAGGAAAGTCGTTATTTAAGGAGTGCTCGCATGTAACCAGTTTAGAAACTCGAAACGGAAGTGTAAAACAATAAAAGCGAAAAAAGTTTAAGAGAAAGCGCAAAATGTCAGTTGTACATGTATTTCCCTTTTCTAAAGAGAAGCCTACGCGCGTGTTTGCAATAAAATTGGGCACAAAACATAGGCCACCCCCTTAAACCGCCTTAAAAGCAGCCGCTTGAAACAAAAAGCATGTCGTCTTGACTTTGCAACACGGCGAAATAAAAATTACGTGATTTGCATAATTTTTCACCCGCTGCTGTGCGCATTAATTTGAGTAATGCCTCTTACATTTCAGCATCACATTCACCATGCAACACTTTCTTTTTCCTTTTGCCGCAGCACTTAATCTGGCTTTTAGAATTCCATACCTGAAACGTCCGCAAATGCCCCGTATTACTTGAGTTTACATTCAATCAATTCCCAGCACAAGGAATGCAAATAAGCAAACACATTTCAATAAAGTGGCCGCTCAATAAGGAATACAAAAGCTGAATATTTTTTTCAATTATGTCCTGTGCCCGCAATGAAAAATGTCAGCGGAAGTGGCCGAACTTTCCGAATGACACAATCCATTAACGCAGACACTACACTGCACAAAAAGGTTGCAATAACTAGATTTACTGCTACGAAAATGGGGTAAGTAACGGATTGAGTAATAAAAAATAAAATAACTAATAAAGTAAATGGCAACTTTCGCACAATCAAATCTGAAAATATTTAAATTTATTTAATATTTGTTCTGAAGCATCCTGAACCATTTGCCAGTAAGTAATAATAAATAAATAAATCGCCTGTAAAATGATGGGAATAGTAACCAAATCCCTCGCTTTTAGAATCTTGAGGCATAGTGCGTTTTTTATGTTGGACGAAATCACCCTTTCAAGATGAAATTCCCTCGGGCTACATATGTAAGTATGCTACAATGATTTCTCCATGTACATACGTATATGCCCACAAGGAAGTATGTGTCTGTCTGGGACGTAATGCTGTTGCTTTTCGGCATGATTTACGTCGACAATTATCGCAACAAGCCGTGCTCCGGGATCTACTTGACATTAACATCCTTTTACCGGCTAGGACCTTGCACCTCCTGGTCCTCTCCCCGTCCACGTCCTCGTACTCATAACGCCCCTTGGACCGAATCGCTTATGTTGCCGGATGGCAAGGACACGGATGCTAAGGGGACTCCTAGGAAATCCTAGGAAAGAGATAAATTTAGCGGCCAGCAGTCTGTGGCAGTGATAAAAAAGCACGGCCATGTCAGCACAACACAATCCAACTCCCGGCGGCGTCACGCAGTGATTAATTATGCATGAAAGACAAACAAGCAGCATATGCTCCTTGGCAAGGCTTATGCCTACATACATATATGTTCCTGAACCCATCAAGGATTTGAGCCCACTAGCGCCCACCTAGGCACATTAAAGTGCACATTAAATGGCACATCAAATAATAAGCAAATAAAAAAGTATATTCCAATTGTGGCAATAAGCATGACAAAATCATTATAAAGCGCATTTGGGATCATATTTAAACATTTAATTATGTGTTGAGTGCTTTTAAGCAGCCATATTTCTTCCACCTGTTTCACGGCAATTACAAAAGGATGTCGGCAGCACAACCAATGTTCAGTTACCTAATAAAAAGGCAATCACTTCGGACAAAAAACCCATTCTAATTAAATATTTAATGAATTAAATATTTACGTGACATGGGTGCTACATGCATATACTCGTACGATTGCCTTTGTAAATAACTATTTCTTTCCAAAGGGAATGATTTCTGAAGAGCGTAGACGAAATCTAATCGTGCTATTTGATGTGTTGCACAGCTTAATTTAATGAGTTCCCCCTTCTTCAATTTCCCCCCCGCCAAGCAGATGCTTTCAATTTTCCATCTACGCTAACAACCTGTAGTCAGCACTCGAATTGCGAAGGAAAGGTAATTAAAAAAAGTCGTTTATTTAGGGCAAATATTAGATCAATTGGCATCTCCATGACACTTGTGTATAATGTACATATGTATAAAAAAGAAGACCCCCAATTACATACGTACATATGTAGCAGCGAGTGGAAAGTTTATTAACTGATAGGACAGGAGGAGGAGGAGAGAAACTTTTAACATAAAAATTAACTTTTCCACAATGGGATTTCCACCTGGCAGCTGAGAGGCAGCCGATCCATCAATATGGGCACGTATCTGACATGCCAGTAAATCTAATTTGCACACGCACATCGAATTGGGCAGACACACAAATCCACATATAAATATATAAGTGTATATATTAGCTTTAAAAATGTGCTTTAATTCGAAAGAAATTTCTTGTTCTTGCCAGAAACCGAATTATGTTGCATTAACTTTGTTGCAGTGTACTCGTATCTCAATCGGTTGCATGCGTTTGTGCCAAATGAAAGATGTTAAAAGCTGGCGTGGGAAGGAAAAGCTACTGCAAATTAATAACGCAAAAGTGGATTTCCTAATTAGGTTATCATGGCAACGTACTAGCCAAGAAATTTGATGCGCACATGAAATTGGGGTGTCGCTTGGTTTCTATGGCCGAGAAGAATTATTTTGTTTAAGGAATTTCCGAGCTGCACGCTAATGGCTCTCATAATTAATAATACATTTATCTCATTGTGATGCTGCAGATTACATCGCTGTCGTGTTTTCACACCAACGCTGGGGAGTTTAGCTAATCCGTTCGCATATTACGCATACGCAGCGTGTGGCCGCCTTGGGAAATGCAAACAATGTGGAATTATAAGCGGGTGTGCCATCAGTGTAGCCATCACTTCTGGGCAGCAGCATTTGTATATCCCGTGGGAGGAAGTCCACGAAGAAAAATACTTATTTATTAACATATAATTTAAAATGGCCGGAGGGGAGGCGTGTTTACGCTGAGCACTTATCCATTTTCACTCGCTTGCCATGCTTTTCTCGCTTTGCTCGCTCTTCTAACTTTTCTCGCTTTTCTCGCCTCTTTCCCCAGTTTCAAGCACACGAAGCTAATATGCTAATATACAACCATGAATAGGGAGCCGCAGTGGGAGTCTGATTTGCGCACGACCCAAATAAAGCGCCTAGAAGTGCAGATAAAAAAGCGCGCAAATACACAAAAAATACAAATATGAATATGTCTAAGTAGCGGCTCAGGGCTATTATTATTAATATGAACTCGCACTCGTTCGATGCCATAGATCACGATTATTTGCGGGTCGGACAGGCCAATAAATAGGGCGATAAGAGGCTTTACGGGTGCCTCATTAGCCGCCACCCATACAACACCCTTACACCCATACAAAAGGTACACATTTCCGTGAACAATTTGCGATTGTCGGGCGGAGGCCTCCATTTCCTCCGGCCAGACACGGATTTATCAGAGCACATGTGTATCTAGAAACGTTCCTTTGACAGTCTTGTCGAAAGGACACGTGTGCTCCTTAACATTATACGTCTGTACTAGGAGATACACGTCTTCAACTGATTGCCGAACTTTGAGGCTAAGGCACAATTTCACCTCCTCGTTCTGTTTAAATTCCAAATCCAATCAATTTCCATAGACATTGGCGGCGCGTCTGCCCAAAGAATTTTGCATACAATTTGCGGCAATTTATTTTTTTGTTAATTTGCCGCCATGCTAAGAAGGAATTCCCAAGCTCAAGTAATTTATGAAACGAACAAAATACCGACAAATTTTACTTTCGATTGGCCTGCGGCCAAGCGGCAAATTAGGCGAACCGGACCGGTTTGTTTGTATAAATCAACACCTAAAAGCCGCTGCCAACTGCCAAATGATTCCGAACGACAAATAACCAAACGATTCTCATATTTGTCTCTTTCATGTGGCCGGCATAATTTGAAGGCAGTTGGAAAAGCCCAAACCATCTGAGGCACAACAAATAGAATAAAAGATCACAAAGCAAAACATAAACAGAGAATTTTTAGCCGCACATTCGTACAATGAACTGTCATATGCAAAATATTTTCGTTACGGCAAAAATATTCACAAGAGCGCGTCAAATTCTTCATACTTTTGTGTATGGAACATTCAATACCTATTCCTTTTATAAGAACAGAAAACGGTTTATTTTGATTGCTGGGTAAAATAATATGTTCACGCAGTAAAGGCTAGGAAACGAAATAATTTCAATGGTATTCTTACAATCTATTTATGGATGATAAAGTAACTCAAGTGGAATACCATGAATTTCATATCTTTTAATTTGATTGGGCCCCCTTATTGAAATTCAAAATTTTAAGTTCATAAGCGCAACCTTTAGCCAAACTATTAGCATTCAAAAAGATTATACATTTGCATTAACTGTTTGAAAAGTATTTTGCATTGTTATGCTTTCCTGCAAGGTGTTCAAAATTCCCGACTCGAATCGTTTGTTCTTTCCGAAACTTGTTTTCCGTCTTCGAGTGCGGACATTCCCCGTATTAAGTATCGCCAGAGAAATTCGTTGGCAGCCAAATCAAAACAAGAAATCCAATTTCCAAACAGCTGCTTCAAAACAAGAAGCTCATCTAAAAATCGCGATGCTGGCTTTCTTTCATCCCGGTTTCGGCGAGTATAAATAGCTGCGACCGCAGCTATTTCAATTAGATTACCATCCAACCTCCAGAATACCAAACCAAAGCCCCAGAATGTCGAGAATCCTTGTCGCCGCCATCGCCTTCGTTGCCATCTGTCTGGTCCTTGTCAGCGCCGCCCCCGCTCCTGCCCCGCCCACTCAGATTCTGGACGCCCGGACGGCCATCGAGAAGATAATCGGTGAGTTGGCCCAATAGTTTCCGTGAACTGTAACCGGACTAACCCCGTGTTTTCTATGTTTTTTCAGCCGCATACAACCGGATTCCGGGTCCCTCAGTGGTTCACCCCTGGGAGGTGGCCACTTTGATTGACCCCAACACTTTTGTGGCCCACTTCTGAAGTCCCAGCAACTCCAACTCTACCTGACTACCTTAACTAACTAAATGCCCAAATAAAAGCCATACGAAAAATAAGTTAAGCGAAAACCGTATTCTATGATTTAAATTCTGGTTATTTCTTTAACTGGCTTTTGAGGTGTTCTTCTGCATATCCCACATCAAATTTCACACCAATTAAACAACATTTTTGTTGGTTGAACGAAACAAAATACTTTCCCTAACAAAGTTTTTTGCTTGGCAGGGATCTTTTCTAATGCAATCATAAGTTCAGCAGTAAGTTTTTTCATTAAAAATGCAACAGGAATACGGTCAAATGAACTTTTGTTAAACTTTAAAGTGTTTCTCTATCTTATAAACTCTTTAATGGTCTTTTGAGTATTTGAATCAACATTACTGAGCTACCGACTAAAAGTGAATTTTGCTGATGACCACAGAGTTTGAGTTCTGTTCTTATTTCGACTTCTTTAGGCTGCAACAATTATAAATTTATAATATATATTTTCTTGATCCTGACACAAGGTGCGTCGATCTGCTCGTGTCCATTTGTCCGTTCGTCTATCCGTCCGTATGAACCTCGATATCTCGGAAAGTAAAAAGGCTATAAATTTATAATCTCCCATTTCTATTATATTTCCACTAGCTGAACAACGGGTATCTGATATTCGAGGAACTAGACCCAGCGTTCTCTCTTGTTTGTTTTAGTTTCGGTCGGAAGGGGATTTCCGTCTCGAAGTGCACAAAAGTTTGCCGCATTTTTGGTGGCAGATGCAGAGCTTAACTAAAGTTGTGTAACTCAACTAAAGTAAAGTCTCTTTAGCCCTGCGACTTATCGTGTTGCAGAAGTTTTTTGGTCATTCGCCTTTTCCCCGCAATTGGCTACAAGGACAATTTGATAACAAGTGGATTACCAAGTCATAGGACAAAGTTATCGCTCCCAGCTGAATCTCAATCCGATGCACAAGATGCCTCTGATGCCACAGATGCCCCAGATGCCAAAGATGCCCAAGTGTTTGCTCAGCCCTCGATTCTCGATTCGGGGAAAAATGCTTCTGTTCTTGGTGGAGCACTTGGGCGAGATGCAATATTGTTATCTGGCGATAGGCCCCACCATCGATCCGCGGGCTTAAAGTCAATGCCAATGTCAACGGCAAGGTTAAAGCCCTGCTGATATTACATATTTGCGTAGCCTCGTCATAAATGCATTTCAGATAACTGCACCGGGGAAATGAAAATCGTCCTAGCCCGGAACACTCCAAACCTAGCCAAGTGAAATAAATTGCCGGTCCGGGTCGTAAAAGCGTGCTCATATCGTTGGATATGGACCGTGCTTATCCCACACGCTACCGCACTTTTTTTATCGCCTACACGTTTGACGTAAGCGAATGAATAATTTGTCAGGACTTTAACCAGGAAAATCGTAGCCTAAACTTAGGTCAGCCAAATCAAGCCAAATTTAAGGTTTCTGCCTCAATAAATCGTCGGGTGACAACTTTCACTCCCAACACATTTGGTTCATTTTCCTGCAATGCTTTAATATTGCCAAGTAAAAGTTAAAGGCACAAATTTGTAGTTATAATGACTTTGGCCTCACTTCAGGGCTCGTTAGCCAAAGTTAAAAGTGGGCTAAGGGTTGTTGGCTATCGTGAATCTCACCAGCAATAAATTAAAGCGCTTACAAGTAGATGCAATAATTAATTATCCCAGAAAGGGATTAATTTTGCATTTCAGGGAATCGAAGGGGTTAAAAGCGATTTTAGCTTGTGGCGATTTCTAAGCGATGATATTGGCACTTTCTTGTTAATTACCAAACAAAAATAAAATGGAAAAAAAAAATTAAATGTTAATTTAAAATGTATTATGTTGCAGTAGGCAAAAAGTAATTATCTCAAAAAGAGATTATTTTACATACAGAAAGCCAAATTAGAAGCGATTTTAGCTTTTGGCGATTTCCATGCGGTGATGCTGGCCAATTATTATATTTATTTTTTCAAATGTTAATTTAAGATTTATTAAATAACAGAATGAAAATGTAATTATACCAGAAAGGGATTAAGGGATTTTCACTTGTTCAATTTTCTAAGCGGTGGCGTTGGCATATTATTATATTCCTTATTGCCAAACAACATTTGAACGACAAACATATATTGAATGTTTATTATTTCTACTATTGTACACTGTATGCCTATATTGCACTGAGCAACAGGATGGGTATCAGCCATGGCTGCATAGAAATTCCTATAGAATATACTAACGGCATCCTTGTTGCAGTATTAAAGTCGAGGGAAAAAATATATTACGTAACATTGACCATTTTATAATGCTCTTATCAAAATCAATAAAATCCAGGAAGCACGCAACTTTGACGCACCTCAAATATTGATCATTCGTTACTCCGTTTTATTTTATTCTCTTTTTAGTCAACGAATAACTGCTCTTTCATAAGGATATAATGATGGTCTACGTCGCTTTCAAAGCTTGCATCGCAATATTTAGTGAAACATGAGTAAGCCGTTCGAACTGCAAACGATTGGGATTTAATACAGAGACACTTTAATTTAGCGAAAAGCTCCTACTAAAAACTTTTCAAACAACATTTTAACCAAACTCAAAAAAATTATAAGTACCCATTGGGTTTGGGAAATATTTCTCTATTTAAAAGACACATGTTTCAAAAGGTTTCAACCACATGCAAAATGCAATTCGTAAAATTTTTCCCTAGAAAGCAAGACAACTAGGAACACATTAGCTTACGGGTTCTGATTGGAGTAGAGTTTGTTTCACCACAGTTCTAACAACAGTGAAGTAAAACTAATATTGAAATAAAGAGAGTGATGTAATCGAATTTTTAGACTATCAGCTGTGGGAGTGCTGCCAAACACTACCGATAGAAATTGCCAGTAAAATTTAAATATAAAAAAAGAACAACTTGGAATTGTGGTCGTGACAGCTTTTTGCGGTTTGTGCATTTCGCAAGCCAAATAATAGAACACAAATATAACAAACATTTTTAGAACTCTGGTCGTGACAGTTTTTTGTGGAACCTCTAGAGTCAATTGTCTTTTGAAGAAAATATACACTTTATCGAGTCACAAATGCTTTTATCTACCTGGTACACTCTTTTTAACGAACCCTTACCTACAAGTAAACATTTCCATGTTTTCAATTTGCAAGCACGAAACATTAGCTTTCCTTGCTGTACCACAAAACGCTGTACCACAAAATGCTGTACCACAAAAGGATGGTTCCCTTTCAATGAATTTTTAGGATGCACTATGAGTAAAGTCTGCACGAAGCAGAAACCAAATCCTCGTTCAAGATTAAAATCAATGCAGACACATAACCACTTAGTTGGTACAAAAAGTAAAAGTTATAATATTGTTTTCGGTTTGATTTCCATTTAGTATAAGGAAAAACTTATTGAAGTTTAAAATTTAGATTTTACAATATAAGTTGTATACCTATTACTCGTAGAGTAATCCGGTCTAAAAGGCATAGCATGGTCAATGGTGCCACTCTCACAAGATTATTGACTATCTTGGCATATACAAAAGTAACTATGTGTAAGACTTAACATCAAGGCATCGGACTAGAAATTTGGATATGCAGAGTGCAAATTCTATTATTAATTACAAAATGATAAGCAACTCATTTCATAGCCTCTACATGCAGCTGGGGCACCACATATAATATATGAATAGGCGCTTGACTAAAGTACAGTAAAGTACATAGCTCTTGGGCAAGAAATAACCTTTTAAATTACATGTACATGTGGTGTCCAGTTTCACTTTGACATATATTGAAAGTTAGAAACGTCTCCAATACAACCGCAGCACTAATTATTCCTTAATTGGTAGATAGTTTCTAGTTCCGCCTCGACAGTTTTATTGGCAAACCCTAGCAATTAATTTGTTTGCGTGGTCGCCTAGGTTTTTTATGTCCCTGACAATGGCATTTTACGAGCTCTTTTACGACTGCCTCGCTGCCAGCATCTTGGACAGCTGTTGAGCTGCCAAAACAAAGTTTATCTCGATCAGGAATTCCCAGTGGAATGCAGAAAACTGGGTGGCAAACTCAACGAAGCCAGACCCAATCAATTGACGAAGACGGAGAAAGATTTCTAGCATGAGCCAGTCGCATAAATTTGTTAACCGCTTTTAAACTACACCGATTCGCATAGATTTGCATTGCAAATTAGGCCCCCAAGGCCCCTTAGCCCCAAAACCCAGCTTTAGTCCGTATAAATAGTCCGTGACTTACCTGCCATTATCCAAGCCACTCCTAATCTCGCCCACCATCTAACCGAACGGCTTTAATTATGCAAATAAATGGCGCCACGAGAAGCTGCTAAAATAAGGAGACAAATAAACAAATAACATTTTTAGAAATCTGATAAGTATCAATTTCGGACGACAAGTTAATAAAATTAAGTGAAGCCTTGTCAAAGGAACGCTCGACCAAAGAATACCTAATAAAGGCATTTTACCAAAGGTATTCTTTATTAAATTAAAAAAAAACATCTGCGCAGCCAATTATATTTATTAAAAGAAACTCTTCCTCATTTAAGCCTGAAGGGTAGAGCAAATGTGCAAAATACATTAGACTACACCAATCTGATATCTGAGCAGGGGATGCACGTGCTTTCACTCAAATTCAATCCATATGGTGGGATATCAATTACCGTCAGACATTTACCATCAGTCAATGACTCCGTTTGCTTTTCCAACAGGTTCACTGGGACTTTGCACACAGACACTTTATCAATATTGTTAGCCGGATGGCAAGTTTAAACAATAAAGCCAAAATAATTTGTTGGTATTACTTTGAGCTGTTTGCTTATGGAATATGTGATTATTCATTAACGTAAAATCCATTAAGTAGTTACCTGGTTGTTTGCAGATTGAATGTAAAACAAACATGTCAGATAATTGTATTATTTAATTTTGCAAACGAGCTTAATGCGAATTCCACATAAAATATTAATCACGCATTTATGCAATAAAAGCAGTGACATACAAATGTCTGAAAGTCAATGAGCGGAAAAAAGGGGACCCGAAATGTATGCTACATAAATGGGCTTTGCATAAAATCCTTTCGCACCATCACACGCATTTAAAGGTTTAATCAACCCTACACACGCGCTGGCGGCCAAATGATTTTTACGGGATAAGCAGGTGATAAGGTGTACGAGTATCGAATAAATAAAATTGAAGCAAACTTTTGTTCGTCTTGGATAATGGAAAAGTTGGTGGAAAGCTCTTAAGGTAAGCAGATTGGCAGGCATGTGCGTGTATTGATGGGCATAACGAGTCCCACTGCGAGAAATGAGGAAAGATGCTTTGGCTGAGGACACGCAACGTTAACCTCGATGATGGGTGACAGTTTTCCGGCAATTGAGGCGCATCTCGGCCAAAATATGCCTGCGTGGGCTTACCCATCAAAATTGATGGCTCACGGAGCCCAGTAACTTATAAACATAAACGAAACTGATGCCTACTCGACAATGAGTCCTTTGTTCGTCGGCGCAACGACCGTAAAGGACCGGCTAATAAAGGCAAAATCAAATAACAATCATTGCAATTACACTAGGGACATGTACGGAGCAACATAAACCAAATCTGAACCGACCTGAACCCGTCTGAAAATGTCGAGCCAACAGTATTAGCCTAAGTCGAAGGCACTCTCCATTCATTTGGAAATCCAAGAAAAGGCAACTGTTGCCTGGGTCAAGGAACTGCGAGTGAATTTTTATTAAATTCCATATGAATGTATTCTCGGCCAGGGTTGGATGACTTGTCTGCCAAATTCGTTGTTGTATCCCCACCATTTGCATACGATTTAATCGCCTGCCAAAGACAAGGCACAGTTGAAAATATTGTGAATAATCCGTAGCAGATCGAAACAAATACGTCAGTTTTCATTATAAATTGAGGTAGAGCACATTCCATGTGCTGAAATTTGCTTATAGGTTTTTTTTTAACCATTTGGGTTACCCCGACTATGAGATACGCGTATTTTCCACTCCCTACGCGGGAGATTGCATATAAGTTTCACTAGCGTCGGTAAAATAATTGCTGTTAAAAGTTAACTTTCAGATTTTATCGCCATGAATGTTCGTGAGCTTTAGTTTTTAGGTATAGAGGTATTATCTTGATAAATAAACTGTAATTTAAAAATTGAATTTGCTTTTGCTTATCAGTGATAGATATAGTGTGTGGGAAAATTTCTGGAATCTCTAAACTGGAATCTGCGATATTTGCTTTCATACGGACGGACAGATATACGGACAAATAATTTATAAGGAAATGGTTCCCTTAAGCTGTTACCTTTTTATTAATTAATTAATCTGGTCTACCCTTTTACTGCACGACTAACAGGTGTATACCTCAGCTTCTTTTCCTCTGGTTTTACCCATAAATTATTAAATTCCTTAAGAATAAGAAATTTCCACGTAACATTTTCGACATCATTATTGATACGAACATTTGTGGTTGTCATTGTACATAATCGTTGTCATTGTTGAAATAAATAAATGATGAACACATGTTATATAATGATATTTCTTTGAATTATGCAGAGATCATAAGAATTTGATAAGGATTGAAGTCTCAATTTAAAGCACACTTGAAGCCGCGAACTGAGAGGGATATCGCAGAGAAACTGCAAGCGAAAAAGGCGTTCAACCAGTTCAATGCTTTTTGTTCTGACTTTATTTAAGCTATAAAAACACACGCGAAATAGTCTATCATAAATCAAATGAGCTTCCCTTTTTTGGAGGGTCGCTAAAACAGTGGGATTCGACATCCTGTCGACACCTGTCAAAGAACGTGTTCGTCCATCCTGGACACCAATTAATCATAAGGGTATAGATCTTATATATATACACATATGTATATATACCTGATATATAACGCTTATGGGAGTGTCCACTCGATTGAACAGAAAGTTTCCAAGGAGCGTCCATTCTGTTTGCGCTTTTCATAATCTATTTGACAGCAATCTGGAAAATAGCGTTGCAGGTCATTCAAGAGCAGCTTGGGTTACTTGTGCAACCCGAGAGCCAATACTTTTAGATATCCTGGTGGTCACCAATTGAAACCACCAACATTTATTGCGCAACTCGCTCGACAGTAGAGTAGATAAATCTGATACGCCCATTTCTCGGTCAACCCACGGCATTTGGCGGTTTTTGTATCTGGCACATGACAGCCGAGTTATGGCTGTACGCAATTCAGATTTATGTTTGATTACATAAGCATCTTGGCCATTGCGTCTTTTCATCTAGAATCTTTTTCTTCATTTTACTCCCGCTCGCCACATCCTGCGAAAAGTAATTTAAATGGCGACGCCATGCTGAAAGTGATTTACCTCCTGTGAATTGCTCATCTTGTCAATTCGAGTTGCCGGCTAAATGCTTTTATTGGTTTTTACACTTTGACTGATTAAAATGCTGATTTGCATTTGCTGATTAATGTTGCTGATCGAAAGTAACCCTCTACGCAGCGAAGTTCAAACGCTCTCTTAAGTTTATTTGATTCAATGTTAACCTGGCGGGGACACAGAGAAAACACCTTTAAGATTCAGAGGTGAAATTAAATTACAATTTTTCTTTGCTGAAAAAGTCGTAGATGGGTGATTTATTAGAATTATTATTTGCATATGAGTACTTAACAATCGGTTCTATGCTTTAATCGATTACACAGGATGTAATCCGTCAAGCGAACAACAAAAGACTGCTTACTGCAAAGTCACGATTAAATTATAGGTGTTTTCAAGGATACGCCATAAATAACAAGGCTGCTTAGAAAAGCCAGCTCGTTGTTTAAGAATTGCGTGTTAGTCCCTTGATAGCCTTATCCTTGTCGAATGGCCCTGCTTTTGCCGATTCATCCAGCTCCGATCATTAATTGCGCCTTAATTTTTGAAAAATAACATTGTCCTGAATGGCATGTCTTCAATGAGTTTCTGGAAAATGCAGCATGTCAAGTGGAAATTACTCACTAATGTACATCTGGATGGCCCATGAAAGTTAATCAACTGCATTGGGGCTTGCAATATATTCAAGGCAAAGACGATTAAACTTGCACAGGCTAATTAAACTGTATCATATAAATCAGGCGGTAAATTGAGTTTGTCTGCTCGCTGCTCGCTGTAAGCTGGCTGTTTTTCGAGATGGCATCATAACATTTTGGGTTATTAGGAGCACAATCGAAGCCAGATGTGCTTTGGCTTTAAGCCAGGACTTTAAGGGAATTCACAAAACGCATAACCCACTTTGTCTGTCTTCCACAAAAAATTATGCAAACGATGCAGGAGCAGGGGTTGGTCCTTGGCACCGGAAAAGTTGCCAACATTTCTGTTTACAATCCCCCACCAGCACCCCCATATCATCATCACGAACTTCGACGGTACTTAACGCTTTGCGATGTTATTTTGTTTCATTTCATTATGTTCAAGTGTTCACTCCGTGCGCTTTTCTGCGGCTTAATGCGGATTTTCGACCTCGTCTTCTTTTCAATCTACGGCGCAGCTCAACATAAATAGAAGCAGTCTTTTTGCTAAGCAAACATGTTCAAAACCACAATCCTGGCAGTCTCGTTAATACATCAGCTTTTTCTCAAGATACACCTGCCGGCTAACAGGGTAAAAAGCCAAAAAGAATGCCGGAATGGGAGAGGATTTGCATAAAATGTTGCTAAGCCCCGCATATAAAACCGATGAAAAGGCTTTTAAATAGTGGGAGTTCCATAATGAACAGTGCAACATTTTTGGAGGTTTTAAGTGTATGAAAAACATTAACCAGCAAATAAAAAATTTAATGGGTTTCCACAAAAGCCAGATAATTTCGCAGAATTTTATTGGAAAGTAGAAAATACTTATAGTACTCTTAAGCAAGTCGCAAAATGCATAGTTCATGGTTTTATATGTTTACATATTTAAATGTTCTTTGTAATGATTAAGTCCATAACTTTTTGTAATTAAACGTGAAACTCAAATATCTAAATTTAAAAGAGCTTTGGAAATAAAACCGCTACAATTTGAATTTTACCAAAAATCCTTAATTCAATTATATGATTTCCTATAAATACCCACATATTTTTGTTAGTTTGTACTTATGCACTTGCATTATTAAACTCACCAACAGCTTCAGCAATTAATTTATGTTTTTATTGCCCAAACGGAAATCCAGCCAAGCAGAAATGAAGATCGAGCTGAAATTTCCTAAATATACTATTAGTGTGTGGATATTCGTGCAAAACGTGAACGTGAAACAAAACTACATTGAACGAGAATATTTATAAATTTGTTTACAATTGCTCTATGAAAATATTGAAACGGGGCAGCCAACGAGGAATTTCCAACAGTTACCCCATGAAATATATTTCTCATTTTCTTCTCTTATTTAACACTTGTACGGGCAATCACTTGATATGCGAAAAACCATATTTATTTATTTATTTATTTGGCATGCCATTTCCCTTGGGCTGTCAAAGCGCGGGGCAGTATTTCAATCACTTAAAACTCATCCAGCCAGATCGGCATCAGACACGATATAAGTGAGTATGAATGAGAGGTTTTTTTTATCCATAAATAAAAATATCTATCTGCCTTCCTACCAATTTAAAAAGAACTGAATTCCCACCGTACGCCACGAGAGCCAAAATAATACTGACGGCAAATTGTTGTGTTTTTCAAAAATACAAATTCTTAAACAAACTTGCGCCACGTGCTGACGCAAAACTTTGCCGATTTGAGTTCGGGGGCGTATAACAAATTGCCGAGTGGCAACTTTAGCACCAGCAACATTATGGTCCATTTTGGTGGAACACTTGAATTTCCCTAATTAATTGCTCAGGGTACAGATTTTGTTAAGTTATAATGACTCTGAGCAAAGTTCAAAACACTTCAACGAAAGTCAAAAGTTGGCCGCAGGAAAACAGTTCGTTTCGGTCTCTTGTATGTTGGCTCTGAGCAGTTGATAAAAGCGTTTAAAAATAGATGCAACAAATAAATCTCCAACTCATTGGCAATTTATCCCATTAGGAATTCGGGTCTCTTTTTCCAACCAAAAGCTGCTTTTAATTTTTTAATCCCTAAACGTGGTATCACATCAGTAATTCGTTTTAAAAAGTTGCTACCTTGCGATGGAATACGAACTGCAACTTGTCTGAACACATTTAGTTCAATAAGTTACACTGGACGCTTTAATCGATGATTAAAATCAGCCCGTTTCACATGGCTATAATAAAATACCTTTAACCATGTCGACATTACACCGTTGAGGGCTGTTTGGAGTAAAACAAGGTTATCTCGATGCAAATAACCAACTGACCATTCAGGGTGTGACAACTGGCTGGCAGCGAATGTAGGTTATCTAGATTAAAAGCGATGTACGCAGTTGAGTGCCTCGACTATCAGATACCTACCTTTTGAACCAAAAATACCTTCGGTCCATACCAAACTATTATTACCTAGACTCGTAAAAACAAATGGCCATTGCGTTTTGCAGTATGCAGCTTATATGGAATTTGAAATCCTTACGGAAATGCGGACATAATCATCTATCCACATTTAACGCATATAATGTTGTATAGCAAACACTGATTAAAAGTTATTGTGGGTTTGGCCATTGGCAGCCATAAGGGACTTTAAAAAAGAATAGGATGCACTCATCTGACTTTAATTAGCTGTCATTATTACATTTTCCGCTTAGACTGAGAAACAAAAGTACACATAATTTAAAGATAAAACGCAGTAAATTTTCCATTGATTAAAATTTAGGTAACTGGTTAATAGGGTAAAATACCATACCATTAAAATGTGCTAAGTAAGCCAAAAATAGGCCAACATCAAACGTATTCAGCAAATAGGAACATTTCACAAAACCATCACTTGTTAGGACCAAAAATGGGAAAAGCAATGTTCTGTTTTAATTAGTTTTTACGAACCAACGTTATGGGTATGAATGCTGGCAAATGCTGTCCACAGCATAAAGCATATTCTCTGTCAAATTGTTTTTACATAGTTTTCTGCATACCTAAACTTTTGTTTCTTCATGGTTTATTTATTTATTAGTGTTGGCCACTTTACCATGTAATTTGGACTCTTTTCAAACTTTTTGTACCACCCGAGGTGACAACTAGCGATTTGAAGCAACCATTTTTACTACACCTACCCGTTTGGATGTAAATGGAATCACTGAAAAAACCCCAACCTTTATATTGTTTAGTTTTGATATATCATTTTACAAAAATCGCTCATTAATCATAGAAATATCTAATATCTAAAGAAACGAGCCAGTCACGGGAATATACGATACATCCCTTACCGGAAATGTATGGCATTTATACTTTCCTAGATCTCGACGCTCTTACGGACGGACAGATGGATGGAGATGGCCAGTTCTGTTTCAGTGCTTTTGATCCATAATATATATACTTTATAGGAGATCAAATCTAATCTCTATAATCAAAACATAAGAACTTTCAGTATTGATGCCTTGTTAAAATAAGAATAGTATGTTATAAGTAAAAAGTTTATTTTGACTAAATAATTACTTATTTAATAATTTCCAGATTTAAGAAAATTTACTTATTAACATTTTGTGAGCAGTGGAAGTGAAATTAAATTCCCAGAAATGAAGAAAATTCCTTATGGTTTCACTTAACAGCAACTCCCCGAACAATGTAAAAACTTTGTTTTGTTGGGGGAAAAATTCCCCTGCCACTGGGAAATCATCTTAATTGTAAATAGTTCCCAGCCGTGAGGTGCAACAAGCATTTCTCAGCCGCTTTCCATAGGCAAATTTTCCAAATTTGTGCATAAGCTCTGGCCATTTATCTTCATTGAAAGGCAACCCAGGATTCTGCCAAATGGTTCCTTTTCAATTAGAATAGAACCGATGGGGGAGCAGGAGCCAGAACGTAAGGCAATATGCACAGTACACTTAAACATAAATCAAACTGCCCCCAAAAAAGAGGTCCTGACATTCGAAGAAAGCTCATCTCTCCTGCAGACATGGAAACGTCGTTTCAGGTTCGTTAGGTGCTAGACAAACGACTTGTTGGCCTGAACACACTTAACAAATGCAGAAATTGATGGCCTATTGTTTCAAAAGAAAAGTTACTTCGAATCGGGAAAACTTTGCGTCAGAAAAGAAACTTTTTGAACACGATCTCCGGGAACTAAAGTAAGTAATGGTTTTGTCCGTGCTGAAAAGTACACGTTTAATACTTGTACACATGAGCAAAGTAAAAACGGAATAAGTGTATATTAGCACCAATAAGAAGTAAAATAAAGCATGCTCAAACCTTTTCCATATTAAAGCACAAAGGAAGTGTTAAGCAGCCATATGATATCATGTTGTGTTTTAATAGATACAAATCATTTTATTACCATCAAAAAATAAAGTGATACTTTTAAAGGACAAGGACAGTGTCTGCATATACCAGCAGGAGTCCTTTCCCACACATTTTCACTTTACGGTTCTCACTGTTTGCGTCCTTTCAGCTTAAAATTTCACATTTCCGTCACGTTGCTCCTAATGCCACCCGAAAACGTATCCAACTACACGGTCGTAAAAAGGAAAGCAAATGTTCGGCTCAAATGAAGTGATGCAAACTATGAAACCAGCGGCGGAATTATGGAGAGGAGCGGTCTGATCTGGTCTGACCTAAGTGAACCTCTTTGTTTGGTCGGGTTTTGAGTAATGCCACGATGACAGCCATTCAATGTGATTTGGGTCTGGAAAACTTTCAACGCTCACACTGCGTATACGCATTGAAACCGACAAATGGCATTGGCCCTAATTTGAGGGGGATTTTTCCAACGAGTGGAATGCTATGAAGGGACGGGCCAAGCTGAAAAGTCAATTCAGTGAGATGCGGAAAATAAGCCAATTGACGAGGGCGAATTCAAGTTTTTATCATTTAATATTTGCGCTGACTAATGACCATTCGGTAATGTCCTTTTTGTGGGCAGGCAAACACTTGACTTGGCATCTTTCCCTTCAACTACACCTATTTCTAATGAATCTGGCATTTGAGGAAAGGCGATTCGGCAGTAGAAATCCCCCTCGACATAAAGTACAATTATCAATGCCCACTGGCCCCATTAGACAATTTATAGGAAAACTTCAGACGGCTAGACGTTCAATGCTAATGAATGCCAGCACGCACCAATAAAACAGCAAATATTCATTGGGGAAAAAACAGCACAACAATTGAATAAAGTGAAAACGGCCAGTAAAACAACAAGCAAACGCGATATAAAGTTCAAAAGCCAACTCCTGAGGCCCTTTGCCAAAAGGTGAGCACCCAAAATGGACAATAAATAAAATTGCTGGTCTGAAATGGGGTGCTAAAAGAGGGCACTTTTGCGTTTGAATTTTTTAAAAGCTTTGTTGAATTGCGAAGAATGGTTCAATTGATACTCAAGACTAGGAAAAAAACATGTAAATTCAAATAACTAAATTTAAAGAAATTTAAAGTGCTGCATATCGTTCTAACATTTTATGAAAGTAGTTAAATTTAAATAAGAAGTATTCCAGGGGGATAGCTTTAAAGTATATCTTCATAGGCTTATTATCAATTACCCATCCAACTGGAAAATGCACTTATTGTGCCAAACAGGGGGTATTAACAGTTCGAATCATTAATATGCCCAAGCACATTCATTTATTGTTGGCGGATCTTTTGGTTTCTGACTCAGGTAAATTGGCTGGTCCAACAATGCGAAATCTTTCGACATAATCATAAATTAACCTTCAACCTTAAAGCAATCTTAAAAACGGAAAAATATCTGAAGAACAAAATATCGGAACAAAAAATGCCCGGAAAAAGCGCCACACTTTGGTAAAATCTCGTGAGATGTATACACGACTATGTTTTCGTACAGTTTGGGCTTTGGGGATGCCCAGTGGGAAATTGAGTGGTTAGTGGTGGGTGGGTTGGTATTTTCTTATGTACACAGACATCTGCCGAAAGCCTCGAAAATTGTTTATTGTTTACTTTTTGCACTCAACGTCTTGTTGGAAAGCATCCAGTCGTATCAATAATGCGAGAGTGGTAGGAGATGCTAAGTGTTTCTCTGTTTCTCGGAAGAGCAGCGTAGTTATTTATTTAACTGGTACCGGGACAATATCGCCGTTCCCATGCGAAACTGCTTTACATTTTTATGATTTGCTCCACTGCAGCTTTAAATCGAGATGGCGGTCGTCTTGACGGCATTTAATTCTTCATTCATTCAAATAAAGACCAAATAAATACCTTTCCTTTCCTTTCTACTCGATGGCGTCGTCAAGTGGATCGATTACACCAAATCAAAGCAATCCTATTGTGGCGCTTTTCGTTTCATCTTTGGATTAGTTACACTTAAGGAAATGATTCTAAGCAATTTGCTGTTTAAAGCATATTCATTTGCAAGGAATATGCCAGTGTCCAACTCTAAACTTACAGCCATAAATGAGCAAACTTAACGATGAATACTCCCACTTCTCCACCTTTCATTTATGCATTTTCAGTATAAAAGCTTGGATTACTTGATTACTTGTC
The DNA here is from genome assembly GCF_016746365.2 of Drosophila yakuba. NCBI lineage: Eukaryota > Metazoa > Arthropoda > Insecta > Diptera > Drosophilidae > Drosophila > Drosophila yakuba. Next base: position 4,656,522 of record NC_052528.2, on the reverse strand, counting down.
AGTGGCACAATATTTATGCAATGCCATGTTAGTTGCTCCAAAACTGATTACTCACTGCTGTCAATCCTGTAGTCCTGGAAGTTTAGCAGCCCAGCAGGAAGCCCACTAATGAGACAAATCCCTTCGATGGCCTTTGTTCGTTGACGATGGCGATATTTTCGTTGACGGAAACCAATCATTGATCCTGTCGCGACAGTTGAAGTCCTTGTGGCCTGGCTAATTAACTCTGGGCCACTGTCGTCATAAATTGCACCCCTGTCTCCTGTCTCCTGCCCCCTGCCCCGTGTCCCAAAGCTAATGCCCGAATTTAAGGCACATAAATTGGTATTAAGATGGGCAGAATTCTTTGGACTGAATTCTTTGGACAGACTTTTCGGTAAGTAGGAGCAAGAGCGTCATGCAAGCATTACTTATTTAATTTAGACTGTGCCCCTGGTAATTGGCGATAATGAAGTCGCTGGACGGTCAACAGAGCTTCCATCCAGGCCCGGTTTATTATGCAATATTAAAATGCCACATGGCGTGCCGCAAGGCTCGACTTATTAAAAAACATCAGGGAAACACAACAGCGATGTCACCTCATGCTGGTGTCCCAATGTTTTTGAGTGTGCAGTGCCTGGCGCCATTGTGTGTGGCAGAGAGGAATACCATTTCCCAATTCTCTGGTTTTTTGTCAATTTTTCATCTACATTTAATTTATTCTTTTATGTCCCGAGCGTGTTGCTTTGATGTGCCCACAATGGCGGCGCCGCACATTTTTGCACCCGAGATACATAAATACAACTCAAGCATTCCACAAGCGGCAGCCACATGAACTGTGATCCATGTGTTCTATCCTGTCCCGGCTTTGCTTTTGGGGCGGTTTTGAGATGCCTGATGCGGTCGGGCATCAATTTCCTATTGTGGTAGGATTTCCGCCCTCAGATTGATATTTTGTGTTCGCCCGAATTCCCATTTGGCCCAAAGCGTGGTCAAGTATACATTCATCCAGGCCCAACTCAACCCGAGGCATCGCACCCGCACTCCGCAGAAACCCCATTAGTTATGCATATGATCAATTAAATACAGAACATTTAACAGCAGCCATTTTTGTGGTCTGCAACTTCCGGATGTTCGGTTGTGCGACGGCAAATAGTTTGCCCCTATTTACCGAAGCATAAAAGGGCACAGCGAATCAATCAATGTGATAGCAGAAAAAATGCTTGTTTATTGAATAATCCCATTCGCTCCTTGGGGTGTTGAAAAATAATATTTTAAATCAAAAGATTGTGAGGAAAACCACATATCTTTAAATATTAAGTTCAAACTAAACATTTATGAACAACTGCGTATTTTGCCAAGTAATCCTTTCCATAAACGTCATATTCCTTTATGCCAAATACAGAGGTGAAAATTGTCGTCACTAAAATGAATCTGTTATCTATTCAAGAAAATTCCCTGATAAAAAATGTCACAATCCTTTCCCACTTTCCCAAAATTAATTAAAAACATTGCAATGTGTTTCTATTTAAGCAAATAAAACGTATAACTTCGATTGTTACAGAAGAGCCTGAAACAAAATCTCAGCACAATGAAATCATGGAATTGTGTTATATAATATATACAAATTATACGTTTTTACTCCTTTCTTACCCCAGTAAAAACAAGAAAAAAGGCTACGAATAAAACAAATTTGACGTGGAACCTAACCATTTTGTTTACCCACCAAAAAGAATTCGGATACAAAATGCCAGTATGCAAATTAGTGTCATATTTGAAAACAAAGGCAAAAAGTAATTAGTTACATTGAATGGGCAATTATCAATCAATTAAACTGATTCCCAGAAAAAAACTCAAACACCATTTTTCTCGGACCATTTTTCTTTCAAAATAAATGTATAAAAAAACATTTTAATTTTTTCAACAGAAATTCATTCAGACATCCGATTACTGCTTCTTTTGTTCACTTTATGGAAATTAAAATGGATGATATTTAAATTTGGTGATAATTGAACATTATTTTTATGGCACTCACATTTGCGTTTTATTTCCTGTGCTGGTTTAATTGGTTGAAATGGCTCTGTTAAGATTATAGAATATATTCACACTTTTTTTTAAACAATGTCTAGAATTTTTAATAGGCAGTTTGTATTTTTTTTTTTACTTTTGTAGCTTTTTTCAACCGGGTTTCATTAACTCTTCACAAACCGGTCTGTTCGATCCGCACTGTGATCCTTTCACGCGCTCCGTTGTTTTCCGACTGCAAGTGAAATTCCGACGGACAGTGTTCATTTGGCGCCAAAGTTTTCGGAAACCCGAATTTCCCCTCCTTCCAGCTTCCAGTTTCGAACTGCTTTCGCACTGGAACTGGAAGGAAGGCCTTCTAGCCGGCTAATGGCGCCTGCGCCATAGACATCCAATTGTAAACAAAGACCAGCTGTTCGGACATCGTACATATATTCATTTTCATTGACGATGGAACGTACATACAAACATACATAAATAGTATGATAAATTGGGGGGTAGTGGGGTTAACTCGGAACATAAGGATGAGTGATGTGATAAGGGTGAGCACTCGAGCGGCCCTAATAAATATCAATGATTTGTAAAAATTCCTAAAGGAAAAACTACATTTTATTGAAAGTAGTTTGAGCCAAGCATCGCATATCTTCTCCAATATAAATTTAAATTGAAGGGCGGCGGGTGGCAAACGAGGCTCAAGGCCACGCCTTTTACTTGTCACTCTGGCTGCGAATTCTTACAGCTGTCAGCCAAAATCCCATCCACTTGACATCTCCAATGTTCTGCAATGTGTTCTTTTCCACACATATTTTCGCCAGCACTTAATTTCCTTTGAAGCCGCATTATTTCAGCCTTTTGACACCGGGCGTTACGAGGCGTTACGGGGCGTTACGGCTAGAACAGCTTTCGACTGGGCCCACAGTGTCTGTCTGCAATGAATCGGAAACATTAATGGCTGCCTCGCCGCCTTGGAAGGCTTAATGTAGTTCATCGAAAATCTTTAAATATATCAATTTAAGTGTATTACTAGTACTATTATTGGAAAGGAATGAATCAGACGATGTGCATTTATGTACAGTAATTAAATGTGCTTAACAATACTAGACATACATATATATAAATTTATATATATCTTATGATCAAACTTTAACTTGCAACATTTTTCGAGATATTATTTGGAACTCTGAAAGACGCTGAGGATTAGAAAACTTGTATTCTATTTAAAATATTTGTAATTTTTTAAACCAACTTAGCTAACTATTTAGCATAACTAATCGAACCTCTCATCTAAAGACGAACATTTTCAAGATTCCCCCATCAGTTAAATAATTACTATTTTCCAATTTAAGCCATCTTTCCTTTTCTTTTCACTGAATACTGTACATTTTCTTAACCCTTTACTCAAAGTGATTTAAATTTTAAATAAAATACATTTTCACGTATTCTTTTTTGTTTACTTAGTTATGTTTAAATATTTTGTTTTTCACACTTTATATGTAATTCTTCATGATATTTCAATAATAAAACGTCTAAGAACAAATAAAAACATTTTTAAAAAATGTTAAACACTTACAGAATAACAAATTAAAAGGGTTAGTTGAATGATCTATTCTTATCTATCGCAGTTCATTATTACAATAAATTAATAAATCGCCTAATTAAATGCTTTTTCACACAAGACCTACATTAACATTTGACATTGCATACTTTTGGGCATCCAAAAGTATTGCATCTTATCTACTGTGTGGATAAACTTAAAAATGTAAATTAGAAACTGATAAAACTAGGAAATCCAAGGTATATATATCAACATGCCTTAAGCCAAGTAATTGCCGCTTATCTGGAGTTTCTGCTTTTGGAGCTTAAGCTTTGGCCGCACACAATAACAATACTGATGTATCTGAACACCACTTGCCTCGCTCTTTCGCTCCCATTTTCGCGTCGAAGAGAGCTCACTTTGGGTGCGCTCTTACTGCCCTCTCTTGGTGCTCGGGCTTGGGGCTTTTGGCTTTTGGGGGCCTAACGGATTCTCGCTGACTCTGTTTGTCCGTGAACGCCGACGTCGACGCACGCCTCTCGTTTTCGCGCGCTTCTCGCACTTCTCGGTAAATGCGCAAAAAAGCCAGCAACGAAATCAAATCAAATCAAATCGCAACGCATGGTGAATACATGTCCGTTTTATTAATAGATTCCGCAACAGCCATAAAGCGCATATTTCGAAAGAGATATATAATATATATACATACATATATATAAATATATGTAATAAAGTGAGGCCCTCGATGAAACAGTGTTGATAAGAAGTGTACACACACATGCACAGCGTATAAAACTAAAAGAATTCGCGGCGCGCGCGAGTTAGTTGCTAATATTGCGTATACGCAAGGTCTGCCAAAAGTAATACACATCAACCTAATTCAGCCTACCACAACAAAAAGGGGAACTCACAAGCAAACGGCATATCAAAGCGAACATTTTCCAGTTGCGGATTTTTTACACAGCGAGCACCGTACGCGCCTACATGGATTTATATAGCACATTTACAGCAACCAAGGATACTGAGACTTGGGCAGGATAGCAGCGATGCCAGCCAGCGGGTTGCAATCTCCACCAGGTCGACAGGCAAGCGGCATATCAGGATAATACCAGGGACTCGGACATCATGGCTCCTCTATTTGTCTAGTTGGCAAATACCAGCGAACCGGGAACCAGGCCACACGCACACACCCCTCGTCGTACACTCGCTTACACACACACACACACGCACGCACCCGCTCACACGCTCAGACAAACAAGGACGTTTGCCATTGTGCGCGTCAAGGACGTAGACACACGTACGAGCTTTGTTGCTGTTGTGCCATACAAACAGACCAAAACCAGAGTCGCAAGTGGGCGTGCCAGCGGGTAGGCGGCCTCTGATTAAATATACATCAGTCAAGCGCAAGGATCCTAATTTCCAGCAGTTGTCCTGTGCAAAAGGACATAGCACACGGACAGCGGACAGCGCCAAAACGGGACACTAACTTTCGAGCAGGGAAAATGGCGCGACGCAAGGGCAGCGGTCGAGGCAGTAAGTACATTTTCCTGTTAATTATTCAAATCAAGCGTGAGTTCGAAAATATGCCAGCGAAATTCCATGAATCTCCTCCTTCTCAAAGACCATGTTTTCACAAATTACTTTCAAAGAAAAGGAACTGTTACGAATTGTTAACATACAAACGCAACATCTACCATTTCTATGATGACTTCTCATAAAAGAGAGTTCTTAAATCCTTATAATTCCTTCTTCCATTATAAGATCGAACTCTTCCAAGTTTGAATACCAACTACTGTCCATAAGAATTGACTCAGCGGTCTCAATAGCATTAGGCTTGAGCTCAAGGACGTCGAGTCTCACAGCTGCCATATGGCAGGACAGTAAGTCCTTGATTCCAAGCAAAGAATCTCGTCAAGTGCAGTGATTTTTTCATCGCGGCTCAAAGGAAAAAACATGTAATTAAGAAAGTACGCAGCGTTCAGCCACGCCCCCACTCGAAACCGTTGGCTGTATCTATAAGATATATTTTTTGCATTATTATTTGTGCCATGAGTGCTCCACTCGCGAGTGAGAGAAAGAGAGAGAGTCAGTGGGGGAAAGAGAGAGGGGGCATGCATAAAACATGAAACAACAGCGTCAGTAGTCACTTTTCATTGCACTGCGCCCACGCCCAACCACCCACAGCCCCCTTATCATTTCAATTCAGTTGCGTTGGCGCGCGCGCTGCAAAATGTTGGGGATTCCCTTACGTAATCCCCCAGCGCACACAAAAGGCAAACAAACAAACAGGCACATACACAAGCGCACACTCACAGTCTCGGGCAGCGGCAAACAAAACAAAAACACAAACACAAACGAAATGGGCAAAAGAAAGGGGCAGAAGCCAGAAACGGAAAAGCGGAGAGCTGAAATAAAGGAGAACAGAAAACGGGTGAAAAGCAGAGAGGCAGCAAAACAGAATGCAGAAAACCGAAAACAGAAAAGCAGAAAAACATAAAAAACAGACTCAAGCAAGGCAGCTTGTTTGCCAGCCAGTCGGAATCGGAATCGCCCCTTGTAAAATGGGCTGAAAATGAAGCTCAGCCAGCGTCATGAACTTTTGGCGCAGCTCACCCGCTCAACAGGCAGCTAGCTCACAGATACGCAGCCACAAAGATACGCAGATACAGAGATACAAAAGGCACACAGTCGCAGATACTCGACTTGCACATCCACAATCGCAAAAGCTGAGATACTTTGCGTCACGTCACGCCGCCTGTTAGTCAAGTTGCTGTGTGCGCTGCGTTACTCATGCCACAGTTTGCACCTATTAAAAAGCCAGATACTTTCTTATGCCCCCCACCCAGAACCATGCCCAGATACTTTTGCCAAATGAGATACAAGTGTGCTGCCTGGCTTTTGATATATGCCAAGTACTGTTCGCTGGGCGGATACAGTGCACATTCCCAGCGTTTGATGCCTTCTGCGAGTGTTTAAAATGGATTTACTTTTCATTTCAAAGCCAAAAAATATGTTCAATTTGTTCAACCAATACATTTCATATTGGATTCAATTAATAGGTAAAATCTTAAGCGTTTTGTGCTTTTAATATTGCTATTCCAAAATATATCATAACTATCTTTTATCATTTTATACCATTTATGTTTGAATAAATATTTAGCATGTTGAGTAGCTCCCAAAGATTTATATCGTTAGTTTTTTTTCATTTGTCATAGCTAGCTCCGCAATAATATTTTTTAATGACCATCAAAAAACTTTAACTAATGTTTGCGGGACTTTATCTAAAACATTTTGATTATAGAATATGTTTACTTGAAATTGCTTGAAAGCTGGAAATTATTTCAAATTGTTCATAAAATTTGTAAGAAATTATTTGCAAAGCATTATAACATTCAAATGAAAGTGCTTCCAGGGAATTCCCACTGTAGCAAGCGCAACAAAGAGTTTGGGCCCAACTCGACTTCAAGCTGCCAATGGGTTTTGGTTTTGGTATGCAGACGACTTTGGGTATGGGTTTAAGTATGGGTATAGGTATGGGAATGGGCTTGGGCTTTGGCTTGTGTTTGATCTTTGAGGTTGGGGAGCTGGGCCGAAACACTTAAGCTGGCTTTGGCTTTGTCTTTGCCGTTGTCTTTGTCGTTGACTTTGGCTTTGCGTTGCCAGTGAGTTCGCCGTAATCTCTTTTTTTGCCTTCGTCTAACGACGTCAAAATTAAAATAGACTTTGCTCAGGGTTCTCGCAACCGTGCTCGCATTGCCTTTGCCTTGGCTCTGGGCCATTGTGTGGATAATTTATGGCAGGGAACTCGGGGATTCAGGAGTTGGGAGTGGAAATGGAAATGGAAATGAAAATGGAGGAGTTGGGTGAGGAAATCCCACCCACTCCCTGCGGCTGGCATTTCCCCGCACTTTTATTTGAGAGTATTTTTATTCCATCGCTACCTTTGTTGCCGTTTCCCTTTGGCAACTTTGCTTGGCCCGCTCGCATTCCATTTCCTTTTCGAATGAAAAAGAAAAGCCTTTAGTTTGCGTAGTTTTGCCTTTCAGAGGGGTTGCTTTTCATTATGCCTGGCAGGAAGGAAGTGTTGCAGGGCGTGGGCTTCGTGTTCGGAGTCCTCAAGTGCTGGGTAACTGCCTATGTAGGTCTAGGTGTGGCCTAAACGCAGCCCAATTCCATTTGGTGATTGCTCTGATTCCGTTTGTAGCTGGGTATTAACTGGTTAGAGCGAACTTAATTTGTCTTCAAGTCAGATCTTAGACTTTGATGTTCGTACTGAAATCGTTTCATTTGATTGATTCCTTTTTGGTCTAATGACTAAAGTCTTATTGTTATTGATTCATTAACTTAACAACTTAATACTCAACCCATATTTAAATTGGCTTTTAAGCTATGAAATAAGAATTAACTAACCTTGCTTAATTCAATTCCATTTCCAAAAATCACGCGTAAGGCACGCAACAATTCCTAAACGAAAACAATTTCCTGAGTCACAGTTTACCCATTCTACCAAATTGGTTTGGCCCCCCATTTTTTGGTCATATCATAGCCGTAAACAAACACTCCACTTCAGCTTTTTCTGGGACGCCTTTTAAGCAACTGTTGTGGGCAGCCACGCCCAGAAAATTCTCTCTTCTATCATTCCACCCGCCCACCGCCCCTCGGCCACTAAAAAGGTCATGGCAGCGGGGAGAGCAACAAATAGGACCCAAAAAACACGAAGGAAAACAAGGAAAGCAGCGAAAATAAAAGGGAAATAAATAAACGTGAACTGAAATCCAGGGCCCAACTTTACCTATGAGTTTGAGCAAAAATAAAACCCCATACCTGTAGCAAAAGGACCTGCCACACAGAGCGAAAAACGTACATGCTTGCAAACATACATATGTATGTGCAGGGCAATGGCAAGCAGAAAAAATAAAAACAAGAAATTAAGGGAAAAGTTGGCAGCTGGCAAAAAAGGAAGGGAAAACCAGGCCCAACTCGTGTGAGTGCTTATTTGTGTGTGTGTGTGGCAAGCCTCTTCATCACCCAAATACATGCACACCACCCACACATCCAAGGCGAGTCTATGAAAGCGCAGGGCTTCCCCAAATGATAAAGTTTTATTTGCTTTTGCGGGCGCACATTGGCTTTTTTTGTTTTTTTTCAGCCACTGCTTTTTTGTTTTTGTATATTTTGTGGGGCAGCTGGCGGCAGAGCAGCCAGCTTCGACGTCGACGTCGACGCGAGCAGCACTTCTCACAATAAAACGAACATTGAACGATGATGATGACGACCAAGATGGGGGTGTGGGTGGGTGGCGCTGGGTGGGGTTGCGGATGGGGATGATGACGCTGCCACAGAAAGGCGAACATTAAACCAAGTCAACCAACCACTGGGGAATCGCCATGAGGAAACGTTGAGGACAGTGAAGCGAGCTGAGGATACCCCATAAAGTGTGATAAATTATAGCCAGGACATCCAAGCATTTTGGGCTTCATTTGTGTCTTACACTACATATACAAGTAAATGAATCTTCCTGTGAATTCTAGTGAATAGGTTTAACTATTCCTGTTGCGCTAATAAAATGTTACGAATTGGAAACTGCTTTTCATCCATATTGTTATGGTTCAGCCTTTCGGCTAAGATGATATTTTTTGGTTGATAATTACTTTGAAAACTTTGTTATTCCCTAGCTACGTTGTTAATACCCGTTCTTTGAAACTCTGCTGGGTAGCGACAAGCTTAACACAAATGAGTAGGCAACCAGTGAGAGAGATAGAGCAACAGGAGTGAGCAAGAAGGTGCCGAGTGGAAATGGCGGAAAATGGGGGGTGTGACAAGGAAACGTGAGCTTGGCCCCTTAACAACCCGATGTGTCACGGGTGCAAGCCTTGTTGGCTGTGTCCAATGTGAGTTGCTGGTGCACTGAAAACAAATGCAGTGTAGTATGCTTGCCAAACCATTCTCTTAATATTAAAAAGTTATAAAAGTAGGCAACGTTTTCTGACTAGTGGCTTAGATCTAATATTCACTGAATTCTTTTAAACACCTTCATAAATGCTTTTAACAATCTAAATACTTTTACTAGTTAGAATATGGTATTGAATTTTTTAAAGTTCAAGACCCTTTCCTTGTTGAGTAATTTTCGTGAAGAAGTGTTCCCCATTTAATAATTATGAACGAGATTCATTTCTCGCCGTGTACCGAGTTGTTGCTGTGGCTGAAAGCAGTTCAGCAGCAACAACAAGGGCCACAGCAACAGTGAGTGAGTGACGGCAACGACCGTGAAAGGCCATTTGCCCTCCACTTCAACCCTCCGACCCCCCCGCCCATTTGCGACCCACAATGGGTGTGCTAAACACACTGTAGTCCCGTGTGTTTGTGTGTGAGTGTGGCAAGGATAACCTAATACAATTTTTGTTTTTGTTGCCTAAGGACGTGCCGGAATTCGTTCGTGTATCTCTCGATTGCTTCGTCATGGGGTCGCTCCCAGCCCCAATCTCCCATCTCGGAGAGGCCAAAGTGGCGTTTCCTACGTCAGCTGCCTAGACTGGCGACCCCTTCTGTTGGAACAGCTGGCTGAAAAGCATTTTCCTTGTAATTGAAGTGCATGATTTGAAAAGTATTGCCGTTCTCGGGCGAAAGGGAGCGATGGGAATATTAAAGCAGAAATCTGGTTAATTAATGCTGCGGATCTTCCATGAAATTTTGAGCAGCCAAAACGTGTAAATAATTCCTAGCTATTATGCATTCTCAAAAGACTTACAACCGCTATTCAAACAAACACTAATTAATGGACAAATCTAAGTCAGGGGATCATGAACAGAGATTTCGGATTATATATGATGTCTCTTCACAGAATTCCCAATTAATTCGAACTGATGGCTACACTCTTTGTGGAAATCACCAATTACGTACTTGATTTTACGAGTGAAGTGAACTGTTTATTTTCGTTGCGATTGATAACCTTTCCGCAGCATAGGTCAATGCTAAATACGGTCATTGCGTTTGTTGTTTATGCGAACTCAGAAAACTTGGCGGGCTTATTGAGATAATTGGCAGGGGAAGTCAACTAAACTCTAATCAAATTTAGTTGTTCATGAAGTAGTATCGCTAATTTAGCTTTCATTATACCCATACTTTTGCATTACACCCAAATTAGCAGTACACAAATGAAAATGTTGAAGAACTGCTTTGTTTCTAGATTCTAAACAATGCGAAAAGACAAAGTCGTTTACCTGTACCTATTGAAACATGCGCTCTAATATCTATTTCAAATTCGCTGTTTATAAATGTAAATATTTGCCTAATAAAGATATATATACTGTTCAACTAAGTAAGTTGGAGCGTTTTTGGTTATCTTTATACACAAATACAAGTTCGGTAGTTCAAACACTAAAAATTTCAGCAAAATCAGCTGCACAAATAGACACTTTTTAAAATAGCGAACAGAAGAGGTAAAAATTTCGTTAGAAAACTAAAACGAAATACTGGCATCGTTCAGTCGCCTCAAGTGTCACAGAAAATAAACTAAAAAACACAACTTTTTTCTTATATTTATTTCGTTTTTATTTTCTTCTAATTTCTGTTTGTCTACGCAGACGCACACAAACACAGGCACTTAAAAAACGAACGTGTTGAATTTGGGTTTACAAAAACAAACAAAACACAAATATGCAAAGTCAGAGAAGAGCAACCATAAAACACACATAAAGCCAGCAGAAAAAAAATAAAAGCCAAGAAAATGAAGCCCGGCATCACGTCATACCGGTTTCAGTTTAATTCAGCGTCGTCAGCTCGACTTGGCCAACGTTTATGCATATTGTTGCTGCCTCGTTGTTGCTGCTTTGTTGCTGCTGCCCCAAAAGCGAAGGAAAACCGAACCAGAAATATGGGGGAAGCTCACGAAAGAATGAATACAAACACACAGGCCCAACACACAGAACAAGAACCCAAAGTCCGGCACAACAAGAGACAAACACGCGCGCACTTTGGCTTTGGGGCTAGCACTTTGGCAGCGGTTTGGTTCGTAAATCGGTTTTGGGGCTTCCACGGGGGCCAAAGTGCCGCGATTGTGGCTGCAACCGACCAGCCAAGTGTTGCAGTTGGCTGCTTTAGTGCACGGCGAAAAACCACATTGAACATTGTAGTTCTGTATAATTACTTTCTCGAAAGTAAATACATATTCTGCTATTTTACACATTTCAATAGAGTTTTAAATTCCTAAAGAAGAAGATGTGTTTAACTGTGTATATCAATTGTAAACAATATTATTGCAGATTACTTTTAAACACTTTCTCGTAGATCTTTACTGACCCTTCAGAGACTTTTAGTTGACTAAAAGCTCTTATCTTTGCAAGGCTTTTTATGCTTAATGGAAGATTCTCGAATGCTCTGGCTTAATTAGGTCTTCTAAACCAAAGACCCAAATTGGGGTTGATACGCCGTTTGCTGTGTTTTCATTCGACTTTACATCAAGTAAACCATCAAATTAAGAAATACCACATTAACCAACTACCCAACTATTTGTCTCGGTGTACCTGTATTACAATGCACCAATAAAAGCACGTTCTGGCACTGTTAACCTGTTTCAGCGTCACTCGATTTGCGGCGGTGCTGCGATATAGCCTGGCTTAAGACTTTATTAAATCGCTCTCCAAGTTGCGGTGGTGCTGGTGGTGCTGCCGCCGCACCCACTCGTCCAACCAGCCCAAATATTAGCACACAGAACCGCCTGAGTGACAGGTAGTGGTGCACAGTTGTTGGCCGATGATTCACCTGACGGGGCTTACGAGTATACGAGTGTTTCTATCAAGTTTTTCGCTGCGCACCGCTCAACCAACCGCCTATTGGCCACTTCAAACGGGTTTTATATCATCTTTGCCTTTAGTTCGCTCGGCTCTATCTTACTCACCGCCCGAGCTAACTTCAAATTATCGCAGCCAATTTCTTGGAATTTCATTTTGGCCCGGTGGGTGATTAATCGCCGTAATCAATACATTATCAGCACGTATCAATTTATTTTGAAGCCTGCCGGTCCGTAAACGCCTCAAATGCACATTTGTTGTTTGCCCATGTTGATTTGGGGCTTTTGGCAGACTGCATGTTGCTCGGAAGTCAATGCCTAACTGCGATTGGAATTCACTTTGAGTTCGCCCACTTGGTTGACATACGACCATAATGAGAAACCAGAAATTCGCAGTCAAACTGGGACACCAAAATTGACTTAAAGGTCAGTTTGCTAGACTTCAATATGCACAAATATAAATGTTGAATTATCAATCTAAGAACATGTTAAATTCAAGTAAGAATCAGCGATTAAATTAACCAAGTATAAAAATTTAACTTGGTCTGTTAATAGAAAAATCGAATAATCCCTAATATATTAAATATGAAATGTAAGTCAAAGGAGAGTTTAAATCAAACACATCCTCCCCCCAAGGAAAGAAAAAGCAATATGTGTACAAAATCGAAGCATAAGTTCTCACACAAACACACCCATCGAACTGAAATTCGCAGAAGAATGAAAAGATGATTTCCGATAAAAAGTTAAGTGCCCCCAAAAGTCCAGAAGACAAACAAAATCGAGCATCAGGGGCAGGTTGAAATACTCCTTATGTGCACCTCAAATATGATTACGATGCAGTAGACCAGGCTAAAAGAAAGAGACGACTGCGGGGGGATGCGAGAGGGCGAGCAGGTAAACAAGGTTACTTCGTCAGGTAGTAGTCCCTATTCGACGAGGCTGCCCAGGGATATAATCAGGCAGAACCACAACCACCGCGGCGAGCACTCAACGCCCGAAAGCCCAAAACAATAAACAACCCAGGATCGCAGGCGGCGAGACAGAATACGAGATACTTACCCAGAGCGAGAGGGATAGTCTGCAGTCTCCAAAGGAGACGGGTTTGCCGGCTCCGGCTCATCGGAAACAAAAAGGTTCTCCACACGAGAGAAGACTGTGGACGTGAAGAGGGTCGCCACTCTCAAGTTCAAAATCGGGCATCATCGATAGCACCAACCATGTGCACTGAAAGAAACACTTCTCACCCACTACAAAAATACGAATAATTATACTACTGATTCATAAACCGTCATAGATAAACGAACAGCGAGCGAGGAAGCTATACACCTCTGCAGTAGTTCTAAATTTAAAAACTTAGGTGATACTTTTACTAAAAACATATACATATTTTGAAAAACATTTTCATTTGTTGTTTCAGATTTACATCTAAAGTCTTGTTCCGAACTTAAGTATCTGGTGTTTGCACCTTTTGCCACACATTCGAATTTGGTTTTTATCTGCTATTTCTATCTTAATTTTGCATCTGATGTGTGCCTCTTGTATACTTATCTATACTTTGTATCTGTTATCTGTGTGTCTAACTTGTTGTATCTTGTATTCCTCAGCTGTTTTGAAAGTGACAAACTCGGTAATGAATCAGATTTTAAGTGCATCTCAGGTGCAGTGTTGACGGCAATAATCATCAGGTTTTACAACTGACGATCAGTGCAATTGTGATCTGATATTTTTCTCGGTGTGACATTGATCGGCTGCGTTCTGGGTTAAAGACCCATGCATGGCGATGGTGCAATCCCCTCCAACTGGCAACGTCGCCATCTCCAACTGCGACTGTCTGGCGACGATGTCGTCTTGTTGTCTGGCGACGGCGGCGATTTCAAAGCGATGCAACTCCGGGATGCAATTGGAACTACCAAATACTCGTAAAGTGTGGCTCTGGGACGGAGGAACCCTCCGTGTAACGAATGCTCCAGAATATTCCGCTCAACTTTGAATTACTTGTTACAGAAATATTATGCTTTCCGATGAAGAATGAGCCGGCCAAAAGTTTTCTTATGTAAAATACTTGCCCAGAGCTTTCAGCTAACAGGATTCTGGGAAAATAAATTTAAAGTTGAGGGGGGGCACAAGACAATGGGGGGATTTCTGGGCTGACTGGGCTTGGTGGAATAAGGGGAACGGGAGGAATGAGGCCTGCAAAACTTTATATTAAACGACAGAACCGCAAATTCGCTCTCTTTCCGTCTTTCTCTTACACGCCGGCCCTCTCTTTCGCGCCGTGGGCCATTTATTGAAGGAAGTCACGTTACGAATGTGGCACGTAGTGCGCCCAGCACGTCGGGCACGTCGGTGAGGCGCCAGCATTTAGAATTCTGTTTATAGACCGCTCCACGCACTGCCATCTCTCTCTCCCTCTCTCTTTCTCTCTTTCCTCCCCCGTCTCATTCACTCACAGCCAACACCACCCCCAAGAGCCCCCACGCCCAAGCTCGTGCTGCAGATACAATCGGAGCGAGAAAGCGAGTGACGGAGAACCGAAAAGTAAAGCAACGTCAAGTGCTGCGCGTATCTTACAGGTACAGTGAAATACCTAATAATGAAATATGCCACATGCTTAAAATTGTGTTGGAAAAACAGTGTTCTATTAGGTTGCTAGATTAATACTGGTGAAGTAAGGGAATTCCTCAGCATTCGGTGGCAGCGCTTATACTTTATACTTACTTCATAAGCAGATTATCCATATTATTAGCAGATTAAAAAAAGAAAATTTTTTAAACATTTATATAGCAAATAGGTTAACAAATAACTGACTAATCTTACAAAATCGTCCTTATTAAAGATGTGCCACTGTACCAGAAACAGCAGACATTGTAAAAGGTGTGGAGGCAGTTGATTGAGGATTCTCCCACACACACACACACACACACACAGGGGGGAATAGCACACAAACACACACACAGAGGCAGACAGATTTCGTTTTTGCGCCTTTTCTTGTCGAACACGAAAGTTGGCAGCTGTTGCCGTTGCCAGGATGCTGCGAAGTTCGAACTTGGCAGCAACAGATACTTTTCTTTTTCGCTGGAACCTGTATCTTAGTATCTTTAGCCGGGCAGCAGATACATATACAATCACAATCGCTGTGCAGAAACGAAATGGCCCGATACACACACACACACGGGCCAAGAGGCAACAATGTTACCATGGCCATGACGTAGTCGTCTTGGTGTGTGCCCGTGTGATTTTAGCCAAAGTCTCTGGCTTTGGCTGGTGAGCTGTAATTTATGTTAACGCAGATCGAGAAATAAATCTTTATTTATTTTTCCCCGACTTGTTGTGGCTCTTTTTTATTTTCCCTCAAGCCGAAGGACGCGATAAATTTCTGCACAACAGGGCCAGCTTGAAATTGCGATTGCCTCGATAAGGTCGAGGGATACAGACTATGTCTGCGTTTAACTTTCCTAACTTGTTTTGGATTAGGTATTTTCTCGGACTCGTCATATATTATTTATTGAAGGAAAATAAAACAAAGTGAATAGAAAATATACATGCATATATAGTACTTATGTATATTTCCCTACCAGATACACCCATTTAATAGGTGTCAATGCAATAAGTAGAAAGGTTACCAAGTATCTTATTAATTACCATTACATTGAATTTGAGGCGATTTCCGTTTCTGCTTCCCCTGCTCCTAATAATTCGTATCTGGTGAAGAGGCGAGGCAGCTTTAATCGGACAACTAACGAAAAAAAGTACACGTGAAATCTTATCGCTAGTGAAACGGAGGCAAAAACATATACTAGGCAATTAAGGCACGGGCAACAACAATAACGACAACAACAACAACGACCGCTAATGATAATCGACCTAGAACAACAACAATAACCATCCAGCAACCAATAGATTGAATATACATTCTGCTCAAAAGAGAAATACAGGCAGCTCTCTTTCAATTTCTGTTTCGGTTTCAGACAGGGAATTCAAGTGAACCATTCAAAGGAAATTAAGCATAAAAAGTGAATAACTTTTCATAATTGCGGTGTCAGCGATTTGGCATTCCATTTTGCGCTCATTCAACTAGACGAGCATAAATTTAGACGTTATATATTGTGTATAAATGCATGAGTGTGCATCAGCGCGCAGATTGTTGATGTGTTATTTTGTACCTGGTACTCAGAGATCTGTTGAGTATATTAGTACTTAAGCGAACAGGGTTGAATGCAACCCTTATATAATAAATAAATGATTGTTCAATACTAATTAATCATAATAAAGGCGAAACGCAAAGATTTCTTATAAGGAAACCAATTAGATTATCTTTTTGCATCTAAAAGAAAAATTCAAATCTCTAGCAACAACAATCTTTTTAAGTATTCACATTTTCGGAAAAACGCGGGCAGTTTTAAAGCAAGGTATTTCTCAGTCGATACATCAAACTATAGTTTTCATACTTGTTTAAATTAATAGTTTCTATCAGCATTTGATTATCACTTGAAGCGCCACCAGTTGAGCACTCTTCCACCATTTTTGGCCTCTTATCTCTACTTTTCCCCAATTAACTTTTGCATAGTCATATGTCCTTGCCCACGCCCCTATTATAAACATATATATATATATATGTGGGATATACATATACACATATGTATAATTTTGTTGATACTGCCACTTTAAACGTTTTTGGCGTATTTATACTAATTAATCATTTCGACATGGTAAGTTCAGCGAAATTTTAAGATTCCAGGAAGTTTAAAAAGTTGCAAATTATAAAAAAGTAGAATACATCTATGCCGCTTTTAATTATATGCATATGGATGTTTCGTATTAAGTTCTTTAAATATTCATATTATAAAAATTTTTTAAGCACACCAATATTTGGTTTTCACTTCATAAGAGTTACCACTTTCTCTTTAAAGCACACAACATTTTGCATAGCTTTTAAATTTTTCATCCATTTGAATATTAAATACTCGTAGGGGATATTCAGAAAATATGCAAAAGCTCTTAATAAAGTGGAATACGTACTATGTATAAAATGCAGCCAGACTGCAGAATAACAAACAGAATTTGTAATTCGCTCTTGAAGAGGGCGGAACTTTGATAAGTAAATCCTTCTCAAGTTTTTGGTCTTATTGGGATTAGCTATGCCCCGAAAATGCATACTAAAATACTGCACTCAAGAAAAGTAAGATCTTCGGAGTCGAAAGTTCTTTCAGAAGAAATAAAACAATTAAAAAGCAAACCCCGTTGAGTAGACAGTTCAGTTCACAAAGATAGAACTCAATTGGTAGATGGTGCAGCCACAAAGTCAAGTCACAGGAATTCCAGAACTCTGCTCCAGTTGTTCACCATGTCTGGGAAGTCAAAGCCATTTAATTGTCGGGCTACGACTGTGTAGCACCCCTTACCCCCTCGGTTATGGGTTGAGCCAGTCCCACACGCACATGGGCGAAATTCTTGGCATAGTTAGGCAAATAGTTCCATGTGGGTCGCACTCTAGATACTTACTTAGCCACGTATATATGTTTGTACATATACATATCCAAGACCCCGCTAAAGTCCCAGAGCCAACTTGAACAGCTGCCCAAAGTTGGCTGTCTGTGGCCCATGTGCATATCCATAACCATATTCTTTTCTATATCACTTTGGCTGTCTTTGTCTTTAATAAAATGTGCCAGCAGCTGCAAAAAATTGGCAGGCACAAAAAATTCTCGAAATGCACTTTTTTGCCATTAATTTATATTTGGGTATTTGAGCTCCTGTATTTTATTGTAGCAGCCAGCACACAGAAAACAACAATTGTTTTCTGCCATATTTAGATAGCGGTGGGCCCAGAACTCGTCCAAAATATAAAAAAAATAAAATGCAGCAGCAGCAATAGATATTACGCAATCAACAGGCAAATACGTCACACAGTGAGTTGCGAATGAAATTGAAAACGACGAGAAACTCAAACCGATTGCGGGTGTGAGTACTCATGAATAAATATGTGTGTACATATGTGAGTGTAGGCCGATTTGCCATATTCCGTCGTTTCCAATTGAATTTTTATGACTGAGTACGGTCCCAATTTTTGTTTTTTTTTACAAACTTTCATCAGATGATTTGCCTCTAACACCAATTTCTAAGGCATTTCCTTTGTCGCAAATGATAGGGAGAAAAAGGAATTTCCCAGAAACAAATTTAAAGGAATTTAAAGGAAAAACATACATCCTGCTCTCTTAAACACAATTTTTATACATTTATAAAAGCCTTGACCTGATAGTTTTTAATTTCCTTTTTTCAAGCTACAAGTTGAGCAAAGTTTAGAGGAAAGAGGAAGAGGGGATTCTTCCATCTGGAAGCAATCAAGCAGTTTGTTTATAATAACGAAAATCCCACAGAACACATCTCTGAACGTAAATAGCCAACAATAAATGGCTGAATCATTGCATTGCCAGTACTCGGTATTCCTAGCCCTGAAGGAACATTACTCATACGCCCCACTGGCTATGATCGCATCGCATCGCATTGAATTGAATCGCTTCTCAGCTGGCTGAGCTCATGCGCCCCTACGTATGCGTAATGAGCCGCAAATGTTAATTGTTCTATAAACATTCGAGCCAGCAATTAGTAAGCCATCATCAATAAAAGCGAAGACCGCGCGACGAGAGGCTTCCCCCAATCACACACACACACACCGAAAAGCACTCACGTTCACTAGTGAGTAAACTGAATAAGCTGGTAAACTGGTTGCAACTCGTAACCAGTTTTCTCGAGCAAAAATAATTCAACCTGGTGCAAGAGCCAAAGAAAAAGGGGCTCAAAAGGCGATGACGACGACATTGCCAATTTCAATCTGATATGCACACAGAAAAAACCTGATACAAAAACAATTCAGATTTATTTCATATATTTGCATTTAATAATATCTAGCCTATTGTAATATTGTTAAAGTTTGAAGCGCCTAAAAAGTCCTAAAAGTATTATTTGAACCAAATACATCTTAATTTGGCGCTTTGGATATTTGGATTTGGACTTTGGCTTGGTTCATTTTTCTCCACACTTGCGACATCTTTTCTCTCCGTGTGGCTGCTGCTGCTTTGATGCGCATGTTTCCGCTTTGGACGGGAAAAAGGAGAATCCGCAGTTAAAGCCAAAGTTGGTCGCCAACAAGTCGCGGCCATAAACAAGTGCGGCGGCAGGTGGTAAAAACGCTGAAACTTGGAAATGCGATTGGAGATGCGTGCGCAATCGGTCCGCGTTCTCGGCTTTCGCGTCTACCTGGGCCAACTTCTTTTCCGTTTTCTGCACTTGGCCGGCCAGGTTTCTTGGCCACCAGCTGGCTGCCTGTCGGCCTGCCTCGCATTGCTGTTTGCCTGGTGCCTGCTTTAATTTGCATGCAGGTTTTTTCCTCTAAATCTCGCTCTTGTCACTTGTTTCTCTACTCTACTCGTTGCGTTCAGCGCAATCCGAAATTCTATCCCGTTTGGCTTGCATATTTACGGGGGCCTGGTTTTCGAGAGGGGTTCAGAATTCTTGGCTTATCGCTGATGCGTTCAAAGTGCAGCCACTCGAGGCGATTTAGCTCGAGTGCCTTACAACATGTATTCTGTATTCTGTAAAGTTGACCACAACCGATAAGCAGTCGCCATAGCCCATTCAAGAAACCACAATCGTTACTAAATGCTCTAAGTAGGTTACTTCCTGACACAAAAGGGCCTATTAACGTCTAGAACATGTTTATTTTAAGATTAAAAAATGTTTATTCTATAATTTCTTAATCCTTGGCCAATTATAATTACTTTTTTTTCTATCGTTAGTAAGCCCACACTGTCATCAATTCGAAAAAGTGCGTCATTCGAAAGTCTAAAGCAACTGCTGAGAAAAACGAATCTGAAAGATTTTCATCGGAAATGCTTGTTTGTTGTATACTAGTATACCATTCGGTGTATTTTTAGTGCCTTCATTGGGAATTTCGCCACGAATTGGCATCAGCATCTGTAGGTATTTTTGGGCACTCGTCAATGCGTTTTTCACGTTCACTTTGCGCTTAAATTCAGCAAAATATTTCAAATTATATCGGTACCCGCAGAAAGAAATTCTCCCACAAAGCGTGTGTCTATTTTAAAATTAGCAAAGAGCGCAACCGAATTGGCTGGTAAACATTTTGGGTAGAAATGAAATGGATTTTCAGCTTGGTTTGATGGCCTCCGTCTGCCGCCAGTTCGAATTTTCCTTTTCCACTTTCTTGCCCCCTCCAATGGAAATCGGCAACAGTTGGCTCTGCTTCTTCTCGGGTTTTCCCCCACGCCATTTGAATACTTTATTGACTATGAAGTGTATGAATGTGTATCTGTGTGCCAGATGTGCTTTCCTAGTTTCGATTTTCCCCCACTCCCCCTGCTATTGGTATTTTCCTGGCCTTCGTATTTGACGTCACCAAGTGAAATGCCAGCGGCAGTTTTGTGGGCAAGCTTTGTCTCAGACAAAATGCACTTGAAAAGTGTACATTTTATACGTAGAACACTTTTAATAGTATTTTCTTATATTTTATGTTTCTTATTTTCAGAATCTACGGTGAATTCCCGCAAGAGTGCTTTGGAATCGGTCCGAGAAAAACCGAAAGGTGAGTGTAAAATACACTTTAAGATTGGGAAATACCCATGCCTTGTTCAAATATTTTCTAAATCAGTAAAAGGTTTTGGTTCGTTTGATATTAAAATGATGTCACATAAAAACCATGACGCATAAATGGGATGTACCACATATAAATTTCGATCAACACCATATCTGCGCGTTAATTTCAAATTTAGCTTTTTCCATTCCCATGTGTGTAGTGTAAATCTTTTTTCTTGTTTAGCTTTTGGCCTGATAACTCAATCAATTTATTTACGATGATTCAGGAAACGCTGGCAATCTGTTGCCAGCTATCGCAGCTTATAAACCAATGGCACATTATAGTCCTAATTTTCAATCGAATTTTTAACATCTACGATAGAGAAATGTTCCCGTAGATATACGAATGACCTTCAGAGGTCTACGGGTATCAATAAAGTTTCCTGGGAAAAAAGGGGGAAAAGTAATGCTTATCTTATGGGTAGTCGGAGTGGGAAAAGCAGATGGGCTTCCACTCATGTCGAATGGCGTTTAATACAGTTGTTATGGGTGCCAAGCACAAAGCAATCTCACAGATACATAAGCGAGTGCTTAGCAATATTGATAAAGTGCGTGCCCTGTACATGGGCATGCAGTAATGAAATAGAGCCGATGAGCGCTCGGTGATAAGGCCAAATGGCGTGATTCACGACAGAGTTCGTATGCCGATACTTGTGGTATACACATATACATATATATATATATAGGCGAATTCAACTGTATATACAAATCGGCGACAATACAGTATCTGCGCACCTCAATATGTGTGTGCAAGCGTAGCGTGTCGGAGAAGATTATGTGATTATACTCGTAGATACTTTGCCCAAGTCAGACGCATTTCACTTTCATTCCGATAAGCCCAAACGTGACGTAGATGCCAATTATAAAGATACCACTCCGATAAAGTTAATGCGGTGGCCAGAACTTTACCTATCCAGTTCCCGAAATGAGCCCAAAGTATCTTAAAGAAAACGAAAAGCCGACAAAAATCTTCTTAATATATATGGAAAGATAAGTACATTTAATAATTTAAAGAACTTTGCTAACCAGCTTAGCAAATGTTAAGTGTCTTAGATACACCATTACAATTGTATCTTATTTACGAGATCAAAGATGCATTTGTGTGAAGAAAACCCTGGCAAGGATTTTCACCAGAAGTTTCCTAGGTCATCTACAACTACCTGACCTGTAGATGGGTGTAATTTGAATTTGCTGCCATGCCAGTTTTAATTGCTTCCAGCCGAAAAGTCTGACCTGTAGGGGATTTAGGCCCTTTGCTATTGGCCTAGCGCCAGGCTTAAGTGCGTCAAGTCAAGTGGTCGAGTGAGCCCCGATTATATCCCTTTGCTGGCAGGGTCTATTGATGATTTTATGGGTTTTACCCGGGAAATTCTAGTGCTCGGCATAATGATGCCATTCCGTCTGATCTGGCCATATTGTGTTTTTGTTGCAGCCATTTCGTTCCGGCCAGGTAAGCAGCTAGCAAATCCATTGACGCAAGTGATTAAGCTGTCTCGGTGATGTCTGGGCCAGCGGAAAAGCAGAAACGCAGAAACGCATAGGTAACCGATTCAATTAGCTGACATGTGAAACTATAAACAGCTGCTGGCGTATGCAAATATGCGGCGATGATGGGGCCAACAGCAAAGGGAATAGCAAACAAGCCCAACAGCCCAAGCACTTACTGCCAAGAAAGTCCAATTCAGATTCAGATTCAGCAGCAGCGGTTTCAGATGCAGATCCACAAATATATGCGTATGAGCGGCAATCAGAGAGTCGGAGATCTGAACATTCCACGGCATATTTTCGTTGGCGTCACTCGTCTGCGATCGCCGCGTTTTGCGTTTTATTTACTGCTCTCGGTGCTTAATATAAAGCGATTTTATAGACGCTACAAGTACGCCGACAAGCGTCGTGCCGAAGAATGTGTACAGAAGTATCTGTATTTGTATCTCTGGCCCCCGAGAGTGTGTATCTCTATCTGTATCTGTGCAAGCAGTCGCCAAACTGGCGATTCCCAATCAGCCGGAGCAACTGCGGCACCAGCAGCCAGAGGCATCGACTCTCGGACTTGTGTACATAAACTTGGAAAACGGGTACTAACGAATTTGAAGTACCCTACGAATTTTGGGTTAACAGCTAAATGGGTTATATACCTCGCTATTCCGAAAGGTCAATAATATATCAGCAAAATCATTATGAGGAAAACTCTATTTAAAATTTTCCTTAGGCCAAGACATATACTTTATTTATCTATCGTTTCTCAAGACCGTTGTTATAACTATCACAAGAAATTATTTTAATTTCTGGCCATTTATTCAGATAGCACTACGTTGCTTGTATTTCCTTAATTGTGAATGAGTACAACTCACGGCAGATGAAACTGCGTGTATATGTAAATTCCACTTGATTCATAGTTTGCAGCCCTCTGGGGCTTTTCTGATTGTTGTTATTGGATAGTTGAGGTTGGGTAAATAAACTAAAATAACTAAAATCCGGACTGGGCGGCTGTTTTCGCCGATTATTCCACCTCAGTCGGTGATGTGTTACTCGCACCGCGTTTTCAGCTGACTGCCAACGGCGAAAAGCCAGTGTTGCGTGTCAACAAATGAGCAATCGACAATCGTATAATGGCCAAGTTAAGCGGGTCCAAACACCAAAAGCTCCGCGCGGTCAATTCTGTTTGGGCCCACTATGTATATACGAGTATACATATAACGTCGAAAACTTGTAGTTGGCAGTTGACTAAGGTCTGGGCGTCCACGTTTATTTATTCAGTGCTGACGCATTCAGTCACTTTCCAATCGAATCGGATCCACTATTATAGTACCACCACCACCACCAGGCAGTCTGACTAAGAAACTCTGGATTCAATCCGATAGCCTTTTCTGTGGAAAGGCCACGTACTGATAGTGCGGATCGAACTGCTGAGATGGGGATGATGTTATTGGAAATCAGCTATGAATTTACAGAATAATTATAGGCTTATCTCCTTATAGTGCCGTGTTCTATTTTACGCCCATCAAGTGGTTTCTTAATTCGTTGTCGATTATTTTAGATGATTTGATAATCTGTTTCATATAGTCACCGTGAATGAGATTTGCAAGTTGTTTTCAACTGAATTTCGGTAGATAATTGTAGATGATTTATTAAAATATTTTTTAGGACTAGCAATCGTTAATACTCAGAACTAATTCTAAAACAAATAACAAATTAAGAGATATTTATAGGTAAGATGGTGCCCCATTCCACACTTTATAATATTACTGCCCCTCTTGATAAGTAAGGAATAGTAATTCTTATAAACATAACTTGTGCACGTTCTTAAAAGAAATTAATAGGCACTCGTTGGCAAATGGGAATTCCGTCGATCAACGGAAGCATTACTCGTAATGTCGGACACTCCCAATCCGGCCACGAAGTGCTCCCACCGGAGTTTCCCCATGACAACCGGATGGTAGTGGTGCCCCAATATAGACGCAAATGGTCTGGCTGGCTTTTGCAGCACAGTTCGATCAACTTGGCATTGGGTCTAAGCGGCTTCCAAAATCGATAACGCCCATAACTATGCAATGCGTAATTGGGCAGGTTGTTATGTGCCGTGCAATTATATGTGGAACGGAAATCGGTTTAGGATAAGCTACTTATTAATGCTGCACAGTAACAATTGGCCACCTTAATATACATGCAACATTATTGCACTTGAACAATAATAACATATCAACATGTAATATGTGTTTTAGCAACCATCTCTTTATTTTAAATCTATTCCATAGTATTGATTTAAGCAACTTTATAAAATTAATTTATATAAAAATATAATTAGATAAATAGATCTTGATAGATAAATGGAAACTTTGAAATTCCTGATAAATTTCCTTGTACATAAAATGATAAATATTTCTCTCCGTGATCTTGCCAATGGCAATCAATCCTGCGTCGTTTATCTCAAAATGGGTATTTTTTGCACTGTGCATTCAATTAGTTTTGATTGTCGCTTCGCTTTTGTCTCTCGCACGTTACCGATGCTCAATTAAAGAAGTTCGCTCTATTGATTACGTTTAATGTCGATGACGAAGACAACCAACCAACCCCCTTCCCCTGGAACTCCCCTGGCACAGTCCCTCCGCCCCTGAGCACCCCCATCGTGTGGAGGAGCCTCCTCCTCCAGTTGGCGACTCCCAAAAGCGGTTCAAGTGAATGGTCAAACCTGTTTGCTCTGCGGACAGCGGAGCGGCAACATCGAATCGTGGGCAGTTGGGGGCATGTGCACAAGCGGTAATAATAACAAAGTTGGATCCGCCGAGCGGCGACGGCAACGGCGACGTCGCCAACATTTGCTGAACGGCTGAACTGCTGAACGGGCCAGACATGATCACGTCGCCGTGTTGTGTGCTGCCGTGTTGTTGTTGCTGCTGCCCAGCTCTCTGATTGTTTGCGTTGTCTGTCTGCGCCGGAGTTTGGAGCCAGAGGTGCACTGGCAGAAAATCTGTTACTGTATATCTTGATTTAAGTATGATCACTTAAATAAATCTGAATCTATGTATACATATCAACTAAGTCTAAATAGCTGCTTTAGATTACCTATATTATACATGTATCTATATAATATATCTACATATGTTTGTATCTAGGTACATACATATGTATCTATTGTTTTCAAGAATTAAGAAATCTTAAATACAATTGAAGTATTAGCTGTAGTACAACTTTTTTTGCCTGTGTGGGACTGTCGCCACTTTGGCGGCACTGGCGATCGTAGCTTCTGGTTGCAATGTTTCCAGCGTCGCCCCAGCCGCTCTCCATGCCCCGCCGTACCCCCCTGACACCCGAGAGGCCCCGACTTCCCCGACGTGGACTGCTTTATGTAGCGCTTAATGGTTTCATTTGGCGGCTGAGCAGCGTTTCTCCATGTGTGTCTGCAAGTGTATCGATTACCCAATGCGTGAATGAGTAAGAACCCGTCGGGGGCGACGTACGCTGGGTGTTGTTCTTGGTTTGGTACTGTTGCCTGTGCTGCACTTTTGGGGCCGGCCACTTGTGCCTATTTATGTTTGCCAGACTCGCAGATACTTGCCACTACCACAGACGCACAGCAACGCGCACAGACACACAGATACACCGACACAGATGCCCGGTTAATTGTTGCCGTGCAGCCTAATTGTCGATCATATGCGATGGCTTCGACTGACTGAGAGTGTGTGTGTGTGGGTTTATATTTTTAAATCAATCGATGCGATAGACGTTTTATTGCTGTAATCAATCGTCGCGTGCATGTGGCAGCGTCGCCTGTTCGATTAATCGTACGAGTTCGACCACGAGTACCAACAACTGGTATTACACAGATACGGATACCGAATGCATGCACCTAGAAATACTTTAGATACAAGGCAAATCATTGCCATAGTATTACAATTCCTCAGTACTATTTACATATATGTATGTATGTACATATGATACAATGAAAAGGACTAAGTGGAAACTGTGAAAACGAAATTAAATAGATTTGCTGGACAGATCAGTTAATTTATTGTCACTATCAAAACTATTATAATCTTATCAAAAGACTATTGCACGATAGGAAAACCATTTCGTGATGTTTCAAAATATAATTCTGATGTCACAAGATGAGCTCAAGCTTCATATGACAATGACCAATTTCTTTCCGTGTACATTTCTAGGCGTATGCAGACTTGTCTACGTGTATACCTATGTATGTATGTATGTATGTACATAGGTGTTGCTCTAATAGATGAGTGCGTTCCACTCGTCCTCGCTTGATTGTGTTTATTGATTAGATTGTTTACCTTTCTTCGTGATATCATCGGCGACCAAGTGCTGAGCGTTATCGTACGTCAACTGTCCAAATAAATGTACATCTGAGCACACATCGAAAACTATTCCTATAGAATGGAATATATACATATGCATGTATGTATCTACATATGTACATACATACGTATGATGGATTTTCCATATTGAGAGGGGTTGTGTGAGATAGTTCTTATCGAATCGCTTCCGTTCGATTTGGCACAGAAAGTTTCAGACTTCGGGGGACTTTTGGTGGTTCTGATACCATTGTTGTTGCCAAGCTCTTTGGCCAATTCGCTGTCCTTATCGTAGATGGATTTTTAATGGCTGTGGGAAAGGGGAAAGTGATTTATGAAACGTTTTTACGGCTGCCACAATTTAATATCCATATCAAACTGATTTTATGAACAGTTTAATGGGTGCACTTTTGGTAAATTCCCTTTTTTATTATAAATGTTAACCAATTATTATATATGGGGGGTTTAATAATCCTAAAATAATACATTTTCCTTCAGTGTACATATATCGGAAATTAATATTCAAACTACTCCAAAATAATTGTTGTTAATTGAATGTGACACCTATAGAGCCGAGATCAATATGGAACCTCGCGCTTTGCAAGTGCCCAACCCAAAAACAATCTTCCACTATAAATTAGCAAACAAAAACTGTACGCTGAAAAATGCGCAGAGCGGGGGAAAAAGAATATCAATTGTATAAATAAACCCCACAAAAAGGCAGCACAACAGCAAAAAAAGTGCAAAACCAATTGATCTAATAAGCCAAGAACGCGGCGCTCACTTTATGCGCTCTTCTTCTTTTCTTTTTCTTTTTTTTTGCTTTTTGGTTTTTGGTTTTTATTTAACAAAAGCAAGAGCAACAATAACAATAGCACATTTTGCGGGCGGGCTTCCCTCGCGGCAGAAAAATACGCAGCGAAGTACAACAAAAACAAAAAAGAATGGTATATGGGCTGCAGTCGCCGAGCATATACCCTTTATCTATGTATCTCTAAGTCTCTTTCCTATTATCATCATTTTCAAATAACTTAGGGTTTATTTTAACATCACATTGAGCTTTGGCGAACTTTTTATCCTGGTATGGATTTCAGTCTTATATTAACTAGCATACCTTGCAAGTACAGGGTATTACAAGAAGAAGCCGCAGGAGAGTAGGAGGAGGAAAGTGATTTTGCTCATTTCGTGGAAGGAGAGCGCAACAGCGCCATATGTCTGCTGGCGCGAAAATCACGTTGGTCGAAAAGAGACGGCAGGCCCTCAAAACACTACAGACGCAACAGTCTCGCTCACACACACACTTACTCACACAGGCACAGTGACGCCGACGACTTGGCGACGCCAGTTCACTTGTTGTTCTTGTTGTGTTCTGTTTCTCTCTTTGTTGTTCTTGTTCTTGCCGGTTATTGTTAATCACTCGCCCAGGGGCGGTTCACTCGTTGTGGGGTAAGTTAACCAACCGTTGAATGATGCAACGGAATAATGTAAACGGAAAACCATATGCTAGCCATTGAACATAAATAACTAAATGGCTATAATAAATTGTGATTTTGGGTGCAGTGCGCGAATTGATCCACAAATATTTGCCCACACTGTGACTTTTGATTGAGAGAAACAGTTGATTGGTTTTATTAACCCTTGAAGGTGTATTTAATTGCACACCAATCGCAAAAGGTAAAGCCTTTATATGTATAATATAATAACAATGTTTATATGTAATAAGAGTCTCATTTTCTTGTATTTCCTAATGCCAAATGATTGAGAAATTGTGCTTACAAAGAGATTTATTTTTGACTTAAAACCTTCATATGTAGTTAAAGCAAGCAAAAAATTTATATTTTATCTCCGGACAACGTCATAAAGATTAAATTAATGATAATAATATAAAATAAATATGATATAATTGTCTTAAATGGTGTTGATTGCTATAAAACTAGAGTTTGAACGAAACATCTAATCTGAATCTGAAATACATAATAAATAATAAATAATAATAATAAACTTTAAAGCATTCCACTATTCAGATACCATTCATATTCATAGAACCCTGATATCCGAGTTAGAAATTTAGGATGATTATCAAAGGAGAGTGGGCACCTGATTTATGCAGCTCGTTAAAAATCTACACTTTCGGTCACCCAAGGGTTAAGCGTGGCTGTCTGCTGCGCTGCTCGCGTCGCTGCCGGCGTCTGCGGCGAAAAAAAACAGTCGAGGCCCGCCATTCTTCGATCTTTCGTCGTTCGGTGTGGTTGTTCGCTTGCTCGGTGCGGCGTGGCTATTTCGTTTTGGCGGTGCAATGAATTCGAACAAGTCGAAATAAACAACAACGCAGCGCACAACATAAACAAAAGGCAGAAAAGAAACCACAAGAGAACGGAACATACGCGCGTGTTTGTGCCCAGCATACTTGTGTGCATGTGTGTATATAATAGTGTATGTGGGCGAGAAGTGCGAGTGCAGCCGCCACAACAAGTTTTGTATTAATCAAATTAGATCATAGCGCGCAGAAGAGTGCACAGCGTGAGCAACAAAGAGGAAGAAGTTACAGCGAAATGAATGTCATAATATGCAAATTAGCTGTGGTGCAAAAGCGAAAATAGTATACGAAAACACGCACGGAGTCAAAGTGCAAATTTCAAAGTATCTCTCTTGAAAAGTAAAGGAAATAGAAAAGATAGCGAGTGAGTTAGTACGTGCGAGTGAGTGAGCGAGTGTGGAAGGAATTCCAAGAAAAACTGTGAAAATTCAAAATAAACAAAAGTCGAAAGAGCGATCCCCCGCACCCCCTCCCCCCCTACAGAATACAATACCGAAGGAGAAGCAACACAAAAACAACACTCAAATCTGGGCAACCCCGCGGCCGGGCCGCAATATCTCTCAGATTAGTGTTAGTTTCTACAGCAACAAGAACAGCAACGTGTGCGGGTGAGTGGATAATATCTGCATTGGTGTGGGTAAAGGTGCCTCTTCTGGTGTGCGTGAGGGAGCGGGAGAGCATGTTGCTTGGACTTGAACTACTTTGAGGCGTTTTACCTGCCGTTTACCTTTACCTTTTCGTAAATTAAGCCGGCGCCAGGATACCTGGCTAGGTAGAAAGGCAAACAAAAGGCTTGCAACGTCATTGACACGCCAGCAGCGGCCGCAGCAACAACAACCACATCTACTATGTGCAACGTGCGCAGCAACAACATCGATACTAATGCAACTTAAGGTGGAAATCCACTTAAAACTGCACCACGGGGCGTTCAGACAAAATACATAGCTATTCCTGCTGCCACAGTGGAAACTTTTAGCATAACACCAATGTGTTGCAGGCTGCAACACCTCTATTCCCCTTGAAATCTTTAGAAAATATGCCACAGAGTCTATGGAAAGAAGACAAAACTACGGTAACAGAAGCAATAAATCTTTAGAGGGTCTTAAAAAGTGCTTAAGAACCCAATCCTCGTAGCTCCAGCTAATATTTGCTAGCTCACTCAGAAATCAGTTTGTCAAATTCGAAGCCCAGAAGTTTTTTGTTCCCTATGTCGGAGTTTCACTGTACACATATCTCGGGGTCTTAAGACTGCTCTCAAGTGTTTTGCGAACAATTAAACATGCAACAGTTATAATACGTTCCGCCTTTGCTGCCTGTGGCCGCTTGTGAGTTATGAGGAATGCCCTGCCGCCTGGGGAATGACGACACATGTTTATCGACGGGGCAACCTCTAAAGAGCAGTCATGACCTTGACAACAGAGCAACACAGCCACAGCCACAGTTACGGATACAGATACTTTGGGTCCGAGTCTGGAAATCTGTTACCATTTTTTTCACGCCCAATGCGCATGCCTGTGCATACATTTTATCGGCTCGATTTGATTCGATTCGATTCGAATCGAATCATTCGCATAGCCCCCTCAGGAGTTGCCTACGTAAGCGCTTTGAATTTATCAAAACTGCTGTATTTATGGCTATTTCTTTTTCTCACTTTTTGCTAATATGCAAAAATTCATAACGCCGCCAACGTATTTCCGTCCTTCAAATGCCAAAACGCCAAGACAAGCAGAAAGAAAACAAAAAAAGAAAAAAGTTTCAAGAAAGAACAACGCACACAATTTGTGAAAAATTATTTTGATGGCTAGGCGCTGGGAAACATTTTTGTTTGCGCTTGAATGCACGATTTGGAGATTTCGTTCTTTAATCGTTTGTTTTGGTGGCCTTTGATAGAGCAGAAGTATTTATAAACAGTTTAATTTAATTAGCCCCGAAATACAAAGCATAACGTGACAGTGAGCTAATATTGTCATTTTTTTTTTAACGGCGCCATAAAATTTAAAATATCAAGAATGTTTCAGAATTCGTTTGATAGGGGGGTGATATTGAATTATGATCGTTAAGGGCTGCGTCAAATTGCATAATCGAAGTGATTCGAGATTTCCATTTGGCTGTCATAAAGCAAACTACAAATAGATAATATTTAACAAAAATGTGCTAACGCAAAAGGCCAATAGAGGCAACTAAAAATATTTATGCAGATATATAGACGCCAATGTGTGTATATATAGCCGACTAGTTTGCTCTATACTGTCTATACTGTCTAAAATAAAACACTTGAATGTCGTCTTACGTAGTTGGAGCATTTAAAAATACTTTTCTAGCGAGGCGGCGCACCAAAACAAAATTGAAAATCGAGAAAATCACATTCTATCAGCCAGCAAAGCAAAGTCAAAAGTCAAAGACAGTGGAAAATAAAAATAAACACAAATTATCGAACGATTTCTGTCTGCTTTTCTTGATCTTCTGCTGTTTCGCTTTGTGTGTAAACAAAAATTGTTGGCCTGGCAATTATTTAACACTTATTGGCCACAAATTCATATTTTTAAAAGGCTTCTCATAAAAATTTCGAAATGAAAAAGAAAATAATTCGATTTTTACTTTGAACTTAGTTTATATTTAAGATTATCGCGCCCCCAATTAATAATCATCATAATATTCGAAAATATATGTTTGTCTTATTTTGAAAATTTTGGTTTCGAAGAAAGCCTTTTTTTAACTTTTGCTTCAAGCACTTTACTAGTATATAAAGAAAGCAGATCTTTCATAAATTCAACGCCTTATTCAAGTAAAAATTTATAAAAACTGCTCCCGCATAAAAATCTATAAAGTTATAAGGTAATGCCTAAAAATTGCTAAATTATATTGTTTAAGCTGTTTTGTTGCGCCGTGCCAAAAATCAATTTCGTTTATACAGATTTTCACCTACGTACATGTAAACCCAGGGGACTTGGCAATCGAAAACATTTCAGTACGAAACGAACATGATTTTTACTCTCGAGAAATTTTAGGGAAAATTAGGGAATTTCCGTGCTAATGTGAAAAGTGTATAATATGCCGAGAATTTAGTTTTGTACGGCAAATCGCTTAATGTATTGCTTACTCACTCATTTGGCGAGAGATAAACGAAATGGATCTCCTGCAAAGACGCTTGTATACCTAACCAAAATTCCATCAACATTTCTTATCTATTTACCAATTTCCGTAAGCGTACCTTGACCTTTCACTTTCCACAAAACAATCCACGCCCAGTCGATTGATAAGCCCCCAAAATCGCAATCTATTTCTCTATAAGTACCTCAGATTAGCCAAAGGACGTCAGAGAACTTTTCGAGAATTGTTTTTGCCATTCCCCATAATATATCGTCTGTTTGGCGCTGTGCTTGTTTATATCAATATTCTCCACTGGAAACCCCTTAAATAAACTGTTTACCAACTTGGCTCGAATCGTTTTCAAACTTATCAGCAAATGGCAAAGTTCTGCTCAAAGGCAAGATGTCTTCGTCCCAGCCCTATCAGTTCTTGGACACTATGGGTTGACAAGAGGCTTAAGTTAGCATCCAGATACTGCACAAATAGTTAAATTCGTTGACTATAGAAGTATAACAAGAGTGGACGCTATGGTCGTGTATAAATAAAAGAATACATTTTAGAAAACAATTTAAAGATTTCCCTATACATAAAAAACGTATAATACTAAAACAAAGTATGTTACAAAATATGTTTTGGTCAAAAGATAAACCGTAACAGTTCCTTATATATGTGAAGGCTAGATGGTAGGGTATCAATCTATTTTAATGCCCCACTTAAGTAGTCATCTTCTATCTTCGGTCAAGAGCGATCGTCTTTCTCTCTTTCCTTGCGTTCGAGAGCGCATGCACTCGCTCTTTAATCGCCTTAATTTGATTTCCTATAACACTTCAGCACGGCTGAGTGGGCAACAACAATAACAGTGAGACACGGGTACGTCACAGCCGCCTACCCTTGCCCCTCAACCACACCATACAATTTCCAAAGCGCTTATCAAGCTCTTCTGTTCGCCTTTGTGTGAATGTGAGTGTGTGTGCATGAGTGTAAAATATTATGGCAGTGTCCAAGCTGCAGCAAGAAGAAGAAAAAGACGACGACGACGACTAGGAAGAAGAAGACCGAAGAAAACAAGTAGCCGCACTGAAATACACGCACACACACTGAAGCTCAACAAGCTAAACTCGTTTTCAGCCACAACATCGGGTAAAATTATTAAAATTTTAAACTTGATTCATGCTCATGCCAGCAGACTAGCACACTCACAAATATACATATACAGGCATATGTACGTACATAAATAAATACGGCAGCAACAACGATATGGCGGCGGGTTTCCTCGTTTCTTATGAATTGACTCAAAGACAGCAACAATTCCCCGACAGTGTTGTCAAGTTGTTTGGCTTAGTCATGTTCGCGAGCGAACCGCCAGTGGCTGGGTGCGGGAGCGGGAAGCGGGGGAGCACTGGCTCTGGCTGTGGGGCTTCGTCGCCACATGGCAAACAGTCCTGCTGCCATTGAAAAGTAGCTAGACCCAAAAAAAGCTTAGAACACCTACCTGTACATAATTAAGGGAAGCCGTCTAAGAATAATAAATAATTAATAAATTATAGCGTTCGAATTTTACAAAATCAGACTTTTTTCTTAAATGACATTCCATGTCCTAAATGATGTCCCATACGATGTCCCAAATGAGCTACAAAAGAGAAGTTTAGCTATAAAAAAGTTAAGGTGAAACACAGATGGGCAGATCGTGCTGAATAAGTGGATTGGGGATGGAGTGGGGGTTGCTAATGTGGTTTCTACCTCATCTAAAGCTAATATGGCAACTCTGGCCTGCTCTCTCTCTCTCTCTCTTGCGCGCGATCGGTGTGCGCTGTAGCAATTATTATTTTATTATCACTTTTTCCGTTGCTTCGTTTTGTGCTTCTACGTTTTAAACGCTATTGTTGTTATCGCGCTGTGCTTTTTAGCCTCATTTTTGCTTTCTGCTGCTTTTTTTCTGCCTGGTGCTCCCCAGACCTTCCTTAGTCAGCAAAATTTCGCATATTTGTGCGGGGGAATGTGGTCGACGATGGGGTCGGTTGGTTGTGTGCGTGCGCGTGTTTTACAGAGCGCATTTGTGTGAGAGTGTGTGTGTGGGGTACGTAATCAACAATAGGGGAAATAACAACAACTGCAACAACTAAAACAACGTCTGACTGGCTGGCGACAGTCTTTCATTTCGATTCGTTTCGTTTTTTTTAGCTACGTACTTCGCGTCACCTGTTGTTGTTTAATTTTTTATATTTTGTTGAGTCTTAATTTTTGCTTGATTTGATCATTCTCAGTGACTGCCGCAAAATCAAAAGCTGAACAAAAAGAAGTGGCGACCCTGTGCTTACATTTGATTGACAATTGCGTATGTGTGTGAGGGGATTGAGAGCACATATGTTTGTGTGCGGGGGGCGACGACGAAGCTGCCGCAATTATTTGATTATTGTACTTTTTTTGCTGCCTGCGCTGACGTCGCTCCTCTTTAACACTCAGTACCAGAATAAGTACGTGGGTATACTGCATTTTTTTTAATAAAAAAAAATATTTAAAAATATTTAGATATTATAAATTAAAACATTTATCAAAAAACCGTGTAGCAGGAAATCTTTCCACCCACCTATCGTACTTTTAATGAATACATATGTATTTTTCATACTGGAAATATTTCAACTACCGAATATTTTGGGATATAGACTTTTTAGAGCTTTATAAACCCTTTCAGTTACTATTTCCTACCTAAACTTTTCTACGAGTATACCTTATCTAAACTGATATTTTTGTTAATAAAAATTCGTATGCAGAATTCAAAATCGCAGAAACCCAAAACTTTTAGACCGCTTACATATGTATGTAGTAATAACTGTTACTGCCGCTCAAGGGTATATTGTAGTCGACTAGTGCGGCTTTGGGCTTGCTTGTTGTTTTTGCCCCGTTCGGTCGCTTCTTCGTTTTCTTTTCGCACACACCACACACAAGCACACACGCTGAGCACACTCTGAATGAATTTCGCTGGTCGCCTCGTCTAGTTGCCTTAAATGTTTCAGGCGCGTCGGTTGTCGTCGATTGTCGCCTTTTCGATTTCTTGCTATTCGCGCCGCCAGATTTTTCTCGCCGTGCACTTCCAATTGTTGCGCTTCGCCAACGAACAACAACACCAACTATGCAAATGAGCGGTACAGGCAGAAAAATGCGTGTGGTCACAATTAAACTTTGGTATGTTCCTCTTCACCGTTTGTGCCGTTTCGTCGTTTTTGTCGGGCATTTCGCATTTCTCATTTCGCTGTTCGCTGGAATTTCGGAATCTTTTCCGCGAATTTTTGACGTATAATATGTACATATACATATATGCATTTTTTGTTCGCTCTGCTCAACCGTTGTAAAACGCTGCTTGCTAATAAATTATAAACAATTGCCAAGTGGGCGAGTGCTTAGTGCTTAGTGCTTTTTGCTCTGCGATGACGTAGTCGTAATCGCGGATTGAGCGAATGACGGAATGACAGAGTGACGGACTGGCAGACTGACAGACTGACCGTCAGACAAATGTGTGGACTTTGTGGCGCCGTTGCCGCACCTCGTTGTTTTTTTATTTTTTTTACATTATTTCGCTGCACTGGTGTAGGTGTTTCTACATATGTATGAATGTATGTATGTATATTCTCGATTTGGTTTTATTATAATTTCGAATTTGAATGCAGGCAGTCACTCAGTCAATCGCGAATTGCACTTGTGACGTAGGCGAGATAGCGTGTGCTCAATATGAACAGCGACTTATCAGCTAACAGAACGGGCTTTTCTACACAGGAACAATGTAAACGCCAGCACTTTTCGTATGATTCAAAAAACAAACTCTCTGAACAAATATGAATATGATTTAATACATAATGTGCATATGGTGATTAATCTACTTGAGATCTTCATGAAGTTTGTCGCGGAATGGATTGACCAACGTGGGTGTTAATAATCTAGGATTAGGTTTTTATTTTATTTTATTTATTTTTGGTTAAAATAACTTCCAATTCCATCCAACTTTTAGATCTTTATAATTGATACACTTTGTAGCAGTGTATTGAGCCCTATTCGATTATTTATTGCACTTTGCACAGGGGCAATTGTATTTCGCCTAGCTCAATAAAAATGTGCATGCAAATGAAAATGCCAATGCAAATGCAGTTCCAGTTTGTATATTGAAATACATATATACATATGTATGTACATATGTATGTATATAGTACGTTCCCATGTGTTTCGCGTTCACTTGCCGTTTTCACGCCTCAAAATGCTGGCAAACAGGCGTAATTAGAACCCCCGATCGTTAAACAAAAGTTCGTGATAAAGAAAACGTCGTATTGATATTGACGACTATGGCCAATGGATTTACGTGGCTAGCAATACACTAAACGGTGTAAACTAACGATCTTTAAACGTCACGCTGCACTTTGCGCTTCTTGTTTGCACATTGGGTATCTGGTAACTGGTATCTCGCATACGGGTATTCTTGCTGTATTTTGATTGCTTTAGTTTTACAAGCGCCTACTTCTGATTAGGTTATCTCCTTTATAGCCGCTTGACTTTATTATATTGTCGAGACTGTTGATGGCATTAGTTTCGCCAGTTTCTGCTGTATAATGTAGTTTACTTCGTGATTATGTACAGTTGAACTTCAGTAGTTTCTATCGCAGCGAATGAACACAAATGTTAATATCATTTCGAAATTCAGTTTCTGGACTATACTTCAATCTTGCCTTCAGAGCTGGGCGTTTTGTTATTAAACTTTGTTCTGCTTATTTAGTCAAAATGCTCATTCTGGCTGCTCTGCGTTTGTTTTACTAGCAAGAAACAACACATTCCTTGTAATCGCCACACATTTTTCAATTGTGACGCAG
This sequence comes from Drosophila yakuba, assembly GCF_016746365.2. Taxonomy (NCBI): domain Eukaryota; kingdom Metazoa; phylum Arthropoda; class Insecta; order Diptera; family Drosophilidae; genus Drosophila; species Drosophila yakuba. Next base: position 4,619,477 of record NC_052528.2, on the reverse strand, counting down.
TTGGCGCCTTGTAATTGACCCACTCACTCGTTTTATTAATAATTCGAGAGCATACACATATGTTTGTATTTACTACACGTGATTATGTAATTAGGATTTGGATCCCCGAACCACTAATCGCCAGCGAATGCCAATGTCCAATGAGTTGACAATCTGATAGTGGACAATCGGCATCTATGTACGTATCGGATAACTGACGTCAACGCGTCTGCACTCCGGCAAATTGGCAATCACTTGTCTTACAACGGGGCGCTGCTTCTGACTCAGGCGCACGATAGTCCCCACTGATAACTGATAATGAATCTGGCAAACACACGTACCGAAAATACTTACCGCCTCTATATATACATATGTAGAGCTTGGCATTATCAATGGAACTTTTGGGCAGTTTTTGTCTTTTTTTTCATTATTTTTTTTGCGGTCGCACGGATCGAAAGCCTTATAGCCAGCCGTGCTGATAACAAATTGAGTAAACATTGGGACGCGACGAGAGTCGCTGGGATCGCATAATGCCGTATAATGTGTATAATAATAACGCTGAACGCTAAACAGTCGCAGTCGAGTCAATTAACGCGAACCAACTCGGTTGCCAGAGAGCTTTTTTTGTTCAGTCTGTGTGCGATTGTGATTTGAGAACTGCCCGGCTTACTAATCGCCCGACAGCCCAGTCATATAATACCATCTATGCAGACAGTGGGGCTCACATGAATAGCAGCAGTTTACAGTGCTCATATACTGCTAACTAAAGTGAGACAGGGACATTTTTTAAAGATTTTTGAAGATTTCTGGGTCGATTGACATACAAAAAATTACTTAGGATTTTGTTAAATGAAATGTTTTCAAAACGAAATCCTTAATTAATGGGAGCAAAGGGAGTATTCAAGTACGCACTCTTTCTATTTGGCAACACTTTGTAATCCCATTGCTAATCTCACCTGCCTGCCAGCAGCTTTATAGTACTGATACGCACTGTTGTTACAGTGCGAAGATGTGTGCACGAGCGGTGATAAGAAAGCCCCCAACAACAAACGAAACGCCAGTGACACCAGTCATTACATTTCGCTTGTCACTTTTCTTGGATTTTTGTATCTTTTGGCCGCCTGTCTGGTTTTCGGCAGGTGGGGCCTGAACCCCAGCTAAGTTGGAAATTCAAAATAGAAAGTTGATAAAAGAAACAAGACGAATATATGTATGCACATGTATGTGTGCATTCGTATATTTTTGCCACTGTGCTTTATCGATGTTGACACGATCACAGAGTGGGAAATTGATTTTCAATAGCGCACAGGAATTCGCGTGCTTGTGATTCACCTGGCGGATTGAACGCCATGGAGAGAACTAGCGTGCTCCGTATCTGGCATTCTCGGCTACGAGTTGATAAGATTGAGCCCCAATTAGAGCTGATAATGGGGCTCTAAATAAAGGTATTCTATATGGGCAGTGAACACGTCTTGGGAAACCCAAAGGCAAACCGCATTCGTACATCGGCTAGGGGAAAGGGTCTATTAGCTGAAAGTTTAGTGAAGCATGTATTAACTGATATTAAATATATTTATAATCATTTGAAGCTTTGCAAATTCCCAGATGTTGTTGATTTCTACTGGACTACCTAGCAGGAATATCAATGTATAAATGGGCTTATCATGACTGTATCAATTAGCATTGTCATTTAAATTAAATTATGCGAAACACATTGAATTAATTTGCTTTTTTTTTGCCTCTATTCTTCTCGTTTTGCTATAGATGAGCCCACTGCAAATACGTCACAGGATAATAAATTCGATAATAATATGGAAAATGCAACCACCACAACGGCCAAGCATTACAAAACCGCAGGCAAACAGTACAAGACCAATAAAGTGAACAATACGCGACGTGCCACAGCAGCAGCGGCAGCAGCAGCAGCATCAACAACCACATCAGTAACAACAGCAGCAACGCCAACCAAGAAGCGGACATATCGGGAAACTGCAACAGCAACCACAGTCACTCAGAGATCCACCAACAAGGCCAACATTGCAGCAGCGGCAGCAGTTGCACTGGCGGCAGCAACAGAGGCAACTGCAACTGCATCAGCAACTGCAACTGCAACTGCAACTGCAACTGCAACAGCAACAGTAGCAACATTAACAGCCTCTAAAGCGGCAGCAATAGGAGCAGCAACAGATGTTGCTGGTGGCAACAGCAGCACCAGCAGCAAACTCAGCGCAAGCTCACGAGATAAGCTAGGCGAGGTGCCGCTGCCGACTGTTGACAGCGCGAACCACATCATCAGCAACAATAATAATAATAACAACACAAATAATAATAACAACAACCACCACAGTGATAATAGTATTAGTGAGAATAGTTATGAATTTAAGAGTAGAGATAAAGCAAGTCTAAGTGATAGCAAAATGACGCTACAACAGATGGCAGCAGTCAGCAGCAACCAGGAGCCAGTGGCTCCTAACGTGGCCAACACGATGAGCAACTCGAGCATCATCGGCAGCCAGCAGACCACCGTAAATGCCACACCCGCCACCGATGAGGCTCCGTTGGGGGATTGGTCAAATATTTCACGCTATCTGCACAAGAAGTTCAAACGTTTGGCCAGCACCACCGAGGTGGAGAGCGGAAACACGACGAATGGCGGCGGAGCACTGCAAGCTAGCGGCGATGCTGTTCGCACCACATCGCTGTCTTCAAACAGTTCGCTTTCACCACCACCACCAACAACGCCGCTGGCCAACGGTCACCACCTGATGACCCAACAGCAAAGCCACCAGCAAGTGCAGCAGCAGCAACAGCCGCTGCCGCCGCCGGTAGCAACACATGAATTCAGTGCCAATTTTGTAAATAGCAATCATGTCAATGCCATTGGTCATGAGGAGAGCATCATCAGCAATAGTGGCTACAAAGCGGCGGGAAGAACGCGAACGCCTCTCACCAACAGCAACAGTAACAGCAACACGAACAGCACCAGCATCAACAGCAACCATGCAGCACATGCCACACTGTCACCGGCCTCATTTGCGCAGCATCAGCAATTAACGCAGCCAACAACGGCAAGTCCTGGAATTCCAGGCGGAGCAGCGCCAAATCCTGCATGCGAGAAGTCCGGAAGATACGTTTGTCCATACTGTAACCTGATCTGTGCCAAGCCCTCTGTGCTGGAGAAGCACATACGGGCCCACACAAACGAGCGGCCGTATCCGTGCGACACGTGCGGCATTGCGTTCAAGACGAAGAGTAACTTGTACAAACATTGCCGCTCCAGATCGCATGCAGCCAGAGCTCGGGGCCTGGAAGTGCCAGTCGATGCGGACGATGGCTTGTCCGATCAGGATGCAGAGCTGAGCAACAGTAGTTCAGAGTTGGTAAGTTAAATAGTTGAGATTCCTATCGGAAACATACGTAATTCCTGATTTATTGCAGCCGAGTCGCGCTGGTTCGCCTTACGACGAGCCCATTAATTCGCCCACACCCTCACCCTCCACTCTGTCTGCGGCCAAGAGTGCATACATCCAACAGCCTCCGCTGCCCACTTACATGCAGCAATTGCCTCTCGGCTCGCCGGCCGCAGGAACATTGCCACCCACCACAGCGGACAATCACCACTCGGCCACTGCCCAGCATCGCCAGTCGATCGACTACAAACCATATAAGCCCAAGTTCCACAATGCCTCGTTGTACTCCTGCAGCAGTAAGGAGTTGCAGCAGCAGCAGCAGTTGCAGATGCAGCAGCAACAGCAACAGTTTGCGCAGCAAAAGCTGTCCATTCAGCTTCCTCTGGTGCAGCAGCCGTCACTGGCGCATCCCACGCTTTCGCCAAGCACGCAAATGAAGATGAAGCACCACATCAACTCGCATCAGATCCAGTTGCAAATGCAGCAGCAGCAATCCCTGTTGGCCCAGCAATCACTGCTGGCCGCCATGCCACCTGGCGGGGTGTATTACCTGGGTCAACCTCCATACTACAACCAAGATACTGCGGCTGCCATTCACCAGCATGCGTTAGCCATTCAGCAATTCCAAATCCACCTGGCACAGCAGCAGCAACAGCAGCAGCCACACCCGCCGTTGGTCAAGCCGCCACCACCAATGCAACAACCTCCAAGTCTCCCGCCGCAACAGGTTGGTTAAGAACGATTGTTTTTTAATAAGGAGATTAATTATAATATATATTTTTTTAATGCTTACAGTTGGTGCGTGCCAATAGCCAGATTTCCAGTGTAGCTACAGCACCTGCCACTCCCACGCCCGCCGCCAATCTCAGCAGTTTTGCCAGCTCAAGTGGTGGCAAGCAAGTAGTGAGTGTTTAACTAAACATTTATTTTCACTGCAAAACTAAAATTGACTTCATCCCTTTTAGAATGTGGCCAAGGTGCAGGAGCACATTTCCAAGTTGATCTCTCAAAATGAAGCCATAGTTGAAAACAAGGAGATATTGCTGCAGAAGAAGTACCCCAAGCAACTTAGTCGTTCCCGTAGTTTTAACAATACCAACAGCAATAATGCTTCACAACACGGGAGCAATCCGTCGGCATTGCATGCAAACAACAGTCACAACACTAATGCACAGATGCCAGAGCGCGAGACTAAAGCGAATTTGGCACAGGCCATCTTCCAGAAACAGCAACAACAGCTTCAGCAGCAACAGCAACAGCAGATAACCCAGCAGCAGCAGCTCGAGCAACAGAACTACTATACGTACATGCAACAGCAACAGGAATGCCAACAGCCACAGCAACAGCTAGAACCTCCAAATGGGGTGGTTAAAAGGAATTCCTATAAGCCTGGGGTAATGACGACGCCTGTAAAGCAGCAGCAGCAACAACTTCCTCCCCCGCCCTCCCCGTTGCCCATGCAAACAATGCAATATCGCCAGGACCCTGCCACACCAGTAGCAAAAATTGAACAACCGACTACGGCAGTGCCTGTTATGCCTCTTAATTTATCAGCGAAGCCACAACCAACTCTGGTAACTGTTCCTGTGAGTTCATTGTCTACCAACTCCCTGCCACCGACTGCTACCAATCCGACTAGTAGCTCGAAAACTGCTCCACCATCTGCCCAGGTGAATAACTCGATAATTAAGAACCTACTGCTTAATGCTCGAGGATTAGCCGTGCCGATTGGCGAAGGCGATGATGCTGTTTATTCGTGTCCCATCTGTGCGAGCGAATTTCGCAGTGCGGACGATCTGAAGCTGCACAACAGCACTTACTGCCAGGATGCGAGCTCCAGTGCCCCAATGAGCCCAGCATCTTCGCCCTTCCGCTCCAACTCTATCTCATTGAGTCTACCGGAGCTAAAGAGCCACATGGCCAACTCCAAGAATCCGTTGTCTCTGGCTAAGTTGGCCTGGTCGCAGTTAAAAACCAAAAGGAGCAGTTTGGTTTTAAGTCGCCTTAGTGCGGCACAGACACCAGCAAGGACATCAACGGTAACAGCTCCCACTGTAACTCCTTCTGCCCCAGCTCCTGCTGTAGCCACAGTCAGTGCTCCATCATCAGCACCTGCCCCCCAGATTGAAGCTCTGCGCTTTGTGGATGCACCTCTACCATCGCCTGGTCCATTATTGGGAAAAACTCCCTTAGTGGACTATGCTCAGCAAAGTGCACCGCGCAAGGCCCAGGATTCTGTGGTAATCACTAAAATGCACGAGGATCGGCAATTCGTAATTGAAGCTCAGCCCGCCAAACGCATCAAGACTAGCGATTTGACGGCTGCATCCTCCTCTCAGCAACCGACAAGTTTCAACTTTTCCTTCAATAACCAGAATAGCAGTAATGGTGTGCCGGAGTTGCAGTCCTCCAAGGAGGAGCGACTGCGCAGATTCACCTCCTCGGGAGGCAGCATGATTCCTATTTCGGAGTGCCCTGACTTGGACAACAGTCCCAAGATGATCAGAACCCCGTTGCTGTCCGGTGGAAGCTTCCAGGATGTTTCAATCAAAGTCAACAACGAAACAGGATCCTCCAGTAAGGAGCGCAAGCTGATGGCACTGGTCAGTGGCAGTGGACTTCTCGGCCTTAGTTCAGGTCCGCAGCACTTTCAATTTCCGCCCATTAATTCGATAACTGCCTTCAATCCGCTAACGCTGCCACCGATGAGCGGTGGAGATAAAAGCACTCCAGTAACACCAATACCTCATGTGCCTGGAATGCCAGGACCCGGTAGTCTGACACCACAAATGCCGCTACTGCCGCCTCCACCTCAGCAGCTACAGTTACCAGTTTCCTCTAGTCGAGGTCGCAGTCCAAATCGAAAGCAACCCAGCCCTCTGCTGTTGGGAGGAGGATCCGGTGAACTGAAGGCCCTATCGCCATTTGGCGGAGTTCAGAATGTGCCAAGCGAATTCAGTCGGCAGCCACCAACTCCAGCCCAGCGACAGGCTCTGCAATGGAACAGCAAGGAGACACCGAAGAAAACACCATTTAACTTTCTCCGCATGGCTGATAATCTGAAGACCTCTGAACCTGAAGTACGGCACTTTAATCTGGAAAATGTTATTGCTGGGAAACCTCAAGAGTTGCCTCTAACACCACTACATGTTGATACTCCTAACGGAAACCCTGCCGAAGAGGCCGGTCCAGTAGCCAGTTCCTCATCATCGGCTAAGTCCAAGTTTCTGCGGCCCACTAGTTTGCCACTAAAACCTGGTACCTTCACTCCTAAACGCCATCATGGCATTACACCGACAGCCAATACATTGCCGCTGATCTCGCCGGAGACCCCCAGGCCGTCCAAATCCTGTGTGCAACTGTATCTCAACGGACATGCCTACACATATCTCGGCCTCAAATGCAGCACAAAGATGTTTTACTGTACGGTGAACTGCCCACAGCCTTCGTATGTCGCCGGAATGCACAAACTTTCGATGTATAGCGTTTGGCAGGTATGCGAGGAGAACCAGCCACATCCACTTGGATTCAAACTAAAGCAAGTTATGGCTCTCTACGACTCCCGTCAAAGGATGTTAGGAAATGGCAGCTCCACCGCTATGGCTGGATCGGGAAAACTTAGCTACAATTTAGTCGCTTCGCAGCAAATCGTGTCCTCCCCCTCGACGTCCTCCGCCAGCAGTGCCTTCTATCAAGGGCCCCTAAAGGCCCCACCCACTGTCACGATTGCCGCGCTCAGTGAGGCAAATGTGGCGGCCAAGGCGAATGAGGAGGCACAGGCCAAAAAGTTAGAGACAAGTCCGTCTGGGCAGCCCCTGGTGGGTGGCTACGAGTCTCATGAGGATTATACGTATATCCGGGGCCGAGGAAGGGGAAGATATGTGTGCTCCGAGTGCGGAATTCGCTGCAAAAAGCCGTCGATGCTTAAGAAGCATATTCGCACTCACACGGATGTGAGGCCATTCACATGCAGCCATTGCAACTTCAGGTTAGTTTATAGCATTCTTGGTGGTCTTCAAAGATTGCTTATTAGAAACTTTGTTCTATTCCACAGTTTCAAGACGAAGGGAAACCTGACCAAGCACATGCAATCTAAAACTCACTTTAAGAAGTGCATTGAACTGGGTATAAATCCGGGACCAATGCCACCCGACAGCGAGTTCTTGGATGTTGATATGGACTTTGACCAGCAGTCATCCACTTCGGCAGGAGGACGCACATCATCGATGGCTGGGGAATCTGATTCCGATGACTACAGTGATAACGAATCTGAGAGTAGTGGTAAGAAAAAATGGATATACACTTTTTTGCACAAATTGCTGATTCATTCAAATTTTTTCACAGATACGGATGAGTCCAAGTCCCGACTAAAAGAGCACGAAGCTGCCAGAGGCCTGCTCTCGTTATCAATGACGCCTCCAATTCCGCAAAGCGTATCGCCTTATCCACAGTTGCAGGATACACCCCTACCAGCGGCTAGTCCTGCCAACAGCATTGGCTCTTCCGGCTCGCAGCCTAAGAGATTAGTGTGCTCGTTCACTTCGCCGAAGCCACCTTTTGACTACCAGAAGCAGGAACAGTATTACTCCAATCCGGAGGAGTCCAAACCGAAACGCAGTGTGGCCAGCGAGGAGAGTGCTCCCATGGATCTCACTAAGCCGCGCGGCTCCATCCTATCAATTTCCCCCTCACCTGTTCCGCAGCCCGCCCATGATCTTCCCAAATCGCAGGCCCAACAGATGCACGATGTTATCTTCGGCACCTCCGGCAACGAAAGCGGTTTCATGAAGACTCTGATCTCGGTTTCGGACAAAGTGCGGATATCTGCCGAAATGGAAGAACAGGCCAAGCACGAGGCGGAGGGTGAGGATGTTCAACTACAGACCTACATAAAGGAGCATGCACTGCATCAAGCCAAGATAAAGCAGAGTCAGTTCAGCCGCAGCTATCTGATCAACACTCTATACACAGCAGCATCGCCTGTAATCAGCAGTAGTAGCACTCTCTTTACCACCAACAGCAGGCCCGTCATGAGTGTAAATGAGGTTCCTAGCATCGAAGTTCACGAAGTAAAGACACCAGAAGCCACTGAACCACCTCGTAGTGCACCTGTAATGGCTGCAGTTATTCCAACATCACTTCCTGCTCAGATTGGCCAGGAAGAAAACGAGGAGAACGAGATCAAACCGGATCAGGAGAAACCTAATGTCGCGGAGCCACACAATGCCAATTTGCCTGCTGCAGTGCAGCAACCGGATGTCAATGATTTTAGTGGAGTACTTGGAAATCCGCCTGCACCACCAGCAGCATCTGTAGCTACTTCAGTAACCACAACAACAGCTGCACCTGTCCCCCCGTCATCCACTGCCAACTCAACTCAGCCCACCCAGCGTACTGTGATTGTGGGCGAAGATGGCTTCAAAAGCTCCACTCCCACTAGCAAGAGCGCCGATCTCCAGCATGTATCCTATGGCAGAGGAGTGCCGCCAGCACCCATTGCAGGCGATGCGCGTCCCACCTGTACCATCTGCGCCAAGACGTTCCAGCGGCAGCATCAGCTGACCCTGCACATGAATATTCACTACATGGAGCGAAAGTTTAAGTGTGAGCCATGCAGCATATCCTTCCGCACGCAAGGGCATCTGCAGAAGCACGAGCGATCGGAAGCGCACAAAAACAAGGTTATGATGACGTCGACTTTTGGCGTGCCAACCACCTCGAACCCGCGACCCTTCGAGTGCACCGACTGCAAGATCGCCTTTCGCATCCATGGGCATTTGGCCAAGCATTTGCGCTCTAAGACGCATGTTCAGAAGCTGGAATGCCTGCAGAAGTTGCCCTTTGGAACCTATGCAGAAATTGAACGTGCAGGTATTAGTCTCACTGAAATCGATACAAGCGACTGTGAAAACTCGTTGATATCACTAAAGTTGCTGGCCCAAAAACTGCTAGAGAAGGATCCTAGTAAGCTCAGTAGCTACACCACACCCTCTGGCATGATGCAGCTGGCCCAGGATGCAACAGGTCCTGTCTCGCAGGATAGTGCGTCCGAGGATGGCTTTAGTGCCGCCATTGCCTCGGCTATAGCTTCGCTGGACAACGACAGTGCTGGCAACACACCCAAGAGAGCCAGCTCGATGTCCGAGGATGAAACGGTGGCCAATGGCCTCAACAATAGTCTGAAGCGTCGTTTACCGGGCAGTTTCAGCAGTACGGGCGAGGAGAGCGATAATCCACCGGAAAGCACTGGCGAAAAGCGGGCTCGTTCTGGCCAGGAGCTGCCTGTTCCCGTGGCTGCTTCAGCAGCGGCAAGCAACTGACAGTACATGTACATGCTGCAGCCCAGCTGAGGTTATCAGTATCCCGCGGTCTACCACCGGGACACCGGTCAGTACGGCATCTACAATTCCAGGATCGAGAGCCGCCATGACCAAACCACCTCCAACGAGCGCATATCAAATGTCTAAGCATATCGCATTTGGGCACACACACAACTTATTCTAGCTAGCCTATAAGACCCACCACTCCTTGATGATAGGCCCAACTAATATTGGGCTAATCGCGGGTAGTAATCAAACGATAGGGGAGCCAGATAAGCGAGTCACCTATTCCAGTGTAAACACTCTAGGGGGAATACCCTAAAATAATCTTATACAAAGCCTTTTACGGTGTTAAAAGGCAGTCACCCCACACAGATCGTTTCGAACTGAGTCTTAAGTATTTAGGTTAAGGAATCGTCATCAGCTAGCCCTAGTTATAAGCCAACCAACAAGCACACTTATAAATCTATATTACTATATAAACACTAAACCATAATTTGTTTTCGAAATGCATAAATGCAAAAACTTCTGATGTGCTGTGAGTCTATCTACAAATGTAAAGATCCGAGAGCGAGAAAAGTGTGTTATTTTTAAGGCCTAGCCCCAAAAATAAACCCCCAAACCGAACCAGAACCCCCACAGAAAGTATATTGGTTTTCTATGCCCAGATCCAAATTTAACCATCTGAAAAATCACGTAGTTCTTCCTTATTTCAAATTGTTATCACACCAAGTTTTAACGAGCAACTAAGAGCGGTGAATGAAAAATTATGTATACACCTAGTTTGGTTTTAATTCTTTAAACAACGAGACCACGAGACTCATTTAATTGTTTGTTTTAATTTTGTATTTGGCAGAAGAGAAACGAAATGATGAAAAATTGCTAACTGTAAATAATCAATATGTTGTCATATATGTATTAAGCGGTAGGTTAGATAAACAAACTACACAAAGTTGATAGAGATAAATGAAATATTGTACAAACTGCTATGGCAAGCGCTGCAGCAAATCTATATATACACATAGATATATATCTATATATTTGAATGTATGTATGTGGTTAAACAACAAGAAAATGAAGTGATCTATTACATTATTGTAAAATATATCAAAAAACGAAGAAAAAACAACACAAACAAACATAAAATCTTATACAAAAAAATGAAAAAAATAAAGAAATCAATGTGAATATACAACGCTTATTTGTTTATTGTTAGTGAATCACATCAAAATCGGGTTTGGAAGTACAGATATTCCTGAAAAACAATATAAAATATAATTGTGGAAAATTATATTTTTTTAAAGCATATTACCAGAAGGAAGGCTGATCCCAGTATCAAAGCCCGCTCCTTGGCGGTTAGCTTGACATCACTAAAGTAAATATTCGTTGTGTACTGCGACTTGCTGGCCAGCCATTTGTGGTCTATGGAAGCCCTCATATTGCCGCCTGAATGGATCTGGAAGGGAACAAAAAGGCTGTATATTCCGAATATTTTGAAAGGGAACTTGAAATTCATTCAAGCTCATATAATATTGTTTTATCAGTAAGTCAAAGGTTGTACCGACCTTAAAGTAACACTCTCTGGGCAAACAGAAGCAGCAGAATCCCGAGTTAGCAGGACCCTCCACACAAAATACTGGTTGTCCCGTGGTTTCATCTTCGATAAAGAACTCTGGCTGCATGAAAGTGGGTGACTGCACCACTCTACCCAGCACATTACCAGGTGGTATCCAAATCTCCAGACTTTTTGGCTGGCAGCACAGCGATCCTAGGGCTAGTTTTTTGCGGAAGACCAGAGCTTCCTGGTGCGTTTTATCCAGAAGGTGCATCTGAAAGGGCCGTCCAGCTCCCCAAACTATGCGATTCTTTTCTGTGGAGCTCTCGCTGGCCGCGAAGATGGCGTCGCCCAGTGGGGATCGCACCACATATCGGTTCTCCGAAGAGACAGCTGTCAGAGCTGCAGAGGGTAAAGATATATTAATCACGATTTTGGGTATGGTTGGACTAGTATTTACCATCATTGAGCTCAAAGGTCTGTTCAATATGTACCGACGGCAGGTCTGCAAGGCAATCGTATCCGGAAAGTGGGATGAATGTTCGGCCCGTAACCGTGGCAATCGGCACCGGCAGCGGGATGCGAGGAGCCTCCGGCCTGGGTTGTGAAGTAATGCTGATATGGGAGTCGTAAACTGAAGGCAAACAGGGAAGTCATTTATAGGTCATTTTCCCATAAGATAAATAAGCTGTTAATATTATCACTGTTGAATTATATTTTAGAAGCCATTTTCATAGCCTTAGCATTGTGTTTTGAAAATTTCAGTATATCGAATTTTGAAAGTGTAATTGAACCTGTTAACTGTTTAAGAATAGAATACTTTTTAAAATATTACGTTGAATTCGATTGAATGAACTAGCAGATATCCAAAAATACCTCTGAACAATGGTACCTGTATTGAATTTATTTGATGGTCATATTAAAGTTTAGATTAGAACTGTTGCAGTTCTTTGGTTTTTCAAAACCTAGGCCCATAAACGTGTTATTACTTTTCTTTGAACAGGGAAAAATTGGTGTAGGATACAGCTAATTTCATGGGTATGGTTTCACTATCGAAAAGATCGCTGGGTTCGGTTCCATCGCCCCAAACAAAGGCACTTGAGGAGGCCCAGACCACAACAAAACGCTGGCCGATAAGATATAGCCAACCTGTAGTCGCATATTTGCGTCGAACTGTGACACACTCGCTCCCAATAATAATTAATCCGGTGCACCTCTTATCAGTTGGTAACAAGTCGGCTGCTCCTTTGCGTGGGTGATTCACTCGCTGTTTTCGTTAGTTTTCGAAACCCATATCCCTTGATTACCTCTCGGTTCTGAGGGACTTGGCTGTTGAGCCACTCGGATCTCACTGTCGTATTGCAAAGTCCGCACCGCGTCGTTTTGCAACATTTCGCCAGCAATTTTCAAACTTTTCTGACGGCGGTCTAAATGAAATGGATAACGGTGGTTGGTGTGGCAGTCGCGCAACAGCGGGAAAATGCTTTGTGTGCATTGCCTGGTCACACTTTTTGTCGCGGATGCTTTGAATATTTTATAATGAAACAACATCATATTTACAGTAAAACGTATTTTGTAAGCCTGAATTCATTGCAATGATGCGCAGTTTTCTATAAATATTGTTTTGTGCGGCTTAGCGGTTTAAAGTTAAATATATTTCCCTGCAGAGCTGCCACCTATTTCAATCAGTTAAGTAACGTATTTTCTGCACCTACGATATATACTAAATTATCGGCGGAAAAATGTGCTATCGCACTTAGGTCATACCAATCCTTACGGTTTATTTTGTTCGCAGCAAAACAAAAATAAAACCAATTTTTGAAGAAAACAAAATTTGTTTCGTGTATACTCGAAATACATTCTGTCACCGTGTTCTTCGATCGGAGTTTGCTAAATGAGGTGGCGACGAGCAGCAGGTGAGCCATGAAAATTGCCACAGTGCTGACCATTTGGCCTCTTTTCGACCATTTGTTGTTGCGGAATTTTTTGGCCACATTTCGGGTTGTTTTCAAATCGGTTATTCAAGGGGTTGGAATTGCGTATAAAAAGGTGCGCAGCCGCAGGAGCGGGAGCGGCGTAAACAAATGCCAGTGGTGCTCGGTGGGGGCTAATCTCTGGAGCGCGAATAGCGACAGTGTTCTCTGGGCCATCGGCGGAACCAGCTAAATCGGCGCAATCCGTAGGAAATCGAGCGATAAGCGGAGCGGGTTCAAGTGCAATAATCAATAAACGTGCTGTTCAAACATCGGTGCTGGTCGAAATAGATAAAGATAAAACCTAGTCGATTGTGAAATTCCTGCTGTCGATCGGATTGAAAGCCTAAATTTGCTCCCCGTTGGCTCCACTTCCGATGTAATCCCCCAAGTGCTTCTGGTATTGCCAACTTGCACTTTCCCCCTTGGACTTTGGGGGGTGGTTTTCGGCCGGAAAAATCCATGAAAAGAACCGTCAAGTGCGCCACGCTGGTGAAAAACTGCTGGGAGTGTTAGTTTCCGTTTGGGGCACCAAGAGAACGCGGCATGTCGCTGGAGGATCCCTTTTTCGTGGTCAAGGAGTAGGTGTCCGCGATTTGGCAGATGGCAACTGCACTGTTGGTGGAAAGTGCCACCTTACTTATACCTCTGCTTTTCTTTCCTTTCCCTGCGCACCCCCACAGCGAGGTATTCAAAGCTCTGAACAAAACCCGCGGCCTCTATCTGCGTTGGCGGGAGCTGGGCGAGAACGGCGGAACGGAGGCTGAATGGACCACCACCGAGCTGCGTAACTCGCTCCGGAGCATCGAGTGGGATCTCGAGGACCTCGAGGACACTATCAATATCCTTTTTGCAACGTCTATTGAAAAATCAATTCGTTACCTGGTACTCAACGGCATTCAATTGCGATTGCTTTCGAGACTTTGGTTTATTTCCCCCCAAAGAATAAGAGATTCCATTTGAAACTTCTAAATGTGCTTTTTAAAGATTAAATTTTACTCTTTTCAGTAGTCAAATATAAAAATATATATATAGTACATATATCTTTAGGTCGGTTGAACCGACTGTCTTGGTCACCAGTGTCCCAGGTTTTCTCCTTAACACACACCATTTCGACTCATACGCATCGTTGAGAAGAATCCAAGCAAGTTTCGGATCGACAACCGCGAACTCTCCAGCCGGCGCCACTTCATCGACAACACTCGAGATGAGGTCAAGCAGATGAAGGATAAGATGAGCCTGAACCGGAGCCGGGACAGAGACATCACCGCACACCAGCCGCTGCTCGACAACGATCGCCAAAGTCCCAATCACAATCATTCCATTGCCATACCCAACTCTAATTCCAACTCCAACGAGTACCATCAGCATCCACACAACGATCGCACTTACCTCGTGGAGTGTCCCAACGGCAACTCGCTGATCAATAGCGGCAGTCAGGTGGCCAATACCATAGCTGGAACCATGTCGGCGGCAGCGGCAGCAGCTTCCCGCCACAGTGGCACCAAATACTCCAAGCTGGAGAACGCCCTGGACAGTCCAAGTCACTACGGGCAGACGCATCACGGCGGCATGGACAGCCCGAGTCATAGGTACGTGGGCGAAACGGTGTCCATACAGCAGCGCATGATCCAGGGTCAGGATGAGCAGCTGGATATGATCAGTGATTCGATTGGAACCCTGAAGACGGTCTCGCGGCAGATTGGCGTAGAGCTCGATGAGCAGGCCGTGATGCTAGATGACTTCGGGAACGAGTTCGACACCACGGAGTCCAAGTTGGACACGACCATGAAGAAAGTTGCCAAAGTCTTGCACATGAATAATGGTAAGTGGTGCGGCACTTGGGGTATTCAAGGACTATTTTGATTGAAATATTGATGAAGGCTAAACGCTTCAGTGAACCACAATCAAAATTAGCCTTTGAATACTTCTGCAACTGTTGATTCCTATGATTGAACTTCATCATTTTTTTCTCGCGCAGATAAACGTCAGTGGGCCGCCATTCTCATCCTATCCGGACTGTTATTGTTTGTGATAATATTGTTTATTATTTTGTAATTGCTTTTGTTGTTTCCAATTCGTTTATATTTAGTGTAAATTAGATTTATTTATGACTTAGCTTGATTTTGAATTCGGGCCCTTAGAAGCACATCAAATTATGATTATTAAAACGATTTATCAGCCAATTCCATGTAAACTCCCTTGCTGTATATACACGGAAAAATTTTAATCAGATTTACTACCAGCCTCTATATATACATATATATAATGTAATTCCAAAGCTACGGACAGATGATCATGTAAAGTCAATGTAGGCGGGTAATAAAAGATAACTACTTATAAACCAAGTGCTCCAGAGATCTGTCATTCCCTATTTGGCCAAAGGATACTGCAACTGACCTGTACATACATCGAAGGATATATCTGCATATATATATATATACACACACAAAATGGACCTACCAATATCAAACGAGTTATTTAACGAAGAGTCTTAGGAAATTCCTCTAACCAAATCTAGCAAAAACTTGTATGCAATTGAGTAAATATATATACTTATAAATTAAATTCCTAATTTAAAGCTAAATGAGGTACTTCTTCCGGGTCACCTAGAAATACTTTACGAGTGCACAGAGAGAAATTGTAGAAAAAAAGAAATAAAAGCGTCCAAATGGAACTTATATCAATAATATATATAATATATATATTTGTATATATTTGCAAGGTTTAAAATGATCTTAGAAGGTTAGGCATTTTACATATCATCTTCTGAGAGATAATTTCGAATGCTTTGTAAATTGAATTGTATAATGCATTTTTCTCTGTGCACAAGAAGAGGGGATCGGCCCCTCCTCGTGTTCTCCCTACGCCCCAAAACCACTCGGCAACCGACTCGATTTGCCCACTCACTCAGCTGTGTTGGATGCTTTTGGCCAGAGCTTTTGGCGAGCTTACAGTTTGCGCAGTGGACACAAGGGCGTCCCTAAGGGGGTGCCTTCGAAAGGCTGGGAACATAACCCCTCCGGAAAGTCCCGACTACGCCACTGGACGCAGCATAAGCACACGGGCAGAGCGGCACGTTTCCATGTGATGTTTTTGGCTTTCGGCGTTCAGTGTTGTTTGCCTTTTCCGCGGAGCTGGAGTTTTCCCAGCAGCTGGCATATAGTATACATATATCTCTTACTATCCCGGTAGAAATGTACAATTGTTGAATTACTTCGGCTGAACGGTGTCCAAAGTTATTTTGGTGAGTGGCTGCGCGCAGTGTAGTGAACATACCACCCAATTTCACCCCCAAATATGCAGTAACGCAAAATTCGACTTCCTCTCAGATGTTTGTCGTTGTTTTTCCCATTGTATAGTTTTTGTTGTCGCCAAAAACCTTGAGCGAATTGTTGGCCAAAAATATAAAATCAATGTCAAACGGAGGAAGATGGATACCGCCTCCATTGTCCCCCACTTCCTCTCGCTGACCGAGCTCAGAGTTCAGGCAGCCGCCAGGTAAAACCAGCTGGTCCGGTTGGCTAGATACTCCTTCTGGGATTTTCCTCCCCGATTTTTCCACCGGTTTCCCTTTGCTGCCACGGCTATTAATAGATTCATGCAGCCAGAAGCGAGCGAACATATTCGAGACTACATGTGTTGGTGGCCCTGTGTTTTCCTTTGGACGACTGTGCTGCTCGTGGTTTTTGGTGTTGGTGGGGGGAGCTTTTTCGAAACTCTTATCAAAAGTCCGAATTGCGGGCATGGGCATGGATTCGTTATCGGAACAGATGAGCAAGCTTGCCGTTACTTTTCAATCAAGAGACGTACTTTCTATTGTCCGGGAAGTGGGCGGTGATCAAACTTAAGTGTCTGGAATTGCAGTGCACCACTTCCATAGGCAAATTCTTCTAATGCACTGTGCGCAAAAGGTGGCAAATAACTTAAATATCAGTACTCATAAAAATGATATATGTTATTATAAGATTATAATGTTAGGCTACTAGTGATGTCGTTGAAAATAGCATATTATATATCAGCAAGTACCTTGCGCAGACTTTTGTTTATGCAGTTTGTATTATATGATAGGTTTATTGCGAAATCAATTTACATTGCTATTTTTGAAAGTGAAAGGGGAAACAGAAAGCCATATCTGTGAAAGCACAATGGGAATATTGAAAATCAAATTAGCCTAATTGTTGTAAACTTAGTCAAATGTTCAGTTCAAATCTCAGTTGTACATTTGCAGTGGATAATAAGGCAAACATCACGTACGGAGATCAGAAAAATCAAGGAGACTAGGCATGACTGCGAATATCTGATTGTATTAAAATTTACATAGTTTTTTACGCCAAAAATTTTAATGGTAATTGTAACATTACTTTGGAACCAGTTTTAAAGATTATTAAGTTGGATATAGTTTTTAAGGGTTTACCAATATGTATTTGCCTAAATAGTGTGTCTTTAAAGCGAGCCACAATTAATGCGCTTTCAAGTATTCTAGAATTTCTTCAAGTGTATGCTCAATTGCCAGCAACTCACTTACCCACACTACCGCATTCGAGCTCATGGTGTTTATTATTTAATTTGCGTTTCTCCTGTTGCTCTGCTACCCCTTTATTTCCAAACCAGATTCAGTTACCCGGAATGAGTGGCGCACAGCGGAACCTGGATCGCAAGATCGTTGTCATCGGAGCAGGAGCCTCGGGCGTGGCCTGTGCCACCAAGCTGCTGGAACTGGGCTTCCAGAATGTGCTAGTCGTGGAGGCGGAGGATCGCCTAGGTGGCCGCATACACACTATTCCCTTTGCGGACAACGTCATTGATCTGGGTGCCCAGTGGTGTCACGGGGAACGCGACAACATTGTTTACGAACTGACCCGGAAACAGGAGGAGGAGCTGCTGGAGTCGACGGGTCCGGTGTACGAGAACTACATGTGCATCCGGTCCAACGGAGATGTGGTTCCGGAGGAGGTGGCCAGTCGCCTGAAAGCCATTGTGGGCGATTCACTGGTCACCCGGCAACTGGAACTGCGCCACTGCAGCGGCTCCCTGGGCAGCTATCTGACCAACAAGTTCTACGACACTCTCCGACGCCCGGAGAACTCCGACATAGACGCAGAGATGGCCAGGGAGTTCTTCGTTAATTACCAGAAATTCGAGAACTCCGTCGAGGCCTCGGATACGCTAGAACAAGTGTCGGGACGCGGTTACCTGGACTATTGGGAGTGCGAGGGCGACATCCTGCTGAACTGGAAGGACAAGGGCTATGTGGAGCTTCTGCGACTGCTCATGCGCTCCAGAGAGTTGAATGTGGAGCATGGAGTTCTGGAGCAGCGCCTGCTGCTGGCCACTCGTGCTCTGAAGATCAACTGGAATCGGAACGACGGACGCGTGGAGCTGCAACTGAGCAATGGAGAGACCTGTATAGCTGACCATGTGGTGGTCACCGTTTCACTGGGAGTTCTCAAGGATCAGCACCGCCGACTGTTTGAGCCACAGCTTCCGGTAGAGAAACAACGTGCCATTGATGGTCTGGCCTTTGGAACTGTCAACAAAATCTTTGTGGAGTTTCCCGAGGCATTTTGGGCCGAGGATTGGACGGGTTTCACCCTGCTCTGGCGGGACGAGGATTTAGATGACATACGCGGGACCTCCCGAGCTTGGTTGGAAGACGTCTTTGGCTTCTACAGGGTGAGCTATCAGCCAAGGATCCTGGCTGGCTGGATAACCAATGAGAGCGGCAGGCACATGGAAACCCTTCCCTCAGATGAGGTCCAGGCTGGAGTTATGTATCTCTTCCGAAGATTCCTGAAGTGGGAAATCCCAGAGCCCTCGAATTTCCGCACCTCCGCCTGGTATACGAGTGAGAACTTCCGCGGATCCTACTCCTATCGATCCATGGACACGGAGCAGCTGGGAACGGGAGCACGGGAGCTAGCCCATCCCCTGACCGTGGTGGCCACCACTCCGGAGAAGGAGAAGGACTCGGAGGACGAGGCGTGGCAGCAGAGTCGCTGTGATAGGCCCATTGTCCAGTTCGCCGGCGAGGCCTCCAGCGAGCACTACTACTCCACGGTGCACGGCGCAGTCGAGGCGGGATGGCGGGAGGCCAGACGACTGGCCCAGTTTTACGGAATAAGCGTGTCCCGATCTGGGACTAAATCGCAACTCTAGCTGTAGGCGATATATCGTAGTACATGTATAGACGACGGCGATACCTGACCCAGTTATACGGGTGGATGTAAAATTAGAATTTTGTCTTCGCACTACAAAAACAATCAAGGAAACTGATCAGTACATCCTGGATAGACTTCATATGCCTAAGCCACTAATTTACACATTTGCCATAGGTTAGCTTAGGTGACAGATTATATTTACGAGTGTATACATATGTACGTGAGCATGTCAATATGTCAACAAGTGCGCTGCCCAATAAAGCTGTGTTTAAGTCTTCTCTACCCTAAATAATGCTAATAATGTACATCACTTCCAATTCATCATAGCGTACAAAGGACGCTTCGCTCTCAATCGCATTTAAAATAGTTTTTATTAGTTTCTCACTTGTTTTCAACAATTTTTCACTACGTTTGGGTGAAATCAGTTTCCGAAATGAGACATGTCACACAGAACTTGACATTGTATCCAATATCCAATATGCTCTAGTTAGTGAGTGAGTGTATATACAACTGAGATACAATACGGTTAGCATTAGGTTTACGGGGGGATTAACTCTGTACTTTGATTTCAACAACGTGTAATACATACATTTATAATTTAGTCATTCTTTGAACACAAATAAATTTTGTACAACAAGTTTTATAATTTAATTGTTATCGTACTCGTAATCGTAAGATAGATGCTGGTTGAGTTTAAATTTCCTTCACTTTCTGTCAATTATTGTATTCATTTCTTTGTTTTCACTGTTACGCAAAAAGGTACATGTCGTGAAAAGGACTAAGGCCGGACGGGAGTGGCCAGCAGGACCGCCTACGGGTAAATAGTGTCTCTTCTCCGTTTCTCTAGCAGATTGCTAAATTCGTATGGCAAAAATACTTTGGTGTTCTTCAACAAATTGCATGAAATGCTTCTCCACATTTGGCAACCGATCTACTGCACCCACATGGATGGTGCCCATACTGGCTCGTTCTCCAGGCGCTGCACATTCTGGACCAGCTGCTCGAAGGCGTTGACCAGTTCTCCGTTGACCAGCTCCACGTCGAAGAAGTGTCCGTACAGGAAATCTATGCGTTCCGCAGACTTGATCATGTCCTCGAACTCTTCGTCCGTAAAACTCCTGGCATTTGCCTCGTCGAAGGTGGACTTGGCCCGCGCCTCCGTTCGCGTGGCCTTCAGGATGTCCAACTCTGGGGGCTTCACATGGATGAGGAAGGGCTTCAGTTGGGCTGTGCGCAGAGTCTTGATCGCCTGGTAGTGCGGACTCAGCACACATACGCATCCGGCATTCACAATCGACTTGACACTCTCCGCCGACGTTCCGTACAAATGGCCCTTGTACTCGCCGTGCTCCACGAATTTGCCCGCCTCGATGTCCGCGTCCATTTTCTCGCGGGCCACAAAGATGTACTCTCGCCCGGGCACTTCACCAGTGCGCATTGGTCGGGTGGTGTCTGGGAAAAAAAAAAAGGTTTTCTATTAACTTTGTTCAAAAAGAGGTTTATTTGGTCACTTGTTCACTTGGTCACTTGTTCATTTCATACACAAGTTCATTTGGTTAATTGTTATTTTTTACACTAGTTCATTTGGTCTCTTGTTCATTTGGTCACTTGTTCATTTCTATACTTGTTCATTTGGTCACTTGTTCATTTCTTACACAAGTTTATTGGGTCTCTTGCTATTTTTTTTATATACAACTTCATTTGGTCACTTGCTCATTTTAACACTAGTGCATTTAAATACATGCTTATTTGGTCAGCAAGTTAAGTGAGCAAACGAAATCCAATGATAAACTAGTAAAGTAAACATAATTAAACAAACAGAGCGAGTGAAGTCTCAATACGATCAGTAGCCGCGTGGATTACTTACACGGCACCGGACTGCGGAACTTTTCGGGATCCCGGGCTATCAGCCGGCGGCGCAGTTCATTCCGTCCCACGCCGGGAGCTCCGATGAGCACGATGGGCCTGAAGACTCCGGGCCGTGGATACAACTTGGCCACCTCCTCGTACGTGGCAATCTGCTCGCGGTCGAAGTCGTCGTTCTCTGTCAAATCATACATGATCTTTTTAGTCTTGGGCTGGCGGCAGGAGGAGGTGCTGCTACTTGCAGGCAGGCGCGGGGAGCCAGGTGGGGTGGTGCATAGTGAGGCGCATGATCCGGCTGGCGATGGCGATGCATGGATGGGGCCAATTGGAGTTGGATTCAGTGTTAGATGAGGAGGCATAGATGAAGCATGAAATTAGAGCAATTTTAGTCATGGAGAGAAAATGAGCAGCGAATGCTATGGAACCAATGGGCCGGCAACGTGGAATGCTTACGCTTCGAGTCCAGATCGGTGCCGTTCTTCTGTGTACGGTCGTGGAGGATGCGGCGCTCCTGCAGCGCCCGACTGGGAATCAAGCCGGCTCTCGCCGAGCGCTCGTGCTCCTTGCGCGCCTGCCACCAGTAGGCATCGTCCTGGGCCACAATGTGAAGCACATCGCCGCGCTGAAAGGCCAGACCCGCCTCCTTGCACGGGATGTATGGATCCACATCCGGATTGTAGTCAAAGTGGGCCCGCACCCGCACCTTGGACTCGCGCTGGGCGCCCTTGTTGTCCGCGGGAACCAGCTTAAAGGTAATGGTGCCCTCCGAGTTTTGCTGCCAATATAAAGTGTATTCAGTGGGTTAGATGGTAGGTGAGAAGAAATCTATAAATGCAATGTTATAAATACTAAGCTTACTTACCAGTATTGTGAGCACATCGCCCGGCGTCTTGCCCTCCACGTTGATGTTGTTGACCTCGATGACCTCGTCGCCGACGTGAATCAATCCGGAGCGATCTGCAGCGCCGCCGTGCATGATTCTGGCGATGATTATCTTGCCCGACTCCTCGTCCGTTTTTATAGTGGCGCCCTAAAAGTAGGCAATGTGTGTTATTTAAGAGCCAACAAAGTGCGCGTATGTGTGCGTGTGGAGTGTGTGTGTGTGATTGTGTATCTGTGTGGAGTGCGGCTTCCGATGTTCCAGATGTTGGTGTATCTGATGGATGCGTCACAACGGCAACAACAACGGAATGGGTACAACGGATGGTAATGGTATCGTATGTGACATGTACATGTATCTTGGTGTGTGCCCAGCTTCCTGGCTGTTGTTTGTGGTTTTCAGTGCTTGGCGAATGGGTTTCTGTTTTATTTCTTACAGTGGACTTTGTACGGCTATGGACATTCGATTACTTACAACAATTGGCTCCGCACTCTGTGCTCCTGCCTGTGTTATTTTTTATACATTTTTCGATTTTAACATTTTTGGTTAACAAATGCATATTTGTTTGGTATGGGCGAATTCGAGAAATTGATTCGATTTCATTCGAGTTTAACAAAGGCAAAGTTGACAAAATTGATTAGCATTGAAAAGAGTTGACATGGAGGCGATTACAGCAGTAGAACGAGTATGAATGAAGGCGCAGAAAGGAGCAGTTGGCAATGGCGAAGGCAAAGGCGAAGGCGAGGGGTAGGCGGTGAAGGTCGGGGCGGGGTTCGGAAATGAAAGTCGATGGTCGAAAGTGGACGGAGGACGGTGGAAAGCGATGGACAGCACAATAGCACAGCGATCACGTCGATGAGATGGGCATGGAAATGGAAAGCGCTGGTGCCACTGGACAAACACTCACCAGGGGCTCGTTGCTCTTAACGAGCTGCACAATCTTGATGGTCTCCTCGTCCTCGTCCATCTCGACAGGCGCCTCCGGCAGGTGCGGGTAAAAGTCCTTCTGGGCAATCGCATCGTGGGCGAACAGAAGGTGCTGGAATAAAATGAAATATTTACCAAAAATGCTCATTTATCAATGTAAAACAGGTCACCTGCAGGTGGGAGTCCTGCAGCAGGTGGAAGGCCTCCTTGCAGTCGTCGTTCAGGTGACAGTGCTGGGACAGCTGCTCCAGGACTTCGTACAACACCTGGGCGGAGGTGGAGAGCACGGGGGCCAGGCGATCATCGCGACCCACTTTGGCCACCTTCGTGTGCACATTGACCAGAGCGTTCAGTTCCTTGGACTCAAGCAGGGCCTTCAGGAAGTCGATTTCCTGGTCATTGGACAGATTCTCCGACTCCTTGAGCGTGCTGATCAGTTTGGATAGAGCTGCGCAACGAAAGGTTAATTCATCATTTCATTGACAGCCTGAGTGCGTCAGTCAACTCACCTGGATCCCAGTTGATGTCCGATGCCATAACTGCTTCTAGCATGTCACACCGCAGTCGACGAGTCACTGTCCTTGCTTATCCTCTAAAAGATATCCTTTGGCGCCGTTTCTATAATCGAGTTAACAAAATCGATATGGGACTTTAACAACAACCGGAAAGCGACTCCGTAAATTTGCGCATAAACATGTCAACAAGGGGCAGCGGGGCCAGGCCGACGCCAAATGATAATTCCAGGCTCAAGGCTACCACCTCCCACCTCCCACAAACCACCCACACCCCACCACCGACCACCCAATAACCATAAACACCATAACCACCCCCACGTCATAGAAGCGACTACTTTGCGTCACTCGCCAAAGGACACCAGACACTGGGAAATGTTGCCCAAGTTCGGTTTCGATATTAATATACAGTTCTACTTCTACAAGTCGAATATAAAGTAGTACATACAAAATATAAAAAAATGCAGATATATGACGATAATCTTTCCAATTTTAGTTTAACTACAGTTTGACTTTAGGAAAAATATGTGGCAACTTTAAAACTTAGTTGTAAGAAACAAATGTCATATTGAATACCAAGTTCAGAATTATAATGATTGTATTCCATGAATATGTACATGTGGTTTAGCTTTTTGTTAAGATCTAGTTCACCATTTTTTAAAAACATCTTAAAGAGGTTCCACTGTGTGGTTACCATAACAACAGTTTGCGCCTCGTTGATCCCGAAACATTGGAGTCGGGGAGACCCGGGGAGACCTACTGACGACACTAAGTCTAAAGAGCTCCCGGGCAGCAGGCCGCCAATGCAATTAGCTGACATTAAGCCCGGCCAAGTGGGGCGTCCGCTGCTGTTGGCAGTTGGCTTCTGGCCAGGGGGCGATATGATTAGAGCAGGCGTTGGATTTATGCCCACTTTCATCTGCCCAGTGGCCCGGAATGTTGGCGCCCCTCGTTGCAGTCTGCACTCCATTAACTGTTCAATGACTGCGCATCCTGTTGCCGTGCTGCCGCGTTGCAGGACTGTTCTTGACCAGGTGCCACATTCCATGAGGTCACCAACACGCTGGCTTCTTGCATGACCGGCGCTCATTAGTGTCACGTTTTGCGGAACGTGGGCGGTGATTAGTGTCAACTGAGTGGCCGCTTCTGGAGCCCAAGAATAGCGTCTCAAGTGGGGCACTTGCATGTCCTTCAACTTGCCACGGCCTCTCCAGTTTCTGCTTCCCTATATGGTAATGCGAAAAACGCACAACTTGGCCCTCCGACACTCTCCAAAACCTGGCCAACGACCTTGAACTACATACTCGTCGGCACTCACAGCCACCCAGCAAAAGGACGAGCTAAAACAGTTTTCAGGGTTTCAGCTGCAGCGACGTCAGTGCGTGGGATCCGAGGGTTGCAGCCCCATTTGAGGGCATCTTCTTCCAGAGGGTGGTAAGTTTTAACTACAGGATATCACAGGATGCTTAAACTACCACCAGCGTGTATACGCACTTCTTTCTTACATCAATTACAATTTACTTGTACAAATAAATGTTTTTTAGGTAAAGCTGTTCCCTATACAATTTGTTGAGATTTTAAGGACATCATTTTGTGTTATTCCAGCCAGTTAACCAGTCTCATTTGTCAACATTAAGTTTTCGTCGTAAAATAAGTGAGTGGTATTTGCCAAGCATATATGTAGAATATGGTTCTTATATCGCTTTTTACGAATTAGGTTATACCCAATATTCTAAACCTTATAGAGATGGGCTAGACTGTAGTTGTCAACTTTTGACTTGGTAAAGGTACGATTTTGGTTGGTTTGGCCGAACTTTCAAGGCAATCCCCTGTGGGGGCTGTTGCATTTGCCACAATTACTGCTGTCAATCAGCCAAAGGCAAGCAGAAGCCAAGAAACCGACTGAAGCCTGGCCCCAATCACACTAATTACGCTGAAAAATGTCGACAGGGGCCAAGAGGTCTGGCCAAATGCAGAATAATTACGTTGCTCGGGGTTCGTCAAGAGACAGTCCTTGTGGCCAGTAGATAAGGCAGGTGCCAGGACTCAACGCCCCCCAATCACTCCTTCTATACGGGGGTAATTGAAAACTCCAAGTAATTGCAACGAGTGATAATCTGGTCATACTGCAAATAGCGGTGGCTTAAGAGAAAGTCCAAAAGACATTGAAATCGCAGAGAGAAAGAGAAGCAGCTGAGAGAGTCTTAAAAGTTTTCCCCCGAGCATTCAATTAACAACAAAATCTGCCCAGAAAATAGAAGAAAACGAACATTAATTCGAACGGAGATTATCACCTGGAGTTTTTCTGGGCAGTTGGCCAATACGAAACAGACGGTTTTCGGTTGGGTCCCAGCGTTGTTTTATTTTTAAATTTCCACTTCACTCGCAGACACTCACGCACACACACACAGAGGCACAAAACACGGCATTTCTGCTATTTTTGCTATTTTCGCTATTTTTAGGCCTCTTATACTGCGCACTAGCTTAGTTAACCGTTTATATCTGGATATGCTTGGATCCCAATACAGCACTTCACATTCAGGACTTGGCAAAAGGATTATCAAGGTGATGGCCACTAGAGTCCGCCAGCGGGAATCCCAGAACGGCGAATAACGGGAGCGGGAGCGACTGCACACGATGGGCAAAGAACAACGTTTAATGCCAGGAATTCATTTCCACGTCGAGGGAACTGCCATCTCGCGAATCTCTCCAGCTCTTTGAAGAGCGCTGAACTCGGCTCTCTTAACGCTTGCTCTTAGAACTAAATCAACTATTTGTTATGGGATGGTTTCGTATGTTAAGGTTTTTAATAGTTGTATTCAAAAATAAATAAAATCTCTTTTATTTTAAATTTAATTAGTGTCTAGTCGTTTAAAAAAATAAAACTCTTTTATTTATCATTTAAGTTTTATGGGATGGTTTGATATGCTAAAGTATTGTGGATAGTTGCATTAAAAATAACACAAACTCTCTTTTATTTAAAATTTGTTGCAGATACATATCTAAAAAAAAATAATCTTTATATTTAAATAGTACATCCCTTTCTTCTCTTTAAAATATTTTTTATGTTTATTACAAAAATATTTTAAATAATGTCGTATTTACTCAAAAAAACTGAAAACCACTGTAGGTCTCTTCACAAGTCAAAACAAGAGTGAAGCAAATTCATTTGAAAGAGTGTGGTCGCGAGATTTTGAGTAAGTGGAACAACAACGGAAATGAATGGGACGAAGTGCACCACCGGAGAGTAGGAAATCTAAAAGTGGGAGAGCACAGAGCGCCAATTGGACTTTTGCTGGGGGTGGAATCTGCGCAGGTCAGCAGAAATGCAGAGCGGAAGAAATACAGGGTGTTTAGGAAAAAGGTTCCAGGATTATGTTACCAGATTTCAGCATAGAGGTAATGGAAATTCAAAAGCTTTTGATTAATAAAACCCCTAATTACGTTTTTCCTACATAAATAAATTCTGGTTAAAAAAACACATTTATGGTGTTGATAAAAAATATTATTAAACTTCATAATATGCTAATATTTATCCCAGCAGACCGCCGCCCGCTACGCCCGCTCCTCCTGCAGCACCGAATCCGGCGAATCCACCTCCAAGTTTCCTGTCGTACCGGGCGCGGTATCCACCGCCGAATCCCCTCGCCCGCACACGGTAGCTCTCCTTGTAGCGTCCAAAACCTGCACCCGCTCCGACTCCGCCTCCAATGAATCCACCTCCTCCGGCGAGACCAAGAGCTTGGGGCTGCTGCTGGATGAGGGGCACCTGTTGCACGACGGGAACCTGTTGAACCACGGGCACTTGTTGCACGACGGGAACCTGCTGGACTCCTCCGATGCCACCCACTCCGCCAATGGCTGCCACTCCTCCGACCGCTCCGATTCCACCTCCTCCCACGGAAATGGCTCCAGTTCGCCAAGCTCCGATTCCCAGCAATAGCAAAACATGCACTTGAAGATCGCACCTCATCTCGGCTGAGTGTCCAATAACGATGTGAGTTACCTTAACAAAAATCACCTGGCTTTTAATGCCCAGGCCAGCGACCTTCAGACCACAAACGATGACGATGCTGAGGTGTGAACCATTACCCAGTGGGCAAAACCATGATTCCCCCAATAGAACTGCCAAAACATAGATGTGGTCTCAGATTTGAGCTATGGGGATTTTTACTCGGGCGCCCCAATACGCCAATTGGAAGTGCAAACAGTGGCCACTAATTAATTTGCATAAATAAGCTGCTGGGAGTGGGGCAGACCATACAGTTAACCCCATCATGTTGTGGCAAACGGTCTACCTGCTCGTCTAGGCGTGCTCCGTGGTCAGCACCACACCAATCTTCTCCAGCAGCGACCAGGAGAGCATTAGAAGACCCCGGCACATTGGAGGATTTGGAGGTGGCGGAGTCGTGGGAGGCGGCTTCGTGGGCGGCGGCATTATTGGCGGCGGAGGAGTAGCTGCCCCCATTGTGGCGGCCCCCGCTATTCAAACAGTTCCCGTTGTGTCCACTGTGCCCATCATCACCACTGTTCCCGTCGTATCCAGCATCTCTACCGTCCAGACGATCCCCAGCTATGGCTATGGATATGGCGGTGGTTATCCCGTCGGAGGAGGACTGGGCGGACTAGGTGGAGGATTGGGCGGACTCGGTGGAGGCGGAGGCTTCGTTGGCGGCGCTGTGAGTTTTGCCAAATTCAAAGGCGGTTTCATTGGCTAGATGTTTCCGAATAAATCCGAGTGTTTCATGAGCCCCTCTAGTGTAAACAATGAATAAACAAAAGTGCTGCGAGATCGAGTTTCATTTTGCCGAGTGTTTGGAGTCGACAAATTCGATGAGCTTGCATATTCCGTATTTAACTGCTTGTTATTTCTGGAAGAGTCTCTCGCTGCTATTTGCTTCCATATATATGTCGAATATCGCGCGAGGCGAGGCGGATGGGCTTTTAAAGTGGTAAACAACAAGCCATCAAGCGACTACAGTGGGTCAAGTTGGCTGGCCTAAAGAGCGGACTCCCATAGTTGGTTATCGAATTGCTAATTGTAGTCTTTATGGACGGGTTGATACTTTTATTTGTATTTAAAAAGTCTTGTCATTTGAAATTTGGTAGTGCTGAAATTGATGTTTTGAGATTTTCCCCCATGTAATGCTAGATTATTTGAGTAATTTGGCACTTTAAACATAAAACATAAGCACACATTTTACTCTGATTGTTATTAGAATAACCTTGCCTCATGGGCAGTTCATTATCTTGCCATTATGATCTAAATCAGTTGCACACCACGTTACAATCTAGATCTCGTTCCACTGTTGCCCCACACTTCCGCATCGTATATCATTTTATCTACACATTAAGATTGGGTCAACCTAATGTATTTGTATAAGCGATTTTTGGGTTTTTTTCAAAACGTCGATTATTCTCGCCGTCTTTGCCTGGCTGAGATTGAAATTAGACGAAAAATGTAAAAAAAGACACTCAATGGCAATCAGCAAATGCCAATGAACCTCCTTTGTTTATGACACCAGCTGCTGGGTGTTCTTGGCAAATGTTTGGCTATAAATTAAAGCCCAGCTGGGCGATGAATTTTAGTATTTGACGAAGCCGGCAAAGGAATACGACATCGAAATGGATCACAAGCGGATATTATTTTTGTTCAGCATTGCCGCCCTGCTCCTATGTAATTTTGTAAGCGCCGATGAAACGGAATCGGAAGTGGTGGCGGAGGAGCCGAGCTCCGCCCAGCTGCTGGCGGCCGGGGAAACTGCCCAGGCTGATTCTGGAGATGAGAACGTTAGGAAAGTGCGTCAGTACTTCGGGCCACCACCGTTTGGACCTCCGCCACCACCTTTCTTTGGGCCACCGCCACCACCGTACTACGGCGGTGGTTTTGGTGGCGGATTCGGCGGTGGCTTCCAGAGAACTCGAGTGGTCACCCGCACCCGTTACCGCGGTCGCGGTGGCTACTACGGCGGTGGATTCTACGGCTAATCAGCTAGCATGGATTCGATTGTGCAGACTTTGTGATACTTCTTTTGTGCTGCCCCTTGGGGTGCAATAAAACTGCTTGCCTTATGCAAGTCAATTCAATCGGTTTATTAGGCTTTATTAATAACACGTTGGGTTTATGGCGGGGGAAAGCTGGGATCGGAGGTGTTTATAAGGGGGCCACGGGGCTAAGCTCCAAAAATGTTCCGCTTGTTGCTGCTGTGGATCACTGTGGGGCTGGTGGCAGCGCTTAATGAGCGGGAATTCGATCCACAGGTGGCACCGCCTCAAAGTTCAGGTGCGTTACTTATTTCCCCTAAAGAAAGAGTATTTAAGGGGTCTACTTAATGCCCTTTCCAGTTCCAAAACCCTATCAGCTGTGGCAAAGTTTTGCGAGTCAGGTGCGGCTTGTCTTCAGTCGGTTTCAACCAAAAACACCCACTCCGCCCACTGTTAAGACCAGGACGGGCATAACCACCACTACTTCCGAGCCTGAACTGCAGTTCTATGGAGCTCTGAATCCCATTTACCAAACAGGAATCTTTTAACATTACTTAACTAAGCTTTATTACGAAATTCTTAGACTATATTTTCGGTGAATGCTCTTGCTTTAGCGGAACTTCTTGCCGAAGAGGCTTTTGATGCTGCCGAGTCCACCGAAGCCGCCGCCGAAACCGTGTCCTCCAAATCCACCGCCAAAGCCGTGTCCCAGACCACCGAATCCTCCCTTCAGGCCGCCGAGTCCTCCGAAACCTCCAAACTTGCCGCCAAGTCCTCCCAGTCCTCCTAGTCCTCGAACCACTCTCTCGCCCTCCAGTTCATCAACTTGCGGCTCCTGATCCGCCTCCAACTCCAAGAGCGTCAGCGGCTCTCCATTGTCCAGATCCACAGGAATGGCCAGGGAGCAGGAGATCACGGCGATCAGGGCGAGACTCAGGGCGAGGAACTTCATGTTAGTGCTTCTCGAAGGGATTCAAACAGATTAAAGGCAGCTGATTGATGGATGCTGGCTGGATTGGTACTTAATACCAAGTGCCATGACAACTAGGTTTATATACTTCTGGCTTGGGACTTGGGCTCGTGCGAAGAGTTGCTAATTCGCAGTGTCAACAAAGTGTGGACCCAGCAACGGCTGCGATCTGCGATCTTGGCCAAATATACTCGTACTTTCATTCATCCAAAATTTTGTTAGACTTTTGGGATTGGTTATTGGGCAGTTTGGTCTTTGAATAAGTGCGTGTGTGCACATGGCTGGGTTTGCTCAGGTCTTTAGCTTGGCCCTAACGATAGTTACATCATGTTTGCCATTGCGATTACCAGGTTGATGGTCTTGAAACGTAATCACGATGACCTAGACATTGTTTTTTTTGCCCGAGATTTACTTGACTCCACTCGATGTTTAAGAATTAGCGTAAATCTTCCAAATATAGTCAGATTATCACTGATAAGAGTTAGTCCAGATTTTTCTGACGCGTGACTTGGTGGGCTAAAAATACAAGCAGCTAGTTTGTGTCTTAAGTCTTTTGTTTATTTCGCTAATTACTAGATATGAATACAGATTTGCTTAGCACCTAAGTAGAGGCCTACTGCCTCCAGTGTGCGTAACGCTCACGTGCTGCCAGTTTATGTCTTCGTCTCAGATGTCTCTTGTAGTATTTCGCATTGACCGTATGTTTGGGATACATAGATACAGGTTTCTGGTACCAGAGCTTGGAGGACTGGCGATGGCGATGTTTGCTTCTCGGTTCTGGGATGACATTGTAGCGGGTTTTTCTCACTTGATCCGGCACAAAAGATCTTGACCAGGCTATGGGGTCCAGACTGGCATCGTAACCAGCTTCGTTAGTGGGCCACCACGGCTTGGCTTCACAGATATCCATTAAAAGTAGCAGGATGGGTAGAACAATTAGAATGCAATTCAACGCGGAGTAGTTCATGGTGCAATGGTTCACTGAGGACTGCCGCTCTTTGACCTTACAACCCGGGTTCTTATACCCAGCTGAATACACACCATTATCGGATTAACCCCGGCATGTCGAGGGACCCAACTACCTGCGTAACTTATCAATGACCCAGGTACTCAGATAAATGCGTTGCACAGGCCAACAAATCACTGTGGATCGTAAATCAGAGCGAGAAACGGTGCCTTTATCTGTAGGGGAAAATCGATGGAATCGAAAATGTTCAATGGCTCTGCGGGTGTAAAGCAGCATGCTCGTTTCACTTTCAAAACTTGTCATCCTGGCTCCGTTTGCTAAATTTGCCAAATTACCAACCTTGCACTTGACACCTGCTGCTTAATTAGCGTTAAAAAAGAGATTCCTCCGTTTATATATTGCACGTTGTGTTGAAAAACGAGAGTTGATATATGACATGCATTTACAACTAAGGTAAACTCAGACAAAAGTGTAAAGACATTGTATGAATAAAAGCGCTTTGATAAATCTGTGGTATAAATGTTCTTGTATTTATGGAAAATAAATAAAATAAATTAGCTTATGAAGTATGGAACTCCTAGAGAAGCTCTCTCAAAATCCTGGGGCATAGGCCTGCATGTTCATGCGCTGCAGAAAGCCGCCGGATGGTGGATACAATCCTTGCATGTTGACCTGAGGTGCTGGATAAGGTCCCGGGTTGGCTCCACCGAATCCCTGCGGGGCGGGATATAGACCCGGGCTCACGCCACCGAATCCTTGAGGTGCTGGATATGATGCGGTACTGCCGCCAGTCAATCCCTGAACATTGGCCATATTGACAATATTATTCAGCGATTGGAAGTTGTCTACGGCCGGGTTAGGCACAAATCCATTAGGCAGCTGGGTGTTAGGATACATCAGCGGGTTTCCATACATGGGTGCCACGCCTGGATAGCCGAATGAACCAAATGGGTTGAAGCCAGGAACTGATCCTGCCAGATTGGGATCTGGATACGAAGGATAGGTGTTGGCAATGTTCGTCTGCAGACCGGGAACGCCATTTAGACCTGGTGCTGGTGCCGGCGAGAGGCCAGGGTAGATCAGACCCGGGTAGTTGGGGTACCTCACCAACTGGCCACCGACCGAGCTCAGGGCCATCTGGTTCATGGGGACACCCATGGTCATCGACATGGATTGTGATGCCGTCGCTGGAGTCACGTTGGCCACCATCTTGACATCTGGATCCGTTGAGCCGGCCATCTTCAGCTGACGCTCCTTGCGCACATGCTGATCCTCGATATGATCCTGTTCCCAGTCCAGTGGCTTGGACTTCACGGTGCCCAGGAGGAGCAGTGAGAGCAGCAGGATGGCTTTCTTTGCAACAAACTTGGTCATTTCGGTAGCTATCTCAGAAGGCAACTGTTTGCTTCCGGCTCGATGAAATCCCCTTTTATGCCGAGGCCGATGGTGAAAACTTTCTTTTGCAATTATCCGCCTTGGTTTTTCGCTTAAAGTGATGCCTTTTTTATGTTTTTATGGCGGCAAAAGTCGAACACTGCGGCCCACTGAGCGCCCTGTCTTCGGTTTTGTAATCTCTTTATAAACAATTCACACTTTTAGCCTAATGCCCAAGGCAAATAAGGTGCGAAATGTCTCAGCGCACGGAGTTCGCCTTGCAGAAAATCGCTGCTCACCAGATGAGTCGCCGATATGTGGGTATACATCTTGTATCTTGTATCTTGTGTAAGGGCAAAGCGGGGGCGTTCCAGTCTGAGGAAGAAACCAAGAGTCTGGAAAGCCAGTTTATCATACAGCCTAAAGGTATGCTACAAAACGAATGCCATTAGATTTCTAAGTTACTTTCCTATCTGTCTGTGTAAAGCTGTTTTTTGAATTTAAGATTTAAATTTATTAACCATTTATTATTAATTTCTAGTTAAATTAGTAAATTGTTTCCTTTTAATGATCATTTTATCTGCGTTCAATAAATAATAGTAATAGTATTTGTACATCCTTACAAGCTAGACCTGTTCAGTTTCCCAGCTTTTCCATAGTCTTTCCATAGACTAAGTGGCTAAATGGCAGCTCCAGATTTATTTGCCGAAGCTGTCGGTGTAGGCGGCTCGTCTCGCATCAGCACGAGCCTGGCGAACGGCCAAAGGATCGTCGGCCAGGTAGTGGGGGGCATAGTCCTCGGAGTCGTAGGACCTGCGATTGCTTCCACCGTATCCATGTTTGCCGTAGACTGCGCTCTTGGGATAGCAGATGAAGTAGTCGCCCTGGTAGTAGTCCGCACTGGCTCGCTTTTGGCGCACTGGTTCTCCGGTAATGTCCGTGGCCGAAACGAATCCTGGATCCTGTGTATTTTCAGCGATGGGTGCTGCCTGGATCAGGCTTAAACCGAAGATCACGGAGATCGCAACGATGGAAATGATGCACTTCATGTTTATCGGGTATTTGTGTATATTTTTGGATGTGTTGTTTTTTGGTTTGGAGTTTTTAGCTGAGCTTGGCTCGGTATATCCACTGCTGCTGGAGTTCCTTTGGGTTCTGTGCCTTATCTGCCGTTCGCCGTTGCCTTTTATAGCCGCAAATCTTCTCTGATAAGCGCTAATTGTTATGGCAGACCGAGTCGCCCAGTCAGTCGGCCTGATCCCAGTGGTGACAGTATTGGGACTCTAATTTGATTTGTCGCGCATCTTTTGATTTAATTAGCAGGAATAGCACCGCACAACATTTCCGTCAATGTGGTCCAGCCTTTTTGGCCAGCCCCAAGCTCACGAATCCCCTCGTGTGACGTCATTTGGGGGCTAAGGTCTTTTCTTACGTCTTGCGGTTTAGACATTTCGAGACTTTTGCGTTTTGTTGCGGTAGGCACCGTCGAAATGCGGGTGATTCAGTGATGCGAATTGGCCCCTCAAAATATCAAAGAAACAAATATTCATCATCAATTAGGCAGATCTTAGAATCAATGACGTCTTAAGTCGAACTGCTTTAGCCTTATAAGCTTACCTTAAAATCTTCTACGGGATTAATTTTAAGTTAGCCAATCTTTGGCAGTTTACAGAAACTTAACATAATTAAATAAATAAATATTTTATGAAGTTAGGTAGTTTTTTGATGTTTTGCTGTTGTCTTATCTTTTGGAAGTGATAAACCACAATATAATTTTACCGCAATCAGTCTATAGCGTGATTGAACATTTTGCGTGTTTATTTTGGGAAATATTTCGAAGTATTTTAAAAGTGTCCACAATTGAATTCAATTTGGTTTAACTCATGAGAGGTTCATGTAAGTACACATACCGAATTGACGTACTATAAAGTATTTTTCCCACATTACATAAAACAATGCAAATTTGTTGTCGGAAATTGCTTCGTGGGGGAGGTGCTAATTAAGTGCACTATTGAAAACTCAGAAATAAACATGAATCATGTGGACAACGTGCCTGTTCTCAAGGAAGCGAATCCCACAATCGAGAGTGCAAAATATTTGCTTTCATCAATTAGAAGTCGTGAGTCAGAAGTTCGCCACGCAGCATGGAGTTCAACTCCCCTGGTGAAATGTTGTGCCAGGAACTTGGGGGTAATTTTCCATTAAGAAATCGATCGCAAGGCTGGTCGGGGGTGCATCAAAGCAAAACCGCAAAAACCCAGTCCCAATCCCTCAACCCCACATATCTGAAAATTAATCGAACTAGCTTTTTATTGACTCGCCAATTAGTGTGTTGTTCGAAAACAGGTTACATTATCCCAGATTTGGCGATTCCTTTTTGTTGTGCAAGCATTTCGCAACAGTTATCAAATCTGGCCATCGAAGCTATAAACAAAAACCACCACATTTATGGTCCAGATGTGCTATTTTTAATTGAATGGCTTAGAACTAGCGGAATCTTACTACTGGAAGATTTTTCCTTCGTGGGAAAGGTAGTATTTCGATTGTATTCGTGATTGATTTCATTGATTAGCGTTTCAGGACCGGTTCCATTTGATTGCGCTGTATTTGCGACTAAGTGCGTAAGCGATCGGACACGCCCTTTACACCGAAAGTCCCTCAATAACCACCCATAGCAAAGTCCCATGTTTTTGTTTTCGTTTCGACAATTCTCTATTTTTGTCTCAATTATAGCGATTAATTATTTTATTTACGTCCCCAACTGGAACTGGCTGAAGCGGACGCAGAGGCTGATGCACTGCCTCCTCCGTAGCCTCCACCTCTGGGATATCCGCCATAGCCGCCACCAGGATAACCACCGAAGCCACCGCCGCCAAAGCCGCCGCGGCGGAAGCCACCACCTCCTCCACAGCAGAATCCTCCGCGTCCATAGCCGCCTCCACCAAAGCCGCCGCCGCCAAAGTGACGAACGGCCCTCACTCCAGTACCATCATCGATTCCCGGCTGTGCTGCAGCATCCTCCAGTGTGACCTTTTGTTCCTCCACAGGATGGCCGCTGATTATGACCAAAAGGGCCGAGATGATGAGGACGAAGACGAAGACAATCAAGAGGCAAACTTTCATATTGGACGATCAAAAACTTTCTGCAATAAAATCACCTTGGGTTTCATCTTTTATATAGGCACATAAACCGGGGATCTACCCTTGGAAGAGCAAGTGTTCTATAGCGTAGTATCCATTTAAGTATCATTAGTTACACCCGTAGGGCAATTATCATATTACGCTGATGATTTCACCAAAACTTGAGGTCAACGGAAATCCCAGACACGTCGAAAACAAACCCCCAATTCCTCCAGAAAGTACAAAAAATTATAAAAAATCCCTCAATTACACTCAGTATAAAAACGTGTGAATATTTACTTCTTACCATTATTGTAAAAGGGAAATTTTTACTTTGGAGTTAGAGTTTTATTAAGTATGTCTTTTTCACACGGTTTTCTTAAATACAAAATACTTTGGAGTTAGAGTTTGATTAAGTATGTGTTTTTCACACAGTTTTCTAAAATAGAAAATATTCTATAAACATAATTTTTTTCTGTGTATATCTGCACCATCTCGTTTTGAGACCAGCCCCCAGGAGGGGATTTACCTCTCCTACGGTTGAATGCAGACCATTCAACACATTTTGAGCGATCGGTGAACCAAGATTGATTTTGCGCAGTTAATTAATTGCATGCTATCAGATTCACTTTACTGGCTGAGAATGGTTTCTAAATTTTTCTAAAGTTTCTGGGCGCATCTTAAACCCGTTTGGTGACCGGCATTCTAGTCATTTCAAAAATAAGCGTACAACGATGATCTACAGATGAGCGGGCAAAACGAAATAAGCGTAACAGTTTTTAACAACAAATTGTGCATCACCATCATAAACAGGTTGGGAGTAAGAAACATATAGTACTTAAAAGGCACTCCCTCGTAAATTACATAATATTATTACATTCTAACTTGGCTTTTAACAGCAGGGGCAATAAGTATTGTAGTTAAAAGTTCCGGCTACGCCGTGTACTTTTATATAATAATAATATCCATTTCTTTCGCAGTACTTAAATCCAGTCATTGTACGATGAATAGAGCCAAACTGATCTTTGTTTAAAAACAAAAAGAGGAGTTTTTTGTTAGCCCTGAACCTTGGGAAACCAATATAGTTAAATTCTATAATTTATTGTTTTCTACAATCGTTTTACTGCTCCAGACCTCTAAGATGATGGCTAATTGATAATGCAACTCTTTATATGGGTAGCTAGGGACATATAGCTCTAATTACAATCATCATCTATTATAATAACAATTAAGTTGTGTTTTATTTCGCCATGTTCACTTGTTTGTAAAAATATGAGGCTAATAAATATATGTATTTATGTAAAACCACGCGTGCATTAAGTGGCTCAGATGGTTGGCTAACTGGCAGATGTCTAGCCAGACTTAATTTAATTAAAAGGCAAATATTTCCATGTCTGGCGAAACTCTGATCAATTAGTGCCAATTAATAATTCGAGACGTTCCCAAAGCACCTGGAAACAGAAAACAGAAACTGGGAAGACTCCGCTCTTATACACCGCGTATAAGATGATTCACAATCTGTCACGCGAACGCCTAGTGGAATGCACCCACTTAGCTGCGAATAGATTTCCAGCCGCTAATTAACTTTACTATTGACAATCTGTATTATTATAGCCCGCGAATGTAGAAGAAACGCCCCCGGTTGTTGGCTTTCTGAATGTGAATGGAGCAACGGGCCAAATGCGAAAAAAACCTGCGGAAGTGAGCGATCGAGTTAACGGTGTGAAACAGATTGCTGGCTTATTTGGCCAACTTTCGGGAAGGTCAATGTCGGGTGTGCTCGTCTGCAGACTGGGCCAAAACAAGATGATCGCGAACTGGGCGTGAAAGCCGCCTGGCGCCAACCAGTTGATGACGTTCTGGCCAAGAGTTGCGGAGTTCCGCTCGGCCTGCGATGATTATTCGAAGGTGCCGAAGGTCTTCTGGTTTATTTTTTTGCACACTTATTTGGAAATTCATCCAAGAACTCCGTAGTATAAAATATTATTGGGTTTTTCAGTCGGTCCCCAGTTGTTAATCTGCATCTGGCTGTTACGGTTACGAAATGTTTCTACCCGCGCGTTTGGCATTTCTAAGCCTTCTCTTCCTGACGGTCTCCGGTCAGAAGAGTAAGGGCCGAAATGATCGTCCTCAAGGCAGGACCCTGGGACTATTGACGCCTCTTTTACTGGGTGGTGGAGGACCGCTCTTCGATGTGCCCCTGCCTGCAGGACCACCCATCGGACCAGGTGGCGGATCCTCTTCTGCAGCCGGAGGAGGCACGCAATCGGACTCCTACTACGGCGGCGGCTATCCAAGCTACGGGTACAGACCCAACTACGGATACGGATATCCCAGTTACGGCTATAACTACGGATACCCGGGCTTTGGCTATGGCTACGGTCAGAACTACTACAGACCCAACTACTACAACTATGGTGGATACCAGAGACCGCAGTCGTATTATGGATACCGACCCACTTATAGCTCCATTGGAACTGGCGCATCTGGCGGATATCCCTCGTACAGCAGTTCAGCTAGCGTCTCGAGCTCTCCTACAACATCGGGAGCAGGCGCAGTGTCTGCAGGGGGAACCCCGCAGCTGTCAACCGCTCAGCAGGCCCAGTTAGCCGGCATTTTGGGCCAGGCCCTTGGGAGTAGTCTACGCCCTCTTCTCGCCAATGGGGGCGGGGCAGCTGGAGCGACAGGAGCGGGCGCGAATCCACAAGCCCTGAGCGGTCTACTCAGTCTTCTGGGCTAGGCCGGAAATACATATATCAGTATTAACTAACAGATAGAAACGTTATTGATAAGTCATCAGTTTCGCAACGAGGGAATCTAATTCATAATTTTTATAGCGAACTCAGAATCAAACTACATTCAAAAGCCATTCATTGTTTTTTATATATTTATCTAGTTTTAATGATTGTTTTCCTTTTTTGTTAATCTGATTTCTTTATACATTTTCCTTTATTAAAAGCAATATCTTCTTTGTTAAAAATGAACTTCTGTTGGGTTGCACAGCATAATTCACTTTGGGTTTCATTCGAGTGCTCTTAATTTGGCAATCAGTATGTTAATTGTGTTAAGTGATTTTATCGTTGGGTGCTAACCATTTATAGTGGGGTCGGGGCTTTACAACTTCTCGTCTGCAAGCTGCGAATATGTAATTAGAGGCACAAGAACTGCACTTTTCGAGGTATAAAAGGCAGTCCAGATCGCAGTTCACTTTACAGTGTATATAATGGACAGCATGCAGCTCACCTACTTCTTACTGCTTGTAGTAACTTTCTTAGGATGCCTTTTGGCGAGTCCTGTAAACGAGGATCCTGCGGCTGCAGCAACTCTAGATGATGTGGCTGATTTGGGTGGTCAGGAAGCAATGGAGGGCGATAGACCAGCTCGGTGGCTAGACGGAGGTTGGGGAAGTGGATGGAATGGAGGGTGGAACAGAGGGTGGAGTATATCCTACAGTCCCTGGAGAAGCAGCTACAGTAATTATTGGTGGTAGCAAAGTTCCATAGCAGTAGCTTCTCAAAACTTGGTGCTAACTTTTGAATGAAGTGATGCAAAATTATAATAAAGTTATGTTAAAGTTCTTTGAAAGCTCTTGAGTTCCAAATAAAGCGTATTAAGTTAACAAGAAACCAAAGCTTTAAAGAGCTTCTTAATAGCCAAATTAAAAAACAGAAAACCATTTCAATTGTTTACGTTCTGGCATTTTATGGTATCGAATAAATCTGTGAAACGTAAACAAGAACCATTTAAAAAAGTAAACAAGAAACAGGAATGCCGTTCGATTCTTTGGATCTCTAGATCGAATAAAAGACCGCAGCTTTGGTTCCGAAAATAACAGTTGCACATAGCAAAGATCCAAGCACAATCGAAGCAATCTATCCAAGTAATCACCTACCCAAAGTACGAGTATCTCCAAGATGCGTCTCATCCTTCTCTCCATCGTTGGCCTCCTGTGCCTGGCCTATGCCTTCGCTCTGAATGGAAATGGAGCTAACTTGGAGGAGCTGGCTAATCTGGGAGCTGGCCATACCGAAAGCGGAGTGCGAGAGGCTCGTGGCTATGGTCATGGGAACTACGGACACGGCAACTACGGACATGGTCACGGCCACAACGGTGGTGGTGGTGGTGGTGGTGGTGGTGGTCATGGACATGGACATGG
Source organism: Drosophila yakuba (assembly GCF_016746365.2). NCBI lineage: Eukaryota > Metazoa > Arthropoda > Insecta > Diptera > Drosophilidae > Drosophila > Drosophila yakuba. The sequence continues at coordinate 4,579,322 of NC_052528.2, read as the reverse complement.
TCATTATGGTCGCTAGTCTATCCCCTGATGTGCACCCCTTAACTTACCTTAATAACCCGATGTATTAAAAAAAGAAATAAAGTTTATGTTCACTTGAGATTGAGATTCGATGTCTTCAATAATATTTGGAAAATCTTAACATTAAAACTGTGAGCCAATATGAGCTTCTTGTTCGAGGAATTATATTATGGAAAAACGTATTTACGTTATACGATACTGATATGAAAAGTACTTATGCATCATTGAATGACAAGTACTAGCTGACTTGATATATTTAACATACCTGGTTAAAACCTATGAAATGAAAAGAAATAAATCTAGCTGACTTGGTAAATTTAAATTAACTGGTCGAAAACCGCAGTAATTAAAGACTTTTTAGAAGGGGCTTGTCCCTTTTCTACACTAAACTGAGTTAGAAAAGCTTTTTTTGAAAAAGCTCAATAACGTCATATTTAAATGTTGTGGATTTTAAGTTTATTCACAAGTTTATTCACATATCTATACAAATTAGTAGGCGTGATTTTTTTTACTCGCGCGGGCTAATTTAGGTGAATTAGTTAAGTGGTTGTATTTTGTTTTGAAAAGCATTAGACACCATAGGGTATATTTCGATGGGAACCTGTATGACAATTCAAGTTCAACGGCTTACACTCGTAAATTCCCAGTTGTTTACTTTTTAGACTCTAGATCAAACAAGGTGATCTTGACATTCATTGGACTATAGACAGCTTATTTCCATATTAATCCTTTTTAATAACTAATATGTTAAATGGGATTAATAAGCAGCAGATTCGTACTTTTTATTATATGTTTATACGGTATATCAGACTCTTTTAAAAGTATATAACAGGTAGAAGGAAGCGTCTGTCCTTTTTTTAATTTTATTATTTGGGTCAACTATTTCGTTGTTGACATTACACCCAGGCATTTCTCGTAGCTAAGTAATGGGTATCTGATAGCCGATGAAGTCGACAGTCTACTTAAAGATTTGTTGATACAAAACTTACACGTAACTTATTACTTGTAAATTTTTTTTAAAGATTTTTGTTGTGCTTACTTTGCTTCGCTTATTAATTTTAATGGACAATCTAATTGGCATTTAGCTGCCAATGCATTTCAGCAAAAAACCATAAAATAAAACAGGTCCCAATTGTTGACAGTCCACGAACCCTAATCGAATGATCTATGTATGAATCCACTTACCAGCAACATCCCGACAACTTTCGCAAATGAGACGTTAAATTTGGAATGATTCAGTAATGACAGCCAAAAAATTACAAAAAAGGTACACAGAATAACAAAGAGTGAAAACTTTGTGTGGTGAAATATAACGATACAAACCAGAACCCGGTCAAAAAAGCCCCTAAACAATCGCACCTAGCGGCCAGATATATAGTACACACACAGTATAGTATACTATAGTATACTATGACAAGAGGTGGTGATGGAGCTATGGGGGGGTTGTGGAGAGACACGACTCATCGATGCGTATGAGAACAGGAACGTCGAGCGGCGAGATCTTCGCATATAAGGCCTGCGATTGGGGCGAACAAGTCATCAGTTGCACCGAGTCTGTATCAGCAACCCATCGAATCAAGCAGAAAGCAAGATGCGTCTAACACTTCTGGCCCTCATCGGTGTCCTGTGCCTGGCCTGTGCCTACGCCTTGGATGACTCCGAGAACAACGATCAGGTGGTCGGACTCCTGGACGTTGCCGATCAGGGAGCGAACCATGCCAACGATGGAGCCCGAGAGGCGCGCCAGTGGGGCTACGGCGGCCGAGGAGGCGGAGGATGGGGTGGCCGTGGAGGATGGGGCGGTGGAGGATGGGGCGGTCGTGGTGGCGGATGGGGCGGCCGTGGTGGCGGATGGGGAGGCCGTGGTGGAGGATGGGGCGGTCGAGGAGGTGGTTGGTATGGCCGATAGAACCGCTGACATCGCTGACCACGCCTCCGACCCATCCCTCCACTTGCCAAGTCTAAAGGACCTCCTTTACTGATGTCATGGCGTGAATAAAGATCTTTGGAGCATTTAAATTTCGAGTTTTATTTGGTATGCCTAACTGTAGGGAGTACAGAAGCCATGGTTTTGCTTAAAGGTTTTTAAAATAGAAAACCATATGCAGACGTCGGATTGAATAAAAGCTAATCAGAGGCCTGGGACATTGTGTTTTTCTCTCAATGAACAGCTATCTGTAGTGCATTTATATTTGATTCGATCTGTAATGGTAGGCGTCGACACAACAGAAAATAAACTAAGGCCATACATGTAATGTACGTCTAACGTCGTCATTAGTGTCTGACCTTTGCCTATGCCACCATCGATAGTCTCAAAAGACCTCTTTCGGACAAATTCGACTACGAAAACCACATCCTGTCCCGATGCACCACTTGTCAAATTAGAAGGACACCCTCCCATGAATTTGAAAGGGTTATTCAGGATGAATAAAGTAATTTAACCTAATTTTCTATTCGTGTTCTTGAAAAGGTGTCAAGCCGATGTGGCGCCCAGGCCTGTTATTATGTTTACCTTTTAAGGGGTATATTTATCCTGAACACCTTTTTCATGTATAACGCCCCCACACTTTACAACTGACTGGGGTTCAAATATTAAACGGAGAGGTTGTTCAGTAATTTCTATATTTACTAGACGAAATAGGCCTAACATGTGGGGTTCCTGTTTGCCATAATGAAACTTTGGCAATGTTGAGTTAGTCGAAGATTTGGCTTTCCTAGCTTGCGATTAGATTATTGATCACAGTAATACTAATCGTGTCGAAGGTTTCTGAACTTTGGCGCAATACCTGTTAGAAAAGTGAGATTAGGCCAAGATCTTGACATTAGAACAAACGGGCATACATGACTGGATCCATATATATAAATCCGCCGACAAGTCCCAGTCCCACAAATTATAGCTTTCTATATTTCTGTAATGACAGGCGACACAATGGCCAACAAAATTACTGCTTTACGAAATTAGAACCGTAATATATTTCGCTTTAAGAAAAACACAGTAAAAAACTGCGATAAAAAATCATATTTACCGTTCAGAAACTACGAGTGTGAGATTTTCCCGTATAAGTGCAGTCGTCCAGTCGAGGAAGCCATCAGTTGCACATAAGTTTTAACTAGCAATCTATCGAATCGAAGGAAAGCGAGATGCGTCCAACACTCCAGACCCTCATTAGTGTCCTGTGGCTGGTCTACGCCTTCGCCTGGGATAATACCGACTACAACTATCACGGAATCGAGTTCGTGGACTACGCCGACGAGGGAGCTAGCTCCTATAGCGATGAATCTCCAGACTGGGATTTCTTTGACTTTTGGAGGCGGTTGTTCGACCGTTAGCGTTCTGACATCGCTGACCACGCCCCTGTTCAAACCAATCACTTGGCGGGGCATGTGACCCTCAGATGTCGAGGCGTGAATAAAGAACATTAAAATTTAACTGTGTTCTCATTTGGTATGCCTGAAGAGGTGTCAAACGGAGGTATCATTTGGGCGTGCCGTTATACCCTCGAAAAGAGTATTCATATGTATACAAGGATTTATGGTATGCAAGGACATTTTCAATTGCTGATACTTTCTCGGGAAATACTTAATACCTTTTCCCAAGACCTCAGGCGAATTTCATTATTTGGTTATCCAGCAATCCTAACAAGACTACAAAAAATACCAAATCCATCTGTATTAAGCATTCGTAAGTGTAGTGAAAGAAGGCAGGGTATTAAAGAGCTGGGCTTGCTCATTCGAATTTTATTCATTCCTGGTCAATGGAAAGACTTAAAACCCCTGTGCCGAACACACTTGGCTTAGTGTGAGGCCGAGTTAACCCTTGTCGACATGGACAGTTTCCTGCAAGTGCAGAAGAGCACCATCGCCCTTCTGGGATTTGATCTCTTCAGTGAAAACCGCGAAATGTGGAAGCGCCCCTATAGAGCGATGAATGTGTTTGGCATAGCTGCCATTTTCCCCTTCATCATGGCGGCCGTGCTCCATAACTGGAAGAACGTGATGCAGCTAGCCGATGCCATGGTGGCTCTACTAATAACCATCCTTGGCCTGTTCAAGTTCAGCATGATACTCTACTTGCGTCGCGATTTCAAGCGCCTGATTGACAAATTTCGCTTGCTCATGTCGAATGGTAGGCTACAACTGATTACGCCCAGAATGTGTAACTTGCAATCTATTATTTTGAAGAGGCGGACCAGGGCGAGGAATACGCAGAGATCCTCAACGCAGCCAACAAGCAGGATCAACGCATGTGCACTCTGTTCAGGACCTGTTTTCTTCTCGCCTGGGCCTTGAATAGTGTACTGCCCTTTGTGAGGATGGGTTTCAGCTATTGGCAGTCAGGTCATGCAGAGCCCGAGCTGCCCTTTCCCTGTCTGTATGTACAAATGATAAACACGATGATCAAATTTTCAGGGTTTGTTCTCAAAGTTTTCCCTGGAACATCCACATCATCCGCAACTATGTGTTGAGCTTTGTGTGGAGCGCTTTCGCCTCGACAGGAGTGGTTTTACCTGCTGTCAGCTTGGACACCATATTCTGTTCGTTCACCAGCAACCTGTGCGCCTTCTTCAAGATCGCCCAGTACAAAGTGGTCAGGTTTAGGGGCGGCTCCCTCAAGGAGTCACAGGCCACGTTGAACAAAGTGTTTGCCCTGTACCAGACCAGCTTGGACATGTGCAGCGATCTGAATCAGTGTTACCAGCCGATCATCTGCGCCCAGTTCTTCATTTCATCTCTGCAACTCTGCATGCTGGGATACCTGTTCTCCATCACCTTTGCCCAGTCAGAGGGCGTCTACTACGCCTCCTTCATAGCCACCATCATCATTCAGGCCTACATATACTGCTACTGCGGGGAGAACCTGAAGACGGAGAGCGCCACCTTCGAGTGGGCCATCTACGACAGTCCCTGGCACGACAGCTTGGGTGCTGGTGGAGCCTCCACCTCGATCTGCCGATCGCTGCTGATCAGCATGATGCGGGCCCATCGGGGATTCCGCATCACGGGATACTTTTTCGAGGCCAACATGGAGGCCTTCTCATCGGTGGGTGAACAGCTTCCATTGCGGAGACTTCTAGATATTACCTCTCTCTGGTACAAGCTAGATGTATACCATTGCCCAACTTTCCGTTTTCAGATTGTCCGCACGGCGATGTCCTACATAACAATGCTGAGATCGTTCTCCTAACTGGTTTGTGGTTAACAAGGCTTCGGATTGATTTTTGTGCAATTTTTGTTTTATTGCTGAGCATGCGTTGCCGTACGACATTTAACAATCGATCTTACGTAATTTACAAATGTTAATCTCACACGAAGTTCGTTAAGCACTAAGTAGAATGTAGAATGCGAATTGGCTGTAGAAATGCACAGATGAAGCACGAAGGGAGTGAGATTTGTCAGGGGCGGGATATAAAATGGAAATGATTCTGGGTGGGATGATGACCTCCAACGAGCAGCTGCTCCCTCTCTGTCTGTTTCTGGTTCACTTTCGGCCAGTTCGGCACTGGCCCCCAACGAAATGATTGCCAACTTGAGCATGACGATGAAGAATTAAAACACGATTCTACCACGGAGCGGATTATTTGAAGAATCTTCCGGGAGCGGCGGCGGCGCGAACTGGAGGCGGAGTGGGTATGTGGGCACCTTCGGCGCGGTATCCGTTCTCATCAGCAATGTAGGTGATGGTGTAGACCACGCCATCGGGTCCGGTGTACGAGTAGGAGCCCTGCATCACCTAGAGTGCGGTGAGACAGAGAGTTTCAGCACCGCCCATAAGTAGGCTACAAGGTGGTGCATGCTGCACCAAAAAGCAGACTCACCTGAGCCTCGATCTGACTGCCCGGGTTCTTCAGATAGCCAGCCTCATCCGCTCGGATTCCGTTGCTCGTCTCGTAGCTACAAGTTTTAAAGATACAAGTTAATTCTCAGTAGAAGTCATGTTGCATGATGTATCAAAGTAAGGGTAGTAGTTCTGCGTAATAATAAAAAGCATCTGGAGCACCTGGAAAAGTCTCAGAAAAGTAGGTGCTATGTGTTTTTAGATTTTATATAAATTACATTACATTCCCTGTAGATAATGTTCATACTGTTCAATTTGTTAACTCTATATTGAAACTCAACATGATATTATCAAAATGACTTTCATTTTTGAAAATTTAAGTTTAAAAACCTTGATTTTCTCTATTCCAAAAAGCTTCTCACACCCAAGCGAACCTATTCATTCCGATTATATTCTTACAATGATTCTAAATGCAAGTGCTGCACATTAAGTTAAGTTTTTTCATTGTGAGATGACACGATTTTGTTGTACCCATTCAAAGTCCTGGAAAGTATTCCTTAATACATGGACCCCACTTACTTGTATTGATAGGAGCCATCGGGATTCTGGTCGAAGTTCTGCTTGAGGATCACCGCGTTCGCGTCGAAGGAGTTTCCGCGGGGTGGGGGAATTCCGCGTTGAGGCTGGGCCTGAATGAAACTGAGGCAGCAGAGGGCCAAGACGAGGGCTGCGAAGGAGGCGTGGGTGAGCGTCATGACCTTTAGTGGGCGAAATAGAAGACGGGGAACCGCGCGGCGGTGCGGTGGTTAAATAGAGTCATAAGTAAGTACTGCAGATGAGGTGCGGTGTTTGTTGTTTGTTGTTTGGTGTATGGTTTTCAGTGTTCAGTACTCGATTGAGATGCCGCCGGCGTTGTCTTTGAATGTCAAACTCCTTGCTTGGCAATTAGTATCTGATATACTCCGATTGGCTTTTGCGATTTGAAAGTTCTGCGAAATTATGATGGCAATGATGGTGGGGATCGTGGGAAAAATATCCAAAAGGAGGCTTTAAATCCAGGAGATGACTTTGATCTTTTAAAAATTAAGTTTTGGGTATCCTTTATGCAGGATCAACTCCACTTGTCTCTGCACTCGTTCGTAACTTTTCGCTTATGTTTGAGCTATTTGAGCTGTGTATATGTGTGATCCTGTCTTCAAGGATTTACCACCGCAACTAGAACGCAAACTCACTTCGGATTCGCGATTTGATAGCTGGTACTGCGTTGGGAGGCTCGTCAAAAGTGCTTTGACTTGGCTGCAGTTGCCACAAACGTTTTTATACCGAAATCGCATTCACTGCAGCTCAAAGCAGAGCAGCGGCAGAAGCAGAAGCAGCATCCGCAGTCAGATGCAGTGCAGCAGCCCAGATTCGGCGGCTGGAAGGGCAGGAGGAGCCGACGACCGGGCCGAGTGGGTCGAGCGGGCCGAGCGGGTCGAGCGGGAGTCGAAACAAACAGTGTTTGTCTGCTTGACAGCAACAGAATCGGAAGAGCTGCCGTCGCTGCCAGTGCACCACGTAGCGTATGCGCAACGAGTTTCAAATGCAAATGGGCGTTGCGCATACGCCGCGTATGCAGCTTACAGCTCACAGCTCGCAGATCGCAGTTCTCCGCGGTGTAATTTATGTGAATTAGCAATGCGAACTTCATTTGATTAGTGCCCCCGCTGGATGCTCGGCTGGGTGCAATAATTCGTTAAGTCAAATATTAATTAAAAGATTACAGATGTTGCAATTGGTTTGGATTTGATGAATTGGCCATTTGGCTATTTGGCCACATGCCTGCCAATGAGTGGAGATCGAATCTCTGCCAACTGACATTTGAATGGGCCGCGGGATGGGGCGTAGCCAGCTTGTCCATTTCAATGCATCGTTAAAGTGCATTATTTGTCTTTGTTCGCCCTATGTAGACCGGCTGAGCCTGCCCTTTAGGCCAATTTCGCTGACCAGGTCGACCAGGCACCAGGCACCAGGCACTAGGCACTAGGCACCAAGCAACTGGCAACAGGCAACAGGCACCACTCCTAGCTGCACCAGTAACTCGCTCCCATTTGGCACATTTTTGCCGGCCGGCTAAGGCTAGTTTTTTTTGGGGCTTAAACTTTAAACTTTCCAGCGTGTAGGAAATGTCAGTTGCAATTCATAAAAATTACAGCAATAACTGCTGCCAACATCCAGCCAGCTCGGCGTTGGCAGATGATCACGAACATGATGAACATCGGCCGAGATTTTAGGCAAACTCCCTACTCCCTACTCCCGCTACCCGTTGGTTTTTCCTTTCGTTTGTTTTCCATGTTACTTGGCCAATTTCGCGGTTGCCCGCGTTTTGCTTTGGCCTTCGGGCCGCTTTTCAAATTGCAGTTTTTCGCCGAGAGGAAGAGTTGTGTGCCGCTGGCTCATGGCATTCTTCACATTTGACATACAATTTGGCTTACTCACTACTAGCCGATGTTTTTTGCACACACTCACGGTGGCCAAGTAGTTTCCCGTGTGATGACTGATGACTGATGGATCGCGTGCGATTCAAATCCGAAACCGATATATGCACTTGTTTTAAGCGCACCTCAAATGTACTATATCTTAATTTATGCCCCTTTGTCTGCTGGAGCGTGTAGCACCAAAGACATTAGAATAACAAGATGCGTAACGCCATACGATTTTTTTGCACACGATTTTTTCGTGGTGGCTTTTCAAGTGGCTTTTCGCTCTCTCGAAATTTTATTCAAAAGCCAGAGAGCGGAGAGCTCTAGAGCCACCAGCTCTCTTGTACGCATACAGCGACAGCTGACCACTGTATTGGTGCACACGTATGCACATGCATTGTAAAAATGACAAAATATGCCCTTCATCTTAGAAGTTCTTAGACTTTAAATCTATATTATTTTTTATAAATTGACACCACTTAAAAACTCTAGTCTTGCATTGCCTTAACATAACAATTATTCAAATTTAACACAGAAATAATAATAGCACAATCTATGTACAAAAAAATGCATAATATTTTTAAAAGATGACTTTATATTAGAATAATTGTCATTAGAGTATTCAGCGTGCGACGTGTGAAAAATATAAGAAGACAATGATTCTTCGGTGCTTATGTCCGCACTTCGTGCTTCAAGAAATCAATTTTGCAATAAACAGATTCCATATTTTTATTTATTTTATAAATAATATTTTACTTTATGAATTATTTTTATGAAATATTTATATTTTATATGTAATTTCTTTTTTTTTTTTAAATTCTTTGTTTTAAATTACAGTAGTTTTTAAAATTTACTTTGTATATGTTTTTATTATTTATTATAGTTATTTAGTCAAATTACTAGTATAAAAATTACCAATTTTCAATATTTAAAATTAAAATAAGATTCAGATAAATTATTTTTTTTTATTTTGTTTTGATGTTTTTAAAAAAGCGCGCAATTATGGGTGGGAAGAAAAGCGCGCCAATTTTTTTGTTTTTCCTTTTAATACGTTTTCTTTTTCTCTTAATACGTTTGCTTAAAGCTGACTATACGTAGAGCTCCTCGATTTTTTTTAAATTTCGCTTTAAAATTGTGTTTACAATTAATTAAAGTTGTTTGGTTGCATTGCTAAAGTACGGAAATATATGTGCGAATTATAAATTGCGATTGGTAGTGATAAATAAGAGAAAATTTCAGTTAACTGAATTAAACTTAATTTCGTAATTTTACGCGCTAATACTACGTGCTGCTGCTACTGCTGCTTTTTGAAAAAGGTTAGAGCTAAAATTTATTATTTTTAATATACAAATATTTGATTGGCCAATTGGAATTGCCTGGCTATGGCCGAAAAGAAAAGGAAAAACATAAGTGGGAACAAGTGCAGTTTACCACACTGCCAAAAATCTAGGCGCGATTTCCCCACCCTTAAATTGTTTAGTTTTCCTGAAAAGGATCCAACAATTTTAATGAAATGGGCGGAAAAGTGTCAATTTACGGAGGATTTTGTGGCAAGCACTTCATCACTGTTTTTATGCCACGATCATTTCTCCCCAGATGATATTGGGGTAAGATATCTGAGGAAAGGAACAATTCCAGATCGAAACCTAATGACATCTAATAATAATGATGAAATTAATTTTAATGCTGTAAGGTCGCCTGCGCAAAAAAGATATCGCTCACAGTCCCCTGTTGAAATATGTCGTCAGTGTCATAAAAACACTAAAACATTAAAAGTGTTTCAAAAAAAATATATTTCTTATAAGAAAATGTCTGATGAAAGACAAATTCGAATTAAAATGCTGAGGAAAGAAAACTCAAATTTAAAACGAAAGATAATAAGGTTGGAATCTAAGTCCGAAAAAAACCTACTTTCTCAAATTGATAAAATCAATTTAACGGGAAATGAGAAAATATTGGTAAAAATGCTTCTGAAAGAAAAAAAAGGCACAAATACAAGATGGAATGATTCCGAAAAATTGTTTGCTCAGAGCATATATTACAGGTCGACTTCCACATATACGTTTTTAAGGGACTCTTTAAAATTAAATTTTCCCAGTCCATCATCATTACAAAAGTGGAACAGCATTAAAAAATTACAGCCGGGAGACAACGAATGTTTGTACTCAGCCCTTAGAGAAACCATTAAGGAAATGAATGAATCGGATAAAGAATGCATATTAACTTGTGATGAAGTAGCAATAAAAAAAAACTTAACATATAATGTATCAGTTGATATAATAGATGGACTAGAGCATTTAATTGATCGCTCTAATAAAATGGGAAGCCACATTTGCGTATTTGTGATCCGGGGTATTTTAAAGAAATGGAAATTTATATTGAACTATTTCGTGCCGGAAACAAATATAAAAGGCGATTGCTTAAAAAAGCTTATTTATAAAAACATTAATATTGCTGAAAATATTGGGTTCAAAGTAAGGGGTGTTGTTTATGATCAAGGAGGTAACAACAGAAAATGTACCTCATTACTTGAAGTCACCAATGAGAAACCTTACTTTACCTTAAATAGTAAGAAATATTATATGTTTTATGACATTCCGCATCTTTTCAAATCTATTAGAAATAATTTTCTAAAAGCTAATTTTGAAACCCCTGACGGACGAGTTGACTTTGATGTCATCCGAGAGGTTTATGAATTAGATCAGGGATCAGTAACGAGAATGACTAAATTAACAAGGAGTCACGTTAATCCAACTAGATTTGAGCTAATGCGGGTATGTTTGGCAACTCAGACACTTAGTCACACAGTTGCAGCGGCAATTAAAGCTTGTAACCAAAACAAGCAATTTAATCGAAATAGTCCCGAAGTTGCAGCTTCTACTGCTGCATTTGTCCAAAAAGTTAATGATTACTTTGATTGCCTGAATAGCAGAGTATTAACTGACAAAAACCCCATGAAATGCGCACTTCAAGTAAACAATACTGTTTGGCATAAACTGAAGGAAATGCAGGAATACCTAAGGAGCGTAAAATATCACGGTAATAATATATATTGTCTTGATGGCTTGATCCAAACTACTGAAGCTATATTTGGACTCGTCAAAGATATATTTAAGGACCACACGGACCACTTTTTCTTTTTAACAAGTAGAGTTAACCAGGATCCCCTTGAAAATATATTTGCGTGCGTTCGAGCAAAAGGTGGTAACTGCAGAAATCCTTCAGTTAATGAATTTAATGTAATAATTGCCAAGCTTATATCCCTACACATTTTTAAATTTTCCCAAAACTCTAATTGCGAATCAGATGATGATGTAATGTTGCCAATAGAGTTCGATTCGATTATATATCAGCCTTGCATTGAAAAAAAAGAAATACAGCAGCAAGAATACTCTGTATCATTTTCTGAAATTGTAGAAGGCAATGAGAGGTACTTTGACCAAAATATAGATAATTTTTTGTGCAATGATATACCCATTGAATTAACTTCGAGTAGATATTTTGTTGGATATATTGCAAAGGGATCCAGTTGCGATAAATGCAGATCGGTAATTTTAAAAGAAACCGAGCATTTAACAGCTCCATCAGAGCTTTTTATACATGAGAAAAACTACTCGACAGAATCGGACTTTGGAAAACTAAAGGCACCATCTGATCTATTTTTTAATATTTGTAAAATACACATTAAAGTTTTTGAAAATATTTTTAAAAATAATAAAAAACAAATGTGTATACAAAAATTTATTGTAGACCAATGCATTAAGTGCACAAATGAGAGTAGTGATTTCTCATTATGGTTTCATGTAGAAAATGAATGTTATGAGCATAAAATAGATCTTTTAAAAAAACTTATAAAAGTTTTGCTTTTTAAGCATTGCAAGTGGACTGTTATTGCTAATAGACAAAAAAGTCAAGCTAAACTCAGCATTTTATCTCATAAGTGAAAAAATATAAACATTCAAATAATTGACGACTTTAAAAATTAAATTATATAATTAAAAAAAGAGGCGATATATAATAAAAAGCAATAGTTAGAAAACTAGCTTAGTTGGGGAACATGGAAATGTTTTAATGTTAAACATTTAAACATTTCAAGTCGACTCGAAGGTCATATAAATATAAGACCCCATTACAATTGTAATGGCCTCCCCGTGGTGTTCCCTGGGTACCGATTATAATATATTACATATTATTAATTATCAATATAAATATAAATATGTAAACGGTAGCTAATTCGAGCGGCGCTTTTATGAAACGAATATTAAAAAAAAGTCTTTCAAACCATAATAGTTACGAATCGAAATTGACCAAAACATTAATCAAATTTGTTTCTTAGATCAAAATTGATTTCGGCCCGAAAATCGTCTTCTAGCACAAGCACGCACACATACACACTATCTCCTTTATTGTTTTTACTCACACAAGCAAGTCAATTCTATTTTTAGATTTTTACGCTCTCAATTTTTGGCGAGCGAAAAGAGAGCAATTTCGGGCGTCACCAAAAAAGTGGCTGCATAGTGCAAAACCAATGTATGGCCGTTACGCATCTTGTTATTCTAATGTCTTTGGTAGCACTATGCAGCACTATGCTAATCGAGTGCAGTTTCCTAAACATTGGCAATCAATCAGCTTGCCTGGATATTTCGGGCACTTAAAGTGATGGATTGACTGCCAGCGAATGCGAAACAAGTTTATGACGTGTTTCGGACACGAAGATCAAGCCGTCTTGGCGGGTTTTTTTGCGATTGCTGGAAATTCGGATAACCGGCCCAAATCGATCTCATTACAGTGCCCCATCATCATGGGCTTTATCACTTGACCTCTGTTTTTTTTTGGTGACTTACGTTTTAGCCAAGTCGCTGAATCACAGATACTCGTATGCAAATGGTGTCGTTAAGATGTGAGTGTTTTATTAAGACACATTCTGCGTGCTTCCATAGAATGTCTTTTGTGTTTTTTCCATTTTTTCTTTCGTTTTTGTTTTGGGTATATTTCTGTATTTTTCGGTTATGGCGTAATGGGACTGGAAGATGCTAATTTGCGGCTGCTGCGCACATTGAACGCCGGTATATAAAGTGGATGGAAGATGTGGTAAGCCAAGTCGTCCGTCAGTTCCCGCCTAGAAAGCACCAAATCTTTCCCTCCACTCTCACCAACCATCACAAAAACAGCCACCGAAATGTTCAAAATCGCCCTCTGCTTGTTGGCCCTGGCCAGTGGATCTCTGGCCGCCAGCATTGGCCAGGTGGACAGCACCACCGAGAAACGCGAGATTGTGCCCCTGCTGAAGTTCGAGACGAACAAGAACCCCGACGGCTCCTTCCACTTCAGCTACGAGGGCGGAGACCAGTCCATGCGCCAGGAGCAGGGCGTGATCGAGAACGCCGGTACCGAGGACGAGACCCTGGAGGTCTCCGGCATGTACAGCTACATCGACGCCGATGGCAACACCGTGGAGGTGCACTACACAGCCGGCAAGAACGGATTCGTGCCCATTGGCACCATCATCCCCAAGGAGATAACCGAGCTGGCTAAGTCAGCCGCCCTCCTGCCCAAGGTTCCCGAGGATGAGCAGAAGTACCGCAAGGCCCGCTCCCAGGAACTGGAAAAGAAGGAGGCTGCTGTCGAGAAAGAAGCCGTTCCCGTCGAGAAGGAGGAGCCTTTGGTGGCCAAGGAATCGGTTGTGGTGGAGAAATCCGAGCCCCTGCCCGCCGAGTCCCAGGTGGTGCCCGTCCAGGTGGTCCTCGATGCCGTGCCCGAGGCGGAGGTCAAGAGCGCCATTGCGGCTGAGACCGAGACGGAGAAGAAGGTTGAGACCAAGACTGCCTAAGCTCCCCTAGAAACTAGACTACCCAAGTATTGTTTAATTTAAAACCAAGTGCGATCTAATTTAACTGGCTAGAAATAAACCGATTCCTTATCTGAAATCCGCATCTTTCTCGATTCGAATGGAGCGACAGCAGCTGCATGTGAAATGCGGATTCCGTGCTGCATATAAATACTTATCATAAATTTCGCTCTGGTTAGTGCTAATTTAAGCAGAAAGCTGGCCGCAGAAATATTATCTCACCGACATAGAACTGTTGGCATGACGCTCATGGCTTATAACTTTATTGTAGAATATAGAAGGATTTACCATTGACTCAAGCGCGAACAGATTAGTGAACACAAAGAAAATGAAGATATTTCGTTAATTAGTAATCCGGCAAAGCAAAATACTGTTAATGGAATACATACAAAAGCATTTTAGCAAAAACATTTTTATGGATCTCATAAAGCTGGCCTTCATTAACGACTTAAAATACTTTTTTTTTAAATCAAAGTAATGGCGCTTATTTGTTGCGCAAACCGCATAAAACAATATTTGGCAACAAATAAACTGCAATAATCCAATAGCGTGATATTTTTAAGAGTGCACAAGTTAAAATTGTCGTAATTTGAAAGAACTTTAAGCATTCTCTTATTTTATCAGCATTAGAAAGCCTCGGGATTTCGATCAGCTCTCAAGAAATAATAGTTAGGGGAATTGTATAGCAAGTTCAAAATGCGTGAGGAAACCACTTGCTCCATGGTCCACGACCTGCTGGAGTCACAAAAATGTAACTTTGTGCGAAAAACATCGGATTGTCTAATCAATATGAACTTGTTCAACTACCTGGCATGGCATTACTGCAAGGTGGACGTCCGAAACAGTTTTAATTCCTTCTGGAGTGTGTTGGGCATGTTTCTGATTGCCATTTACGTTTTCTGGATGATGCAGATAACCATAAAGAACTAGTGAGTTGTTTATTGGCAGTGATATGAAAATGGTTGAACATTCTCCCCCAGCTTTTGTCCCACTTTGATGGTGATCGCAGACTTTTTGCGAATGAACGAGAGCACGGCCGGAGTGACGGTTCTGGCCGTTGCAAGCGGATCGCCGGATTTCTTCACGGCAATCGCCTCGAGGATGCAGGGCTCCAAGTACTCCTTCCTCGCGTGCATGTCGCAGACCATGTTTCTGCACTTCTTCGTGGCCGGACTGGTGATCCTGACCAAGCCCTTCCACATGCAGCCAAACACTTACCTTCGGGACTTTGGTTTCCTGTTCCTCAACACGGTCTACATGGACTACATCCACAAGCGACCCCAGGGTATCAGCTGGGTAGCTGCGTTGCCCAGTGCCTTTATCTTCGTGGGCTATGTGGTGGTGACCATCGTTGATCAGTACTTGCTGATTGCCCGCAT
Source organism: Drosophila yakuba (assembly GCF_016746365.2). Taxonomy (NCBI): domain Eukaryota; kingdom Metazoa; phylum Arthropoda; class Insecta; order Diptera; family Drosophilidae; genus Drosophila; species Drosophila yakuba. The sequence goes on along the minus strand of NC_052528.2, from coordinate 4,563,839 downwards.
TCAAAGTGAGTCCCCTTTTTTTTGTTATTAACAAACTAAGCTCGAACATAATTTTCTCTTTATCAGAAATGGAGCAAAGACAACTGAATGTGACTGAGGCGTTGCAGCTGGAGGAACTGAAGCCGCAGAAGGAGTTGCCACTGACGCGCCCGCAAATCGATCGCTCGTCCATTGGTCACGGAAGTCGAAATAAGCGGCTGTTCCGGCAATTCTGGAACACCGTCACCGAATTTGACAAGGATCGCTTTCAACGTGGAACCCTCCTAGTTAAGCTGTATCTGATAGTGAAGCAGCCCATCGACATGCTGCTAAGACTACTCATACCAAAGGTCGACATGAACGCGCCTCTGTACGGATGGTCCAAGCTGCTATTCAACATGCAAGTGCTGCTTGTTCCCACCTATATGGCTTACATCATACGTAAGAGGCTACCTAATCTTTAGAAAGACAGCACTCTTTCACCTCACGATCCGTATTTCAGTTCGGGGGTACAGCGTTGCGGGTGTTGCCGTCTATATGATTGTGCTCATCACCATGGTTCCTGTGGCTATCATGATATTCTTTCTCACGCGCACTGACACCCCGCCCATGTTTTTCAGGGTAAGTTTTCGGTATTTCTAGCGCATATTTCAGGCACGTTCCCAAGTGTGTAACCGGTTTCACCTTAATGACTAAGAATATTGCTCTTAACCTCATATTGGCACATGAATATATATGGGAATGACTACAGAAGTAGGCTAGTTTTATCAGTTAATCTCGAATAACTCATTTCCGTTTTAATGACGTCAGATATGACAAAGATAACCAAATGGAGTTTAACTTACAGTTTACATCTAGCATGGGTTTCCTAGCCGCCGTCTTCCTGATCTTCTGCTTGACTACCGAGGTGAATGCCATGTTTTTTACGATGGCGACCGTACTGAAAGTGAGCCAGGAGTTCTCGCTGACCACGGCCATTTGCTGGGCACTGAGTAGCAACGACCTGGTGGCGAATCTCTCACTGTCCCACCAAGGATGGCCTCGCATGGCAATGACGGCCACTTTCTCGGCACCAGTATTTGGTGGGTAGTCATAGCTAATGTTGAAGAAGGCTAAATGGGTTTTCTGTTTCTACAGGATCCTTTGTGTTCTTGGCCATGCCATTGGTGGTGAACTCGTTTATAGAAGCGCCCGGCAATATTTTCGTAAGTAGCACGGTAAATGTTGCGATATTACGTTTTTTAAGGGATAAAGTTAAAGCAGCCATCGGAAGGTAGATTTGGGGAGACGGTTTGCATCTTCCTGGAGGTCGGAATGGGCTTCTCGATGCTTTCCGTGCTAACCACGAACTTCAAACTGCGACGAGCTTGTGGTTTTCTGCTCGTTACGTACTACATCTTCTTTCTGGGAGTTTTAATTCTTCTGGAGAAGGGCGAGATCCATGCATACGGAGTGTAAACAGGAAGGCGACTTATACTGAGAGTCTGAAACCTACAAAATATGCAAATTGTGAGATGATTTATGCCTCATTATATAACCAATTTCATTCTTATGTTTCGTTAGATCTTTATTTCGTCTTTGATTCGAGCTAATGGACGATGTTTAAGCGTGTAATGATGTATTGAAGCAGGTGTCTCTCTCGTCTGATGCCCCCAGGGCTCACTGTACTACAAAGTGGCCAAACGTGTGCTCAATCGTCCGACGTCCCAGACTTTGATACTGTGCCACGTTTGGATCTGGTTTCAAGGTCTTTTAAGCGGGGTATGTCCCTTGTGCACTGAGACAAATCATGAACGAAATATGGATAATACCTTAGGTGAAGCGCAGATACAAAATGAGTTTTAAAATATAAGATGGCTTTATTTGCACCCACTTTTCTCTGTGCATGCTAAATAAACTAAAATGTGCAAAAGTAAATGTATGCGAATTGGAAGAACACACAGACAGATTAAAACAACTCTATCGCAGTCGCGTTGGCTTTTATTTTAGTTTGCCAAGTGATAATACTTGGGACTTGTCGTTTATCTTACTAACTTCTACGAGATCTTATTCAGGAAACACTTTTTAGGGCTTTTCCGCCTTCACCTCCTTGGGCAGATCCTTGGCTGCCTCAGCTACGGCTGTGATTTCCGGGTTGATAATGCTGCCGTAGGGAACGAAGCCGTTCTTTCCCGCCGTGTAGAACACCTCCACCTCCTGGCCATCTTCGTTTATGTACTTGTAGGATCCCTTGACCTCCAGAGCCTCCTCGTCGGTACCCTTGTCCACCACAACAGCCTCCTCGTTGCGCGAGGTTCCATCTGCTGACGCGTAGGCGCTGTCATAGCTACCATCCTCATGCTTGATGATCTCGGACTTTAGGATGGCCACGGGTTCGCGTTCGGGCTCCACGGGAAGAGCGTGACAGCAGGCCACTACCACGGCGAGGACGAAGAGAGGAAGCTGCAGGAGATCATAATATAATCACTCATTATGCTGTCTTCGAGTCTGCAAGTCCCCTTCTATTTCCACTTTAGCTTATAATATACAGTTCATGGGATATTCGAACTGATAGTCTAAAAATTTCGATCTATATCCTCTTTTGGGACCACTTACAATCTTGCACATTTTGGTTGAGATTTTGGAGAGCGTAGAAAGCGAGAGTTAAAGCGCGTGTGAACTGGAAGTGGATCGGCCAGTTGGCTTTTATAGCCACTCACTCCTCTATCAGTATTTCGACCACATCCAGCTCTTTCGGCTCTTTCGCTTAAACATGCTAAACATGTTTGCATCCCGTTTCATGCGGACTCTACGTCCGCAAAAGCTCCAATAATATCATTTCGTCTCGCTCCAAATGTCAAGGTCTCGGATGGGTCAGTTTTCGAGACTGGGTTTCGAAAATATGTCACTATGCTGGTGGCATCTGAGTCACATGGCGATCGATGACACCGATTATCATTCGGCGGCCACATTAACGGCCTCTGCAACTGCATAACTTACACGGCTTCACCCACTCGCCAGGTGCCGCGATTAATCAGTCGCACCTCGCACTTTACACCACAATCTACTTCACACCAATCCCAGAAATGTGTAAAATGTCAGCTTCGATGCAATTTATACTATGAGACACGCCGGGGTGTAGCCCCTAGCCCAGGGCGAATATCTATCTATCTCTCTAGCTATCTATCTATCTATCTATCTACCCATATCTGTAACTATCGATCGAACATCTTCCGCTGACAAATGGCTCGATTCAGAACCGCGAAGGGGTACATCAGCAATTTAATTTACATTGCGGCGCCATTAATTCAATCATCGCCAGTTCCGGGGCTAGATACTAACGATCGTGTGTTTTTTTCGTTACGTACTTCATGGGGTGATAAATACTAATTCATTTCTTGCACCCAGCGACATTTGGCTGCGATCTGGCAAAAGGGCAATCTGCGCTGCTGCCACAATTTATAACTTTTACGGCTTAACTAATTTCAAAGATCGGACGCAAATTAAATAGCTTTGCGATGAGCAAGGGGAACCAAATTCAGCTGTTGGACTTGACACACAAAAAAATGTATTCATTAAAATTATACAAAACCCGAAGACTTTCCGTAAAACGTTTTTGTATGTCTCTATACCTTTTTTTGCTCAGATATCACAAAATGTATCTAAAATGATAAATGATATTACTTAAAGTGTAGTTTTTAAACATTTTATTTGCTTATCTTACTCTGCGCAGATAGTGAATAAATAGAATAAGATTATAATAATACTATTTTGCAACTATTTTTTTCTGTGTGGCGCTCCTTGGACCCCAAAAGCCGGCATTCGCCCCTGTATCGCCGCTCGGCTCTGGTAATTGTCTGGCTAACATTTTCAAGAATGTGCGCCCATCAAAGATAATGGCTCTATGCGAAATGGTTTATAGGCTTCCCCTTGGATATGTACCGAACATGGGGCAGAAAGCCACTCTTGTCCGCCGTGTAGCGCACCTCCACCTCCTGGCCCCAGTCGTCGATATAGCGATAAATACCGGACACCTCGAGATCGTCATCAGAGCTCTTCGAATCGGAGCTCCGGCTCACTATGCCCAGCTCCTCCCGATAGGTGCCATCTGCGGTCTCGTACGAAAATAGGTAGGAACCCGAGGTGAGTTGTTCGGCCACCGATTTGAGGATTGGCACCGGTTCGTTAATGGAAGTACTCTCAGCAGGCGAACTCCACAGCAGCTGGCAGCCAGTCAAAATCAATAGCTGGAAGTTCCCCAAAAAAATAAAAAATTAAAGAAAAAACGAGAAGAAAAATGATGTGGAGTCACTTAACGCCAGGGCATTCATGAGCCATCCGCTACTTACCAATGCGAACATGATTTATGCTAATACTAAGCGCGTAGGAAAGATTCTGCGCTTTTTATAGCACTCCGTTAGACGATAACCCAGTTATAAGGAGAGACATTTCTCCACCCAATCAGTAGACAAAAGTTATGCAATAATTTCCATCCAGATGCTTTTTAATTGAGGTCAGTAGAAAGTAGCGGGTCGTGTTTCTCGGATTTCTGGGGTTTGTTGAACCGCAGATTTGCAATTCAAATGGCCATTAAGAAGTGTGGAGAGCAGGTAAACTGTCATGTTTACAATGCAGATAGCATCACAGCCACATGTGAATCGCGTGGGTTCGTGGGCTCTGCTCGAAAGGTGCAGCAGCTAATAAAATTTGTCACAATTTGGCACTGCGGCAATTTGTGGTAAGCGAAAGGCGCAGAAATGGTAACGAACGACGGCTCCACCTGACTTCTACATGCCTTCTACATGCAAATTCCAGCCAGCCACTTTGATACAGTGGGTGGGACCCTCTGGGCCTTTGAGAAGCGGCTAACATTTATGGCAAACGGCAAGACAAAAAGAATTCAATAATAATTTCCAGCAATTTCGCAACTGAGCTGCGCCACCAGCAGCAGCACCACATTGCGGCAGAAGTTGCATTTTGGCATTTGCCTTGGCCCGCCCAGTTCCAATTTCCAGTTCCACTTGCCAAAACGGCCAGGCTCTGGGGCAACGTGTTAATAAATTGATTCTTGGTGGCTCCCCAGTCGCTGAGTTGGTTTAAATCCCGCGGAATCAGGTACGACTGCAAGCGTGCACATGGAGAAATAGTTGTGGAAACAGAAGGCGCACTTTTGCCGTATGATTATATAGGAACATTCGTGTTCCTATAGAACATAAAACAGCTTCGAAATATAAAACCCATTTTAGATTTATAGCCTTCTTTTTTCTTTATTAACTATAAAGACTATTTTCTTTCATATACCATCGCACATTAAGCTGTGCGGCGTTATTTGCTGCTTGATTGGCTGTTTTATGTAAAATAAATAGTAATTATATTTTTTTATGTGACGTAACACCTTTTACCCCCATAAAGTGATTTATGAAAATGTTTCAAAAATATAAATAGCGCAACTGTTTATTTGAGGACGTGACGAAAGGGCTGAAACGAAGCACTTCTATTTTTTCGAGTGTGTCTTTGCAGAGCGGCATTTGACGCGCCTGCCACAGAAGTGGAAACTCATTAATGAAGCAGCCGCAATGCCGACGAGGTCATAATTCAGAGCTGCGACACTCTAACCTTTAGCCAAGATCTGCCAGCCGGAACCTGCAGTCTCACTACGCACTGCCACAAAGTGAATCAATTAGCCCCGCCGGCGGCCATAATTTCTAACTAATGCAATTCGCAATTGCAAAATGTCAGGCGCACTCTACAAAGTAAGAAACATCTAAACCATCTCGAAGCGGTGCAACTTTCTGGCCGCAGTCAATTAATAACCGTCGCCTTTGCCGTCCGACTTTCAGTTGGATTTGGGGCTAAGGCCTATAGCTCATAGACATGGTTCACTCGGAGTTGGAGTTGGAGTTGGAGTCGTGGGAGGAGTGTCCGACCCGTCTTTAATGTGGTTTGCTCATCGGCCAACAACCACATTGTGTTGTGTTATGTTTTGTTGTGTTGTGCGCTTGTTGTGTCTCACATTTCTGCATAAATTTGGCGGGCCATTTTTATGGAGCTCCCCGCATCTCGTTTTCCCGCATTTTGGAGCTTTGTTTTATGGCTATTTATACCCCAAGTTTGCGAATTATTCAAATGGCAAATCAATCAGGCAACTGTTGGCCAATATGGGCTAAAACATATTTATAATTAATACTTGACACTTAGTTTTATTGCTGCTTATTGGGTCAAAACATTGTACAAGCGTAGGCGTCATTTAACATTAAAGAAAGCAACCAAAAAGACCACAAATTCTTAAGTGGATTGAAAACAAGGGGCTTGCGATAAACAAACTAGCAGAACATTAAGCTACTTAACAAATTCCCACGGTCGCTGATTTGACTTCCCATATATGGGCTATAAAACTATAAAATATATGGTTTATGCATCTAAAATATTACCAAAATAGCGCACTCTTGAAATTCATAAGCAATTAAAAAGTTAAAAATTAAAATACCCATTTTAATTAATAGTTACAAAAAGAAGAGCAAAAGCAGATGAAAGTAGGTAACCGAACTGTTTTAGATCCAAAGGAGTTATTTTTTTTGTATCTTAACAATTTATGTTCAAACTAAAAATATCCATTAGTTATTAAATTGTCTTGCTTGGCATGTGCTAAAATTTCCAAGCGAAGTGTATTAAAATATCGTTAGGACCCAAAAAGTTCCAAAGAGGAACTTATTTGGACTTTAAATATTTATGTAGCTCACTTTTCGGCTCAGCTTTAATATTTCCTAACTACAAATTGCTAGTCGTCTTTTAGGCAGATTCCCAAATTACCAAGGCACCTTAAGCTTAACTGACACTATTCGCACAACTTTCCATCAAAAAACACAAATGATGACTTATTCTGGCGGAAATCGAGATACAAGCTTAGATTTAAAAATAATCATAATCTCGCAATTGCGTGGTGACCCATAACCCCAACGCGAAATTTGACCTCGCATCGGATTGAAAAACATCCACAGAATTAGCATATGCAATTATAGATGGAGCTGAACATGAAACAAGACATGTTCGACTTTTAATGGCAGCTCGCACTGATGACAAACGAAAATGTATCTGTCAGATACTTGGCAGTAACAAATGAGTGATGGCGACCACATCACACCTAGACATGAGCAATCCCAGTCGCACAGAGATTGATGATTAACCCCACTGGAGCGTGGAACAATGGAACACCTCGGGCCCGAAAAGCTCTCAAGCTATCCTGGGGATAGGCAGTATCTCATTTGATTAGTATGCCATTTGACAAATGATGTTTGTAGGCCAAGTTGAGGTCCGACTTCCACCTTGACCAAGGGAAATTGAGGGGCTATCCACTGTCAGCACATAACTCAAGCAAACACCTTCGAGGCAGATGCGAAGACAAGTGCTGGAGCAAAAAGAGCCAGAATTTGCATATGGGGGCCGGCTCATAAACAAGTGCGCGGAAGAAGGCCGGTGGGCCACCATGAAGATATCAATCAGCCCAGGCCCAGGCCGAAGCCGAAGCCGGAGCAGTAGTCGCAGCCAGACGAAATTCGTTTGTCCTTCTGTCAATGGCCGATAAAAAACCAATAAAGCTGCCACCCCAGCGGCTTGTTAACACGCAGATAAATTACACTGGCCGCCCGCGAGATTGCCATCGAGATGCAGTCAGAAGCCGATAGCCAGGCCAGGGCACAGGAAGCGGTTGATTGTTCTGACCATAACTGAGCTGAGCTTTAGGGCCTGACGAACCCCCAGAACCGACGATCGAGATCCGCATAAATACGGCCGCCGGTGGGAGCCGCAATTGCAGTCGTGGCACGGCTTTCGATCAGTGACTTCCAGTGGCGGCAACGGATTTGCTTCGGTACGCGATTGAATCTCTCAGCCTCTCAGCATCACCAGTGTTTCCCAGCTCCCTAAGTGAATCGTCGGGTTTATCGAGCGTGTAATTTGTGCTCCGTTTCCGAGATTTATGATCCACGGCACCTGCCCACTGACAGCCTAAATGTCGGTACCCCGTGCCCCTCGATTCCAGCACCTCCGCTGGGTGGCCTGTCTGCTGGCCAGCCTCTGGTTCTCCGCCAGCCAGGCTCAGTTACCTGGAACCGGCTTCCAGGGACAACGTCCGCAGGTGCCTCCGCTCCAGCCGCTGCCACAGCCGGTCAATCCCTTCCAGCGACGCCAACCCAATCCCGTTCAGGGTCAGGGCCTGTTTCCTGGGCAGCGGAATCCCCTGAACCCACTGGCACCTCCGCTCACTGGAGCTGCTCTGCAGAACCCCTATACCCGCTACAACCAGTACCAGCAACAAAACTACGTGCCCATCACCGCCTACCAAAACGAACTCAATCTGGATGGAAGCTTCTCCTACGGATACTCGTCGGCCGACGGAACCACTGCCCAGGCACAGGGATACGTTAAGAACTTGGGGTATGGTGAGGGCGTCGAGGCACAGGTGGGTTTTCTGTTTCCATTGATCACGAACCTTTTGAAGATGGACTTTTAAATGATCCCACAGTAGAGATCACTGCAAAATTGTGTCCGTCTCTTAAGATGCGTTCGTTGATGTTTACAACTAATTTTTGGGTTATTCTTTTATTAGAACAAGCTCCTTAGGCATGTTTCCAAACAAGAACTCGGGTAAATTATTTTCAAAAACCTAACGACCATCAAATTCAAATTTAGACACAATTTTGTTGCAATCTTTTCGGCGTAAAGCTATCTAAAACTACAAAATGCATTTCATGCTTTTGGGTGCTGTTTTTCAACCGCTTTATTTATGAATGAACAGGTAATTCAGGGATCCTACTCGTACACCTCACCTGAAGGCACACCCATCACAGTGCGCTACATCGCCGATGAGAACGGATTTCGAGCGGAGGGCACGGGGATTCCATCTACCCCGCAATACTTCGCGGGTGCCCAGCCCTATCAACAGGGCTTGCTGAATCCCAATTTGAATCCATACCAGACGCCCTTCCGCCAGCTGCCACCCCCACTGCCCAACGCCCCCTTTCGTCCCCAGGTTCCAGGACAACAGCCGTTGACCCCGCTGCAACAGCAGCAGCAGCAGCAGCAACAGCTGCAACAGCAACGCGTATTCCAGCAGCAGCAGCAGCCAAACTCCGGGCAATACCAACCGGATCAGCCGTTCAATCAGCTGCATTCCGGCAACTTTCCCGGCCAGTATGCCGGGCAATTTGGCCAGCAATCGTTTGGCAGCAATCTGACAGCGCAACAGGCACAACAGCAGCAGAATCTCAACCAGCAACAGCAACAGCAGCAGCAACAGCAACAGCAGCAACAGCAGCAGCAGCAGCAGAAGGAGCAGCAAAACGAGCAGCAGCAACAGGCGCTAATCACCCAACAACTGAGGGGCAGACCCAACAACCTGGTGGATCCCTATGGCTATAACCAGTACGGCAGACGCTTCAAGAAGTCGCCAAAGAAATAACAACGATTCAATGTCATTCAAACGGTTGGTTAGCTTAACGATGTAGTCGCAACTCAAAGGCATGAAATACATGCATCTGAAAAGTCAAAATGGTGGTTTTAATTTCCGCAGTTCACTGGGGCAAAATGATACAATCAAAGATACAATTTTATAATAATCATTTATTTCGATAGTTGCACACACACATTGTCAGAGAAGAAAAGGGAGAAAAGCTTATATAAATAAATAAATTGTTTAGTGAAAGAAATTCTTCGATTTGAGAGATTTGATTGGCGCTTCGGAATTTAATCTGGTGTTAATAGCTATAGCCCGTCTGAGGATTGAACTCTCCGTTTCCACGACCTCCGCCCGGCGCTCCCGGCGGAGGTGGAATGTATTGCGATCCGGTGCCGGGTGCTCCTCCTGATCCTGGTCTGCCTGGCGAGCCGGGTGCTCCGCCACCAGCTGGCGGTGGAACGTACTGGTTGCCGGGCAATCCTGGACCTGCTGGACGTCCACCGGCGCCTCCTTAAAAGCAAAATAAAACGATCGTGCTTAGATGGGCATTTAACTTATGTAAACAGATAGATTGTAATTATTTAAAGCAGTCTTTAAAGTTATTATAATCTGGCGACTTCAAAAGGACCGCTTTCAGCCAAAATGTTTTATTCATGAATGATCGTTACTAGATCGTGGGAAAAACAACAGACCAAGGCTTGGCAAAAAATTGAAATGTGTGGGAAGACAACTGGTTAAATACAGCTCTTCGCAGCATTTTCTCATGAAGATGAATGAGACTAAGCTTTGCAGTTGCAATAAGCCACACAGATTGTAAGAGCCAGTTGATGAATCTAATGCTTCTTACCTGGGCCACCAGCACCTCCGCCATAACCTGGTCCGCCTGGAGATCCTAAATTGAAAAAGAGAACAGTTATTAGTTCCCATCAACAGGTTGTCACAAAGTAGGAACATAAAATGAACTCTTAGTCACTGAAGCCGAGGATACTCACCGGGTCCACCGGGTGCTCCTCCAGCTCCTCCAGCACCACCAGCTCCTCCAGCACCACCAGCTCCTCCAGCACCACCGCGACCACCGCCTGCGCCAAAGCCGGCACCACCTCCTAAGAAATAATTATTTGTTTAATTAATATAAAATGTAAATTGCGCAGTGTAATTAAAATAGGGATGGTATGTTTAACATCATGCCACTAAGGAACATATATTAATATACTCACCTGGAGCTCCTGGAGCGCCACCACGACCGGCTCCTCCTCCGTATCCGCCACCACCCCCTACAAGATAAATATGCCGCACTTAACACCTGTAGTTGGAATAATATTATGCTAACTTACCTTGACCGCCAAATCCTCCCCCACCAGGTGATCCTAAATTAACATTTTCTTATTTTTCTTAACAATCCATTTATATAATTAACTTACCTGGAGCTCCTGGGGCACCTCCGCGACCAGCGCCGCCTCCGCCTCCGTATCCGCCTCCACCTCCTACAAGATGAATGGATTTCATAAAGTGGATGTCCGGAAAGTCTTATTATAACCTACCTTGACCTCCAAATCCGCCACCTCCTGGGGATCCTGGAGCTCCTGGTGCTCCTCCACCACCACCACCGCGACCGCCGCCGCCTCCATAGCCGCCACCAGCTCCTCCCTGGCCACCATATCCGCCTCCGCCTGGTGATCCTAAGAATAAGCAATGGGCTATTTTCAAAATCAAGTAAATGAAATGATGAACTCACCGGGAGCACCAGGAGAACCGCCGCGTCCACCGCCACCTCCGAATCCTCCACCACCACCTACAAAGTATAAATAGTTTCAATCTGAAACACACCGAAAGGGGGAGTTAAATACCTTGACCTCCGAAACCTGCTCCGCCAGGTGATCCTTCGGGTGAAGAGAATAATAAGTTTCGAGTGACTATAGAGTAACACTGTTCGCAAACTTACCGGGAGCTCCTGGTGCTCCACCACTACCGCGGCCTCCGCCGCCGCCACCTCCATATCCGCCGCCAGCACCTCCTTGACCACCGAATCCGCCGCCGCCTGGTGCTCCTAAAATGTATGATAAAATATAAATAGAAGTATGTAAATACGGATCTTCTGTAGAAAAAGTTCACATAAAAAAGCGGAAATAATTGACTTACCAGGTCCTCCTGGAGAACCGCCACGTCCACTTCCGCCTCCTGCTCCTCCATAGCCTCCACCACCTCCTAAAAAATAAATAATTTGCTTAGATCCAAGTGTAATCATGGTGTAAGTCATGTCTTACCTTGACCTCCAAATCCGCCGCCACCTGGCGCACCTGGTAATTAAAAAAGAAACAAAGTATAGTTTTAAAAAGTATTTTTTAAAGACTCTTTCGCTTACCTGGACCTCCAGGCCCTCCACCGCGACCACCGCCGCCTCCTAAAAATAATTATTGTAAAAGTAAGGAAGTAGAAGTTAGCAAAAGGCCCAAATGCAATTTAAATAGATATCTTACCTGATCCATATCCACCGCCACTACCAGCTCCAGCTCCACCTCCGCCTCCACCGGATCCTCCTCCTGCGCCACCGCCTCCAAATCCGGATCCGCCTCCATATCCCGAACCACCGCCTCCGCCACCACCTGCGCCTGCAAACAAAAGTGCGCAATGAAGTGGTAGAGAAATATATTGGCTTTTTGCATAGATACTTACCCTGTCCTCCAGGACCTCCGCTGTATCCGCCACCCGGCAGAATGGAGATGCCCTGGGCAGCCAGAGATTTGGCTATCGCTTCCGGAATGGGCGGTGGAGTGGGCAGGGCGTTGCCGGAGGGCACAAAGCCATTCTCATCCGCCGTGTACATGATCTCGACGAGTTCGCCCTCGGGATTTGTGTAGGAGTACGAGCCCATCACGGAGGGGATTTCGTTCTCAGAGCCCTTGTTCTTGACGGTGCCCTCCTCCTGGGCCTTGATACCATTTCCGGTCTCGTAGCTAAAGCGGTAGTTGCCATCGCCGTCGTTCTCGTTGACGAAGGAGAGAATCGGGATGGGAGGTCCAGAAGCTGGTGGAGCACCACCTGGCGGACTGGGGCGTGGAGCAGGTGCGCCACCGCTACCACCACCGCCAGGAGCAATGGGTCGACCGTTTGCGAAGCCACCTAGTCCGTTGTTACCACCTCCCCCAAAGCCGCCAGCTCCGCCACCACCCGCTCCACCGGCACCTCCCCCGAAGCCACCAGCTGGTCCACCGCCGGCGCCTCCTCCATAACCTCCACCCGCTCCGCCACCACCGAATCCTCCACCGCCACCACCTCCGCCGAAGCCACCTCCTGGTCCCTGGAGCCCTGCTCCCGGACTGCCGCCCGCACTGGCCGCACTTGCAGGTGGAGGCAGGTAGTTGTTATCCAGCTTGGCTGCTTGGGCAACCACCAGCGTCGTGACCACCAGAGCCTGAAAAAGATCGATGCAAATAGGGATTGCCTGGTAAGTTCACAAATTTATGCAAGCACATGGAAAGTTCATCCGAGTCTAGCATTTTCAATCGCGATCCACGCTCTCAATTTGGCCTAAGGCAAATCTTCTTATTTTATGGCAAAATAAATTCCAATGAAAAATCATAGAGGTGGCTAATTGTTCAAAAATTGGCTCTATAACTTTGGGTAGTTCATAAATCTGAAGACGACATACAAAAATCTTTACAAATGATGAAATAGTTATTTAATGACCGCTATAAAAAGTGGAATTTACTGCTTAAGCAAGTTAATTTTTAACGATTTTAAATGTCTCATTTGGACCTACGTTCTTTTTACAATTGAAGATCATAGGAGCTATGATAGTAATTATGTGTCATAAATGTTCATTTTAAGTTTAAAAGCAAGTGCTTAAAGGTAACTCATAAAAAACAAAATGTTATCTACCAAATTTAAACGCGAAAAGCCTTTCCCAAACCTCAAAATCCAATAAGAACCTTTAATTGATACTGTCATTAACTAAGCCCTGTTACATATCGCGGCCAAGTGGGCATCATGACCTCGCTCGGAACCTCCAAAGGGGTCAAGAGTGTAGCCAAATGTCGGCCATTTCATCAATGAAGCATTCGGCCATTGACAGAGCGGCGCAATCCGATCCGCTCACGTTTTCCATTGTTGCATCCGATCGTCGTCGCCCATTAAGGCTGCAAGTGCAGCGTGGACTCTTGACTATCACAAACGAGCTCATCATTGTCTCAGCCTGAGGCGAACTCTGATATTTATGGACTTCTTGTTAGACAGAAGACGTCTGAAGATGCAGCAGCGTGTGAACCGAGGGTCCGCAGAGAATCGCTGGCTGGGAAGGTTAGGTAGACGGAGCGGAGAGGTTGGGGCTGCTCCACGAGCTACGAGTGTCAAGTTGAAGTTTAAACCGTTTACGGATTCCACTAGGCCATAAACCCAGCAGCTCCATCGATTGGCGCGATGATGAGCTCACTTGTCGCCACAGCCGCAGTCGGATTGTCGCCGAGCATTGTAATAATGTAATATTGTGGAAATTCTGACATTTGCCACACTGACTCATCCGGCGACTGTGGCACATGCAACTGAACAACCAACGCCTGCCCCTTTGGCCAGAATGCCTCGATGAGTCTGTGGGAGCCTCTTGGAGTTCGTGACCACCTAGCAGACATCTTCGACAGCGTTTCGCAACCGCAAATATAATTGCGGTAATTGCAAATGGGCTGCCAATAGGGTCGCCACTGCTTCCATTTCGATGATCTGCTTTGGAGGCGGGTCGGCCACGACCAAGACCATCTTGGGCAACTTTGCGTGCCATCCGCCATCTCCGATTGCAAATGGGCTGTTAATTTATGCGTTTCGCGGGGATTACTCGGTCTTTCCAAGACAATTGGATATGCTAAGTGCAATGGGGAAACCCTTGGCTATTTAGCACTCCAAGATGGGACACTCCACTGGTCTATTGTTTGAACACGTTCTTTTTCGCAGAATTGCCAGGTTGAGATTGGACAACACACTGCTTAAAGAATAATCGAACTTCAAGTTTCCTATAATCTATTCCATTTTCATCCTGATTTTTGATGAGACAATGTCCTAAATCCATCGTTTTAAGCTGTACATATACTAAATTTTAATTGAGTATTGAAAATTGAATTCAATTAAATTTAAAGTCCTATGATCGTTTCATTAGATTGTATTAAAAAAAAAAAGGAGCTTGTATAAAGGAAATATTAGTACTTCTGATTTTACAATTAAATCTGATAAGAATATAAACGGAAATATGACAATAGGTCTTATATTCAAATATTGAAATATACATACTTAATATTTCAAAATTATTTTCTGATTTAACTTATTAGTCGAGGTTCCCATTTCATGAAGGAATATTATTCAGGATAAATTGGTTAAGCTCTTTAAAAAGCTCTTTATTGTTATACAAATAGAGTTGCAAAGGACTCTGCAAGCCGAATCATTTGAGCACTTGGATCTTTTGAATTTTCTAATCCAAAGTCCCTTTTTCGCTGTCACCGAACTTACCCACTTAAGAGCCATGTCAGCAATCTTCTGATTGTTGGATTCCAGTCGAGAACTAGTAAGAAGAATCCTTGGCGCACCCACAAATTATCCACAAATTAATTTATCCACAAAGCTGAGGTAATCCACGTGAATCCTTTGCCGCACCAGCGATGCAGTGCCTCCGCGTGTCGTGTTGTGGCTCCTCGAATGTCACGGTACTTGTGTGCCGATCGCAGCCCAGGTTCTCCAGCTTTTATACTTGGTTTGGCGCCAAATGCAATCAAATGGAATGGAATGAACGAAAACTGCAGCCGGAGCTTGCCGCTTGCAGCTTGCAGTTTGGAACTCGGATTTGAGCGAGTGCTGAGATTTTGATACTTTATGGCATTTATTGCAATCGTGTGCAGCTGTGGTGGTGGTGGTGGCTGAGTCTCCGTTTCCAGCTGGGGCAGAAAACAATCGCACGAAAAAGGGAGGAGGAGGTGGTGCCCCTCGTCCGCGAGCCCATGCAGTTCGACTATTGTCTTAACGGCGGCATCTCGTTTACTCAATGTACCTTGTCTTGTTAAACAAACGCTCTCAGCCACATCTCTCCTCGGTTAGTGGGTAAAAATTAGCAAGCAACTGCTGCTGCTGGTGGTGCTCGTAAATTGGATTCCAATCGAAACCCTCAACGCTCGAGCGCATCATCATCATTCAGCTTCAGCTTCATCTCCATTGAATTGCACGTTTGGGAAACCGTTTTAATGCGCTCGGTGTCAAGAATCGCATATTGAGAAGTCTGCCCAGGCGGATGTCAATAAATCTGACACTCAACACAATCCGCCACGATTTGAGCTCTTTCACAGGGCGTCCAGGTCCAGTCTTTGACCTTTCACCTAATGATTGGGTAAAAACTGAAAACTGGCTCTGAAGCGGCAATAAATACCACTAATATCGACACCCTCCGGCCGAAAGACTAAGCATTGCGCAAAACGAGTTGCTCCACTTGGTGGCAACATCCAACATCCCATCGATCTGCCCCAGCCCCTTCTCCTTTTTTCGTAAACTTTTCAGAAAGGGCAGTTGCTTCTTTTCGCTGTTTTGGGAAAACTCACCGCATGTCGCGGCGGCCAAGTTTAGCGTAAATGCTTGACATCTTTTGGCAACAAGGAGAATGCTCATTGACATTTGCCAGCCACATGCATAGATGGCTGTAGGTAGCTACATGGCTGTTTGGAAAGGCAAAAATCTAGCAGGTTGTCAGTGGGCCTTATTCTGCTTGGGATGGTCACAGCTGTGCGGACCAGAACGCCAGCCAAGTGGCAAAAGGAATGTGCACGCACTGCCAGCGATCGGGCAGCGATCGCGCCGAGAATGTACTGAAACAAAGAACTGCACATGCATCTGGCCACGTTGCGTATGCGCAACATGCATCACTCATACGCCGGGTGGCCTTGCCAAATTAACACACAAATGAGCAGACGGCCACGCCCCCTCCTAGCCCATTGCACAAACATCGAAATTTAATAATAATCCGCACGCCAGAGGGCGGCAATTATGATGACTCAACTCGGATGCAGATGCACTGCAGCCATAGAATGTTTGCCGCGCTTGGGGTTTTCCTACTCAAGCAGTTCCTGAACGAGCGGATTATTTATAGCGTAATTATGATTACTCAATCGTAGAAATAAAATACAAAACGTTTATTCAAGCCTCGGGTGTTGGGGGTAGACAATTTTGAGATGCGATGGGTCCACAATGCTTACTCGCCAGTCATCATCTCCATGAATTCTGAAAATGAAATTAGAAAAAGATAATTAATTGAGTGGCAAAAACTCAAAGGCGTTCTAATTATGGGTTGAATAATAATACTAGGGCTGGTCCCTACCGAATAATACATCAGAATTATACTTTTATTATTAATGCAACATACTAAAAGAACTGAAGGTAATCCAGTTCACTACACTATCATTTATCCTAATACCTTACAAAATGTCTGTTAAATACTGGTACACAGATCGTCCAATTATAAAAGGCGAAAAATGAGAAAGTAAATTGGTTTTGAAATGGGAGTGTTGAAGAGCCCCTTGAAATCTGGGGCAAAATGTTCTGCTTGTTTCTGAGTAAAGATCTAAAGAACTATAAATAAAGCACCACAAGGGCGTATCCCCTCGTCAGCGGGTTGGGGGCGGGGGGCTCCACCGCAACAAATTGATATAATTTGTGTGGAAAATACCTTGGCAGGGGGCCAAGGAATCCAAGATCTTTATCGCCCGACTGACGGCGGCTAATTGGTCCGCGCACTTACCATCGAAATCAACGGTGCCAGAGCCGTCGGAATCGATTTCCTCAATCATGATGTCGAGCTCCTGTTCGGTCAGCTGGTCATCCAGCTCCTTGAGGATCTCCTTCAGGCAGGAGGTGGGAATGTAGCCATTGCCCTGCTTGTCGTACAGGCGGAAGGCCTCGCGCAGCTCCTTCTGCATGGCCTCGTCATCCTCCTCCACGATGAACTTGGCAGCCAGCTGGACGAACTCCTCGAACTCCAGGCGACCGGATTCTGCGGGAGAATTGGGTGGGTTAGCTTGGATACAGCGCGATATAGGACTTAAGTATACTTACTGTCCTCATCAACTTCGTCGATCAGCTCGTCAAGGATCTGCCGGTCGAAGGGCTGACCCATAAGACGGAGGATATCGGCCACCATTTCGGTGGGGATACTGCCGGTCTTCTGGTGATCGAAGCTGTTGAATGCCTTCTGCAGAACGGCAATCTGCTCGGGGGTCAGGTCTTCGTCCTGAGGAGAAAGCATAGAAATGCGTTCAGTGAGTTTTTACACATTACATTGTTTGTAATTTGGTATAAATCCGTGATAAAAAAACGGATTTTCTCTGTTCCATAACACTTTTTCAAGTGCAAGGTGTTTGCCCTAGGTTTCAATAACCCAGTTGCACTCACAATGTTCTCCATGTTAAATCCTGTGCTAGTTGTTCACCAGATCGATCACCGCTAACGACTGAATCAGTTCCCCACTTCTTCATTTAGCTCTTGAGATTCCCAGTACAGGGAAAACAGAAAACACCCACACACAACGCCAGGCATTCCAAAAGTAACAAGCTAATTTATGGTTTTCAGCAGCATTTCGAAAATAAAACCAAGCGAAATAAACAAAAGAAGTGAACGCGCACACAGACCTGTGGAAATCTTAGAATGTGTTTCTAATTTTCGTGGAGCGAAAAAAAGGAAAATACGAAAAGCACTGTAAAACCATTGAGCATTGCCGAATTTACTGCGCCTGGCCACCAGAAACCCGCACCACCAGCACCACCACCACCACCAATGCCACCACCACCAAGAGCAGACGATCCACATCCACCCACCCAATACGATTTTGTAGTAGTTTGCTAAGCTTAACAGTGACTATTTTTATCCAACACTGCGGGAAAATCACTATCAGATTCGGAGGGAAATGGAATCATTCTAAATCATGCTGATGATAAACCAGTTTCAAATGCGCTGTCACCATCTGTTGAGATTAAACACGCTTAATGACGATAAAAAGTCTTAAATAACCTTAATCAAATAAACATCTCTTTTTATACTTTTACGACAGATACTGGTCTTGGTTTTTAGCAAATTAAATAACATCAAACTTCAAACTGAAACTTAAAACCAACCCTGTTCTACGGCTTTAGCTTTTCGGTTTCGCTTCTATTTGGAAATTAGCATACGAAATGAGTCAGTCAAATTCCAAACGAAAGTGGCAGTAGTTCAGATGTTGCATTTCGCTCAGTGTACGCTTAAGTGGTGCTCATTAAAATATGTATCAAATATCCCCTCATAATTTGATCAAATCTGATCACATTTTCCAATTCAGTGTCACGCTTTATGAATCAATCACGCCGTGCCCATAAAATCATTTTATAACTCGACCAAATTAACGAGCAATTAAAAAATCGACATTAATT
Organism: Drosophila yakuba; assembly: GCF_016746365.2. Classification (NCBI taxonomy): domain Eukaryota; kingdom Metazoa; phylum Arthropoda; class Insecta; order Diptera; family Drosophilidae; genus Drosophila; species Drosophila yakuba. The sequence goes on along the minus strand of NC_052528.2, from coordinate 4,545,008 downwards.
AAGAGGATGGAATCATACCACACACAGACAGCGAAACTTGCACATGGAAATATCAAACGAGCAATGTGTTAAAACATTTTTATAAACGATTCGAATATTGTCTTTTGCGATTCTGTTTCCTATGCCCATACATATACTCGTATGCGTATATATTCAGATTTAAATCAGCCATAATATTCATTCTCGCTTTGTTTAATGCCAGCCATGATATGCAAATTGATTTATACATTTGAATAAAATAGCCGTTTGCGTGGCACACATTTTCTGAATAAGCCAACTTATTTGTTTATGTTGCTTTGGAATATTGAAAAAATTGAGGAAACCAAATGTTGATTTCCAATTATGACAGCGCCAGCCAAAGCAGCCGCCAAAAAATTGACGTCACACTGACATATTGACCATTTGTTTATGCTCTTATTAATTTATTAGCAAGTAATATATGCGACACATTTCTCAAAATGCCAGGAATTAGTAATGGCCAACAGCTGAGCTGGAGAAAGGAATTCTTTACGCCGCAAAGAATCCGGAAAATGTATGCACTTCTTCATTGAGTTACACGGAGGAAACGATATGGATTTTGAGCGTTGAATGGGAATTTAAAAAAAAAATATATAAACGAAAATGGCTTAGATAGTTTTTTAAACATTTTAAAATTCTGCATGTAGCGATATGACAAAATTTAAGGATAGAATTGCACCAGCATTTTTCCAGCAGTGTTTCCCGATCTGATCCCCGACTGCTCGGTGGCACATTGACATCGCCCTCTCGGCATCTCAATCCATCATCGTTGAGATTATTTTAGTTTTCTTCGCTTGCCATCCGTCGGGGTTTCTGTCTGGTTTTCCATGTTGTGCTTCCAGAGCGATTAGCCTCAACGACCCAGAATCCGAACTAGAATCAAAATCAGAATCATAATGACGATTTGGCGGCTAATCGGTAACCGGAGCGCAAGCTTTTCAATGTTATTTTGACATTTGAGAGCCGACGAGGCTTAGCCTTGATCGTCGGCGGATCGGCCACTTTAGTTACCTCGGATACTGCAAGTTTTGCCCCTGGTTGCACCACGTAATTTGCGATGGCATTCACTTTGCCCGTCGACGTCATAATTGCAGTGGCACAATCTGCATCGCGCAACTTAAACGGTCGCATCACTTTCAAAGACCGAAAGCCCAACATTTGCATCGCAAATTATGACAACAAAGAGCCTGATTATCCCATCGCGATCACATGACTAGATAGGGATTGCTAAATGTCTTCACACAGAAAAAATACCTATAACCTTTCCATTTATTTTGAGCTCTGAATGTAGCAAGAAGCCCCTAATAATTCAGCTGTTTTCAGTGGTGCGCAGAAGGGGATTCCTCGCATCGTAAACAATATAGAAAGTGAAAACTCTCGGGTCGACCCCAAGTTCAGGGGCAGCTTGGCGGATCAACAATGACCATCTGTCAGATCTAAATAGTACGTACTAATATAATTCATTCGTACGGTTGAGCCTGACAAGCTGGTTTCTGTCCGCTACTGGATTCGTATGTTTGGATGCTCCGTTTAAGAAGCGTTGGTCCTTTGGTAAGAAGTCAAAAGTTTAGCAATGTAAATTTCAACACATTTATTTAAACAATTTATTGCTTGGGTGGGTGGCCGGCAATGTACTCCAGGCTACGCAGGATGGCCTCTGGGATTGGGGGTGGGGTGGGCAGAGGAGGGTTGGCAGACACCACTTGGTAACCGTTGGCATCGGCAACGTATTGGATGGAAACGGGTACACCTTCAGGAGATTGCCACGCCTGTTGTCCGTTCACTACCCACTCTTTGTCCTTAAGGTTACCCTCTTGCTTCACATCGACCGAGTTGTCCAGCTCATAAGCGTACTTAAAGTTGTTCACATTCACATCCTGCTCGGAACGGAGAACATTGGCGTTTTCGTTGGCGAGGGCGACGGCCAACAGGCAGGCGAAGGCAATCTACAAAGATTGTAATTAATCAACTAGTATCCTGAAAGGATCAAGTTGTGATAAAGCCACTTACGAAGAACTTCATATTGATTGTTGGAAGACTTGAGAAGGCTTACTGATATCGAACTGGAACTTCTGCCGGCTTTTTATGTGATTTCTTCATTCTGATGCTAAACTCTATGCTCTGATGCTAAACATGCTCTGCCAGTGGCGCCCAAGTTCAAGTCCGGAGACGCGTAGGATTTAATTTCATTAATTATGCATAAGAAAGACAAAATACATGTTTATGTGTTCCTCGTTATTGCCGTTCAGTTAAAGATTGCAATAAATCCCATAACAAAGCCCAAAACAGACGGAAGACGAGTTTGACGCGTAGACATTAACTAACTATGTGCCAACTGTCAGACACATTGTAAAGATATAATTAATTCTCGAATTATTTTTGACAAAATATTAAATTAGCATAATATTTGGCTACGGCTAGACAACCAACGACCGGTTTGCGTATCTCTGGTGCGTATCTCTATTTGAATCTACCTTCGAGCGGGCACTTGGCCGGCCCACCTTGACATCCCTCCTGAGAAAACGTCTGCATCTGATATATTATTCGCTTTATTATTCGTTCAGTATTAATCTACAGCTAGGCAGTGCCGCTCATCAATTTCTGGACAGCACGATCGAACTTCCTGCAAATATTAAGGTGATGTGTGATTCATAGAGTAACATATTTATTAATTAGGGAGAAGGCCGCTTACTTGGAAGTCAGTGATTCGCCGGGAATGTAAAAGGGATTGCAGACGGCATCTGTGTAGAGCAAGTGGAGATTTCGGAAGATCTGGAAGATACAAAGAGTATGAGGTATAAGGGCTTTCAGTTAGGTAGTACTTGGATACCCACCGCTCGCACTTCGTTTTCCCGAAGAGCAACGTTGCTGGAGTCGATGACCACTATGAATTTCACCCGAGTGTTTGTCACAAACCCGTAGCTGTAATGAAATCAACCATTCAGTTGCGAATTCACCAGCATTACTACACCCAAGTACATTTTGTGGTTCTCCGTCGAGTAGAGCAGTCCCAGGTACAGCTCCTTGGACTCCGGAGCTCCCTTGCCAATCAGACACTTCTCCTCCACGACATCCAAAGCGGCGTTTACGTGGTATTGCAAGTCCAGTTCCTGCTCCATGTCGGATGTGGTCAGGTACAGGGGGGCATTCTGTGGGAATTCGTCATGCTACTCATTGTACTCAAATGGATAATAAAACTCACATCCTTGCCAATTACAGCTATGCAAAATGCCATATTTTGTTATTTCTGGGGGTTTATTTGTTTACTGTTCGCTAGAGGCGGAAGCAAATCAGCTGATTTGCCCCTTATCGATAGGACAGTAATCGAAAGTGTGGCCAGGCGCGGGGACATGCAGCAGGAAAAATGTTACCATAACTGATAAGAAGTGAATTTTATCTATACTTGTTGTTAGTTTGTTGTGTTTTGATTTTATTAAATTCCGAGGACCTGTGCGAGCGAAAAACAGCGAAAATTGATTTGGCAGCCATTGCAGATCGGCTTAGCACCCTGCTGGAGATGGCGCTCCAGATAGCGCAGAACAACCGCGACGGCCAGCAGCTGGTGGGCGCTGATCAGGGAAAGGTGGAGGTGTACGTGCTGTTTGCAAACACCACATACCGCACCCTGGACTTATACTGGGTGTGCGAGCGGGATCGGGAGAACATGTACCTCACCCTCAAGCCCTTCGAGGAGGTCCGGGTGAACACGTTCACCACTCACAGCTGGCTGTTCCGGGACTACTACACGGGCGAACGAATGCACGTACGCTCGCAGAGGATCTTTCAGCCGATCCGGGTGCGGGTGCCCAAGAACCAGCACAGTCCGGACCAGCTGGTTGACGTGCGCAGCGAAGTGCTGATTCACTTCCCGATGAGATCGTTACGTGAAAACTGCCTATGGCTGGTTGCGCGCTGGCTGATCCGAACGAGCAACGCGCCACGGAGGATTATCCACGGATACCACATACCCTCGACGCTGAAGCAACAGCTTCTCAGCTTGCTCACCTGCATCGAGTCCTATTCCCGAGTGGCAGGCACCCGACGACGGCGTTAGGAGCGCGCGCACTCTTAGTTGTTAGTTAAACGCGGGGGGTAATCATTTTAGGTGCTGAGAGACAGGCTTGATTTCCAAATAATTTAATAACTTTAATTGATTTTCATCCTGGTTTTCGATTTTCGCTTATTACTTATGTACAAATTGGCTTGCATAGAGCTCTTTACAAGTTGGGCTACTACCATTGCATTGAATTTTCTGTATCTTTAACAGATTACTTATACCTATGTTCTATGTAAATAATTATGTATAAACCTAATGTGAAACAAGTGTGAATATTACATACATATATGCGCAATACTCTAGGTCTAGTTGCTTCAGATGCAAATACGTTTTAATGGTATGTCTGCAGTTACTCCTTTGCAATGCTTATCTACGTGTGTCGCAAGCTTAATTGTTATAAGTCTGAATCTGAAGTACATATTTATTCCTAACGAGAAGTGAACAAACAAAAGTACTCCGCTGCACTTTTAAATTCGTACAGATTCTTTTGTCCACAAGACGAGACGAAACGAATCGCAGGCTAACTCAAATACATTGCAAAATCAACTTATAAAAATATAAATTGTTAATCGATCTGCTGAATCTCGTTCTCATTCAATAATGCATCGGTACTGCTTCGGTTAAGCGGGAGATCACTTGCCAGCGTTCAATACTTGCGCGTCACGCGCTCCAAGCTATCCCCGATCGAACCTATGGGGCGGATATATATAAGCACAACTCTTGGTTAGGCAATGGCAATTGCAGAAATCAAGTATGCGTTGTGTTTGTGAATGGTGTTCTTGTGTTGGTCTATGCGTAAGCTCTCTTATTTACCATCGTAGTTGAAATTCTGTTTGGTCTTGTACTGAAACGTAAGATCGGTCGACTGCTTCCAGATGAAGTGGCGCACCGTACGCAAGTCCATGTTGGGGTCCACAACCTTTAAGGGAAGACTGTCACCAAGGGCCTCTCAAAGAGATTTGTCCATCATCTTACCACATCATTACACCACAGTTCAATTCGTTCCTCAGCTGGCAGTTGGGATCCCTCTGAATTAGCATCGCTCTGGCTATTCTGCAGTGAATTGTTAGCATTGCCCCCACTTGGAGTAGTTTCCGCATTCAGCACCTTTTCAAGCACGTGCTCGCAGACCTTGCGACACTGAATAAATTCATTAGCCACCAGACGATCCTTAAAAGTGAATATAAAACGTGTTAAAATGAGTTTTGCGTGGTGTCAGGGACGTCTACCTTCTTCGTTCGTTCCGGCTTGGTCATTTGCGGGTGGGGCTGCAGGAAGAACGGTATTTTGAGGAACTTGGGAATGTTCTTCTCGATTACCACGTCAGTCACCCACTGTGGCGCTGTTTCATGGAGCAGGGTACTTTCGCTATCGCCAGCCGCATCGCGTACTAAAAGTCGGCAAACAGTGCGGCCGCCCACTTCACTGTTTAATTAAGCCAGAAATTTGAGAAACTAGTTATGGTGTAGATAAGGTTATATCACGAACACTAACCTAAAGATGACGGGCGTGTGCTTGGGCACTTGGAAGTAGCCATTTCCATGCATATCGGGTTCCATTTCGTTTGGTGGTATGCTATGCGGTGGTGTCCAGTACTCTAGCAGTGCTTCTAGAAGCAGTTTGCCATAGTTGATCTATAAGAAACCAAGCATATTAATAATTGTCATTAGTGGAATATAAGTTTAATGAGCGAGGAACCTTAATCTCTGTTGTGGGATCGACGCACTCCGGCAGCCCAGCTTCAATGGAAACCCAAGCAGAAAAGCAATCGACTTCCTCTTGGCCCAATACAATCGTTGGCATCTGCAATATATGATTAAGTTAAACGAACTTAAGCTCCAATAGAGCTTAACTCACCCCGGTTTTCAGATCAACAGTGAACCAGTTTGGAATGTAAACCTGCTTATTACGCTTCTTCACCTCCGCTTCGTAGTCAACGGCGCCCAATTGCTCTTTTTTGACTACTCTCAGCACATCGTACACCACGACCTGATCTTGTGAATCCTTGGTTATTATATAACGCTTGTCGTTCAACACCGCGCACTCCTTGATGGCGGCACCGCCTTTAATGCAAGCCACCTCAGTGCCGCCCTGTGTCCACTGGGCGTCCATTCCGCCCGAGGAATTCATTGTACATCTGTCGTACATGGGCAGCTTCCAGCAGCGAATGTCCGAGTTCCAGGTAGTGGCCCACACCCCAGTCTTGTCTATGTTGTAGCCCAGACTAAGCACGGGCGCCTGCTCCTCGCACACAAGCGTCTTGTTACTGGGGTTTCGCATCTCGGTTACAATGATGTTGCGATCCCGGCTGCCGGAAACGATGTACTGGAAGTTCTCGCTCATCAGAAGCGACCACACGCCCTCCTTGTGTACGTGGATGGTTTGAACACAGCGCTGCTGACCCAGGTTCCACACCTTAATCGTGCCGTCGGAGCTGCCAGACACCACCTGGTTTCCATCGGGCGAGACCACCAAGCAGCGCACGTTCTCCGTATGGCCTCGCAGCTTCATGCTGCGCATACAGGTGCGGGGATCCCAGATACGCAGTATATTCTCCGTGGACCCGCTCACAATTACTGTGCCCGATGGGTTCATGGCCAAGCTGTAGATGGAGTCCTTGGACCCGGTTAGACTAGAGGTGGTAACCGTGTTATTGCTCGCCGTGAGGGCGGTCAGTGTGTTCACGTCCCACAGGAAGATGGCCTTGTCGAGTCCAGCGCTGGCCACCTGCTCCCGATCCTTGGCGTATGCCAACGCCTGCACATAGTCGCGATGGGTCCGCAGGGTGGACATGCAGAAGCCCTTCTGGGCGTTCCACACCTTCACCGTGGTATCACAGCTGGCGCTAATAACTAAGAGTCCGGAAGATTGGATAATATATAACAGGGCAAACTGATTTGTGGATCTGAAACTCACGGTTTCTGCCATTGCAGCAAAGTACTATGTCGTTGACCCAGTCATTGTGGTGCTCCATCGATTGTATGTACTTCTCGCTGGAGTCCGTCCGTGTATTCCACACTCGGATGATGGCGTCGCGTCCGGCGGAGTACAACTTGCCGTTATTGGCATCCAGCTGCAGTGCGTTGACGCCATTCCGGTGCTGTTTCTCCTCGGCGTCCCGTATCACGAAGGAAACCTGTCGTCCGGCGGTTTAATTAGATTAGTTTGGGCTAAAGTGTCCGCTTTTCCACCTCTCCGTCTTCAATTGGCGCACTCACCTGCATTTTCTTACGTGCCTGACAAGTTTTGTGCGTCAACATGTCGTCCACGGATCTGCTGCACTGTGGCTCTCGGCGATAACTCTGGACTGGAGTGCTTCAGGAGCTGGTGTTGTTTGTTCTCTGCTCGCGGGGCGCGCACATTCATCGACGTTGCTTTGGGGCGGCTAATATTTACTTTTTGCAAATTGAAATCGAGGAATTTCCAGGCTACACAACTATAATTTTTCGCACCTATTTCGCTCTCTGTCTCTCCCCATTCGGTCCTCCCACCTCTCTGTCACTCCTCCACTCCTTCTCCTGCGCCGGCTGGTGTTGCCACCTGGTTTCGCACACCGTGCCGGCTGTTCAACAGAGTTGACACTTCTTGTTCCGGAACCACTAAAATAATAATATATACCATACATTTTATTAAATCTACCAAGATAAAGTCCAGTTAAAAACAATAAACCTTTTTTTTGAATTAGAGATTCACCAGATATCCGGGTTAATTTTTTGCTATTACGCAATACGCCTAAAACGACTCACATGCGCGTATCAAGTTTAAAAAGGCATGTTTTCGTACACTCACTGTCAGATAGGTTTTCAGATTACGAACTCTCAAACATTGACATATTTGGGTCAAAACATTTACATCTTTATATCTATCAGAACCAGTGATATTCAATCTGCAGATTGTCCGCGAGGACCGGCATAACTTTCGTATCTATCACGACTTGGCAACCCTGTTCTTTACATAACAAGAAGAAGAAGACTCATTGACCACATCACACCGGGATCCAAAAATTAAGTTGCATTTTCATCGAAAATAATGGCCGGCACACAGTCTAAAGACGCCTGCAGCATATGCGACAAAGTGGGACTTAAGCCCTTCACCCGGGACAATGTGTTCAACTACTACATACCGCTGCACGGCCTGGTAAGCTACGGAGCCCTTGCGGTCAATGTTATGAACCCCCAGATCGTGCCCAAAATCCTGCCCAAGAAGGACCTGACGAACGTGTTCCTTATTTCCGCGGTGGTGGGCAGTGCCTTCTACATATACGGCAGACCCCACCTGAAGGACGTGAAGAACAACAAGCGAGGTGCGTACGCCCTGCTGGGCGCCACCCTATTCTCCATGGGATCCGTACTGGCCTGGGCGCTCATCAAGTCCGCCCTGCCACAGGACAACGCGCTGCTGGCGACCCTGGCGGGCTTGGGAACTGGCGCCGCCATCGTGAAAGTCAGCACTGATTACATTCAGGACGTGGACAAGCTGCAGAAGAACTAGGTGATCTAATCGATTGAACTGAACTGAGGTATCCGAACCCAAAACTGGGTTAGTACTGTAATTGCTGTCTTGGCCGTACATAGCTCGTAATGCAATATTATCTCCCGCATATTTGAATAAAATTATACTATAAACCGGACTGAGCGGTGTGTTTTGCTGTCAAAAGATAATGCCGGGCGTAGATTGAAAATGTTTTGCGTTTATTTTAAATTACATTTACCTTTAATTGCCGTCTCTTAACTGCTAGTAATGCTTAACAATTGAATTGTTTTAATTTATGTTATGTATGTGTGGTATATGCGTTACCTTTATTAATGGTTACTTCTTTTATATAAAAACATCCGTTCGGAAAGTTTTTCTAACGCCAATATGTACATTCTTGTCGGGTTAAAACATTCTACAAATTGCCTTAGCGACTTTGAATTGACGACTACTTTATGGTAAATATATTCTTTTTGTATTGCGAATCATACACTTTAAACTTATTTTAAATTCTTGTATACATACTTTACAAACGCTCAATGGTCGGACTTAACTATCAATAAATCAGTAAATATATATACCATTATATATATTAAAAAAAATCATTGAAAATCGTTGCAACGGTTGTCTTCGAAAGGAAATGATTTTCGCGCTGCAAAAAATTCGAATCAACTTAGTTATTAATACATATTGCATTTACAAAAGGTTGCTCGTTCGCACAGCATCTAATGCGGGAACCTCCACAAAAGGGAGGAACTCGCTGCTGCCGCTGTGCAGAGAATACTATTCTAGTACAGTAGTTACGCTCTAGGGCCTATAAACAAGATAAGCATTATTGGAAGATGCAAGCGATTGCAAATATGCAAATATTGCAATATGTTTGCGGACTACATTACAAAATCAACAAAGCGCTAAACGCCTTCGCGCGAAGAGGGATGCAACAATTTAAATTACATTTAAACTTGGCCCGCCTGTTCAACAATAAAACCGATGTGTGGACTTGCCCACTGACTGGATTAGTTGCCCCCGCTGCTGCTCTTCAGCTGCACCCCCAGAACCTCCCGGAGTTCACCCAGCTCCTGGGGTCCCTGCATTAGGCGCTTGACGCCTCGCGGCAGTCCACGGCACGATGCCAGGTTGATTGAGCTCATATTTCGACAGTTCGTCAGTATTTCCTTCACCGCCTCATCGGAAACTGAGGAGCCGCACAGATTTAAATGACTGCAGGGCAGAAATAAATTGAATTTAATTAGCACACAATACATACATTAGTTCAATATATACTCACGCCATCGGCGAATCTCTGCCCTTTTCTGCTAGAGCGCGCAGCGCATTATCGATGGGCTGCTGCATATTTGCCCATGCTAGATCCAATTCTATGAGACTGTGCGCCCACTTTGAGGCAATGAGCTCCAGGCCCGACCTGCGATGGGAAAACTTTTGATTCGTATATTCGTATAATAATACCAAATAAACACACCCCATATCCCGAGTGACTGAGCAACCTGATAGGAATAAGTGCTTTATATCCCAGGCAGGTAAGCGGATTAGGCTCTCGTGCGTCAGCCGTGTACAGTTGCGTACGTCCAATAACTTTAGCTTGGAGCTGCTCTTCAAGATGCGCTGCAGATGATCGTCGCTTATGATGCGCGATTCATCTGTTAAGGCAGCCACGGAAAGTTCTTCAAGCTCTGGGAAACCGGGGGAGTCCATCTACAAATGCTTTCTTTTAGTATATATTTCGTAAATTGAAAGGCAAATCTTACAATTTCCTGCATTGATGCCGTGCTTGGCGTTATATGAGAGTTTGTCACACGCAGGACCTTTAGCTTCTGGCAGCCACGCTGCAATTTCTCAATGTGGAGTACACCGTGTGATGTGGCCTGAGTGGTCACGTTTGAGAGATCCAATAATGTTAGATTCGGACAGTGCGTCTGCAACAGGTAAAACAAGCCAATAAGCCATAAGAAAGGTATTGTAACAGCGTTCTACATACCGAAAGAACTCCGACTATTTGTGGTATTCCCGCTAGACGATTGTGCGCCAAGTAGAGGTGCGTTAGGCGGCTGCTCATAGTCTGTAGTGCATTGCATAGAGAGTTTACACCCACAGCACTCTTGCTGGCATTCATCTCAACCTGTGCGATACAAATTTAAATCAATTATAGCTTCGCAACCACATGCCACAACATACATTGATGGAACTTAAGTCCAAGCGCTGCAACTTGTGCATGTTATCCACCAAATACGTAAGATGATCAGAGGTGAAACCCTTCCAGCCGGAGAGCGTAATGCCTGCAAGATTCGAGCAACCGCTTGACAATTTGGCAAGGAAGCAATTTATGTCTGATATTTTCCAATTGGCTAAAAGAAGATATTTTCGAATTAAATGATATTTTCAAGCCTATACTTTTCAACTTACAAACATTCAAGTCTGTACAGGCACTGCAGCGGTTGTCTACAAACCACTTGAGCTTAAGTTCGGTGCGATACTTCTCCTTGACCCATGTGGTAAGATCCATGGTGCGCCACAGAGTAGGCCTCAAAGAAACCTGTCGCCAGAGCGAGCAAACTCTGCCAAGGCGAAAGAGGGTGGGCAGGCAGCCCTGTGTATCCACAGCGTGCTCAAAGATCTGTAAAAAGCATTCATATTAGGCACACAATTTATATGCCGCCTGATTTTATTCTCACCCTAAAGAGCACTTCCTCGGGTAGCTTTTGAGCCCAGACACTCTGCTCCACTGGCTCGCCAGCCGCCTCTGCTGCCGGACTCGTTGAAACCTTCTTATCTCCGCCACTACCACCTCCTCCGCCTTTTTTCTTGCGTGGCTCATACTCGGCCTCATCGCTGTCCTGTTGCTTTGGTTTACGGACCCGCTTGCGCACCGTTTTTAAAGGTGCGGGAACTGCAACTGGCGGGGATGTGATACCAGCAGGTGCGCCTTCTCCGGCATCAGATTTCTTGATACACAGTTTGATACCCACCTTGTTGTCGCTGATTTCGCTTTCGTACATGGGCAGCGCCTTGGGTTTACGGCATCGGGATGCACGTGGTGACGTAGTGGCCGCTTTGCTGGGCTTCTTGCCGCTGAGCGCTGTGGAGAGTGGTTTCCCCGACTTTGGTACGGAGCCATTGACCGCTGCACCCGTGGCCTGCGCCTGCACCTGAGGCGGCGGAGCCGATGACTGTTGCTCCGCCGCCGGCGACCGCTGACCTTCGGAGGCTGGGGAGCAGGACGTCGATGTTGCCGTGTTAGTCTCATCCGTTTGAGTTTCTGACTTGGGCGGTGACAGGATGTTCTCCGGAATGACGGCCGTGCTTCCCGATGTGGCGGTTTCGGCGGCAAGCAGTTGGGGCGGGGTTTGCGAGGGCGTCGAGGGAGTGAGTGTGTTTATGTCCACTGTGGCAGATTTCTCCTTGTCTAACAATTCACTCTGCTCCGGCTGCTCAACACCAGCTTCATCTGCCTCCACTTCCATAGCCGTTTCCGCCGAATCTTTGGCAGTGGACACTTCAGCTTTCTCTTTTACACCATCTTCATCGGACACCTTGGTCTCCTCCACTTGAGAAGATAGAGATTCGCTCATCACTCCACTCGCTCTTCTGCAGTTAGAAAAGAGTACAACCGTTACTACCTGCTTTTCAATGGAGAATTTACTGGTTCCGTTATATTTTCAATATTATCTTGCTGTCGCAGTTTCACTGATCTACTCTTCGAATACGCGAAGCACTTTAACTAGTAATTATACCGATATAGGATTTTCGGGAATAGACTTGATATTATTTTTAAAGTTTCTTTATTAATACAATAATTCCAATATGCCAAGTTTTTCATTTATTGCAACAATGTCCTAACCGTTAAAATCGCACAATTTGAAATTTTCTCATTCCGGCCGGGAAAATCGATGCAAAAAGAACTCAACCCATTTTGGCGGTTTTTCACGGTTTCCCATTCGCCCCCGTTCTCAATAAGAATAACTCTCTCCTCTCAAAATTCAACATAGAGTCGTAAATCTCACCTGCTACAACTTACATATATATTTTTGTTTTTATTTTTATTCGTTTGTTCGCTCTTAATAAACAAGTCGGCCGCAGTTGGGGTCGCACCGACTTGTTAGTGACCTGTGCGCACACTCCGTTCGAGTTCCCGCCATAAATCTCGGTTGTTAGTAAGGGGTGAGAGGGGCGTTTCGGAGGGATCTGTGCAGATAGGCAGTTTGAGTTTCCAGGGGGTTTCCTGTTTCACTATGCTCTTCCTTTTTTCGCGGCTCTGCACTTCACTTATTGCATACAATGCTCGGTGCGACGCGTGCAGGGTGCATAATCGGCATTCAACTCACCACTTGGAAGAGAGGTAGGTACACAAATGTATGTTATCTGCCGAGACACGGGTCGTTTCGCTCGCACGCACTGCGGTACTGTACTGCGCGGCGGTGTGTGAACGGTGCAGCACTACGTGTGTGTGTTTGAATTATCCGAATCCGATTCTAAAGATTTTTTCCTTTAGCGTTTTGTGGACACTTTAGGCTTGTTTTGCTTCCCGAATGGCCGATTTCACACTGGTGCCGATTACTAGAGGCACTGCACTGCATGTGGTCACGGCATTAGCCACAATTCGTACATTTTAAACGTGCACAATCAATTAAAACTTTTTTATTTGCTGCAACGAACGACGTAGATAGAAAGCTGGGGATGTTGTTGTTGTATCGATACATCACAACAATCGCCAGTGTGACCAGGTGAGACAAACACAATAAATGCTGCACTTGCGGCTTAGGGTGGCAAGACCTTGACAGAAGCGTTAAAATTTGAACTTGCGCCGCGGGGAAACACCCGTAGTTGGGACTCCTCAGTAGGCGTAATCCAGATTGGCCACCTCGGGCAGCACGGTAAGATTCTTGTGCACCTCCAGCCAGCGCTTGGCATCGAATGTGGTCTTGGCGTACGTGCGTCCGAACTTGTAGGTCTCCCCGGGAACGTGACCCGCATAGCTGGGCACCATTCCGCTGTCCTCATGGTAAACGACGAAGTGTCCGACGGGCGGGCAGGTGATGGCCGGCCGACTGAGATCCTGGCCACAACACCACGTGTCCCGCTTCCGCTTGTACATGTAGTCGGAGAAGCTGCACAATGCTCGGTTGGTCAGCACCTTGTTGGACTCCCCGAATCGGGTCACTGAATTGGGAATGTGGCCGGAGTAGCCATTGATTATGAATTTGTCGGGATCTTCATCCTCTAGGAAGTGCGGCGATGTGAACTTGCTGTAGCAGAGTTTCTCCGTTTTTGGCGGACAAGCCTCATCCTTAATTCCCTTGGACACTCCGGTCACCGGGATCAGTGGCGACCGGTAGTAGGTCTGTGGGAGCAGTCTTTCGTTGATCTTGCGGTCGAAGAGACCGTTCCCGCTCTCCAGTAAATCCCGATGCCGGAGCGTCCGCTTCTCGCACCGATACCACTCCATCAGCGTCTCATGCCGAGCTACTCCAGCGGATGCCGCAGCAACATAGCGCTTGCCAATCTGACTCACTTTGTTCGGGACGAAACCGGCGTATCCTGGCAATATGGGATGCCTGTATACGGAGTCCACCAGTCCCTCACGAGTACGCAGAATCTTCAGCTCCTGCTCTGTGGGATAGTCCTTAAGTCCGCGCTTGGCATGTATTGGAGCCACTATCAGTTCCGGCGCGTGGTAAATACAGGGGTCTATTAACAGCTTGTGCGTCTGCCGGCCATAAGTTCGACCCACTCGGTCCCGATTCTGGGCGCAGTGACCCGTGTAACTAGGATATACAGCACCATCATTGATACATTTATCTACCAGTGGAGCAATTCAGTTTACTTACCCTGGCACCAAGTGCGGCTCCGGGGTTATAGCGTGATCCATCCTGCTAACTGTTTAAAATTTATCTTGCACAATTAATTTGGAAACTTTAGGAGATTTACAATTGTTTTATAAATGACTTTATATTTACAATGAATAACAAAGGCCTCAAACGACAGATAAATAAAGAAAGCTAGATGTGTTCTATAAGGGAACTATTGTCAACCGCAACCTATCGAATCCTGGCATCAGACTCCAGCTACCCGTAACATTTCCTCGATGCTTACAATCTTTTCGCGCGGCTTTCCCTTGGCTTTTCCCGCTGCGCTCTCAAAATCATTGATTCGCTGCCAGCCATCCCAAGTAACCACTCGTTTGCCATCCGCATCGTATCCTGGTTTGGCAGAGCTGGTGTCCAGAGCATTCGCGTTTATGTCATCGCAGATGGCTTTGGCCACCGCAAAGGCGCCGTTCATGGTGGTCACAATAACGCCAGTGGGTCCAGTTCCTAGCCAGCCAGCTACATAAAGTCCAGGGTCAACCTTCGCCGAAGCATCTTCCTTGAGGATCCGACCATCAATGTTGTGAACTCGGCCGCGTCGGTTGTCGAAATTGATGCCCGTATCCACGCAACTTGATTTGTAGCCAATACTGCGTAGGATTAAGTGCGATGGAAGACGCTCTGTGGAAGTGGTGGGCACTGCTGCTTCCTGCTGCAGTTCCGTGACGGAAAACTCCATTTCCCCTGGCGATATCGCCTTCGGAGCGCGCAGAAAGATGGGCAGGAACTGTTTAGAGCCGGAGATCCTGCCCTGCTCCTTTAAACTCTTAAGCATCAGTTCGGTTAGCCTCTTGCGAGGTCGCTGAAGTTTATCCAGTTGTGGGTCAATGCCTAAAGATTAGGATAACATAGTAAATATATAGGATTTCGGAAATTCCACAATTCTTACCCGAGAAATCCTCAGATCGCCATCGGGTGTCTACATTGGGAAGCTTAAGCATCTCACGCAGCTCCTTGATGGTGAATGCGGCCTGGAGGGGACCACGTCTGCCAACTAGGTGGACTCGTTGCACTTGGCTGCGAGAAAGTGCTTCCAAGGCGTACTCAGTTGTGTCCGTACTCTGCCACAAAGCACATAAGAATGGTGGATTTATATTTTATGGGGAAACTCACCTTCAGAGCATCCAAGGGACTAAGCAGCAACCTAGCTACATCCACAGCCACGTTGCCCTGACCCACAATCGTGACATCGCGACCAGTGAGATCGGGAGCTAAGTTTTCCGCACCGGGCAATCCATTATACCAGGCCACAAATTTCCGGGCTGATATCACATTACCCTGCTGCTCGTTCTCCAGCTCCAGCTCCCGATCTTGGTCCGCTCCGTAGGTAAGGAGCACGGCATGATATCGATCTCTCAGCTCCCGCAGGCTCACATCTGTGCCCAGCGCTATGTTGCCAAAGTAACGCAGACGCGGATGCTCGGCGGTCTTGGTGAAGGTGTTGATTACGTTCTTGACCTCCGGATGATCGGGCGCAACGCCAAAGCTGCAATGTGCGATTTGCATAATGGGAGAAGTCGTTAGTCGATAAGTGCGATGGAATGCCGTGGACACGCAATCGTGTGCGGATATAAGCATTTGATTTCGGAGTGGGAGTCACAGTTTGGCTTCCAAGATGCAGGTGCTAGGCGGCCCTCCACTCAGCTTGTGTCTTTTGGTGATCATCACTTCGCCACTGATTGCAGCCAATTCCCTGTGGAGTCTCGACCAGGTGGGAGGTATGTATCTTTTACCCCTGAATTTCTCGCAAGGATTACACACATTTCGCACGCTTCAGCCTACCTCAGTGGCATCTTCCGCTCCGTTGTGGGTCCACTATTTGGCTTTGGCCGGGCAGCCAATACCACCGCCTTATAAAGCTAGTTCTGCTTACCGCACCAGTCCAAAGGGAACCGGCAGCTTCTCGACCACATCCACTACGCAATTGTCCAGCTGCTTGAGGATCAGCTGGGCGGCATAGAAGCCGGCGGGCCCGGCGCCCACAATGCATATCCGCTTGGTGGGCGTGGCGCCCTGGATCACCTGCAATCGGGCGGAACTCGTGTGGAGGCCACGTCTCAGGATGTTATGCCAATTGATGCCCATCGTGGACCATTCGCCGGTTTTGGCTACTGGGACAGCAGCTTTTTTTCGGATCTTACAGGGAATCAAGCTGTTTGCTGGTGATCTTATAAAAGTTGTTTGCTAACGATGATTTTTTAGTTTCTCGTTATCTCTCGAAAGACTTTCTTCAGTGCTCCCCAAAATACCCAGCGAAATCCAACCAAAACAGTGTATTTACCCGATTTCGCGTTTTGGTAACACTACGTGATTTTGAGTCTATTGGCTTTTCACGATTTTCCCGCTTATCACTGTGTGAAATATTCCACATACGATTTTCTTACAAAGCGTCTTAAAATTCCGCATTCTTATACATACATATACATACATATGTACATATATTAATCTAAATAAATGTTTAAGCTCTTCTAAAGTTCAAAGTAAAACTAAGTGAAATTATTTTTGAAATGTCTGCATTCAATATTCAATTATGGTTTGACACACCAGATAGATATAAGTTATCTAAACAAAGTGACCTAAAACTAAATTAATTGTATTACTGGAAAAAACAATAATAAACCAAATGTGCGTCATTTGACATGTGAATTTATATGGTTGAATTTCTATCTGCCATTTTCTGTTGGTTTCTACTGTATACGATTTATTTCGGGTGCTTCTGTAAGCGTAACACAGCGAATTTGATTGGCTAATGGTGAGCTAGAGATCCGAGAACTCGCTCCTCAATCGTGATTGAGGGCCAAATGACGCTTGGCGTCGATGGTGGAGCGGCCGTAGGTGTTGCCCACACGGAATTTGTTGCCCGGAACGTGGCCGCCGTAGCGTGGAATCATGCCGACCACCCGCGGATAGATCACGCCATTGGGATTGGCGAAGGAGCGGCCCACGCCTGCCTTCTCCACGGGCACCCACTCCGCGCTGCGGATGAAGTGCATGTCGTTCTTTGGGTAGCACCATCCCTCATCCGGCAGGTGGAAGTCGAAACCAAATCCTGGGGGCACAATTTAGATTGATAGAAATCCATGAATAAGCTTCACTTACGGCTGGAATAGGACATGTTTTATATTTCCGCAAAAGTTGTTGATCCCTCCGAGTGTTGCTGCTTAACTGGGTAACTGGAAACTGATTCTGACTATTAATAGGAGGCCTGACAGGAGAAGCTTCGACAAAACGACCCCGTTTCCCATGACAACGGAGGCTAGGATTGCCTGTATTGCCTAGATGGCAGCAACAAGTTAGGTCACGACACCGATTTGCATTTCCTGATGCCGTACTTTAATGGCAATTAATTCGACTCCTCGTAACAACACAATTATCGTGGCATTTAAAAGAGTTATGGGGTACCGTTTATTTTATTACGTTTGCTGGCTTATGATTTTGTCATTTACAGGGCGATTGTATTGATTAACAAGATGGAAGGTCTAAGGGCCGGAAAGTACTACGTCAAGCTATCTTCGCCTCCATCTCCATCAGTTGGACTTCTTGGCCTTCTTCTGCTGCTTGCTCTTCAGTTTCTCCTGCTTTTTGAGCTCCTTCTCCGTCAGCGACTTGTACAACTTGTAGCCGAAGAGGGCTGTAATGCGAAAAGAAGGCAGACGGTTAATAAGCTGACTTGGTTATGTCTTGAGATCAAGGGAACTGAGACCGAATATGGAGACCAGGAGAAAGATCACTGCCGACACTATGGAACTGGAGTAGGTCTGTGCGAAGTGAGCGTGCTGCACTATTCGCTCCTCGATTCTGCCTATCGTCTCCTGGAACTTGTCCTTCATCTCGGCGAGGAACACATGCCGATCCGTTTCGGCCAGGGACTCCAGCTTGCTCTGCATTTCGCCGATCCGCTTGACCAGATCCATTGAGAACTTGCTGCTGGGCCCCGTTTTGGCCACGATCGATTCTACGGACTTTTTCAGCTGCTCGATAACGCCGAGCTCGTCACTGGATCCCGACAAACTCATGTTGGGGAATTTGCGGAAAAGGGTCTAGGTGTCAACTACAGACCGGCATGGGTCTCTGGCATGCACTGCCTATAGGGTTCCACTCTATCTGTGTCTGCGGTGGATCCTACGCTCACCACTGGTTATCTTATCGAAAATCGAACGCCTATAAACGAATCACACATTCTAGCCGAGGCTCGTGAGTGTGAGTGCTTAGAGTGCTTAGGGCCGCCTCCTAAACCTTATCGCCTTTTAACCAGAAACCCAGGTGGGTGCGGATATCGCGCCCGATAAGGGTTAAACGGCAGTGGCTCGTTCCGGAGGACGCTTACCAAAGACGATGAGTATGAGGGCCAGCATCACGAAGAACACCAGGTACTCCCGGGAACTGTGGCCCGGATGCCCGTACTGGCGCATGAAGTCCTCCGGCGACGGCGGCTTCGGGTTAAAGATGCTCTCGCGGAGCTCGGCTCGCTCGTCGTCCGAAATTCCCTCCATACCCTCGACCAGCTTCCAGATCTCGTCGGCACTAGGCATCTTAAAGTCGGAGTGTCCGGGCTCGGGGCCGGCAAAACCACCGGCTCCTCCAGCCACAGCGGCAGCTGCCACGTCCTCAGCGAATGCCTGCTGGTTCACCGGATCCTCAGCCATGATCTAATCTCTGTGTGCGGCTCTAATTTACGGGCTGTGTTCTGTGGGCTCTCGCCTTTAGCGGTTCGCGTCTGAATGGATGGTATATAGGAAATCATGGTATTCGGTTTATGGTTCTAGTTTCTGCACTTCAGCATGCTACTGGGGGGCAAACAAAATCACAGAAACAAACAACGTGGCAAAACAAACTAATCATATTCAAAAATGGATTTTCATTATCTTTAACACAAGTTTGACACGCGGCATGCAGAGATAAAACCGACTAAAGCTATTGTACAAATCACATTAATCACTTAAACTATGATATTTTTCCCCCAGATCACACACTTTCCAATGCTAACTAATTTTAGTTAATAGATCGCCGGTGCTTACGTGCTTTGGCTTCTGCGGTTTGGGAGGACTGAATGAGTCTCTCTAAAATTTATATTAAAATCAATATGAATATAAGCCCGCACTCGTGTGTAATCAGTCGCTTGTATTTCATTATTCCCAGATATGCCCAGTAGTTGACTTTTCGCTGCGCTTTTCGGTGTGCCTCCTGCCTTCGTCAGCATATTTCCAAAGGTGATCGCGAAGAAGTTGGCATTGTGGAGAGCATATGGGTAGAGTATATGCGATAAGGGAGAGCCACTAATCAGAGCCGGACAGACGAACACAAAGAGTCTCACTCGCGAGAGATAGATGGCTACAATGTTACAAGATAGCCACAAATGCTCACGCCCACAGTTTTAATTCCTCAACTCGAACTTACCGAACTTTTTCTAAAGAACTAAAAACTTATAAACTAATAAAATCCAAAGCTCCAAGCCAATATACATTTTATATCGGGATCATATCCCCAATCTCGCCCCTATAAAACATTAACCATGCTCATATACAAATGACTTTCCCAATAAAGTTACTTTTGAAACCAATATGTTTCTTTAAAGATCTATGCGAAAATGTGCTAGCAACTCTTAATTGATTTCATCGAAAGGTGTGTTTTTCGGAGGAGGTTTGACTGTACAAGTGGGACCATTGAATGGTGGCAGGTCGATTCCTTATCAGAGGGCCATTATCGCTCTCGAGAACCACAAACTTTTGGCTACGTACGCAAGAAAACCGGAATGACACGGAGTGGCCAGATAGAACACGTAGGACCAAGTTGGCAAAGGCAATCCAAATGGAAAGTATCTCAAACCAAAACAGATAAGAACGAAAAACCAAACATCCAACAGCTGTGCACTACAAACGACTAGAAAGCATTCGACTAAGTTCCTCGCTTGGTGAAAGTCTTTCGACCCATTAAGTCGCGGCTTTGCTACGACTATAAAGATATTACATGCATAACACTGGGAGGGGATGGGACTAAGGGGGGTACCTAAATGTGGGGAGGGGGTCGGCCGAAACTCACCTGCCAGGGTAAAAACAACAACTGCCGGCACGTAGAAGGCGAAGTCGGGAATGGATTGCTGGAACGGCGAGCCGGCGTCGGTGAGGTCAACCATGTTGGATTACTGCAAGATTGTCTGTATGTCTTTGGAAGAGCACTTGTGCGTCTGCACTACAATTCGGGCGTTCCGCTTGCGACTTTATCTCAAGAATTACGAAAAAAAAACGACTGGGAGAAGAGGAAGCTGCGATTGTCAGACGAAAATGTTGTACTCCCTACGATTCATCGATAGATTGCAGACTTGCATACGGTACTAAGCCAACAGTGGCCTGGTCCCACTAAATAGCCGATTGAAAGGTATCGTTATCAATCATATGGCGCAAAAATTTAAAACTCGACCAGCAAATATTTATTTGGAGCGTACTTTTAGTAATAACGGACAAGACATCAATGTAAATGAGCATTTTCTTGATATTTTATTTTGTCTCTTGTAGTCTATTTATATGCATTGGGAGACAATCTGAAAACCTGTCCATGTTTTGCCTCAGATACTTTTATATATTGCAGGTGTGATCGTCGGGTAATTTTATCTCTATAATTGCCTTTAAGTGATTCAAAATTAGATGAATATAAAAAGATAATTATACCCGTTACTCGTAGAGTAAAAGGGTATACTAGATTCGTTGAAAAGTATGTAACAGGCAGAAGGAAGCGTTTCCGACCATATAAAGTATAATATATATATATATATATTCTTGATCAGGATCAATAGCGGAGTCGATTTGGCCATGTCCGTCTGTCCGTCCGTCTGTCCGTCTGTCTGTCCGTATGAACGTCGAGATCTCAGGAACTACAAAAGCTAGAAAGTTGAGATTAGGCATACAGACTCCAGGGACATAGACGCAGCGCAAGTTTGTCGATTCATGTTGCCATGCCCACTCTAACGCCCACAAACCGCCCAAAACTGCGACGCCCACATTTTTGAAAAATGTTTTAATATTTTTTCATTTTTGTATTGGTCTTGTGAATTTCTATCGATTTGCCAAAAAACTTCAAAACCTTAGGTCAAGTGGTGTGCTTTACTGAACGACACTACAAGTCCGTTCACCTACAAATCAACGTGCTTGCCTTTGAAGAAGGCTATGCCTG
Organism: Drosophila yakuba; assembly: GCF_016746365.2. NCBI lineage: Eukaryota > Metazoa > Arthropoda > Insecta > Diptera > Drosophilidae > Drosophila > Drosophila yakuba. The sequence continues at coordinate 4,523,411 of NC_052528.2, read as the reverse complement.
GAAGATAAAACACAGTTTTGAGGTATGCTCACAACATTCGACCTTTAATGAAATATGTTATGTAGTCCAAAACATTTCAGGATAAGGCGGAGGAATTTAATCTGGAATTCGAGACACTTCCGGCATTGGATTCTGAGAAAATGCTGCCCGAAATGGGACCTTATTTCCTGGCCGAGTTACCCGACGATAGCACACTTATAACGCGGCAAATGAAACACTTTCCCATTCATTTTGCAAGGTGCGTTAGCTTCTCGATTTAAGCTTACAACTCTTAACTAAACACATTTTTTCAGGGACGTGTTCTGTTCGGAAAATCTTCTTAATACAGACTCCAGGGACATAGACGCAGCGCAAGTTTGTCGATTCATGTTGCCATGCCCACTCTAACGCCCACAAACCGCCCAAAACTGCGACGCCCACATTTTTGAAAAATGTTTTAATATTTTTTCATTTTTGTATTGGTCTTGTGAATTTCTATCGATTTGCCAAAAAACTTTTTGCCACGCCCACTCTAACGCCCACAAACCGCCCAAAACTGCCACGCCCACACTTTTGAAAAATGTTTTAATATTTTTTCATTTTTGTATTGGTCTTGTAAATTTCTATCGATTTGCCAAAAAACTTTTTGCCACGCCCACTCTAACGCCCACAAACCGCCCAAAACTGCCACGCCCACACTTTTGAAAAATGTTTTGATATTTTTTCATTTTTGTATTAGTCTTGTAAATTTCTATCTATTCGCCAAAAAACTTTTGGCCACGCCCACTCTAACGCCCACAAACCGCCAAAAACTGTCCTTCGCACTTACACTAGCTGAGTAACGGGTATCAGATAGTCGGGGAACTCGACTATAGCGTTCTCTCTTGTTTGGTTCTTATTTAATGACTACTTTTTATAAATGTATGTACATTGTACACGCACCATCCCCATCAATTTGGGATGTTAGGCACCCAAACCGCACTGCGTCACATAGGCCTTGGCCAGAGCACACTGGGCATTTTGAGTCCACCGATGAGCGGGGCAGTTCTTGAAGTACTCCATGTAGGTGCACCCGAGGACGATGGCTGAGAAGGGGCTGCATCTTGGTTGTTGCTGCTGGGGCTGTTGCTGCTGCGCCTGTTGTTGCTGCTGCATGATAACAGCCAGTCTGCGCTGCGATTGGGGCTCACACTTGGAGTAGGCCATGGTCATGGTTTCCACATAAAGGGTATCGTTGGAGAACTTGGATGAGAGATCACTGCGTATGTTGGCCAGGTTCAGTGTTTGGGGCCCATCGATATACTTGGAGGAAGTGAGGATGCACTCAGCGAGGCACTAAGTAGGTCATTTATTATGTAATGTAACTTTTAAATAATTCCCAATTATTTTAGATTACTCACTGCTGCCGTGTCCAATGATGGAGGAGCTGCCTTCTGTCCATTTGCTGCTCCTAAAATCCGCTGTGTGCACTGATCGGCAACCTGGTCGCGACCCCCATCCTTGCAGCAAAGTGCTGGATCCTAGAAAAGTGTGAAAATTCGTTAACAATCTCCTTTAAATTCCAGACAACCAAACTGAAAACCCACCACTAGTTGCGGCGGTCTTTGGCAATCAATAGTGGTTTGGCCATATACTTGACGAGTATTTAGGTTCAGCAAAGCGAAGATAACAAGAAGCTGACTGGGCGACATAGCTGCGATTGAGTGAATAAAATGACTGATATGAATATGAAGTCGCACGGCCCATTTTATATCCCTCACGCAGCTCCACATCTAATGGAACGAAAAGAGTAATGGCCACTTAATAGTGCCAGCCACGCATGACCAGAAAAGCCCAGCAAAAGTTCATTGTTGCAATCTGCTGCTGTTTGGGGCCAATGTCATAAATAATGTCATGTTTTGGGCCATTGACATTGCAGTAAGGTTATAGTTCGTTATATAAGCATAGAACGTTCTTCGGTCAATTAAACAGCAATTGCCGAAAAAGCTGTGGTGCTTGGAAATGCCGCTGCAAAGTGTGTCATGGTGTTCGAAATGAGCAATAATTGCGAGTTATGTTTAAATTCCGGTTAAAGAACATGATTGGGTTTCGAGTAATTTAATATTTGTGAAATAATCAAGATGCCAAATGGATTTCAATTTCGAGTTTTGCCGCCCAATTAATGCATCAAGTTGGCAGTAACAGCATGAAGAAGCGTCAAACAATTGCTCAGTTATCGATAACAATGGACGTGGGGACCAAAATGTGAGTAAAAAACATGTTATAAAAAATATGAATTAAGGGTTTAATATTGCTTATTTCTCCTAGCTTAGTTGTCGGCGATGTGCGAGGTCGCTTCAAGCAACTATTTCAGCGCGTGGAGCAGGTCAACAAAAAAGCGGGACCCTTTGAAATCCTTTGCTGCGTCGGTGACTTTTTCGGCGAAGAGAAGCAAAACGAGGAACTGATTGCCTACAAAAATGGATTTAAACATAGTAAGTATTGTGGAATTTAATCATGTACCACTCTCTAAAAGCTCTCCTTCTCCCTAGTTACCGTACCCACGTACATCCTGGGTCCCAACCGAAAGGAGCACGGGAAATACTTTGAAAATCTGGCGGACGGTGAAATCTGCACCAATCTCACGTATCTCGGTCGACGTGGGGTCTACACGCTGAGCAGTGGCGTTAAAATTGCCTATTTAAGTGGCTTGGAGGCACAGGGCACTCCAGATTCCGCTGGCTCGGAACACGAGTTCACCAAAGCCGATGTCATCGCCGTAAGGAACTCGTGTTTGGTGTCCAAAAACTGTTCCACGGAGTACCGCGGCGTGGATGTGCTTCTCACATCGCAATGGCCATTCGGCATGCAGGAGAACGAAAACGTACGTCTACATCTACAGTTCGCATTACTATGTATTTAACAACGGTATTCCTCATTTTAGGCCACAGCATCCAAGCTGGTATCATTTCTTTGTCGTGAGATAAAGCCGCGCTATCATTTTTGTGCCATTAATGGAGCGCACTACGAAAGCGCTCCTTTTCGGATGCCCAAAGATGAGACTACGCAGTTTGAGCTGTGCACTCGCTTCATTTCCCTCGCGGAAGTGGGAAATGCTGAAAAAGCCAAATACATCTATGCACTCAGCCTTAAGCCAGTAGACAAATCACGCTTATTGGACCTGGTGCAAAAGACCACAAATGAAATTCCGTGTCCTTTTATTGGCTTAGACTTAGGCGGTGCTATTAACAAAAATGATTCGGTGGGTTACTTTTATATATCTATAAATACCTCAACTGACTAAAGTATTTACTTTTTCAGTCCGAAAGTCGACAGTACTTCTTCGACATGAATGGTGGCAGTCGCAAACGCCAAGGCGGTGATAATAAAAGAGATAAGCGACCTAGAATACAACAGATTGAGCAAGGTTTGTCTAATGCTATACCTTAAAAGCTGCATCGGTTATACTTTTCCTATCGTTGTAGATAAATGCTGGTTCTGTTTATCCTCACCTGATGTGGAGAAGCATCTTATTATCACTGTGGGCGAACATTTTTACTTGGCACTGGCCAAAGGACCTATCAACAAGCATCATGTTATGATATTGTCCACCAAACATGTGCCCTGCGCTGCCCAACTCAGTCCAGATGATTGGGAGGAACTGAACAAGTTCAAGGCAGCTTTGCGAAAATTCTTCAAAACCTTAGGTCAAGTGGTGTGCTTTACTGAACGACACTACAAGTCCGTTCACCTACAAATCAACGTGCTTGCCTTTGAAGAAGGCTATGCCTGGAAGATAAAACACAGTTTTGAGGTATGCTCACAACATTCGACCTTTAATGAAATATGTTATGTAGTCCAAAACATTTCAGGATAAGGCGGAGGAATTTAATCTGGAATTCGAGACACTTCCGGCATTGGATTCTGAGAAAATGCTGCCCGAAATGGGACCTTATTTCCTGGCCGAGTTACCCGACGATAGCACACTTATAACGCGGCAAATGAAACACTTTCCCATTCATTTTGCAAGGTGCGTTAGCTTCTCGATTTAAGCTTACAACTCTTAACTAAACACATTTTTTCAGGGACGTGTTCTGTTCGGAAAATCTTCTTAACTGCGACGAGAAAGTGAACTGGAAGGATTGCCTCCTCGATAGGGACGAAGAAGTGGTGTATGTGGAAGATTTTCGAAAGGCTTTTGCGCCTTTTGATTTTACAGACGATTAAGCAAATAACATTGTATGTATAGTAAAAAGTTCATATCGGTTGTAATTGCTGAGCCCTTGCTAACAGTTCATCCATGTAAATGCTAAAACTACAATTTAATTTAAAAATATTCGTAAAGTCGTTGCACTCAAGTAATTTATGAGTCACGTTGGTAGATTTTGTTGAGTATTTGCAGGAAGGTTTGGTGAGGCACCCCGCGAGAGGTTTGTTGTATGTGAGTTTTAATCATGTTGTACGATTCCTCCTCAAAAATGGCATACGTGGATGGCAGTCCAAGTTCCTTGTACAGTTCTTTCACTCGCTCTACTTTAGCTGGTTCTGCAAGTAAATTCAATAGTCAATGTCTAATTATGAGGGTTAGTTTACCTATTATTACCTTCTTTGCCATAGCAATCGACCATGATTTGCTTTTGCTCGACATTGGCTCGCTGCATCGCCACCACTGCCAGCCACGAGCACTTGTTGTCCTGAATATCGGTTCCAATTTTACCAGTCACTTCCGGATTACCGAAGCAGTCGAGGAAATCATCTTGAACCTGAAAAAAGTTGCCCATTTCTAGGAGAATGGTCTTAGACTGTCGGAAGGCCTCGGCGTCCTTAAAACTAAACAATAAAGCAAAGAGTTAGTATGCGGAATGAAATATATATGATACCATTGCATACCCAGCCAAGTGCAAAGCAAGGGCGAATGGAAGGTAGAAGGAGTAATATGCAGTCTTATTTTCGACAATTGCTTTGTAGTTTTCCATGGTGAACTCCGAGACACAGCGGTTCGAATTCAGTTGGTCCAACGACTGTCCGCAGGTAGTAATGTATGTGATTTCGTGAAAGAGCTCCATTAGGGCGACATAACAGTCCAAGTGGCTGAAGTGCTTCTTAAGAATGGCATACATGGCGTTTTCGATCATAAGAGCATCGTTAATGGCAGTCAGGCCAACGTTTTCCACCTTGTGCCAGCAGGGTTGACCGCGTCTGGTGGTGCTGTTGTCCATCACATCGTCTGAGATGATGAAGAAACTCTGGAGCTGAAAAATGTCCGATAATTTGTAGTAGGAAAACTACGTTTTGCGTTGAACTCCTACCATTTCCACACACCAGCCCAGATACTGGGCCAGTTTTATGTTCTCGGGCGTGAGATCCTGGGCGGGAACAAGATTCTTATACGTGAGCACGGTGAGGATGCCGCGGTTCTTCTTGCCCCTGGGCACATTGTACTGGAGGACCTGGGCGAACCATTTGGCTGCGTCGCTGCAATTGTATGCCTTCGTCACGGTGGTGATGTCACGCACAAGATCTGCAAATCGGAACGGAATTAGCATTAGTATTTGCATGATAATTGATAATGGGCATAAATAAACAAATCTCACCTGGGAAGACGGCCATAAAGTCGCGACTCTCATCTTTCGACACCGTGACGCGAGCGGCAATGGGAACCGAGTGATTTTGGAGCGTCGATAAGGTTCTGTGGACAAAACAAAGTTGAGAACAATGGAGTCAAGAACTAACACCAGGCACGCACACAAACACACACATGTACACATCTCTGGTCTACGTGACTGCATAATTGGGTACTACACAAACTTTCTCCCCCACTTCCAATCAAGCAAATCAGACCCCAAAACTCCGCATCCGAAATCACGCCTAAATCAGGCATCCGATACATGCATACCATACCGGTCGAAACGTAAACAAAACAAACAGGCAAAGGTCAAGTGCGAAAACCGGTAGATTGATTACCTGCTAGTCTTCTTCAGCTTTTGCTCGTTGACCAGTTCGGTGGGGAGGCCGCCAATGGTGTCCATGGACTTAAGGATGGGCTCTGCGTTGACCTCGTCGCTGGTGGAGATAAGGCGCTGCAGACGCAGCGGGTTAGCCAGGATCCGCTGCTGCGGCAAGAGCATACGGGCGAGTTTGAACATTTTAATTATGATTATCGGCAGGTAACTAACTATCTGCTTCACGAAACGGCAATTCAACTTCGGGTACCAAATTGCCAGTGTGACCAAATCGGGATTCCCGAAAGAAACGCTTACAATAATTATAAATAAGTTTATAGAACCTATTTAATAGCGGAATTTATTTTTTGTTGATATTAAGTAGTAGAAATTTTAATTTTAAGAAATGTTATTTGATAAAAATAAAAGATCAGAAAATATTACTGTTGTTATAATTTTAGATATTTTTGCTTTCTATAATAACCAAATAAACTTACTACTTATAATCATGATTAGTATTGGCGAATTTGTAAAAATTGTTTATTTTTAAATTCAAGATCTTAAAATTATATGTTACACACTACTGTAACAGTTTTGGCCACACAGTTTCGATGCATTTATCGACAGTGTTGGAAATGGCCTGACATACACCAAAGGCAAATTGGCAGCTAAAAACGCGAATTAAACTAAAATGATGGATGAGCAGCTAATTGACGAGGTGGCGCAGCACGGAGTGATCTACAACCGGCAGAAGTACTACCTCAACGGCGGCGCCAATGGTGGCAAGTACGAGACTAAGGACGAGGCCTGGCAGCTGATTGCGATGAAGCTGCGCACGGATGGTGAGGAAGAGGCGCTCCTCCGGAAGACCTTCTCTATAAATGTTGTCCTCCTTTCCAGTGGACACGTGCAAGAAGCGGTGGAAGTACCTGCGCGAACGCTACGTCTCGCAGCGGAAGCAGGGCGATCCACCTGTCTACGAACACCTGTCGCGTCCATATCTGGAGAAGATGAAGTTCTTGGACCAGCACATCCAACCGCGCAAGTCATATCGCCATGTGCCAAACTTCCTAACATCTCCGCAGTCCGCCAACAGCTCCGGCTACAACGAATACCAGGTGGATAAGTCGAATGGCTCCATAAAGAATGTGTCTCAGTTTGGAAGCTCAGGGCAAGGTCACCTTTACCACCAACCGGATCAGCAGCACACAATGAGTGCTCTGAGTAACGCCGCTGCATCTGCGCTGGAAAACGTCAATGGCCAGGTGAAGATCGAGGCTGACCAGGTGTTCAGGGATTTTGCGGCTGCCGTGGCCTCACAGCAGCTTCAGCACATATCACAGTCCCAAATGCAGCAACAGGCGGCGGCAGTGGCAGCTGTGATGGCGGATTCCTCGCAAGGCTATCAGGATCAGTACAAGGAAGGCGCCGTGGGCATGAACGGGGCCCAGAACAGCGCCGGCAGTCTGACCTCAACATCATCCTCGATGAAGTCACCGCTGTCGTCGCCGCTGCAAGGAATTGGGGCAGGAACCCATCATCCTCAGCAGCAGCAGCCGCAACAACAACAGCAGCAGCAGCAGCAACAGTCGCCGGCTTCTGAACAGCAACTTCCGGTGGTCCATTCCTCTTCCAGCGCCACTGGCGCTTCAATCGGCAACAGTTCCACCCTGCAGATGCAACAGTCACACGTTTATAACTCCAAGGGAGATGTCTTAGACTCTTCGGCATCTGGCAATTTCCATATGAAGAAACCCCGTGTTCAGCTTAATGGCAATGCACACAACCAGATGACCAGCAATGGGAGCCACTTTGGCAATGACTCGGACGACGATTCCGATGATAACAGCCATGATCTGATGGAGCCGCAGGTTTTGATGCAGCAGGAGAATCACTACAGCAATTCGATGCCCATGCAGCGGGGCAATGGAAGTGGGAATAATAGTAGCAGTAATAGCGGGAGCAACAATCCCAGCGGCAATAACAGCCACAACAACCAGCCACAACAACAGCACCAGAACATGTTTCCGTCAAACACGGACTTCCTCTTCCAGTTGTACCAGCAGTTCCCACATCAGGCAAGCAGTTCGCACCCCTCCAACTTCGGGAAATTTCAGGCGCCGCCCAATCATCCGGGTCTGCAGCGTTTGTCGGAGCATTTGCTGGGGGAATTAGTCACCACGGAGCTGCTTAAGATGAACAAGGAACGGAAGAAAAGTGCACAGAAACGAATCCTAGAAATACTATTCTTCGACGATTAAAGGGCTATCTACTAGGTACTTGTAAATATTGTAATCTATTATCCTTAACTTATGTTATTCGTTAGACGGTTGTCAGATAATTGCGTCGCTTTGGTCAAATTTCCCACCAAGAAGTCATTTGCAAAGCTGTACGTTCTCTCGAACACTTTTCAAATGTGCTAGTCAAGACCAGCAATTAGAATTCCATATCTGCATTAATTTATGTTTTATATATGTTTAAGAATATAATGAATGGTCTTAATTTATTTAAATTCGTATTAAAATATATTCAATGGAAGGTGACTTTCCAAAATGAAAGTTTGCTATTTATGTGTAGTCGAAAGTATCAAAATGAGCATTTTTCCTCCTGTGATTGATAAATTTGTATATGATTGTATTTTTTATAAATTTTGATGGTGCTGGCTTTTTTTGGCTCGCCACAAGTAATTAGCTTCAGTGTAGCCATCATAAAGAATGAAGTTCCTAATGATATGTAAAGCCTCGTGACCCACTGAGGCATAATTTCAGTTATGTTCAGTAGCCGCCCTGTTGCTTGATTTATGAGTGGCCTTTGACCGATCCTCCGATACGCAATTTGCCCACAGAGCGGATGCAAGTGCAATTGCTGCACAACCGCAAAGCCCCGCTGGCTACTGTCTACAGCGGAAAGTGCCACTGCAACTGGCAATTGGCCTCGCTCGTTAACCCTCGAATGGCCAAGCGGCTCAATGTGCCACTGCAACTGCAATCCTGCACGCTGATTAATGACCAGCTTTGCATTCCTCTGGGCAGAACGAAAGTCGGCGGTGATATGAATAAGTTTCGGCTTTATTGCGTTTCATATCTTAGCTGGTAGGGAGAATAATTACTTGCTTGTGTTTTCTGTTGTTAGCCTTAGATAAATTATGGTAAATAGCATAAGATCATAATATTTGGATACTGGTCAGTGGTGCGATTCTTAGCTTAGGCTACTTGATGGACCATCGAATGTTCGAGGGTCCCACGCATTTGGCTAGCGTATCTGTTTACTTGTCGGGTTGTCTTTGATTAACTGGAGTTGGAAACCTTTAGCTTATTTACAACTAATCACAGGAGGATTGGAGTTGGAATCTCAGACCTCCTGATTGTCCTCGGACTCGGCCACCATGGTCAGACTTCTCAGCGATCTGTGAACGAAAGAAAACACGACCAAGCGTTAATCAGCTAGCTCAATATTATTCCAAATATTTCGTAAGAGAGCGGGAGTGATGAGTTCAGATTCATTTGGCTGATATGGTTTATCGCCTTCGCAGCCAGCCAGCCTGCTTTTTAGTCGGAATCTGACAGCTCATCAGCATGGACAACCTACGCCTCTGCCTGTTAATTTTGTTAGTCTGTATAGTCGGTGGTCATGCAAGTGAGTCTGATTTCAGTTGGAAATTGTGCCTAACTTGGGAGTTAACTTTTGGTTTAGTTACAGGTGAGATGCCCACGTTCCAAGGCCTGTGCCAGATGCAAGGCGACTGGTGCAGTACCAACTGCCAGATAGCCGGAGGACGGGACGGACTTTGTAACAAGGTGGGCCTCTGCGTCTGCAGACCCTTGTAGTAGTGGTGACGTGACGGTTAGACAAATCGGAATAAAGGCGAACATATTTACAATTGCGAACGGTGGTCGGGGATTCTGTTTGCGGATCTGTCACATTATGATGGCCCTCCACTTGCCTGGAACGCTCGAAGAGCGAGGGATCCGTGTAGATGGGCTCGCTGGGATCCTCGAACTGGTGGCTACTCTGGTTGGTGCTACGCATGGGATTTATCACTGGCAGCTGGCACATGCGCGCCAAGTTGCTGTAAAGACATAAAACTCCCCATAAGTGGACCGGTTGGGCGATTGGCGACTGGCGACTCGCCGTTCCTCACCCCGTGGCAAATGTTTTGTGTAATGAGCCGCCGAACATGGACATGTTGGTGCGAAAAGCGTTTGAGGCCCGATTCGATGCGCTCTGATTGGCTCCGCCCCCAGTTCCAGCCCCTGCTCCACCTCCTCCTCCATTCAGGTTGGGCATGTGTCCGATCTCTGTGAAGCGCTCATGGGTGCGTATGGACGAATGGGAGTGTCCGAGCGAGTGGATCGGCGAGTGTCGGTCCACAAGTCGGTTCTTGGAGATGGATTTCCAGTAGCGTCTGTAAAAGGCGCCAATTAGCACTGATCTCTTGCCCGTTGAAGGCATCCTACCTGTATCCCAGGCCCGCTACCAGCGTGATGCTGAATAGCAGGATCATTAACAGGATAATGGCCGTGATTAGGCCATGATACTCAGCCGGAGTCATGCACACTGTTTCCACCGGGGCCACTAGCTTGCGGGGATACGACTCCTTCTCAATTTCCTCGCGGGTTTCAAAGACCTTAATCGATTTTATTAGCCTATGCAAAATATCCCCTGCGACCAATCAAACACTTACCTCAATCATTTCCCGCACTTGCTCAGGTTCCTCAGCCTCCTTGGTCTTCTCGCCCGATTGAGTCTCATTCAGAGGAGCCTGACCCAGTGTGGCACTCACGGTGGTGCTGTTCACTACGGTGACTTCATCCAGCGTGGATGTCTCCAGTTGGCTGCTGCCCTCCAGAGCCAATGCCTCCGGTTCGGGTATCTCGGTGGTGTTTAGAGATCGCCTTCGGCGGCCAAAGGAAGGCTCTTGACGACCCGCTGGTCCAGGACAATAGGCTGGCTGACATCCTTCGCGACAGGAGCGAACGGTGGCCTCGAAGACCAAGAAATTGGACTCAGGTATCTTGAAGGCATTAAAGCGGGCTTCCAAGGTGTCGCCATCGCGCAGCTTGTCTAGTTCGGGGAAAACAAATGGATCCACGGGGCATCCAAAGCGGTCTATTAGCTGTATACTGCGTCCGGAATAGGGATCCCTGGCCACCACATTGGTGGCAAATATGTCGGTAACGTGGTTGTAGCCATCCTGTGCCTCCAACCGGAAGGTCAGAGGATCACCCACAGCAATGGTGGTAGTGGGTCTGCCCTGGTACAGAATACTCAAGCGGACCTTGGAACTGAGAGTGTTCTCCGCCGGTAGATATTCAATGGGGATTGGACTGCCGGAGCTGAAAAAGAATTGTACAATCAGAAGTTATGATCGTTAGATTGAGTATCAGCATTACCCAGCTCCTATGTAACCAGAGCTAACCACCGCCTCTCCAGGGCCACGGAAGATGCAGGTGAGGTTGTACCGCTTATCCCTGCTGGTCTGCACATTGTCCGAGAACTGAACCACCACTATGTTGGTCAAAGTATCGCCGTACTGCAAGATATAAAATAAATGATTCCATTTGCAATTGAAAAGGAAAATTGAATGACTCCGAAAATATGAAAATATGAAAGTTAGTTATTCAAATAACTATATATTCTAGAATACTCTTAGTCACTCACCCGCTGAGTTCCACAGTCGGGGTATCCCTGTGGTCCGCTGAGCCTCAGAACATTGACCGTGCCACCATTTCCACGGAAGAAGCAGCGATCGTAGAATCCATAGGTGTATATACGTCCCAAAAAGCCCTCCGGCGTGCGGATCGTGAACTCCATGCCTTCCTCGTTACACGTTTGCGTGACTAGATTAGATCATTCGAACAATATAGTTTATTTTAATATAACATTACATTTCAATAGGGTAACCACCAACCGTCCATGCACTCGCCATCGCTGCGTCCAATGCTGCGCTCGTAGAAGTCATAGTTGGAGGCGTCGAAGGTGCTCGGATCGTGGATGTCCAGCTCCCGCGAGTCTCTGTCGCTCAGCTCGCAGTTCGGTGAGTCTCGGTCCCGGTCGCGATCCCTATCTCTGTCCTCGTAGCCGGAGGCAGTCGAGTCTCTGCAAATTGAAATTTACAATGTGAATTTGTAGCGGCTCGTGTACTGATTATCTTGCATCTTCAGTCCTGCTCCTTCCCCACCCACCTGTAGTTGAAGCTGCGGCACACAAAGTCCCGCGACTCGATGCACTCCCTCTCACACTGGATGAGGCTGGGGACGATAAGAGCCCGTCGCACAAAGTGGCGACGCATCTTGTGCCTGGCGGCTATTTGCTTAAAGTTGTCGCTCTCCTCGCAACGGGTGATTGGTGGCCGCGGGGGACCCGAGTTGACACTCACGCCCACACCCACATGACCTCCTCCACCTCCTCCGTACGGAGTGGGTGGATGCGAGAGACCCAGGCCAGGCAGGGGAAGGGGACGATCGTCTAGGCCATTACCACCATAGGGACGATTAAAGGGACTATCGTAGCGGCCATAAGGACCACCACTTGGTGGCCTTCTTCCCGGCGGCCCATCGTACTCCCGATCGTAGGGTCCGTATCTATCGCCATACCGCTCCTCGTAGTCGTAATCGTAGAAGGGAGGTGGTGGACGCTCTAGACCTATTTGGGTATACTGGTTAGCATAGATCACTTTTCAACTGCACTTGCCACCAATTGAGTTACGGGTTACAAGTTGGTAGTTGGTTAGTCCCTTCCCGAGGTACTTACCTGGTCGTCTGCCAAGATCATTGGGTCCCGGGCGGTTGCCATATTTGTAGATGTCAATGGGATACCGATCGTTACCTACCGGAAACCGGTTCGGGGTGGAGGCATACTTGCTGGCGCTGCCCGTTGGAGCAATAGGCGCTGGCGGATATCGCTTGGCCGAGTCGGGTTCAGGTCTCCTGGCACTATGCACGATATCATCATATCTTCCCGGTGGTCCCCGCGAGTCTGGCAGATAGGGATACCTAGGGGAGTCCATCGACGAGGGGCGGTAGCGTCTGTCCGGGAATATGCTGTCGGGAGCATCTCTGCCTGTGTAGCCGCCCACGGGATCCCGCTCCCGGCTGGGAGGGAATCGCGAAGGGTATCGGCCTTCGTATCGGTTTTCTCCATAGCGTCCGCCCCCATATCCGTAGGGCCGGAAGGGAGCATCGTCATCGGTGGGATAGGGTCGAGTGTGCGGCAAATCACTGGGCAGGCTGTTGTCATTGATTCCGGGATAGGGTAGTGGTCGGTAGGGCAACCTATCACGCTCGCGATCTCTTTCCCGCTCCGGATACCGTCGATCTCCGTATCTGTCCGCATAGCGCTCCGGCGGGTAAGGCTCGGGATAGCGATCTCTATCCCTGACTCCTGGGTACCTATCTCTATCTACAGCGCCTGGATAGCGATCTCTGTCACCAGCTACTGGGTAGCGTTCTCGATCCCTATCGCGGTCTCGGTCCCTTTCGCCATTGACACCCGCACCCGCTGGATACCGATCTGACGTGGGGTTAGTGAATTAGTTGTCAGTAGAATTAGCATTAGAATGGTGAGATCGTGTATGGTCGTTCTGGTTGTGGGATTAAGGGTTAAGAACCTAAACAACTAGTAACCTTACCATAATCATCAGGGAAACGATCGTAGGGTCTATTGTAGCCAATGCCATCTCCTCCAGTGGGGTACCGGGATCCATAGCGATCTGGGGGATAACGGTCTCTATCGCGATCTCCGCCATACGGATTTCGATCTGATTTAAAAGTATATTAGCAGTGTATTTAGAGATCATAAAGTGCACTGCCTACCATATTCATTGCCCGCAATGTCCGGATAACGATCGTATGGCCTGCCATAGTCGACGCCCTCGCCCGCTGGCAATCTTGATCCACCAGAACCCGTTCCGCCATGCGAGCCTCCTCCGCCACTTGACCCACCCGACCCGTAGCGATCGTCGTGCTTATTAGGCTGTCTCCAGTTGCTGCCCGACTGATCCCCGGGTCGCTTGCCATCGTTGCTGCCACCGTGCCCACTGCCATCGCCATCGGCGCCTCCGCCCACCACATTCACTGCAAGAAGAGAACCAGCAGCTATGTCAGGGATTACTGGCTCGCTATTAGCACCTCCTCTAACCACTTACACATTAGATTCTCGTAGTAATCATAATCAGCATCGTATATAATGCGCATGCCGTCCTTTTGATTGTACCGACTCAGGCGACAAGTACGAAAACGATCGCTGTACACCGCAGACCTGTAATTTGCGATAGGATAGAGTGGTTGGGTTAGTGAGGCAGTAGGAGAACCACAAACACTGTAAAGCCATGCGTCGAAGATGGGAATACACTTAAACCCTATCTTAACTACTGCATCACGGAATATGTATGATGATTACGATTATAGACAACCGATTTGATAAGCTGTGTATTATTTTTGCCACAGTAGACTCAAATTTTACTTAGTTGCATTGAAAGATATCTTTACAGTTGGTCTTTTCCATGAAAATCTAAAGTTAGGGGGCTGCTCTCATTTACGCAATAGCTTCTATGACTTTCTTAAACATAAACTTAAACGATAGAAACAAATAATTTCAGTAAAGAAGAGCTTATTTATAAGGTATGCTTCAAGCAATGGTATAGTATTTGTTGAACTAAGAAGACCTTTCGCAAGGGTATTAAAACAAGAATGGCAACGGCAACTTCCGAGGCTGAAAACGCACCTGCACTGGAAGCTCGTCTGGCGAAGACACTCGTCTAGGCACTCGCTGAGCGAACGGCCGGTGATCTCGGAGTGAAACTCACCGCCCAGCCTGGAGTTGCGGTACCGCTGGAATGCTGTATCTGGCCGCCGGCCGCTGGAGAAGAGGTGCGAGGTGACTGAGTTATCTGGATAATCGTTGGCTCGTTCTGCAACGGGAATACAACATAACGTAGAAGTAGACGTAGAAGTGGAAGTGGCAGTGGGGATGGTTATGGGGAAATGGAAGTGGATGCAACCGTTGAGATGGGATGCACCACTGTAATCTTGTTGTCGCTGTTGACTTTTCTCGACTCACACGAGATCGCCTTTACGGTAGCCACTTACGATTATCGAGGCACACCAGATCGTAGAAATGGTGTGTGGGACTGGAGCTGATGCTAATGTCATCCTTCTGTGATATGGAGTCCTCCTCCGAGAGGATGCACTGTTTGCTCTGGTCGTCAAACTCCACGGATCGGCAGAAGTATCTGCGGGAAAGCGGTGTGCGCAATTAGCTTAAATGACGCTGAAATAGAGATATTATGCATATGCCTTACTTCTCGGCCCGCAGGCACATGGTCTGACACTCCTCCAGCGTCATGTTATTGAATATGTCCACCTCGAAGGGGCCACCCAGGCGCTTGTTCTCCTCCTTGACAAAAACGGCCAGGCCATCGCATCGGCGCTCGGCTAATCAATGGTTCAAAGAGTGAGTCCAAGTGAGTTGGGAACCATAATCTAGACTTACCATTTAGGCAGGTGTTCTCCAGATAATCGGAGTTGGGATCGTCTTCCATCAGCTCGGGATGGGTGCGTCGGGTGAATCTGCTCAGCGTGCAGGAACGCATGGTGGAGTCAAAGTTGGCCGATCGACAGACGAAGGAGAACTCATTCAGGCACTTATCCTCACAGTCCGAGCGATTGGCAGCCGTAATCTCCTTAATATCACTGATGGGCAGCTTCAGTTTCTTGCGGGGATGCCTCTCAAAGACGTATCTTCTGCTGGGGCACTCCCTCTCCGGGCGACTGGCTACGGAATTGGGGGATATTATATCATAAATAATTCAATATAATATCATCAGCGTGCACATACAAGTCAGGCAGATCTCGTTAAAGTGTACACTATTGGGCACCAGCATCAGGCTGCCGATGCCCTCCGGTCCCGCCTGCTCGGATGTCAAGTAGCACAGCGACTCCTCGTACTCGGAGTTGCCTCCAAAGGAGGTGATCCGACTGCCTGGCTGGAAGTCGAAGCTGGTGCACGTGCGCACCAGGTTGTTGGAGCCGGATCGGTCGCGCAGGCATAGGTCCTGGCACTTTTCCAGCACTCGGAATGGTGGCGCCGTATCCCGCACCACATCATCGTCATAGCCCTGGAGCTGCTGGTTGGGCAATCTTTCATAGAGCACCCGGCCTAGGCCGTTCTTGCAGGTGGTTTGACCTGCACAGGAGAATTTATTATATCGGTAGGGTATAGTAGCTAAAGATTATGTTGGGTTAAGATCACATTATTATATCTACGGTAGGTGCGCGAATTTCAAAGCTGTCTTTGCAAACTATTTAAATTTGAAGGTTTTGTGCATTTGGCAATGTAATTTATATAAGGTACTGAAGTTATTTATTTACTTCTGATAAGGGTATGTACATACATAGTTTTTACTTACCATTAATTTTACTAAGGCTTAGACTAACCACTAGGGCTGTCAGCAGCAGGTGTAATCCCCTTCCAGGTCCCATGCTGTATGATTATGTTCGATTTGGAGTACTTGGAAAGGGGTTTTCTAGCTTGATCGCGGCATTTTCACCGCAACCTGGCTTTTGGATTTGGGTATCGAAACTGTTGCGTGCTTAGCGTTTAGCTGGAAACAGAATTCGTGGTTAGTCGCGCTGGTTTATCCGACATGATCTAATTAGTTCATTGGCCAGCAAAATGACATGAAGTATGCGACCTCAATAGGGAGAATTTCCTCGCGGCGAACAGTGTGGCGGGTGGAAAATGGGAAAATCACATGAATAGTTAAATATATTTCTGCCTTTCTGCCGCCATAATGTGCACAATGCGTAACGTGAATTTGGATCATTAAACGAAAATCTAGCCGAGCTACGTGTCGCCCCACTCATATCGATCCGCAACTCCGGATGTCGCTTCCGGCTTTTTGTCCACTCAACTCTTTATGCTCTCCGCACAACCCCATCGCCACAAAAGCGAAGTGGGTCTTCGGAAAGCGTTAGCTATTGACCTCAAGTGGTGGCTGTACTTGGAAAGTGTCGCTTTGAACTCCGAATGCTTTTCCAGAATTGTGAAATTGACTATGAAAGGTTACAACTTTGGAGGAGAGAGCTATTCAGGACCATTAAAGGTCTTACGCCTACGTTTAGTGATCCTATTTTTCTTATAAGTTTATCTATAGATAATGAGGTTGGTGGAGTTAAATACAAACGGACTTATGGGAACCTATCGCAACGAACTGTAAAGGATCAGGAGGTATTAATGATATTCTACGCTTTCTCTTTATAGCCTTTTTCCTTCTAAGGCAATGTTCATTTATACAAAAATGTTCCAAATGTTAGATAGATTGAGTTTATCATTAGGCAGGCAATCCTTTGATTCATTTATTGGTATGTCCCATAACTATTTGTAAGCCTACACTAAAACGTTCATATTTTTCCATTTCTCTGTACCAAATGTCCTGGGAGATTTATACCCCATACAGGATTAAGTATTTTCCTTAAGACACATAAGATAATGTATTGTATGATATTCATCACTTGGAAGTCGGAACTCATGTTTGAAAGTCACTAGTTGGGCACTTAATAAGTTTGAATACCGTTTACTGCAGCAAGGATATCCGGTTAATGGTATTGTTAACTGAAACGATTATGGAGACAAATGGTTTATTGGGGACCGAACCCGACCGATCGTTAGAATATGGCGCGACAAACTGAATTCGAGAACCCAACTTTGCGGCTGGTCTGCAGTCGGATCGGTGGTTGGACCATTACGATTACCATTACCATCGCGATTGCCAATGCGATTACCACTTGCGGGGGCAGCGGCCCCGACTCCATGGCAACAATGGTCGAAATGGGGGAATTAATTAGATGTGGAGACAGCAACAAAGAGACACGGACACAATGTTCTAAATGCTCGTACGTGGATTGCCATTCAAATGTTAATCAGTGCGGCGAACAGACCGAAGTTGACAAAAGCCCATCTCCCATCGACCGGCCACTAACCACCCACTCCACCCTCCAAACTGGGGGGAAGTCGCCCCTACACCGTGAATAATAGTTGAAGAGATATTCAAGTATAATGTAAGATCACAGAATCCTTGTATGATGAGTACTGGACACGAGTCAGTATTCCGGAGGAAACCTAGACGGAAGATGGATATCAGAATAACCACATATGATAAAAAATTAATAAAATACATAATTAAATATAACAAAAAGGGAATAACATTTGTTGGCAGACCATTCCGATTTTTCTCAGTGCATTAGAACACGCACCGACTGAATTGGGTGTGTTGTTGAAGTTCTGAGAGTGGTGGAGCTATTCGTTCTGGCCGAATGTGCACATGGCACATAATGACATTTTGGCCGGTCAACGTTTCATGGACACGGGCGACTTTCCCACTTGTGAAGGGCATGGAGCAGCATCTGCTCCAACTCCAAATACTAAATACCAAATACTAAACGATCACCGCTCCTCTTTGTCTGACGTTGGGTCAGATCATGACAATGCGTGTCACGTCTGAATAAGTTCGAGGCTGGCTCCAGAGGCACTGCATCATGGGCTGGGGCTCGGGTCGGGCTCGAGCTAGGGCTCCTCCTCTGCACTTTGCAGGTGGGTTGCACCTGTCGCCGCTGGGTGTGCGTGGGTCGACCCCATTGTCGAAACCGAGTGTCAATGGGCGCGGCGACAACCCAAACGAGCCATGCAAATGCAAATGCAAACGCCCAGAAAGAGTCCAACTTTTATTTTCACAAGCCATATACACTACTGACTACATCGATTCTTGCATCAGGGCTAGCAAACGATAGCAATTCTTCAGAACCTGAAAGTGAACGATTGATAAATATTTTTTCCTTCTTTTAATATATGTTTGTATCCTTACAAGCATATAGGTTCCCAGGGTGAATGGCAGAAAGGGTTCGGCCACATACATCAGTGGTTTCTGGGCTCGTAGTATCACAAAGGATATGTCCTTCTGTATGGCAGGCGATTTGGTGTGCCAATCGTTTATGTCAAAAGCAGCCTGAGCCACCTCCACTGACTGTTGATGAGAAGAGAGCAGGGAAAGTCTCAAAATTCACAAAGTTCAATTAGGGCTTAATATCTAAGTGGAGCTAAGAACGGCTAGACGTGACTGTATATTTTTTGTTTATTTATTGATGTAACTAAAGTGTCTTTTATAATGTGTATAACTGAAATGTCTAAGTAATGGCCCACCTGGGTATAAACTAAAGTTCCAGTGACGCACCACAGCGACAATTGAATGAATGCCACCAGCATGAGGAGCACGAACTTGGCGGCCATTTTGGGATCCACAGCAGCTGCAGCCATGGTCTCGAAAGTGGATATGGAAATCAGTGAGAAACTGGCCATCAGCTGAGCATTGAAGGCGCCATTAAAAGCTCTATTGGCTTTCTCCACCAACCTGCCAAAAAGCATATTTCGGCCTATACTTGTATATTCGTAAATGGCGACGTAAAACTCACATGATAATGTGCTGGTGGAAGCGAACCACCCGACAAAACTCCTCGTGGAACCTTTCATCACTGACCTTCATTTCCCCCAGTCTCCTCATCTCGATGCAGAGCAACTTGAGGTTGAGCGCCGTCTGGAGAAACGCGGTAATGCCCACCATGTCCACCATTAAGATGCTCATCAGGTTGTGCTGCGAGGTCACACTCTGCCAGATGTAGAGGAACCAAAACGAGTAGGGGTGCAGATCCAAGCGATGCCACTGAAACGGATAGACGCAGTGGAAGGGTAGCTTTCCCTCGCCCAACAGAGGTTGCAGGAAAATAGCGGCGCTGAAGAAGTTGACCAGACAAAAGCAGTTGATATATAGGCCCGATTCGATCACGTAGCAGAGTCTCTGCCAACCCAACACCTCCTCATCGGTATGATGGGGCCTTAGCTCCCGGTTGTAGTAGTCGAAATGCCAAATAAGTTCATCGATCTCGTCGCAACGCAAATGCATGTAAACGATCTTGGTGAAAACCAAGGCCATCTATCAGGCAGAAGTAAGCATTAGTTTGTTTACTTGCGAGTGGGTGAATCAGGAGATCTCACCCCCGAAATCCAAACCAAGTCGTCGCCCATTTCGATCACGTTCTTCGACTCGGGCAGGGCCACGAACATGGTCCAGAAAATGGTCATCACATTGCCCATGATGAAAAAGTTGATCCATCGGTACAGCGACAAACTGGCCAACTTCTTGTTGGGATACTGGCACAGCAAACTGCGAGCAATGCAAAAAGTGGATTATATACAAGGTAGATTAAACCGAGTGATGGACGATGCAAGACTCACCTCAAGAAGGCGCGAACATAGTGAAAAGCCAGGCGTGGGATGAGACCGGGACTTTCCTGCCTTAGCACCGATCGGAACTCGTCCAGGAAACCCCGTAGAAGGCGCAGATTTGATTGATAACCCGAGTCGTTCATTGCGCAAAGTATGAACTGTGCCTCGGGCGGGCGGCCAGTTCCTTTTATACAAGGAGGCCTCCAGGGTCTAATTACCATGTTTATAAGCAATTGTTGTGCAAAAAACGCCCACCAGTTAGATTTCCTTAAATGATTTGCTTGCATTGAGAACATGTGCTGCAAATCGCACTGCTCCTATCGATTTCCAGCTACTCATCGGATGAAATAGTTTGATGGACCCTTCGGTCACTCTCCACATCGTTCAATGAACCCAACTTTGGCTTCGGCTTCGCGTGACTCAGGTGCTCCATTAGATCATCAGCATCATTAAGAACAATGTATAATATATTGCATAAATGGTGAATTCTGTTTATTCACAATTTTTGAAGCGTATAGCAAAACATGATCATCGCAAAGTGCTCCTCACTCCACCCAACGAAGCAAATAGTTGCGCCGAGTTAGGTTCAATCAACCTGGCTCATAAACTTCCTGTAGCATATCACTTCCATGGGTGGACGCCATCTGCATATCTAAACTGTGTACAATGAGTTATGTCTTAATCAGGATCCCCGGAGGCCCCGCAGAGACACCGATATCTGAGCCCAGGGAAATCCAGTTCGATATTCAAATTTCGCCAGCACACTTTTCGTCATAATCCCGGGGCCTAGTAGGCGGTTCGATACTGGTTCTGGTGTCTATGAAAGCCAACTGGACATCCGCTTCCATGCTAACATGCTAATGCCACCGTCTGATGGCTGGACATGGGCATTTAGCAAGGCCATTGGAATCAATCTGGGATTAGACCAGACCCCTGAGTCCGCAGAGTCCAGGGAGTCCAGGCAGTTCGAGTCAATAGCCCCACAGTTGTTGGCCTGTTGGCGCGCGTCGCCCGTAATGCTTGTAATAAAGTGTGTTTTATTATAACCCACGGACTAACCATATAATGGTACCATAATGGGCCGGCCATTAAAACAAATTGATATCAATTTTGCAACAATATGTGCACAAGTTGCGTCGATGACTCCGCGCCTCGTCATTGAACTCCATCGCATCGCATCCCAACCCATTCCATTCCATTCCAAGCCATGCCATCCTATCGGAACTCATTCCATCCCATCCCATACAAAGCCAGCCAGAAGCGATTGCAACCACATGCACCACCTCATCCACAGTTGAATAGTTGAATGGTGGATGGGGTTAGTGGATAGTGAGTAGTGGATAGTGGTGCTGTAGCACTAACAGTATAGACCAGTTCCGAGTTGGCAAAGCGCCGTTTGATGCTCTAATTTATACAGCATACTGATGAGTTGACCGCTGTTCTGGAATTGTTCTCCTACGGGTTTGGGTTTGGGTTCGTTTCGTTTCGGATTGCTTTGGATCGCTTTGAATTGCTTTGGATAGCCTGACTCTGGTCACGAAAAAACTGCAGATCAGAGCACACCTGACCAGACACGGGAACAAGCAAACACACACACACACACAGTAACTCACCCAGAAATGGAAATATTCGTAGCGGTTAGCGTTTAATTGAAATGCATTTGGCTTGTTGGCTGTCAATCAGCCGTGGCGATGGATGGATAGGATGGATAGGCCCCGAAACTCAGCCTTCCAGAGCCCGAAGGGTAATGGAGCTATTGGATCTTGGCCAGGACGCACACGGAACCCCATGGCGCCGTCATACGCCACTTTGCCAAGCCATCAAAACCGCAGAGCCACATCCATAACCAGCCACAAGCAATGGGGATTCTCGGTAATGACGATTCGCCTCCTGCTTGGGTTTTAATTATTTAATCTGAGCAACGAAAGCTATAACAATTATCAGTGTGTTTGCCGAAATTACCTCCGATTGACACCTGATTTACTCAATGATCGCCAAATGCAATAAAACGCATACCCTCCGGCAATGCTAGACTTTTTAATTACACTTCTTAACTTGGGTGTACACTTATTTCCGCGATAGCCATAAAACTTTAGAAGCAATCAAAAGTGACGTAGCGTAAACGGTGGCCATATAGATTGTGGCTCGACACCTGATTTGAAGTACCAGTTAAGAGTTGCAGAGGAATAAAGAACGCCGTTCTGTATTAATAAATAATTAAAGTGCGTGATGTGTATTTAATTAAAACACTTGTCGTGCTACTTTAGAAAATAGTTGACAAAGTGGATCTTTCTTATTCATACTGCAGAGTATCAGCCACTTCAGGGTTTTAGAAGTAGAGTTGTGACACTCGGCCCAGCTGAACCCTTCCACTCCATACTCCAAAGGACACATAACTGGAGCCAGAGATGGTCGACACTTACAGAGCTCCAATAATTACCAGCCCTGAAGCTGGATGGAAGATGTACGATGGACACGAGGGACTCGCATCCTCCATTAACCGTTATGGACTCTGTACTCGAAGTGGACCAAGTTCAATGAGCGCATTTTCATGTTTATTGCAGAAGCAATTGGTAATAAGTGCGCGACCGCAGACGTTGAAAAAAGAACACACTTCTCAATAGTTATTTATGAATACAATTGCAAGTTTGCTTAGCTCGGCCGGAGGCACCGCAAACTCCACTCCGCCACCAGCGTATCAATAACAAGGTAAGATGAGGCGGAATGCCGGGAATTGGAGGCCGGAGGGGAAGCACCTACCACTGCAAAAAAAATTCATGTAAGTAAATACTTAACAGCTAACTAATAACAAAGTTTAAAGCAAATACCATTAGCATTTGAAAACTAAGTCTAAACTAACCTATATGATAGTCTATAGTAAATAAACGAGAGTTTACATAAGTAATTCTATGTGCTTCTTGACGTGCCGAACTTTTCTCCTTGTGTACGCATCCCAGACGTGAACTGGTTTCCTAGTTTTCCAGCAGCAGCAGATCAGACGACTCACCGCAGCCGGCGGCCGACCAGCGACGTGTGCCCAAAGTTTGCATAAGTTGGATCCCCGACATGGCATGGACATGGTCGAGGACTTGGATGTGGATGTGGATGTGGATCCGGACTCGAGCGGAGACCGGGACCTGAACCTGGACCTGGACCTGGACCTGGATCGGGCTTCTTTTTACAGTTAAAGATTTATGGATCATGCATGGGCAAATGGCGAACAGATACGCGGGCAATTGTGTGTAGGTAACGCAACGCTAAATCGACCACAAATTTATTCCAGCCCCAAAGATAAGAGCCCAGAGGAGCAGGAGCTCCACTGATCCAGAGATTCGGAGCACCTCCGATTGACACAGAAATACAAATTCGAACAGTGAGCGTCATAAAATGCAGATAGACACAGTCATAAAAGTATAAACAAACGGTCGGAGGCCCATTCCCGAGAACTGTATTTGGACGATAATATCGATAATGTGGAGTAGTGGCTGCCAGAAGGCGGGACGCTGGGTATCATTAGATGGAGATCTACGAAACTAAAACTTTCTAAATGACGGGCGGCAACTTTAGCGGCAAAAAACCAAAACTGTAAATGCAGCCAAAGCAAATAGTTGCTGCTGCGTCGCCAACTAAAGTATAATTATTGGCCAGACGAGATGGGAATGAAGACGAAGACTGCAGACTGAAGACTGCATAGTGCATACTGCATACTGAAGACTGCTGTAGCTTTGCAGTCGGCAACTGGGAAACTGCACGTACGCAGCGCCAGCAAAAGGAGATGCCAATATTTCTATAGATTTCTATATATATTTTTTCGTTTTTGTCGTTTTGTGTGCCACAGCTTAACTGTTTTTAATTGAAACCCGTTTGCGGTAATTGTCTTTTTGGCTTGTTGCCCCGACCGCCTTACTATATATGTTATAACTCGCTTATGTCAAACAGATTGGCTGTGTAATTTGAGGCAGCCCCATAACTCCACCTGCCGTGGAACTTTTCGAAAGTTTTCACTTGTTGTTCTGCTGCACGGATCTCCGGATCTATGGTTTCTTCGATCTGTAGATCGTGGATACGTGGATCCGCAGATCTCGAGATCCCATGGAGTACAGCTGCACTCGAGCGCAACTAAAGCGAGTAAATTGTCATAAATTGAGTTGAACCAATGACAAATGACGTCTTTTTTCTTGGTCCGCAGCTTTTATCAAACTGGAGCGTGAATCTTGGAACGGTACTGGGGATTCCTGTCATTTCTACCGCCGGCCACACGGCGTATGCGCGATGCAGAACCTGTCCCAGTCTTTGTTAATTAGTCTGCAGTTAGAGATCTTCGCCTTCACACATCACAACACGCAGCTACAGCCAGCAGTCGTTCGGCTGTTTGGTTGTTTGGTTGTACAATTTGTCAAAACGCAAACGGACCGAACTTATACTTTCAAGATATAAGAGCGTGGAGCAGAAAAGAAAACTCGTTTAAGAGCGCACCGCCACTCTCCGGAACTTTTCTTCAGTTTTCAGTCTGCGGACTGGGCTTTGGTTTCTTTGCGCTGCGATTGCTGTGGCAGTCGCTCCACCGACGGCGACCTTGATAGACGTGTTAGCGGTTCGAAAGACATCGAGGAAAATCCCTCAAGCCCTCTGAGTAGCCCCCATTCGCGAAGAAAAGCCGCCGTCAACTTCGCTTTCTTTGCGGCCTAGCAGAGGAAAACAAAGAAACCGAAGCGAATTTTCTAAAAACAATAGCAATAACAGTTAGCGCGACTCTGGTTGTTTATGTGTTATTTAGTGTGTGGCACGAGATGAAGATGTTTCAAAAATGCTGAAAAACGTGCAGAAAATGCTGCCGAAGAAATGTGTGAAAATGCCAGCAGATGCAAAGTGAAGTTAACCAAGTTAAGTTGAAACCGAAAAAGAAACCGCTTAAGTTTATGTGCGAAAAGTAATCCTTGGTGTACCTACCTTGTCAGGAAAATTAACGGCCAAAGGTGTTAATCTATTCACCTGAACTGAAACCGGGCTCTGCAATGTGAGTACATGACGAAAAATAACATTGGAATATCGCGACCAGATCTAGATTTTGTTGGCTGGGAAAAGGGCAGAGAAGGGCTTGCTGCGCCCTTGGCTCGGGCTAATCAGACCATTGCCAATTGAGTTTAGGTCACTGGGCATGGGCACTCTCCCAAATTGAAAACCTTTTTTCATTTGGGAGAAAGTAATTTGTGCTGAAGCCAAACCAAAACACCGGGCATTGCACTGCCGTAATTCGGTCTTAACAACAAGCCGAAACCGTTGGTCAGCCGGCCAAGTTGGCCCTAAGTTGGCGGGCCTAAGTACATATTAAAGCACATTAAGGCGGCGAGCAAATGATGCGCTCCTCTGGCCACACAATGGACTGGACCGGGAACCCCTAACACAAAATAATAAAAATAATAAAAATAACAGCGGAATAAATTTGAAATTTGTTATTGTGCTGGAGTAGCTGGGATGATGCTTCAGAGTTTCCAGCTACTCTGCCTTCCTGCTGCTCTGCTGCTCCGTTGCTAGCGTGTTCTAAGTGTTAAAAGTACGCCGAGTGTGACGTCGACTGCACTCGGAAGTGTAGTAGAGGTGTAGCGGCAGCCCCGGCCAGACAATGGGCCCATCATCTGGTGCCCGGAGATGCAGTCAGCGCAAACTGCAGCTCCAGCTCCAGCTCCAGCTGCAGCTCCATGGTCGGTGCATGTTCATGTGAATCGCAATGGCCAGGTTAGAATGCGTTGTGGTAATTTCCACACCCTTGCAGAGCACTTAGTTTTCTGCGGGGTATGACCGACTTGGGTCCAGCTCGAATATAGTGCTCTGATTTGAAAAATAATACCCTTTTTGAGGCTCCAAAAGCGCTCAAATGACTTGGATAATTTTCACAAATTGAAAGTTATTTTTATCCCGCATTAGAAAGCCAGCCATTGAAAGTTTAACTGTTTCAATGGGCTAATAATGAACACTTTTAAAATGCTTTTTTTTAACAATACTGCGGTTTGGCCAGCAAACGCGAACATTAAAATGACCATTTACCAACCATTAGCTGGCTGATATTAGTTTTTATTTATTTTATTGTACATATATGATAATTTAATTATTTAAATTTAATTTAAAAAGGCTTCGTAAGCTTGAGCAAATTAAACTTAATGAAAACTAATTTCTCCGAAAATACATTCCATATATTTATAAGCGAATGCATCTATTTGGCAAATTTCAGGACCAACCTAGCCTAATCCAATGCTCACTTGTGGGTTTGGTGCACTTTCCACTCCGTTGGCCAAGCCCAGAATTTTAGGGGTATGTTCCGGGTCGATCAGGTTGGGCTTTGGACAACTGCCACTTGTTTATTATGGATAAATTTATGCACAGACTTAGAACAATGCGCACACGCTCTTTCGTGTTGCCCAATAATTAATGATCGCGTACATGGCGGCGGATGATGGCCTGCAATGGGCTGAAATGAGATGGAATAGATGGAATATGGCTAATTTATGCAGTTGGGTTCAATTACCTGTTAATTGAGTTTAGTCGAGTGCGCAAGAGTCAAGACCCTGCACAGGTGCCCCATGGAGAATTCATCCAGAGACTACATATGGCAGAGAATACGATGCAACATACAAATGGCAAGAGACCACAAATAACAGATCTCAGAACTCAGAACTAGCAAAAGTTTTCTTCTTTTTGTGTTTTTCCCAGCATCATCAAAATCGCATCAGTTTCAGCTGGTATTGCTCTGTGACTCTTGCTGATGTTGCAGTTGGAAAACCGAAAAAGCAGGTCATTACTGCCATTAAATTCGTTTCGAAAATGCAGACAAGCCGAAAAGCGAGACTAGATAACCCAAAATCAAACCAAATCCGAACAACTATGGCCAAGTCGTAAACATATCGAAAAGAAAGAGAAATAATGAAAATGTTATTGTTGTTTGTTTTTAAATGCCATAACTGTACAGCAGGTCGAGTGATAGATGGGAGATGGAGACGGAGACGGAGCTGGAGCTGGCTAAGCTTGTAGACTCCGATGTAGATGGATGGCGATTATGATGCTAGCACTGGTGACTGGTCAATCAAAAGACTTAGGCAACGAACTTTAGTGTAGTTTTGTTGCTGTCTTGTAGTTTTTGTTGCTGTGTTCTACTGCGTTTTGTAAAGAAATTTTACTTTCAAATTAGGCCGCAACTGTTGCTTTTTATCGCTTTCTTCTCTCATTCATTCGCGCGCACATTATGACTCCAGATAATATGCCTTTACCTCTACGCACCCGTCTCTTTTGTTCTTCTTTTGAAGAGCCAAAAAAGCAAAGCACAGAAGATATAAAAAAAAAAAACAGGCACAGTCTTCTGAGATCAGTAGAACTCGTAGATATGAACAGTTAGGAGTCCCCAATAAGTTTTCTGTGGTGCTCTGTGAGGTTCGCGCTGTGTGTGTGAAATATTTATGTAAATTGGCCTGGCCGAAAGCAGCTGCTAAAGTGCAACTGATTAGCGGTATAAACGGGGTGTTCTGAGCCAAGTGCAGCAGCGGGGCTTTTGGTAACGGTAAACGCTACACAGTTTTCCCACTGCGACGCACTTGATCCAGTGCAGCATTATGCCAGCTCCTCGCCGTGTCCCAACCAATAAGTATACACTTGCCGCCAGAACGAGTTTTAATTGCAACATTTGTTTAAATGTTGTCCGTTAGCCACCGGCAAACTAGCACCAACTGGACGTAGATGTTGCTCCATTTCAGCATTTCCAGCAAAACGGACAAAACAATTTCTGCCTCATTAAGCGGGCGCCAAAGAATGTCAACTTACTGGCTGGTTTCGTTTCGCTAGCTACGAATTTGGACTTCTTTTTAATTAATTAGTGCTTGTTTTCTTCTACTCCCCCGCCTTCCTCCGCTCAACCAGTTGCAGCTGCGGCATCGAATCCCCCAGAGTGAGTTCCATCCAGCTATGTTGCTGTTAAGATGCGGCTCCAATCCTTACCGCTGCTCCTTCTGCTCACTGTCATCACCCTCCCGCCTGCCACGCCCACCCATCCGAGGGCGAGGAACCACTATGCCAGCGAAGATCTCGGGGAGGAGCCGCTGAAGCCGGCCAGCTTGCTGCTCGAGGAACTGCAGCAGACCAACGGGCAGCTCATCAATCTGACACGACAGCACGACGGCGATACCTTCCACACGAGCGGTGAGTTACCCACTTGGAAATAGGAAATAGGTACATTCCAGAATATCAAAGAAAAACGGGCTGGTATTCATTGATTCATTGAGTGTTTTCGCGTTAGCTTATGTAGAATTCGAATCATCCGTTTCTAAACTTAATTTATGCGGCAATAAATGTTCCTAAGCTTTATTTTAGCAATGCTTGAAAATTCCCACTTTCTTAACACTTTGTTGTTCGTAATGATCTAAGTGGATTGGAATATACATACATTACTTTAGAGTACTCCGTTATTATAGCAATAGATGATCCATAAAGAGTTTAACTTTGCCTAGTCAAATTAAAATGTTGTTTTCAATGCAATTTGTAGCCATATTTTCTAACTTTATTATTTGGCTCTTATATGGCAAAGAGTATTGCAGTCTTGCGTATTTTACCGACCGCAGTGCCAGTGCCAGTGCCGGTGCCAGTGTCACTGTCATTGGCCAGTTGCCTTGGCATGTGGCTTCTTCGGCTGGGTGATGCGTCGCTTTTTCGTGGCTGATCCGCTGACAGCAGCATTAATTTTGCCAGTAAGGCCTGGTCCGGTCGGGTCCGGCCCGTCTGATTAGCCGTCAATCGGCTAAAGATGCTGTGAAGTCCCGACTCAATCCATCTTAATGTTTTCTCCGCGCAGGTCTGAGCAGCGCCTGCAACGCGGACACCTGCATCGGACTCTCAAGTGGCACAGCGTCGCTGGTGCGTTCGAGCGGCGATGGAAGCGGTCAAGGCAACGGTAAGCGAGAGATTGGCATTGTAATGTGTGCCTGTCATAATCCGAGAAAATCCCCCAATCCATAGATGGACTCAATCCGGCGTCCTCGACTTTGGGCGGCGGTCAAATGGAGCTCCTGACCCGTCGTCTTAAGTTGCAGAAGGGTCGCGGTCAAATGGCGAATGGGGATGCGAGCGGCGAGACTGGTTGCACCTGTCGATGTCTTCCCTATCAGCGGGCCTATCGCGAGGATCTGGGCATTTGCGTGGACGACATCCATGGTGAGTGTGTGTGTGCATTGCGGAAGCCATCCACCGATTCCAAGCCAAATTGTGTGCTCCATTTCGCGGTGGGAGTCGCTCCCACATGTGAGACACTATCCATCCATCCATTGTTTTGTCATATCCGAGCACAATGGTTGCCCAACTAAAAAAATAGCGAAAAAAATTGAAAAAAACCCAACCGAACGAAAGAAATGCTGTAATAAGCGCCACTGAAATTGTGCAGGGCTGACTGCAGAATGAAAACGAAACGTGACGCAAAGAGGGAAAAAATGTTATTATTATTGAACAAATCGCTTGTTTCCCCGCTGCTAATGAATGAAAGGAAACTTTCGCCCGTCGTCTGCCAACATAAACAATCTCAGACCTCTGCCATTTCGGGGTCTAGCTCTAACACTGGCTTGGAACCCGACTCGAAGATCAGAGTCGGAGTCGGAATTGGAATTGGAATCGGACCCCAAGTCGGACCGAAAGTAAGAGCTGGGCTGGCCGGAACAGCACCACAAATATGAACGAGTGTTCCGACTCGTAATTGATAAGCGTCGATCGTTATCGCTGCCATTTGGACGTACTTTCCCACAACCTCCGGCACCTAATCGCTTCCCATTTTTCCACCCATTGTTACAGAGTGCTCCCTGTCGCCCTTCGTGAGTGGTTCCTCATCGGAAAAGATCCCCTTTGTCTTCCTGCCGCTCAAGGGTCAGATCATCTATCCCAGCAGGGAGATCAGCTTTGCCAGTAAGTAACTGAGCTCAAATATAACACTTTTCAGTTGCCAAAATAAGTGTAGTATTTAAGAGTTATTCCTTTTAAAATAAGTTGACTAACTGGGTTGAATGACCCATACATAAATTGAAAGATATGTTGACAATTTAGATAATCAAAAGTATTATGTTATTTGCAATGCTTAATGAAAAAGTTAAACTGGTTTCTAATTACTAGTAAACACCCATTTTCAATCAGTTTTATTGGACAATATAGCAATAAATTTGACCAGGCAAACACTTGGTAAATTAGTGAAAGTCTTTTTATTCTTTTGGCGCATTAATGTCATTTAATGCCATTTACTGCCATTTTATATTTTTAGGCATTCACACACCCGTTTGCGCGGTAACTGGAGCCCAGTACCTGGGTTCCAATGGCTGGTCGGATCTAAGGAATCCGATAGACACCGATTACCCGTTCCGCATGTTCCGGGATGAGGGACGCAGCTTCCTCTTATGGCTGGGAGAAGCTGATCTGCGCCAGAAGATGCAGGGTCGCCTGATTGTGGTGCATCTGGTGTGTCGCGACATGACGGTGGCCATGAATGGCAGCAGCCACGTCAAGGGTGAGCCCCTCATGCCGCCCAGGAATGTCCACTCCCCCTGTGTGGCCTTCAGAGTGAATGGAAGTCCAGTAAAATATTCCCACAGTAAGTACTAATAATCACTTATATCAAATTCAAGCTTATGCTGACCTCGTTCAACAGATGTCCCCGAGGTCTTTTTCCAACCAGCCAACTCCACCACCTTGGCCTCCACCTCCGATGGCATGACCATGCGGGAGTACGTGGTCATTGGGATCTGCAGTCTGCTCCTGGGCCTTATCTATGTGGCCTCAGTGTTTCTATATCTTTACATGAAGAAACGAAAACGGCACAGCTCACGCCATTCCCTGGACAATTTGACTAACGACATGAATTACCCTAAGAATGATCAGGTTACGTATGGAGCACCCTTTAGCCGAGTGGGTAGTATATACTCCTCCAATAGCATGGGTCTGGGGAATGGAAATGAGTCCAATACACGTACGAGTATCGGCAGTTTGAAGGAGGATATGGGCATTGTGAAAAATAATCCCTTGCTGCAGCATTTTCCACAGTTGGGTGAACGAGAACACAATTCCGGTTTTGCCAGCGATATTTCAAACTCCAATTCTGAGTGTGAAATGGAGGAGAAGATCAAGGTGAGTTAGCCATCTAATTTTGAAAATGAAATATACAGAACTATACTTTATAGACGTCTGTGCTGGTGCATCCACAGCTCAGTAAGTCCCCGAAACCTTCGGGTGGAACAGATAACGCTGCAATTGATGTAGATGACTTCCTGCAGGACAACGAATGTCTGCCCGCCGAAAATGTGGCCGTAATTGATGAGCTCATGAGCGAGGAGAAGCTAGAGAACTTGCGTGCCATGGTCAGTGGCAATGTGCGCAAGAAGCTCTACTTCAATCCGGCGTATTTTGAGCCTCATCTATTAGCGGTAAGTGTTATACTTAGCAAATAATTGGAAATACTTTAGTATGAGAAATCCAATCAATTGAAAGCCTAATTGAACTTGCCGAAACATATTTGTAATAAAGAATTGCAGAAAACCTTATATGCATGCCCTTTTATTTCAGGAACCGCCTCAAGCTGCCATTGAGTTCCTGCAGAAGATTCGCGAGGTCATCGCCATTGCCAAGTACAAAATGGCCTCAAAGCGCTACCAGCCCTCTCTGAACATAATTCCGGAGGAGCAGCACCCGGAGTCCAGTTCCAATTCACCCACCATGTTCAATATTCCGCTGCAACAGAGTCTGGCGGGGAAGGGAATGGGCGACAAGCGGAACAGTATTGAGCAGTGGCTGCAAAGTGTACCCAACTCGGATGCCACTCCGGCACAGAAGACGCTCGACAGACCTGCTCCACCGACGGCAAAGAAGCCATCATCCGGATCTCCAAATAAGGGCTCACTAAGAAAGGAGATAAGCGCTCCCAAGGAGCGACCACCACCACCTCCAATGCAGAAGCCAAGAGCAGATGAGGGCAACGCAAACTCATCTTCACCAGCGCCTCCGGGTCCACATTCTAGCCGAAGCACCGGAAAGAGCACTCCAGAACAGTCACCCAAGCAAAAGGCAAACGTGGGCAGCACCTACGAGGGATTCTCCGCCTTTTCCGTGGCCGCCAATGTCTATGGATTCGCAGAGACGGGCGGGGAAATCTACAATAATCCCAAGTTCATGTTGGCAGACTCACCTGCGGCCTCATTGCGCAGTGCCTCCAGTCGCTCGAAATCGATGAGGAAACGTAGCGATGTCCTGGATCAGTTCGCCGCCGCCAACTCCACGCCCACCTCGCTCACCTCCTTCGATCGGCAGCACTACAACATGCTGCGGAACATGAAGCCGCCGGAGGTCATCTACGATTCCTTGAAGCGCGAGTTTGCAGCGCATATTCCAACGCCCGACTACGATAGCACCATAGAGAAACGAATCAAAGACATCTACAGCAGCACGCAGAGTAGCATCCCATCGGTGCCCACTCCGGATTACAGCTCCCTCAGTCGTAAATCTCTTAAACAGTTCCAACCGGATTCCCCGATTTACCGAAGGAAATCCCCGCAGTATCTGATCGTAGACTACGAAACGGATAGTCTTGAACGTCTGGAACCCAGCAAACGCAAGAGCTCCCACTCTTCCAGTTCACCGTCATCCGATGTGAGTTCCCAATTGAGTCCCAGTTTGAGTACAGCTCTCCCGCTCGAGGAGGAGATGGAGATCAGTCACACTGTATACGATCGTATGGACGGATTTCGCAAGGAGGGCGAGATGAAGAAGCGTCTGGCCGCAAAACACCAGCATCCACATCCTGGCCAGCATCAAAGGCAGAAGGAGGCGGCAGCTCGGATCAAATATGACACGCCCTTTCGGGGCAGCATGACCATCGAGGTGGAACACGAACCCCCTTCCGATCTGGAGCGGACGGACAGCGATCAATTCGAGCCGGATACCCTGGATCGCAAGCCCAAGAAGCAGAGCTTCTGCGACATTTTAGCCTGGGATGGGCACAAGCCAATCGACTCGGACTTCAGCCAGATCAGTTCGCTGCCGGATTTGAGTCGGCAAATCAGTCCTGCACCCAACCAGGCCATTAAACCAAGGACCGCATCCTTCATCCTGCGATCCAGCAACTCATTTAGGAACTTGAGAGAGATCTATGAGTCACCTTTAATCGCCCAGGAGAACTCAAAGTACGAGAAGAAGGTCCCTCCAACACCGGAAGAAGAGGGACGTATTCTCACCCTGGAAGCGAAGCACTCTCGTCGCCAGCGTCTGATGGAGACCTCACCAACGCACTCAGTGATGGATATCACAAAAGTAAACAAGACCACCATTACGATTTCATCGCCGAAGGCGGCGGATAAAGCTCCTCCTCCTCGGCCAAAGGTCAATCAGCATTACTGCCCACCGTTGGTGCAGAGCAAACGACCACTACCACCTCCTCCCCCAAACTCATCGGAACATCTGGCTCCAGATGAAGATGCCTACAGCCTGCACAGTGAGATCACCGAGGTCACAGGAACCTCTGAGTTCGAGAACTCCTGCAACAACACCATGTCCAGTGCTATATCGGCAACCACCGAAGAGAGAACTCATGCCAAGGTTTCCAAATCCCATCAAATCAACGCTAAGATACCGGAAGAAGACTACGAAGGCATGTACAACAAAAAGATCAACAGCCTGCGCAACGACTATAGTTTGACGAAGTATCTCAATCGACGGAAAAGTCAGCGGGAGGAGGTTTCTAAAGCGGGTCAGGACTCCCCAAAGGACGTTGCCTCCGAGCCGGATTTCGGTGGCAGCAATAAGAACCTCAAGGAGGTGGATGTGGCCCAGTTCGATGCGCTGTCTATAAGTTCACGCTCCAATCGGAGTAGCAGTCACCTCTCTGAGCGCACAAAGGAGATGTACAGGAACGCCGGAGTTCCGGTGGGCATTGCCTATCCCCAACGAGCGGCTAGTAGTTCCGGAAGTGCCAGCTCCGGCGGAAACGTTCAAACCGTCTATCGCTGCGAAATCGAACAAGCCCAGCTCACGGCTGGAATGCAGATTGCCATTGGACTAAAGGATCGGGCCAAAAAAGCCAAGGACCTGAAGAACGCGTGGCGAAAGTTTGTGACGATGGCGGCCAACAAGTTTAGTCCCAGCCAAAGTCCAGCGCCTACATATGGTAGCAAGAATGCAGGCGGGTTCCTCGAGGATGATGGCATTGCCTCTATTATCGAAGATGCAGCCCAGTCCGCTGGAATGGGACAACCGGGAAGCCAGACGTATTACGAGCAGCGCTTTGGTCAACTGGACAGCGGATACATGAGCACCGATTCCACGGAGCTGTACAAGCGAAATGTCTACGATAGGTATAATTTTAAGCTCCCGTGTGGGCGCGGACAGATCATTCGGGTGGACACCATCGAGGACAACGAGGAGGAAGGCGGTCCGAACGACAATCGGTTCGAGGACCTCGAACACATGGTCTCCCCGGGTCACAGCCGTCGATCTCCGGAAAACAACGGCGTTGTCGCTTGTGATCTAAGCGATGCGGAATCTGATAAAACTTTGACCCGATCCCATTCCCAAACGAATTCCCAGGAGCGAAACGTGCGGGGCAGCACCACCACAATGTCATCCTACTCCTCGGATGAAAATGGACGCGGACGAAGCACCTGTTGCGGATCGTCGGAAACGGACGAGGAGACCAACGCGGAGGACATGTGGGAGTCGGGGGCAGAGAGCATAGAAACGCACTCCGTGCTCTACAAGATGATTAGGAAGAGTTAGAGTAAGCATAGTCTAATGCATAAATAGTTTCTAGTGTCGTGCAATATTGAAAGAAGACGAAAGACTTAATTCTTAACACTTAAGGAACGCAATAGCAACAATCAGTGCAATAACCTAGAGATTCTTGCCAAACCACAAGGTGCAATTTAAATAGATCTAAGCTAGCGTATAAGCTTTAGTAGTAAGGATATTAAGGAAAGTGAAACCCTGGGAAACTGCATCCAATACGCAAAGTGCAGGTACCAACAGTATATCAGAATAGCAGAAGAAGTCGAACCCAAGCCCTAAGAAATCTAAGTGCAATGAATCATCTTTATATATCGTTAAGTATCTTAACGGATGCGTATTGTGATAAATGTCAGCAGTCGTGGGCCGGAAATGTGCAATCTTAGTGTTAGTGTCAGTGTCAGTGTAAATGTGTTAGATTTAAGTTATCGTACTACTGTTTCACTTACGTAGAGTAATAAATATTTTTTATAAAAGAAATGTATGTGTTATTCAAATGTAGCCTGCTTTTGGGTAGCAATAACCAACCACCAACATAAAACACGTAGATACCTGCCTAAATTCTTAGAAAGCGACAGTGAGAGAAAGCTAGTACAATTAATTGATCTCGAACGAGAAATCGAGGGAGCTAATCAATGAATAGTTTATGGACTTACCAAAACCAACTTGCAAGGTCACCACAAAATATGGGAAAAGACCAGAAGGAATTGTGTCCAAGATTTATGACTGGCTTCCAGCTATCTGTTCCTTGATTACGAGAACTATCATAAGATTACCAAGTAATCGGCAATCCAAACCCAATCTACAGCCCATTGATAAGCATATTCTATAAATCTACACATTGCGCTAATTTCGCGTTCAGTTGGTCAAAAATGTCACGGATTTTGGTCGTGTTTCTGGTGCTCGGAGTGGGCTGCTCCCTGGCAGATCCTATTAAGCGCAACGAAGAAGTAAATCTACCGAAGCTCGATGGACGCATTGTCGGTGGACAGGACACGAACATCACCCACTATCCGCATCAGATCTCGATGAGGTACAGGGGAAATCACCGATGCGGAGGCACCATTTACAGAACAAACCAGATTATCAGTGCTGCCCATTGTGTAAACACCTTGACCGGTCCGGAAAACCTAACCATTGTGGCTGGTTCCTCGAACATCTGGTTCCCCACCGGTCCGCAGCAGGAGTTGGCCGTCCGTGAGTTCATCATTCATCCCAAGTACCGTTCTCTGAACAACGACTACGATGCGGCAATTCTGATCCTGGATGGAGATTTCGAGTTCAACGACGCAGTGCAGCCGATTGAGTTGGCCCAGGAGCGTCCCGAACACGACACACCCGTAACCGTGACGGGCTGGGGAACCACCAGCGAAGGTGGAACCATCTCCGACGTCCTGCAGGAGGTCAGCGTTAATGTGGTGGACAACTCGTACTGCAAGAGCGCCTATTCCATTATGCTGACCAGCCGTATGCTTTGCGCCGGAGTCACCGGAGGTGGAAAGGATGCCTGCCAGGGAGACTCCGGAGGTCCGCTGGTCTACAACAACACACTTCTGGGCATTGTCTCCTGGGGAACGGGCTGTGCTCGTGAGAAATACCCCGGAGTCTATTGCTCCGTTCCCCAGGTTCGCGATTGGCTGTTGGAGACTATTGCGGCTAACGAGAATGTGGGCAAAATCGAGTTTCTGTAATCTTAAGTCAAATTACCATTGAAACATCTTGTAACTAGCCTCGTCTAACTCGAAACTTTTCATTTCTCCGAGTTACATAAGAAATGACCCATACAGGCGATAACGTAGTATGTTGTTGGTTTGATTACGGTTTTATTATTAAATTAGGTAGCTTTATCCGGGCGGTAACCACTTGAAGATAGCGTATCGATAGCCGTGAAAATGCCTATGTTTATTGCGCTCCAGCGGCTGCAATAGTTTCCTCGATCCAGTCCACAAAGCTGGCCACGTAACAATAGACGGTGGGGTAGTTGGGTCGGGCACATCCACGGCCCCAGGACACTAGACCTACCAGCTGACCATCGATGACCAGGGGGCCACCGGTGTCCCCTTGGCAGGCGTCACTGCCTCCTTGGGTTACGAATCCCGCACAGATCATCCGCTCGGTGACCTCACCAGCGCCGTAGATTTGAGTGCACTGCTCTGAGCTCACCACTGGCACTTCGGTCTGCTCCAGCGTGTAACTGGAGGGGCCCCACTCCTCCCGGTAGCCCCATCCGGCTACCGTCGCCAGTCTACCCACTGCCGGACGCTCCGGGCGGATACCAATTGCGCTTATTCCGAAGTGCGTGAGGTTCAGGGGTGTGTCCAGGAGAAGGACGCCTATATCATTGTCCACTGTCACGGGATCGTAATTCGGATGATGGGTCCAATTGGCCACTGGGTAAATGAATCCATCGGTTCCGTTGCGGGTGTTTGCCCCGGCCACAGCCAGAAGCTTAGTTTCCTCGGGCAGGCCATAGAGGCACTGAGCACTGGTGACCAACGCGTGCTCCGAGATGATGGCACCTGCACACTCGTGCTTGTAGCTGGACTCCTCATCCCGGCGATAGCGAAGGGAGACAAGATATGGATGACGGGCTATATCTACCGTAGTGCCATTAATTATCCTGCCCTCCGGTTGACCGGAAATGCAAATAACGGAGGAGAACCCAATAGCCAACAACAGTAGTGGGAAGTACATCGCTCCCTCCATCGATTCGCCCGGGTGTGATGTTTCAATAGAACTGATTACGGATGGCAAACTTCGACTTAGCTGGGTTGCGTTCAATAAACATACTGATTGACTTAATGGTCGGTGCTCGAGATAGCTTCTGATAGCGGTGAGAGCACAGGGTCCGACCAAGATAAAGTCATTCCGATTGACACATTATTGGTGTATATAATACGTTAACCCTTAGGCTTGCAGCTTCACCTATGATAAAGATTACATCTAAACCAAATGTTATAGCTACGAATGTCCTTATAGACTATATCAATGTTGAAGAGCTAAGCTGTAAGCTACAAATCCCCATATTACGATGTCCAAAGTTCATCGGTCCACTCTAAGCCCAATCAACCACCCAAATCTAACAGTATGGCATACTTTTGGGGATTTGGTCATAGATACTTTGAATCGGACTTCTGGCCAGTCACACAACCTTAATCCATCCGCTCATCTAATCGTTGATTAAGCTGATTATATTGGGATCATATTATTGATTGATTGTATCGCGGTTGTAGACACAATGTGCTGCTGTTGCTATTGTCACCGCGTCCACATATTTGGTATAGTAACTGGAGGTATCTGCACCTAGATATGGCAACTACAGCAGCGCACAGTGGATTGAGATGTGTACACTTTGGAAACCAAAATACTACATATAAATACTAATTTGTTTTAGTTCCGAATATCTCGACATTCGACAGACAGGCAGGCTGTTGGACAGACTGACATAGCCACATAGCAACTCGTCTAGTGCTCCTGATCAAACATATATTTTCTTTATGGAGTATATATACCTTTTTACTCAATAACTATTTTAACAATTCACTAAAATCCCCCACCCCAGAAGCACTGCCCGCCAATAGTCCTCTTCTCAAACTGCCCAATTGTGGTAAGTTAGGTTCAGTGAACATACTCGTATATCCTCCTCGTTGGGTGCACTAAAATAGTACTTATATTTCTACAGTTATCCTTCCCCATATGGGCACTCAGATTATGAAGACTACTATTGAAATGAGTTTGCTGGCTGCCAATAATACTTTAAATGCCATCGAAGGGCAGCCTATGATAAAGCCCGCCTACTGAGAAGATGTAAAATATGAATAAAAGAAACTCTGCCGTTTCAAGTGTACTTTTAAAGTGTGCTATTAAATGCAACAAGTAAATAATTGTGCAAATTTTTACTTTTACCGAACCCAACCCAATAAAAGCACTTTATCCGTTGTGTTGTCAGCTTTTTCTAAGATATAAAAGTCCGGCGCCAAAGCCAATGGTGGTCAGTCTTTCAACAAACGTAGGGAATCATCATCGGTGCTAACAGATGCTGATATTTTCGCAGAGGGCATCGAAATTCACTGCTCCACCGTGGGCTTTATGGCTTTGGAGACATTGGTCAGGCAGTGGCTAAGCGTTTAATGGGATTCGAGATTCACCGCGTGTTATATACCATACGGAATCGCGTTCGCCAGGATATCGAGGGGCAACTTAATGGCAAGAAGGTGGATTTCGATACGCTCCTGGCGGAAAGTGATTTCCTCATCATTGCATCCCCATTGACCAAGGATACATTGGGATTGCAGTACTGGTCAATATTGGCAGGGGCAGTAAGTATACTTGAAAAAGAAACAACTAAAAAGCTGTATACCTCTTTTGCTAGAAATTGTCAACCAGGATTTTATTTACGAGGCGCTTAAATCAAGCCGAATTTTCGCAGCTGGATAAGATGTTAGAAAAGTTATTCGCTTGCAATGTCAGCCTTTTCCTTAGCCACAAGTGGTAGATACTGTGGATCCCACTCGTCCCTTTGCAGGGCCTTCAGATACATCCTCCTCTCCTGGAGAACTCGCGGCATCAATTCCGGCTGCTCTGCCTTGTGTTTCTGTGATATTTCCAGGGCTCTCCGCCAGTTGTGCATCCGCAGGGCTAGGTCCACCGCCTGCTCGATTTTCTTGCCATGCAGAAGGATCGTCTCCGCCTCAAGCATCCTGCCCAGCATTAGTGAGTTCTCAGCCATCTGCTCGGCACTTGAGGGAGTCAGGGCCTTCAGGTGTTGTAGGTAGCTCACCTTGTCGATTTGCAGTGCTGCCGAGTAAGCCTCCTCGCTGATCTGCAATTGGTGCTTCCTGGTGGCCACCGCCGCCAGAGTGGCCCACAAGCTGGAGTGCTGGCCCATCCGGCAAATCTTCAACGCCTGTTGCCACTGGCCTTCGAGTAGAGCGCGATGCAGGATCTCGCAGTACATGTTAACATTCACGGGGAGTAGGGCGCCGGCGGAACGGAATGTGAGCACGCAATCTTCGAAGCTTTCGATGGTGATGTGTTTGCCAAACTCCCTAAGGGAAAGAGATTTTTAAGCAATATATATAAATACTATGATACATAAAGTAATTTCGTTTTATATTAAAAACCAGAGAGAATGCTAGTCGAGTTTCCCGACAATCAGATACCCGTTACTCAGCTAGTGGAAGTGCGAGCGAGAAATTTCAACATTTTATGGAATCGGTAGGAATTGGGAAAATATAACAAAGTGAACAAAAGTTTTAATTAGTTTTTAAAGTGTGGGCGTGACAGTTTATTTGTTGTTTGTGGACTTTACAGTGGGCGTGGAAAAAAGATTTTTGGCAAATCGGTAGAAATTTACAAATAAAACAAAGAACAAATATCAAAACATTTTCCAAAAGTTTTGGGCTTTTTGTGTGTGTTAGAATGGGCGTGGTAACATAAGTTTTTAATCTGCCTGATCTCAACTTTTTAGCTGAGATCCCGACATTCAAGTGGACGGACAGACAAAAAGAAGTGGACAAATCGAATGGGAGCATCATTCTGAAGCAAGTCGAATTAGTAAATATGTGTTCTGATGATAACATCTGTGGGTTCCTTACGTAGTATCCAATGTTACAGTCGTTAGGGCAATGATCGTGGGATCGGAGGCTCCTTCCCCGGGACAATACCAGATGCTGTAGCAGGAGTCGTGTACTCCTACCATAATATTTGTTTCGCTGGCCCACATAATCGCAGTGAGTTGGGTGCCGATCTTGTAAATCTCATCCGTGCGTTCGCCATTCAGATTGCGGGACTCACTCACAAACAGTTCCCTATTCGAGTCGATAAACGCTACAAACTGATCTTCCAAAGTTCCTGCTCGACAAGCTGCAATCTGGACCAGTTGCTGCTTGGCCCTCAGGGAATGGGGATCGTACTGCCGCGAGGCACCCGGAACCAGATCAAATAGGTGGAGTATTGTCGGGTCAGAGTTATCCCTTATGGCCAGGACATCAAGACCCAAAGATAGCGAGCGCCAGGTAAGCAGGGGAATCTGCGCCTGGGAGCCGGGATAACGCGGATTCAAGTGCAAGCGACCCGTGTAGGTGTACACCCAAATCGATAGGGCGTCCAAGATCATAAAGTACCTAAACAATAGAACATTATTATATTAATGAAAAGTAAGCATTTCCATAAAAATCTCTATTTACTTTTTGCCTACTTCAATAACCCTCGTGTCGTTCCTGCCATCAATAATGATCGGCGTATTGATATACTTCTCATTATAGATGTGCACTTGATTAGTGGTGGCCACCACCAGATGGCCATAGCCAAGTCCAAAACTAACCACTCGCTGCGGAAAATCAAGGATATCCTGAGTGCCAGCCGCAAGGTCCTTCAAGGTAATCGACTTGCGACTTTTGCTGGTGGCTTTCAAGTTTCCGGACACTTGCTCCTGTTCGATGGCATATGCCACAATCAATTGACCCGTCGAGGTGCCACAGGATGCTTGGGTGCCATCGGCTGACCAGCAGAGGTTGAATAGGGAGCCTACACATGGACTGGAAAAGCGAGCGGTGTTATAGGACCACTGTAATACAATATCAGTGTGAGTTTTAATGGACTAGACTCTTTCTATATATCTATAAAGCTACCTACCCCATTGCTGTGACACAATTTAAGCAAATTAAATGTGCCCACCAGAAGGTAATCTTTCTCTGGATTAAAGGCCACGCTCGTGATGGCGTATTCCTCGGCGGCACTAGTAAAAAGATTGGCGCCCTGGGCATCCCAAATCTTAAACCGAAAGTCCTCGCCTCCGGACGCTATAACATTGGATTGTGGGGACCAGCTGAGGGAAAGCACCAGGCCATCATGGGCACGCCACTGAAATTAGAAAATAAGTAAAGTTAAGTAAAGATAATAATATTAATAAAAAATATTATTTAAAGTTACCCTAATTAGTTTACTGTTGGCGGCCAGGGGCTTAATGGAAATATGTCCACCCTGGCAAAATACTATGGAGGTGGAGTTGGGGGCCCATCGTGCGCATCGAATAGCCTCTTCATTCTGAACCACGGTGGATCGCAACATCCCTGATCTTGACCAGATCTTAATCACACCATCCTCGCCGGCGGTCAGAAGTCCGGCGCCATCGGGACTCCACCGACCGGAACTTATCGCTGCTCCATGGGCTGAAATGCTCCTCTCCACTCGGGCACTCTTATTTAAGATTACGAATCTTCCATCATTACTGCAGATAAGCAGGGTGTCGCTACCCTTTCCACCACCACTGCTCCTGCCTGTTAGTAAAAGCCAGTGCAGATCCGTGGGCACAAAGTCATCCGGAAGCTTTGCCACCTCAACCGAATCGCGGCTAACGTCACTCCACTTGGAGATCTGATGGTCATCGCTGGAAAAGTTATTATATTCATTATTTCACATTTTTTCACAAATTAAGTCAATCCACCTCATAAAATAGATCTCTTCATTGCTGCTCCAATCCACGCAACTCAGTGGACAATTGGTAGTGCTTTTGCTGCTTTCCTCTGTCGTTTCAGAATTTTTTATCGAGCTTTTTTTGCAGATTCGCGTTTTTAACTTCATTTTTGATATATTTTTAACTACAAATTTTCTTTGTTTTGGCTAAACAGTTCAGTTGTCCGGGAGATTTCAGTCCATTCTCGCATTTTTGTTACCATGGAAATCAGGTTGTGACATTGACTAAGGGTTTTGATATCGGGTGGAATATTTCCCTTACGTGATTCAAATTTTCCTAATTTCCATGTAAAATACATTTATTTTCATATTGTACTGTAATTTCTTCATTTAAATATTATTAAGAACTTAATTTCGTTGCTAAGACCTTTAACACTATTGCTTTTTTGCTGTAACTAAGTTTTACAGCCAGGCAATTACCGATTTCCGCTTTTGTAACCGACTGTTCACACATGAACACGAATATATTTAAAGACTTACAATTTTGGGCTCCGTTCATATCTTATGTAAATGAATCGAGAGCGATAATTTATATTTAGGATTTTGGTATCTAAGGCGACATGGGTGCAGTGCTCAAAAACATGTAATCTAAGTGCACGCTACATGAGTCAGTCACTTGAGATCGTTCCCCGCCTCCTAAAATAGTCCCTTAGTGGGAGACCACAGATAAGGTCCTCGCCGCTCAAGATAGGCAGATGTGCCCGAGCGTGGGACCTCGATAAGGCGGGGACTATTTACTTAGGCCTCTGCGTAGGCCATTTACTTTAAGATCCGATTCTCATGTCACCTACTTAAACCGAAGGTATCTCCAAATAAAACCAGTTTCTTACAAAAACTCAACGAGTAAAGTCTTCTTATTTGGGATTTTACATTTGGTCAATCGAGCCTTTAATCGACTCTGCAGTTTCCCCCTACCAAAGGTAAGGAACTCAGAGAAAGGCCAGCTCCTTTAAGCATCTTACAGCTAAAGGTAGCAAAAATAAATGACTCTTGTTTCCCCCTACCAAAGGTAAGGAACAGAGTATAAATATAAAAAGCAAAAAGATACAAAAGAATCTTTTATGTTTTAAAACAAGCACCTTATAGTCTATAGCTAAAGGTTGCTTTGTGTACCATTATAAATTGTGGTAAGGCGTGCTTGAGGCCATACATCAGCAATTGTGAAATTAAAAAGTGCATAACAAAAGTGCCTTATAAATGCTCTAATAGCATTAAATCAGCTCATAAAGAGAGTGCAGTGTATATGCCATAAGAGCATAAATTAAATAAAAAGTGCCTGAAAACAGTGCCTTATAAATGCTCTAATAGCATTAAATCAGCTCATAAATAGAGTGCAGTGTATATGCCAAAAGAGCATAAATGCCGAAATAAATGGCTAAAAAACAAAAAATCTGACTGGACTACAAAAATAATAAAACGTGCCAAACAAAAAAAAAAAATCATCTTTAAACATCGACGGAGCTTTAAAGAAGAGAAGGAAGTCAAATTCAAAGGAGCCTCTACCAGCAGCAGAAGCAGCAACAACAGCAGCAGCAGAAGCA
This sequence comes from Drosophila yakuba, assembly GCF_016746365.2. Lineage (NCBI taxonomy): Eukaryota > Metazoa > Arthropoda > Insecta > Diptera > Drosophilidae > Drosophila > Drosophila yakuba. Next base: position 4,479,436 of record NC_052528.2, on the reverse strand, counting down.
GAAGCAGCAACAGCAGTAGCAACAGCAGCAACAACAGCAGCAACAGCAGCAGCAACAACAACGATCAGCTAAGTCAAAACAAGAATTTTCTGTTTATCCAAACACACATATATATATAAATACATATAAAATACATATACACGTACTATATATATTAAGAAATTACAAAAAATTTTCAAAATGATGTCAGAAAAGACTATTCAATTCCTTAAGAAGCAGTCCGAAATTATTTTGGAAATTAGAAAGTTGGAAGTAAAACCAACATTAACAGATGTAGAAATTCTAAAATTAAATGAGCTTCAAAAATGTTTCATTGCTAATCATAGCAATTTGTTAAAGATCGGCGTTGTCGATCATGAATATTTTAACACGAAACAGTATGATTTAATAATGATGGTGTTAGAAAAAATTAAAAATAAAAATGAAAAAATTAAGGGCGAGTCGGTAGAAAACACTTTCCCTAAATCAAACACTGTCCCTAAATCAAACCCTCCCCCTACATTAAACCTTGAAATGTGTGGTCACCCTGAAAAAGAGGGTATAGCACAAAACAACGCTTTAAAAGTAGAGCAGGCATTCCGAAATAATGTTGGCCAATTTCGAGTATATCTAGAAGATACGTCTAAACTAATAGACAGTAGTCCAGATTTCCTTAAAATAAGGAAAAATAAAATTGAATTTTTATGGCATAAAATAGATAACCTGATTGAACAGGTGAATAGTCATTTTGAGAGTTCGCTATTCGAAGAAGAAATTAGCGAACTTGAATTTGACAAACAAAATATTCTTACAGCCATTAATAGTCGACTCAGTGGCACAATAAATAAAGCTGAAATGTCGACGGTTGTTAAGGCGGAGGAGTTACCAACCCTGCCTAAAATACAGATACCCACTTTCTTTGGTGATTCCAAAGAATGGGATCTTTTTAATGAACTCTTTACAGAGCTCATACATGTGAGAGAGGATCTCAGTCCTTCTCTCAAATTTAATTATCTAAAGTCAGCATTAAAAGGAGAAGCCAGAAATGTGGTTACTCATTTACTGCTCGGCTCTGGAGAAAATTATGAAGCCACTTGGGAGTTTTTGACCAAGCGATATGAGAATAAAAGAAACATATTCTCTGATCATATGAATAGGCTTATGGATATGCCAAATTTAAATTTAGAATCCAATAAGCAAATAAAGACATTTATTGACACGATTAACGAGTCAATTTATATTATAAAATTAAAGGCACAATTACCAGAAGATGTGGATGCAATTTTCGCTCACATAATTCTTCGGAAATTCAATAAAGAATCACTCAATTTATATGAAAGCCATGTTAAAAAGACAAAAGAAATACAGGCACTTTCTGATGTCATGGACTTTTTAGAGCAAAGGCTCAATTCTATATCATCATTCTCACAGGAAGTAAAACCTGTAAAGAAAATGATTAATAATAACAAGAATAAAAATTATAGTGACAATTGTGCATATTGCAAACTACCAGGGCATTATTTAATTCAATGCCATAAATTTAAAATAATGAATCCAGCAGAACGGTCTGACTGGGTAAGAAAAAATGGGATTTGCCTAAGATGTCTGAGGCATCCGTTTGGTAAAAAATGTATAAGCGAGCAGCTTTGTTCGACTTGTCGTAAACCTCACCACACGTTACTTCACTTTGCAGGTCATAATCCAGAAAAAGTGAATACGTGTAGAACAACAGGTCAAGCCTTGTTGGCCACGGCCTTGATTCAAGTAAAGTCGAGGTATGGAGGCTTTGAACAATTAAGAGCATTGATTGATAGTGGCTCTCAAAGCACAATTATTTCAGAAGAGTCTGCACAGATTCTAAAATTGAAAAAATTTCGGTCTCATACTGAAATAAGTGGAGTATCTTCCACAGGAACGTGCATCTCCAAGCACAAAGCGGTTATTTCGATAAGAAATTCTCCGAAAAATTTAGAAATTGAAGCAATTATTCTCCCAAAACTTATGAAGGCACTTCCAGTCAACACGATTAATGTTGATCAGAAAAAATGGAAGAACTTTAAATTAGCCGACCCCGATTTTAATAAACCGGGTCGCATTGATCTAATCATTGGAGCAGACGTATATACTCACATTCTGCAAAATGGAGTTATAAAAATAGACGGTCTCCTTGGGCAAAAAACTGATTTCGGGTGGATAGTTTCTGGATGTAAAAAATCCAAAGGAAAAGAAACCATTGTAGCCACAACAATAGAAATAAAAGAGTTAGATCGCTACTGGGAAGTGGAAGAAGAAGAAAAAGATGATATCGAGTCTGAAATCTGTGAAAATAAATTTATCAAAACGACAAAAAAAGATTCAGATGGGCGATACATTGTGTCAATTCCATTCAAGGAGGATGTCACCTTAGGAGATTCAAAGAAACAAGCGATAGCTCGTTACATGAATCTGGAGAAAAAACTAAAAAGAAATGAAAAACTTAAGGTGGACTACACTAAATTCATGAATGAATACATGGATTTAGGACACATGATTGAAGTGAGTGATGAAGGCAAATATTTTTTACCGCACCAGGCAGTGATTAGAGATTCAAGCCTTACGACCAAATTGAGAGTAGTTTTTGATGCTTCAGCAAAAACTACGAATAACAAAAGTTTGAACGACATAATGTGGGTTGGGCCACGAGTTCAAAAAGATATTTTTGACATTATTATTAAATGGAGAAAATGGGAATTTGTGGTTTCGGCAGACATTGAAAAGATGTACCGACAAATTAAAATAGATAATAATGATCAAAAATATCAATATATTTTATGGAGAAATTCTCCAAAAGAAAAAATTAAAACATATAAATTAACCACAGTCACTTACGGAACTGCATCTGCACCATATTTGGCTACCAGGGTTCTGGTAGATATTGCAGATAAATGTAAAAACCAAGTTATTAGTGCAATAATTAGGAATGATTTCTATATGGATGACCTAATGACTGGAGCTGATTCGGTAGAAGAAGCTAATAAATTAATAACATTAATTTCCCATGAATTGCAGAAAGTTGGATTCAACTTAAGGAAATGGATTTCCAACAATTCCAAAATATTAACCACTGTGGAGGACACAGGGGACAATAAGGTTCTCAATATTATCGAAAATGAATGTATTAAAACTTTAGGACTAAAATGGGAACCTCAAAATGATTTATTTAAATTCAGCGTAAATTGTAATGATGAATCAAAAAATATAAATAAGCGCGTTGTGTTATCAACGCTAGCAAAAATATTTGATCCGTTAGGATGGTTGGCACCAGTCACGGTTTCAGGAAAACTTTTTATTCAAAAACTTTGGATAAATAAAAGTGAATGGGATCAGGAATTATCCATAGAAGATAAAAATTATTGGGAAAAATATAAAGAAAATTTATTATTGTTAGAGAATATTCGAATCCCAAGGTGGATTAATTCAAACAGTTATTCAGTCATTCAGATTCACGGATTTGCGGACGCCTCCGAAAAAGCATATGCTGCAGTAGTCTATGCTAAAGTAGGACCTCATGTTAATATAATAGCTAGCAAAAGTAGAGTCAACCCTATAAAAAATAGGAAGACAATTCCCAAACTCGAGCTGTGTGCAGCTCACCTGCTTAGTGAATTAATCCAAAGACTAAAAGGATCAATTGACAATATAATGGAGATCTATGCTTGGAGTGATTCCACGATTACCTTAGCATGGATTAACAGTGGTCAAAGTAAGATCAAATTTATAAAAAGAAGAACGGATGACATTCGGAAATTAAAAAATACTGAATGGAATCATGTTAAGTCAGAGGATAATCCAGCAGATTTAGCATCCAGGGGAGTGGATTCTAACCAGTTGATCAACTGTGATTTTTGGTGGAAAGGTCCGAAATGGCTAGCAGACCCAAAAGAACTTTGGCCTCGGCAGCAGTCTGTAGAAGAACCTGTCTTAATAAATACGGTATTAAATGACAAAATAGATGATCCTATTTACGAATTAATAGAAAGGTATTCCAGTATAGAAAAACTTATACGTATAATAGCATACATAAATAGATTCGTGCAGATGAAAACAAGAAATAAAGCCTATTCATCAATTATTTCAGTAAAAGAGATAAGAATAGCGGAAACAGTTGTTATTAAGAAACAACAAGAATACCAGTTTAGGCAAGAGATAAAGTGCCTTAAAATCAAAAAGGAAATCAAGACAAATAATAAAATATTGTCATTGAATCCATTTTTGGACAAGGATGGGGTTCTAAGAGTTGGAGGAAGATTGCAAAATTCCAATGCAGAATTTAATGTTAAACATCCAATCATTTTAGAAAAATGCCACCTAACAAGCTTATTAATAAAAAATGCTCATAAGGAAACATTGCATGGAGGGATAAACCTAATGCGAAACTATATCCAAAGAAAGTATTGGATTTTCGGGTTGAAAAATTCGTTGAAAAAGTATTTAAGAGAATGTGTAACGTGTGCAAGGTATAAACAAAATACAGCTCAGCAAATAATGGGTAACTTGCCAAAATATAGAGTGACGATGACATTCCCGTTTCTTAATACTGGAATAGATTACGCAGGTCCTTATTATGTTAAATGTTCAAAAAATCGTGGCCAAAAAACATTTAAAGGATACGTTGCCGTATTCGTTTGCATGGCCACCAAAGCCATACACTTAGAAATGGTAAGCGATCTAACTTCAGACGCATTTTTAGCAGCACTCAGAAGATTTATTGCTAGACGGGGAAAATGTTCCAATATCTATTCAGACAACGGAACAAATTTTGTAGGAGCTGCAAGAAAATTAGATCAAGAGTTATTTAATGCAATACAAGAAAATATAACGATTGCAGCGCAGCTTGAAAAGGACAGGATTGATTGGCATTTTATTCCCCCGGCAGGACCTCACTTCGGAGGTATTTGGGAAGCTGGAGTTAAGTCAATGAAATACCATTTAAAGCGTATAATCGGCGACACTATTTTGACTTACGAAGAAATGTCAACTCTTTTATGTCAAATAGAAGCATGCTTAAATTCAAGGCCATTATACACTATAGTTAGTGAGATGGACCAACAAGAAGTTTTAACACCAGGTCATTTTTTAATTGGAAGACCACCTTTAGAAATAGTCGAACCAATGGAAGATGAAAAAATCGGAAATTTGGATAGGTGGAGACTTATCCAAAAAATGAAGAAAGATTTCTGGGTTAAGTGGAAAAGTGAATATTTGCATACGCTCCAGCAAAGGAATAAATGGAAAAAGGAAATTCCTAATATAGAAGAAGGGCAAATAGTTTTATTAAAGGATGAGAATTGTCATCCTGCAAGATGGCCTTTAGGAAAGGTGGAAAAGGTGCATAAGGGGAATGATGATAAGGTCCGAGTGGCTAAAGTAAAGATGCAGGAAGGATATATCACTAGACCCATTACTAAAATTTGTCCCTTGGAAGGAATAAAGTCTGTTGACAAAAATGAGGCTGACCAAGAGCCAAAAAGGCGAACTAGAGCGACATCGGGAATGTCCAAGATCGGAATCATCATGGCAATGTTGTTGTTTGTGTTAAGTTGTCAAGTTTCTAGCGCATTACCTAAAGATATAGCACCAAGATATTCTATAGACAAAATAAATAAAACCTCAGCAATATATCTAGACCCGCTAGGAGATGTTGAGATTGTGAGTACTTCTTGGAATTTGGTTATCTATTATAAAATGGATCCATATTTTAAAATGTTAACAAAGGGTAATGCGCTTATACAAAGTATGAGGAAAGTTTGCGAAAGACTTCATAGCTTTGAAGAGCAATGTAGTCTAGTCTTAGATAATATGCAAAGTCAGTTATCGGAACTTGAAGAAAACAATAAATTGTTTATGATGCAGTCTAGATCTAGAAGCAAGCGTGCTCCTTTCGAATTTATGGGTTCCTTGTATCATATTTTATTTGGTATAATGGATGAAGATGATAGAGAGCAATTAGAAGAAAATATGAAGAATTTGTTAGATAACCAGAACAACCTTGATAAACTAATTCAAAAACAAACATCTGTGGTTGATTCAACTTCTAATCTATTAAAGAGAACAACAGAAGATGTTAACTCCAATTTTAGAAGTATGCAAATAAGAATTGAGAACATGACAGAAGTTCTTAAAGAAAATTATTATGTTTATAAGGAATCAATAAAATTCTTTATGATTACGAAACAGCTACACTCATTGATTGAAGAAGGCGAAAAAATTCAAGCAGGCATTATAAGCCTGTTGATTGATATTAATCACGGTAGGCTAAATACAAATATTCTCAGGCCAAATCAGCTTAAAAAAGAAATTGCCAAAATTCAGCAGAGTCTTTCGGAGAACCTAGTAATTCCAGGAAAACGGTCAGGTACGGAACTTAAGGAGGTGTATACACTGTTAACAGCCAGGGGTTTATTCATCGACGATAAATTGATCATTAGTGCAAAAGTGCCCCTGTTTAGCAGGCATCCATCCAAATTGTTCAGGCTTATTCCGGTGCCAATTCGAAATGAAGATCGGATAATAATGGTGCATACAACGTCCGAATATTTAATTTATAATTTTGAGATAGATTCCTATCACATAATGACGGAAGCCACATTAAATCAATGTCAGAAATGGCAATTAAATAAGAGAATATGCAAAGGAAGTTGGCCCTGGAATTCAGCGAATGATAATGCATGTGAGATTCAGCCTCTAAAGCCAGATAAAGCGGCGAACTGCATCTATAAAACAGTAGTCGACTCTAAAAGTTACTGGGTAGAGTTAGAAAAGAAAAGTAGTTGGTTGTTTAAGGTTCCTGCGAATTCAAAAGTCCGTCTGCAATGTACTGGCTCTCAAATTGAATTGTTTGATTTGCCTCAGCAAGGGGTTTTAAGCATTGCGCCATATTGTACGGCAAGAACCGACGATAAAATTCTAGTTGCCCACCATAACATTCAGTCCGAAAGTGAAGAATTATTATCAACACCTTATATAGGAGAAGTTAGTGAAGTGCCGAAGATTATTTGGGATCCGCTGAAACCATCAATATTAAATCATACTGAGGAATTTGAACGATTGAATAATGAAATTAAATTTATGAAAGAGAACCATCAAAAATTGAAAGATTTACATTTCCATCATATTTCCGGACATGCTGGATTAATTATTGCTTTAATAATAATGATAGTATTAATAATATATTTCATACGGAAATGTGCTGTGCAACAAAGAATGCAAGCAATAACCTTTGCAGGTCCGTTGCCAGTACTATAATTATCAATAGTAAATAAACAATAAACTTATATAACAAAAAAATATACAGTCCACTATATCGTTGTTTAATAGAAAATGTAATTCTACATAGAAAAAGCAAAATGTTTAAAATAAGTTAATTGAGTACAAATTGTTGAATTAAAAATAATATAAACCATAATTGTAATCCAATAAAATTAAAAGCCAGAAAAACTAGGGTCATTGAAATCTTAGTTGCAAAATAAATGAACATATATCAAATAAATACAGTCCACTACTGTTATATATGCAACTAATATACTAATGTACATCTCAGCTTTGCTGGCCCTTTGGCAGAATGTTCACACATGAACACGAATATATTTAAAGACTTACAATTTTGGGCTCCGTTCATATCTTATGTAAATGAATCGAGAGCGATAATTTATATTTAGGATTTTGGTATCTAAGGCGACATGGGTGCAGTGCTCAAAAACATGTAATCTAAGTGCACGCTACATGAGTCAGTCACTTGAGATCGTTCCCCGCCTCCTAAAATAGTCCCTTAGTGGGAGACCACAGATAAGGTCCTCGCCGCTCAAGATAGGCAGATGTGCCCGAGCGTGGGACCTCGATAAGGCGGGGACTATTTACTTAGGCCTCTGCGTAGGCCATTTACTTTAAGATCCGATTCTCATGTCACCTACTTAAACCGAAGGTATCTCCAAATAAAACCAGTTTCTTACAAAAACTCAACGAGTAAAGTCTTCTTATTTGGGATTTTACACCGACGTTGTCAGAAAAATGGTCTCAGGTAGTGAGTGGCTTGAGTTGTGATTTTTATACCCGTTACTCGTAGAGTGAAAGGGTATACTAGTTTCGTTGGAAAGTATGTACCAAGTAGAAGGAAGCGTTTTCGACCATATAAAGTATATATATTTTCATCAGGATGAATCTGGCCGTATGAACGCCGAGATCTCAGGAACTATAAAAGCTAGAAAGTTGAGAATAACCATACAGATTCTAGAGATTGCCACGCCCACTCTAACGCCCAAATGTTTTGATAATTTGTAATTTTTGTGTAAGTCTTGTAAATTTTTCTCGATTTGCCAAAAATCTGTTTGCCAAGCCCACTCTAACGCCTACAAACCGCCAAAAGCTGTCAGTGTTGAAATTTGCCCTTCGCACTTCCACTAGCTGAGTAACGGGTATCAGATAGTCGGGAAACTCGACTACAGCGTTCTCTCTTGTGTTTACTTTTTTCTTGTCCCACCTATATTTAAAGTTTATTATTTAGCCAAGCAGGCGAAATTGTTTTCGACAATAGTTTGCCATAGTCATTGCCAGTTACTGAACAGCAGATAGGAATGGTTTACGCAAACAAGATTTCGCTGGCGGGATTGCTGAGACGTGACAAGATCGGAGTAAATATTATTTCGATAGATTTATAAGCAATTTATAAGCCTCATTTTCCGTATTTCCCTTGCATTAATTACTACTTATCCTGTTTAATTGCTGCTCCTTAATCGCTTTCAGCATAATGACCAGCATAAGTTTGTAGTACGCCCAACTACTTGAATCGATTTCTCTGGGCAGGCTTCAATTATTTTCTAATTTGTTTGCAGCAAACAAACTAATTCATCAATAAATCGGTAAAATCTGATTAATCATAGATTATACATACGAGCCTCAGAAGGAACCACACGTCATTGTCCAATTTTCTTGGACTTGAACACATACGAGCAAAGTACAATCAATCCACTGGAGTGGACAGCCCTCTTTCTCTAAGAAGTTTTTGTCTTATCACCCCACTATTTTATTGAAGGAGGCGTAGTTTATTGGTTTTACTCGAGCAAAGTGACATATTTCATGTACGTACAATGAACTTTCTCAACTCATTTTTTATGTCCAAGTGCTTTGTATATTTTCCATTTGGGTTTGCCCTATATTTACGTAGATGGAAAGTTTTTCGGGTATACTCGTATTAAATAAACGTTAACCAATATTTATTTATGTGTTGTTTTAAAACATTTTCTAAAGCGGGAACATCACATTTATTTAAGTTAATATACTTTAAAACTATAAACATGCCAAAATCCTGTGTACGCTGTGGCTCCAGTCTTCTTCGGTAATAAAAAGCGTCTAAAAACTTACTTAGTATCCAATAAAAAAGTTGTTCAAAATGAATAATCCAAACGCAAAAGAAGCATTATTGAACCCGACTGCACCTATCCAAAAAAAGAGATAAGAACTAAATCCCACACATTCCAAATACAATTGAAAAAGCATAAAGTACTTGCAACATTAGCTGGTGGCAAAGCCAAACCGTTTCCTGCCAAATATTCCCCATTCCAAAGCATTGTCTTATCAGAGAGTTGCACTTGATTAGACGGGAGACACTGATGGCCAAATCAAAGAGAGTGTGGAGAGAGTTGAAGAAGTCGTGGTAAAACGAGAGTGACAATGACGACTGAGACGGCGACGGTAGCTCCTATTAGGCATCAAATGGTATGGAAAAAAGCAACTACAGCAGCGCACAGTGGATTGAGATGTGTATACTGTGGAAACTAAAAGTTCTACATTTAAATACTAATTTACTATTACCAGAATACACGTTATAAACCCAAGAAAATTCACTTCAACTTTCTTGGGATTTTAGTTCCGAATATCCTGATCAAACATATATTTTCTTTATGGAGTATATAAACCTTTTTAATCAACGAGTGACGACTATAATAATAATAAATACAATAATAAAATGTATCCGCAAGCTTAGCTTTGTAGATTAACTATGTTCCTCGACTGAGTCCGATTTTAGGTCTTGCACCACTGTGCTGCTTCTGAAACTGCAAGTGTTTGCGGGCACCATTAAGAAAATGGAGCTATATCGCAGAACAGTAAACCAGTAAACTCGTAAACCCGACCCAACGTCACTCCACTCGAATCCACTCGGATCCACTCGGATCCACTCAACCCAATCCGAGTACGATTTGCAGAAGCGCCTCCCTGAGACCCCCGAATATTGTTCTGCTCGTTGAACGCGGCACTCTTTCAATCGCCTGCTTTCAATCTTTTGGTTCGACCGCCTTCAACGATCTCTCTCACGGCGATTCGCGTTTGGGGTTGGGTTCGTTTTGTTATTGGTTCAACTGGCGCGAACTATTCAGTGTACGTCGTGCGTACTGTTCAGTGTTCACTGTTCACTGTTCAGTTCTCAGATTCAGTTCGCTTTGGTTTCAGTTCGCAGTAAGTTTGTCAACGGGTCGCATGCGTGTTCGGAAAATCGCGCGAAGCGAATGTTAATTTGGAATATCAAAAGCTAAAGCAAATTCAAATACCCGTAAAAGTGCAGTGCCTGTGCAGTGATTCTTAAATTCCTTAAATTCTCCACCAAGGAACGCGTATAAAAAAGGATTATCATGGCCCACGGTTCCACAGGCTGCCTCTTGCTGGCCCTTTTCTCCCTGCTCTTGTTTTTCAATACAGGTGTGTTAGAAACCACTGAATCCGTCTCAAATGGGAGCTAATTAAGCGTAGTTGGAGTCCTAGGGCACGGAGTTACTTAAGTGCGTGGGCGGGATTTCCCATTTGAATGTGCAACAAAACGCCAAGCTGGAGTTCAATGAACCAAACCTAAAGGGTTCACTTGTGCGGAAAATGGGGAAACTGAGTCAGATTAAAGTGTTTGGCAGCTGATGCAAGCGTGGTAAACTCATGTTAAAGAAATGTAGTATTTGAAGAGGGGCATTAAAAGGTGCAGAAAAAAAATGCATGTCGAGTGACTTAAAAATTAAATATGTTGAGCTTTGATAGCTTTAAAAATAAGTATAGTACAAAATAATTAATAATAAATGGTAGTTCAAATTTTGGAGTGTGCACCGTGATCCTATTATTATTTGAGATCTCAATGTGTGATAACTTAACAACCAATTGGCTAAAATTGCTGACCTAATTGATAAGATTATTTTAATGCAGGACCATCCGTTTTCTCAGTTTTAAAATATTTCGCATTATCAGAGCAATTGCTTGGCCACATGAAATAACTTGAAATACCTGCAGTCCAAGAGAAAAATCTTTAATTTCCATGATTTATTATTATTTATGCACTTGCTTGATATTTTTCCGCACCTCTTTTGTGTTTATTTTTACTTCAAAAGCACGACGTTCGAACGTAATGAGAACAAAAATATTTGTTCAACCTTAAAAATGCGGAGAAAGAAAAATATTAAAAATAGCCATGAAAAATGTCAGAGGAAAATGTTGAGTAATGATTCGATGACTGGAAATGCCATCATTACGCAAAGAGGGGCATAAAACAATTTTTATTAGACGTCTCAACAATTACTCAAATTCACCTCAACCTTCAATGAAAAGCGTGCCACATATCTACTCATGTCATCAACTAAAAGTTTATTTGTGTTTATGTGGCGTGGGCGTGGCAAATGAAAACTTTGAGTGGCATAAACCCAACTGACCACTCGGTCCCACCCCAACGAAAATGACTAATCTGAGATCAACCAGAACGACATGGAAATAATCAAGATTAAAGGGTATGGCCAGAATCAACACATGACTCAGAACATGCAATTATTTCAGCCATTATAAACAGCTCATCCTCTTGCTAGATTCTTGATGATACTTTGTAAGCCCTAACCTTCGGGTAATCTTGAATGTCATTTCTCGATCTCGATTTCGGTCGGCAGATCCTCTTAATTAATAAGCAGCTGCTGTTGCGGTTTCCGTTGCCTCAGAGTAATTAAATCTATTCAGTTGCTTACTAATAGTAGTTTCACTGCAATTTACTTGAACAATCACCGCAGTAATCCCGATTATGCAAGTGAATTTAGGACCCTTAAAAACATAAGACCTTCTACAATTGGAAATTGTGCTAGGAATGCATTCAACTAGAGCAAGTTTAGATCACTTTTCAGTGGGAAACTGTACTACGAAAATAATATTGACGAGTATTGCGTAAACGTGAATAATAAAACTATAAAATTTCTGCCATAGAATGCAACTTATTATACAAACGTAAATAATAAAAGCAAACTTTTTATCCAACAGAATGCAAAAAGTTTTCTGAGTTTGCAACACATGCATGCATATGTACTCACTTATTACTTGTAAGATTCTTTATATTATCCCGTATGTAGAATGATGCAACATGATACAACAATGACATACAGAATGCTCATAAAAGTGGAATAAGTATTTAGGTTGTCTATAATTATACGCATTTTTGAATGTGTAGGGAATACATCTTAGGAAACGTTAAATATTGTTAAATATTGTGTTGTTACAAGGCTTCTCTTGGCACTTAACTGGGCCAGCAAAAAACCGCTACCAAAGCCTATCCCCTTAATTTTCTGAATACCTATCTGGCTTATTACTTAGGCATTCGGCGCGAATGTGCTGCAATTTTGATAAACGCTCGACGAGCAATGCATTCGGCAATTTCGCAGTTGAACAAAGCCATATTGCGTGTCAGTCAAATGCAGAGTAAAACTTTCTATCGAAGCTCCAACTCCAAGGGAACCACTGGCAGTTTTTAGGGTTACAAAGTCGTGCCCACCCCACAATTGAAGTTCCACACACTCGTAAGTTGCGAGTTAAACACGTTGCGATATGAACGACAGTTTGTGGGAGTTTTGGGCGAAAATATGGAAACGGGGCTGGTAATCAACACGTTTTGTTTGGGGGCAGAGTAGTAGGGCTTGCGGACTTATGTGTTACAGATGTTAGGGGGCAGATCCCAAATGTTGCAAGTCCAACTTGCAGTTCTCCTCAAGTTTGGAGCTTAATGGAAAAATTGCATGTGAAGCCCGATGTCGGTGTGGGAAACTTTGTGCCCCATTGTTGAGGACTATTAGTTGGGTGGCTAAATGTGCTCATACTGTACTTCCATATGCATGAATATGGTCGCAAAGGGCAATAAACTTTGCGTAGTTTATAGGCTTGACAAAACGGAAAACAAATCAAGAAGGAACCGTTCATAGAACATCCAAGCAGTGTAAGCTCTTAGAAAATTAAAATATCAGCCAGTAATTAAATTTAGCGATTTCATGCAGCAGTAGAACAATTATTTTAAGTGGTTTCAAAATTATAATTAAGGGTTTGTGAGAGACCGGATTTTTTTCACTTACTTAAACCGCTTTCTGGTGTAGCGATGATTAAAGCGGAATTCCGATGGCCAAAACCAATGGCGAAAACATCTCGTCCAACAAATACTTACGCACTTAGCGGCCACCATTCGGGCCCAAATTTGATTCCGATTCGGATTCAGATTCAGATTCGGATTTAGACTCGTATGTTTCTGACCATTTTTGGGGGCAGTTGCGGCTGCCACATCGGTTGGCATAACGCAACCACGGCAAACTGACAGCCACAATATCAATTTTCAGTTTCCATGGAATTACAGTCATTACCATTAGTAAAGTGCCACCGACTTGGAACGGACGCGCAAATAAACAATTCTGCAAACGATCTGACAATTCAGCTGTCAATTAATTTCAATATATTGTAAATGATTATAATTTTCATCTCGGTTTCGCCGCTTTTCGCGGCAGTTTTTCAGCTCTCAATTGCATTCAATTGCCAATAGCCAACTGCCAATATGAATGCGAATGCGAATCGAACGCAAATTGCAATGTTTATGCTGGTTGTTTATGGCCAAATGCGGTCGCTGGCCGAAAAAAAATGTAAACACGTTTTCGGCCAATGCGTTGGCACACTTCTCCGGCCTTTCCCCGTTCCCCCTTACCCGTTACACGCTCCCACTTGCACTCCCCTCCATCGCCTTCCGACTGAACTAGGCTTTCGTTTAAACGCACCTCAAAGTGTTGGCTAAGTGCATTTAACCCGAACGTTAACGTTTGACGTTTAAATTGGCCAGAGAAACGAGTTTTATGGCCGCCATCAACGCCGCAGTCATCATCATCACTCAAACATTTTCAGAACATTTTCACTAGTACTTGAAAATAGGAGATCAGATTTACTTTCAAAATATTAATAAACATCAATGACTGGTTAAGCCAAGAAGGATTTTCCTTTCTGGTTAAACTCCTACTTCGAAGTTTAGTTCATTAGAAACATAATGAATGTTATAAATATAATGCTATAAATTAAAATATCAAAATAAAATATTTATTCTGCAAATAATAATAATATGACAGGAATTATATCAATTTTTTGCGGTGCATTCAACAATCGTTGGCTCAGTTTAATCAAATAATTACTTACCCACTAGTCGCAGCGCCTAATCGCACATATAAACCAGGCGAAGTCGAACTTTTTGACACTTTTATAAGGCAGTTGCCCCATCGCCTGTCGCATAAATAACTCGGCCAAAAGGCTCCCGACGGAAATTGGTGGCGGCTCGGCAATATTTCAAAGATATCCGCCAACGGCTTCTAACGCAGCAGGAAATACTGCTTGGCGGCTACTCCGTTTGAATATGATGGGATGCGATTCATTAGTGGAACGATTATGGACTGCGATTATGGAGCAAGAGTGAGTTAGTTCTTTTACTGCGATTTCTATAGCAGGTGGTCCCAAGAACACTGAGAATCTCTCTTCTTAAAATGCTAAAATAGTTAAATATTATAAGAGGGACAGAAATAGTTATACTACAAAAAAGTAATTTAGTTGTATTTATTTTGTCTGAGTAGACAATAAACCGAAAATTGTATAAATCTATTTTGACAATTCTGAAGATTAATGAATCGTATCATCGCACTATTGATTAAGGCAAAATGCACGTTCTGACATTTCAGTTTGAGTTTGTGGGCTTGCCTCGTAGGGCAGCGAAGATTATCTGAATTAAACGTAGCCAACCAATTGATATTCATTTCCCATTTCAGCCTCCGCGGTGCTGCGATGCTGGCGCTGTTCGACGGACGTGTCCAATGGCGAGTTCTGCAACGATCCCTTCATGCCGGAGACCATTTCGGAGCAGCAGCGGTACTGGAGCTACGTGAACTGCACCTACTCGGTGGGCGCGAAGTCGGTGAATGCCCGGCCCGTGTGCAAGAAACTGGTGCAGGAAGGTGAGATCGAACCCCCACACCTATTTAGGCACCGGCACATAGAGCACTCGGTGTCGAGGGACCTGAATAAGAGAAGCACGGACATGAATGATTGGGCGCCCGTTGCATTTGCATTGTTGCGACCACTTGTGCGGTCCTCGGAAGGCTACACTTGGAAAGACTGACCAGTTAGACCAACCAGAAATTTTGAAAGAAATAACAGCTGTTCAGAAACCAATAAAAAGCCACTGCAAATTCATACGTAGGAACAGGGGATAGATATGGAGATATGGTATTTTTTGCACTGTACGTTCCTGCAGGAAGGGGTTGGGGATCGCTAGATCGGCGCAACTGTGCGTCCCGGCTGTGGCCGAGAGTCAAACAAGATTGAAATTTATTGCCCTGACAAGGTCCAAACAAGTGCAGGCGACACAGACACAGCAACAATGCCAACGGAACGACTTGACTCTGCAACTGCAGCTGTTGTTGCTGCCCCTGTTGCTGCGCCTTTGGAGGGGCGTGGCAGGTGGTGTCTGGGCGGGGCCACAACAACCACAACAAGTGGCGACGTTTGGCCCGTAGTTGCATGTGCCGCTAATTTGCGGCAAATAGATGTGGAGAAAGAGCCGGCGAACGGGGCGTATGAGTGATATTTCGTTGTGGGCTGTGGCGATCTTAAGTCCGATTTTACTGTGGCCTTTTTATTGCTAGTTTTTTTTTTTGGTATTGTCCGCTAGCGGAGCAAATTGTACATTTGCATATGACAAGAAAAGCAAACTAAAACAAGGCACAACAAAAAACTGGTGAAGCGATCCGTGTCGTTACAATTTGATCTAAATTCACTTTGCATTGTTGGCCACTGAATAAATTTACGTACCAGCAGACGATTCGGGCTTGGATTTTAAATGTGGGTCGGTCAAACAAACAATGAAGCAAAAAATATGTTGACATGGAGTGATGTAATTGCATTTGGAAAATTATACTGCACGCTCTATAAAAATCAGTAATTTATAGTTATAAAAAAAGTATATACTCCTATAAATACAAATGTAAGGGGATATATACGTACGTAGTATTAAACAATTTTTTAAGTAGAAAGGGATATTTACAATGGTTGAAAAAGGGAAACAATATGTGATAGTCAATCAGTTGACTTTTTTTATGGTTTCTAATTGTGATACACTAATTCAAATAGCTTGTTAATTCATTGCAATTTAATACCCATCAAAAGCAGTCACCAGAAACGGCGTCTGAGATTTCTTGAGTCGCATTAAAGCAATTTCTTATGGCCAATTAATGAACACCATTAAATTTTAGCAATCAAGCGTCTACAAATTGGTTCACCGAGTCTTTGCAAGTTTTCAGCCTGGCAGTTGGCAATTAAAATTGCAATTGCAGACTTTCGGCCATCGGTATATCTATATCTCCGACTGAGTTTGGTCCCCAGCAACATGAGCAGCGCTTGTAATGCGCAAAATACATAATATACGGGCCGAGCGGGCTAGGAAAAAATACTCAAAATACATATAAATTAATTAAGTTGTTGCACAGCGTGAAGCGCTCAATTACGACTCCAAGATGAGGGGCAAAATTCGGGGGCTATGGCGGCAGAATGTGTCTGAGAAAAATGCATCTAGGCGATGCAACTGGTTGCTGCCATCTGGGTTTTTATTTGCCGTTAAATTAATTGCTTATGAAGCCTCGCTAGACGAGTGGCCAGCTTTTTGGAAAATGTCAAATTAAAAACGTATTCTACAATGCCAAAGTATAAAGCCAAGCAATTAGCCGCAAGCGGTTGATTCAACTCTGTGTCTGTAGGTATTTTGCAACGTGTTGTAAGTCCGCTTTTGACCATTTCGGGCGGATAACAGCTTATTTCTGGTTTTTTCTCCGGGGAACGACGAACCAAAGGGAGACATACATAAAGTCATTTTCTGATACAAATGTCCTGCCTTACAAGTTAACTATTCCTGGCTGACAAGTTTTGGAGCTGTCCACTTGAACAGCTTTCAAATACCAATTATTTATTTGCCATTAAAGGGTGTTGCTGCTCTAAGATGTTAGAAATAGAGGTTCATTTAAAAGTAAAAGACCCATATAAGATATTCATGCAAAAGGATGCCATCGGAAATATTCGCGTTCTCGTAAATAATGTGGCGCTGTGTGTGCGGCTGATCCACGCAGCATTTTTGATCGGGTTTCTGAGCACTGGGCCTTGTTTGATGCGACGGCCGTGATAAGGCGACAATTGTCAACAATTTTATTAGCCCGACTGTAGTCCACTGCCGACCGTCTGAGGCAATCACAAAAATGGCCAGCTCTGTCCATTTCCAGCATCTTTTAAAGTTCGCCTTTGCCGTATTCCATACGAAATGATTTTACTAGTTTGTCGTTTTGTTCTATTTGCCGCGAACACACAACACGCAATTTGTTGTGAATTTTTGTGCGATGTTTGTTTTTTGTTTTGCCGTCTGATTGCAAATGGTCTCTAGTTTCGTCGAGTTTCAGCCACGATTTGGCCAATCGTGTGTGTTTCGCGGGCAGTATTTGTTAAGGTATATCGAATCTATAGATACCATGAACCCGTTTGCAGGTGAAAAGAGGTCAGCAAGTGCCCCTCAAAGTACTTTCTTGAAGTAATCCCATAGAATATCATGGAACTGTATAAAAACTCTTAGTCCGACAAACAATACCCTAGAATCCAAGCAGCCAACACATTTTCATTTTTTATTTATATTTTTTTTTATTTAGAGTACCCTCTTACAATTTATTTAATCTTATGTGAAGCCTACTACTGCCTTAGACACTGACATTAAAGTCACATCGCGCTTTTTTGGCGTGCTGTAATTTTTTTATATGACAATTAAGAGATTTTATTAATGGCTGAAATATGCAGTACGCGCAAATAAAATGTAATGCGCATGCATGGAGCAGACATTAATTAAAATGGTTAAATTAAAATAATTAAGCGCACTGCTCTTCTTCATTTTCAGTCTACGGCAAGCGGGTGATTTCGCGTTCCTGCTTTTACGAGGACATGGACGATTCGGCGGACAAATGCGCCAATGACCAGACCTCGTCCTACATAAAGACCGTCTACTGCCGCACATGCACCACGGACGGTTGCAACGGAGCCAGTGGCGCCACTCCACTACTCCTGCTCCTAATACTGCCCCTTTGGCTGGCGGTATCCTTCGGGCACTTGCCGCTGAGCAAATGAGCCAAAGGATCTGGCCCGGACTTAACTGCGGGACTTCAGGCTGAAGTTGAACTGGCCGGGAATTTCGGTGCTTAGCCCGGACTTAACTGAATTTTTTCAACAAGTTTTAGTCACTTTGCCCTCACGAATCTGCACAAATCACAGGACACAGGAGAATAGGATGCCCCAGGTGCGGAAGGCCCGTGAATCGCGGTCACCCTTCCGACATCATCCGCGTAAATGTTTCTGAGTCACCGCAGTCACAAAAGATCAAACAGTTACTCGTAGTCAGTACTCTACACCCATCATAAAACACTCGAACACACTTAACTTTGTTGTAATATGTACATCCATGTAATGTCTTAATTATTGTATTTGTAATTAAACGGACAGAGCATTTGGGCTCTGCCTGTACGTATTTAAATAAATCGTAAATAGATGGTATGCTAAAAGTGCATTTATAAATGTTCGGATTTTTATTTGAATTAGAAGAGGATTAGAAGAGAATACGATGTTAATGTAAATAAAAATAAAACGGGGCAATGTAGAAGCAGCAAGGCGAGTGTTTTCAAATTTAAATTTGTGCGTGATTCTAGTATATGCTTTTACTTGTAAGCATGGGGTAATCGGAAAATTTGAATTGATTTGATTTTTTCCAAACCCAGTTGGCCTCAAAACACCAAGCACTCCTACGTCAACATCCGAAATGTGGCAAGGACACAATGAAAAACCCACTTCGACCCGTTCGATGGCCAAGGACATAGCCCACCCTGAGAGGCCTTTGCCGCCGTGGAGTAGGCTTTTGGACCACAATGCGGAAGGTTGTCTGCGGAGGAGAAGTGGGGAAAAGGAGGAGCACTACGAGGTGGAGATCTCCAACCACTTATGGTCACTTTGGGGCACCACACAGCAAGTGAATCCAGAGAAAAACAGTTCTTCGTTGGAGTCCGCATCCGGCAGGACCTCAGCTCCTGGCCAGGCGTTGGCATGCTGTGTGATAGCCTGTTGTGCAGGCAGTTTTCAATCTTTGGATTCCTGGGATTCAAGCGCTCTAGACTCTATCATGTTGAATGGGCGGGGTTACTACAACGAAAGCTTGGCGAACAGGCAACTTTGGGTTCGAACAGGAGAGCTCTGCCTGGAGTGTCTGAATACCACCTGCTTTCTTGATGGCCGCGAGTTTTGGGTGGACATCGAAAAGTTCAGTACCGGCAAATTGTACAGTAGAACCAAGAGTCTGGGATCCGCACTGAGTGTGTTCTTCGGCCAGCACTTGCAAACGGGAATTCTCCAGCTGAGGGATCAGGCTCTGGCCTTTGGGCTTATCCCAGAGTTCGCCTCCGGAGGGGCGTTCTTCCTCTTTCACTGCCAGGCGAGGGGGAAGCCGCTTTTCCAGGACACCAAAAGTGCCCCGTATGTGCTCAGGATGCGAAAGCTACAGCAACTGCTTTACTGCATACTCATAACTTTGGACGAGAAGCGCCACAATGTGCCTTTCAGGATCTACAAGGTGGGATGTGTGCCACGTGCTAATTAACCGGATGTGGGACATAAGAATAGAACCGATCACTGGCCAAACTATAATTCCCTTGTTTATTCATATCTTCCCCTGAAAATGTAAGCGTAATTTAATAGCACAATGCCAAATCCTATGTGTTAGGTGCTGCATTTTATATTTAAAATTATAATGCTCTCATTAAGGCCAGAATATCCATCATTGGAATATAAATGTACAGTGCCGGAAAGGTTAAGTGACATCAGCCCGGTTAGTATATTAGTATTAGTATTAGTATTATTTGAATAGTACGAGTGTAAGTGCACATAGTCAGCGACTTAAGCTCTTGTAACCCACGTTAAGTATACATTTTGTCAGGCACATCAAGAGTAATTGTCTCACATCACTGCGCTTGACATTGCATTTGATTTGAGGAGCGTTCGTTCGCCTTCTCGATGGTGCGGTGCTGCTTGTATCCACAATTATGGTCTGCCAGCGGAAATGAGTTCAGTCTGTCATTCAATTGGCGAAATTCGTTAATTGGCAACCACGCAAATTCGAAATATCCGCAAACTCCTTTTTTGCGAAACGCAATGACGTTTGACCCCGTCAATTGAGCGTTGGATTTGCAGATCTTAACATTTTGATGCCAAGACAAATTGCTACTAAATTCTGGTCTAACAGGCGGCACTTGATAATTTCATTATGCTTTAATTAAAATCGCATAAAACCAGCGGTGTGTATAAATAAAGTTTGTCACATGGCACGAAAAGCGAAGGCTGTCATAAAAAAGAAAAACACTTGCAACATCCAGTGAAATAACGCAAAATAAATTTATAATATGGGTGGCAGCTAGGCTTTTGGCCATTTAAACTTGTCGCACGGCTTTTATTTGTTTTGGAGTTTAGTTTTATTTTTGTGGTTGACTGGCGAAAATGTCGTACAGAGTTTCAAATAAAACTGGCCATTTATCATGGGGCAGCCGCTTTGGAAAACATATTATGAATCGACAATCGAATGTTACGTATACGCCCCGGAGGGCAGCTGTTGCCTGTTGGTCGCTGCGCATGCGCGCTTTCCACCGATCAGGCCTTAACCCCCGGCTATTCTTGGCTCGATCCGCTCCGATCCGATCCGAGCCAATCCGATCCAACCAACTCCATTGGCGAGCTGGCGGGTGCGTGCGCGTTTTTCACGCTCTGTCAACTTTTGGACATGGAACTACTGGGAGGAGGAGCAACTGAGCCGCAGATTAGTGTCAAGATTTGCATACGAAATCGTATATCTGCCAGGTGCGTGTGTCGCCAATTTGGTAGGAGTGTTGCCAAATTTGGCTAATTCCGCCGAGCTGCAGTTGCCAAATGTTGTGACTCTGCATCCTGCACTCATGAATCATTTTTGCTGGGGATTTCAACCATTTATAATAGCTGTTTGCATTCAGATCTAGATATGCCAGCTGCCCAAAGTGCCTGGAAGTGTTTCGAGTGGATTAAATCACTTGTGGAGTGGCGTTAACCGATCGTGGCTAAGCTCATTTAAAAGTCGTTTATACCCTGCTGAAATTTTTCATTCGCTTACATGATGCGTTTCTCAAAATTCTGGAGGAAAAGCTTTTTGTGGCTGACGACGTGTCCCCGCTTAGCGGTGTTGCAAACCCCGCTGCTTTGGGGTGACCATGCCACAAAATAATGTTAAATGAGTTTTCATTATAGCTTTTTGGATGCTTAAATCTAGTTAATTAATTATTATAGGTTTATTATTTAATTATTATAATTAATTATATCGAACTGATCCTTCTAATCGAAAATTAAGAATTTAAAATATTGTCTTGACATATAACAGCAAGTTTTACTTTAAGGGTTGATTGATAAGGATTCCAGTTTACATCAAGTTAATTTTGAAATTGAAATCTACGCATCTTCAGCGTAGATGCAAGGCGTGAAGAACTATTTTGTTTATATGTTTTGCTTGGCTATTAACTTCGAAAACTAATGTACAATGCGAGTATTTTCTATCCTACTTTCAATTTTATAAATATTTGATAAATAACATATGTAATTATACATAAAAGTTATAATAATCTAATTACATTACATCCGGATACTTGTAAACAAACACACCCACTCACTTAACACTGTTTACTTGACTTGTTTTTCCAGCAAACAATGACAGCCTGCCAAATGAAACGTCATCAATTTAACTGCACTGTTTGCGCCCTCAAGGAAATCGGAAAAAGGGCAAACGCTGGCCAAATGCGTGAGTCTGGCTGGCTGTCTGGTGGGAATCCCTTGGACACCAAGGAAAAAAGGGATATGGCGACTGGGGAAGCCCCCCCAGAAGCGAGGCAACAACAACATGGGCCAAAAACTGCCATGCGGCAGCGACGCGACCGCGCTGCCAGCAACATTCAGCGGCGAGACTCTGGCACTCTGGCGAAGAAGCCTCGGCAACATCCACAGTCGTTCCTCGGCCGAGCAACCGTCTGCATCGCGCGCACTCTCGAAGCGATTTGGAGCCGCACCAACCCTCGGAGGACCAGCAGGAAGTGTTCACCACCAAGCAGAGGCGCCGCCAAGTCGCGTTCCGCATCCCCAAAGGATTCGCATAGACATTCCAAGGAAGCAGCAGCCATGTCAGCGGTGCCGATGAAAGCCTTTCTGGCTGGCGTTTTCTTGCTGGCCAATGCCTGGCACATCACAGGTGAGATGTGTTCAACGTCCACAGTGTCGATCAGCAAACTGGAACTGGAAAGCTCTTAGGTCTCCTTGTAAACATAAAACCCCCAAGAGGTGGTCCAATTTTCCAGCAGTGTTCGGGTGCAAAGAGAAAATTCTGAGAGTTCAGTGGTTTTCAAAGTAAACACCCTACCTACTTAATTACAAAATGTACTCAAAATTAAGCATCATTTCGGACAGCAATTTTCTTCTGTGCACCTGTAATTCCATCTGGCCCACAAGGTCGCCGATCCGCATAAAGTTTGAGGTGTGATGGTTTTTATACCCAGAGCCCATGAATGAAATTTGTTTCAATTTTCCCGAAATTTGTTTATGTACTTTTCCCGCCGTCCATTTAACGATTTTCCCTTGCGGTATTTATACAAATTCCCAAAATTTGGCTTACAACTAAAAAAGTTTCAGGTGAAATCCATAAAATATACTTGGCTATTTATGTTTCTCTCGATTCGAACGCGGATTTATGAACGACACTTAAAATGATGGGTTCGTTTTTATCTGTCGTAAACAAATTAATAAAGGATGGGTGGAATAGAATGAAACATTAATGGGAGGTATGTGGGCTCAAATATAGAAGCGCTTATTTGTATATTTTGCATTGAACGTGTAGAACGTGTAGAAAGAGAAAGATAGAAACACGTGTAGAAAGACATTTGAAAATTATGAGCAATATTATTTTTTGCGAGGCGTAAGGCGTAAGGTTTAAAATGAAGAGATGTAGTGTTTTGGTTTTTAGTGTAGGAACTAGGAGTATTAAATTGTTTATTTTATTTTTATTTTTGTTTTTAATAAAACAAATGTACTGCATAAATTGCATAGTCATCCTGATTTTAAAGTAAAGTTATTTCATAATATACTTCACGCTCCCTCATTATGTATAGATCAAGTTCGTGGGTCATTGCTTCCTTGATGAACATCGTTCCATATATACACGTGCATATTCGCAGTTCGAGAATTTTCACGCTTCCGAATGATTGGCAACCTGCATGCCCTATAAATACAAATATTCGCTCGACTGCCAGACATTTCGATATTTATTTTCACAATCATTTCAGAACGGCTCACATGATTAGCCAAACAGAATCTAAACGACGATATGGAAATGCAGTTTCCATATTTCCATGGCCCGTTGAATGCCTTTGAATCGCTCCTGACTTTGATGAGGCTAATTAAGGAACGAGGATTGTGATTGGGTCATTAGGCGGTGAATCGAAGCAGCAGCTCCGGCCCCCTGTTGCTCTCAGTTCGCCTTTCCCGGTGTCCTGCAATTATCTAATTGCTCTGTTTTTGCTACGGTTTCAATCTGGGTTTACGAGATTCGGGGAGTGCGCATGTCAGAGTGGCGCCAGGATGTCGCCTGCTCCAGTTTCCCGCTGTCTTTGACATCTGGCATCCCACATCCCACATCCCCCGGAAAATCTCTAGCCCCACTTGGCAGGAAACTATGTCAGAGTCTGGCCGTCTCCGTGGGGGTTAGTTCTGCGTTTCCCGACTTCAACTGCGTAATTTGCGCAAACTGATAGTGCAGGCAGATAAAAGTTGCGGGCTACCCTCGTTCAGGAAGCGGAGATTATCCTGACACACATCCGATCCGTATCGTATTATATTGGTGATTCCTGCGCTACATTTTAGGGGGTTGCTCTTGCTTATGCAAAAGTGGAGTGTTTCGAAGGAACGCAGACAGGGGCGTGGAGTGCAACTTCCTTCAAAACAAGTCTCAGCTTTCAATTACCCGAGGACTGCTTTAAAAGAAGCCACACCAAGTCGAGCCATGTGCGTGACCTCAGCGAATGCTTTTAGAGTGTTAAGCGGGGGCGATAAAAAAACCTTGAACGGCGACCTTGGATGCCACTGGAAAAAAGTGTTGCGAATTTCAAAAGGATATTTATTGGGCCATGTCTTTTTCACCATATCCGGGGTATATGGACTAATATTACTAATATTTTTAAATTACTTAATTACCACACCTAAGTGGAGAATTGAAAAACTTCATTTTTTCTGTGTGTAGCTGTGGGAAACAACCTTGTACTCACACTATACAACTTTTAGCTGTGCCAGTTAGCAGAAATTGCCCTAAAAACCCCCAAACAAAATAGCCGAAAGATTGCAAACGGTGTGGCACTGGATTTTGCATATGACCAGTCGATATAAGGCTACCAGGCTCTTCAACCAACTGGCATCCCAAGGTCACTGCAACTGAAGCCTGCGGAGCGTATACGTAATATCCCCACCTCTAGCGTAATACTGTAATTTAGCTGGGAAGGAAGATTATAAATATGTTATAGTCAATATTTGACAGTCACCACTCCTTCAAGGCACCCTTTCCAAGACGGTTTGCCCTCAAGGTGCGCTAGTTGAGCAACTGGACTCGTGGCATGTTTGCCTTTTCTTGTGGTAAACAGGCATGTCCTGGCAATTTCGCAGGGCAGGACATGCAAAACTATTTCAAGGACACGACCGACGATCTTGATTTACTGTCGCGCCAAATCACGCAACCATATCAACACAATTAGAGGAGTTTCCCTCGCCGTTTCACACATCAACTGAGCTCTTGCACTAATTAAATCATTTGTCCAATTCTAAAAATAGTTGAGACTCATACGAACAGCTTGTTATATGAATTCATATGTTTAAGGTGTGAAAACTTAGCTGAATGTGCGAAATTAGTGCGGTGAACGGAAGAATAACAAATTATTATGAAAACAAAAATAAACAAAATTTTGAACTAGTAATATCTCTACAAAAGGGAAAAATATCAAAAAAGCTTCCAGGCTGCAATAGCTCAACACATTTAAGCAAACGTGTTGTGTGTCCTACATTATTAATCAACACCCTAACAGAATTAAGTACGGTGTAAAGATAGAAAATGGTCAACTTGGTACAGTAAACGAAGAAACAGGTACATACATAAGTATATTCCCGAAATGAAGTGATGGTACCAATATTTTGTCATGGTGCAAATCTATCGCGTACCTCTACTGATATCACTAATGTTACAAATAATTAAATATTTATTTATATATATACATTATACATAATTAAGCTCTCTTTTTAGGGCCCGTTGTTAGGCATTTGATTGTATACATTTCTTGCCAAAAAACAACTATGAATTCAGTTTTAGTAATAACGTCTACAGTTATTAAAAAACAATAACACCATAATACTAAGAATATAAGGTGCTTTTAGTTTCAATTCATTAATTGGCAAGATATTCTTCATTCACTGCTTCACGAATTCCGAATCACCCCGCCCTTCAGCAGCCAGAATTCGGTTACGTATACGTAATAAAACTCAACTGAGGCGCCACATCGACTGGCCACGCATTCTCAATTTTCGCAGTAGGCGACTCGAAGGGGGCGGCACATGAAGATGATGATGTCAACCTCTGACTGAAGCACACCAAGCTATGTCACCCTCTTTTGAATTTAGTTCCCAAACAAATATCCTTTTTGGTCGCATTTAGCGATCCGAAAATATGACACCTTGAAAGAGGTCAACTGAAGCTTGTCACCCTGATGGAGTTACTTCTATTACTACTATTGCTATTATTATTACTACTACTTTACAGCTGTAAATGAGCAGCACCAGAAGCATCATCTGCAGTGCTGGCACTGCAGCTCGGACACCATTGGGGCGGAGGACTTCTGCGACGTGACCTTCCAGGAGGACAACATTCCCACTGACCTAATCAAGGAGCGGAACATCAATCTGCTGAGGAGCTGCAACAGCACCATTAACTCCGATCACGAACGGGCCGTTTGCCGCAAGACCGTGGAGGAAAGTGAGTAATGGGATAGACGCACTTCCACATATACATCGAAATCAATTTGAGGCAACTCTTATGCAAATTCCAGATAATGGAAAGCTGGTCACCAAGCGGTTCTGCTACTACACCAACAAATCAGATCCCGTGGAGCTGTGCAACATCACCAGTCCGGAGAAGAATGTGCGCCGGATATTCTGCGAGGACTGCCTCACCGATCGCTGCAACGGAGCCTTTGCGGGAGCATCTATTTTGGAGATGCTGTTGCTTCTGCCCATTGTGGCCCTGATTCAACAGTTGGTCATCTAAGCAAAAGATCCCCAGTGGCTTTTCTTTTCAGTTGGAACGTGATATTTTGCCTGGCCTCACGGCCCGAGCTGTTGCTGATTTACGTTTAAGTTTACGTTTACGTTTACGTTTAGCTCGAATTAACTTAGTTTCGGGGACACTAGCCCCACCACTCATTAGCTTACATTCAGATGGAAGGTCAAGGATCGTTTATAGGTTTATAGTTTGCCTGGCCGAGTGCCGATGTTTGCCAAGCTCAAAGCTCAAATTCCAAGAGAAATCCAATTCAAAACTTTTACCAAACAACACAATACCATAACGAAAGCAACTATAAGTAAATGAAAAAATATTCAGTAGCGATTAAACCCCCGAGCACAGTAAATACTCACTTATTAGACAATGTACAACATGATATTTTAATGTAAAGAACACAAGCATTCACCTATGTAATTATCTCAGAAGCTAGACAAAGAAAAACACGCACTTAAAATCAAGGTATTAAAGCACTCGAATATACAAAACCGAAAACACTACATAAAGCTCGCGCACTCGGAGTGTCATTTGTGGGTTGGACTTAAAGGAATTTAAGTAGGTCTATAACTGCGTCAACAAGTCGTTGTTTCGTGCTTTGATTCAGCCCAGGATAGAATTCCTCAATTTGGATGCTTTGCCAGAGCTTAGCCATGTATTCGCTGAACTCCTGGCTATTTTTTTCACCACTTTTATATCGTTTGTAAAGAATCAACTCGGCTTCCACCATTGAAGAATAGGACTCCCGATTGCCGATATACAGCTGGTAGAGAAGCGCGGCCAGCCTGGTGGATCTCTCCAGGGTGTAAGCCCGACGAATCACTACTCCTAGGATCCTAGTCAGTTGGTCTGTCCTAAACAAACAATGGAGTTTCCGGGAATGGTGTCCTATCGCCAACTGCCACTTGCCCAGCTCATGGTCCTCCGATTGCAAAGCTTGCTGGAACAGATCGGAGCTGTTTAGAGTCTCCAGATGCTCACGGATCTGTTCGCGAATGAGATAACTCTGCAGGTGATGACGAACTGTCACGTTACTCTCCTTACGGCACACCACATGCTGCAGCGTCTCCTGCAAATCCTCGATTTTGGCCACATCCCTGGGGTAGTCGGCTTTCAGTTTTCCCCACGTGGCTCCCACCAGAAGGAGCTGCTCGGATACGGTGCCATTGAAGTCCTCGATCAGAAGAAGCATCCGTTTGTTGTCATAGCTGGTCACCTGCGTGCCCAAAGTACCATACGAAGGCGTAAACAGCAAGGGGAGTACTAAAAGTAACGTAGCAAGCATCTCGGAACTGGAAATGCAACTGAACCAAGAGCAACTGGGTTATCTTTAGGCCCGGCTTATCAGCTTGGTTCTATCGCAAAGATGAACACATACTCTTTCAAGGCAATTGTGGCTTCTAAGAGAATGCTGAAATAATATTTAGAGTTCTGAAGCGGTGATGCTGATTATACTAAGTTCTCTTTTACTGCTTGCTATATCACATATTCTTTTCCATTGATTATATTAAAAATCATCGAAGACCCCTCCAAAACTTTCATCGTGTAATCTAACACCAACAAGTGGGCCTTCCAAAGTAAAAACAAGAGAGAACGCTATAGTCGAGTTCCCCGACTATCTGATACCCGTTACTCAGTTAGTGGAAGGGAGAAGGAGAGTCTTAAACACAGTTTTTGGCGGTTTGTGGGCGTTAGAGTGGGCGTGGCAAAAAGTTTTTTGGCAAATCGATAGAAATTTACAAGACCAATACAAAAATGAAAAAATTTCAAAACATTTTTCAAAAGTGTGGGTGTAGCAGCTTTGGGCGGTTTGTGGGCGTTAGAGTGGGCGTGGCAAAAAGTTTTTTGGCAAATCGATAGAAATTTACAAGACCAATATAAAAATGAAAAAATATCAAAACATTTTTCAAAAGTGTGGGCGTGGCAGTTTTGGGCGGTTTGTGGGCGTTAGAGTGGGCGTGGCAACATGAATCGACAAACTTGCGCTGCGTCTATGTCTCTGGAGTCTGTATGCTTAATCTCAACTTTGTAGCTTTTGTAGTTCCTGAGATCACAGCGTTCATACGGACGGACAGACAGACGGACAGACGGACAGACGGACAGACGGACATGGTCATATCGACTCGGCTATTGGTCCTGATCAAGAATATATATACTTTATATGGTCGGAAACCCTTCCTTCTGCCTGTTACATACTTTTCAACGAATCTAGTATACCCTTTTACTCTACGAGTAACGGGTATAAAAAAGGACAGAAAAAATGAGAGAAATGGAGAATTCCGAATTCCCGTCACTATTTCACTAATCCGAAATACATAAAATTTAAATCCAATTAGTCGACCTTAATACGAGGCAATGGAACCCTCGCTGATATCCTGCCGTTGTCCTTGTCCTACTGCCCCAACACAGCCTTCCGTTCACCCATTTTAAGCCCCGTGTCTACCCAGACGGCCCCATCTAATTACATTTATGCTAATTTGCCGTCGTTGTTGATTAGTGACACCCCATCTCATCTGCGCCTCATTAGGTTTCGATCGTGCTCAATGAGATAAGGGGGCCAAAGGAATGTTTGTCAGCCTTGCCCACGTAAAATCGCTCTACATTTGTTGACATACTTTTGGGCGGAAGCTGAAAAAGCTGGCTTGAGTTAGCTGTCTTCAAGAAGCACTTAGTTTTCTGGGGGATAATCATTTGTCACTCTGTACAGATTCCACAAATAAACACGAATATTTTGTCACCTGGAGTGTTGTATCGATACAAGCTTTAGGAATCGAATGTTAATGAATCTACTTCTGACTCATTATATTCATTCTCAAATATGGAGCATATTTAAAGGTGAGATACATTTAAATAATAAGAAAATGTGAAAGCTTGAGGAACATTTAATAAAGGAATAACATATAGAACAAACAGACTAACGTCAAATCCAAAATAAATAAAAAAATAAAAAATGAATTTTAAATCGAAATCACAATTTAAACCGGTTGCAGAGGCTTGGGAACAATAATAGAAACAAGCACTAAATTTCCACTCAAAACAAAAACAGAGAACGCATTATGAGACGGAAACTTTGAGTCGTTTTCATTAGTTCAGAGGGGATTTTGCTGCTTGAACTGCGCTATTGCTTTTGTTACAACCTCCAACTCCAGACAATTTCAGACGTTCAGCTGACATCGTTGACGGCGGTTGATAATCGTGCCTGACTCTAAAAAAATTCATTTTCGAAAAGCAATTGCCGCACTTGAAGTATTCGTGAAAATGGTGTCCGCTCTGAAATGCAGTTTGGCCGTGGCCGTTATGATCAGTCTGGCTTGTTCGGGTGCGTTGGGTGTGAAAGTGTTGGGCTGTGGAAAATTAGTATTTAATGGAGTTCAAGGAGAGCCCGCGGACGGAAATCTAAAATAATTTTTTTTGGAATTTATTATTATTATTAATAAATGTATATCGGGTATTATAAGTGTATTTGTCCCACACTATGCGAGCCTCGTTTCCCAAAGATTTCTTCGGCATCATTTTGTTTAGTCCTGTTACGCTTAATCCTTTTTTTGGTTAACAAATATTCGCAGAAACATTAGATTTGTATTAGTTAAAAGAATTTTATACCATTTTGAATCTTGTTACACGTACCTGACGCCTTGCCCTGGTACTGACCGAAGTTTCCGTCCGTTTATCGCTCAAAGTTAGGCTCCGATCTCGATTTCAAATCGATTAAAGGCGTTATATATATACACTTTTTAATCCAAAAATGCCTCATTATACCCCATAGCCTACGCCGTCAAGTGCTACCAGTGCGAGTCCCTCACGATGCCAAAGTGTGGCCTGAAGTTCGAGGCCGACGAGACTTTGCTGCTGGACTGTTCCCGGATCGGACCCCCTCGCTATCTGCAGAACTTCTTCCCCCTGCGGAACGCCACTGGCTGCATGAAGAAGACCCTTGAAAGCGGTGAGTTCACAGTGCCTAGGACTATCACAGTACCACAGAGTATAGGAAAATAACAGAATTTTAAGATTTTTTATGTCAGCAATACTGAGACTGAAAGTCCACTGTTCTTCATTATCTAGCTAAAAATAGCGCCATTAAGCGATACAACCCCCTGAGATCATCGCAGAAAATCGGGTTGTGTTAGTCACTGATGTCATGCGTGAATATTTCGCTACCAGCTTTTCAGGCGCTACTTTTTGCCTTTTAACGTGATCACTAGTCACGTTTATTTGCGTCTTATTTTCATGCAATTACATCAAATTGTGGGACTAATTCAAGATCGCGAACAAATAATAAAGGCAGCGACGAGATAGAATGCCATAAGCTGCAAGCTTTTCGACTTACATTTGCATTTCTGAATAGATTTATAGGCAGATCGCTTAACAAACTAACCCGTCAAAAATATTGTGATCGTTTTTCTACGCGTCACAAGCCAAGCCCCGTACGCTCTATATTTAATGATAGGAATCAAATAAAAAGTTTTTAGGAACTATCGCATTTGAGACCACAGAGGAAAGTAGTAAAATAAGCACTGTTTTATCTAGGTGTGAAGCACTCTGTTGGTCTTTGTTTTTTTCATGACAATAAACTACGGTGTTCTTGAATAAATAAGCAATTAACAAGTACCCAAGCTCAAATGTACAATGGGTTCATTCAGCAACCACGGCCAGAGAAAGTTGTTGGCCCAATGGCTCAATCCAAACAATCTGATCCCATTTTAGTGGCCGGACATCCGCAGATCGTGAGGAGCTGCTACTTCGGGGACATCAACGATATCCACGGTGGCTGCCAGTCGGATCCCTCCATGCCTTTCGTAAAACAGCTGGGCTGCGAAGTTTGCACCAAGGACGAGTGCAACGGATCCTCCTCCCTGACCCCCGTTGCCGGAGCCATCCTGCTCTTCTTTGGCGTCGCTCGTCTGTTGGCCTAGAACTTAACTAGCTTATAAATTACCTGTGGGTAGTATTTAACGATCTTGTTCTCTGTAAATTTCTTCAAGATTTATTTTAATAATAAATGCGGGACTAATGGTTGTCATAGCAACATACCAAAATATATCGCATCCTTTTGTTACCGGCCGGATGTTGTTTTGGATCATTTGATACAACTCATAAAAGCCTAGGCGAGCGGCTACTTAAACCAACATATGAATGTGTCTAACATGAAAAAACAAAATGATGTACTCCAGAAAAACCATTTCGCTACAACAGCAATTCATTTAAATTGAATACTGCGCTTGAAAGGAACACATATTCGGTCACGTATTGGACTCATGATTACTATTCCCTTACCATGACAAATCAGCTTAAAAGAAAAAACAAGTGTTGATTGTTTACTTTTTAGCTTCGCTCCCGCCCATGTAAATCATCACTCAGACATGAGTAATTCCTCAATAAGTGTATTTATTTAAAAAAAATAGGAATTCTACTAGTCGCAGTTTGTACGGGGACTCGCCTTAAGTAGAGCACATTGAAACTCAGAAGCCGTTCAATGACTCAGAGCAAAACAGAAACCGGATCAAATGATATGTCTGGAGTTGCAGTGTGAAACACCTGGGATCTAATTAGTGTGCACCCACATGATCAGACAAAATATGTTCAGTTTGTTCGTTATTGGGGGTCACTCAATTTTGCCCCTTGTTAAGCGAGGTGTGGGATTTATGTACGTCTGCCTTCTTAATTACATTTAATTGAGTTCTGTTTCATTTGCAAGTTAAGTTTCAGTAACTCTTCCACCATTCGGATTCGAGTTTACAAAGTGTTAAATGCAGTTCCGCAGAGGTCAAGGAACTCCAATTGAGAGATCCGAGATCACTTCTGCAGATAGAGGGGCTCTGCCAGCTGAATCATCCAAAGGCTCTCCACCCCGCGTGCCACAATTAACTCAAACTCATTTGGCATCATTTCAGAAATTACTTAATTGAAGAAAATAGAAATTTGTGGGAAAGCCATTTAACTGTGTGTATGACCATGTTCGGGAAAGATTAGGAAACCAAATACATTACGCTAAATAAGCTTATAAACCAATTAACTGAAGACTTTTCAGCAAGGGAATAAGCTGACTTTAAGAAATGGGATTTTTAATTATAGAAGCAGACAAACCACTGAAGCTCTGAACAGGTAAACATTTGCACATACATATGTATGAATATAACAAGATAAAAGGGCGTGAGTTTCACGATAAATAAGCCAAATCCCCAAATAGGGGACAGCTCAGAATGTTGTTAATTGCTGAAATTAGCAAAACATTGAAAATCAGCAGAGTATTCAAATGTATTTGAAAATGCGCATTTTGCTGAAAAGGGCAACTGGTTTACTAGAAGTCAACGATTCCAGAGATTTAAGGAACCCCTTTGAAATGGAGAGACCATATGAACTTTTTTTTGGCGATTTCAGGAGCCCCGGAACTGAGTTCATCATAGAGCCAAAATATAACAAACAAAAATAATTTACAAACACTGCTGACATCACCCTAAACAAGTCCGAAAATTCTCATATTTACATATGTATGCATGCGCCCCGTTTGTATGTCAAATGATGAGAAAAAACATTGCGACAGCTTTTATTCAACAAGGGAGAACGGTATGCTCGAGGTCCTCGACTATCAGTTACCCGTTATTCCGCTAAGTAATAATAATATAAAAGAGAATTGTTTTAAGTGCGGGCTTAATTTTAATTTTTTTGAAAGAAACTTACGCTGCTTCGGCGACCGTAGAACTGGCATTGTTGTACCCGTTACTCGTAGAGTAAAGGGTATACTAAAATAGTAAAAGTAAAAGATTTAGCCACCCACTCTAACGACCACAAACCGCCCAAAACTGGCACCCACACACTTTTGAAAACCTTTAAAGGGTATTTTCATTTTATTATTTTTTCCCCCAATTTATACTGATATTCCAGCAAATGTTGAAATTTCTCGTTCGCACTTCGACTAGCTGAGTAAAGGGTATCTAATAGGAGGAAACTCTACTATAGCATTCTCCCTTATTATTCTTAAATTTTTAGATATTAGTTCCCTATAAATGCCCGAACAGACAGACATGACCAGATTAATTCGGCAGGTGATTATGAACAAGATTATGAACGGATCTAGTATACTCTTTTGTTCTACGAGTAATGGGTATAAAAACAGAGAACACAAACACGCAACACAGATTGGCACTCACTCACGTTTACTTTGAGTGGAAGCTCGATTTCGAGTGAGTGGAATACTGAATGAAAAATTTGAAAGTGGACTGGACGCTTTGGACGCCAGAATGAGTCTTGCAAACGCTTGCCAACTGCCGTGCAGTCAAGGTTTGCTTTAAATATTTTTCCAAAAAATAGTTTTAGAGCTTTAAAATGGTGTCGAGTGCAAAATTGATCTTGGCTCTCACCGTCTTGGCCACCGTAGCCTGCACTGGTATGAACATTAAAGGAATTGCCAATTCGAAATAATCTCCATAGTGTGCAACTTCTAGGGTACGCCATTAAGTGCTATCAGTGCGATTCCTTGTCTAAATCCGAGTGTGGAAAGGACATAAAGTCAGATAGTAGTCTCGTTTTGGATTGCACCAAGATGGCTCCTCCTCGATTCCTCCAGAGCTTCTTCCCAGTTCGCAACGCCACCGGTTGCATGAAGCAGACCATCGACAGTAAGTAATCGGGTCGGGATCGCCCATAACTATGATCTCATCGTATCGGTTGCCCACGCGAATCCATCCTCACTTAAGCAATTTAGGTTGATTAATTAACTGGCGCTAATGCTCACAATGAGCATAATTGAGTTTTCACTTGTACTTTAGAACGCAATTCGTTTCTAAAGCAAGAAAATAAAAACAAATTCCCAAAAATCAAAGATATATTAGCCTTTGACACATTATTAACGAATGCAAACAGAAAGAGAGAATCCGAACGATTAGCATCGAAATATATTTAGAACGGTTTAAAATCAGCGACTTTCTATAGCAAATTAATATATGTATATTTTACGTTGACTTTGGAAGGCACCACGCATGATGAATGGGACATGCTCTTAAATGTAAGGAGAGGGTTCAGATAAGGTCGACTGTACTCACTATCAATGGAATATTGCTCTTATAATATATGTAGTTCCCGATTTATTATACTTGCGTTTGTTCGCATTCAATGCCACGGAGATTAGTCGCTGTCCCACAGCAATATGTGCCCTTCATTCAAAATGCACCATGAACAATGGACATTAACACAGCAGTACCTTTTTGCATGATTTGTTCACAATTTGCTTGATTGCCCAACGATTTCCAAGCATAAATACTCCCTAAGGCTTTATGGTTTTGTAAATAATTGGACCCAGTTCCCTACTGGAAACTTGGGATTATTTGTGATCGGCGACTGCAACATTGCCTCAGTCATTTGTTTGCTATTAAATACACCGTCAGCTTTAATTAAACGGCAGACCTTCACCTTCACACTCAGCTCACAAGTTAGTCACATTTATACTAGAATCAATAGGGAATTATATAGGGAGCTGTATATACAATGACAGTATCTATAAATTAATAATGTTTATGTGTAATACTAGTTATTATTTATTTT
Organism: Drosophila yakuba; assembly: GCF_016746365.2. Lineage (NCBI taxonomy): Eukaryota > Metazoa > Arthropoda > Insecta > Diptera > Drosophilidae > Drosophila > Drosophila yakuba. The sequence goes on along the minus strand of NC_052528.2, from coordinate 4,444,146 downwards.
TAATAGGTATAAATTGTAATTTTTAAATTAAACTTTAGTTGTCCGATTGTAAAAAACTTTAAAGACAGACCAAAAAGTAATATTTATTCAAAGGGTGTGTTTGAAGTGCGAATAAACCTTATATCTTGAAAAATCTGTATACGAATAGAATCCAATAGTAGAGAGAGTCTGGAAATGAGGGCCTCGGAATAGTCACCACTATATTTATTATCGAACACATCAGTATGCACAGCACACTTTAATGTCGTAATTTCTGATGGTACATAACTGCCGACAGTCGCAATAATTATTTTGCTGTGTTACACCTATTTGAAATTCTTTTTCACCAATCATTTGCAGTTCCGGGAAACCCCCAGATCGTGAGGTCCTGCTACTTCGGCAACATCGACGACACAAAGGTTGGATGCCAGACGGATCCTAGCCTGACGATTAACAAGTTGCTGAGCTGCGAGGTTTGCACCAAGGACGAGTGCAACGGATCCTCCTCCCTGGCCCCCATCGCCGGAGTAATCCTGCTCTTCTTTGGCTTGGCCCGTCTGCTGGCCTGAGCTAGGAAGGAGCATGTTTTAGTACCGCAGTGCTATCCCAACTATATCGAGTTCGCTTATGGGAAGCCTTAGGGGCCTGCTTTAGTCACCTTTGAATCTCTTGTAATTGTTACACCCTTTTGAACTGTTTTTGCCCACATTAAACGTCACTTTATTTATTTGAAAATATTGTATGGTTATTGGAAGATTAATTGCTAGTTTTAACTGATAGGTTTCCAGTTGGGGAAGCACAAAATCCATACGTGCCTGGGCACACTTCAGAAATTGGCCCCATTCAATCCACGTCTCTTCTGAAGGGCTCTCTATATGCTTTTGGAAATTGCTCGGCTGACGATTATAGAACATTTCCGTCTGTTCTGAAAAGCTGAAAAGTTCTCTCTGTGATTTTACTCGCATTGACCATACACTCGCATTTTCCCATGTCCATGTCAAGTCTCCACTCAGTTGAGGAAAACACTAAATGTTCATTAAATTTAGACAAATTAAAACGTTGAGCGATGACGCCAGGCAAAATGGCCATAAAGTGTTTTCACCACAGAAAAAAGAGAGCGTTAAACAAAAAGAGAAAAACGGCAAGGAGTTGAATTTGGAAATTTCTTTTGGCATTCTTTTAGTTCGATTTCGTGTGCGGACGTCGACTGACTGACGGCTCCAAGAATTTAGCCGGGAACTCGGGAAAAATCAAGGAAAATCAAATCTAGGCGAAATTGCCAACGCGTGTTTACATTTTACTTTCCTGCAGGCTAAGACCAATAAATATAAAAAAGTCTTTAATATAGTTGAAAATATTGAAAAGGTATTCTCGTATTATGTTGTAGTCAGCGGATGTATGTTTTGTATGTTCAAACCTCGTGCGGATCGTTTCAACTGCGCTGAGCAGAGCTATAAATAATCCCGCCACTTGAAATTGTTTCCATAAAACCATAAATATCAAATAAAACCAATTCCAATCACCAACGAGAAAGGTTGCAAACCGATTTGCTCCCCATCAACTATGCCGCATTATTTACTTTTCTTTGGCGCGCTCATCTCGCTGCTGGCCTCAGGTTTGTTGTTGTTGTGTTTGGATTTGGTCTTTTCAAATTTTTACTTTGCGTTTGTGACTTTTGCGTTTGCCGACGAGTCGGCCGGCTGTCCACGCCTGATCTCATTTCTGCCATAAATAAGACGCATCTCTGGTCTTCCCATCTCCCAATGCCACTAGCTTACGCCATCAAGTGCTACGCCTGCGAATCCGTATACGAGGCTAGTTGCGGCGACGACTTCGAAGTCGAGAACCATTTCAAATACGACTGCGCCTTTATTGCTCCGCCGCGATTTCTGGAGAATGATCTTCTTAATGTGAATGCCACGGCCTGTTTGAAACGGGTGTTCAAGGGTGAGTTTATTCGAACCAATTTACCAAAAATACAACGGACTTAATCCCGTAGCTATGAACCAATTGTCGTGCCACCACATAAAATGCAGCTTTACACGCATAAAATATTTAATACATATTCATAACAATTTTTTATGTTTCTTTAATTGCATATAAAGAAACAATTTTAAAAGAAAAATTAAAAAAAGAATTAAACATTTAAAGGTGGAGATAACGGAATCCACTCAAGTTTTTGTATCCACTAAGCATACTTTAAGGTAATTGCCCATTTATTCAACGTCATTTAATATCCAGTTTAAGAAACCTTAAGTGTAAGTGTCTATTTAATCATTAAACATTCGAAATGTTTTCCGTCTGAGATTTGTATTTACCTTTCAGATAATAATTTCCTAAATGATTTCTGACGCAATCAAAACAAATAAAATTAATTATGTGAAAAATTCATACATTATATACATGCATATACAGAAAGCTGTGACCTTATTTCAGAAAAATGTTGTAGACTTTCCAACAATATCGATATTTTGGACTATACGTAGACATTTCGTATAAGCCTATTAAAGACGGACAATAAAACATGTTTATTTACGAAAATTTAGCCCGAAAGTAGACTCACTCAATGTTTTGCTTCTGCAGAAAATGGCATACGTAAAATCGTCAGAGGCTGCTACTTTGGCGAGGTAAATGCCACCGATGTGTGGTGCAAAATGGACCCCACCCTGACGGCGGTGCAGAATTCAAGTTGTCATGTGTGCGACAGCGAAAACTACTGCAATGGATCGGACGGACGTCCAGTGGATAAATGGAAAATCTTCGCCAGTCTGGTCTTGTTTTTCTTGGCACCTCAACTGCTCTGAAGCGGCAGAAGACTAAGTGCAAATGTGGAGCTTGAAGTGAATATTAAAAGGCACAGTAGCTTAAGTAAACCTAGTTCAATTTAGAAGTAATCCTAATTCCCAGAACCATCAATTAGTAGAGCCCACATTAGTAAAGCACTCCATCCACAAAACCATTTAGTCAAATCTGCCCCACCGTATTAATGGCTAATCAACGGCGAACATGGCGTATGAGCAACATCAGCACACATGAGCCGAAAAGCTGGCAAACAATTTTCGAACGATCCAAATACAAACTAATAAAAACTAATTTTACACAGAATGCCAAATTGTTTATTTGTTCAAATGCCACTAATGAACCTTGCCTGAAATATTTGTATTGGCGAGGAAAGGGCATGCCAGGGCAGGGCAGGGCACAATGTCAACACGCGTTGGCCAGGGAAATGCCAACGATGGAGAAGTGAAAATCTGTTATGAAAATCAAATTCACATTCTGAATGCGATTGTTCGCACGTTCAGTTCAGTTTCTGTTTAGTTCAGTCGCGTGTGTGCAACGCTTCGAGTCGGTGGTCGTTGGTCGTTGGTCGGCGGTTTCTGGCTATATAGCGCATCTATCATGTGATTAAAATCGGTCCGGCATCCGAGAAGACAACATCTGTATTCGCGCACGTATCGGCATCGCATAGTTATAGCTATAGCTATACTGACTCACCGCGACCGCCGACCGGACAGTGGAAACAACTGTTTTCTGGGCGGTACGATGGCGATGATGGCAGCGCTTTCCTCCCTCTTTCTGCTCGTCACGCTGGCAAGCTCAGGTGAGTTTCGCGCCCGCCAGTCATCACTCATGCAGGAAGCACCAAAATTTTGGTTAATACTTTGAAATATCTCAGAAGCAGACGAGATATGCCAACACGATTTATTTGAAATCAGTGAATTAGGGGTCTTAACGACTATTTTGCGGGAAACTGTTCTGTAAAGAAAATCTTATCTGTTAGTCATTGGTTACATACAAAGTATAAAAGGTGCTAGAATTATAGTGCAAATCTGAACTAACAGACATCTAAAGGGGAATTGAAGTTCCAGTTTTAATCCTTAAAGTTGCGGAACATCAGGAATTTGTGTATCCAATTGTTTATTTTCTTTATGATAAAGAGGTTTACCCACAAGTCTCATCAATTGGTTTTTTTTCTGTATGCTGCCGTGGACACACATATCTACGCATGTCGTCATCAGCCCGTGCTATTACCTGCTACGAATGTGATTCCGTCAATAATCCAGGGTGTGGGGAGCGGTTTGCGGGCGATGACATATCCACGACGGATTGCGATGTAGTGGCGAACATGCGATCCCTGGGAGCGGAGGCCACTTGCCTTACCAAGTACCACGAGGGAAGTGAGTATATACTTTTGGGAAAATGTGTCAAGACAATCAAACACAAAATGACGCATTTGTCGCAGTGCCAGGAGACACGCGCTTCGTGAGGCGTTCCTGCTACTTTGGCGATGCCTCACCGATAGGCATAAGTTGCGACGATGGACCAGATCCTGTGGTGCCCTTTATGAATTTCCTGGGTTGCACACTCTGCAATACGGATTTGTGCAACACAGCCGCTACATTATCCACTCTACCCCTGGTCAGCGCCCTTTCGCTACTCGGTCTGCTTATCTTACTTGCGAACGTATAAAATGAGAGTCGCGTATAACGGCGGTGGTATTTCAATGTTTCCTATTAAGCATAATATACTAAAGTATTGTATAAAAGATTGTTGTTTTTCTGTCCAACTAACTAACAGGACTTCAAAGGGCACTGAACAAGAGGAAACCGAACTTTAACCCAATAGTCTTACCTTCCTAGGGCAGATGTCTTATGTTATCAATGTCCTACTGAACATTTTAAAAATTTAGCTTCAAGCCCAAGACCCATAGAATCAAACAGCTAATATTTTTGTAATTATTATTTTATTTGATTTTCTTTCCATTGTTTTTATACATCCACTAAAATGATTTAACATACATATATATTTATATAATATAATTATACTTGTTTGATTTAATATAATTTATTGAATAAAATTTACTCGTCTCCTACTCTATTCGCGTGTGTATGTAAGTATGTGTATGTGTGGATTGCAATTAGGATCATTAATTACAAAATATCCATAAAATAAATAAAAAATAACACTTCCAAACCGATACACACAATTTCTCTTTCAATTTCTAGTCAATTGATTTCTTGATCGACAAACACGTCTAGATTTACATTTATTTCCAGTTTCTAGCATAAATTATTGTATGTAGGTAAACAGATAACATCTTGGTTTATTATCTTAATGGGTTTAGGTGCGGATTATATTCATAACACTTCTGGGCTATACATAAATAACATTCAAATATAATTATATGGATATTTATCAAGATATTGTACATAAACTACACATTGAGAACAATTTAGATAGAAAACAATTTATGTACAAAAGATTGTGTTTGCGTTTATGCCTCACCAAATACTGTCCATGCTGGCCGCCCTTCGAGTACAACTGCCGCGTCCATGCTGTGGCATCCACGTCAATCTCTCCGCGACTTAAACTCTATCAACAATTCATATCTTCAGCGTGTAAGCATTAGTCAACCAAATATAGTAAAATTTATTGTTTCAACACGATTCAAACTCAGAAACAAATAACAAACAGATTTGCAATGTATGGATCAACTTGTTCAACTTGTTTTGTAGTTGGGTATATAATATAGTTCGTTTATATAATGCTGCGTACACATATACATTGAATCATAGTAACAACAACACACAGAGTTTATTTAAAACCTGAAACTATTCATATTTTAGATTCCTTTCCACTGCTGCGCCTTTCAGTACTCTCACTGATTGCAGTTGACCTGGGTTATATTGGGTTGGCAAAATAATTTGTAGGGTATGGGATTTGGGTTCGGGAATTGTGGAGTGCCAGCTCCTCAATGAAATAGTTGTGGATTACATTCTGCAATCTGTGATCATTACTGTCCCTTCCCCTCAATTCGTTGTAGTTCTTTCGTTTAAATGTAACAATTCATTTGAGTAGTGCAACGATCAATAAGCCATCGGAATTTGCAGACACTCAAAGGCAAATGAGTGTTCAGTTAGAGGGAAATGGGAGGAGACACACCATGTTATTTTTGTAAAACATAAAAATTGACTAGAAAAATGTGCAAAATTTTTGTGTGCGTGGAGTTTTTAGGTGGAGGTGAGCAAAAAATTTCGTTGGTATGCAAAATGGAATGGACTCTTAAAATAATTATTGATTGTTCTCCGTTTTTGTGTATGCCTACTTATGAAGCCTTCAACATTTAATACATTTCTTTTTTTTCCTTTCGTTTTGAGATCAATTGCACATGGGTGGAAGCTCTCCACTGCCTAATCTTTCCTTCTACATATTTTGAACTTTGAACCGACCACAAATTCCGCTGCTTAAGGACATTAGCCTTATATTTATTACTTGGGGATAAATAGTTGTAGTATATATCTGTAATATCTGACTATATCATTGGCGTCAGCTGCAGCACTAATCGAAAAAGGTTTGGTTTTACTTTATCTCTATATTTTGCGACCAAATGGGACAACTTTCAGAAACATTTAGTTGTTTTCAATGCAATTTACAAGTTACACTTTCTATACACGTAGCAATAATAATATTAATAACATTAATAACGAATTCAGTCAAGTCAGTAAATTTGGTTTACAGAAAGAAAACTAAGTATTTATAAATTAAATGAAATAATAACGCTAACAAACAAAAATGATGTTGCAGCCCAAGTTTTCCGGTGTTGAATTCTGCTTTCAATTTGTAAGGAATAATTTTTTGTTTGCTCCGGGTACATGGCTATAGAAATACGCTTTACATATAAATATACACATTATAATAATTCATTTTATATATACTTGTATAGATATCATGTATATATGTAAAGGGGTTATAACAACTAGGGTATTGTAATTTCAAAGCTTTCCGTTTTGAAATATGAACTCACAGAGTATTTCCATTATATAATATATAATTTGTTTTTGTTTTGCATTTTTCACTAACATTTAACATTAACACGACGACGGCGGCATTTACTGCTGCTTGGCCACCTTCGATACATTATTGTAAATAAGCTTTTAGAAATGTTTACACATTTTCTCATCTTGGTACCATCAGCGTACGCCATTAATGGGTGGAAACGAAAGCAATATAGGAGTTTGAGTTGGTTAGGGAAACGCGGGGGGAACGTCGAGCAGTTTTACTGAGCACTTGATCATCGGCGGGCAATATCGGTCAGACTAAGAATGTTTTTAGATGCCCACGAAGCCGTAGACTTCAAGCACCCGGATCTCGAAGTCGCCCGATGGACACAGCGGCGGATTGTTGAAGGTCTTGCAGCTGTCCGTCTTGCCGAAACGTATGTTCTCGTCCATCCAGATGGCCTGCCCCTCGCTGTAATAGAGAATGAAGACTGAATTATAAGATCGGAGATAGCCAGCAGCATGAATCATACCCGCCACCAATAGTAATCATCTTGGAGTCGGCCGCCATAAACAGCTCGGAACTGTGTCCCAAGTCCTTGTCGCCCTCAATGCCCACCCATGGGTACTTGGCTCTTTCTGGATATAGGGAGAACAAAAAGGTCTCGCCGGTACCGAAGTAGGCCTGTCGCTGGCCCTTGTCATCTTTTACATTTCTTTCAAACCAGCGCGAGGAGCAGTAGGCACCAAATACCTAAGAGCAACATTTGATTTACAACAAACCATTCAAATATTATATTTTAAGTTTTCACATAAAAAAACCTTAGTATTTGGCATTAATAGCTCCTTGAAACTCACCTCATTATTGCACGTTTTAATCATGAGCAGCGTGGGCTCATGCTGCTCCACCCGAACGTAGAACGTGGTCAGCGAGCAGCCGTGCTCCTCCGTGGTGTAGAGCAGCACCGGTTGGTACATTGTTATCCGCACGGGCAGCCAGGACCACAGCGTGAACAGCTATGGGAGAACGAATGGCGTATTTGTTAGCAACTCATCCAAGCACGATTGAAGGCTGCAACTTGGCTACAACTACGAGTAACGTATTGAAAGGGGTAGCAATTAGCCAATGACAGAACAAAATACGTTGGCGTGGGTAAATTAGAGTGAAAGAACATGAACTAAAAGGCAAAAAGTTCAACGAAAAGACAACTAAAAGCCGGGGTTACGTACTAAAAGGCAACAACTGTCGATGAGGCCTAAAAACTACAGATAATATACTGTTCAGTTCAATTCCAACTGTAAGCAGCGGCAGCGGCGCGGCAGCAGCGCATCTTAAACTGTGGCTCAGCGGCTCTCAAACTGTAAGCTTATGAATTTAATTTAATACTATATACTGTGCGACTCGCACATCCAATTCTCAAATGAATGCAGACCACTAACAATTAAAAACAGCAGAACAATGACACTATTACATAGACAGGGACTTTTAAAATATTTTCTAAGACGACACGGAATAAAAACTTTTTCGGAATTTTTGATAGGTGTTCAAAGGAATAATTGCATTCAATTTAATGGAATTACGGTGTGGATTGTAATGACAATGGAAACGGGGAAAACAGGTTGGAGGGTTTTCAATATGCAATGCAATGCTTACAAATTGTCTATCCGTCCAGGTTTTTATGAAATTCTTTGTGCCCGGCAAACCAAAATGCTATGAAAAGATATAGATGGATATATAGCAAAAAATTAAATGAAATGTGGCGGATGAGATCTTAGGGGGACACATGAAATCGACTTATAGATGTGCTAGCTGACTCCCCTATGCCCTTTATATGCCTTCTGGTAAGAATTGGGTTGACGTAATTAAAACTCAGAAATCATCGTTAATAGTAAAAGAATTGCCAACTACGCGGAAATCTAAAAAATGATGGTAAAATCATATACAAATGTAAACGAAACTTTTAGAATGGAATAATTCAACTTGTTTCCAATCGATTGAAAACGAATTCTGGCACTACATGCAGGTTATGTGGCTTGAACGGAATGTGGGTAAAAACGTGAGCCAAAAGCTTCAAAATATATTGGAGGTATATTATACGAATATAGTGTGTTTTGTGGGTATCTCGGTGGGAATTATTGGCTTTTTATTGTAGTGGAGTGGACTTTGACTTTCACTTACATCTTCGTTCTTACAAGCTTGACTTTTCAGATTGTGTATGGGATAAACGCCCATCGCGATGGCTCTATGACCGGGCGATTTTTCACCCTACAGTTTATACAAAATCGTGATGGATGAAATATTTAACAGAATGCACCCAAATGCAGCCAATGAACCCGTGGAAATGTATTTCACCGAATTCAAAAGTATGTATACATTGATCAAGCGTACGCAAATTTATATTGTATTTCGCAATTATTATTTTTGTAGTATCGTTAATATTCATTCATTCGTTGCCAAGGCAGCAAAAAAAGTACAAGAAAAATAGAAATAACGATTTATATATTGATTTCATATATGGAGCAAATTCACATGAGGATTCTTGTTTGTTTATGTATTTCTGTATGTGAGTATAGGCATTGCAATATTTTTTTTAATTACAACAAAAAGCAACGAAATCCAATAAAAAGCTATACGGTGTGGTTATTATAAATGTGGTTATTGTTGAGGCTGTGCTTTTGCTTTGAATGATAAGTAAAGAAACATAAGCGGCGAGAAGTTATTTCATTCCGCGAAATAATAAATGACGAAAATCAAACACAACACAAAAGTCAAGTGGAAGCAGAACGGACACAAAAATCGAGTCGAATCTGTTTGGGGAGATTTTGAAAATTAACTGGACAAAGTATCAGAACTTGATACAGTTGGTTTCGAATTAATCATTTTCGTATGTACACATATTTGCTTTAAATTATTATTAAAAACTTGTCTATTTTCATGCTTTGAAACTCGATTCGAGTAAATTATTAAAATAAAAGTCAGATTTAACTCATTCAAAGATAGTGTGGAAAGAAAGACAACAGAACAAGCTGAATCAATCAAACATTGGCATTTTTTTTGTAATAATAATTTTGTATAGCTCTTTACGGCCTCATACCAAATTGCGACAGCTCTCGGAGTGCAGCTTCTGGTTTTGTTTATTTATTGGGTGCGTTGTTTCAGAGTTGAAGAAGTTGTGAGAGAAACATAAACAGAAAACGAATAAAAATAAATCAGAGTTTACCATTAGATAAGGTGTTTTGCTGCTAGTGCTGTGTGAATAGTTTCATTTGGGTTATTATTAACTAAAGGAATGCCTAACTCGGTTTCTGTTTGTATTCTGTACTCTGTACTCTGTATTCTGTGTACTGTGTTTGCTGTGTATGCTTTGTGATGGTAGTTGGGGTTGGGGTGCGTCAATTGGGTTAGGGGTTATATACACATACCTCCCGGATGGTCAGGGTATGGGACATCATTTGGATGTTGACCTGCGACTGACTAGTGGGCAGATTATCACTTGAACGCGATTTGATTAATTGCTTCGAACCGCTGGTGAGCACGGAGCGGCTTTTTAGTAGCATTTCAGTCTTGATAAATATTCTAGAAATATACTGGGTACTGCAAGAGAAGAAATCTGCCATTACAAACGCATCACATTGAATATAAATTCATATTTAAACTACCTCAGTCCCCTAATACTAAACGCGGCATGGAGCAACTTCGCCGGCGACACTGGTATCTTCTTGCAGAACTTGATCAAAGCATTGCCAATGTCGTTTTTAATGTTGTCCGGACTCCATTCGTTGTTCGACTGGCACTCCTTGTGAAAAAGGTTGAGTATGACGAGGGCCACGCGATAAAGGACCTTGATGCCCTCGTGGAAGTAGCAGTCCATGATCCGCACCAGATGCTGGAAGGGTAGACCGGCTAGAATCCACCAGCACCAGTCCATGAAGATGCGTTCCAGCTTCAGGCCTGGGCAAATACGTTGGAAATACGAAGTAGCACTTTTCTGAACGATAAACTTTTGATTAGCATTTGATCGATGTGTGTACTAGGGGTCTACTATTTACCGTGTGCTTTTTGGCTATTTGCATCACCGTCTTCCAGGTGACTTCGTGCTGTAGTTTGGTTTGATTGATGAATACCTTCTCCTTGCTACCGACCAAACCGGCTAGACATATGTAAGCCTCCTCCTCTGGAAAATATAGCGGCAATATATTTTATTTGTACAGAATGCTAATACAAATTAAGTGACCTAATTAAAATTATTTTCTCATTCGAATGGTTTGCTTTTTCTTAATTTAAATATAGCTAACGAAATACATTTGACAATAATTGCCTTAATAGTTACCAGCAAATTTTTCGAACAACCCCAACGTGTCGTAAAAATATCTAATATTCGATATTTAATACGCCCCGCTGGCACTTGTAAGAAAGATCGTATGGCAGTTTTTTTATCAATTATCTATTTAATAACAGACCCAACCTTAGCCACAAATTATGCAGTTGCCACCCCACACCCCCTCCCTTCCAGATCCGCATCCAATTTAATCGTGGAACTGCAGCAGCTCGACTTATAGCATTTGTAGTGGTTTGGTTTGCTGTGCATATATGTACGTATGAATACACACGAATTACCCCTATGACGCAGCGAAAATTCAATTGCAAATGCGTTGAGCATCCGTCCGCGGAGTGCACTTTGACCAGCCTCACCCCCATCACCACCATTTCCCCGCCCCAACCTCGCCCCCTTCAATTTCCATAATTAGCCGGCACCATTTTTCCAGCGACCTGTGTATGTGCGCTCCGATTATTTGATTTCTAAATTAGATCAAATTATGCAATGTCGCAGTGTTCGAGCTATAAATACCCTCTCGGAGTTTAGCTCGAGTTGATTTCCAAACAGTCGTGAGCGAGTCATTAGCGTAACTCAAAGTATTGGGCAGGCGTTTAAAAAACAATTGTGTGCAATTGTGGGCACATTTCCGTTTAATTAGCAACTGGAGGGGAGTTCAGTTGGGGAAGTGGACTTTAAAGGACATTAAATATAAATTGGGTACTGAACCGACTTTAACCTTTCAGGGCGATAAGAAGTCATCGGATTGATTTGCTGCATTACAAAGTTTAATTAGTTTCAAACGCCGCGGGGTAAACAAGGGCCTTATCAGCGGATTTCGCCGGCTTATCAGTGGATTACACTGGCCCCAGGCGGTTCGACTTAGATTCCCCGGATTGTTCTCATTTGCCAGCGGATTGGAGCAGGGTCTGGAGTACATATAGTGTGCTGAACTTTATCTATTGCGGAAAGACAGCTGGAGTGCGGGCATATATTAGATAAGTTCGTTAAATATTTAAGAGCCCTTGCTATATATGGAGCATGACGTGCGTTAGTCAATGCAATTGCACTGCAAAAATCTTCCAGCATTTGCATTAGGCTCAAACTTTAACGACCCCTCATCATCATTATCAGTCGGCGCGAAAGTAAGTAAACAATTTCAATTGAAATTAATCAAATAACTGATAATACCGACATAAATCTGTGGGAAAGGCGAGCCTGTCGAAGAAACAGACAACCAGAAACCACAGCCATCACCACAGAAGTTCCGCCACATTTAAACACATACAAAGGTCGATTAGCTAATGAGACAGAATCTTAAGTCAGTAGGCGTCAGAGAGCACGTGCCGAGTTATTTATGAGATGCCAGCCAACTAAAAATAGCCAAAGATAGCCTAAAGACCCACATCCGAGATACACGAACAGAAACCAGGAGTCCAGTCCATCTGCTTTCCTGCTTTAATTAGCTCAACAAACTCAAGCATAAACAATGCAAATATGGCAAGACAAAAACAAAAGCGGAAAATACACACAACACATTTAATAAACTTAGATAAAAGCGAATACAACAATTTTTGAATTTCCTAATCGGAGAAGAGCAGCAGACAAGTAATCCTAAATAGGTATGAAGAAACAAAGAGTATGGATTTTAGAGCTTTCTGAATGAAGCTGATAAGATACACACTATATACCAGTGTAACATGTGAAATCCCCTCCTACATCTGGGAAACCTTGAAAAGCCGCCTCCATTTCAGTTATTTAGCTAACTCATACATATGAATGGAAAAGGGCAGAGAAATTAAAGCAGGGTTAAATTCCGATTTTCACTCTCTACCTGAGTCAAGACTGACGTCAGAGTGCCGGGCCATTAAAGCCAAGTACTGCAAAATATTCCATATACTTTAATCTGAATTGTGCGTGCCCGGCATAGGCAACTATTTGATGTGGTGATGAGTACTCCGTTCAAAAATCGGGTAAGCCAAGTATGTCACAGCGACAATGTTTGGGTAGGGCGCAAAAACACAAACTGAACAACAACACAACAATGGAGAGACAGAATGGCGCAGAACGGTGGAGAACAGAATTGACAAACAAATCCATAAACGATGGAGAACTCATATGTGCGCATTTGCCTGCCAGGTCTTCTGTCTGCCTTTTATTCGAGTTTTATGCTCACGTGTTGGCATTATTGGACAAGCGCAACTCAAATCGAAGAACCATTTCAAGACTCTAGAAATACTACAAGCACATGAATCTTAAAACCAGTGCGATGACTGATGGTCACACAGCCACAGCTGCTTTTCCAAAAGTAAATTGGAGGAGCGTCAAAAGCATATATGTATAAGTTATTAAAGAGACACAGGAGCTAACCCACCCTAGATGTGTCAGTAAACCAAGAAACGTATTTAGGCCTTGAAATTTGCCAGTATCTTAATGTTCTGCTTCGAATGTGGCTCTGTTTACTTTAAGTGGCTTAAGGCGAAGTTCGCCAATTGCAAAAGAAGACGAATCCAACCGAGTCGAATGCAATGAAGTCAACAACGAAATACAAACGGTCCGACATATGCATATGCTATCTATACCACTTTAAAGTTTAAACATTCGTGTATTTGCGACTCTTGAACTTGAAAACAGAAGAACCCAACTAAATTGCATTGACTAAGCGCACTTACACGCACTGAGTAACGGGGAACTCGACTAAAGCGTTTTCCCTTGTTTTGGAGGTATTCACTGTAACTTCTTCAATGTGTATAACGAAAATAAAACCATTTAAACAACGGGGTCACAGTTCTATATATGAAAATTGATTTTGTATAACGTAGACAAAATCTGATTACTTGGAGCGCGGGTAATTACCTTGAAATCTTGACCGGAATCGAACAGTTTTGTCTGCCAGACGGACACAAAGAAGGGAAAGTATTTCGCACAGTGTAAACAAACCTTCAAAATGATAGGCTGTCTGACCTGCTCCTCAAAAAATCAGCTTATCAGCATCTCCCAAATATAAGTGCATACATATGTACAAAATTAAATGAAGACCATTTTTAACGAGCAGCAGCAAATATTTTTAGAAATAAAGGTTTGATAGGTTGACTGATTGTCTCGCTATTTCAAAAAATTGAATCTAGTTAAGGGCTAAGCAATTGCAATTGAAAAGATTTCTGTAGATTATGCAAATCGCCACAATTAAGAGGTTATCAATGGGTCACTTCCATGACCAGCTGTCCATTTAATCTAGTGCTAGACCTCGAAATACGCGCTGAGCGATTATTGTGCTGAATTTGAGAAATGAGTTTTTGAAGGTTTCACATCCATTTTCACATTCCTTTGAGTTAAATTTTGTTCATTTCGTATTCAATTATTTTTTCCATCACTGATGGAGCTGGATTCAGCGCATTTGCACTCGATCCGACTCCGCACCTGACTGGATGAAACCAAATTTCGAGTAAACAATCTATACTGTAAGTTAAATATTCGATTTTATTATTGTGTCGCCAATAACAGCAATGAATAATGATTATCTGATAATGAAGTAGTACGAACAATTTCAGAGACAACGACAAAAGCGGAACTAAATCAGACAGTTAGACGTTGATCACTTGACTATGGTCAAGTACAGTGCGGTACGAGTACGAGTATACTTAATGCAGACGACGCAAGGTTATATTAATATTAGAAGGCTGTTTGGGACCATCAGGGCAAAGAAGCATTACCAGTGTAGTGCGCTTTTTTAGATTAGCATTATTAATATTATGCAAATCAGCAGGGATGAACAGCCCTACAATGCCGGGTTTCACTGTACCGACAGACAGTACAAAGGAATAAATAGATTTATATTAGAAATTATTTTGCGGCTCATTGCATGTTGGCCAAATCAATTAGGCAGAAAATCACGATACATCAATTTGCAACCAGCTGCGATACGCGCCGAGAACTCCCGTATATATACCACATACTTATGTACATATATCAAAAGATAGACCTATAGACGTATGGGAAGGTAAGCGAGGGGAATGGAGCGTAGAGCCTTACAATTGTGCCACTTATTTTTGTGTGCCTTGTAGAGGCGATAAAAATGATTCGATCAAATATTGACATTCACGTGTGCTGCGGATGGAGAGGTGTGGAATGTTGAGTGGTGGAGTACTGGCATTACGATAACTCACCCGACATGAAATGCAAAAGTATCGATGTAATGGGATACAATACTGGACTGTAGGTAATATCGGGGCAGTCGTAGCCCAGGACATTCACGATGCGATCGGCTACGGCTCGTCCCGTGCTGGTCAAGTGATACGGCAAACAGTGGGTGGCATCCACAAATGCGGGCAACATGATCGGCTTCTCCGACAGCTCCGTGGTGCCAAAGACCTGAATTTTAGGCAAAATCAAATTAAGTACGCTTCAATAGGGTGGAATTTGGTCTATGGAACCCACCTGGTGAACCATCTCCCAGTAGAAGCCATCTAGCATTTGCTGTTTGGTCTGGTGCTGGCCACACAACATCGGCCACAGCTGGGCTCGGATCGGGGAGTTAATGGGCCACGAGTTCTCCCTGAGTATGTTCTTCACGTCACGCTTCTTGCCCTGCTGCAGCAGCTGCTGGATTTCAGTGTATGAGCGCAGTGCAGGCTCTTTGCCTGTGAACAAAGATAGGGAGCACCGATTAGTTACATTATAAATGAAGAATATTGATAGATTAATGTCATATATATTTCCCTATTAATCGTATCTAAATCACTTACTCTGATCTAATCATATGATGTACCCAATCTCTAAAGGTTTAATCCTTACAGTTGATAAGGCGTTCTGAAGTACAATTGAATTGGAAGCGTAATCTTCAGTGTTATGATTAGCGTTTAAGCTTATCCCTCTTAGGTTAGGTCATTAACTCAAGCTTCTCCTTCGACTATTTAAACTATATGACCAAACACAAACACCAAGACCTCAAGTGGTCGACGCTGCCGTTTTGGCTATTTCTGGGTGTGTTCATACACTTCAATCATATGACACGATTGTTTTTGTTATGGCTAATAGTGTAGGTTCTTGAGGTTATCACCGCTCTAGAGCCTTTCAACTGGCAGTCCAAGGAACCTATTCTACTATCATCAAAGTCGCGAGGCGCTTTTGACCAACACAGCTCAAGATAAAAAACACTTGTGAACCACCGATAAGTAGTTAAATTTCATGTGTAGGGTTGCGGCATTCCTTATGCCTCGAGTGGTCAAAATAAAATACTTGGGAAAGTGTATCTGATAAGTGAAAAATGGCTACGAAAATACGAGTATGACCATTTACTTGATGAACACGCCGCAACAATTGTTTTAGCTTTTGGCATTGTCTAGTTTCCAGAATGGAGCTGGAAGCAGATTTTTTCACACTAAGAACCATTGACGTAAGTTTTCTTCTTTTAAATTCTTCTGAAATGGACACTTAAAAGTTATTGCCTTTAATAACCTTCTTAGAAATAAATTCCAATATCACCTTTAAATGTTGTATGCCTTTTAAAGTTCCAAGGTAAATAATACTTTTTACACAACCAATGGTATCTCTTCAATATTTCACCTCATTTGAAATGAAAGCCTGGAATCAACTATCAATCAATCGGCGTGTGCATTAAAAGTGTAACTATCAGTCTGTAATTAAGTTCTGATTTTATTTGACTTCATAGCATATAATGTTTTCAAGGTAAATCAAAAGCTTGTCGAATTAAATAATTATTTCTAATTAGGTGTCATGGGATTAAGGGCAATCTTTGCGAACACTTTATGCTGCTTTGTATCCATACCCCCCGGATGACCCAAGCTGACGTGTCAACAGAGTGACAGCCGTAGATCTACTATCTCCTCGGTCAGCTGGTCAACTGCGTATGTAGGACAATGCAGAGACCCCCACACCCCCACCCCCAACCTGCTCCATCCGTATCTGTGGCCACCTCAATGCCACTTATTGATTAGCTATCGGTGTGGGGGTAATTGATTGCACTGCGGACATGTCTCATTACAGGCGGCGACAGCTGATCGATTTTTGCATGCCCCTCTTATCGCCGATAACTGATAAGGTGGAAATCCAGGGAAATAGCGCCGGGCAGAGCCATATCAATATCGGGCAACAAATCAGATTCTGAGCTGCAGAACCCACTGATTTGTTAGCCAGCTAACAATCGCGTTTTTACGCGATTTGAAAATGGTTTCGGATATCGCTGGAATAAAAATCGTTTAGCATTAGGCCAATAAAAGATCGGGGAGAACTATCAAATTGCTCGAGAGCGATAAGATATGGGGTGAGTGTATGTTTTCATTCAGCAAACGCAATAATAATAAAAACTAGTATAATTGAGTAGAGCTTCGTTCAGTCGCTGTGCCGCTTGTGAGGGTAATTAATCCCCATCTACGGCATCTCGCGGATCCATTTGCATTTTTCGAGCAACGAATATGGAAAAACTGCGATGTATATCGTCCCCATATATACTGCACATTTTACTTACAACAGATGCAGTAGTTTTCCCATCAACGCAATCAATTTCATTTGTTTGCGACAGCCCCTCAAAACATTCCTCATAATTGGATATTATGTCCGTTCACAAGCAACTTATAACATCCAAGACAAAGCCCCAGCGATTAACTCACATACTTTAAATTCGCTAAACGCCTTCGAAAGAAAGTGTGCAATCTGATTAGGAGCACAAAACGCAGTGCAATTAACTTAGCAACTAGCGGATACCATTTGCTTTAATGCCGAAGCTTTATCGCTATTAGTACGATTATGAATACACACACGAAAATGTCATTTATTGTCTGCCACTACAGCTGGGTATTTTGGAAATTAAAACAGATTTATTCCCGTTTTATTTTCTCGAGTTTCCTAGACGCTTAACGACTGAATTTAGCATTTCTTACTAAATATAACGATTAAAGTATTATTTTGTAGGCCGTACGTTAATAAGCATTTAAAATTTTTCCCAATGAATCGTTTTAAAAAACCAAAACATAGAATAGAGCTTAAATAAACAAAATTTTAATAAAAAGCGGGTCAAGTGTGATTTAAAAGTATTTGTACCATTTCTTGAATCAATTAACGCAAGGCCAATTGTTAAGTGTCGCAAGAAAGAAAATCGATAGTATCCAATGAATTTCTGAACCTTCTGAGAGCACAGTTACATTTAAATGTAGATATTTTAAATTTTGAGTTTGTCAAGTAGTTAGAAAATAAAAGCATCTTTTATTTAGCACATTTTACCCCGGCATTAGTTAAGTTAAAACTTAACTTAACTTATACTACGTAGTTTTGTGTCTGGCTTGGTCTCGTGTGCGGACTTTGACGTGCGGAGGGCGATGCTCGTGGGTTTTATTACCTGGACTGAACTGGAAGCACTGGCATTTGGTGGTGATGTCGTTCGAGCTGGCCGCGATGAAGAGCGGCAGCTCGAAGAACTTGTCGCACTCGGGATCGACGTAGACGCTGCTGCGCCGGCTACTGAACTGCTCCAAGTCTTTGATGCCCAAGACTTTGCCAACCATTTTTCACGCTGTGTTCTCGAATAGCTCCTTTCGATCGATTTGTATTTGAGTTTCTTTCGATTTGACGGGTCGCCTTAATTTTACTGTTATTTTGTTGCTTTATTTTAATTTTTGTTTGTTCACTCGCTTTTTTGGCACCGAGAACGGCATCGTTTATGTAGATTTCAGTCTCTCTTTTGTGTTGCTTAATGTCTGTGTATTCTGTGTATTTTATTCCCGTACACTCTGTTCACTGCTGCCTTTTATTGTTTTAATTTATTGCGATCTGCAATTAGCTGTCGCGAGAGCAGCGACGCCGGCAGCGCTTGAATTTAATTTGCAGCACATTTAACATTTAAATTTTCAGATCACATTTTTTTGCGGGCTCTGGCTGTATCGAGTATCGAAATGTAATTTTAATACTTCCACGGCGGTTGAAAGAAATCATTACGCATCAGCGGATTGTGATGGGATCGCGGCCAAGAAAATCGGCGCACGACGAGTTCTCGGACGGGCTTACGTGCGGAGCGTTCGGATGCGTCCGGGCTTCTCAGATATTTTCCGGCGGACAGGCCGGTTTCATTTGCGAGCCTTCTCAATGAAAGCTCCCAGCTCCCAAATGAAGAATAAATGAAACGAGAGCGATCGAACCCCTGGCGCGAGCAAGCTTTGGTGCAGAGCTTTTTCGTCGGTCTCCTGCTCTTGCTATTCTGTTTTGTGATTTACTTCTGTTTTCCCTTTACTATTTTCGTTTGTTTATGCATTTCACTATCGGGCGCCACAGAGCAAACAGCTGTTTGCTGTTCCTCTCCCGCTCTCGAATCGAAGAGAGGTAGTGAAGAAAACACCCAAATCTAGAGAAAATACCTTTATAAATAGCTTTTGTGGGAAATTTCGTAAGCATGGCGCAGAAAAGCTTGGAAAATGGGGGGCGAGAAGAGAATTCTCTTACATTCCTGCATATACATATGTATGTACGTAACATGGCAAGGAAAATTCCATGCCACAAAATAAAATTTATGGCGAAACCTCAGAAAGTGTTTTTTCTGGGTTTCAGAAAAAGTCTCAGCCGCACATTGTGCAAACAAAAGAAGAAGGAGAAAACCTACTCACAGTCTAAATATTTATGGGGAAACTCTTGTATAACTTCCACGGAGGAAGCGAAGGCGAAGGCTGGGAGCGAAGAAGGTTTGACAGGAAGGCAACCTGGAACCTATATTATTTTCTAAAAAGGAACTAACAACATTCGATTCAGTCCTATGAAATTGTCAAGCGCAAAATATAAAGAATCGCACGGAGTTATATTTAGAAAAACATCTAACAATAAACTGTTAATTTGTATACCTCTTCCCAGTTCATACCTCCAATTACGATAATTTACATTATTCCAACGACCCACAGACCCGATTTCTAGCACTCCGAGAAAATAATATCTACCAATATCCATTTTTTTAAACACTCATGTAATGCCCTCTTGCTTTAACGCATTTGAACACACTTTTGTTGGTTTATTATATTTTTTCTAACCCACCCACCATCCGCCAATCTTGTTTTAGCGTATACACACATGGATTTTTCACATGTTTTGTCAGGCAAAATTAAATGAATCCAAGCCTGCCGTTTGTTTATACCAGAAATGTATAAATAAAATGAGAAAATAAACAGCGCGTGGCCATTGACCACCGGGAAAAACGCTTTTCTCGACACGTTCATACTGCAAATGATTAATTAACAAAAATGTTTAAAGTATACACCTAGAAAAACCCAAACGAGCCCCTCAGCAATTACCTTTGGCTTTGGCACAAAAGTGCCCTATATCAACTAAGGAACATATATAGATCTATTAATGGTGCCCCATGAGCAATCTGTTGTGAGTTCCATATTGCCACTCCAAGGTGGGGTGGAAAAAGAAACCCAATTTGCGCATTTATTCATCTCTAGTTATAGATTAAAGGGGGTAAAAGTACGTTGAAATCAAGGGTTCTATAAAAAGTCTACCAAAATACGCTTTCAGAGCCTAAATGGCATTTAATTGATATTACTGAAGTGGCCGTAAAGTAATTGCAGATAAAGTTTGCATCGCTATCTTTATGATCAGTTCGTTTGCAGCGATCGAAGGATCGTAAAAGTATAGAACAAATTTATGCAGTTGGGCGGGAATAGTTAATTACTCAATTAATATATTCACTTCAATAGAAATTGACGTAGTTTATTGGTAGCTTTGTGTGTTTTCAATTACATGATTCGACATTCGGCTGCAAATTTGAATTCACATAAATTACTTATTCTAGAGAGTGAATATTATGCGATCAAATTGTTGAAAGAAAAACCAAGAAACTTCTTCAGCTTGACATTAAGAAACCAAAGGTCTAAAATAATTGTGACATGATCTAATGTACAATTTTTAGCAATAGAAAACGAGCAATAGACTTAAGCAGAATCAAGAAGAAATATCCGCGTTGAAGGGGCCACAGCGAAAGGTTAGCGGCAACAAAAACACATTCTGGGCATGCAAATTGCAAATTGCAAGTGCAATTTATTACATTTTCCCCTCTGACGACATTGGCACCGCATCGCTTGCCAACTGAACTGAGCTCGCTGGGAAAAACAATTGCCGGCTGCAGCTAAATTTAATTTGACAACGTTTTTCAGTTTGGCAAACTGCAGATTAATGTTGTTATTGCTGCCGAGTGCCCTCCTGTGTCGCGTTTCCCTTCCAAATTGTCAGCGTTTTCGGCTTAATTGCATCGCACAACAAGCGTCGTTGGGCGAAACAAGATTGGGAGGCTGAAACATGAACGAGAAGTGGAAAGCCACCTGAGGAAAGACATTCGAAAATGGCGAAGTGTCATACCATGGCGAAAAGATGACTAAGTGTATGCGCGAATCGAAAAGATAGGAAACAATCTAATAGATAGCCATGACCCACCCATATTATTATTATTATAAATTATTTTAATTGAATGCAAATAAAAAGGATTCCGCTTTACGCATGAACACAATACTAAATAAGTAATAATTTAAAATGAGAATATCCGATATAAGAATTTATTTATTCCTGGAAATTAAGATGCAAATTGAATTGGAGAGATGCAAATTGCGGTTCATAATACTTTTCAATTTACATATTTCCTCAAAATGATCTCTACAAACTTTTAAGTACCCCAAATGCGGTATTAAACTTTTTTCGCCTAAAGTATTTGTCCAAATCACTTGGTTTCCTCAGCAAATTATTCATATCAATTAATTCAAGAGATCGGGACAACGCAGTCAACAAGCATTGGCTCTGCCAGATTGCTCAGACGCTTTTTAGCACGCGCTATAAATATCTTGGACCGATCGATCGGTCGTGAGCTAGCTATTTGTCAATTAGCACCAGCCATAATTCTGAGTTTCGAGGGACGAGGCACATGATGGGCGACCTTTGGGATCTATCTCGGCGTTTTTGGGGGAGGCATGGCCAATGGGTATCAATTGCCATTCGCCAGGGATCGTGTCATTCCGGGCCTAAGTGGGCGGTTGGGGGTGGTGTAAAGAGCGAAGCGATTCGATGCGAACCACGAGCCTTGTTCGTGTCCCGACAATATTGAAAATTAATTAAGTTATTGCCGTGTTAACTAACTGCACCGATGATAGGCGCCTTTTGAGCCTGGCACAGAACGTTTTGTTCCCACTTCTTTTTTCCGCTCGAGATGAGTTTTTCAGCTGTGCCAGAAACTGGTTTTAGCCTTTACCCACTCGTATGCACTTTATTGAAATGATTTTTGAATAATACATTCCATTATACATATATTCGGTACCTCATTCTTGCCCGCCGTGTGTTTTATTAAGCACAGCACGTTTCTTTTATTATGGGCATAATTTTGCATTTAATTAAAACGGCGAGCAAAAAACCCTAAAATTCATTCATTTTTTATTGTTGCAACAACGGATTGCTCTAGAAAATCATTGTAAACAAACTTTGCTGTTTACATTATTTTTTCTCTTAGGCCCACTTTATTAATTTCTACCACCACATACAACAAATAATCAACTTTACACTGAAAAGTGTAAGTACAAAAATGTAATGCAATATCATTCTGCACAATCCTGCACAAGGTATTGTAAGGGTATTATTAAACCACATTCGATGCATGTTTTTCATTAGGTTGCACCTAAAAAAATTTAACATATTTTTGTGCACTAAATATATAGTGCACACATGTCGTATGCGTAACGCAGCCATTAGCCATATAGCATTGACTGATCAAGTG
The DNA here is from genome assembly GCF_016746365.2 of Drosophila yakuba. Classification (NCBI taxonomy): domain Eukaryota; kingdom Metazoa; phylum Arthropoda; class Insecta; order Diptera; family Drosophilidae; genus Drosophila; species Drosophila yakuba. The sequence continues at coordinate 4,421,320 of NC_052528.2, read as the reverse complement.
ATTGACCATTGAACAACCGAACGCAACGCACGAGACTATGTACACATACAAGCAATGTGTATATATTATAATAATTCGTTTTATTTTCACGACTTGAAATGTTTTTTGTATGTTTTGGTTTCTTTTTGGTTTGGCAGCTAGGCGTGATTATTAACGAGCCGTGGTTAAAAAGTCGATTTTGCTTTAATAGTGTATTTGGATTGCGATTTGAGGCTGCCGCAGGTGCACCGACAACAAACACCATCTTCTAGGTTTGCATAATAAGAGCTTGAAGAACACTGCTTATGTTCATAAATCCCATCTGTGATCAGATAAAGTACGCTCATTTTATGCTTAGCCTGAAGAAATATATTTTCTTTCTGTGCACCTATTTACCCATTTGTATATTGACACACGCACTTTGCAAACATACAAAGTATTTAAGTTGACACGCGACTCGTTTCGAAAAGTATTCCAATTTGTTTTCTCGTTTTTCTTTTCGGTTTCGACTTGACGGGTATTTGCCTCTTCTCCTTCTTTTTCGTGATTTGACAGTTGACAACTTTTGGGCATATAAACTACACTCGACCGATCGATCGGCGGATCGAGCGGGGGACAGAGACAGACAACCACCGGGCCCGAGGGTTGGAATTATACTGAGATTAGAGTTGAGAAGTCGCCTGCAGTCGACGAGTCTCGCTCTCTTTCTCCCGATTGGCCAGGGAAAATGGGAGAGTGGCCGTGAGACAGGTGATCGATGCATCGGGGACTATGCTATCAAAGCTATTGGCCCATCGAATGAAAACAAAAAGCTGTCTAATTAAAAGCTCCCCAGAAAATATCAAACAGTGCTTTTTGTTGTCTTACGCTCTCAAAAGTTCGTTCAACTTCAGGAAAATACTTCAAAGGGGCACGTCTCCACAAAAGAATTCTTCATACATCCCGGGACCGGAAAAATATGGTGGAAAATTATCCACCCATTCTACACACCCACATCAGCAAGTCAGTGAGCCATAAACTGAGCCTTTAAATCAATGGTTGTGACATCAAACTATTTGTTGGGAAATCGGCGACCGTAATTTTAATAGCTATAACGTGTTTCGTGTAAGGCAACTTTGTTGACATTTCATTAAACACCATCATGTGATCTCAGATCTGTGGTCATTGAATTGCCGATCCGGTAAGCCCATCAACGTGTGAATCAAATGTGTGGCATTTGCAGACAAGTGAGATGGAAACGGCGACAATAGACCGCGACACCTGCAATGCCAAGGGTAAATGCATTAGGCGGCTTTAAGGAGATCATAAATCGCCACCTAATCTGCTTATTTTTTCAAAAATAATTATAATTCTGTATATTCTTTGGGTAAATACGCCAAATACATAATTAACTATTTTTATTATCATTTCCTTTTATTAAAACCCTTTTTTTTAACCTTTTATATTCTATTTCTCCGGTCACAAATTATACCCAATACATATTACATTATACTAACGAATCGGAGATACCAATATTGTAAGGCAACTGTCGTGTCCCGCAACAAGTGTTATACCTTTAGAGCAGCGGAAAACGATGGGAAAAACTTTGCAGCATACTTTGTGGCAACTCACTAAAATACAGCTCACGGCTACTCGGCAACTCATTTTTATTCACGCACACAATGAAACCACTTTTGCGCTTGTACGCACTTAAAGAAAATGAAAAATAAATATATGGAAATAGCACCGGATGGAAAAATATATATAAAGTTTTACGATGCAGAAGCAAAAGTATTTTTGCACTGGGAACGGAGAAAAACGGTCTGGTGCTGCCCCAACAAATCGCTCTGTTATCTAAACAACTAGAAAAACAAATACTGTTATCGCAGTGTGGCAACAAACAAGCGAAAAAAATCGAAAAGAGAGCGTTTGAGCTTTATCCGCCGGCATATGTGTAACTATATTTTAAGAAAATTCCGTCCTTTGCATTACTCTTCGTTGACATTCTTTTAATACCGTTCTTCAAACATATAATTTAAATTGAGAAGTTCCATACATATTATTGAGAAGAGCGATCAAAAATCTTACACAATAACGCTCAAGTAATAAGCCTAGGATAAATTGTGTTGTATGCGAGAACCAAAGAGCACGTAAACAAAAAGCATCGGGAAGATTACTAACGAAAAGCTTTTACTGTGCTTAGTGACCTCAAACACCTAGGAAGATACATACATACATGCATATGCACAACTGCACACATATCCATTATCTGTGCACACTGTGTACATTGATCTAATTAGAGGCGCCGCAGTTGACAGAGAGTTCAAAAGAGCGGAAGAAAAGGAAACAAAAAAGAGAAAAGGTTAGGAAATGAAATTCAATTAAAAGAATCGCATCTGCGGAATTTATCGATTGATTGAGGCTAGAAGCTAAATGGCTAAAATCAATCAGCAAGCGGAATTTTTTATCATTCAGTTCCATATCTCGGAAACAATAAAGGCAAAAAGGCAAATATGATCTGTTTATAGAACATATTCTCGCTTCAAATAAAATCAAACATTGCCCTAAACAAATTATATTTTGGGCTTGGGTATTTCGGTTTACGGACGATATTTCCTATAACTATGTATATTTCTTCTGCTCCCAATTTGAATCACGAACTTAGCAGCCACCGTCAGAGAAAAGCATCGTGGATCTTACATTCCACACGCGTGATGGAGACGCAGATACAAACAAACAGTGCTATTAATTAATAAATCCGCCGTCCTCTCACTTGGCTCCCCCGCCTTTCAAATCCCTCAGATACTCAACAGGCCATAGCTGACGATTGTTTTATGCCTCCGAAGATCAAAAAGACAAATGACAAGTGGGCGTGAGTAAATCGGTTTTCTTGGAGGTTGATCTGTGAACTAACACGATTGAAACAAGAAAAAAATAGAGCCAGCTTCGGAAAACACCAGCAGTTATTATATATATTTAACTTTATTTATGTATGTTAAAACTCGTATTTCTTTTTAATTATATTCAAATAATTTTCCGACTGAAGAATATCAATGAAAAAAACTAAAAAACTATATCAATGAAAGCAAACTAAAAGGGCACGGGAAAAAAAATAATTTCCAATCATGTTATGACAGCTCTAAGATATAGTTCCGACTTCCATATATACTATCTACTATAAAAGTAAGCCTTCTGTGAATTTCTCATACAGATAGCGTTAAAACTGAAAGACTAGTTTGGGTACAAACGAACGGACGGACACGGGTTGATACCGATCAAGAATATATTTTTCACTAATTTATTTTATTTATTTATTTTTCCATTGTTCATTTATCGGGAGAAGTAAAATATAAAACTAACCAATATAAATAAATTTTTAGAAAAATTTTGTTTTATTTACCATGTAACTGTGACATAAATTATCAAACCTTCGAGCGTGATAACACACAGTGATGAAAATTACAAAAAACAAAAGTATCACAACACTACTAAACTTTAAAATAGCATCTCCTAGTCTCCCTCTTTTCTTGTATGCTTATTATACCCGTTACTCGTAGAGTAAAAGGGTATACTAGATTCGTTGAAAAGTATGTAACAGGCAGAAGGAAGCGTTGCCGACCATATAAAGTATATACATATATTCTTGATCAGGATCAATAGCCGACTCGATCTGGCCATGTCCGTCTGTCCGTCCGTCCGTCTGTCCGTCCGTCTGTCCGTCCGTCTGTCCGTCCGTCTGTCTGTCCGTATGAACGTCGAGAAGCTAGAAAGTTGAGTTTAAGCATACAAACACCAGGGACATAGAAGCAGCGCAAGATTGTCGATTCATGTTGCCACGCCCACTCTAACGCCCACAAACCGGCCAAAACTGCCACGCCCACACTTTTGAAAAATGTTTTGAAATTTTTTCACTTTTGTATTAGTCTTGTAATTTTCTATCGATTTACCAAAAAACTTTTTGCCACGCCCACTCTAACGCCCTCAAACCGCCAAAAGCTGATACGCCCACACTTTTGAAAAATGTTTTGATATTTTTTCATTTTTATATTGGTCTTGTGAATTTCTATCGATTTGCCAAGAAACGTTCTGCCACGCCCACTATAACGCCTACAAACCGCCAAAAACTGTGTTTAAGACTCTCCTTTTCCCTTCCACTAGCTGAGTAACGGGTATCAGATAGTCGGGGAACTCGACTATAGCGTTCTCTCTTGTTACTTTTACTTTAAGTCTGAAGCATCGGTCATAGCGGTCAAAATAACTGACAAGAACACAAAAAAAAGCACAATGAGTAAAATAGCAAGAAAATGAAATATTCCAACTATAAAATATGCGAGTCAGTGACTTTTATAAGAGATTTGCAAACGTATAAAAAAACCAAAGGATTTTAAATCTTAAATAACTTAAAACAAGAGAAAACGCTCTAGTCGAATTCCCCGACTATCAAATACCCCCTATTCAGCTAGTGGAAGTGCGATCGATAAACATATTTTTGGCTTATCAATAGAAATTGGAGGAAAAAAAGTAAAATGAATAGCAGACAAATAATATCACAAAAAAAAAAATAAAAACATTTTCAAAAGTGTGGGTGTGGTAGTGTTGGACGGTCTGTGGGCGTGGTACATCAGTTCAAAAAATCTTCATGCTTACTCCCGATTTTCTCGCTTTTGATGCAGATCTAGAATATATAAGGTCGGAAACGCTTCCTTCTTCCTCTTACATTGTTTTCAACGAATTTAGTATACCCATTTACTCTACAAGTAACGGGTGTAATTACTAAAAATAAATGCAGAATCAAAATAAAAACGCAAACGAAACAAAACATAAATAAACGATACACATTTACGTAAACCAGTTTTGGTCGGTTCACAATTTTCGAGATTCATTCAATGGGGCACGCTTTTCACACATTTCCCCAAGAGTCACGTGCTATAAGGTGGGAGTGTGCGGCAATATAAGGGTATTAGGAAATCATATCTATATGTATACATAAAATCGTTAAGCATTGAACATTTTCCAAATATATACAATTCCTCAATTTTTTATTGTCGGCAAAATAGTTTTCCAACCGCACAAATAGATCATGAAACAAGAGAGAATGCTCGACTATCAGTTACCCGTTACTCAGCTAGTGCACGTGAGAACTAGAAATTTCAACACTTTCTGGAATGTCGGTAGAATTTGGGGAAAAAAATAATACAAAATAAATTTTATTTCAAAAGTTGGTGCGTGTTTTTGGCGGTTTGTGGGCGTTACAGTGGCCGTGACGAAGAGATTTTTGGAAAATCAATAGAATTAAATTAATAGAATTAATTAACAAATTAAAAAATATCAAAACATTTTTAAAACTGTGGGCGTGGAAGTTTTGCACGGTTTGTTTACGTTAGAGTTACGGCAGTTACAAAGTTGCAGTTACAAGTCTGCATGTCTAATCCTAACTGTCTAGCTTTTAGCTTTATATCCTTTATATGGTCGGAAATGTATCCTATTACCTGTTACATACTTTTCAACAAATCTAGTATACCCTTTTACTCTACGAGGAAGGTGTATAAAAGTCCTCTTGAATTGAAATTCATTTCTCTCGTTTCAATACATGATTTGGCATCAAATAGCTAAACAAATCTTTCTCCGACGTCAACGGCAAGAAAAAATGGGGAAAATATTCGGCTGCCATTTGCTTGCGTAAGCAAATATTTTGTTATTGCTAACAAGAAATAAATTTCAAATCTAAGCTGTAAAGATTGTGGAGAGTATATGTTTTAAAAATGAAATGGCACGTGGCCAGTATGACACAGAAAATATGCTTAAAAATATATGCATTAAATAATCAATTTATTTGAAAAGGTGAAGCTCTTCAAAATTCGAACTCAATTTTTTGAGTAGTAGAGGGAGAAATGACCTTTTTCCACATTTTTAATTTTATTTATATTATAATTTTATTTATATTTTAATTTTATAAAAATATTTTATTGTTAATATCAAGGGGAATCTTATGCTGATCATAAATTTAATATTTTCCAAATCTTAAATCGCATGATCAGCCGCATAGCACAACAAAATTATTAAAAAATCATTGAGAAAATAAGCAACCGAAGAAAAAGAAACAAGCACGAGAGTGATGAAAAAGGTGCATTATTTTTAAACAATTTTATTGGCAGCTGGCCAAGTGCCGTAAAACGTGAATGGTTTTATTTGCTTGCTTTCCTCCTCAGCACGAGCTATACCTATACTATATTATTCTACACTTTTGGGTTCATTATGTTAATCGAATATTCGGTGCTTATTATAAATGAAAAACAGATAGTATTGAATCCGTATATTTTTTCGATAAATAAATATGTAGAAATTTTGTTAAATACTCGTATAAATGAGCCTTAAACTTATGTATGTTTTACTTTGTAAATCAAAATCAAGGCCAATGTCGAACGACGAGAATGCACTATTGGTTCTCGATGGATTGCATTGCTCGATTTCCTTTGGAATCGAAATTGAATTATTTTAAAGAAACAGAAATACGCTAGATATCTTCCTATATATAGCGTAGCGTAAACAATTTATTTTGAGAAATCTTAAACGCAATTTCTTCTAGACCCTATAGATATATATCGATTTTTCCATTTGGTCATATGCCGAACAATTTATTTTAACCACAAGCTGCGTTTCGAGTTCCCCGACTATATGATACCCGTTACCCAGCTGCTAGTGGAAGTACGAAGGAGAGTTAAAAGACTAATACAAAAATGAAAAAATATTAAAACATTTTTCAAAAGTGTCGGCGTGGCTCCTTTGGACAGACGGACGGACAGGCGGATATGGCCAGATTGACCCGGCTATTGATCCTGATCAAAAATATACATACGTTATATGGACGGAAACGATTACTTCTGCCTGTTACATACTTTTCGTCGTTACATTTATTTGTAAAAAAAAATTATGCATTACATTTCTGATTTTAAGTGACGCTGTGCAAGTTTTAGATCGTTGCCACGCCCAACTATAAGGCTAACAAACCAGCCAAAACTGCAGCGCCCACTCTTATGAAAATTTGTTTGATTAATAACATTTTTTTTTTCCTGCTCCAATTTCCAATATGGATAAATTTCTCCAACTTGACAATTGCGATCTCTTTTTTTTTGCATATCTGTATGATGTAATAGAGCCGCAGAGTATATAAAGATTGAGCTGGTGTGGTAAATAATAAGTTGAACGGGTTTTATTGCATCGTTTAATTTTTAACGTATTTGCTTAGGTAGGTAGGTACTGATTTTATATAAAGTGAATAATTTACGCGTCTTTTATATTTGGAAGACCAAAAGAGGGTATTTACATATACCGGTACCATATTGATATTTTCCGTGTTTTGCCTTTCTAATACCACAGCAAGTTATAGTCCCATGAAAAAACTCCCTATACCATAATTACTAAACATCATTTTAAAAAAATTCCCTGGTACTCACCGGTTTGCTTTGGTAAATTGTAGAAGTCGAGGGTTTTGATCTCGGACGTTTCGACATGCGGGGCGAACCCTTCGTAAAGGTCACTCTCCTCCACGATGCCGCTCAGCTTGTCGGCCTGGGAAGAGGCATCTCCGCCTCGATGGTATGGCATCTTCTTGGCCAGGTTTGCGGTCTCTCGGGATCCTCTGTCAAGTTTTTATTTGGGTTTGGGTCCACTCGGATTCGTCCTTCCTTCCAGGCAGTTGGCGGCTTCTTTGTTGGTTCTGTTTGACTAGATGGCTTTTTACGTTGCAGTGCTTTGCTATCCGTTGTGTGGCAATCAATTAGCGGGTGTTTTTTGGGGTTGTAGTCGTGCTTATTTTATTACTAATATATTTAAGTTTTATTTTTATTTAAATGGTAACCAAGTTATGGAGACAGAAATACTCCAATACGATGGTGCCGCGCGGAATTCATTATAGTAAACAATTTAGCACGAGAACTGAAGAAGCATGGCTATGTGTGGATTAAATCGCAATTGTCAGCGTTTTCGATTCTGCAATGAAATAGAAGATATTGTTTATTATTTTTGTACACATTTTGAACAGCTCCAAACAGACGGATTTTTGTTCGGCGACCCTAACATTATTCCACAAAAAAGCGAAAGCATATGAAATGTATTCCTTTCGAGTCGAAATCGAAATTAGTTCAATGACATGACCCCTCCAAACTGTATAGTAGATAATGCCAAAGGCACCATTGGCTCATAAAAAACTTGGCCTGCTCATTAATTGCGAGCCGGCTATAAAAAGCCAACTGGTCAGATTTATAATATATATAAAATCACACACATATATAATACGTTTTTGCTGCTGAGGGTGACTCTACGAACAAGAGCAGCCGGTTTCATATCTAATTAAATCCAACAGAAATTAGGAAAAACAAAAATATCCAGCTCAAATATTTCACTCGGCCATTAACCAAAAATAATCTTATATTTCACAAACAAAAACAGATATTTATTTAAGCGATGATGAAAGTTAATATTTTTTTATAACTGAAATATATTAAATAAACTTCTAAAAAATAAAAATGGTTTTACAATAAAACAACGATACAAGTTTCTGCCAACTTATATGTATGTATGTATAAGTTTTCCTTTTATATGTATATATAATATATAAAAAATCGTTTCGCCCGCATCCTTTATGGCTATAAGGTAGCAATTACGATTGGCAAAATAAACTATGGCACACGATGCGTATACTCGATACTCAAATCTATTTTTTCAATTTTCCATTTATCCCATCATCATGTTTTGGGGAACGAAAGACGGGCTATTGTTTGTCTCTTTATTTCGCTAACATAACAAGCATATTTCGTTCTGTTTTCGTCACAATTCGCTAACCAAATCAGCGACAAAGAAAACGAAAAACTTAAAATGAATTGCAAATTTCCGAAGAAATTCCGGACACGTATCGAAAGCCAAGCAATAGTGACCGGCCTTTTGAGCTTTTTATTTCCCATTTTCCTTTGACACTCTTAATGATTTCGCCTGTCAAGAACAGCTTTTTGGGGGGCTTAATGGGGGACTATCGGATAGAAATATAGAGAGACAGACAGGTCTGATAGATCGCTGCGTTTGCTTGATTGGCTGTCCGATATAAGGTGTCGGACTTTTTACCTGGCAGCAGAGCAGTAGCGGGGAAACAGGTGCCGTCAAGCGGATTAGTCGCCCAGACAAGTTGTATCTATGGCAGCTTCAATGAGAACGCAGATAAGAGGTTCGTCTGAGGTGCGTTTAAATAGAATTAAATTAAGCAGAGTTGGGCTTTTACATATGATAACACTTAATCAATAAAATTTCAAATTTGTTTTGTGCAAATGCGATGTGACTTATTCTGCCGACGTTAGCTTATGGGAAGCTTTGCGTTAGTAAACTCCACAATACAACATCTTTTTGATTTTGCAATGAACTGGAAACCCAGGGAGTCTCGACTTTTCCGTATAACCGACTTGCTAATTAAACAAATAACAAAAAGTCTTGAATAATTTTCTATTTACTTATGATCTCAGTTTGGAGCTCCGCCTTCTCCAAACCAAATATCGGGGCACTTAAGCCTTAAAAATTGTTCGCGCAGTTTCATTTAATACCACTCCACAACTCGACTCACATTGACTTGACTAGCTTCGCTTTGATAGGTAATGTGCAATTTTCATATGTATGTCAATATTATGCTACGTCTAGTATTTTCAAGGTGCCTCGGGTTACGTCGTCAGCAAAGCAACACGGCTGTACACAAATAGCGGCAACAGGGAACAGGTATCACATGGGCATACATATAGAGTTATTAACAATAATTTGCACTGCAGTTGAGCTGCTTGTTTATTTGTTGCTTGCTGTCTCCGTACTCGAGAACGTTATCTGAATGTTATAATGCACCCAATTTGCGCTAATGAAATCAAGCAGCCCGCCACTCAATTGGATTCAATTGGACAGTGCCAATTGTTACAATGCCTAGCCTAACCAAACTCAACTAAGCCACGAGAAACACAAATATTTCGGCACCAAATCGATTAACGCTCCCGGGAACCAGCAACTAATTAAAACGTTTATGCTAATGAGCAGACACGCCATTAAGTCGGTGTCGCGAGATGTCAGCCAAGAGCTGGGAAAATCAACCAAAATACGCCAAAAATTCTACTAAGCTTGAACTTCTGTCTAAATATATATTTTTGGTATAAAATAATGTAAAATATGATTCTGGGCAAGAAGTGGAAATAACAGCAAACAGAAATCTTTTTTAAACCCAAAGATTAAATAACATTTTCATCAATTATGATTATTCGTCCTTCCATTTATGATTCACTTTCGCATTTATTTGTATTCTGTACTCTTCTATAACATTGAAGAACTTTCGGGAAATCCTTGTGAATATACTTTCAAATTCCTTTAATGCCATATGACCACCCAATGTACTTGTTAGCATATGTATTTTTTTGACGGTAGCCCCTGGCAAGTATTTGCCATAAATCCGAAACCAAAACAAGTCTATTAGAGCCCGAAAAAAGGTTAACTTCTCTAGCATACAGTTAAAGCAAGTGCTAAGCTATTTTGGTGATAATCACTGGCCACATTGGGTTAATCGTCGATTGCCAGAGACGAGGCCCAAGTATTGCCACAACTATTATGTGGGTGGGTGGCTTGTGGTGGTTAAAGTGACGCAAGTGCAACAATCGGTGCGTCAAGTCGAGACTCGATTCGATAGGATCCAACTCTCGTCACGTAATTCTCGGTGCAATTGGCGTCAGCTAGCGAAGAGGAAAAACTTTTAAGGTTTCCAAAAAACTTTCCAATGCGCCAAAGTTCAACTAAGTTATAATCTTCGTAACTGGTTGGTTGTGTGCTAAAGAGAAAATCAAAAAGAAATCCCTACTCGATAAGCTTAGCGACCTTGTAAAACGGTCGGAAACTTAGCTGATAAAAATATGAACTGTTTTAAAAGTACGGAATAGATAATGAAACTAAATTCGAGTATACAGTGGACGAGGTCCGAGTTCAGGTATGGCAACAGTGATTGGAAATAGGTTTACTAATTCAAACTGTTGCTAAAATTTGTATATAGTACACAGAGCTGCTTAATTACCACCCATATAAGTGACACTTTCTAAATAACTAGGTGACCTTGCTGGGGCTCAGGACGAGCCAAGTAAAGGTAAGAACGCCCACACCCACTTGACTTGGCATACTTTTAAGCCAAACCTAAGGAACCTTTCAATGCTTTGCTAAAACGTTTTCAAACTAGGCCAAGCAGCTGTCGTTGCTCCACACGAAATATCCTCGATTGCCTTGGGAGTGCAATGACTTGGGCCTGGTCCTTCGGTGCAACACTGACCACCCTTAAGAACCTCATGATACCCATTTGAAAACTGGGTCAGTTTTCTGAAAACAGGTTATAGACCAATATTGCAAATACCGATTATTATATACTCTTTATTATGTTTTAGTCCGTCTTTAATCATAATCCTATTGCTAGCAAGAAAATGTTGACAAGTTAAATTGTTGTTAATATTAGTTGTTAATCGATGTGCATTTTAAATATGTCACAATTATTGCATAATTTGTATATACCCTCTGGAAGCGAGTAACAAGGAAATGGGGCCAAATAGACAGAAAGTCAAATAGGGCTTGGTGGCAGAGAGTAGAAAGGGGAAGGGAAATTATGCCATCGCTCTGCTTAGTAAGTCCTTAAAGTACAGAAAATGGGGGCAACGCAATGTGGGTGTGCTCGTGCTTGTATTGGTGTATTATTTTATTTGTTCTTGTGTGGGTTTGACAGGACAATGCGTCAGCAGCAGCAGACCGAAATGTAGCAACAAAGATGGAATTGCGTAGTGGCAACTTGAACTGGGAGTGTACTAAGCTTATCGAGGGGGCGGCAACCGGAGAGGGTGTCGGTGAGCAAGACTTTCGAAGAGAGAAGCTCGAGGGATGGTCCGGAAATCAATGAATGAAAGCACCAACACGCCCTTGCGAGGAAAGAGCGACGAGTCTTGGGGAGAGGAAAACCAGGACCTGTAAATAGACTTACTTATATGGTTAGTGAAACCCTGTAATCTAATCTTATGAAAATATTGAACTGGTCTAAACTTGATGGCCATTCTAGGACACACAAACAAGGGGGAGACATGAAGGAAACGAGGCTGGCTAATGGAAAAAATAATCATATTAATATATATCAATATCATTATATAAAAATATTTTAAAAGAATTGGTGTAACTAAAATGGTGCTAATAATTTAATGTTTATACGAAACGTGTGAATATTACCAGTAGTATTTCTTTGGCGTTCGCCTCTATTCCCAGTTGATCCAAGTTTAATCCATTTACATCCCCAGTCGAATCAATTTTAGCTTACTTAGTGGCAAGGCGACATTCAAGGAGCAGAGGGCAAGCAAAGGACACAGAATGGAGACAGAACTATCGGCCCAAGAGCGGGGGAATTTGCCAGGAAATCAGCTTCAACTTGCCGCAAGGACAGCCACTGAAACCGAAACTGAAATTTGTCAGATAGCCCGAACAATTAAAACAGGGCCCAGAGCGGTTGACCTGATTTCAGCATTTCCCGCCTTCCTCCGCTAAACCCGAATGTTTCTATATTTTTATTATTTTTCTTTTTGCCTTTTTGGCGGCAGACTTCGTGACGGCTAAAAATGCCACACACGCAAGGTTTTATGGGTCTGCTTTTTCGCCGTTTCGGTTTCTTTTTTCTTCATTTTTGGCAGCAAAGGAAAACATGTACACTGCACTTGCCACAAGAAGCACAACAATCGAGCTCACCAACGGGTCACTGAACCGCAAGGAAAAAAAAGTGCAACTGCAGCACTAGCTGCAGTAGCTGCGGCTGCATTTTATTTCATAATCATTGCACATGAGCACAACGGCAGGAAAATCACGTGAAACGGGCACTGGTCTCTGTTATTTACATATATATAGGCATTTGGCCAGGCCTCTGGATCTGAATCGGCATCTGAAACTAGCTCGACTTGGCCTAGACACACGGAAAAGCCACTGCGCACAATTGTTATTGCTAAAGTCGAGTTCGCCGACTATCACATACCCCTTATTTGGATAATGGAAGTGTGAACAAGAAATTTAAACATTTTCCGGAATATCAGTAGAAATTGGGGGAAAAAAAGTGTGGGCGTTATACGGTTTATGGGCAAAAAGAGTGGCAAAAAATGTTTGGCAAACCGACAGAAATTAACAGGACATATAAAAAAAATAAAAATATGAAAACCATTTTTGAGGGCGGTTTGTTGTTTGTTAGGGTGGGAGTGTTTGTTAGAGTAAGTTAACAAACTAGTGTTGCGTCTGTCTCATGTGCTATGTGTCTCATGTGCTCATGTGTCTAATCTTAACTACCTAGATTTAATAGCTCCAGAGATCTCAACGTTCATACGGACACCCATATCTACTCAGCTATTGATCCCTATCAAAATATTTATACTTTATAATAGTCGGAAAGGATGCATTCTACCTATTACATACTTTTCAACGAATGTAGTGTACCGTTTTACTCGACGAGTAACGGGTACAAAAATATAAGAGCCGTATTTATGTATATGATAAAACCCCATTTTTGATAAGCAATTATGTATGGCATTTACCTAATTAAGTATATAAGTATTTTAAACTCTGTTTTACCCATAATTCATGTCCTATAATTAGTGTAAAACTTAATAAATTAATAAGGGCAGCACTGGAGCTAGCCCACTAACAGAAAACTCCCAACGTATATTTGTGTATAGGCCAACTGAAATTTCTTGTACCAGTTAAACAAACCTCGCAACAACCGAGCAATGTCCCTGGAGCCGCCAGATAAAGGCTGCCAGGTAAACGGGAGCCACTTGAATCCGCCCAAAAGCTGTAGCACTCCGTTTCCCAGTTTTTCTGCTGCTTTGGCCATCCAACACCGAACACCCAACTCCCCAAAAGGGGCCGCAAAACTTCCATCCAATTTGTTATGTAAGCGCGCATTTTCAACATATTTGCTTGCCCAGTTTTCTTTGCTTGGCTGGCAGAAAACCGAAAAAAAGTTCACAATGCAGCACAGAAAAATGGAAAGCTTACAAATATATAGACGAAGTGCAGCGTTGGCGAAATTGTTTATATATTTTTTTTCGGCCCAGAATGTTCTTGGACTAGTAAAATGGAACCACATGAATCATATGGAGATATACCGAGACCTACAAGTGTTTACATTATCGCTGCTGTCATATGCTTGCCCACATAGGTTGTTATTTGGACATCGGGTTTTGTTCTGCTTGTATAACACGGCGGATGAAAGGCAGTCTGTATTACTCATTCAACATTCAACACCGTTCAAATATCCATAAACATAAATTTTGGAAACATTTGATCCCCGCCACATGGCCGGAAAAAATTAAATAGCACAGTGCAGGCATTTTGTGGCTAATTTGCCACTATTCGACACTTAATATTCATGTAAAACGTTTTCTGTCCGACCATCACGAGCTAATGCTCACATTTGGGTCTGGTCAACGAAATTTTTATGAAGACGTCAGTCGCTTGGCAGTTGCACCCGAATTATGGCTAATTACGAGCCCCATTTAATAGGCATTTCCATATGTCGCCTCGGGGGCTCCTAATGGCTCCTGAAACGATGGCAAATGGCTGGAGGGATTCGAAACGGCGGACTTGGCGAAGAACCGTGCTGTAATATAACGAAGTAATATAAATTCTAACGCCCAGTCCACATCTCTTGGTTAGAAAACATGTAACCACGGGTGTCTAGGGAAAAATTGTTTACGCTCGGCGCATTGCAACACACAAAGAAAATTTCAAGTTGGTATAATAAACAATTTATACGCCTAGATTTTTCCATAAACATGGCAAGCAATTACATATGGCCATTAATACTCTAATTATAATTTTTTAACGTTACTCAGTTAGTGGAAGTGCGAAAGATAAATTTCAACATTATCTGGCATACTAATAGAATTTAAAAAAGTTAATAATAAAGCAACGGAGATCGCTATAGTCGAGTTCCCCGACTATCTTATACCCATTACTAAGCTAGTGGAAGTGCGAAGGAGAGTCTTCAACACTGACAGTGTTAAATGAAATAATATCGAAACATTTTTCAAAAGTGCGGGCGTGGTTTTGGGCGGTTTGTGGGCGTGGCAAAATGGGTCTATGTCTCTGGATTCTGCATGCTTAATCTCAACTATCTAGCATTTATAGATCTCGACGTTTATACGGACAGTCAGACGCACAAAGAGACAGACAGACGGATATGGCCAGATCGACTCGGCTATTGATCCTGATCAAGAATACTTTATATGATTAGTTACTCTACGAGTAACGGGTATAATCAACAACAAAATTTCAAAAGTGAGGGTGTGAGTGCGTTTTATGGGAGTGGTAGACCGATAGAAATTGGCAAAACAAATTCAAAATTGAAAAAAAATCAAAGTTTCAAAATTTTGAGCGTAAAAATGTTGGGTGTGGCAAAATATTTTTTGGCAAATTGATACAAATTTACATGATAAAACAAAAAAAAATGTAAACACTTTCAAGTGTGGGTGTGTCAGTTTTTGGTGGTTTGTGGGCGCTAAGACGCACGTGGTCCAACTATTTTTGGTATACAGATAGAAATTAGCAAGACAAATAATGAAGAATTTTCAAAACATTCTTTAAAAGTGTGAGCGTTTCAGAGCTGCGGATTGTATACGTTAGAGTGGTCGTGACAACAAGCTTGCCCTGCGTCCATATCTCTGGACTCTGCATGCTTAATATCAACTTTCTAGCTTATATAGTTCCCGAGATCCCAACGTTCATACAGACGGACAGACAGACATGGCCAGATCAAGTCGACTAGTGATCCTGATCGGAAATGCTTTCTTTTACCTGTTATATACTTTTCAACGAATCTAGTATACCCTTTTACTCTACCGGGTGTAATAGTTATGTTTGAGCGTGCGAAATTAATTGTGACTTAGAACACGCGTTGACGGAAAAAAATATGTATAATACACAATATTTATATTCTTTTTGATAAGATAGTCGCGGTGTGAGAAGCATTAAAAGTCTGTACGAGACCCGCTGATAAACGATTTTGATTTTGACAGAAATGAGCTGAGAAATTTGGTACTTATTTATACTGCCAGGCATTGATAAGCGTTCCAGAACTATAGGTACTGTGTCACGAGCTATCAATACTGGTCCGCTGACTTAAATGAGCTGGCCAGCGTTTGCAACTACCGACATTCCCCAGATGGAAAATCTTGGCAATTGCCAATCTCAGAGGCAAATTGAACTCCTAAATCGTCGATGCACAGATCGATATCACTTCAAAAAACAGAGATAATGAGACAATTATTCATTGGCTCACGATGAAATGAAATGACTTGTATATAGTCTAGTGATGCACTCTGCAATCAATATCTTCTGTTTCGATAAACAACGACTTGTGTGACCATGTTCTTTTGTGCACGAAATCTATACGATACGCCTAAAATAACTTCAACATGGATGTGCATTCGCCAATATTGTATTTTTTTGTTAAGTGCGGATAACCGGTTCGATGCCATCATCATGGCATCATAATGTATTTTTTTGCTCACTTATATAAAAATATATAGAAGGTTACATACATACATATGTACAAGGCATATTTTTCGCGAGTTTCTGCCAAAATGTATTAAAGACATTTTTATGACTCAGTGTCTTTCCTCTCGCATTCAACGCGCTGCGATTGTCCGCACACTTGTTTTTTGCATTCCAGCGAACTCCAATGATATTCGAGAGCTGAGTTTCAGTTCGCGTTCGATTCCAAGTTAGCCGCCAAAAGCATCACGTGCTTTTCAAGTCGATTCGCTTTATCGCTGCTTTTTAGCGCTCACTTGCTTTTGTTATTTGCCTTTGTAAACAATGGGAGGCTTGTTTCTAAATATTTTTACTTTAGTTTGTCCACTTGCGTGCCGATGGCTTATTCGCTTATTATACAATACCATTTTAGGTTAGGCACGAGTTAGCATTTTATACAATTTATACAACTACAATTTCGGCAAGAGTCGAATTTCTGCAAAGTTCATTTCAGTTCGGTTCGGCTCGGCTCGGTTGGATGGGCGTAATCATGATTTGCTAAGTCTCCTAACCGCCGAATACCGCCTTCTTATGGTGCCATCACGTTTGCCAAATTATCCAAATTATCCAAGGAGTTTGGAATATGGATGCGTAGGCAGGCGAAGACTCGCTAATTTTATAGACACGCAGAAGCTTGCGGTGCAGCACTCTTGCGTCACTTGCAACTCTAATGGAATATTTTTCCAAAGAAAATCTTAGTGGTACATAAAAGGTAAAGCCTAATCTGGTTTGGATAACAGTTCCATGTGAATTTTAACTTAATTAGGTTGGATTTCGCACAGGAATGCTAAGATCGATATAACAGTATTTGCATAAAATAGGGTTCCTCAGAATTAAGAGTGGTTTTCATGGCCAAGCTGATTTTCGGATTATATAAAAGCAATCGAAAATTGGAAAACTCAGAACACTATATAAACATTTAAACATGTGCTCCACTTTTTGATTCCAACTATTTAAAGACAGTTAATTTTTACCCGGTCCAGAAATGAAAAATAAAATGTACTAACCAGTTGGGCTGTGGGGTTTCAATTCATTTGGCAGATTAAAGCAAATCATTTGCTGAATAAGAAGTGTCCTTGCCTGACCCTTCTGAAAGCATCACAATTTGCATTTACAGCACGCCAAACGAAATTGAAATTTTATATTACAAAAATCTGCAATGGGCCGTGCCCACTCAGAAGTAAATTGCATTATCCCGTCGGTGAAATTCTCAACTGGGGAAAAACCAAATAATTGAATCACTTGAATCACGAGAGCGCTTCCAATTAGCCAGAGGAAAACAAACTGACATAAAACATTCAAGCAAACAGAAAGCAACGCGGAGACATCGAATCAAAGGCAAAGAATTTTTTTGCAAATCGAATCACAACCTGAATTCCGTGGATGGCTTCTCCGAGAATCGTTTTGCTTTCATTCAGTCGGTTCGGTCCGGTTTGGATTCAGTTTTCATTTTTCAATTCAATTAAGCGTCGGCGGGCGGAGTTCAGCACACATTGCAGAACCTTGCGGCGGGGACCATGTTGAGTTCTTTACTTTTTTTGTCTGCTCTGCGCGTAATTCACTTTATTCAAATAAGTATAATAAAATAAACGCCTGTATGCAAAACACAATGGGCGAAAAAAAAACTACGCGGCCCATTGTTTGAGTCGAATTTGTGCGATGCACAGAAAAAAAAATTGAACAGAAAATCTATTTACGATCACCAGATTAACAGTGACATTAAATTATATCTATGCTTAACTTAAAATGAATAGCTAAATATTCAATTCATGTCTATAAACAATAAAAATCCGATGAAGATCATTTATTTGGGTTCATTTTTCTGCGAGCTTTTTCACTAGAATGCCTCGAATTTGGGTGCAGATGCAGATACAAAATACTGGGACCGGATGTTTACAAGTAAGTCCCTACAACTGCTGCTCTTATGCGAATTAAACTTATCTCAATGAAGAGTGACAATGCGACCAGAGCAATGGAAACCTCTCTGGGGACATTTCTGGCGTTTAAGTATGGAAATTGTAGCAGCGGGTAAATTGACCAATGCACTCTGAATACAAACTAAGCTTCTTATCAGCCCACAAAGTGGCCACCCACTCCAGCAGATAAGTATAACTCAAATATAACCGCAAGGGATAGTATATACATATGTACATACATATATTAGTTCAGATGAGTTTTCTATAATGCGTGGGCACTAATAACATAACAATATATTTGACTTTATGTATCTTAGATTCAGGTAGCGCACATATGTATATCCAAATATAAATAAATACGAAGTAAGAGTACAAAATCCAATTACTCTTTACTAGAATTACACCCGTTGTCCAGTCACTGAGTTAATTTTTTTTTAGCTCTTTTTACCTGGCAAAAAATAATACTGATAACCAGATATGCTTATTGATTTACAACTTATCCGGCACGGATAACGTTTACAACACGGCAACACGATGTCAGGCGAAATCAAGGTTATTTAATCAATTGGGGGTTTGGGTGTGGAAATATTTACCCTGCGGCCAGTTATTAACTCATATTGAAATGCAGCCCTGCGAACCTTTGTTAAATATTTTATTTTCGCCGTGCAGTTGCTGTTTTAAAAAAACCGGATCGAGCTCATTGAAATTACTTGCACAAATTATATCTGCACAAGTCATATCCCAAGTCGGTATCTTCGTATGTGCGCACCATGTATTTGCTCTCTCTGTGTAGGATTTATATATGGAACGATGCGCTTATATCGCCTAAATTGCCTTTCGTGTGCAACGCTTTATATTTTATTATACCCGTTACTCGTAGAGTAAAAGGGTATACTGAATTCGTTGAAAAGTATGTAACAGGCAGAAGGAAGCGTTTCCGACCATATATATATTCTTGATCAGGATCAATAGCCGAGTCTATCTGGCCATGTCCGTCTGTCCGTCCGTATAAACGTCAAAATCTCAGGAATTACAAAAGCTAGAAAGTTGAGATTAAGCATACAGACTCCAGAGATATAGAAGCAGCGCAAGTTTGTCGATTCATGTTGCCACGCCACTCTAACGCCCACAAACCGCCCAAAACTGCCCCGCCCACACTTTTGAAAAATGTTATGATATTTCTTCATTTTTGTATTAGTCTTGTAAATTTCTATCAATTTGCCAAAAAAAAATTTGCCACGCCCACTCTAACGCCCACAAATCGCCAAAAACTGTTTAAGACTCTCCTTCGCACTTCCACTAGCTGAGTAACGGGTATCAGATAGTCGGGGAACTCGACTATAGCGTTCTATCTTGTTTTAGTCTCGCTTTTTATGCTCAATCTAACTGGTGGGCGTATTTTTATTTCTTTCCTCAGTTCTGTTCTGATCTACTCTGTCGCTGCCAGTACCTAATTTAATAAAATTGATTAGGATTTATGAGCGTGTGAGATTTCAATTTTTGCAAGTCAACTATAAAACAGAGCGGCGGATTCTTCCCTGACATGTACATCAGGTGACAACGTCGATATTACTCTATTAATTGGATCGAATGTTCACCCGAACACGAAAAAGTTCTATAAATATTTAACATTTTCCGATCCTGAGTTTATGACAAACAATATATGTATCAGGTTGCAATGATTCAAATTGAGTTTGTGTTTCGTTTCACTGCGAATTAGAAAATAGCATTTTTATTACGAAAAAAGTCATGGAAAGCTATTTACATAAACATCTAATGCTGCAATACGTCCAGAATTCAATGACAGAACCACTTATTGCATATTTTATCATAAATATTTAAAAAATTATATAAAATCCAAAAAATGCCCCTCATTTGAAAATGCCGGCAAATTTTCAAATATTATTTGAGATTTTTTGATATTTTGTATGCTAATTTCTATTATTATCCCAACAAATTTTTCAAGTTCTCCTCACTGTAGCTAACTTACCGATACCTAGTAATCAATGTACTCGACCCCAGCGTTCTGCCTTGTTTTATTTTAGAGACGTACTTAGCTTGTTGGTCTCATAATACTAACCTCGATTAACATAGAGGTTTCCCCAAAAGAGGAAATAATTTTGAATTAATTTTTCGACCCAATCGCAAGCAGAAATACTTAATTTTCTGGTAATTTAAGATAAACCAGGTCCTATTACAACTCCGGGCTAATTTTTGGCTACAAAAATAAATTCAAGGAGGTGAGTGCCAGCGACTTTGGCGGGGCCAATGATTCGAAAAATATTGATTTTTTAACAGCCATAAATACGTTGCTAAGGGTGAAGGCACTGGGTTAGTTGGTTACTCTCGATAAAGTTCGGACCCTTAGGCAGAGTTCAATGAACCAAGTGACTGACAGTACTGTGCAACTAATAGACAGAAACTCGTTGGTTGCACTGGGACAATAATCGACATGAATCACCGAATAAATCACGTTTCCGCCTAGGCACGTACAAATATTCGCTGAAAATGTGATATGAATAGATGCACACAGAAAAACGTTTGTATGTTATTGGACAAACATTTATTGATTGAAATTTTCTTTTTTTTTTATGTAAGAGATCTATATATGAGGTTTTAAAATTAAGAATGGGTTTTAAATAACATTTCATTGATAAAAGGGTAGTACTGCTCTGTGGATTGGGTAAACGGAGAGATAAATGGATGGATGAGAGGCTCTGTGCAACGCGACGTTGACTTATTGAAATCGATTGATTCTGATTTCATTCGGTCAGCTTTGGATTTACTTTTTCTGGCTGGTTCGCTGGCCGGATCTGTATATTGCACGACTGTTTTTTTATGATTTTACGAGGCAAATTTGAAAAGTCGTTTTGTATCGGACAACTCACGTGAGCTAACGATTCGATGGGACCAGCTGACAGACAGTTTACCCAAATACAATTTGTTCATTGCCAGTCAAATGGATTTAGATAAATAGTGCGCAACTATCTAGCTCATATTTAAGCGATTTAGTGTTCCTTTTTGGGGGCTCTCTGGCCCACAGATAAGATAACCAAGCAGAGAAATTGAATTTTTGGCAATGTTTGCTGGTTGCATTGCTTTTTTTATATTTAGCGAGCAGGGCTGTATTTATAGTCATAGATTAGGCACTTTATACGGACCAAAGAGGAATATTTATCGCTTTAAGAAATTTTTGGAGTACAAACATATTTATAATTAATAACTCCAAAGGTCATGTAAATTGCCAATCAGAGATTGTCACACCAAAAAAATATTTATCATGGGAAGTTATAAGACGTAAAATTATATATTTTAAAAATAAAAGAACAACCAACATAATCCCACGAACCTCATTTTAAAATGAAAAATGTTTATGCTTTTTATCGCTAACATCATGGAATAGCGTGATTTGCTGCCGTCATAAATTGTGCAAGGCTAATAGAAAAATAATGTATATCTAATCAGTTAGGTATAAAGAAGCACATGCGGCCTAAAAAAGAAAACACGGCATATAAACCCTTAAAAAATGTTGTTGGGCCGCAGCAAAAACAAATTTAAATAAAACTTATCACAATGAATCACAAAAAAAAATTTTATGATTGAAACCAAAGTCTACGTGAAATGCAATATATTATCAAAAGAACAAATGAATCATAGAAAAGGTGACAGTGCGAATAAATTTCAAAATTTTGCTGGGGAGAGAGCGATAAAAAATGGAGGAGAGGGTGACTGCTTTTACCTGTCAATATATGGGTGTTTTAGTACTTGCTTTCCTTGCCCTGTCTTCGTTATTTTATTTATTTTTATTTTTTTCTGTGTTCTTGTTGCGTTCTCTTTTTCTTCTGATATGCTGCACTTGTTCTTCTTATCCTCCTTTCGTTGTTTTTATGCACTTGTTTTTTGTTTTGCTTGCTTCGTCCGTTTTATCGTGTTGTCACGTTTTCACTTTCATAGGTAAATTCTAAACGACATATATTCATTTTCCCAATTTATTATTCTGCCAACGGAGGCGTGGTCTTGGGAGACGAAGGA
Source organism: Drosophila yakuba (assembly GCF_016746365.2). NCBI lineage: Eukaryota > Metazoa > Arthropoda > Insecta > Diptera > Drosophilidae > Drosophila > Drosophila yakuba. The sequence continues at coordinate 4,398,809 of NC_052528.2, read as the reverse complement.
CAATCTTTGTCCTTTACACACACACTCACGCACGCACAAAGAAGTGTGAGAGAGCAAAATTCAACTACCTTAGAAGATTGATTTCTCGTTTCCAAAATTCACTGTTTTCGTATATTTCAAGTGGTTTAGCTTTTTTCGCCCTACATCCATTTTTTTTATTTATTTATTCTTTTTTTCATTTTATTTGTTTCAACGGGAACCGAAATCACCAGCAACGCGGTCGAAAAATTATCGTGCAATACGAAAGAGCGCCTTTTGCGGGTTGCTTAAATAGACTTTCGTTGGATGGTTCGGTTGCGAACCTCTCGTTGATTCTCGCTCTCCAAAGTTTGAAGAACAGTGGGATTAATGTGCAGTGGTTGGCATAATAAAGCTTTTTAATGAAATATATTGATTAAAAATCTAAAAGATATTTTCATCTTTATTTAAATATAACACAAATTAACATTTGTTTTTCAATAAATTTTAATTTTTCACATTGAACTTATTTGTTAAACAGTGGCATTATAGCAGAAAGGATTCAAAATTGGCCCACTGTGCGGTTGGATGTCAAACCAGCTAGATTTAAACAAGTTTGAGAGAGCGTTACCCGAACTATACAAAGCAAAAATAATAATATTAAGAAATGCCTTTATATGTACATATATTTACAAATTAACCAACTTTTTAACTACACCAAAGTAATGCGATCGGAAATTGCTTTAAGACCAAACGAAATTTTCACAATGCCTATCAGAAGGGTGTGTGATACCGTTATAAAAAGTTGGAGAATAGGGAGAGAGCAGCAAGTGCGCAAGTATGCGTGCTAAAAAATACCCCTATCACAACGCAAGTCACAAAAATAGTAACATTCAGTGCATGTGATTTTGGATATTCTAGAAAATTCTTTAATAAATGTTAAATTAATATTAAAATGAAATCTTGTTTAGGCCTTTAACAAAAAATTATATCTTTCAGTTTGGGTGGAATAATCCTCTTGTTTTATTTATCTATTCTCTATATTATATTATTACGTGGCTAGATAACTTGAACTACGAATGCTAATTTTGCCGGCGAATTTATGTTATATTATGCCAAGGCAAGCGCAATTCAAACGAGTATGCTTTATTTTTTTTCACTACTGGATAATAATAATTCACCCGAAAAAATTACAAAAATTGCAAAACATTTCACACGTGTTTTTTTTGTATTGCAACTTCACGCAACAAAAATTCCCTCACACACAGGCACACATGAAAATGAACGGAACACGTCAACAACAACAATTCTCCTTCTTTCCCATCTCCCATTTGGGTTAACCTCTCTCTCGCTTCAATTGTGTTTGTGTGAGTTTAAAAACCCAGGAAAATGTTAATTTTGGTACATTGCTTCGCACTTAAACGCGTAAGTTGGTGTCCGAAATATCGATTTATTAAGTTTAAGCAGTTGAATTTGTCGCGAATTTACGCTTGCAAATAAGAGTATATTTTTCGGCAATTGGACAATTTGTTTGTTTGTGAGTGTGTGCGACGAGCCTTCTAATTCTCCCAAAAAAGAAAAAGAGCACAATTTAGTGGCCTAATTTGTTGCACAGTTTCGGAATCAAACTTCTCTAACGCATGTTTTTTTCTTTAACATTTGTTTAATATTATTCGCGGTTTCGACGATACTTTTGCAATCAATTTATTTACTTTTCGTGCTTGTAAAGTGCATCTCTTTAATGCCGCGTTTTAAGAAGAAGCACGCCGTAGTGTTTGAAGGTGCTGCTGAATTTGGTGATGGGAATGCATAGCTCGTGCTATCGACTAGCTATCGACTAGCTCGATGAGTGACCATTTCGAGTTACGAAACACTTATTGCGGGTTCTTTAAATCGAAAATGTCACTATTGTGAAAAAAAGACAAAAAGACACATTTTCGCTTTAGCAATCATTTTTAACTTGCTTAAAAGAAATAAAATACTTCTTGCTCTTGAAAATTAAATTGTCTTTGTTCGTTTGAGTTTACAACTATATCGAGTCTTAATCTCCGAGTTATTACATAGAAATATAGTTCTTATGCAAGGAATCTCCAATCTCTTAATTAAAATCTAATAGTTGCTAAATATGAGGTTGCACATTTCGTTGTTTTTCTGGTTGAGGGCAAAAGTGCACCCAGCTGTTTTGTGGGAGATTGTAGAGCGCACATGTTTGGCATAAGGACGATCAACAGACTGCAGGAAAACTGAACGAACGTTGGTTTGTCTGGAAGAAGGAAAATAATTAGTTTTTCTGCTATTAAAATAGCTCTAGCAAACTCACTTGAGAAGCTGTTCAGGTCGCTGGAGTTGCATGCACAATTTAATGCCACTGTAAAAGTCCAAGTCCGCATTCAGACTCAACTTAGGTTCATGGGTGATGCTGAAGTCTTGCACTAATTTCGCATACCTAAAACCAACGGCTAAATGACCAAGGACAGCGCTGCCAGTGCTATAAACCAAAAAACCGTGAGTTAAGAAGGTATTAAATGAAATACTATAGCTTTTCCACTTACTTTTGCTGGATTTCCGTCTGGGCATTTCGATTCCATAAACTAAATCCCACCTTCCCATTGAGATCCACACTTCTGGCGCACAGCACTCGCCAGTGTAGCGTCGCCCCGGAGGTGAGGATTATGTAGTGCTCGTTATCCTGGGACAAAATGGTTGCCTGGTAAGCGGGCGTTGAGTCCGAGGCACTTCCCCCCCACACGTGACCCATTAGCTCGGTCTGGCCGCTGAAAAATATTAAAGGTCGCAATTGAGCGCCCTGCACACTGATTTCCATGCCTGCGGTAACCGTTTCGTCTTCGCTAAACTCATCATCCGCCGGGATTCCATTATTTTCATCGCCGGAGTCACCTTCGCCCACCAGCGAGCCTAAACCGGCAGTGTAGACACCCAATTTAAAGCTGCTGACTTGAGAACGCCCTGCGTGGAGCAGAAATTCCACGGAGCCACGTTTCAGGATTCCCTGATACACTTCTTGGGTACTTAGCAGAGTTTCATTGAAGGCTGGTGCCTGGGAAAGCTGACGGGTAAGGACGGTCGTGAGACCTGCAAGTAATTGAGTTAACAATTGGTTGAATGTGTGACATTTAGAAATGAGGCACTCACCCTTTTGTCCCAGAACATTATAGTTGTTTACATGCCTCCTTTTGACAAGCTCCGATTCGAACAAAGCCCTAAATCGCGGACACTTCTCAGCCAGCATTCGTAGCTTCTGCAGCACGTAGGTTTTGATCTCAAACTGGCGATCATTGGAGGCCAGATAATCCAAAAGGTAGCCCAATTGCTCCTGAGTTGGCCGGAGCGATAGCATAATATCCAGAGCCAGAGTGCGAGCGGAGCTATCAAAGCGACGCTTTCGCTGGTAGAAAATGCTCTCGAACTGCAAACGATGCGAAGAGTTAAAGCTACCTAGGGGAAATGCTTTCAGAGCCTGCAAGGCAGCCACTGATAAATTGGGGGTCTCGCCAGTTTGACCGTGCATCAACAGAGCTTCAATGGTGGCGGGATCCTGGAGATTTTGCAGTGCCCTAATGTACAATGTGGGATCTTTGGAGGTGAGACCTTGCAGCAGATAAGAACGCACTTTCTTCGGCAAAGGATCTTCAACATCTAATCTGCTTTGGCGGGTCAAGGTGGCCAGTGTTTGGATGACGCTTTCCCTCAGCTTTAAATGCTTTTTGATAGATTCCTGTTCTAGCAATCCGTACAAGTGTTCAACTATATTCCTATCCGGATGGGTGGCGACCGCCAGTGACTGCAGGTATTTCTCTAGCAGATCCAATTGCTCGCTTGTGGTTTCCGATGTTTTGTAAAGGAATCCAAATGTGGCATTGTGAGCATCAAAGGTTTGAACAGCACCGAAAAGATCCACCAACTGGGGCAGAAATTCTGTGTTATCCTTAAGTATATCTTGAAATTGTTCTTGCCTCGTGATGCGAGCAAGGGGAATAAGTTTCACGTAAGCAAGAGCCAGCGAGGATTTGCCCACATCACCGGATTGCATTTCTCTAAGAGAAAGTTTTAGTTGATCCTCAAGCTGAAAGAATATATTTTTGGTTCAGCAATCTCGAAACATGGTATTATTTACTTACCGTTTGCTCTTTGATCTCACTGATCGTGCCATCTACATCAGATTCAAGCTCGAAGACGCGATACCACTCCAGGAGGCTCTGGATGGTCGTATCTAAGCTGCCTAGTTCCATTTGCTTGACTTCCTCCGATCCTTGCGAGATGTGTTGCAGAATCAAAGTGCTCTTCACGGAGCTACCCACATCCGGTTTGGCTGCTAGATTGAGGCGGTGATTCTCCTGAGACTCTGCCTTCAAGAGTGTGCCCTCTGAAGAGAGCTCGTAAAAGACCGTCTCCTGGGATTGCTGAGTAACGCCCAGAGCTTCTTCTGGGTGATTGTTGACCCTAAGATCCCACAGAGAGCAGTGCCTTTTGGTTTTCTCCACCATCGTGGAAGATTTGACCTTATAGGACACTTTACACAAGCCAGAAACATCCAGTTCCTCGTCTTGGGATGCATCCAATCTGAGCTGCAGCAGGGAAGCAATTCCGCGCTCCAAATTCAGCAGGGATTGATCTTTGGAAGTATGTGCTATGACCTTTTCAGGCTGTCCCTTAACCAGACTGATATAAAAAGGTCTATCGGGTATCTGGGTAATTGATCGGGATTTTCCAGAGGCCTCGACCTTGCTACCGCTGATAAAAACCTCCAGTAACTGGTCTTCATCTCCACTCCAAACTGAGTTGATCTTGAGATCGGTCTCAAATGTATATCTCGTCTCCTCGGCCCTTGAACCTTGTCCCAGTTCCTGGAGTATCACTTGATTCTGTAGCTTGAAAATTTGCTGACTGTTCGGAGCTATTAGGGCCGTTCTTCCATCTTCTGAAGAAATGTGGTCAAAAAGAAATAATAGAACACGTCATTAGTCAATCGAATTGTTATAGCTTTCACGCAGAAGCAGCGCTACTTGCTGATAATTTCGTCATTTACTAAGCCTGGGTCGGGGTTATCAACAAGTGGCCCTGCACAGTGGGCAGCTATAATGCAAATAGTGAAAACAACGCGTACGATGGAGAGATGATCTGAAGGAGGGATGGGGTGAATAGATAGCAAAGGTCGATGTGGATGTGGTTATAACAGGGGGTTTTTGTGAGCAAATATGCCAGTGCTAATTCTGTTTAGGTTATTTTTTAATTTCGAACGGTTAACTACACGTTCTTGTCTACTTTACAGTAACATAAATTATACATATTGTTTTTACAGTTAATTTCCTTAACCTGCATACTGTAACTTGCCCCACAGTAAAAACAGCTGATTCAATTGGAAAGTGTGTCAGATAAAAGGTCTCTGTTAGCCTTTGCTTGTGTGCGAAGGTGGAGGAGTGACACCGTTACTGTTGTTGTTTATTGCCAAACGCGGCCACAAACAGTTCATTCAACTTGCTTAAAACCCATTTACCCAACTAAACGTTTAATATTGGCATTTACGTACCTAAAAATCCCAAAAAGAATGCCAGCAGAAGCAGGGATTCCAGGCACTTCTTATGTTTGTTCTCCATTTTCCGAAGGTCTTTGTTCGATTCTGTACTTATTTTAAGCAGAGTGAGCAGAGTTAAATTAATTCATTGATAAGACTGTGCTGAGCCGGCTGGCGACGAATTTCAAAGCGGAATGGAAACAGAACCGAGCTGAGGTGCGAGATTCTGCCTTGTGGTGACTTGAAGCAGCTGAGAGTCGCTGAGCTGGGCTGTGGTGAGAATGAACAGCTGGCAAGCTAGAGGGCGCCACTGCTACGGGGAACGCAAGAATGTAAGTTATCCAACTTCTACAATCTTGTAGGGGTAAATTTTCTATTTGATTGAGTACGTTTTATTATTATGTTCCACACTTTCAGCAATATTTATACCATTATCTTTTTTAAATTTGAAAGTTTTGTATTTAATTAATAAATTTCAACTACGACTACCAAAAAATCCACGACAATCTTTTCGGTTCCGTTTAAACCTGATTTGAATGCCTTTTAAAATTGTTTATTTCTTGTTCATCATTTTATTGGTTTTGAGTGCCGATTCAGGGAATGCGGTTAGAATTCTCTGGTATTTGGGCAATATCGAAAAGATCCCATGCGATGAAGTCAAAACATATTATACTTTTCATTTGTTCGTGGAATCGATAAGAATAATGTATATTGACTCCACGATCTCCTTATAATAAGTGTTTATTTCCATACGACCATTTTGTTATGTACTTGTCACCTTTTTTATCCCAATAATTTCTTTTCTAGGGATATGTTTTTTGTTTTTATTTACTGATTATTTTATAAGAAAAATTGAATATACATCTAAATGGAACAGTTTCCCGTTGATCCACAACTTAATACATAATTCGATACGCATTTTTAAATTACATTTTGGTTGCCAGATTCAATTTACATTGTGCAAATAAAGTGATCTGCGTCAATGCTGGAATAAATGTGTCCCTCAGATATCATAAAGTCCAGAATGTTGCTGAAAAATCAAAAAACAACTAATGTTAAAATTACTTGGTTATAACTATAAGCTTAAGGAACAACGCTCATAAAGGATATCACATTCTGAAATAGTTTCGATAAACTGCTTACGTCAACTCAGAGTCGCTGATATGGGAAAATTTGGCTTTCAGCTCCTTGCGGGAGATGCCCTCCTCGGAAACATTGATCTTGATAGCCTGGAAAACGGCCTGCTGCTTGGGCTCCAGTCCACTGACAATGGCCGAGCTCTGGGAGGCTGTGAAATCAGCTATGGAGCCGGAGCCGGAGGAAGCGCCTGCACCAGCTCCACCCTTACTCTGGTAGTCCTCGGCCCTGTAACGGGCATTGAGTACTTCCAGCAGGTGGGTGCAGACCTCGTTGGGATCCAAAACAGGCAGTAACTTGAAGATCATTAGGGTTTTAGAACCTCCTTGCGATCGGGTGGTGCCGTAGACCTTTACGTAGTTGTTGATCATGACTTCGGGTGCCTTCAGAGCGTCGCCCTCCTCCAACCAGTAGTGCGCATCGATTCTGCCGCTATGATCCTCCAGGGCGTAGGTAATCTTTGTCGAGGAAGTCTCGATGTTCCGCACTATGGCCACAACACAGGCCATTGCGTACTGCATGCCGAACATCTCGATGTTTCCCTCCGGGGCGTCCACAATCTGTTTCACCACCAGGGGCGCTATTCCCTATTTGTAATACAGAAGCATGTTGTTTAAGTTGTGGAACTTGGTGAAACTTGCGTTTTACTTACTTCTCCCTTTTGAGAACTGGCGGCTCCACTGGGCGCCGTTTGTGTGGCATTGAAATCTCCAACTAAAAAGGAGCTCTCGCCATTAGTTCCTTTACTTTCTCTGAGATACGAGCTCTACTTACATGAGTCATTCATTTTCTTGGCTTTTTAGTGCCTAATACTTGGCTAGTTTAGATAATTTCACAAGAAGCCGCTGGTAAACAACAAAACGCGCCAATTCAGAGCTGATAGTGTGGCCGTAGGTCGAGGGTGAAGAAATACCATCTATTGGGTATATGTAAAGAAACATGCACCGTATTAAAAGTCAAACGAATGTTAATAAGTAAATGCTAAAAACAAGTATAACTTATTTAATTTCGAATAGATTTTATTCAATTGAGTTAGTAAAAATCCACAAGCTTTTTGTTTTTATTTGAATGACTTTAATAAGAAATATGGCGTTTTATGAAAGAAAATAATAATTCTGTGGACTTACAGCCCTTTATAACTTATTTATTTTGAAATGGGTAACACAGATTATTTCTTAGCACAGGCAATTTCAGAAACGCTTAAATATTTAAAACATTTTTCTGTTTTTGAAATGCTCTTTTTTCTATTGATATTTCTTAATTTATTTTTTTATTTTAAAATGTGCTGAGGGACATATGTCCTTGTTTAAGCATTCCACACAATTTGGCTTCACTGGGGTGCAAATGGTTTGTCCAAAGCCCACGAATAAATGATTAACCTCTGACCAGAGACTAAATGGCAGCCACTTCTCTAACGCCACCCGGGTTTGCTCTGGTTCCTTAGTGGGCTTCGGCACCCAACCCAGCCTGTTAGATAGGCGGTGGACATGGACATCCACTCCGATTCCGGTGATTTTATTCCAGGCCACTGCCATGCATATATGAGCCATCTTGGGGCCAACTCCTGGAAGAGCTACAAGTTCCTTGACATTATTTGGAATGTCCGAATCATACTTGTCTATCAGTATCTCCACGGTTAGCTTGAGGTATTTGGCTTTGTTCTGGAAGAGATTGAGTATAAGATTGATTGATTTATTGCCACACAACTTTCTCAAACCTTATAAAAGGACACGGGATGCAGTAAGTTCTCGAGTTCTGTCACTGGCATTTCCTTCACTTTCAGTGGAGTAAGACTTCGGTCTTTAAGACGATTCATGGCTTCATAAGTAGTTTGATCCTTGGTTTGACTGGATAGCATCAATGCAACTAGGTTTTGAAAGCGCTGGGTCTGTAAAGAAGTTGTTCATTTGTTAGTTATTCTTATATGTTTATTGTTTGTTGTAAGCTGTATGCTTCATTTTTAAAAAACTAAGCTACAGGAACGGTATGTATTTAATCACACTATTAGAAATACCTTCGGATCTGCTTTTAAATCGGCGCATCGATGGCATCCCATGGTGTCCACTGGAGCACTTCTTGAGTTTCTCATAATGCGAATGTTTTCTAAGTGGTTAATCCACAAAGGATGTGGTGCTTGCACCTCAGAATAGGAATCGGAATCTCTTTGAGCTTCCTGTGTATTCTCCTCCTGCTTTCTTTGGGGTTTTACTTCCATTTTCACGTTATTGACTGTCACTGGGGAGTCCACAGCATCAGGCAACTCTTTGCATTTAACCACAGTAGCCGATCCCATTTGAACTCTGGTTACCATCTGATCATCCTTTTTATTTTTTTTGGGTACAACCCGAGCTGGAGATAAGGGTTCCACTTTCATAGTAGTTTTTCTTATGGATTCCCCATTTAAAAGACGTTGCTTGCGAGTTTGGACGGGCGAGAAGTACACTGAGTTAATCGATCCTGCTGCGCGTGAAGATACGCCAACTAGATCCTCGATATCCTGGAAGGTTTAAAAACTGCGTCTGACGATATGCTATTAATGTTTTTCGTGTTTTTCCACCTACCCTCACGTTATCTGCTCGATTTTGACGGATTATTATTTCCGTGGGCTTTATAATATCTCCCCGTTTTGCCAGTTTGTTGGCCAACGTTAATTTCTTTACATTTTTTGCCATACTCAATATAATTTTTGCGCTTCTGTTTCTGTTTGTTTACATTTCGAACCTATCGATTTTAGTATTGAAACGGTCACACTGCCCAACTAAAAGCCGGGAAAATTTTAAAGTATTTAACCTATACAAAAAGTTAAGGTATTAAAAAACTTTTTTTTTTTTATTTAATTATGCAAAACATATAAGGTATTATAATACAACAGGTTTAATCTAAAAAATGTTTTCCTTAATAAAATTGGTTTTTAATAGTGTAAAAAATTATATGGATTAGCTACTTTCTAAATACGATTCGTTTATTATTTATTCAGATAGCAGTTTTCTCTCGTGGGCCTGCAAAAATTTCATTAGCATCAAACAAAACTAATAATCCGCGTATACTGACCTGATGTGCCATCTTCAGAAGGTGCTCGAAACTGGACCGACCCGTCTGGAGCACCATCCCGTAAAAGACTTGGCTCCCCGATTGCGTCAGTAGTTCGAATGGAGACCCGAACTCTACCAGAGTGCCAGCGTCCAGAACCATAACCCTATCCGAGTCGATGATCGTGTTCAATCTATGGGCTATGGTCAGAACAGTGCAATCCCTGAACTTCCGGCGAATGGTGGATTGTATGAGGGCGTCGGTTTGGGGATCTACATTCGCGGTAGCCTCGTCCATCACAAGGATACGGTTCTCGCGGAGAATCGCCCTGGCCAAGCAGACCAATTGCCTCTGACCTACACTGTAGTTGGCTCCACCCTCTGCAACCACACTTTCCAGGCCTTTTGGCAGCTCGGACACTTCATCTTTGAGGTGAACCTGGCGAAGGAAGAGTGTTTATTTGAATTAAATAACTTTTGGGTAAAAACTCTCACTTCTTCTAGTGCCTCCCACAATTTCTCATCAGCATACTGTGCAAAGGGATCCAAATTATAGCGTACGGTGCCGGAAAATAGCACAGGTTCCTGGGGAATTATAGAGATCTTGCTGCGCAGATCGTGCAGCCCAAGCCCGACAACATCCTTGCTGTCTATCACCAAAGATCCATCGTTGTAGGACAACCTAAAGAGGGCATTTATAAGGGAGGACTTTCCGGCACCCGTTCTTCCCACAACGCCAATCTTTTCGCGTGGCTTGATAATGAAAGTTAGTGACTTGAGGACTCTATCCGTCTTGGGATCGGGGCTGTATCTAAGACTTAGTTGTTCCGCACTAATTAGACCTTCTTGTGGCCATTCCTTGGGTGGTTTCTTGTCGCCTTCGGACTCAAATACTCCTTCTGTTTCCAGGTTTCTATATTCTATCACTCTTTCCACAGAAGTCATGGAGTTCTCCAGTTCAGCGGATTGCCTCATTCCCCACTGAACAGTTCCCGTCATGGACATAGCCTGGGTAATAACTAAACCGATTTGACCAGGATTATCCGGCGGGGGGTTGAAGTAGCTCATTAGGGTTACCGATATGACGTAGGCCACGCAAAACAGATCTAGATAATAACCAAAGGCTCGATTTGTGGACAGGAAAGTGTAGTATCCGGAACTGTGGAGATCCTGGTAGTTATCGTATTCCTTAGTCAATAATTCCTGAGCTTCCATAGATCTGATGGTGGGTAGGCCATTTAAAGTGGCACTAAAATGGGAATACATTGGGGATCTGGCTATGGCTTCCAATCTTTTCACGTCTCTCGAAGTGCTCAAATAAAATTTACGAAGAAAGTAGAAGGCCAGGAACATGGTGATGGTATTAATCAAATACCAGGGATTTGTGATGCACAATACTCCTATAATTCCACTGATTGTGAGAAATATCTGTATGCAATCTAGCATCACTGCGGGCAGGATTTCATCCACTTGCCCCAAGTCCATGGCAAATCGATTGAGGATTCTGCCCGAGGGATTCGCATGAAAGAAGTACAGAGCTGTGCGGGAGACTCCTTGGAACATGGTATTATGTAACTGGGTGGATGAGTGCATCGCCATGCTGAAGAAGAGCAGGGTTCGAAGCAGGGCAAAGATCACTAGTGCTGCATTAATTCCACTAAAGATGTAAATGTCCAAAGATGAAGAGGAGTCGTGGTTTTTAACCCTGTGAACGAAGATTTTTAAATTGTGAATAACATAGATTATTTAAGCATACTTACCAGTAGGAAAGGAAGTAGTCCCCGCCAGAAGCCAAAATTTGAGTGCCCAGGCAGAAGACTGCAACCAGGACGACCATTACCCATCCAGAGCCAGCGGAGAAATATTTTCCATATATGCCCAATCCAACATTCCCCTGGGATCGCGATTCCTGAGCAGGTTGTCTTTCATTGTCCAGTATAGAATCCGTTGCGGAATCCACAGAAGTAACACTGAATCTGCTTACACGACTACTTTGCCGGGAGTAGGTCGACTTATCATCATGGGCATCGTTTTCTGCATTACCATGTTCCTGATCCGAATCCCCCTTTTCCTGTGCCTCCTTGGCCAAGAGCTTGGCAAAGTCCTGGCCACTTTTGAGCATTTCCTCGTAGGTGCCGATAGCTGATATTTTTCCCTTATCCATGATCACTATGAGATCGGCATGTTCCAGAAATTGCAGTTGATGGGTCACCAGAATCACCAGTTTATCGCAGAGAAAGCCGCGCATGCACTCCTCGAATAAATGGCGTCCTACATGGGTGTCCACCGCGCTCAAGGGATCGTCGAGGAGGTAGGTATCAGCTTGTCGATAAACAGCTCTGGCCAAACTGATCCTCGCTCTTTGACCTCCGGATAGGGAAGCTCCCCTTTCACCCACAAAAGTGCGATCGCCGTGGAGCAGTTTAAAATCTCTTTCCAAAGCACATTTTCTTACAACATTTCGATATCGGTGCTTATCCATGGGAAGGCCGAATAGGATATTATCTCTAATGGAAGCATTAAAGAGCCAGGGCTCCTGAGAGGCATAAGAGATTTTTCCCTGGACTTTCAGCTTCCCTGACTCACCAGGAAGTTCTCCTAAAATGGCTTGTATTAGGCTGGATTTTCCAGAGCCAACAGGGCCAATTACAGCCACCAGTTGAGGTGGACTTAAACTGATGTTAATGTTTTCCAAAACGGGTTCCACGAGATCATGGTTCCAACGAGCTTGAAAGGATTGCAATTCCACAAGGGGTTCTCCTTCGAAAAGCTTATTTGCTTGGCCACCTTTAAGGTGCAAAACTGCAGTTTCACTTCTCATCATAAATCCTTTAATTCTCCGCAGAGTCACCATCATCTCTGCAAATTGGGACATGCCGCTCGGGAAGAATTTGCACACCGTGCGTCGCAGGATATTGTAGAAAGCGGTCACTGAGAAAGCCCTCTCCGCCGTCAATTGTCCGCCCATCAGAACGAATCCCAAAAGACTTACGAATATTGCGATTCTACTCAGAGTAATCTCAAAGGACAGAAGAGTGCCTCGGATGTAGTTCACCTTGCGAATGGAGCTCATTTCACTGCGCCGAAGTCTCTCGATCAGACTCCCAAATGGCTTCTCCCAGGTATACATCTTGATTACCTGAATACCTGATATGATCTCATTCATCATCCTAACCCGCTGATCAGTTCTCAGGGCTGTTTGGAGTCTAAGTCGCGAAGTCAGTCGGCTGAGAAAAGTTTGGACCGGCAGGTATAGAAGTAGTATCCCGATTCCGTACAGGGAAGCTACTCCGATCTGCTGGTATAGGAAGTACGAGGATATGAGCAACTCCAGGGGTCCCAGCCAGAGAAAGTGAAAGTGTATCAGAGCGCGATCGAAACGGCCCAGATCGTTGGATATGAGATTAACCACCTGACCTGTGGTTGTATCTCCCAAGGCAGTGCGACTCAATCGGAGTGCTTTTCGATAGATAGCCGTACTTACCGCCACTCTCATTTTCATGGCCAGGTGCTGAGGGGAAGAATGTTCTTGTATTACAGTTTAAAATAATATATTTCTTCTCTAAAATCTCACCATTAGGCCCATCATAAGGGGGTGGAACATCAGTACTGAAAACAGTATGCTTAAAACCAAAGTTAATCCATAAACTTTTGCCCACATCCCATCTCCATTTCCACTTTCTGTGAACTCCGCTATTAGAGCTGCTAGGATTAGTGGTAAGGTCACTCTGTCAGAAAGAAACTTCGAAAATATATGGATCGTATAACCAAACATCATTCCTTACGCACCTTGTGCCTAGCTCGAGAACTCCAATAAGTATGCCAGACAGAAAAAGCTGCCATCCAAATACCTTTAATATAACCCTAATTATGCTTGGTTCGCGTTCTGCCGTATCCCCGCAGGATCTGATTTCTGACTGCCAAGTCATAAAGAATTTGTCTCCGAGAGTTTCCGCCTTGTGGTCCTTTAGAGTCTTATATAGATCGGTAGGCTCAAGTGTTTTCTTTCTGCCCTTGAAAAGTATGGGCAACGCAAAGCTGGAAAATATATGTAATTCACGAGCATTATTTATCAGAATATTTGTTATTCAAACTCCGAGTTTCTTAAAGGCCTTCCGTCAAAGTACATACAAACGGGTTAATCTGAAGTAGTAGACGTGATCTTGGGTCTACTGATAACAGTACCGTTATAGTACAATTTTTTGTGAGGAAATTGTTGTTTTAAAACGCTAATGTTTAATGGAGCTTTTAATAAAACATACCAAAACATTAAAGCAGAGAACATCCCCGCCGATTCTCGTGGATTTGTTTTGAGTTTTTTGGCCTGCATTTTTTGTAGTTAGGTATTATGTTAGTTTTGGCCTTATCAAAGTCAAATGCTCTATTTATGTAATTAGTTTGTTGGATTAGCTACTTTTCACATCCGTTTAAACTAAAACTTTCCGTTTAGCGAGAAAAACAATTTCAGATAAAAGCGTCCGTGGGGTTTCGCTTTTTAACTTGATCTGGTTCGTTTTAGGTGCCATCCCACGAGTGATAAAATTCACGGAAGTTTTCTCACCTGGGTGACGTAATTTATCTCAGAGATAATCTCGTTAGTACCGTCTGTGGTAAGGGAATCCTCTATATTCTGCTATTAGATGTTTACGTTATCTGCCATTTCGTTGTTGAATTATTTAAGTAATGCAAAATCAATCCTATTTACTGTTAATTAAAGAAACCTTAGAAAACCTAGGGAATTTTTGATTTCATTAGAAATTGAAATTATAATTATTCGGATGGATACCTCTCGAATAAAGATAATACATACTACTGCATATCTAAAAATATACTCTTATCAAGTTTTACCTAGATGGAAATAAATCTTCACTAGGACTTTGTCCGCTATCTCTGTACTAACTTACATGTGTTTTTTATTCCTCAGTTTTATTAAGTTATATCTCTTCTACACGCCTTAAGTAGCGCTAAAGAAATTTGGACTTGACACCTATTTTTCGACCACCAAACAATTACACTCACCATTGAATCTTGATTTTATTTTTCAAATTACAAACACGTTTGCAAATTGTGATTTTGTTGTTCTTCGAATTTTAATATTTAGAAATGTTAGCTTTGTTAAAATATCTTGCGCTACTTGTATGTTAAATGGTTATAAGAAAGTTATATTATAACTTAAAATTAACTCCAAACGTTATTCTATGTCCATCTGATTTCTTCAAAGTCAAAAAACAAGTTTTTTATATATATTTCAATATGATTTTATGTCTATTTAAAATATTTGTAAATTGAGCTATTCATCATTTTCAGCATTGGCTTAGCTGGCTTTTAACAAGCAAATACATACGAATGAACCAAAAAATTAAACCACACACAAGTTTCAGTCGGATGCAGATGGTCACGAACTGCCCTTTTTTCAACATAAATATAATCATAAATGTGTGTGAATATTTTATCATTTATTTACATAAAATAACCGACCGCAAGATTTAATTAACCGCAAAAGTGGCAGAGAAAAATTGGAAAATTTCTACACAGAGCGGAAAAGGAAGAACCAAATTTAAGCAAGAGAGAGCGCGGAAGTCGAGTTCCTCGACTATCAGATACCCGTTCCACAGCTTTTCCTTTCGGGAAGATGAAGAAATATAATTGGAAGCGGATCAGATTTTATATTTTCTGTAAGAACTAAATCGACAGCTTCAGATATTGCTATTATCTTGTAAATGATTTTAAAGCTATCTTTTTAACTTCCAATCTTGCGTTTCCTGAGATTTCGACGACGGTAAGACAATTGATCCTAATCAAAAATATATACGGGTTATATTAGGGTTAGTTTCTACATGTTACCTACTTCTTAGCGAGTCTGGCATGCCCCTTTCTTAATGAGTAACGCGATAAAAATAAAATGCGATATGTGAGTTAATGCAAAACGTAAACATCAAGGAAAGGAACCAGAGAAATAGATATGCGGACAGCGTGTATTGGCATTAATCGAAGTAATAAGGTAAATATGTGCTCAGCTCTGAACACACACAGATACGCACCAACACAGAGACACACTGGCCTGGAATGTAAGTCCGGGCAAATAAACATATTTATCTGTATGACAACTTGCTGAAGTGACCGAGCCCAACAAAATTAGTAGTAACAACTGTTCCTGGGTGTACCGATTCAGATTGAGTAATAAACAAAAAGGAGTTGAGAAACATAAGATGCGGTCTATAAATATCATATTAACAAAAGCATTTCACAGAAGTCTTTAAAGATCTGTTCATCATTTCGCAGACCACCATTTTGAGAAGGCGAGATGTTTCCAGCTGAAACCCGAGGACTCTATCAGATGCTTTGTGATTAAATATGATTCAACTTAATAATATTTATCAATTCAGGAAATAAAAGATAAAGTAAACATTTGTCTATTTAGATACATTTTTACGCTAAAGATTCATTGTCTGTTGAAGAGTAACATCTGTACTCATACGGACTGCTTCGCAGTCAACGTGCATTGACCGCTCCCAGATTCAGTGCCGCTCCCCCTCCCACCACCCCTCATCTCATCCCCTACTCATCTGCAGCTCAGTCCGTCCATGTTTTCGCCTTATCAGCGGACGAGAACGCAGCGTGAGTGCGGCTGTCACTTGGGGCAAACATATGTTTCGCTACAAATTGACGACCGCAACGCTCTTATCAGCCGGCTGCTGATAACAACAACAGCAAGAGACTTAAAAGTGGTTGAACGGGTGAGTGGGGAGGGGTGTTGGTTCTGGACAACAAGAGAGAACTCTAGTCGAGTTCCCCGACTATCAGATACCCGTTACACAGCTAGTGGAAGTGCGAAGGAGAAATTCCAGCACGCAGTGGCCAAAAGATTTTTGGTAAATCGAGAGAAATCTAAAAAACTAACAAAAATGTCACAAAATTTTAAAACCTTTTTTCAAAAGTGTGGGCGTGAAAGTTTTTGTCGGTTTGTGGGCGTAAGAGTGGGCGAGGCAAAAAGTGTTTCTACAAATCGATACAAATTTACAAGACTAACAAAATATGAAAAGATATCAAAACATTTTGCAAAAGGTAACAAAAGTTGGGTTAACAAACTTGCGCTGCGTCTAAGTCCCTGTTGTCTGCATGCTGAAGAATCTTTCTAGCTTTTATAGTACCTGAGATATCGACGTTTATAGGGACAGTCAGATGAACGGACAGAAGGACATGACCAGATCGATGCGGCTATTGATCCTGATCAAGAATATTTATACTCTATATGGTCTATTCTGCCTGTTACATACTTTTCAACGAATCTAGTATACCCTTTTACTCTACGAGTATCGGGTATAATTAACAAATACTAAATTTAAACACGTCTTGCTGCGGTCCACCCAGCGGAGATGTGTTTCATTAAGTGCAGTTAGCTCCATCTCGCTCGCTCGCTCGCTCTAGATTAATCATCCCTCTCTGCTGACGGCCACCTACACGCCGAAAAAATGTATAGAGATAAATTCTGTTTCAATCTTAATATTTCTACAACAAACTTTCTTAATTATTCTAAAACGTAGCATCAAGTGTTGAGATGCCTTTCAACTGTTAACACGTCGTAGGAAAAAGTTTAGACTGTAAAAACGATATTTGTTTTCATACTAGGTGGATTTAACTTGGCTTCATTTACGTGTCTAAAAGTCTAAAAGTGCAGCCTTAAAATTTATTTAAATTTTTGATTTATTAAGCGGACATCACATCAACGTTAGCTTGCAAATTATTCCTCAAACATACAATCTTTCTCGCTTGATAATCATTTTCAGTGTACTTTCGCGGTCAGCAGGGCGATTGTGGGGAGTTGTGGAAGGGGGGTCTGGGAGGGGCATCATGTGCTAATACCTTTTAAGGGGTTAAGGGTTGTCCAGTGGCCACCGCTGACTTTCTCCTCGCAGCGGGCGGTGACGGCAAATACGGTTTACTATCGCACCCCTTGTGAGTTTGTCAGTGCTCAATACTCGACTGAAAGCTGGACAGGGATGCGTATGACAGGAAGCCGCTGGATATAATTGTTATGATCAAAAACAGTCAATTAACATGGTTCCTTTTGATAAGGAAAGCCAATTGGATCTCCACCCTCCTAGCTGACAATACCGTGTTGAACTCAACTTGATTAATCTGAAAAGTGCCATTCAAAGGGCTTAAAACTGAAATATTGATGTCATTTTTATTTTTAAATGGATCAATATATATTTTTAAGCACACAAAACTAGTGCCTTCCGCCTCCTTCGTATTTTGTAACCGTATTTAATGGTTAAGTACGCGAGAGCTCTTTGTTAATAGTTCGCTTTAGAGCCAATGTGCCCCATATAGCCATATCGCCTGTTCTTCTTTAAGCATTTCAAAATTGCCATTGTGCCAGGGAAGTTAAGTACTTATATATAAAAAAGGGCAGCAAAATATTAAATCCGACCCCTCGATACGTCGATACCGTCCGATTCGCTGCGGTGTGAACGGCAATGGCAAACAGGCAAATAAACAAACAATCCTTTGGCTTTCGGCCAGGCTTTCGCCGAGGTGCGTATGCATATGGGCCGGTGTGTACACATGGGCGGTGTGTGTTTGAATTCCGGGGGGCTGCTTGCCAGCTGGCTTATTCACGTGCAGGTCGCTCCTGCCGTTCTGAAGAGGCTAAGGGGGCTAAGGGGGCTGGACTGGTTGACCTGGCCCAGGAAACAATTAGCTCTAAATAAAATTTCAAAAGAGGCAGTCGTTTGCGACCGACAACGGGCGTTTGCCACCATGGCCGGCGAACACGCCACTTTGCGCGGAATGGGAGCTCATATTAGATAGCATGATATCACTTAATTACGGTATTTAAATGAGCAACAAATGATATGCTTTGGGCTTTGAGAGACCGATCACAAATAAACCCGAATGAAAGTGGGCAACAGCGAACGTAGATGCATTTTCCCGAAATTTATTTCATATTTCAGGCTTTTCGCATTTAATTTCTGTTTTGCCAAAACGTGCGCCCTAAACTATGCAACACTTTGTGGGTCGTAATAATCTTTTGGCCAACTTCATGGCCATGCATGGCATGTCGAGCTGTTCATGTGCGAGTGTGTTTGAGATGTAATTGAAATTTAGTTGGCAAAACTAATTGGAATTGCTGCATTATGCAAACGCCGATAAAGCCCAAACAGAAATGCCTCAAAGTGGGTATATAAAAATCAATGGAAAAACGGGTCAAACGATTGATTTGAATGGTTTATCGTCGCAGTTTTCTGGCCTAAAAAGGGGAAAAATATAATTGGTAGATAATATTCGTTTACTAAGTTATTATTATTACTGATGCTACTATTTCTAGTTTTATTTCTTCTTACGATCACGCAAATCCCTAAAAATAGTTTTGGTTCTTGCCCAAAACGAAGACTACTAATTTAGCTCAGTGCAGTTGTTTGTTCGGAAAAAAACGTTCAAAACCGTTCGACAGAAATTACTAATTAAAATAATTTTCGTGCTCGTTCGACTAAACCCAAAAGAGAACGACGTAAATAATTAAATTAACCGAAATGACATGCAAAATGCTCAGGACAATGGCTGCAAACGACCGCTATTAGGGGATGTTATTGGGGAGGGGTCACCAAACAGAAACTTTAAACTGCACTGTTGACCCAATTAGCAAACCGTTTTGGCCATCGCGTTCAGTTTTCGGCCAGTATTGTATTATGCATGTCATAGGGAGCTGCAGGTCGCGGAAGTCATTTGCCATCGACCTTTAACTCCCAACTGAAAACGGTATTTAATGCCTGAATTATTCGAATTTTCAATAATTTTCAAATCCTAGACGCACATTAATTAATGTCGCTGATTCACAGAATGTTTTTGGTAAATTTGCACTCCTTTTATTTCCCATATTTATTTTGTTATTCATACAAACTTTATGTTAAGTAGAACAAAAGCCAAAAGTTTGCCAAAATTCAAACGCAAAAAATTGTGTTAGTTTCTACATAATAATAAAAGTTTTATTCCCGCTCAGTTTAAGCCACATTTCGGGCTTACCCTAATGCCGGAAAGTTTGGCTGATTTACTTTTCCTTTTTTTATATTTACATTTTTACTGCGCGGGTTAAAGTATTACAACCAAAGGTGCCTTTATGATTTTAGTATGGAAGCTGGAACTTCTTTACTTGGCAATAAAAAAATAGTACTATATCTCATTTACTTATGTATTTTATTGGATACTTTGATTTTGTTAATTTATTTTCACACAAGGTTCCATATATCTCACAATATGCACAGGTGACATGGATGATTGTCACTGCTATTTTCTTAACTAAATTTAACTCTAATATTGAATTTTTTATTTATTCAAGCAGCTTTGGATTTGGATCATGTATGTTGCTAAATTTTCGCCATTTTTCCAGCATGACATTCCCTGGACATGCATGGATATTTTAATTGCAGCCCCTTCAGTGTTCCACCTACGGCCATAGGTAAAATTGTTCAGACGTGGAAAAAGTGCCTGCAACTTTCCCTCCATTGACTGTTCATTGTTGTCCCTGCGATTTTGTCGCTTTGTTCTGGATCATTTTGTTTGTGTTGTTTTTATTTTGTTCGGTTGTTTTGTTGCGTTTCGGGTTATATGTATAGCAAACATAGTTTTAACAATTTTGGTGAAAATGAAATGCCAACAGCCAACGGCCAGAGGTGTGCTACACGCGTGAACTCACACTCCGAAATTTGATTTTACGTCTTTGGAAACATATTCAAAAATGAAATACATTGTGCAGATTTTAATATTTTCAAAAGTGTGAGAAAAAGGTATGTAAAATAAAT
Source organism: Drosophila yakuba (assembly GCF_016746365.2). Taxonomy (NCBI): domain Eukaryota; kingdom Metazoa; phylum Arthropoda; class Insecta; order Diptera; family Drosophilidae; genus Drosophila; species Drosophila yakuba. The sequence continues at coordinate 4,378,350 of NC_052528.2, read as the reverse complement.
GAATATATTTTGGGAAGTTACTTATTCCTGTAAATAGGGAATACCAACGATTGTTATTGGTTTACCATAATGCGTTTTTTTGCGCTTAGGAATCAATTTACCATAAACATATTTAGGAATTAAATGTTTTCAGTGCATCTACATACATACCAATTCACAGTTGTCAGTGAGGGTGTGCGTGTATTCCCAAGTATACATGCATTTATACAAACACGCAAATTATGCAAACGGCTACCGCAAATAACATAAATTTCCCAAACTTGGCGGCCCGCAACGCACCTGGTAAGGGGAAGGGGAAAGGGGAGGGTTTGCCACTGGGGTACAAACAGTGTTGACGCCAATTCTGAAAATGTGGTAAAATCAGGTGAGTTATAATGGGTTCGTCCATTTCCATATTAGCTGTATAATATAGGTTTAATATTTTATCATAACTTTTTAAATCGAATTGCATACATATATATTATATATTAGTATATATTCATGAATATAATAATATTATATAATAATAATAAATAAATTAAATAAAAAAATAATGTTAACGGTGTCATTCTTTTGAGTGTTTATAAATGTACACTAACTTATATCATTCGGCTGTGGAAGTACATTTCTATAGGTTCCTTTAGCCATGATTATTTAAACTTTGTTGACCAGATAACGCCCGAAAACAGCCAAGTCAACAGCACAGGACGTGAAGGTGTTGGATGGTAGCGCCGCATAGAAATGTTAGCGCGATGGCATCTCTGCCTGTGTGAGTGCGTATCTGTGTGCCTGCATTCGTCGAGTGTGTGCGTGTGTTGTTGGTGTGTGAATTCCAGCCAGCGAACAACTTTATATGCAGCAAAGGCAGGGATACGCAAAATGCAGCTCTTTTGATTTCGTTTAATGCGCGCATCTTCAGCATTCATAATAAAAGCAGATTACGAGCGTTGACAACACTGTCAATACAGAACGGGGGCGTGGCAGGGGCGGTGGGGGAGACGGGGTGGGGAGGGGCTGTCAACGGCAGCGGCCAATTGCCGTAAATTTGCATGGCACACGAACGATTGAAATTAAGCTGCTTGGCACTAAAAACGAATGGAGCAATGCCCTTTCTCCCTCAAAAATTAATATCTTAATTTGGTTCCCAAAGAAATTGATTAATTTATTTATTTATACAGTTTCTGTTTTAGCTAAGCAATTGTATTATTAGTTAAAATTACACATCATTAATGTTTGCTGAACCAAAGAAGAACTATATATTTATATAAAATATATTAAGTTTGAAGTCCATTTACATATATCACCCAAATATGCATTTATTTATTGTTGGCCATTCTTGGCCGCCGAAAAGTGTTTTAATTGTCAATCAGTTCTTCGTTACAATAATCTCCACTACCAATGGCTTTCGAAACTCTACCGTTTACCGTAGGTAAGCCCCTATATGAGCCACAAAAGAAGCAGCGAGGCCTAAAACTCAAGCTTAACAAAACGCTTTAAGTTATGTCAAGTTCTCATTGATTCTCCTGAGACCCGTTCCCACACACACACGCACACACACACAGATACACACTCACAGCGGGCCATAAGTTAGTGACATTAGTGCGCTTAATTAAAGCAGCGCCTGAATGTCAACAACAACAACAACCATGTTAATTTGCATTGCCGGTCTGGGGAAAAATTATACTTTAGTCCGCAAACTGGAGTTTATATTTAGGCCACAGGCATTTCAGCTATCACACTAACAACAAAGTAACTTTTAAGTTCATGAAAATAAATGTTTATTCTTCGAATTAGACTGGCGAAATCCTCAACAAAAAATTCAGAAAAAAATATATATAAAATAAGTTGTTGTTAAACAACTTAGGCAAATTATAATTAGGGTAACCCCTAATTCCATTAACACTTTTTCGAAGGATCTATAGTTACTATTTGAAAATCTAAACTTGTTGTGCGGGGGTTGAACCCCCCACAAGCTCCCCCAGTACCATAGGTTTTTGAAAGATGTGGGCACCGTATTCAGTTCGGTACTCTGGCATTCGGGAACTGAATGTTCTTAGATGCTGCATGGATTAAGACAAATCAAGTCGAGAACTGGAAAAAGGGAGAGTGCACAGACTGGTGCAGATTTCGCATTCCCACCGAAAAATTGGGTCAAAGATCAAGTGGAGCTCAACTCGGAAGAGGAAGATGAAGATGAAGAGAAATAGAGGAGAAGCGTCGCGGCAAATATGCAAAATAAAGTTGGAGGAGAAAGAGGAAGCGAAAGCAGCGACGCGTGGCATGAGCATGAACTCCCGGGGGGAGGGGAAGGCACAATGGGGGCAGAGGGGTAGGGGTCAGGGGTTGCTTCACTGAGCGTGATGGATATGCACACACACACACATACACATGCAGAAGAGGAAAGCTCCAGCGCAGTTGCAAGAATAAGATGAAGAAATATGCGCGTTTATTTATGGAGCCTACACTTGAAAAATGAGGCGTTAAAATGTCGTAAAATATGTGGTAGTGTTATGAAATACTTTCAAATAAGCTTAATAACTAATTTGTGGTATAACCATTTGTGAAATAAGGAATTGCCAAACGTAAAGGCGTATATTTTATGTTCATTTAAAACTCCCTCGTTCTTATTGAATGGCACTTTACATATTGCACTAATTACTGAAAAGAATAGTCAGTTTATCGCTTGATTGCGAGGATTATTTGTTAAATGACACTATTAAGTCACCCAGTCAGAGGTTTTCCGAGTGCATTGAAACGCCGAGTGCACATGCATATGCCAGCGGTGGGTGGTGTGTGTGGGGCTATCCCTGGAAGAGGGGGCGGGGGTTAGCAGCATGTCAGCGCCACAGCTGTGACTAAGCGGCGCATAACTACCAACTGCCAGCAACTACAACAACTGGATATTCGCGAAGGAGGCCATGAATGCAGTTTGCTCCCGTCCTCCCAACCCCTTCACACACCATCACTTTTCCCTTTGTAGTCACTGCATTTCTCACTCTCTTTTTTGACATCCTCGTAGGCGTTGATGATAGCAAGCGAAGCAACAACAAAGCGACGCCGCACAGTGGGACGATGCGACAGCAGCCTATTAAATTGAAGGGTGATTGATGGATGGCCCCGAAAGAGCCTGGTACTAGGGAACTGGGTAACTAGGCAACTTTCAACTATGATATATGGTGCAAAAGTGGGATCCAAATAAATTGGGGATTGATAACATATTAGCAAGAACGAAAACTAAATACTATAAGCGATTATAAATGATATATTCTGTATATTCTTCGGAAATATTGACTGAAAGTGTTTGCCCCACTGTCTACATACTACAACCTCTGCGGCGCCTGCAGCGGAATTCGGCAAACTGGAAAACTGCATGAAAATATGCAAAAACGTCGAAATGATTGCGGCTGAGCCGCACAGAATTTCACCGTTTTCCCTTCCCTGGATCCCATATCCGTCTCAGCATTTCCCTTGCCAACTTCCACCAATCCCTCCCCACCTCTGATTTCTTTTGAGCGCACTTTTCCTCCCTTTTTCTGTGAATGTTCTCAGCCAAAAATACATTATTTTCTAAATGCTTATAAAAATTCCATCATAAGAGCTTATATTTTTGAATCCATTTTTACCAATTTTATAACATTTATATTTATTTTTGGCGAACTCAGAACTTTTCTTGTACTAAAGACTGTTTGTATTAAAATGTTGTTCTTTTATATAAACTTATTTAGTAATGCAACTAGGTCGCTCAATATACAAACCCTCAATATGCTGCCAAAATGAAATAAAGGACCGTAGTTGCATTAATCGTTCTTGCTCCCCTTTCACCACCAATCGTTTTGCATTTTCCCTATTTTCCCGTATTCTTTGCGTTTTTGTGCGACGCCAACGCTGCTGCTGATTTTCACTTCTTAACAACAATTAAGAGCGCACATAAGTCAAAACCGCAACAACAACAGCGAAATAGAGAAACCAATGTGAACGCAGCAACAACAAATAAGTTGTTAAGAACCAAAATGTGGGGGAAAAGTGAGGTGGTCGGGAGGTGAATCAAGAGGCAAAGTGCAGTTAGAAAATACAAAAAAAATCATTTCCTGTAAAACAACTGGTGGCAACGACAGGCACGCCCCCCGCCCCCGTCTACTGAACGCCACTTTAAAGCAATAGCCTTTGAACCCTCATTCTGCTGCACTTTGATACACTGCGAAAATAGTATAGATATTAAGCAGTGAACTTGGACATTGAAATGAAAGGTAAGTTGCAGAAGCAGTTAGATTGGATACGCTTGCAGCTTAGCTAAATATCTTCAGGACGCAGTATACTTATTTCTTATACTTAAAGAAGCCAACTTACATTTTTATATTTTTAAATAATTTGGATTTTGTTAGTGTAGCCTGCACTCCGGCGCACTACCACCACCCACCCGTGTTCCCGCCCTAACAACCGGCATTTGCAATTGGAAGGCGCTCGTTGAGCATCGACCGCACAAATAATTGGAACTTAGTCAAGTTGATGGGGCGCAGAAAGGGATGGCCGGAGGACGGGCGGGGTAAGAAGAAAGGGGAGGAGACGGGGACGGAGACGGGGAGACTGCCAGACACAATGAGCCGCTCTTGAAGTGCATTATCCGTTGTTCTCGACATCTTTGCGGCGAGTGCCGCTTCTTCACTCCGCTTTCTATTCATTTCCCCCGTTTTCCGAAGTCTTTCCCATTTTCCATTTCCACAATGGGGGGTTGTGGGCTACCATTGAAGCCCAAAATACGCACACTCAATCATCGTTTTTGTCTTTTTTAGTGGTGATTCCTTTGCGACCCGCACTCCTCCTCTCTCCCTGTCTCACCTTCTGTCGCCCTCTCTTTCTCCCTGTTTCTCCCCGTCTCTCTCTGACCTGCTCCCCATCTGTCTGTTCTTCTTCTTGGCTTCTTTTCGGTGGTGGAGCTGTTGCTGCCGCATAATTATTGCCATTAGAGTGCGTCTCAATTGAGCCCCCCGCCCTCCGCCGCCCGCTCATCTTCTTTTCCGTTTACGGAGTGCCCGAGGTTTCAATTGAAGCGACGCGTGTCATTGTGGTTTGGCCACACTGCACTGGGTCAAGCGCTGGGGAGAACACTGAGCGAAATGCCAAAGATCGCATTCAATTCTGAAAACTAAACTGAAACGTGTTTTGTAGGGCGGCATTTTAATCACACAGCTTGTATATACGATATTTCAATATTATAATAATATTTAATTGGTTGTAGGAAGAAAACTATGAACAAGTATATTTTACTTCAGTCCGAATTTCAGAGCAACCTTAAAAGTCAGATGTGCAGTGCTAAGGAGCTTTGGATTTGGGGGGCTGGAATGGCGCGGGGTCACAGCTCGAGTCAGAGGCATAGAGCGAGTGCCAGTGGCAATGGCAGCGCCAGACCTTGTGCCATTCCCATTCCGAATGGAAGTGGCCTAGGCCAGTGAAAGTTCTTGACAATGTGCATCATTAATATTGTCTGGCTTCGTGATGCCGCTCCTCCACTCTTCCACTCTCCCGCCCGTAGCTTGTCCAAGCCCCCGCCCAGAGTTGCTTCTTATTCTTCTGGTGGAGCGCAGCTGCTGCTGGTGGCATTGCCCAAATGCAAGCTGAGTTCGATATTCGGGCCATTGTGTGGCGGCTTTTGTGCTTCGCTCCGGGTTCCAGGTGGAAGGTGGAAACGGAGAACACGGGGAGCGGATCAGAGGCAGAGGTGAGTGAAATCTAGCCGCAGATACGATGCCCATTAGGTCAGTGGAGTGGGTGGTGGAGCCATTAGCCTAGGCCCAGTTCATGAGCCTCGCTGTTCTGGGGCATTAGGATCGCTTAATATAGGGTTTACTCTTTAAGGCGACAGCAAAGGTTTTCAAATTTTTATTTTATTGTTTATGATAAGTATCTCATTTCAAGAAGCCTGGCATTGTTGCTTGAAATACTTTTATTTAAGGCATTTTCCCTTTTAAAGCAAAACTGAGAGTCTGCCAATAAATATTAAATGCCTCACTTCAGCTAAACATGAAACAACAAGTCGTCCCAAATTATAACATCATAATTAATACACTTTATAATTAATGCGCAATATAGAAAAATGTTAAATTAAAACAAGATAAACAAGCACAAGAAATTATGCAAATAAATAAATTGTATTCTTTAAATACTCGCATATCGTACTGCCCACCACATAGAAATTATGCAACGTTGTGGCTTTTTCGGTCGACAATATTTGAGGTGGGAAGTCTGATAACCACAGAATGCGCTTTTTATAAATTTAAAAGCCATCCCCTTCGAAGGGGGAAAAGTTTTTAAAATAATTAATTTCCCCCAGTCAGCCCGTTTTGGGTCTAATTTGCCTGAAGTTAATATGCCCATCACATTAATGACTGTCCCCCAAACCAATTGAATTGTCCTCGTGCCCAACTCTTTCAGGACCGAAGAACCGATCCTGGAGTCATCAATCAATTCTGCGGCGAGTGTCCTGCGTCCTGCCCGCAGCCTTCGTCCCTTATGAGTTATGCAAATAATTAAGGCATACTTACTGGCTCCGAAACGAACTGAGACATTAACCAAATGAGTCTGGCCTTGCCGCAGAGCCAAACTAGTCTGGGCTGAAGTGAATGAAATGGATTATGGCGAGGACTCATAGCAAATTCGACCTATGTACGTGCGGAGGTCGAAGTAATCGAAGTAATAAAATTGTTCACGCCCTGCCAGCCAAACTGATAGCGCAGACAAGTACACAGTAGAAAACTAAGTGGTGTATTCATATCTAAATGTAAAAATTCGTGCATTGAATGTGGTTAATTGTATACATTCTATGCTGATGTCTCAGGTACACAGGAAAAATGAGAATACTATATATGTATATACCATTTTTATTTATTATATATATGTATGTATGTATATACCATATATATAGATTGTGTGCAGTTGTTTGGTACTCTAAAAATATAGTGGATACTCTGCACGTCTGCCGATTTTGTAGTTTGCTTCTTGTTTTTTTCGCAGTGTAAGAGCGCTTTGCCACGGATAGAAAAGTAATTTTTATGGCTCGAAAAGCATCTCGGGGTCAAAAGTGCAGCGGCAACGTTTACGATTACCAAAACGTATTTATTATTCATAGGAAAACATGCTAACTACATCGCAGAACACATATGCAGCTGCACACACGAGCAGGGACATTAACCATAAATATAATGGCCCGTCTAACAAATATAAATTGACACGGAGATAACCTTTTGTGGCGTCTCCGATGCTCAGAAGCCGATGAAGTTGTTCGCCCTGATGGCGATAATGATGATTATGGGGTGCCAAAGGGGCGTCGTCGAATGGCGAGGATTTGGCGTTATCAACACAGAGCGGAGTGAGCACACGGGTTGATCTTTGTCTGGACTCACATTTAAAACCCACTTCTGTTGACCCTTTCGATGGGGCTTACAACAAAAGCCGTATGGTTCCTTATAGTTTAAAAATATAAATTTTAAATACTGCAACAGGAACTTATAAAGGTTGTTATATTTAAAAACTCGCTTCTTTCCACTACGCGCTATCTGAAAGCTGTAGCATACCTCTGTGCGCAGTTGGACTTACTATAAACCTGACCGATTTCGGGGGCGGGACAGGTCAATCACCACTCAATAACCTCGGCGGCACAAGGAGCGCTTCAACTCTTTTGCTTTGCTATCGCTGTTGTTGGGCCACAGGAGTCAATAACATTTGAGCGGCTTTGAGTTGATGTTTCGCTTTTTATATTTGCTTGCGCCTTTCAATTTTTATTTTCCATTTTTGGTTAGCATTTGTAATTTTGTCTTTGACAGCTTTGTGCCTCTCGAGTGCGTGTGTGTTGATGGCGTGATTTTGAAGTGCATAGAAATCACAATCGCTTTGTGTTTTAAGTCAAAAACTCGAGCACACACAAAGTCGGCTGAACGCACAGGAGTGCAACATTTTTTGGAAGCATTTCCGGTCATTAAAACTGACTATACAAACTAGCTATAAGGCAGTAAAGCCTAAAGCCCAAAATGCTTTACTAAAAACAAGATTTTAGGAAACATAAACATACATTTTGATTAGTATATACAAAGATGTGTTGGCATTGGGGTCTCACTTTAAAGAATTATATGCATTACTAAGATGTTCTATTGTACAACAGCCTATTTAGTTATATATGTACATATATTATATGAATAGTTCGTTAGACCTTGTGCAATCTACACATTTGGCTGTCTGCAGTTACACCCAGTTCCCAGCAGTAAATTGTGCGAGAATAGAAAAACCGTCAAGTAATTTGTCATTTAGTCAATGACATACATTACCATGTTTTGTATAACTTTTTCCATGTTTCACATTCGAATTTGGAGCAGTTCCCGTCGCTGCTGATGTAATTGAAGCATGTAATGCACCAAACCCAACTGCAGACCGGTGACCTCCGCCCCCGGCAGTCGGGGGAATTGTCATACAAAAGCTTTTGGGACCATTTTGGGCAACTGCTGTTTTCAATATAATGACCTCAAGGCAACAAATCCGCCCCACAAGCCAACAACGTAACTACAAATGGAGCTTTCCCCGGTTGAGTGCACTTTGTGTACATGTAACTATGTGTGACCGATGTTGTTGCCGTTAGTTGGGTGTTTGTGGGTGTTTGTTGGTGTTTGCTCAACTACATAATCATCTATTAGTATTTACATACACAGAACTACACTTGTTTGCATTTAAGCGCCAAGCGGATTATTCCCGTCACTTGAGAGTCCTTGGCCCTTGGCCGCCCAAGTGCCACTCGTCCAAAATGCACAGACACCTAAAAAACTCTGGTTTTTCATGGATGTACACAGAAAACAATTGAGAAACCAATGGAGAAATATTTTAAAAAGCGCCTAATCATCGCTATGTTCTCACAAAGCCCCAATTGGATGCGCCTCAATCAGAAATCGGAAATATATGCTATCGGCCTTCTATTTGTACAGAGGTACAGGTCGGGTTTTTTCAGTGTACCTTCTATGTATTTTTTATATTGCGAGTGCTGAGTGTGTGCCAGATTTATTGCTACTGTGATTGGGTTAGCTGGAAAAGTGCTTTGGCTTGTCTTCACCACCGCAATCTCCTTCGCTCACTGTATTTTTATCTCAATGTTTTTGTTCTTTTGGCGAAAACCGAACATCTTTTAGGGCAATCAATATGTGTATAAATTAAAGGAAATCGGCAAATTTCTTGGATTGATATCTTGCAATCTCAGCCAGGCTTTCACATTTGATTGTGCTTTGCTGTTCACCTATTTGTTTATTTTTATTTCGGCCTTTGTAAATAGATAGAGTGTCACACAGCAAACAGATTTAAATTCAAACAAATGAATTGCATTTGTAATCCCTGCTAGAAATAAAGACAATCTTCTTATTTTTGCGCAATGCGAGCCTCTGTTTGTCTTCAGCCGTAATGTCAAATAGAATTTTTGTGTGCTTTGTGGTGAAGAATGTTAGGATATGTTTCAACATTTTTGTCTTGTTCTTGGCTCAACTTGCTAACACCACTTTCTGTTGAAGTAGTGAATTGAATTGTGAGATCTTCAATCCGAATTTTTAGCAGTAAAAATAAGTATTAATTGATTTTCGTCCACTGCCAAAGGGCGTTGCAGTCAAAGTCATATTTATGACTTATCCTTACGGAAATGATTTTAATATTATAATTTCAATGATGTGCCTGGAAGAACAAACAAAGTCAAGTTTACACAACTGCACACATTTGCACACACGCCTTCGGAGTTCAGCCAAGTGTGTGTATTTATTAGTTTGCGCTTAAGAGCTTAGAGCCTTTCATATTTGATGATGTTTTCAGATTAACGTCATGGCCAATCCTTGTTCCCGGAGGCGGTTCGGAAATACCAAAATCTTGGCCTGAAACATTGATAAGTGGCTGGCCAAAGAATCGGCATTGGCCAAAGACGCAGAGCGACGTGCTGGCCAAAGTCATAATTAATACAGGAGGCCGGCAAACAAAGTGGCAAACAAATGAAGTACACACATGCCAGCAACATTTGCATTCGTATTTGCCTTGGACTGTGTTGTCCAAACACCCCCTCAAAATTTAAACACGTACTTTAGTTATTTATTGCTGCTCTCGTTTGTTCATCGTCGTTGTCTTGTTGTGTGGCAAATGCATTTTAATATTTCACATTGATTTGTTATGCAAAAATTTGATGGCTCCTTGATACACATGCATACGCAGTCACACACACACATAAATATATTGAACATAAAGACATGCCCGAACATCGATGTATGCAGAACAACAGGACAACAGGACATCAGGACATCAGGACAACAGGATAGAATCCATCAATGTGTCCATCACATCACCATCACTCGAAGCGATTACATTGAGTGCGACAGAGTACTCGCATTCCCTTGGCCTGCGCAAAATTATGCATACGCCGTGTTGGCTGGTCCACATAATTTAGCATTGATTATGATATTATTACGATTATACTATTGAATTTAATTTGATTTCACATGCGCCAAACCCCTCCCCAATCCCAATTTTCCAGAGATTAAGGAAAAGCTCCTCTCCGAGCATGTATGCCTGCAAAAGAGTGGTTGAGGGTGCGTCTCATCTGCTTTAAGGGATGTGAAGCCCGAATGTCTTCGATAATAGAAAATATAATCAAAGCGCCATAAAAATGACATTTAACATGCGGCATGCGTCGCCGTCTCGTCTCTTGTCTCTCGACTTGGGGCTCGAAGCGCCCTTGCCCCCTTGCCCACTTGCCACCTCGACCTCCTTTTCGGTGTCTGTGCGGTTTTTATTTCATTTCACTTCGTTCGAGGGTTGGAACTCAATTTACTTGAAAACGCATCAAACAGCAAATTTTATGAATTTACAACGTTTCTACTTTCGGTACGTACTCTAGCAGTGGGTACCCTTACTTTCGGAAAACGTTTGTGCTACAGTAAACAGATGCTGAGACTTCCAATGTTCTATCAATCCATTCGAAGTCCCTTTTCTTCATCGTGATTCTAGGGATAGTTATGTTACAAGTGATGCACTATAAGATACCAACCACCTAACAATGCATAGTAAGGGTGTTGAAGTCTCGCTAGTTCTGAATGCCATTCTACAATCATTTTCGACGCAATTTTTTTTGGTGCGTCACTTGGGGTCACCGAGGGCGACAATTGTCCCTGTGTGCGTGTGTGCTATTCAGAGAGAGTGTGGCATGTGTAATTGTAATGGAAAGCAAAGTTGATGGGCTGGCTCCCCGACGTTTGTCCTTCCCGAAGTTGCTACAGGACCGCATCAAGCTCAGCAGCAGTGGCAACTAGCAGCAGCCACATCAGCGGCACCAGGCACCAACAACAAAAATAAGTTGCCGTAAGGCAAATGGCTAAAGTAACCACCGACCAATATGAGTTTGAGGTGGTCACACAGAGAAATAATTGCAATACATTTCAATGGCCATCTTTCGGGATAAACATTTACAAATCAATTGAAAAATGTTATCTTACCTACGAAATAGTTCAACTAAAAACATTAGGTTATATTTTTACTATTTATTATTACTCACAGTTGTATAGAAATAAAACCAACTTCAAGATATCTATCCTTTTTCCATCAAGTGTGACATGGAAGGTACATTTTATCTAAGTGCACTGAGAAAAAGAAGAGTGGGTCAGAGTGGAGCGGCGCCTTTTCGCTTTGATGATGGCAAATGCTCCGGAGGTCTGTCAGTGGCTTCTTTGCACTCTGGCCCTCTCTTTGCCACTTTGGCTCTTCGGCGCCCGCCCCCTTCGTCCTTTTCCTCTGTGCATATGTGGGTATGCGGCGGAAATATAGTTTATAAGCCAATGGGGAGGTGTTAGTGGGTGTTTGGGGCAAAGGAGCTCAAAGTGGGATGGTTAATTGGGTGGGGGATGGGTAAAAGGATGCGTTGGCAGTACGAGGAGCGGAAGGGGACAAGAAAGAAGGGTTTTATTTATGACCGCCAGTTGGCAGGAAGGTCCAACGCCATGTACTTATTTTAAAGAGGTTTGCACACATGCTGTCTATTTTAAAATATAAGTATAGATCTTAATATATATTTGATTTGTGGCGCATTTAAACACATTAACTACATATTATTCAAATAAAAATACCTTTATTATTCCTAATCACATTCATCGGAGTTTTTCGGCACGCTTATGATTTCTTTCTGCTCCCCTATTACTATCCATTGTCTTTCGATTCCACCCCAAAATTTGAAATTCTGGCATACAAAAAGAAAGCTCCCACTGTTCAAGTGTATGCGTGCCTGACCCACAGTGCGCGTGTGTGTGTGTGCCTCAGTTCGGTTGAACTTTGCTGCAGTTGATCAAAAATTCATTTTCCGAAAAGTCGCCATAAAAATGCGAGTTTATAGGAGTACATGTGTGTGCGGGGAAAAGTATTCTTATGTGTGAGTAAGTGGGTGATGTGGGTTGTGTGTGCGAGTTTGCATAGCTGATGCAACTTACTCAAGACTTTATTAGTTCGCCGGCGATCGGTGGTTGTTGCTGCCGCGTTGCAAGTGCTGCTGCTGCGCCCCTCATGCTGCTGCAAGTATTTGCTGCAGCTGATGCACGTCGAGCTCGTCGACATGTCGTTGACAGAGTTGTTAACATTTTTATAACCAAACTTTATGCGTCTCGCGAGTGGGTTTAACATAGTGCGGGCGATTGTACATGCCGAAAAATGATGGATAAATATTCCCATGAGTGTGTATGTAAGGTCAATAAAACTGACTGAGCTCATTTTATCAAGAAGAACTAAACTGTTCTTTGCTGAGATTTCAGCTGCAACTAAGTTCTAGCAACTAATTATACTGTATTACACTTTTGAAGAAATTTAAACAGATCAAGTTGGTTTTTTTTCCCAGTGCAGTACGGCTGGCATTGGGTTTTTCGCACACGTGATGTGTAACAAGCACGCATTTTGCACGTTGCCCGGCAAAAGTCAAAAGTTGCACTTAGCGGTGGCGCCGCCTTCGACCCCCTGCCCTTTTCGGGGGTGAAGGGGTGAATGGGTTGAGGGTCAGGGGTCGTCGGTGGAACTTTCGCGTAGGCAGACAACAATACATTACAGAGTTAGTCGGTTGGCGGGTTGCTAGCGAAAGTGTTGCATTTGCCACACATGCACAGTTGCTGTTGCTGCTTTTGATGGCTGCATGTTGCCACTATTTTCTGCTGCCTTTTTTGCCTCCACATTGCTTCTTTTTTGGCCTATTGGCTCTTTCTGGTTCTGAAGCGCCGCCATCGTCGTCGTCGTCGTCCGATGATGACCTCATTCTGTCTGGTAGTTTCCCCTATCCGGCCCGCCGCTTGCACTCCCGTGCTGTCGGCGCAATTTAATTTGCGAAGCTATCTGTGTTCTGCCAAAACTTTGTCTACCACATTGTTGCCGCTTCTGACTAGGCGAGAAAGCCCGGCCATCTCGCCGTGTGTTATTTGCCCCCAAATGGAGAAATGAACAGGCCGGAAGTGCGGTATTCGACGCGGGAGTACCCATTATTTATCATAAATGCCCATTTTTAGTGGTGGTAAGTGGGAACCAACAAATTAACAACTTCCAAGGATTATTATCATAAGAAAGGGATTTCTGCGAAAGGACTCAATCGAAAATAATTTTGAGTTGATAACAAACAGTTAACCTTGAAGACAAGTTCTAAGATCCGATGTACAGCCGTTCTTTACCTTTGCCGTCAAATGCCAGCTCACATCTTCCAATACGGAAAACAAGGCGTAATACATACAGCATGCTCCACAAGCAACCGAAATGCCCACTAAAAAGCTGAAAAAAGCCAAACTATGCGCGAATATTCATCCCCCTCGCAGAGTTCCCCCAATGGGGACGACGTATATGGCATGATGTTATCAGTTCGATCTGCGCATTTGCATGCCGAATGAATGACGCGGTCCCTGCCGCCTCACCGCCCCACTTTACCCACCGATTCGGCAGCTGCTGCTGGGGATTGTAATGTTTGGTAATGTTCGAATGTTTGGCCATGATGGGAGCTCTGCGTCGGGCCAAAAGTGGATGTGACCAGTCGGCGGATGAGCCAAAAAGTGGGAGTGGGACAGGCTGAGGCCAAAAGGGTCAAAGTGAAATGGGGCCGCAGATGAAGATGACTTTGGGTCCCCGTCCCCCGTCCCCCATCCAAGCCCAAATAGTTTACGGCCCAGGCAGCCAGCACTCGCCCCCGGCCACTTGGATTCTAATCAAGCCAAGGTCCCTCGGTCTCCACTGGATCGAATACATTTTTCTGGGATTGTGACTGGTGTTGAGTGGGCGCAGAAATGCCCTCAGAATTTACCCAAATCAGTCCACGAAATTGTTGGGATAATTGGCAATGTGGCTTCTAAGCTACTGTGACGTCTGGTCAGCAGAAAGTCTGCGGAGATCTTGCATCTTGGTAGTCTGAGATACTTCAATGATTATCGCTTGTTATGTTTACTGCTTTACATTAACGGAGGAAAACATAAATACACAAACTATATTTCTAGGTAACTTTAACTTGTTTTCAATTGAAGTGCTTTTAAGACTAGACATTAATATATAGAGAAAAGTCGAAATGTTGACACAGCGGTAAATATGCTTCGAAAATCTATTAAAAGTAGCTTCCAGCTTTACCAACTTTCTTAAACTTCTTGTTCATCCCTTAAAATATGTAAAAGTCCCAAAGCCCAAAAGCTTACATATTAAAAAACCATACCCGTTATTTCAGCACTTTTGGCTTCCTTAAAGCTAATTTAAATGCAACCCCCAAATTCACTCCCCCCAAACTTTTGCATCTTTAATATTAATATTTTCAGCTTCTTCAGTTTGTGGAAATGTATACCAACGAAAAGAGTGCATTCCATGTTTCTTACATCAAATTCGAGCGTCTTCAATTTTATTTTATTTCAACATTTTTGTTTCATTTATGGTTTCACATTTGACTTTGATATAAAAGGCGCCAGTCGAGTGGATGTGACAACGATAATGACACCGAGCCCCCCATGAATTTTATGATAAATATGCGGCTCAAATTACTCCAAAAATTTCGCTTCACCAAAGGCTAAAGAACTTTCAGCTGGAACCCAAATATGTCGGCCAGTCTCGAATTTCGCATTTCTTGGACTCCAGAATTGCTCGTGGTGTTCGTTTTGGTGTTGGTGGCTAACACAAATTAATGTCACGGCAGGTGGGTGAAAGGCGGATACCAATTAAAAAACATATTTTTTAATTGCATTTCGTTGCACGCATGTCGGGCATGTTATTACCATTGTTGCTCCTCGGCGATTGCTGTTCTTGTTGTAATTGGTTTATTGACAGAAAGTGGAAAAGCAGGCCAATATGTATGTTTGTATGTACTTGCATATTTATTATACACTCATGTGCCCAACAATGGTGTGCTCATTGTGTTTCATGGATTTTTCGTTTTTTCAATATTTGCTTAAGCTTTTTTCCTGGCTCAATTAAAAATTGTTTATTTAATTTGCGGCAGTCGCACATTTAAATTTTAATTAAATACATTTTTAATGCAGGACAGGTAATGGAATTGAATGTTAATGCTGCGGCTAAAGCACTGCATTTGATAAATCTGTTAATTGCACATGCCCCCAACTGACAACTGAGTCTAGACTAGAGTTTTCAAAAAAAAAGACTTCAAAACATAATTTAAATTAGCTAAAACAAAGTGGGTTAAAGTGATTTAAAGTGTCAATCGTTTAAAAAGTTTATTTCCATTTATATAATAATATAGAGTCAAGCCCTCATTTGTTGATTAAATTGCAATACATAAATGTGTGCCATTTATATATTTCTAAGAAGTATGTAATATTATTATTAGGGTACAACAAATTCGTTCAAAACTACCAATTCAAACCACACTTATCCATGTGTAAGCAGGCCAACAATCCTCTTGCAAAGCCATAAAAAATACATACTCTCTCACTTTTGGGCCAGAGCTAATTCATGAAAATTATGAACCTCGGCAGCATTCCAGCCGCTCTATCTCTTCCTCGCCTGGCCGCCAAAAAAGGCAATCTGCTTGGGAAGACGCCCACGCGACCAAGAGCGGGAAGATCCGAGATGCGTTTGCGGCTAACTGTTCGGGTAAAATTGGGACTGGGCGAGGCCGCTCCTTGGGTACGGCCTTTTGTATTAATATCAGGGCGAATATCTCGAGTTTCAGTGTGGCACAAATCTTTCTGCCAAGCCTAAGAGGCGACCCAGTCCCGGGGAATCTTTCCTGCTTCTTTTCTTTGGGTCCCAGGAAGCTGGCCAGGGAATCACAGTTCCCCTTTCCCTTCTCCTTCCCCATCCCCTTCCCCGTTCTCATTCTCATTCTCATTCTCAATCTCGGTCCTCGTGTGCGCCGCCCATCAAACAAAGCAGCCAAAATGGTAGGAAGTCCAAATGTATCTTTCTATCTCATTTTGAGTATCTCTTAATATGCACATGTGTGCGTGCGTCACTGTGTTGCCGCAAAAAGGCAAGTCCAGGCCCGAAATGCAGGCCATGATGATATGATGCTGGTCCTGGGTGCTCAGTTTTTAGTCCTCACTTAGCCGGGGCGCACTCATCAACACACAGACCACAACGTGTCCCATTTTGAGGCGAAGCAAAAGAAAGATGCGGCGGAAGGAGACGTCGAAGGAGCGGAATAGTCAGCAGATGAGTGCACCGAGAAAAATTGTGTAAGCCGCCTCGTATATATATTTTTTTATTTTTATTATTACAGATTGTGAGGTTTTTGAAATTATTCCTTTAAAACTACAGCATTTCACTGCAATATGGGGTTACAAAAGGCCACGAGCGAATCTTTGTACAATATATATCATAACATACGAAAGTTTACATTAAAATGAAGTTCTGTTGTAAGTGACACCCCTACCTCTATCCGATAGTCGACAATGATCTCGACTATAGCGTGTTCTCTTTTTGTTATGCCTCAAAGATTAATTTGCAGACATTTTTTCGAGTGCATTATGTGGTGAGGAATGAGCTCGAGCCCGAGATAGTGGCCATAAAGCATGACTCCGGCAGGCGGCGATATCCTTGAGTGCGAGTCCACTGTGCCAGGCCATTAGCCGCAAACGAGAAATGAAGATTATCTAAAAGATACATGCAGCAGCAGCAGCATCAGGACGACGGCAACAGCGATGACAACAAAACAGCAGCGAACAAGTTTCATTACAACGAATTTTTCGGTTCTGCTTTTTGCAGCCCAACTTGTCTGCCATTGTTTCTGGCCTATAACTTATGCGCGGCGGCCAAAAGCTTCCAGCTACAAGCCCCAGACAGATACTTCCCGATACTTCCCCCAAACATGTAGTGCATATGCAATGTGCATTGTCTCCTCCTCTAGCGACCCAGAGTTTCCGAAAACTCCACTTCGGTTTCAGATTCAGATTCAGATTCAGGTTCTGGCCCGGACTCTGGCATTGAGGCGCCATTGTTTGGCATAGTTTTCATGCCCAGCACTGGCACTGCTACTAACACATATGCACCCGGCTTTCGCCTAGTTACAGTTACAGGCCACCGCCGACGGGCGGACAATGGTCTCGCTCGGAAGCGCCAAAAGCAACGGCCGTAGCAACAGCCAACAATGATGCACTGCGTCTAATGTGGAGCTGTGGAGCTGGGCACACCAGAGATGGTCGCGTGAATGGCTTGATGGCTGGCCACGCGATTTAAATCAAAACAAGAGAGAACGCTACAGTCGAGTTCCCCGACTATATGATACCCGTTACTCAGCTTGTGGAAGTGCGAAGGAGGTCTTCAACACTGACAGTTTTTGGCGGTTTGTGGGCGTGGCAAAAAGTTTTTTGGCAAATCGATAGAAATTTACAACACCAATACAGAAATGAAAAAATATTAAAACATTTTTCAAAAGTGTGGGCGTGGCAGCTTTGGGCGGTTTGTGGGCGTTAGAGTGGGCGTGGCAAAAAGTTTTTTGACAAATCGATACAAATTTACAACACCAATACAGAAATGAAAAAATATTAAAACATTTTTCAAAAGTGTGGGCGTGGCAGTTTTGGGCGGTTTGTGGGCGTTAGAGTGGGCGTGGCAGCATGATTCGACAAACTTGCGCTGCGTCTATGTCCCTGGAGTCTGTATGCTTAGTCTCAACTTTCTAGCTTTTGTAGTTCCTGAGATCTCGACGTTCATACGGACAGACAGACGGACAGACGGACGGACAGACGGACAGACGGACAGACGGACAGACGGACGGACAGACGGACATGGCCAAATCGACTCGGCTATTGATCCTGATCAAGAATATATATACTTTATATGGTCGGAAACGCTTCCTTCTGCCTGTTACATACTTTTCAACAAATCTAGTATACCCTTTACTCTACGAGTAACGGGTATAATAATGAAGGAACACTGAAAATTCGGAATACTAAATACTTTGAAAACAAATATAACAGGTACAAATAAGTATTCTTCATCGCAATTACTAGCCTAGTAGTTAATCCTTACTGCAAAAGCTAGAAAACGGGCTCGACTCGGATTAAAATCCTTTTAACTATACGAGTATAAATATTTTCTGATCGCTGTAGCACCGACTCTGTATCTAATATACTATACTTTTGAAATGTATGGCATTGAAGACTCTGTAATATTGTACTATTATTATTATTAAGTTCTTGAAACGAAAGATATTCGTGCTCCTTGCACACTTGTAGGTTCACGCGATCCTCAAAATTGTATCTGGGTTCCCACACTGCAGAATGAGTTCATCACTAACAAAAAGACTTTGGCATTGTCTCCGTTTCTGGGCTGTCCTGCTTTGTGTAGTGCATAATTGTTTTATTAGCAGCATTTGCCTAAGTCGAAATCCATGCCGGGTTCCTTGCCGACACCCACGCCTCCTCTTGCCCCAGTCCCCACATTTCTGCGGGGCTTTCGTTCGTGTATCTTGCAGATACGTGCACTTTGTTTGGCACTATTGCCCAGTGGCTTTGTTTTCGAACTGTAACCGAAACTGGGCTACACACAGGAGGAACGTGAAATGGGCCCGGGACCGAAAAATGGAATAGCAGATCGAGCGTTCCAGGTCGTTCGGGGGAGTCCAAAAAAGGGCGTCCCCAATTCAAACATGTATCTATACGATAGCACACAGACATGGGTCTACAGATAACAATCGGGGGGGATTGCGAGATTGTTGTTGGCCCCTGGGATGGGCGAAGGAAAATCGGATTGATTGGTGAGTGGAGCTTCGAGCTTGGATCTCGGACGAAATGGTCCGGTCATTGTTATGCACTAGCAAGTGGCATTCATAATTGTGCCACAAGAAATCCAACCATGAGATGGAATTTTCATCAGGGATGCAATGGAGATTAGGTCAGGCACACATGAAGTGTGGGCAAATTGAAACGAAGTCCTCTTTTTTCTAATGCAAGGACAACATCCATCGGAGTATGCATGCAAACTAGATAGAACTAATACTTATCTCTGCTAACTTTGGGTGTCGAGCAGAGAAGTAAGAATTTAATACCATTTATTTAAGAGGAGAAAATAATCTGATTATTACTGATATGCGCTTGCTAAAGGACAATAATTTATTTTATGATGTATTTATTTGGTTGAAGCTTGTGCACTATACTGGAACATATTACTTTTAATTAGATGCACAAGTACTACAGTGCTGAAATATTTTTAGATGTCGGGCAAATAGTACTACATTTATTTATGCTTTAACATTATTATTGTGCAGTATATTTTTTTTTTGATTTCACTGGCAGTAAATGCTGCGCATATCAGTTTCAGAACAAATAAAACTAATACTGAAACAAAAAGTACTAAAATGTTTTCTACACACGCTGAAACAACGGCCATTTTCCAATTAATTTAGGTAGTTGTGTCTTTGAAAAGTTTATACGATTACTTCATATTTTGGGTGTAAAGACCCCTCACATCTGACAGTTGAGTTAAAAAATTTTCTTATGGCTTGCCTTCCCTTTCGCCTGACTAAAGCTATTGATAAGCCATGCTAGTTTATTCTCCCGGGCTTCCGGCTGCAATTTAACTTTGCTTAACGGCGACTTAAAATTTGATTTATTGCACACTCAAGTCAGGTTGTCGTTCTGCGAGTCCGTCATTCATTCAGTCAGTCCGTCAGTCCGTCAGCTGTTAAGGCAGCCGGTGGCTGATGATTACCAGGCTATCCGTATCTAGTGGTTCGACTGCCGCATAATAAAAATAAAAATTTTGAACGCTGCATAAGAGCATAAAAAAGCAGCAGCAGCCGTCGGACAAACAGGAGCGTGTAAAAGTGCTGTAACTTGGCCGGTTCGCCAATAAAAACAACAGCAGTCCGGGACGAGGATGCAGATACTACTGCGCTGCTGCTTTGATCAATCAAGCGTCAAAATTATTGCCCCGTGCAGCTACAGTTCGCGTTGCAAGATGGACTCGCTGCACAACGAGAAACATGGTGCGAATTCCCGAATTCGATCTCTATTAGCCGGTTTAAGCTGTTATTTAAATATATTTGGGGATCGTAAACTAAAACGGTGTCCAAAGTTTAAAGAAATAAAAGACTTACAAAAGTGGAAGATTTTGAAAGTAAAACAAGTAAATTATTGACAATTTATAAATTTCGTTCTGAGTGTACAAAGGGGGCGGAGCGGCTTTGGTGCGGGGAGTGCGGAGGGGCGTAGCGCGGATGCAATTATAACCATTTCCACGTGACGCTTCATTGGGCCGTGCCCGCTCATTCACCGCTTTCCCAGCGGCCTGCGCGGATATCGGGTCGAGTTGAGCTGAGCTGAGCTGAACTGAACTGAGTTGGTCGTCGCAGAAGCCGTTAGTTGTTGTTCATGGCTAAATGGAAATTTATTGCCCACCAGCAACGCCCACACAGCTGCCACCAATTCCAGACCCCAGAAGCACACACTCAGCTCGCTGTTGCAACTCTAATGAAAGCGAATCGCAGGGGCTTCACCAGAGTTCACCGGAGTACGAGCACGGTGGCCCCAGACCCTCGTTCTGTCGTGGGACTTAAATATATAGAGTAGTGTCAGCAAGCAACCTATTTCGGGAGATACATAAATGATTTACACATATTTATACCCTTCTTATGTAAATATTTGATATGTAGTATTCATTTGTTACTTTTCACCATGTCTTGGAAATGAGTCCTCAGACTCCAATATATATTTACCATCTAACTAATGAACTCATATATTTAGAAACATTTTCGAAATATTACGCTTATATTTAAAAACATTTTCGAAATATTGTTGTTCCTATTATGTGTTCCTCCGTGGTTAGATTAATTTTTAAGAATAATGCTCTGATAATGCAACCTGGTGGAGATCCACCTGAGGGCCGAACGTGCATCCGTCCATTCTGGAGGCCACCATGGAGGCCGCTGCTTATGGGGCGCCCACTTCCACATGCAGCTGCGATGAGGAGAATGTGCAACATGGCCAGCTCGAAACTTGGAGTGCGCTGTAGATGTGGATATTATGCCACCGGTGTGGCGCATAATGCAGCTTATCTGGGGAATTAGACAAGGAATCAGGGAAGGCTGACGAAAGCAGCGGTATTGCGCTGCACATTGCAATTTCGTATCTTATTACGCAAAGTAACTTGGCCTCTCTCGCTTATCGTGGGCCAAGTATCCTATTCCTGTCCCTACAAGTCCATTTTTCTCCCTCTTCCGTTTTTTCTTTCAAGGATTTACGACAGCACGCACAGTCAAAGTAGCTAAGCGAATTAAAAAAGTAAACTCGAAAGTAAATTAAATGACGGCCAACTTGAAGACGGAGGAAATGAGAGGCGGCTCAGCCAGCTGATAAGGCGCTAAGCTCGGCAGAAAACGACAATGACTAAGAAAGTGGGGCAGGGGTATCTGCAGCCGAAGGATCAGGGGCAGGAGCGGCGACCGCAGCGAGGAAAATGTTTTAAAATGAAATCACTTTTAATGAGTCATTCAAGTGGCATGAAGACGGCAACAGACTCGACTCGACCTGACCCGACTTCACTCCGCTCCTCGCTATGCTCGACTTGACTAGTCAGCCAGGCAGCATAAAAATAATAATTTTTACAGAGCAACAAACAAAAAGAACATCGAAAAAATGATGGTAACGAAAGCTAGACTTTAGGAGTAAGCAGTTGAAGTCCTAATACCCTTATGATTATTATATGCACGAAATAGCACTCTTCATTTTTTGTCCAAGATATATATTGGTTTTCTAGCTTTTGATCAAGTGGACGCCTATGAACATTCATTTACTTTATGGTTTTGATGTGACTTTTTACTTTGTTTCAGTTTAATCCTTAATTTATAAAAGAGTAGCTGATCTGAAGTTGGGTTTTTCCTTCTGAGTTTTAGAAATACCCTCTGCTAGTGTATAAATAGATTGCCACGACAGGAAGGCAGAGCAGTACTGATTTCTCGTACGGACACTGCCAAGTGGAAGCACCAAGCTCCAGGAAGCGTCAGTCGCCTCCAAACGCCCCCGCATCCTCAGATGCCCCTGCCCGACCATCAGTGCAGGAAATCACTGGCAACAAGTGGCCACGACTCTGGCGGAGATTCAGCTCCTGCGGCCATTTCACTTTGCTTTTCATTTTATTGCTAATTTTTTTCGCTCTCCCAGCGAGTTTTTGCAAATTATAATGACAGCCCCCGGCCCAGATAGGAAATACTGAGTACTGTCTAGTAGTCAGTTAGTAGAGGATGGGCAGGAGACGGCGCCGGGGATCTGGTCAATGAGGGCGAATGGACATTTAATGAAACGAAACGACAACAAATTGCTTAAACATTATTTGCGCTTTCCCTTTGCCGTTTGAATTTCCTTTGCTTTCTTCTCAGCCATTTTTCTTGGTCCGTGCAGTCTTTTTTATACACGTTATTGTTAATAAACAGACATTACAAAGCAGATAATGAACGACAAGAAGAAGTTGGAGCACTATAGCACTTGCCAGAATGGAAATTGAAAATGCGGGTGCTTTGAAAGGAAACTGGAAAATCATTCATACACCAATTTGCCAAAGAGATGAGAGATTAAATAAAGTTGAAATCAAAGGATTCAACATTTAATTTGAAATAAAATGTTGCATATGGCTCTATTTAGTGGCATAAGCTTTAATAAAAGGTTTTATATACTCTTTAATCTCCTTTTAAATAATAAAATATTCGTATATTAGAAGTATTGTATATAGAACAATTTAATCAATTAATTTTTAGCATTATAAGAGGTATTATCCAGCGAGGAATCGTTTTTCAGTTTATTGACTGACTTTATTTTTTAACTTAATCCGTTTGATTCAATCACATTTCTTAAAAGTTTTAGATCTTCCAACTTATTGACATTCAAAAGTTTTACCCACTTTTCATTTTTCATTTGTTCACTCCTTTGTGCGGATTTTTAATCGTGTCGCCAGTTCCTTCGACTGTGAATGATTTCACTTAACGCTCGCTTTCGGGATAGGAAAACAATGTTATCGCTTAATACTTATATTTTCCTGTCATTTAATTTCTTTTCCACTTAGTTCTTTCCGCTTTCTCCTTCGATACTCGCTGGTAAGTGCTAAGTCGGACTCACTCGCAGAATCGACCCGGTTTTATGGTTCTTTGTTTTCGCGCCAAACGATTTCGCTCAGCGCGATGCCAAATAGAAAATCATCATAATTTTCCTTTATTACCAGAGTTCTTACCCATTTGCCATACTTGTTTCCATGCTTTTTACGGACCAACTTTGGACCGTTTCCCCGTAGCTGCAGCTGCAGCTTTAATTGCCATTGTCATGCCTGGGCTTGCTCATTGCCGTTGTCATTGTTTGTCACAGTCTGTTCCAACAGACCCCAGTGCCCATCAGAAAAATGAAAAAGAGGAAGAGTAACTTTGTCGGAAACTCCTTTGATTTGTTTTCAGCACAGCAGTATAAAAGTTGCGTACGAAACGAAGAAGCATCCTGATCCCGAACTGCGAGGAGTGAGGTGAACTTTGTGAAGACAAAACATTTTTGAGTTATTAATGAAAAGTTGTTGTCTATCCGGTGTGGGTACAAGTAGGGCACAAGTTCAGTTTATATGGCGAATGCACAAGTGCTAACTAAATGTTATGCTTTCATTATGTTCAGTAGCGCCCACAAAAGTTTTGCATCAGACGAAGTACCGACTAAGTTCCTCCGGGTTATTGGCTTACCTAATTTCTTCTCCTGTCCCATTCAATTTGGTTTTGTTTTGAATTTTTCGTTTCTTTGCAGACACGCATTTGTTTGCCTAAAGTGCACTTTTTAACTAACTTGTCTAACGCAACTAATGAAAGGATTTGTTATTGGTTTGGTCTGGTAAGAGCGCAAAAAGGAACAGCAGCCACACCAACTGCCACCTGGTAACTTTGCCCAGGGAATTATACATAAACATTGCCCAATCCGGACAAGAAGAGCACACAATATAGACGACACACACGATTCCCAAAAAATGAAAAAAGAAATATGCTCGCAACTTGAAAAAGTAAATAAATATTTGAACAACTTCTTATGGCCAACTATTTGTTTGGCAGGCGAAAAGAACAAGTTTTGGGCCAGGCAAAAGCAAAGAGGTGAGCTCAATACTGCGCCGGGGTGTGGAACTTTCGGAGCCATTATGTGAAAGTTTTATTTCAGCTCGGCCAGGGCCTGGCAATCGACAAGTTTTCCTCATGGGTGGCTCTAAGTTCGGCAGGAATTGGATTGGCAAATTGTTCAGCACATCATTTTCGAGGCAATTTAACGAAATCAAATTTAAGAGAAATTCTTTCAGCCAGAATGTGTAAGAGCTAAATAAATAAATGTAGCTTTTAATCTAAAGTTAATAAGTTAACTATGGTTAAGTCGCCTGGTTGCGGAAAACAAAGTTTATTTTACTAAAAGTCGGTTTACCTAAGACGAACAAAGAGTGATTTCATTATACCTATACCACACATCCACATAAATTTATTTTATGAATGAACACTGTATTATATGCCATACATCTTCACTATTTCCCCAATGCTTTCAAGCACATGGTTAAGCTGCTCAAATGGTTTTCTAATATATGTTCTAAGCCAGCTAAATATGGTCCTAACCGTAGGCCAACTGTGGTCATTGTTTGCCGCACAATTGGCGCATATTAAATTACCACTTTTATAGCAAATTAAACATAACACTCACACGAACGTCGGCTATTTTTGGCCGCTCGGTTATCTAAACAGATAATTAAGTCCGCTTTGAGCCGCGGCTGTCTGCCAGCCAGCTGATTGATTGACTTTATCGGTCGTTCGAGCGGACTCTTATCAACACTAGGCCGGAGTCAATCTTTTTGGCCCGGTCCGTCTCCGGCCTATCAAGATGCAGTCAGAAGGTGCATAAAAATCGTATCTCTCGGCAAACGGCAATAACAAGAGCCTCAGCTCAGCACAGCACAGCATAGCAGAGCCGAACACATACCGCAGGAAGGTAGGTAAAAGTCTCAGATTAAAACGAGTTCTTAACGGCAATCGTGTAGGCCGAGGAGTGCCATCTTTATGGACAGGTTAAGACAACTTCCTGCGTACCCGACCCTCCATTGGGAACGAGGAGTTGCTTGATCGACAGTTTAACATGTAAACGAAACCAAAAAGGATGATACACCACAAGACCATTCCCAGTACTTTATATAAATGAGTTTTTATTTTCAGATCTTAAAGCTAGATAACAGAGTTGTTTGGGTGCAGAATTAGTTACTAACCTTTATAGTAGTCACTTTTACAATTTATGCAGGCATTAGAAACACATAATTTGGAAAATTCTGTACCAATATTGTTGACAATTGAATATATCATTGTTTGAGTACAATCAATTTTAAACATAAGTGTATTATGCCAACTTTTTTAATTAAGTAATTATTCGTTGTTTATAAGAATTACTTAAAAGAATTTTAACTTTCAGCTTTATTGCTTAGTTTTAATGGTGGAAGTTTTTATGTATAATTGCTATTCGGTGATGTGAAGCAGACTTCCAGAATTTCAAAATGTATCCCAAGTACAGCTCACTTCCAGGTGTATGGCATCGTTCCAGGTGTTTATTTTTTGGCTGGGAGAATCAATCAACCGCCAGGTAAGATGACCATCCACATTCTGCAGTTTATGACACTCTGTCACACAAAATTTCCAGGCGGCTGCATAAACGTAGCGACATAAATAAACAATTTAAAAAAGAATGTAGTATACGTATAATTTGATTAATAGCGACAGCTAGAATACAAAAGAGTACAGAAAAAATATTCATAAATGTTGAATGTGTTAAAATGAATTATTTATGACTTTACATGCAAATCAAAGTTTGCAACAGTGGCGCTTCCAAATTAAAATGATTCTATTTACTTTTTGCTACGTTCATTACCTGCTCATCAATTTGTAATTGGATCCCAGGTTATTTAAAACAAATAAGAAACCTTGGCTGAAAAAAATGTTGTTTGCTGAAATATTCATTGTTAAATGCTGCGAAAGAATTCGTATTTATTGCTGAAATGATTTGTGTGAATTATTTAAGCTGAAAAAAGTTCAAAATCAATGGATTAATTATGATTTCAGCTTCCACTCCATTTCCATTTCCATTCCAGATCCAGTGACCAATCCAAACCAAACTACAACAATAGCGCCAATGCCTGGGAGAGAAAGAAACGGCACGGAACACGAAAAAGTCTGGACAACAGTGCCCGGCATTACACCTAAAGGATTGGGTGGGTTTGGGAATTGGGACTTGGGACTTGGACGTTGGTTTCATCACCACCACTTGGGTATTTGCTGGAAGAAAAAAGGGCAAAGGAGCAATTCTCTTTCTAAAAAACATAGCAGTGCAGCAGTATACGTAAGTATGGAGCTGTAAAACACGCAGCTAGAAAAGACTGTGAAAAAGCCAAAGCTCCTGAGCTGTAAGTGTAACTGCAGGTGAAAATGGATTCTGAAAATTGGGTTAATTGATGCTTAGAGTTTTGCTTCAGTAGCGGGGACTAGTGGGTGCAGGTGGTGTTGTTTAGCGCCAAGTGGCTAATAGTTTTTGCCACCCCCGTCGCGTGGCAACCGGAAGCAGAAACCGGAAATGCGCACAAGGAAATAAGCACAAGCATCGGCTAAGATTATCATGAATTCCTTACTTGGCGAAAAGCGTCAATTCTCATTTCGCGTCTCGCTTGCCTTTAAAGAGAATAGTATTTGCTGAGAAAACATATTCTAGCAGACGCGAACAATGCCATTTAATTTATTATTCACTTATGTTGGACCTAAATGGATGTTCTGGTAAGAAATTTTTATAGAAACAACTGCCCATAAATCTTTTGCAAATACCGAAATGGTGAGGTCGTTTACGTTTAGGGTCAAAAGGTAAAAAGGTCAGCAAACTGCCACGTTAATGCCATGTTTATATATACGGGTAATTAGCATTAGCCCATTGTCGAATTATACACACCGGGACTGCCTTGTTCCGTGAGATTGGCAATGAGAGTGGGGGGTCCACTGCTCAGACTCCCGCCCCCCGCACCACCGGACGCGGAAGGACCTGCAGCTCCTGTCGCTGCGGCACCACTTCCGACTGAACCACTGGCAGCCGCCGGATCGAGCGTCTGCGCGATGTGGAGGAGCAACAGCAGGGATGCGAAGGTGGCTCTAAGCGTTGGCCGCTGCCTCATCTTGCAGTTTGGTATTTTGGCTATGTGCTTGTTGTACTCCCGCACCGGCATCAACATGTTCCATTGGTTGCTTCTTGGCTCCCTGGCTACGATGGCGGTAATTGTGGACGATGCTCTGGAAATAAGAGGGGTAAATGGGTTAGTGATGAATTGGTTTCGGATAAACTGCATTTGTGGAATTAGGGCGGCAAAAAAGCTGTTTGTTCTATTTCATTTAGTGTATCTCAAATATTTTTGGCTTGCTAAAAATGCATCTCTTGGATACTTTTTCGTTTAGTTCCGAGATCCAACTAAGCCATCTGCCATTCTACTAGTAGCAGTTGCAATTAATGTTCTTTGCAAGTTTATTGTAGCACATCACATACGCAGACACACACACACATACATAGCTACGCTTTGTATCTCAATGCTGTCGGGTTTGCTGCACACTCTTCACTTCACCAACTGGTCGCAATTAAAGTTCCTGTAGTCCTGTTTAGTCGACATCTGCTCGGCACAGACACGAAATATTTCTCGGCCAAACATCAAAATTGCACATTCGGCATATAAATTGCTCAATTTTAAGTACATAGGTTGATTGTGTCGCGTTGCTAGTAAACCAACACACAAAATTGCAGACGCAACGCTAATTTATCTTCTAGATTCCATTGCGGGAACTACACTTTCATCACCCAACCACGAATGGCGGAGCACCCATCCTTACTGGGAAATTCGGTTTCTTCAACACCCATTGGCTTAATTATATCTTCACATAACAGTTGTTGTTGTAAAGGGTTAAGTTACACTATATTTCGATTAGACATTTGCTTTGGTGTAAATTTGTTTGTTGAGTTGGGCAGCTGTTTGAATATAAAGTTCGACTTTTTATTGAGATATCACTTTAAATGCTCGTGCCTTAAATTATGAATCTATGGCCGGTCTTGTTTATCACAAAAAAACATTACACCTTGTATTTTCGCTGTCTTCAGTTCGTATCCCTTTGTTTATATTTATGCATTGCACTTGTGCCAAGAGCTTTCAGCTTTTCACTGTTTTCCCAGACTTTTTCCCCGTTTTCTTTTCTGGTGGCGTTGCCGTGTGTGCGTTGCTTTTGTTACATTTATAAATGGTTTAGAGCGCACATGTGCCGCACAGCACCAGAACCAGAACACACACGCACAGCTGTGGCTACAATTTGTAACTGTAGCGCATTTATAAACGCTGGCTCCTTCGATGTCCTTGCTGCCGTTTTCAGATGCTCTCCGCTACTCGCTGCTTGCTGCTTTCTATTTTTCAGCATTGCCAGGACTGGTGGGCCAATGTTTACACACACGCTCAAGAAATTTTGTTGGTCGTCAACAAACCATCAAGCATTTGCGTTATATTGCTTATCAGCGACCGAGATATGGCAGAGGGTATTGGGTACTTGGTACTTGGTACTTGTTCCTTTCGAAGCGGTCTGTGCCTCGTATTTGATTTACCCTTCGGAAAAGCGGAAAACGTGCTCACATGCGGCTTGCCTGAATTTTCCACTCGTCTCAGTTCGCTTTTGTTGTTTCAGTCAATTGCCGCATTTTAAAAACGCATAAAATTGCTTTATGTTTGCCTTGCCAGTATTCTTCCCATCGCTCTTTCCCTGTTTTCTTTTTTGGCTTATTCTCTGGCGTAAATTTATGCAAGGCGCCTTAGTTAGGGGCCACAAAACTCGCACATGACAGTCGACGAGACGCGTTGGCGTTGGCTTTGGGATTTCCTCCTTCCATTCCCCCTACCATTCCTTCAGGAAAATAATGCAGGCTGCTCAGCTGCAGTTCTCCAGGTACGTATCTTCGTCGCCGGGTAAGTATCTGTAAGTGGTGCATAAGTGGCAGGGAAATGTTATTGATGATTTATTTGCATTTGGCATTGATATATGCTAATGTTTTTCCCTCGCTATCTGCCTCTTTCTTTGCCCGTCGTCTCCCTTCAAAATGAAAACAAAACCAAAAAAAGGTTGCTCACGGTTCCAGGCCATGGATTATGTTATCTTTAAACGCGGCCTGTTGGCTTTTCAATTTTTCATGCCGCCGCCAGCGAAAGAAGAAATTATTATGGCATTTTTCCCATCCCCCCTGGACTTTCTTAAAGTCATTTTTATTTGCATTTCGTGATTTCGAACAGACACCCAGATAAGCCTGCAATGCTGTGCCAACTCAAATATTTGATTTAATTCCCTGACATAATAATTAATCACTCGGCACCTTTTACGGGACGTGTATAACCCCAGGGTCTTGTTTATTTGTTTATAATTAAATATTATTTGGCAGTCCAAATGAGACAGCCAAGCCGAGTGGCATTTATCAGTCGTTCACTTTGGCTAGTTTCGTTTTTCTTATTTTGTATTTTTATGTCTTTCCCTTCTTTCTCCCTCTTGCCTAATGAGTTACAAATTTGGTTTTTCTGTTGTTTAATGGCTGACAGCATTATAGATTAGTGGCCGAAAGTTTTTCCAGTCCGCCTCCCCTCCCTTCTATTTCTATGCCATTTACATAGGAGATCTGGGAACAGTTCGCCCCGCGGCCCTTTTAGTCGACCGTCTGTCGCCGGTTCGGATTTTTTGTATCTGGCTACTTGGTGGGTCTGCAGATACAAATGTATCTGCGATGTGTGCTTTTCTGGACTAATAGCTGGCTGCCAATGGGTATTCGTGTTAATTGTATGCTCGTTATGAATGTCAGTTGGCATTTTAAATTTGGCAGAGATTATTTGGTTGTAGGGAGGGTAAAACTAGCGGGTAAAATATATATTTATGGATCTACTGATCCAAAGTTTGGTATACTTTGGATAAGGGTAATTAAGGCAAGATATATCCTTAAATATATAGAAAAAAAAATAATAGTAGCGCATTTAAAGTTGGTAATAACATTACAAAAAAAATGAATTCAAACTGTGCTGTTAATGTAAATACCTGTTGCCCTTGTGAGCCGCACAGCATTTACTTCTCGGCAGCATTTCTTGGGTTAATTTACTAAGACAAATCTGGAAATGAAAAAGTTTTCCGCTTGATGCGACTCAACTCGCTGGGTGGATTAGCATATTGGGAAGACTACAGGCTTCCTAAGAGATTGCCCCATTCCGTATTAAAAATTCATGCTTCCAGCTGACAGGCCTTGAGATACATTTGAAATTCAAGTGCCAAGACACACGCGCATCGCTAAAAGTGTCAAATTGGCAAAAGTGGACTTGGACTTGAAGGGGAAGGCAGCAGCCAGTAAGGCAAAACAGAAACATTCTAAAACAAACTTTGATGCCCTCTGTAATGGGCGTTGTGTGCGTGTGTGTGAGTGTGGGGTCTATAAGAAATTGATATCATTTATCAAACTGACACATCACAAAACAGGGAGTGAGGTTGTGAAGCGAATCTTTTCTTGGCCAAATTTTGCAAATGAGGCAGCCAGCCAGCCATTCGACAAACGCCACATAAATAAACAGGGGATGGGAGGCCTAATTGAATTCAGCTTTGCGAGAGTAAGCGGGAAATACATAAATAATCAGACGAGATCGCAGCTCTGCGGCAAAATTAGTTCATTAAAGAAGTTCAGGCGAGATTTGCATACGAAACAAAAAATTCGTCATCCCCGCCGAAAAACCTAAAAAATAAAACGCATGAAAGCGAAAAATAAATGCAAATTAAAAAAGCAAAACGAGGCAGAGAGGGCTATCTATGTAAATGTTTTTTCATTTCGTTTTTCGAGGCCAAGCTGAAACTCCGCCCGCCCACTCGACAGAAAGAAAAAGTAACAATTGCCAAAAACTTCAAAAGTCAGCAACATGCAACATGAATATCAAAATCAGAGAGGCAGCTATAAAAAGCATATAAAAATGCTACGAAAGTGGCTACTACTGTGTGCATGCATGAAAAGAGTGTTGGTATTGCATGTATTTATGTTTGTATTTCGTGGAAACGAGTGCAGCAAATCAATGCCCAACAAACGGAACTATAAGAGCTGCGTGTCAGGGCAAAAAAAAAAAAAAAATGAAAAGGGCAGGATGGTATGGTATGAGTACTACATATAAGTATATATACCCCGACGAATAGTTCCGGGAAACCCTCTCAGCGATCAGGCCCAGCCCACTTGTAATAAAAAATATTTTCAATAATAAAGTGTATTAAGTTGTGAAGTGCACAGAGCCATACGGGCTGGAGTGAAAATAAATGAAATGTGAACCATGGAAAAGCTTCGAAAAGCAATGAGAGTGAAAAATTCTCATGTATGTGTGCTATTCACAAAACGGAGAAGTACAAAAAATAACGAAAAATATTTGTGTGGAGCGGCGACGCCGCTGTATGAGTTGCGTGTAAATAAAAATATTTTTTCCATACAAATACCGAAAAATGGGTGACGAGATGGGCAGTTACATTCCATGGAGACAACTCTGGTTTGTTGATTCTACGGATACGAATACGAATACGAATACGAAACACGGAATACAACCGAACGAATGAATGAATGTGTCAATGGCTCAAAACGATTTATACAGCATATTAAATTCTGACATCAATGTTTGATTGTCCATACATGAAAAGTAATAAAACGGAGAAGTAATGAAATCAAATAAAGTGTAGCGGCATCTAAAATTGATTTCCACTCCCTGAAATTGAAACTCATATGTATGTTCGATTCCAGTTTCACATTTAAAGAGATTACACTGGAATTGAAGTGGCTGTTGCACTCTGGAAATCTAGACCTTCCTCTTATATTTAATTTTACTTCACTTTTCTTTTTACGTTCTTCGACTGACCCCAGGCTCACTCTGTGCACCCATTGTTGTTGTTTGCGCAGGAGGGGATTTCGAAGAGGCCACCAAAAAGCTGAACCGAATTGGATTTAACCTCTTTCGGACCAGACTGCAGAGCAGAGGTGTATGCATGGCAGAGGGATTAGAGCGGGTCTCTATGGATTTAAGCCCACTCGCACACGTGCCGGAGGTGAATGCCTGAAGGGATTTCTGTTATGCAGAGAAGCCAAATTCAAATTGCTGCATACTTGTTGATGCAGTGAAATGTCTTCGGGCTCTGCCCCTACCTTTGGCTTTGGCTCTAAATGCCTCTGGAAGTCTGTTGGAGGTGGGGAAGAGCGAAGCTGAGATTTATAACTTTCTTAGGACTCACAATTACGTAGTAAAGCTACTAAAGTACACACAGTTAAGCTGAATATGATGGAATTTAAATGTGGATGTGCCCGATTTACTTTTCCTTTCCAAACCTATCCATTATATCCTTACATAAAAATATTTATCAAAGAATGCAATGCGCCCATTATCCATTGAAATTCCCTGTTAACCCTTTTAAAGTGCCACAAATTAATGACTAAATCCCGTTAAACAAAATTCCATAATGAGCAGGTCAATTTGCAAGGGAATTGACACCAGCAACTCATCTCTTCCCTTTTGGTGCGCCCCAGAACGAGCTCTGTGCCCAACATATTCCTTAGTTAGGGACCAATATTCAAATGGCTGGCATCCACGAATTATCACGTTTCGCACAAAACCCGCGCACCTGCCTCAGCATATGCTAATTAAGGAGACACCCGCTCATTTTGGGGTGAACTAACTGGGTCACGAGAATGACATGGGGCGAATTCGCACAGCGATAGATATAGATAGATACCCGGCTAACGGCATTTGACCAGGCCCCAAGGAAGAACATTATGACGGGGATGACGCTTACGAAGCCTGCAGAGAACTATCAATCTTGAGCGAGCGAACACAATTCATAACCGGAAGGAGTCGGCTGCTTCTCTCGAAGCTCTTCTGCATGTGGCACAATAACCAACGCCTACACTGCAATCGCAGTTTGGGTGCGTTCTTGTTTCATTGTAATGCAAGAGGCAAATCCTTCCTACTAAACCCTTCACTTATTATAACACTAATTATACAAAGTTAGTTACAGATTAAGGAAGTGAAATACAATCGATCAGAAATCTGTAGTAGCTCAAACTAACAGCAAGATTTAATGTTCCTTGTTCCCAGTGCCAGAGAGGCGTGGCCGTTGTGTGAGTGCAAGTTTTGGGACAAAAGGCAATGTCAGTTGCGGTTCTTTTAATGAGCCGCCAAGGCGTGAAAAAGCGCAGCGATGCCGTCCGCCTTTTCCTTCAGTTCTCCCCCGCTCTCAGCTGGAAAAGGTGAGGCAGACAGGCAGGAAGGCGGCAGGCAGCTTGCCAGGTTTATAATTATGAATGGGGCCAACTGTGAACTGACACAAAACAAACTCAACCCACATGGGGCCATTGAGCTGTCAGCTGTGGCGACCTCGCTGATGCGGCAGCTACACCCAAAATGCAACGCCCCTGCAGAGGTAAGCAGCTTAATCGAGCTGCATCTACTAGCTGCATCTCTGCCACAGCCCCTAAAAGCAAACAGCAAGCCATGCCCACACCCAGACCCTAGCCCACCAAGCCCATCCACATGGCCGTAGTCGGTGTCTGTGCCGCCGTTATCATTAGTTGCATCTTAGAGGCACTCAGCCGCAGCTGAAAAGCTTTCAGTTCCCCAGATACCCACCTCTGCACTGGTCGAAAATATGCACACCACTTGGGTGTGATGTGACTTGAATGCAGAGTTTGTTCATGCGAGGTGGTAAGGTTCATAAAACAGTATTATTGCCGGCTAGCCATATGTATGATCCCATTGCTCGTGTTTCACCACTTATCATGCCCTCTTCCTTCAGTTAGTTGCGTTTGAATATAATTTCTGCCAGTGTATACCCATAACCGACCCCAGTCAAGTGCGGAATGCATGGATAGGCCAGACCAGAAAGGAAACGTTGAAGCGGGACTGGAATGGGAGAAAAGGCAGGTTGGTCGCAGCGGCTGAGCGTTTTATTAATTTATTGCCCTGACGATAGTGGAACAAATCTATTAAAATGCGCATATTAAGCACAAAGCAGCTTAAGTAAATTACGCACTTATAGATGGCAATAACGAAAACGAATCAGGCTCAGAATCAATGGAAAACTGGGCACAAGCAATCAGCGACGGGAATTAAAAAAGAGAGCTCAAGATGGCCAGCTAAAACAAAAGTCAAGTCGTGGCTGTAAAAATGGTTTAATGAGCGCTCTAAAACTTATGAAATAAAAGTCTAGTAGAGTCGGAATGGAAAGAGCTGAGTTTAAAGTCGAAATTATGGTACCCTGCTAGTAGAACAAGATTGAAAATAAAGATAGTAAGAGGTAGCTACATAAAACCCGTGTGTTTATTTAGTTGTAGCTTAGGCTGGCTTATTAATTTTTTAGTTATGTAAAACTAGATAACATACTTTAATGAGAAATCCAATTTTAGTTTAGTAATTTCAATTCAAATGTCCATAATATCTGATTCATATTGAAAAAAGAATCGATTTTATGACCAGAAACACTCGAATGCATACAATTTAGTGCTTCTGTCAACGTTTTCAACAAAACCTTTCAGAAAAGCGTACAAACAAAAACGTATAACACCACATCGATTTTTCAATGGAAACGACATAAAATGGGTTCAAAAACGAACAAAAGCCGATCGAAAACTTATCATTAAGACCATTAATAATTAGTAAGCCTTAATGGCAAAGCGAAAAACGCGGCTCTGATTTGGCTCAAAAATTGCTTAATTAGTCACGGTTCCATCTGTAGTAAAATGCGTAAATAATTCATAAAATATGGCAATTTTTTTAGCGTTTATCAGATCGTGTTTCTTTTTGTGAGCTGAGAAATTTGAGAAATTGTTTTCGTGTATTTGGTGTGTTCTCGGCTTTATGGCGGGTTCTTTATTCTGTTTTTTCTCCATCTAACTTGGGCGGCGGTTTATTTATGGCTTTGCATTTATTTAATATCTATGTACAGTTGCGAAAAAAATAATAGCACCACCATACCTTTTTTTGTTATTGATCAAATAAATTAAGGTTGAGGTACCGATAGAACCAAATACTGATTTTTCGCATAATGCTAGATATTTTTCCCATCCAAAAATGAAAAAAAAAATTTGAATTGTTTATACCTTAATTTTTTATAATTTTTTTTGGGCGGCAAGGTCTAAAATGAGGCGAAAAAAAAAATAGCACCACTATCGATTTTTTCAAATAATCAATAATTATCGAAGGATTGCTTTGGTAAAAAGCATGTGGTTATTAAACTTGACACTTAATCTATTATTTCGAAAATGATTTTTAAAAAATTTTCTTTAAAAAATCATTAAAATGGGACGTGGAAAGCACTGCACTAAAGAAAAACGTGACTTGATCAAAAAACTCATTTCTGAAGGAAAATCTTTTAGAAATATTGGCCAAATCCTTCAGTACTCAAACAAAATTATAGGAAATGTAATCACCTACAACGAGAATCCCGAAAAACGTGGGAAAAAACAATCATTGGGCACCCATCTCTTCAAAAGGCTAGTGCCCGAGAGCAAGAAGGATCCATTTAAAGCTCCTACCGAACTGAAAAAGGATCTCAACATATCCGCAACAGTGCAAACAGTTCACACATGTCTAAGGGAACATAGTTTAAAAGGCTGTAGTCCAAGGAAAGGTCCTTTTTTTAAATGGGAGACACATACCCAAGCGCATTAGGTTCGTCAAGGAACATTTAAATTGGCCATGCGAAAGATGGACGAACTTTTTATTGTCAGATGAGAGCAAGGTGGTTTTTTTTGGTGGCAATGGATCTTGATCGAATGTAAGGCGCCCTAGGAACACCGAATATAAGCCAAACGACACAGTAGAAGCAATTAAACACGGCGGATCCAGTGTAATGGTATGGGCATGTTTTTCTTACTATGGAGTTGGACCAATACATTGGATAAAACCATAATGGATCAGCATGTGTATGTGGATATTTTGGAAACGGTTATGCTACCCTTTGCTGAATATGATATGCCGCTAAAATAGGTCTTCCAACAAGACAATGACCCCAAGCATACCAGCAGGAAAGCCAAGGAATGGTTCCAAAATAGATCAGTTCATGTTCTGGAGTGGCCTGCGCAGTCGTCAGACCTCAATCCCATCGAAAACCTTTGGTCGAATATTAAAAAGGCAGTTGCAGCTTTTAAGCCAACTAATAACGAAAGCCTATGGACCGTGATTAAGGAGTCCTGGAGCAATATAACCCCAAAACGGTGCCAGGACCAGGTTGACTCCATGCCAAAGCGTTGCGCAGCTGTTATTGGTAATAAAGGATACACTACCAAACACTAAATTAATGGGATCGGCGTAGTTTTAATATACAATCACTTGTTATTAATGAATTTGTTACTGTTATGTTTATATTTTATGTTTAAAGCATTTTTTATGAAGTGGTGCTATTATTTTTTTCGCCGTTTTTTGTCATTTTTCATAAAATTCCTTAAATAAGTTAAGAATTCATAGAACAATTGTGATTTTTTTTTATTTCCTAAAAAGTGAATTGTTTAACCTTTCTAAAAAGGTATTTCAGATCCTTTTAAACCCAAAATTGTAGGTAGGAGACTTATTCAAAGTTTTACTGGGCAAGTGGTGCTATTTTTTTTTTCGCAGCTGTATATACTATATATATGTGTACATATTTGTATCTACCCGAATGGCCCTTGCGAAACAGGTTGTACCGTGTGTGTCCGTTGAGTTATTTAATATAAATTAGAGAACCACTCCACAGTGTCTGGGCCACAGCTGATTTCAAAATAACGACACGCATTTCACTTTATTTCTCATCGGGTTCCACAGTTTATTTTCGGTCCTAAGAGCCAAACAAATGGTTGCAATTAGAACAATATGGCGAAACGCGCACATTTTAGAGGTTTA
This sequence comes from Drosophila yakuba, assembly GCF_016746365.2. Classification (NCBI taxonomy): domain Eukaryota; kingdom Metazoa; phylum Arthropoda; class Insecta; order Diptera; family Drosophilidae; genus Drosophila; species Drosophila yakuba. The sequence goes on along the minus strand of NC_052528.2, from coordinate 4,340,964 downwards.
CGAGTTCGGGGCTACAACAAATGTGTGGCAAGAGGTCAAATTGATCGGCCCATGAATATTGATAAATGATCGACACTCGATCGTTACCGAATGAGAACGGCTGAAGTTTTATCTACATGTGCTGTAATTGCTTGACATTTGACTGAGTTCATTGTTCGCTTTTTATCCACGCTTATATGTATATGCTTATTTAACCAAGTGTTTGGACAATCAAAGGGGAGACATGACATTGATTGATTGGGGAAGAGATATTTATATTATTTGGAAGTGTTCTGGACGCTTATTTGGGAGCCGATTTCTTCTTTAATATTAATCAAAGAGCACATAAAAGAGGTGCCAATAAAACCAGTTTGAGCAAAAAATTTTGAACTTTCTAATCAAATTACTTTTTGCCAAGTATTTGCCAGGCATATAATTATTATATACTTCTCCAAGTTTGCCTAAATCCCTTCACTAAATTCTGGTAAATGTGTTGCGGTATCAAAATTTCGCACCACAAAAATCACACGCTAAGTGAATCAGATTTGTCTATGAAGCAATTTGTTTGAAATCCAATAATAGGACCACAACCACAATTCAGTTTGTATATGGACGCACAACAGCAACAATGGACCTGGCAAAACCATCTCATTATAAATTAGAATGAAATTCATTTTTAATAAATAAAGAGCCCGTCTAAGACCATAAAAGAATGAAGCCCTGTGTAGAGTTCAATATGTGCGGAATATGTTCCACTAATTTGCGGCCTATCTAATTAATAGTTGCTGTTCTCGTCCCCTATTTGGAATTCTTTGGTATTATTTTTCTGATGAACGCGTCGAATGTAAAATGAATAAATTGATGGGGGGCGCGGATCCATTGGCTGCGGCCGATTGAGTCTGAAAAACGTTTACAAAATATGTGCCCACTAATTGTCAATTAAGCAGGAAGTACATAGTTGAGCCGAGCAACATACATATAAACACGCATACTCGTATGTGTCCAAATTGCATGATTGATAAAAGCTCCTCGAGTTTGAATATCGAAAGGCATGGAAGCGTGCCAGGAATTCGCTCCATGGGGTAGAAAACTAAGCGGCTAACTGATTTCCGAACAAAACTTTCAACATATTAAAACTGCACTTGCCGAGATGGATATTTCCCCCGGTCGGCAAGGGAATGGCAGCACAAGGCGCTCAAGTATGTTGAACACGCGTCAAGTTCCTGCGGAAAACTTTTGCGTCAACTTTTGCAGGACCAGAAGACCTCCAGACGAAGGTGAGTTTCAGTTGGTCTGGGCACTTAAGATCCATTGACAATGGCAGCAGAAGCAGCAATAACAACAACAACAATAACAATAATTCTAATTAAAGTTTTCAATTTGAAGTTTCGACCTCCACAGTCACCCAACCGCCAACACCCAGAAAGAGAGACTCTTATCGCAGGCCAACGTCGTAGGCGATAGAAACAAAGCCGAGCACACAATGCCAGCAAACAGACAATGGAGCGCCATCGAGTACAAAGCAGTCCCAAAATGATCCCAAACTTAAAACACTGGAAAAAAGGCGAGATAATCTTAAAGTCACCCACTAAGCAACCGAGCACTGGCAATGATAAATCTAAGATCAAGCCAGCAGCTCATCGGAAATAAGGGACATTGTATCGAAGTTATCAATCATTACTTATAAATTATTTATATGAATTTCCAATAGGCGTATTGGTAAATAATCTAAAACACCTCCTTTTAGTTTCCTTTAAACTAAAATCCGATATATTTTTCAGTGTGCTAGGATGGCTAGGTGTAATCTAATAACAAATAACTTTGGGAAGTATTAATCATATTCCCCGGCGGTGTGTGCGTGCTTGTGTGTGTGCCGGGGTGTTTTGTGCGTGTGCTGCTTCTACTAATTATAAGTTTCAATTGTTCACTGAAAGCATTTGGCTGGCGCTCAATTATAGAACTCTACTTCGTCCCGAACCCATCAGGCGTGTCTAAGCGGCTCAGACTATTGAGGCATGCACTCGGCCAACTAACTATGAATCATGCAACGAGGTGAAGCTTAGTCTCAGACCCACAGGCCTTGCTCTGCCCGATAATAATAATCTGCATAATCAACATCATAATGCAACCAGACAAACTCACAAACTCACACTTACACTCAGTCGCAAAAGGGGAGGCTGTGCGGCAAAAGAGCTTTTGGCCAACGTCAAACATAAAATCTCAACGAGAATCCTCAAACAAAACAATTTAATAAACGAAATTACATTTTTGAAGATGTTATGGCAGGGGGAAAATTACACTGTCCAAAGAATTCCCCTCATTGTCATTTGGTTTTTATGAAATGCAATGGATTGAATTTCTTAAAAGTTGTATATTTCAGTGAGTACATGGAGCCAACAAAAAAGAACATAATAGGCACTTGGCACACTAGTATTTTATGTAGTGGTATGTTATTTTTAAATGTATATTTAGGAGCAGCAATCTCCAGTAGTTCCAAATCTTCCTTGAGCACAACAAAGTACATTCTTACTTCGATCTAGCTAAGCAGATGCAACAACGGACCAAAATGCTATTCAAAAGTGGGGAGGATGAGTTTGCGGCACGGATTGTTTGCATATGGCGGTGTGTCTCTGTGTGCTTATCCAAAGCTGCAACCGAAATTATTAAAAGCAGTCACAGAATAAAACATAGAAATAAAGAGAGAACAAAAATATAAAATGTAAACGTAAAAGGCAGACACACAAAGGAGCTTTGACAGAGAAGCGATGAACCAGGGAAAATCCGCTCCAAACCTCCCAATCATCGTTCCCATTCAAAGTTACCCGCCCACGCTGAAAATCCAGCGCCATGACAAATCAATATTGGTTATTTTTGTATGCAAGAAGAGGGGGCGTGGCGGCCGTCTGCCCTGCTCCTCCTTGTCCTCCTTCTACTCCGCCCCCTCCGTTGCCAAAATAATCATCACAAACTTTGACGCAGCACGCATATTAAATAAACTCGCAGCTACGGGTTCAGAAGAGTATCTCATAGATACGAAATACAAGTACTCGGCACTCCAGCATGCATAAATTAGTCCGTTCGTTGCCTGTCTCGCGGAATGTTGCCCGAAAAGGATGGCGTTGCACGGGGAGGGGGATACAGCAACGGATTGACAAGCGCGATTCCGAGTAATTAAGAGGGAGTTGGGTTCGACTCCAAGCCCTTAGGAGTGGGTCCTTGAGGCGGAATTTGATATTATCCCTCTGCAGGTACGTGTATGTGTGCACCGATGGCTGGTTAACCCCATGACCAACGAAGCTAAAAGTGTATTTCGTTGCAGGACAGCTTAAATTAGTGATCGCAAACAGGTAATCGCAATTGAGGTATTCAACTTCGGAGTGGAAGGCATGATTTCCGTGCCCAACCCAGTATAGTGATTGATGGAATACCAATTATTGTGATAGAAATTGTCAACAAATTAGCTGTAAGGACTTTCGTTTCTAATTAGGAAGCGCTATGGGAAAACACGGAATAGTTTTCACTACAAAAATAGTTCAAGATTAGCTGCTTAGATGGTGCTGTTGAATTTAGCCCCAGGCAATCACATAAATTAATAAACAAAAACAAAAAGTTATCCTGTTTGGCCAATATGAACGTGATGTCTTTAGTTTGCAATGTTAAGGCCTTCTGCATTTATTCTCCGTCTTGCATCGATAGCCACTAATGAACGTTTTATTAGCTTAATCTTCGGGCTGGCAAATAGCAATTACCAACTTGGGTGCAAACTACCATTTCATCACTATTTATTGGATGCAAAGCAAAGTGACCCAGCAACAAGTGAGTCAGCTGCCCCTCTTAAATTTCCGACCTCGATAGCAACGTACAGCTAAACAGAAAAAATTAGTCAGAGATGGATAAAAGCCGAAAATTCAAAGCTGAAAATGTTCATTTGTATTTCCGATGGCCACAAAATGAAGAATCCCTTGGACGCAGACATCCGACCCAAAAAGCGAACGGAAAACTGATAATGATTGTGGCCTGCGGGGGCCTTCTATGGTCAAAAGCCCGAATCCAATGCAAGTGCATAGCGAAAAAGACAACGCAACTTTACAAATCAAAAATCTATAAAATGGAAATTATGCAGGTGATATTGCAACGGTTGGAACACGGTTTTTAACTAATACCATATAGAAGCATACCAGTAAATGAAATAAAATATTTTTAAGAATTAAGCCTTGTTACCTAAAAACGCAGATCTCTTTTCGCTCAGTCTGCGGATTCAGGGATGCAGGGTGAGAGCCATGGCAATAACTGGCGCCTGCCTAACCAAAATTAGTCCAGATCTAGGGGCCTACCACTGATAAGGGGCGCGGGGGTTCGAAAGGATTAAAGGCAAAGGATATTTCGGGTGCATATTAAAAGCCAGGCAGCAAACGCAAGGGAGGCAGTCGAAATCAAATGACGTCCCCGCATAGACAAACAAATTTTGCATGTGCATGTGCAATAGAGGGAGTGAGTTGTGGGGATATGGGTGGAGATGCCAAAATATTCTATGGGTGGCTTCTCCCACTCTGGCTTGTTGGGGGCGTGGCAGCTGCAGAAACAGCCCTGGCATCATCATTAAATATCATTAACACAGCAACGAACAAGCAGCACAGACAGCACAGACAGCAGACAACTGACAGCAGCCACATCAGCAGCAGCAACAAAAGCAGCCATTCGGTGATATCATTAACAAGAGCAGCATGGTGATTTTAGATCCGGGAGATCCGGGGAATGGAGAGAGAATGGGAATGGCACTAGCAATGGGAATGGGAATGGGAGTACTTTAGGCAAAGGAAGCTCAGGCAATAGCAATTGCAAACGGAATCGCAATAACACACAGAAGTAGCAAGCAGAAAGCAGCAAGCAGCAAGCAGCATTCAGCTTTCAGCATCAGCAGCAACAATCTGGATATCTGGCAAAAGGAAGCAAATGTGTATACAAAATGTTTTTAATTAAACGCTTCCTCCCTTTGAGCTGAGCGTCTTCCTCGGCAAAACGAAGTTGACAGACTTTCTCGACAAGCTCGCAACTGAAAATGCCAGTTGTACCTTTAACGCTATCAGCGGCAAAAGTCATCAGCAATTTGCAGGGATATTCCATGAATATTTCAATCAATTGGGGTTCCCCCTGTTTCTCATTTCCCCTTTCTAGTTGCTTGCATTTGAACGTCGCTCGGTTTATATAGTGTACGTACAGAAAAAAATACTTGTGATATTATTTAATATTATTTAATTGAAGAGAATAAATATACGGAAAATTTTAAAATATTTGAGCGAAACTGGATGGATGTTGGGTAACATTTTCACAAGCCCTTGAAATTGCATCTCCAAGAGGTTAAAACTATTTTCCGTGATCCAAAAGAGTGCATTACTTGCAAGGTATTTTCTCCATTCACTGGATTCAATTCGATCGCTGCACTTCGCATTCTGCCGGAAAGAAGAAAGGGTCATGGATATTCAGTGTTATGGATGCATGGATGGATGGATGGATGAGTGCTGGCATAGACGAATGGATTGATGGCTGGATGGATGCAAAAGTATAAAATTACCGAACGGCATTCCACACATTATGCAATGCGCGGATGTTGCCGCTGGATGTTGCATGGCAGCGGCGCAGTCCTTTGAAATCACATAATAATGTGCATCGCCCGCTGTCAGCTGGTGTTTTTATTGCAGATTATGAGGGCAAAATATGAAGCAGGAGCCGGAGCGGCGAACCAACATTGCCATGATTTGTATAATTGCAGTGCGAATAATTACATCAAAATCAACAATGCTGAGAGCAGAGTGCGGAGTGCGGAGTGCGGATTGCGGAGGGCAGACAGACACAATAAAGGATAATGCTCTGTGATTGCCAGTGTTCCGGCTTGCGTACGGTTCGCAACAAAAGTTCTTATTTATGCGCTTGAAAAAGTTTTTAATTGATTTAATAAGTAATGTGATTAATGCTGAACAATATGCGATAGCAGAGAGATACATATCCGCACGGCCAGACAGTAGCACTTCTATCGGGAGCCTCAAGAGCAAATTTTGCTTTTCCTGGTCGTTCGTTTACAGATTTGTGGCCTTTGATATCGGGGACTTTGAAAGCTTATGTGTAAAATGTGTTCGACTTCTCGATTCACGATGTATTCGAGCTTACTTCTAATGAATGGGTCGATTGATTAGCGGGGATTATGCGTCTCAGGCAGGAATCTGGGAATCTGTTGACCACTTGCCACCCTTTATAAATTGGCCCCCATTTGGTGGTTTTCACCTACAGTTTCTGACAACTAGATGTAAACAACCTCCCACATTTGTAGCCCAGAGATAAGCAGCTGGAGAAAGCAGAAGGGCAGATAAGAACTGTCCATTTATCATTTTTTCTCATTTATGTTTGTTTTGCGATGCTCCTCTGTTAAGCCCTGAAAAATGGCAGCACTAAGGCGATCAGAATCGGCAAGGAGGCGTGTGAAGAGCGCCCTGACAATTGCCCCAAGCTGCGGCCCTGATGGCTCCCTTCTGTTCGGATTGCCCATGACAAAGTAATGACAGTTTACAGCAGATGAAATAAACAAATGACCAATGCCCATCGGACCATCGGAACATCGTACCATCCGAGCGTCTGAACGTCTGAACTGAGTTGTGCGGGATGATTGGTGTTGGCGATTGTCAAAGGAACTCTGAGCTGCACTCGCAAAAAAACCACTGCATTTGCATGGTATAATATTTCATATATTTGAAGCTTATTAGTTTAAAATGTGCTTCTTAGTCTCACGGTGTTCAATATATTAGCTCACCAAAGCTACACATAGTATTAGGGACTGCATCATTTTTCCGAGTGCCAACGAAATGCTCAATTATTTTACTCCGAGTTGAAAGCCAATGCTGATCTCATGCTTCGTTTTATTCGTTTGTTCGCAGCAGTTAAAAGAAATGGCAACCAAAATGGGGGCCAGTGGGTGCTGGGGGGATGTTCTTCGTGAACAGGGTGACAGTGACTGACTATCATTACGCATTTATTGTTGCTGCTGAGTGCCATTGTGTTGGTCAAGATGCTCGTATGAGAAGAATCCCCCGATGATGACGGCGATGATGAGGAGGATGATGATAATGATGATAGGAACAGACGTTGCCTGGTGGCCGAAGGGTGTGAATTTAATAAAGCCCCCATAAGTACATATGCGAGCGGGTGAACAAAGGCCGCTATGGCAACATTCCTCCATATCCATCCACCTCTTAACGTGCAACAACTATTTTCAATTATTGCCAATCATATGTTGCATTCAATCGATGTTTACTTGCAGCAGAGGCAACCTCATTATGAGGCTGCTTTCCAGCCTGCGGGTTACAAGAGGCCAGTGGGTGGTTTTTGGGGTCGATTGGTCCTTTTCGGAGCGTGAGACGTTGCCTAAGAGCCATGTAATTAGTTTGCAAGTGAGTGTCAGGATTAATCTTTGAGTGTGTGTTTGATTGTCGCCACTTCACATGAGACCCTCTCTACCGCACAGATACACACACTCTCGGTAATGCAGTCCAAATTGGAGATGCGTGCGTGATGGAAATGTTAATCGTGTCATTGCGATTTGTGCGTGCTGCAAGCGCTAATGAAAGACAGACATCGCAAAGACATTCGTGTTAATTTAATAATGTTTTTAAACTATCAAGATCATGATTGAATCGCAATCGAAGCCAGCCGATTTCACCTGCCCACCAGCTAATGTATGGGAAAGAGACCTCACTTGTTCAGCTCTAGTGAAATACCTCTCATCTCGATTGTCTGTATGTATTTATGTATGTATTTGGCCAAAGAAAGTGCGTAGCGCACATGTTAATTGAAGACATTGCTAACAAAGGCACAGAAACGCCGTTCCAAAAAGGAAAGAGATGGCAATGGAAACAGAGCAAGAGATAACCATATAGTTAGGTGATGAATACTTCAATGGCCATGCCATTACGACCACCAACGAAGCCTGCAACAATGCCACAGCAGTAATCAGCCCTTTGAAGAGCTATGATGGGCTTTGCGATACCCGATATCCCCGTTAGGGCGGAATAGTAATTGTTATTTAATTAACTAGTCGATTCACAGGCTTCAAATTTTCATTACATTTTGGCTAATTGGGGAACTCATTTCGATTGAATTAAAGCAGATATTCTTTGCCTTTTGCACAACAACGCAAATCAAACGAAGCTCGTGCAAAAGTGAAAATAAAAATAATAATGGAATATTTTGTGTTCAAAATCAATAAATTCGATGTATAATCCATAAACTGAAAGCATTACTTAATATAAATAGTTGGTGCTTTCAACCACCGTTCGAACTTTTATGCAACAATATGTTGTTTTCACAAAACTCCATGTTACCCTTGACTTTAACACTAACAAATTCTCGGGCTCACATGGAACAATCACCATCCACAAGGATGCCGACGTCCATCTAATTAGGTTATGTTTGATTATTGTACCAGTAATATGGCCGATCTGCTGCTCCGAGTGCTGGTTCCACTTCATGTGCCTGACCCTATCTCCAGAGATTGTCCGGTCAATTCCATGACCGACCCCAGAGCTCAACCCGAGCGAAATTGGAACCGCCAATGGAATTTAATCAAGTTTTATTTGCACTAGTCCGAGGTCCCTGGGCAGCGCAGATGAGCAATGAGAGCACATCAGCAATAAAATCTGCCATATGTGTGTGTATCTGCTACAGTGGAAACCAGTACGAAACGTACGCTTGTCCTTCGAGTACGGGAAGTTTGAAGTTAGAAGTGACTTATACAAGCTTTTAGGTATCAAAGAAAACGACTTTGAAATGAGTGTGCCTGTACTCAAGCTAATAAAATGTTTCTCTATTTGTTTTTCTTGCCATAAATTCTGTGCCTCACCAAAAGTTCAGCTTATCACATTTCGATATATAGAGGTTGAACTGTATGTATTCGAGTATCTGTGTGGCAAGTGCTCCAGCATGTGTGAGTATTGATTGTCATAATTAAACGCTGCTGCTGTTGTGCAATTTCCCTGACCATCACGTATCTTTGCCCAGTTTCCCCATGTTTTCCTTTCCTGCAGTTGCTGGGGTTCCTCCAGTTTGTCTGAGTTTTGCAACTGCGCTTTAAAAGTTTGTTGATTGAATGCAGCGCTGCACAATTGTTGCAAAAGGGCAGCCATAAAGTGGCCCTATACAAACACAATCCCACCTATAAGTGCACTCCCTCCCTTCTGTGTTTTTTCTTTACACCCACACGAGCAGTTTTATAGCCATTCTTTTGTATACTCTGTGGATTAGTTCTTCATTGTTTAGTTGGCAGCGTGGCGCTTTGCAGATAGCTGACAGCGCAGAGAGAAATGCCAAGAAATGCATTGCAACTTATCAGGGCGGAGAATACCAAATACCAAATACTGAATAGAGTGGCAAATGTGTGCAGAATGTGGGGAGATAGTTGGTTGTGTGGAGCTCTAGAGATGCACAGAAAACAAAAGAATGCACCTGCATAATGCTTATATTTAAAGGTAACATTCGAACTGCACTTTCGGTTTTCTACCCTGTGTTTGGAAAATATAATTATTATTAAACCTTTTTCTCTCGATACAGAACACTATTATAGAAGTCTAGTCTAAAATGGTAGGTTACAACTTCGCGATGTTTTTTTTAGTGCATCATTTCCATTGCAGCTGCTAAGTAGTGCTGTGGGCGTGGCAAAATGCATAGCTAACCAGCTGGGTGAAGCTAGCTGGCTGAAGCACAGTTAAGCAGCTCAAGTCGAAATAGATTTCGGGTGCCATGAATAAAATATGCCAGTTAAGAGCTCACAGCTTGGCACGTGTGCGATTTTGATAAAGAGCAGGTTTGCTATGTGCAAAGACTTCATGTTTCTGCTAAATATTGCTGAATTGCTCACTTTTGTGATTAACTCGGCGAAACTTTTTCAAATATAACTACAGACGCGTTTCCAGCCTTATATACCAGAAGTATAATTATCTGAGATCTTAAATAATGGAAAATAGTTATAAAATCACACCCAGACCTCAACTATCTGGCAGGATCTAAACCTGGCTGGACCTCAACGAAAGGTCCGTCCTTCTAATCTAAACCACTCTTGATTCCGCATACAAAGCCTTCGCCATTCACTCAACATTTTCATTTAGTCGAGCACTCCAGGGGCATGTTAAAGCGACGGCCATCGACAGCATTTTCGACATTTTCACTTAGTTATTACATTTTATTTGCTTATTTATGGGCTGCTTTCACGCTGTCCGCTCCACTTTGAGTTCCCTAGCATTTCCATTCCCTGCCTTTCATGTCAATTGTCGGCACATCGGTTGGCTATTGACAAATATTACAAGTCCACCCCCTGGGCTGTAGTACAGCGCAGTCTGGGCACCACCCCCGCCAAGAGTTGTTATGATTGTATTGTGTGCGACATTGTCAGAGGCCGTTTCCATACCCACAACACGTACACTTCTCCATTGCCAGTCGTATAATATGATATTTGCATGAAATTACATGGACAACACTGATCAGGGGATGTGATGAGGGGGTGGTGCTTGGAGGTCGGAAGGCGTGGCACAGGCCCTTTGGGTTATTAACATGCTCTAGAGATTAGAATGACGCCGGCAATGATGACAACATTTGATTTCTTTTCCGTTTACTCAGGACTCGCCTTGCCATTCGCAGCGTGCACTTGAAAAAAAGGGCAGCAATGCTGAATTCAAATCATGTTTATATGAAAGTATTTCCATTTTAATCATAAATTATTTCTTCTACTTTTCAATTTGTGTACATAGTTAAATTGCGTCACCATTTAAATTGAATGCACGTTTTTTGCTAGTGTACCCCTTTACTTGGATCACCCTCCTCTTCTTGTGCTAATCAGCGCAAATACCCAAAATACAAAAGCCAAATCGAAAGTAAAAGCAGAAATCAGTGAAAGAATGAAAGAAAGAAAGAAAGGAACTCCTTAAAAGAGCTTCCAACTCAGACAACCTTCTAACCGCCGCCGCCCATTTTATTGCCCACCCCGAAGCCAAAAAACGTCAATCAAGAGAGGAAAAAATTTGATATGCCTTCAGGGTTCTGTGTTGATTTTTTCGTGGGGTTTTTTGGATTATTGATTTGTTCTCTGCCCGCCTGTAAACTGATATTTGGCATTTGAAATGCGAGCAATTCTGTATTTTTTCCTCGTTGTCAATCGACAAGGGAAGTTTCTTCTGTGATGTATGATAAACTTCAGGCGGCAGCCATCTGCGGCTGGATTAGCCGCTCAACGATTTAAGTGATTGTATATCTTACAGATATACGATTTCGACGTACAAGTGGCGAGATTTAATAGCTCGGGCCACAGCAAGTGGCACACTCTCAGGTGAACTGCGGATTGTAGAATCGGCGCGGTGGTCTGAAATCAGAAATCCCCATCTCTGTGGCCCGAGTTTGTCCTTACAGTTTAAAGTGATTTGTGGCGCTCGCAGTGGCTAAGAAAGTTTCCTTTCGCCTATCCCCACTCTATCGGTGTGTGTCTCACTTTATTTCGCTTGGCTGGAGGTTTTTATAGCTGTGCAGTTGGCAGTTTTAGCCAGGAAACGGATCAACTTCTCTGGAATCTGGTAGCAATTGCGGAATTACACTTTGATTAACAAATGCTAATGTTGTTTCTATGTTTCATTGTTTAGATGGGCTTTGATTTGCGAGCCTCACTTGACTTTATTGAATGCAATTGTTTGGAAACTTTTGTGGATGAAGTTGTTCAACTGCAATTGGTGACGACTGATTTATATGCGAAAATATTTCAAGATTCTGATGTTAAATGCCCTTGGGACCCGTTAAAAGGTAAACGGCTGTTTTAATGACTTTTTATGAATGCTGGCTCTTTATTTCGATTAACTAATATAAACAAGAGAGAACGCTATAGTTTACTCTACGAGTAACGGGTATAAAAATAATGATAAAGACTTACTGACATTGTAAATGTAATTAAGGCTGCATTAAATCGTCCTAATACTTTTAAATTACCTCTTTCATTTTATGATTACCAACCGAAAGGATAAGGTCAAGCTCCAGAGGTTTTCATTATCAAATACCCATTTTTCCATTTACCCTCGGATTGCCATATATTTAGACTATTTTTAATTTGGGCATCACTCTGTTTGGATAACATTCCCAATGACCTTTTGCAGAACTTTAGCCCGCTGCCATCAGTAATTAAAATCTGTCCAAAGCCTCGCAATTACACCCCAAATAAAATAAAAAACAAACCAACGGCCCCCCCCGACGTGAATAAAGGGAAAATACATATTACATTGTATATAAACTGGGTACAATACCAACCTTAAGCTTTAAGTGTGGAAGGATCTGGACTGCTTAGTGATGGCAAGGAGGAGCCAGGAGCTCGGCACACTAAGCAATTAGCAGAAAGAGACGCATGACAGGACGAAGGGTTTTGGTTCCAGCTGGATAAGTGAAACAGAGTTGTCTGTAAAAAGAGAGCAAGGTAAAATATTTGCATTAGCTGGGGGTATAAATAAATAAAATATACAGATGTGTCCAGAATAATAGCCGGTGGTCAGTGATTCAGTAAAAAGTATCTACTCAGTGTCCTCTTTTATGTTTTAAATTAAGTTCGATTCTGATGAGCTTAAATGCCTTAGTATGTATTGGCAGAGTCATATTTTCAAGCTCCATACGAAGTGGATATTAATTGCTTGAGCACTGCTGTTTACCAAGCAGGAAGCAGGAAAGGATCTGGCTGCGAGAGGTAGAAATCCTTTTTTAATTTTAATACCCCCCGTAATTGTAATTTGTATCTGAACTGTTTGGTCGGGCTAAATAAAGTTATAAAAGCGTAAAGAGAACGCCTAAACACGCTTTTCGGCGGAGGATACTATTGAAAATCTGGAGTGCGTTTCTGTTGCACATAAAATTTCATTGATTACATTTGTTTGCCGTTTGCCAGTTTGCCAGTTGGGCGTTAAATGCCCTGGAGTGGGAAACATCCCACCAAAACCAAAGGACGGAGTGTGTGTGTATAGGATCGCTTCCTGTTTACACAACCAAGACCTAGGGTCCTGGCACACGCATACCCCGGGCACAAACACACCAAATTCATGGCCAGGCCACGAGAAGTACTTAACAAATAAAACGGCGGTAATATATCTTTGTTGCGGACGGGGGAAAATACCTAGAATTATGTGCGCCTAGAAATATTTAAAACGCTATTTATATGCTAATAGCAGCGAACACACAAATTCAGGGAAATATAAACACCCCGAACTGCAATACAAAATCCAAAAAGCGAACGGCGAGGGCGGCGGTGCAGTAGAATTTCCTTCTTTTTTATATAATTCCAACCAAACCGAAAACAGTTTTCACTAAATCCTCATTAATTAGTAGCATTTAGGGCGGCATTTTTCTGCGCTCTCGTTTGTGGGAACCACGCCCACCGACCCCGCTTAACAACCCAGCGATGCGGCAGCATTAAAGCTACTTAGCATTAGGACCAAAGCCAGGCACAGTGGGCCCCAGCCCGACGAACCGTCAGCCGGGCCAGTCGTTTACAGGTGTTGAAAACCGGCCAATGACATTACTCAGCACTTTGGGTGCCCGAATGAGCCCAATGGTGCATGAAATGAACAGGTGTCTGCGTTATTCATTGGGCTTACCCAACCATTGATATATGTATATTGAGTGGGAGCAGAGCCAGCCAAAGTCTTTAAAGAACATAAATAAGTTAAGGCTAATTAGGCCACATCGAAAAAGTCTCCTATGCAACTAAATGTTATTCGAGTGCGTGGAAAATACTAAAAGCTTGACGCTGTGAAATAAAAGCTAAATGAGTGATCGAATTTTATGTCAATTGACATTACCAGTTGTAGCTGGTAATGGGGGACGAGGTCTTAGAATAGAAATAAATTAGGTAAGTATCGGTTATAGTACGTTAAGGGTTATTATATATTTCAAACAATTATGTGTTTCATTTCCTATATGTGTAAATTTTATTCGCACACAGTAACCTTTTTGTCTATTTTCGCAATAACTGCCCTTTCTTCCAATAAATAAAAAAATTTAATTAAAATAATGTTTTCAAAACAATAATTCCGAAAAAATTCGAACCCACGGTGCAAGGGCCAGTTTTAGCAACACCCAAAAATGTAGGCAACACAAAAAATAAACACTCAAAGCTGATGCAAAAAAGAAGAAAAAACATTTCATATATACCATTAGGAAACTCTGCCCTTTATGCGACTACACAATAACAAGAACAAGAACTACAGAAGAGTTCAACATAAAAACGACAGCGACTAAGACAACACTACAAATACCATCGGATCGTCGAGCGACGAGGCATTTGCCTGCATTTAATAACGTTTAGCCTGTGTGAAAACAGAAAAAGAATATTTGGAAATACAAGAAAAAAAGGGGAAAAAAGGGAAGGAAAGGAAAGGAAAAGAAAAAGGACCGGAGAGCAAACAAAAACAGTTTTTCAAATTGTATGGGAAAATCGGGGAAAAAGAGAAAATTCCTTCCCGCATTGCCGAGACACGGGACCGTGCAACGCATTAATTTCATTCACACTTTGAAAAAAATATCTACATACATTTATTTGAGGCAAATATGCAATAACGGCGTGTCGGAAACAATAATATTTGTCTAGGAACCCGAGCATCCACGATTGAGAGAAGGAAAACACATGATGACACTGCTGTATGCGTCGTTGGGCATCTGGGGTTTGGAATATGGAATATGGAAAAGAAGCACGCGCAGTTAAGAAAAGTAAAAAGGCAAAGGGCCCAAAAACAAAAGATCCCGGATCGCGTTAGTTTAACAATTGTGGGACAGCAACTTCGGTTGAACGCAAATGTGTTACCACAATAATAATAGCTTACATAGGCTGGCTACAACAATTGGTAGTACTTTAACTTGATATGCCAACTTTGCCTTAATAAATTGTACCACCACCTACTTTATTGCCTACTTTATTGTGCACTCTACGGACAACATATTACATTAAAAATATATATACCTAAAATATTACTTATATGGGAGAATTTGAGCAAGGTTGAGGCTGCAACCAACCATTTTCAACCATATCAACCATTTCCGTAAAATGTGACCGATTCAATGTGGCAATTCTTCCGAGGCCATTCGATGACCTTCCCCACAAACAAATCGCAGCCAAATGCCGATAAATCCCCTTAGCACACCCATTTTTTTGTGTGCTACTAGATACTAGATATTGAAAACATCCCAGTGCCAATGCCGCACAGTTGCAGCTGCAACTGTTGAACTCTGAGCAAACAAAGGAGTGTGGTTGGGGCTTTGTGCATTGGTCTCGCGTTGCCGTGATCCTAGACCCATTACATTAGGGAGCCATCCCCATGTACACACACAGTAGCCACCTTAACGGTAGCACAGATCCGAGACGAGTTAAAAAAGAGGAACTGGGAGAAAAACGAGTTGTGTCACGGTGCTTGGGATTTTTTAACGTGTAACGCTACCTGTCGCTGGCCTGTGTGGTTGGGTTTGAGTTCGGGGCAGTGTATTTCATTCCATTCCATTCAAACTGCTGGATTTCGGCCTCGCGTTGAGCTGGGCAAAACTATCTTTAAACACGCACAACGCATTATACGAGCACCTCGCATGCACACGTCGTCGCTGGTGCCACGTCTGTAGTAAAACCATGGCAGAACAACCAGGACCCGGTTGAAGAGAACGGGAAACGGGATGGGTGGTTGTCCCAGTCAACGTATTTCCCGAGTGCCAGCCACGCCACCACCTGAATTTCATTCCTGCGATTTCCCCAACCACCACTAGATACATCCCCTTGATTTCCCCGCTTTTCCGTTCACCGCTTTCCACTTCTTGCTGTTTGCCGGCGACAGTTGTCGGCAGCTCCTGCTCTGCATGGCGTTTCCCATTTCTTTGGCGATACACTGGAAAAGAGGTACTCACCTTGCAACCAGGATGCTGTGAAATGTTGGTCTACAGTACCAATTGAATCGATTGAATTCTCAGGATCTTAGAGATAAGTATGGCAAACTATTATTTTATAAATCTTTTCAAAACTAACTATGGAAGCGAGGAAATATGCTTGTAGTTACTTATTCAAATACTTTCAGGATGCGAAAGTGTCTATGAAACTCTCAAACTAACTTGCCCAGACTTTGAAGTTCTTTCTTTTAGCACGGTATAGTTTAGTTTAGGTTTGCGTTGGCTTTTCTTTCAGTTTTATTTCAGCTAAGTGAAATGTGCAGTAACCCGCACACCGAACCAAAATCGGAGGACTCAGAGAGCGATGTAAAAAATATTCCGGTTGAAGCAGCAGTCGTCGCAGTTTCGTGGCTGGCTGTTCCTTAAATAAATTTAGCTTAGTTTTGAATGGTTTTTGCACTTGAGAGGTTTATATTTTGCACTGCGCCCTTCTGTCTGAATGTGCGATTCTGTGCTGTGTGTGCGAGAGACATTTGAGAATTAGATTTGCATCAGTTGAGTTGGCGTAAATGCATTTCGGGGGCTATGGGGTAATCTCGGTGTGGCAGCAGCATATTTACGCCTCAACTCGTTCTACTCAATTGCCGGGGCGCTTAAAAATGCTTTTTGAGCGATTCCTTTGGCTTAAAACCGAACAGTAAAGCATTTATCTACCGTAGTTGAAATGAAATGACAGCAAATGTGAAATACTGGATGGCTTTAGCTGTATTTAAAAACCATAATAATAAGAACAACATGTTGTAGACTTCCCATATAAACCAGATAGTATTTAATAAACTTTCTTGAACATTAAAGTTTTACTTGTTTTTTCCAGGCGTCCCCTTAAACATCTAACACAATTTTTAGCTTTGAATCGCACAAAAGTATTGCTCTTAACGAAATGCTCATAACTTTTTTTCTAAGCTCAAGACTTTTCGAAACTTTACGTTGAATATTAACCTGTTTACTGCCCCATTTCGCTCGCTGAGATACATTTGTATCTGGATATCTTTATGCGGAACTGACGTTTGCAATGACAAATTGCCTAAACAGTGGCAGCAGAAACTTAAAGCTCGGTGCCACGAAATGTTGCAATTTATGCAAAGAAATGCAGCAACCAAGTTGCCAACCCCGCCCCATCGCCCATCTGTGTGGCTACTTTTTATGCTGCCGCAAACAATTCAGATTGTAGTTTTCCTTTTTTTGCTTTCGCCGCTGTTGAATGTTGGCCATAAATTGTTGCACACAGTGCGTTTCGTTTGGTTTGGTTTCGTTTCGTTTTGCAGTTTGCAATTCGCAGTTTTGCAGCATATTTCAGTGAGATGCCCTTTGTTGCAGCTACGGGGTTTTCATTCGCCGTCGTTGTTTATGCTTTCCATTTTATACTCATACATAAATACATGTTCTGCAGTGTACATGCATAACTATACATAACACATATGTACACACGCTGCACGGCTGAAGTAATTCATAAACAGGGAGCTTGGGTGGCACCCGCAATCGCCGGCCCAAGGCAAAAGAAATTTATACGGAGAGTTATCTTAAAGTCCACAAAAAAAACGTACTAAATTTTACTGATTGAATATTGCGATGCAGAACGTACATATATATTTTATCCATTATCGACGTATGAACGTGGAGATCTCGAAATAATTAAAAGCTAGAAAAATAGGAATAAAACACGCTAGAGTGTTTCAAGCAAGAACGTTGATTTTTTAGATTGTATTTTTCTTCTTAACGCTATTCATTTTATTCTAACTAACTGAATAACGGGAGCTTCTTTGGTTTTTAAAAATTTGAGCAAATACTTTAATTAATTTTCCTAGTGTAGTGCCAAAGGACGTGCCCTGTGGAAACTGGGGATGGCGATAGCTGTAGCCCACACCAATCTATGTATATAGAGGAGAACCCGCGACTTGAAGGCTTCGCATATTTCGTTCAATCCACACGAAAGAACCCCACGGAACTAACAACTCCCCGGAGAGTATTTATGCGGCAGGTCGGACGGCAGACTTATTTGTATTTTTTGACTTGGCTGTCTGCACTTTCAGAGTGCGTTAACTTTTCTGCAGCACTATGCAATGCGTTTCTAGAAGCAGTTTCCAGAATTCCCATAGTCATCGTCATCGTCTTCGGCATTGGCGTCTTCAGTCAACGGCAAATAGTTTGCATCTTTTGTCTATCTTTCATGATTGTGTAATTTGAAACCTTATGCGCTATAAATTGAATGCGTATGCGTCAGGTAACCAAAAGAAGAGTTCCTTTCTTGTATTCATCAGACTCATAATAAGCCGCAATATGGCTAATAAACTTCTTTTGTACTCTTTCCAAAGATTCCCAAAGTAGAGGAATAGAGCAAAAAATAAAGAATTCAAATACATATTTATATTTATGTTCAGTTTGTACTCAATGTAGCTTAAAGTAATATACATACACATTATTTGCAAATACCCATTAAAACACTCTATTCACATTTCAGGGAACTACTCAGTCGACGAGGCATTTTCGCTTCCGAGGTCATCATTTTCCCTGAGTCTTTTATTATTATTTCCTGGTGGAACGTTGGCGGCGGCCTGTCAAACTCCATTTGCGTTTGCCAAAACGTTGTCGAAAATTGTTTCTCTTTGTCTAGCGACCAGCGAAAAAAGAAAAAATAAAGAAGGGAGATAGAGATGGAGATGGCACACTATGTTATAGTCATCCATCCATCTATTTGCCTAATATATCTTCATAGTCGCCGGTTTATGGCCTGTTTGGGCCGTCTATAGCTATCTGCCAACGGAATCTGTCGCCCCTCCCACAGTTCTTCCCCTTTGCCACCTCCCAGTGCATCACGGCTTCGCTTCTTCTGTCATCGTCTGTCTGCCAAACGGTGGAGATTGTAATTTTTTCGAGTTCTCGAGCTTCCGTATACTAAAGCCTCGGACTCGGACCCTGTGCCTCCTTTTCAACGCCACTGATTTCTGTCTGGACGGGACGGTCCGCTTTGTTTGTGCTTCATATTTACGACTGGTCCAGTCGCAGGAGGATAGAATCTGCTACTGGGGCGACTGAGGCACTGTGCGAAAGTTGCTACAAAAATGTTAAATTTGATTTTGGGCTTTACTTCTACACATACCTACACACTTTTTAGCTTAACAAAAATTGTGCAAATTAAACAGCACGTTCACCTGCAACGTTCACAATTTAAAAAAAATGTTTTGACTTTATTTTATTATTTTCTCTCCTAATTTTTGTCGACTAACCGGTATATGATAGTCGAGGAAAACGTCCGTGGCTTGTTTCAACTGTATTTTCGAGGCAAAGCATACATTCGCACACTCGTCGAAACGAGTATCTAATGCCCTCATCTTTTAAACGACAGCGGCGGCAATTCCTCAAGTGTTTGGCTGCCACGGCCTCTGGTCGCTCCACTTGAAAATTTGTCGTTTGCATTTGATTTTCACTAGTTCCCGGCTTGGTCGGTTCCCACCCTCGAGATGTCTTTGTCTGTCCATCGAATTTAAATGAGTTTTTCAAATACTTGTGCACGTACAAACTACGGTAGTCGGCGGCATCACCAACAACTTTCATTTATTCCTTTATCTTCTGGCACGCACTGACATTTCCTCTATATAGCCCACCACTATTCCGGATTGTATTCAAACTTCTGGCCCCAAACGCAGAACGAAAAACTCAACTCTAACTCCGGCTTTCAATTCAATTCATGCTCTGTCATTTTTAATGAATCTCTTAATTGTCGTCCAAGTTGGGTGGACTTGAGTTCTCAAGTGTTTTCAAGGGATATGGAATTGAAGAGCGGGAATTGAGGGAGGAGGAGTCTTCACAAGCTGCCAAAACAGTTGAGAAACACGAGAAGCGAAGATGTTTCGCTTGAAATGAAGTCGCAACGATCCGAATAGTCGAGATTTGATGAGGGATATTTTCAGAATGGTTGGGGTTTTCTGATCTGCACGCTCTTTTGTCGGCTGAAGTTGATTGACAGGAAACTGAAATGGAAATCTGTAAGCTGGTTGTGCTTCTGTAGTAACGGGACTTCTATCTAAAGTCTCTAGAACTTCTATATTATTAATTTTTATTTATGTATGGAAATACTTGTTTCATTTGCATACCCTTAAATTTCGTATGCAAATAATTTTACCGACACTACTAAATATAAAAGAAAACACTTAAAGGTCCGGGTCAATTACGCCTTTAAAAATTTTTTTTGGGACACTCACTTACTGCAAAGCAATTAAAATTCCATTTACAAGCTGCAAATACCCAAGTTATTTGTAAAGCATAAACAACGGAATCGTAAAATGCTGACATGTTTTATTTCCATAGCGGAGCTACTCCTTCACAATCAACACCTTTTTAACACTAAATGTTCACTCCAGACCAATTCGACTACTCGTAGCCCATAAAAATTCCGAAAAGAAACTCCAAACAGAATGTGAGTTCCCGAAAAAATCTCATTCCACAGGGAGGACATTGCAACTCCATCAAAACGGTTCGCACAACATGAAATTACTCATAAAAGTGCGACCCCAAAACAAAAAACCAAAAGGAAAAAGGAACAAGTACGTATGGTATACACACGGGTAGAAGTGAAGTCTCGTGGCTGTCGTTTCACGTCAACATCTCTCTGGGCCGCATCCTCCATTTGATGGTACTGGTACTTGGAAGTTGAAAGTGTTTTTACCCATTTTTGGCAGGGAGTCACTACTCTTGGGCACCTCGCTTCGTGGTCGGCGGCTTCTAACAAATTTAAATGGTTTTCAACTTAAATTTGGCGCCCAGTTATCATGGCCTAGTTTGTGCAGTGTATGAAGGCGACAACTGGCTTTTCTAACGAGCACATGCACAGTTCCACTGTTAGAAATATCCTCAGATTTATTACCCGTGTTTTTCGACTGTAAGTCTCTTTCTAAAAACATAATTGAAATGGGCACGCACATATATTTTAACCAAGCGCGTAGAATCGTAGGAACTCTATGAGGTTTTCCTGGCCGCGAGCGCATCTTCATCATTTGACAGGCATTATTCGGCATAAAATTTCATTCACACCATTTAATTTTGAAGAAGGGGGCATGGAAACGGAATTAGAAAAATACATGGGAATAAGCGCACTCCGCTTATTGTTGATATTTTGGCTCAACACTCCTGGCACACGCATCAGAAAATTGTGTGAGTTATAGCCTTTGGATATCGAATGGGTAGAAGGCTCCTCATCGCTCCTCTCGTATTTATGGAGAACATAATAGACATATGGGCATGACACTCATTCCGCTGAGGTCGGCCGCTAATTAAGTGCAGCCAAACATGACTTTTTATAACTCAGATTTATGTTGATTTTATGGCCGCCCAATTCAGAGGGGACCATCCAGTTGAGGATGCTTTTGGGGCTTCCCAAGCTGCTGCTTGGCTTGAGATCAATCAGCGAGGCGATATATTTGATATGTAATTAAGACTAACGTTACTGTTTACATATCTCTGCAACTTTGGACTGGCGGTACACTTCTGAAGCTCCGAATTTCGTTGTACTGCTATGAAATTTGATTGCATTTTACGTCTATTCCACCACACTTGCATGTGATTAGAAAATGCAGCACCAACCTGCATCTACATAAACTAACCTGTGGGAACTCAGTGGGGCACGAATAAACTAAAATTTAGAACCGTAGCCACAACTTTTTCGTTCAGTTTTGATTATGTCTGCATTTCGGTTTTTTCAACTTTCTTTCGTCTGTATACCTACTTTCCATTTTTTGTAGCTACTATTGATTTTTTAATTAGCATTATTTAGAATATTTTTGTAGCCCCGCTGTCAAATGTGACAACTGAAAGTTCACACATTCCATTAGGCTGTCAAAACTCAAAAGAAAAGTTCTCGACTACTCTACTTACGTACTGTATGTTAAATTGTACATTTAAAGACAAAGAAAAATATGTAAAATATGTAAATAAAAAATATTAACAAATAGTGTGCTCTTTAATCAAATTATATCAAAACAGCTCAAAAGAAAAATAATTTTAATGAACGTTTTTATTCAAAATTACGAAAAGTTTTCCCGGAAAAATGTTAAGAACGACATTTTATTGCAAAAACATATATTGCATAATTTAATGCGTGATTTTATTTTTAGTCTCGAATTAATATCGAAATCGAACATACAAGTTGTATGTTTCCATTACTTGAATAGCAAAAGCTTATCTTTTTTATGAATACATTAATATATTCAGCCTAAGGAAATATCTCAAATTTCACCCTCTGCCAAACAATTTTGTTTTGATTCACCCATTCAATTTGTGAAGGCAAATGCAATGGCAAATGCCCAATTCGCTTCAGTTCACTCTGTCGCGCTTTAAGCGACCAATTTAATTCCGATTTAATTCGAGCCTTATCCCAGGCGCCAGCCAAGAAAGAAGCATTTCCCAGGCATTATCCTCTGCTCTGCCCTACTTAGAATAATTTGAAAACTTTGAGTAGCAACTTTTTACCAGCGCATGCAGCTGTGACGCGAATGCTCCGAGGCAGGGATACGTGGGAGGTAATCAGCGTTGCAAAGAAATAGCTTTTATTCTTTAATAAATAAATGGCATGTTCAAGTTGTCTATATAAATCGGTGTGATCTTGGATTCCAGCAAATACAATTATACTTTGGAGAAATAACAGAATATCACAAATACGATTTGTCTATTTGGTCATATAAAATTACACTGATTTTTGTCTTTAGAGCTTATAACAAATTCTCTAAAAAAAAAATAGCTAGACACCCATTACTGCTGGCAAGGCATGTTTTAGTCGGTCATTTTATCTGGCCAATATTATGGACACTGGAAGGATCATCTTGGGTCCGTGGGCCAGTTTATGACTACGGTTATCACATCATTATTCAAGCATCCACTGCCTGTTTCTTAAACAAAATTTCTTTCGTTTTCCCTCGTTTTCCAGAGGCCTTTGTCAAAGCAAAAACTTAAGTTAAGCCACTTGAGCGACATTGTTGAAATCGGTAATTTGCCTGCTGCCTCCTCTCCCGATTCGATTCTCGTTTTCCAGTCCTCGCCGACAATAAAAAACTCGACGAGCGGCTGGCGAAGACGGCTAACGACTTGAAAATCCTTATTAATCACAGACAGTCGCGGGTCCGGTCGGCCTTCTCCTGCTCGTGGCCATAAAAAGTCAATGCTGCCACTGATAAGCAAACGGGCGACATGGCAAACGGACGAACGCAACAGAGCCACATAGTAAGGCCAAATAAAGCGAGACAGACCAGATATCTTGCGTCTTCTACCAACTCCGATCCCAGCCTGCCACAGCTCATTTTCAATTAATTAATACAACAACATTCCAGCACTATTATCTTGGCATATCTCAAATATTTTCTTTAATTACGCCAAGCAAAGGAGCAAAGGCAAGAGTGTTGGCCGCAACAGCAAAAATCTGACACCTCTAACAATCAATACATCATCATAAGTGCGGCATGCAAAAATAAGCGAAGAAAAAGCTACAAAAAAAGTAAGGGAGTACGGATAAATAAGAAACAGACACGCACACACAATTACAGGCACGATCCCAAGGACTAGGCCACTCCATCTTCCCCTTCTAATATAAAAAAAATTTATGCCATTCAAAATTAGCAAAGTGTTATCTAAACGCATAAATTACATGCACGTACAGTGCAAAAGTGGGTGGCGGAGGGGTTCCAATGGGCTGCATGCAAATTGCCAGCGAGCCTCCTCTTATGTTTCCACAGGATATATATACACATATAAATGCTATATGTGTGTTAGTGCGATAAGTTGAAAGACATTTTGCTGAAGAAGCTGCCACAGCATCCAACTAGTTACTATGTGCACAGGAGGGGTCAATAAAATAGCATCAACTCTGGGTTACTACATAATAGTAATCAAAATGTCAAAGCAAAATAATGTGATTTTTATCGTATCTAAAAAATTTGAATCTACAGCTATATAAGCTTCTATTCTGTTAAATATATTCTTTTATAAGCATAAGACTAGTATTTATTTGGTATATGAAATGATTTCTTCTTTCCTATAAATGTTACCAGACTTGCAGCTTGCGTCAGTGCATGTATGGCAATGCGGCATAAACGATGCCAACAACTGATTGTGACGTGAACTAAGCTCGTAATGAAAGCATATATACAAGTCGACCAGGACAGGCTAGAACTGAACGGAATATAGCCAAACAGATCTGGACAGAAAAGTAGAAAGGAGAGAAGAGATGGTCGAGCACAAAGATTGCCAATAGACCGAGCCGCCAGCCTCCATTGTCCAACCTCCATCTCCACTGCTTCTCCTGACCAAGATGACAACGTGGCCATGGCTTTGGCGTCTCTGGCGCTGCATTGGCCAATTGCCTGTCCCCATCATGTGAAGAAGTGCTGCAGAGCTTGAGTCATCTTCAGGCACAGTGGTACACAGTGATTATATGTCTCATAACTAAGATCTTGCTAGTCCCGATAGGATGACTACAAAATGAAAAAATTACCAATGTCTAACAAATAAGTAATAATTTAATAAAACAGTATTGCATTTTAAGAAATAATCAAAGGATAATAATAATCGTATATATCAATACAAATTATTAGAACATTTTCAAAAGCTGTACCAAAAAAAAAAGTATAACTAGAAAAAAGTTAAACATTTTCAAAAGCTGTACCAAAAAAAAAAGTATAACTAGAAGGAAGTTAAAAGGATTTCATTCTAAGCTTAATTACATGGAAGGCCAATTTTATAGTATGACATCCAGATTCAACCACTGTGGCCCACGTAACCGTGCAGTTCTTTAACTGCCTGCAAAGCAATCTCCCAACGCAGCAGCAGTCCTCCAAAGACATGGACTCCAATGACTGGAAGTCCCAACTCTGGACTTGGACTGCGAAAAACGATTCGGGATTCGCGGTTCTTGCGAACCGACGGCGCACGACTACAGCGAAATAAGATATAAGCACGACATAAATGTTACTTTATATCTGCAAGATATTGTTTTTCCAACCATACACACAAGGTTTATGATTTTCTCTAGATATTTTGTCATCTTTATTATCAGAGCGCGCCGGAGAAGAAGTTGTGGAGTCGAAGGAAAAATACAGGTAATGGCGTAAAGTAACCAAATAAGCAGAAAGCAGCTGAAGATGGGGCTAACCGGTGTCATGGGAAAAGGCCAATGGCAGGAATATTAATAAATACAAGCTCAAGAACAAAGATGCCTGATGCATTGAATGCCAGAAGCAGAAACATAACCTAAAGCTGGAACTGAAGTTGAAGCTTAAGGAGAGCAGAGCACACCAGTGCTAAAGGCCAGGTGAGTGTCAGGCCGAAAGGCAGGAAGCAACTGCAACACTTGACCAGCAGACGTCTTGCGACTCTGCAGACGACACCACAATGGAAATAAAACTGGGCAATGGCAATGGGAATAGGAATAGAAGCAGTTGCGTACCTTACACTTGACCACTCCACTTTGCAGCTCGGTTTCAGCTGGGCCAGGTTACTCCCTTCCTGGTCGTGGTGCGTCTTATTTATGGTTCGGTCCCTCGCATAAACAACATTATTTGCCACCCCACACCAACTCGACCCTATCATAAACTAGTTTCACACACATCTATATCTTTAAGTGCAGAGAAATAATATATTATAAATCGTAATAGGTGTAGAAGTTTATAATTTGAAACCATACTTAAGCATGTATCTAAATGAAAGCGCATTTTTATATTAATATATTATAAAAAAAACGACTGGATCTTTCGGAAGGAAGTAGGCCAGTTATTCAAGGTTCAAAGAGAAAAGTTCTACAATATTCTTCTAGCATGTTATTTTTCACACCACAAATAGGACATTTTCACAAATTTCCAAACAAATTCGTTTCTGTGTACACCTCCCTTCTAAGCACTTTGCCTTGGAACTATATTAATGCGTGAGCATACACAACTTTGCTACCAAGCTCAATGCCTCCACTCTACGATCCCCAGCTCTTTGGAGGGTTTTTCTGTACGTATAGATATACGTATGTATATACATATATAACAAAAGGCGCCGTCCAGGGCATTGAGGCTTCGCTTCTTTGTTGTTGACTTAGGCCCACGCCAAGAGGCAGAAAGGCTTCTTCTTCCTAGAGTCCGGCATAAAAAAACCACAAAAACCAGAGCTGGCATATTGCCGCTATTGTCTTTTATAGTTTCCTGGAACATTTGCCGCTTTGGCTTCCATCTCGAGCCACAGCAGCATACCATACCATACCATGCCATACCACTCCATAGCATACCGCACCACCTCCACCGTTGGTGTGGTGCAATACTTGTGCCCGAGAGCTTTCCCTGTGGTTATTTCAGCAGTGCCTCGTGTGTTGTACGTCTTCAAAGTTGCCATCGGAACAGTTGGTCCCGAATATACTGCCGAATTCTTTAAATATGATTTAAAACTTTACCGCAGCCATTGGCCAACTGTAATGTGACCCAGTTAGGGGTGGACTGTGGGTCGAGGGCTATTGTGGGCTATTGTATAAGAAAGTTATAAGAAAAGTTGTTTAAGGCAAAGCGAACATAACTTTGTCAACTTTTAAGTTCCCTGAACTTTGCGCAATATTATCATTTATATATCATCTATGCTTCTGATTTTAAATTGTGCATCAGCTGAGAGTTACCTCTATGAACTTATCCCGTATTAAAAATACCATACCGAACTGATTTACTTCCTCAATGTAACAATCCCCAACGTTCATTTTTGTCCTCTGACTGTGAAGGTGTCGTCTTTTGATTTTATGCGAAAACAAAATTGATTAAATTGAAGAATGACTTCTAAGTCACTAAGACAGTTGGGAAAATATATAGATGTTTTATGCCAATAGGCTAGATTTGATTTCCTATTAGTGCAGAGTGGGCTTACTTGCTTTTACTAGCTCCATTCATCTGCATAAACAGCACAATGGGGTGGCGCAGCTTAATGTCAATCTGCTCGAGGAGTCTAGTTTAATGTGGCACATCAAAACTTAACGACAACACCTACTCCAGTTTGTTTTATAGCCACAAAATCAAACAAAAGACCGACTCGGATTCGCGGACTAGCTGATTCTGCTAATGCCGTGGAACCATGCCAAATGGCAAAAAAGAACGGGAGCTCATAATTTTACACAATTGTTGCCCCTAAACTTATGAAACATGCATGTCCGTCGACACCACAAAAAAACAAAAAGCTACAAATTACGACAGCACCAAAAGGCACTTGAGCCGATGCGGCACACACAACAAACTGAAACTGCGGAAGACGGAGAAAAAATACTTAAGAGGGTATCATTAAAAAAGCACAAACCATAAAAACAGAAAAACCCGAGCCCTAGACCCACGAATCTCACTCCTAAGTTGAGTAAACGCTGCAGCAGCGGCGTAACAAATTTTTATTTGGCTTTTTTCTGGCCAAAGAGCAGCTGCCGCCGTGATCCGAAAAAAGGGGAAAATCTCAGGAGAAGAAAAGGCAGAGAATACAGTTGATAATAATCCCCAGCAATGTAACTCAATCTCCGCTTCTAAGCCTCTGCCAATGAGATACGCAAGTGGGGCAGGATGCACGGAACTCGCCAGAAGAAATAAATATGGGTATTGGGAAGTTTCTCCCGAAGCTGTATTCGCTGTATATGCTGTATGAAATCCTCAGAAGTGAGGAGAGTAGGCAATTCTATGAGATCAAAATAACACAAAATGTACAGGGGCGAATTTAAAGTTCAAGCCCACAAAGTGAGTACATTGTTTTGTTTTTACCAGATGAACAGAAAGACATTGAAACTTGTAATGCCCATCATACTGTATAGAAATCCCGCTCACTGCTTTTCCCTCTCTAAAACTAGCTTAGCTTAATAGCTTAAGTGCGATTTAAAATCTAGTTACTTCCCACAAGCGTATCAGAGTCCCACATTCAATCCCAGAAATATTTGAGATCCCAGCAATGCGCGAAATTATGTGCATGGATGATGAAGTGCAGCGATGGCTGCCAAGAAGCGGCGCTCAGCAAAGATGCAGCGGCACAGGTAAAAAAAGAACAGAATAAAGCAGAGAGAGGAGCGGAGCTAACGGGGGACTTTGACTGGCTTTGGGACAATGGAACGGCCTGCTATTAACGTCCAGCGCACACATGAAACAAGATATTTGTACCAGGACCCGATGAAGTATACTTCTTCGTCTTCAGTTGATGCAATTTTTGCCTGTAAGACTTCGCCTCGGACTTCTTCTTCTTGCCTTAAACTGGCACTGGACCGCGGGTCTGAGGCAGAAGGCTCTTGGAAGACACCGGAACGGGTTTGTCAGTTTGACTTTGACTTCTCGCAGTCCGGCCAGTTTTCGTGATGCACTGAGAGAAAGGCAAACATTAAGTGCGTTCCATTCTCTTGAATTTCATGTATAATAATGTGTATGGAAAAGTTTACAAGTTACTTGAATTGAGTCTACAAATGGGATTCGAACATTTGAAACTATATTTCGGTTTCCGCTTAAATTACACAAATTATTTAATTATATTATATTTCATAATATTATATATTTATATTATATAATATTATATATTATATATTTATATTATATAATATTATATATTATATATTTTATCTATATCGTATTATATTAAATTATAAATTAGTTTTTCCCACTGTGATGATGGCACTCGGGGTGCTGCCATCCCGCAGTTTCATTTCGGGCCTCTTTGCCGCTGCTCCCCGACTTGTGTTCATCTTTGCCTTCGTTTTTCGAATTTGTTGTTTCTGGTTCTTCTTGGCTATACCAATATACAAAGAAACGACACATGCTGCATGCAGTGGGGTCTGTGGTGCGGTACTGGGACCAAAAACTCGAAACTGAGGACCCAAGACCGGACCAGGGGATCTTCGACGGACCGGTGTGAGTAATAGGCGGCGTTGCCGTTGTAGTAAATGAGCTTACCAGGTGATACCAAAACACAAAAGAAATTATAGTAATCAAATCATTTTTATGTTAAATTATGATCGACAGCAGGCAGGCGATGCGCTGCGGTGCGGTGCGATCTGATCCGATGGCAATGATGGCAAGAGGGTCTTCTGTGTTCATTGTATCTTTAAGATACAAAACTGCATGATGGCCCGTGCAGACAGTCGTAGTGGGTTTTTAATGAAACTTTATACTAAATAGCAAATTGTTGTTGGCTCTTGTCTTTTGGTTTTATGTGATGTGTGCAGCGGTTGGTCGGTCGGTTGTTCGCTGGTGTTGCGCATTTCTAGCCATGGCTAATTATCTTTTGGATTGCAACAAGTTTATTAATGTTTATGTGCTGGTGTATAGAGCGACCGGCTTCGTGGCTAAAATTTATTGTTACACTGCTTCATTGAGGCGCGGCGGCTGTGGCAGTGCGATTTTTAAAAGCTTTCAATGAACATTTATTATGATTGCAGGCCGGACCCATAGTCCCCGGGATGCAAGCTTCAAGTCCCTGGTCTCTTTTCCCTGTTCCCCCGATCTTACGATTTGCTCTGGAGGCGAGTCTTCGGCTAATAATAAACATGTATACATAGTTGTTGTTGGCTAATATATCAACATTCTGGGCCCAACAAAATAAATGCTCATGGGTTACCGATCTCCTTCGTCCGAAGTCTGCACTTTGCCAGTGTTTATTCATTGTGCCAAATCCATAAATCATAGGAATTATGTTTATTTGACTGGGAACACCCAGCAAGTGCAGTTTCAGTTGCAGTTTTTCTTAATGAAAATGTTTAAATAAAAGCCCACTCAGTGTGTGCAAAATAAATCAATGGAAATAATAGAGAAGAGGACACATGCACATAATCCGGATGCTGTTCTGAGTGGATTTTAATTAAATTTGGTTTATGTGTTTGTGATTTAGAGCGCGGCAAAAATGAAAAAGATTTTTTATTCGTTTTGAGTTTTTTTTTGTTGATGGTACATGCAAGCATTTTCACCAGCTATCAGTCAATGAAATGCGAGCTCCACCGATTGCCATTCATGGCAAATAGGTTAAAATATCTTTGAGTTATTACTCTCAAAGAGAGTGTGTTGAATGTTGATTGGTAGTGCGAGAAACTTAATGGCATTTCAGAATCTTAAATTGTGGAGCGGGGATAAAACTGGATTTATTTCATTATTTTACCAAATGCAAAGCCAAGTTCTCTTAGATATGGCAATTGCAAGTAAGCCGGTACACATCTTAATTAAATATTTTTTAGTCATCTGACGACCTAGCCTTTATCACACAGCATAATAAATTAATTGGCCAAAATGGCTGAATTTCACATGGGATAGAAAACATACAAAACCTTGACATCCAATACACCAGATCCAAGTTGTATAAATTTTAAACTGATTTCCGTCCACATGCATACATTTTTGTCTTAAGACTGCAAAAATCCGTTCGAGCACTTACATCTGCAAATAGAGAGGGAAAATGCGAGACTTAATTAGTTAAATTCACAAACAAA
This sequence comes from Drosophila yakuba, assembly GCF_016746365.2. Lineage (NCBI taxonomy): Eukaryota > Metazoa > Arthropoda > Insecta > Diptera > Drosophilidae > Drosophila > Drosophila yakuba. The sequence goes on along the minus strand of NC_052528.2, from coordinate 4,310,567 downwards.
GGCAAACACAAACAGAGGCAAACTCCGGAGTCAGTTAGCAGATGAAGACAAATAAAAGTGAAGTGGAGTCAAGTCAAGTCCACTGTGAGGTGAAAAAGTGAGGTAAACTGCAGATATCGGCTGGGGATAAGGACCAGACCAAACCAGACCAAGCCGTGCAGAACCAGACCAAAGATGCCCAAGATACCCGGGTGTAGTGTGAATCCCCCAGAGAGTGCAGTGCAAAAGGATGCAAGCCGTCACGTAGTTCTTTGGCATGTGACGTCACACACACACTCTCGCACACAATTGAAGACATTTTAATGGCTAATTAAATTGAAACAGAGCAATGCTTTTTCCACAGCCACCCAGGCATCTGTTTCCCATTTTATTCCTTCTTCCCCAACGACAAAATTACAAATTGCCTTTCACAGCTGCAATAGTTGTGCTTGGAATGGTAACTGGCAAATGTTCTGGGATCTTGAAACAGTAAGAGGGCGCTAAAGATAATTAATCGAATGACAGGAATCCTTGCTCATTACGTTAAGAGCTCAGTTGCTGTCCAAATTTTCATTTAATGCACAATTTCTAATTTGCCTATAAAAGAAGAGATATGATGGTTTAGGACATAAGTTAAAAATAATTATATTATTTTCTGAAATTTAATCTGTAAAATACATAAGCGTTCCATGGCTTCATTTTTATGATTAAGAACATATTCCTTTAATTTGCAGCAAATAGACTCCTTCGTTTTTTATTGTAAAACATAAACGCCTTCCGAAATCTACAGCCTTTTAATAAATTATCGTCCACAATGAACAAGCAGATACGAGAATCTAGAGTCTTGAACATAATCCTAATGATTCATAATTTAACGAAACATTCATAAATTCTGCTCTTGTTAGTAATTTATTAACTTAAATCATTATGAGTATGAGAGAATAATCAATAAATTGTTTACTCTCCTATGGCGGTTAATATCAAATCAAATTGACCAAAAAACCGGCGTTAAAAGTGTGGCGGTTCATCCTCAAAGTGATTAAATCGAAATGTTTTGGGTTTCTCGGCTCAAAAAGCTCCCAAGTTGTTTTCCAAGAAGCGTATCTCCATGTTGCCTTTTTTCGTTTTTGGACAACAGGAAATCGGTGGCAGCCTCTGAATTTTCTAACAACGCTTTTCGGTAGATTCTAATACAGAATGCTAATACCTTCTCCGCACTCTCCAGCAACTCTACGGTATTCCTAATCTCCTCGGTTCTCTTCTGTATCTCTGTACATGTGAAAAATGTTGCGCTTGTTCGGACAACTTTTGCACGATAATTAAATATTTTTAATTGCTGCCATGCACAGAATGCTGCCGCTGTTGCATTCAGCAGTACTGAGGCAGCTTTGCAGAGGAGCAAAAAATTATTTCCATAAAAGTGCAAATCATTAAATCTTTAGCCGCAGGAACATAGCTCTAATATTTGCCAGAACCATTCGAGCGCATGTATCTACCAGGTGCAGAATGTTTCTTTCCTCTTTCCTCTTTTATTTTGTTTTTTTTTATTTTTTCTTCTACAAAGAATTTTCACAAATCTGGCTTGCATTTTCGGATGTACCATAGATTTAGTGGCTTGGAGGAGTGGACGGAATTAATGCGCAGTCGCAGTGGCAATGTCACATAGTGCAGTATATATAGCTTTCTTTATACCCGTTACTCGTAGAGTAAAAGGGTATACTAGATTCGTTGAAAAGTATGTAACAGGCAGAAGGAAGGGTTTCCGACCATATAAAGTATATATATTCTTGATCAGGACCAATAGCCGAGTCGATATGACCATGTCCGTCTGTCCGTCTGTCCGTCTGTCTGTCCGTCCGTATGAACGCTGTGATCTCAGGAACTACAAAAGCTAGAAAGTTGAGATTAAGCATACAGACTCCAGAGACATAGACGCAGCGCAAGTTTGTCGATTCATGTTGCCACGCCCACTCTAACGCCCACAAACCGCCCAAAACTGCCACGCCCACACTTTTGAAAAATGTTTTGATATTTTTTCATTTTTGTATTGGTCTTGTAAATTTCTATCGATTTGTCAAAAAACTTTTTGCCACGCCCACTCTAACGCCCACAAACCGCCCAAAGCTGCTACGCCCACACTTTTGAAAAATGTTTTGAAATTTTTTCATTTTTTTATTAGTCCTGTAAAATTCTATCGATTTGCCAAAATACTTTCTGCCACGCCCAATTCAACGCCTACAAACCGCCAAAAACTGTTTTTAAGACTCTCCTTCTCCCTTCCACTAGCTGAGTAACGGGTATCAGATAGTCGGGGAACTCGACTATAGCGTTCTCTCTTGTTTTAAGTTGAACACGAGTTCTTCGAAAGGTGATATAAACATGGTAGATTAGCTTTAATTGTATAAATGGTTTTTAACAATTGTTGGCAAATAATCTGCAACTGAATATATTTAATGTAAGAGATTAAGAGATGTACAGATATACGATTTTATACTAGTATTTATAAAGCAACCCTATGCATTAAATATGTTTAATAATTGACTAAGTTTTTAACAAGTTGTTTAGTAATGCTTGCACTCAGAATTAGCGGATTTTCCAGCCGCTACCAACATCGTTTCCACCGTTTCCAACAGAATTAGGCAACAAATAAAATGGAGTCGCAGCAGAAGTATAACTTTGTGTGAGTTGGTTTGTTTGTTTGACGATGGCATAAAGCTGAAGCTAGCATTGTTTTTATGCATACATCGCACACAGACGAAGATCCCCTCTTAACCCCTACTTCATTCTTAACCCCCCACAACAACCTATTCCAGTGCCGACCTGCCCGTATGGCTTCCTTGCCGGTGCAGTTGCAGTTCCAGTTCAGAGTTGCACTAAATGCATTTTTCAGTAGATGTTTTTTTTTTAAATATATCGTGAAATTATAACGTGGCGTTTTGTTGCTGCATTCCTCCCAACTGAGATTCCTCGTGATCTGTGGCTACTTTGGCCCATAATGGTATTTATAAGATACAGTTTTACTTTGTCAGGCTTCTTATTCAGCATGGCATATTCAGTGAGTGCTTGTATGGGTTTCCGTTGTTGGCTCTTAATGCTTCCCCTTCAGCCACTCGGCTCCCTCGGAGTGATCTAGGCAGATGATCCATCAGTGAGTTGCGTAGGTGTGAAAACTAGAGGTATGCTAATGAAGCTGTTGTACCATGGGAGAGAACATACATTACTGGGCAGCGGAGAAAGTTGTTACGCATAGTTCAAGTGATTCGGCACTGGTTTCGTACAAAAAAAACTTGAAAATCTTATAACTATAATGTTATTAATTTAAACTAAATGTTAACTACTTAATATCCCGCTTTTTATTTTTACACGGTTTATTAATTTCCAACCCTTAAACGAATTTTGAGCCGTGTTAACAGATTAAAGTGTTTGTTTGCTATCGCACAATGGCAAATTACTTTGGCCTCACTGACCAATAGTGGTGTAGAAAAAATATCCGAACGGGGATCTGCATGGGATTAATGCAAATTTCACTTAGACAAATTGCTAAAATAAACCGCGAGATTGTTTAACCCACCCCTGTAAATCCCATCACAACATCAATCCCATCATCGGAATAACAAGCGGGAAGAAGGACATATCTAATTGAAAGTCCCCAGTCCTTGCGTTGAAATCCTCAATCAACAACAGTTTTTCCAACCACTCCACTCAACGTAGCCAATTCCATAAGAGCGTAAAATCGGCTTCGGACCGAGCCGAATACACAAAAACATTCAAATCAGCGGCTTAAGAAGAACCTGGAAGGACCAACACAATTCATTGAGGGGTTGGTACAGGCCACCATGAAGAAGGGTTAAGGTACGCAAGGAGGGTGTTTGATTTTGGGCCCACATGGAAAATTAATTAAATTTTATTGTCCTGAAATTTATGGCCATCGCTTTGTAATTGTACCCGAAATCGCTGAAATGTGTTGAAGGCAATTAAATAGAAAGAGTATAACAAGAAGCAGCCAGTCAGGTTTTTTGATCAAACTATGAGCAAACTCCATAAGCATTTTGACCTCCAAATTGGTTTTGTTTTGAAACTGTTTGCTTTGGAAAGGATGTGTAGGTGAATACTGGTCTTATTTTGAAAAATATAAAAAAAAAAGGTTTCAAAATTTTGCCCTTCTACTATATCCTTCTATAACAATTTGTTTTTCCTGTGTAACCTAGCCATCCCTTACGTTGGTTGCTCCCTTGAAATGTATCTTTTGTATCTTTGTGCTTTTAACACGCATTCTAATTGCAAAAGTCGAGCTCGAAGGAGTGAAAAGAAATTATTAACAACAAAAGCAGAAGCTGGAATTCCACTTGGCTGCGATCTGGGACTGGGTTTTACTCTGGGAATAATACTCCGTCTCCAGTTGGCGTGTGAGTAAGTGCGCCCCGAAACGGAAGGCGAGTTTGGACAGAATGGAGCGGTAAGGGTTAAGGCGAGGAGGGTCTCGGATGGGAACGGAGATGGATGGGGGTATATAAAGCGTAGCAAAACGTTTGCACGTTGAAGGCATAATAATAAAAGGTTAAAAAAGGCGCAAAGAAGATTAAATGCTTGGGAAGATGCAATATTTTTTGCTTCGCCTGCTGCTGCTGCTGTTGCTGATGCAATGTTTTTGCTGTTGCTGTTGGTGCTGCTATTCCTCTTCCTTTGCCTGCAGAAAGATGGCGGGGCGGGGCAGGGCAGGGCAGACACTGCACTTATGTTGCTTTGTTGCTGTTGTTGTCTGCCGACTGCAATGTTGCCGTTGCCGTTGCAGTGCTGCAGTGTTGCTGCTGCTGGCCCGCCTTGTAATTGCACATCATGTAGCTGTTGCCGTTGCCAGCTTTCGACCTGGACTTCAGTTCCCCAGCACCACTCCACCTGCCCTCCCCCGGCCGACGACTACTTGCCTTTTAGTTAACTATTTTGTGTTCAAGTTGAAGGCACATGGTAATGGCAATGGTTGCATCTTGCTCACATATTAATTGCCGCACGGCTGCGCGCCTTTCTGTGGCTCCCCAATCACTTGGGCTTCCAGTTTAGACTTAGACCCCATATACACGTATCTCCCGCTTGGTCTTTGGTTGCATCACGCAATCGCCTTTCGCTTTATTATACACTCGGCCAATGGGGCTTATTGGCTGAGTGAACCTAAAGGATAGATTCGAATATTTGAGGGCCTCATATTTCTTATCTTATCTATATAAGAAAGGTAGTTAGTTTAAATAGGATAACAAGATGTGCTAAGTTAAAGCACGTTCAATTATGGAACTTTTACGTTTGATATCTAAATTTCATACATAAATAACATAACATAATAACTTATATATTTTCTAGTTCCACTTTTAAAACCTCGTTTTACCTTAGCCTTACTGCCCAGGGAAAGGGAATCTCCCTCATTTATGCGATTTTTAAACTAATAGCTTGTAGAATATTTGTGACATTTTGTCATGCCCGGCAAGTCATGTGAGTTCGCCTCGTCGCCGGAGAGTGTGAGTATACCTATAAGCCCCACGTTTCAGGCTCAGCGGGCAGTGAAAATTGAGTACAAGTTGCTTTGAGTTGCATCATCAATCATTGCACACGTTGAATGATGTTTTGTCACAGATATGCCGCCGGCAACAGCAAAAGCAGAATCAGGCACAGCCAGCCACATCAGCTACACCAGCACCAGCAGCATCAGAAACAGAACCCGAGCAGACCAAAGATATTGGATGGAGAACGGTGGAGGTATCTGTCAGCTACGAAAACAAGTCAAAATATTTATAAAAGTCAAAATTGTCGCACAGTTGGTGGGAGGAGGTGGAAGATGAGAGGTGAATTTGAAATTTTCGTAGTCGTACTCGTATTTGATTTCGATTCGGTTGCCTGTTGGTTAACATTCACACACCTAAAAACACAACAAAACATCTCATATCTCATGGCATTGTAATTAATAATCCAAGATGCGCGTTTCGTCATTTTGAGCTTGAGAAATGACGCCGAGAAAAGTTATTCTTGCGAACCATTGTCCACATCGATTGGATTTCTCTAGCAATCGTAAAAGAGCTTCGTGTAATGACAAAAGTATTTGTAATTTTCCATTTTAGTGTTGTCCTTTTTAATTTCCCTCTTCCTTTTTGTATGCGGTGTCCCCAAAGAGTTTTGAGTTACAGCAACAGAAACTTTAGGAATTGCTCTAATCAAAACTTTTAAAACCAAGGCGACAACTTTAGTTAAACTCGAAGTTAAATGATTTGAGTAAGAAAATGCTAAGGGCAAGAGTTTAGCTTAGATTAATATTACATAAGTAGTCGGCACAACAAAACGGAGAAATTCCTGGGTAAATATGTTTCGTTAGTAACAAAATACCGAAACATAAATTTAAAGCTTATATTCAATATGGTCTACTTACAAATTTATCTATTAATCTAAAATTAGTATTTCCGTTCAATGTTTCAACATTCCTTGCGCTTAATATACGCGAATTAAGCACAAGAAAATATAAGCCCCCGAGTTTGGGTTTCTTGCCAAAACTGAAAAAAAAGGAATGCTATAGCTGAGTTGCCCGACTATCTAATACTCGTTACTCAGCAAGTGGAAGTGCGAACGAGGAATTTTAGGTTTTTTGGAATATCGGTAGAAGTTGGAAAAAAAGAATAATAAAATGAATAAAAATTTAAAACATTTTCCAAAAGTTTGGGCGTGGCAGTTCTTAACGGTTTGCAGGAGTTAGAGAGGGCGTGGCAATATGGGTCAACAAACTTTATTTGGTCGGAAACGCTTTCTTCTGCCTGTTACGACTATAATAATTTAGGTATAATTAAACAATTTAAGGCAAAATTCGTGACTGTGTTTTCGTCGTTCTTCCTATCCGCATCTGAGTTGTCAACTTTAATTACTGACCACAAAACCAAACTCAGACTGAGACACGCTCGGAGAACTTTAAGCCTAACCATGACAATTGTTTGACATTAAAATGCGAAGAGAAAGACAGTGCAGAACTGGCTCTAAACAAAAAGCCAAAATTTAAGTAAGTAAGGATGAAGGAGCCGAGACGAGGCGAGGAGGCTTGAGAGTAAATACCTGAAATAAAATAAATTAAATAAGAAAACAACCGCTGTCAAAAGGTTTAACATTTCACTTAAAAACAAAAAACAACCAAGTGTCGAGAAGAAATGCTGAAGAGCCGAGTTCAGAGTAGTGTTCTGCGTGTGTTTTGTCTGATTGTCGGTTTCAGTTCGGCTCAAGTCGAACCACAATTTCCAAGAAAATTAAAACATGTAAAGACATATCTTTTCATCTGACAAACATGGAGCTGGACGGTGTCCCATGCATATGTAAATATTTCTGTGCTTCTGCCCCTTGTCTGCCTATTCGACTCCTACATTTAACATTTAACTCTTTTGTCGAACATTCGACGATGGGGCACCCGAAAAATAAGAAGAGCGTAACATAAAGCTCAAAAGGAAATTACAGAAATGCCTGAAATCTCATAAATACTTCAATCAAGTATGTCCAAAAATAAGCAAAGATATTTAAGCCCAGGGGCTGGGAGCGAGTGCCCCCAAAATGCTAAAGATAAATTGTCCCTAGTCCCAAACTCGAATGGCGACAACATCTTCTGAGGGATCGGTATCGGGACTCGGATCCCAAGACAAAACAGAATACTGCTGTCTGGCATTTCTTATTTTATTTTTTATCCCGACTTGAGCCCGCTCGTTGTTGTCCGGGTGTATTGAAGTATGTGTCTTGTCATGACATAAGAAATTGACTCCACTTGAATTCGAAAAAGGAGTGCAGTGGCAGCAGCATCAACAGCAAATGAAATTAAAAAGTAAAGGCAACCATAAATGCAGGCAGCAGACAACTGCACGGTGTCGAAGTATCTGTATCTGCGGAACTTGAGCGGAGCAAATGAAGTGCCTGGCCCCGAATTGTAAAGACTTGGCAATAGCAGCAGCACAAACAACACATGAGAGTTCCTTTTGATTTGCGCCAAGGAGTTGGGAAGCGAGCTCGGAAAGAGAGTGGGTATTGAAGTTTAGAAGCGGAAGCTTTAAAATAAACAATTTATTAATATTTACATCAATAAATAAATTTTTTAATTGATATAGATTAACAATAGAAAAAAACAAATATTCGTTTCCATAATGAAGTCATATTGCTTTGTTAATATGAGGTTTCAAAAATTGGCAACTTCTTTAAACTCCTTTTCGGAGGTGATTATTTCTTATTAATGCACCATAATATACAAAATTGGTAAACCCCAAGTGGATGCCTCCTTATTATTTCTTTAATAACTCTTTACCTTTGGCACACCAACTTTTCATTTATCAATAATGAATAAAATATAAAAACTTCCCTCGCCCATGTTGTAAGCTTTATTGGAGACTGCAACTGAAACAAAAGCATCCTCCTATATTGATTTTTTTTTATACTCCTGTATTTCCACATAAATATGTATATACGAGTATCTGTATGTGTGTCTGTATGTTTTGGCGCTTGCCGTGCTGAGCATTGTTGTTGTTTGTGCTGTCTTAATTTTTGTTTGACTGAAGCAATCCTTTCTGCCTCCTGTGTTGCTATACTTAAATCAATCCGTTTATTCGGATGGCGTTTTTGGTGGCAGAATAGTGGTGCGTAACTCATTTGATCTTAATAAAGTTAAAAAATTATTTTGAAGTTTGGTTCTGTTTTAATTACGCTTCGAAAGATTTAGTTTTTTCAATAATCAAGTGTAAGTGTAATCTTACAAGTGTAAGACAAACATATTCGGTTCGACTTTTGGTATTTAGCCTGTATTTCTTCGTTTACTTTTATTTTGGGGCTTTTTGTTTTTTAAGCATTGTCAGGGCAGCGAAGACAGACATGAAAACAAAACCCACATGTGAGCATTTAATTTCAACAACTGTCGCTGGAGCTACCAGGCGAAATTCCAATACGAAGCAAAGAGGCACTGCAGCCACATCCACAGCAGCAACATCTAAGGTAGAAGCGGCACCAACAGCATCACCAGACTCGATCTGAGCTCCACATTCCCCGTCCCATCTCTTTCTCACTTTTATACCTCTCCCTTTCTCGAATTCTCCGATTGCAGGGAGCAGCGTCGCCGACACCAACGGCCCTCATGTTGGACACTAAACAGCGGGCGCTGCCAAATGACAACCGAACTACATGAAGTACAACAGCAACACCAACAGCAGAGCAGCGACATCAGAAAGAACAACAACAACAGTGCCCAAGTAACAGTGGGAGCCGCATTAATATGGCCAAGGTAAAGGGTATTTAAAAGCAGCCACCAAGCCATGCTGAAAAACCCGAACTCGAACTCCAGCCAGGAGAACCCCGGTGAGGCCAGAAAAAAGACAAGAGGAATGAGAGTCGAAAAGACAAATGTGTCTGCACAGTGGTTGTATACCGAGGACTCGAGCGGCTTATGAAAAATATAACTTTAGCTTAAACATTCTTTAGGTTAAGCCTCAGTTTGTTTTCAAACCCTTTAACTTTATATTATGATAACCTATATCGTGAGACTGTTAAAGAAAATATGGGAAAGATCGGTAACATATTATTCAACGAAACCACCACCTATTTTCAAGCAACTTAGTCTAATTTAGTTCCCAATTAAATTTTAATTAACCCTTTGCATTAAGGTTCTCAACGCGGAACCACTGTGCCCAATGGGCGTTGTGTGCTGGCTTGACAGTTCTGTTCAGTTCGCCTGACGTTGGTTGTTCGTTTGGGGGATACGAGTATGTTGTTGTGGCTGCCGTTGTTACTGCTACCTCTGCGGTGTGTGTGGGTTTTATGAACAGGTAGTCTTCGTCTTATTTGGTTTTTGGCCAACATTAAGGCCGAAAAGAAAGGAAAGTAAAAGCCTGCACTCGACTGTTCTTCGTTCTTCAGGGTTCTCCTGCTCCTTCCCCAGCTCTCCGAATTTAAAAAGGATGAAAATTAAAACAGTCTTAAAAAACATGACAGGCAGGCAGTCAGTCGGCCGCACAACCCCGAAATTAGTTGACAAGGATGAAAGGAGCAGAAAAGTGGACTGGGACAGATGAGCCCGAAAATGAAACCGGCTCAGTGCTGAGTCGTGTTGTTGATGGAAGATTTACATAATGCAGATGATGGTGGTACCGTCGTGTGGGAATTTTATTAATGAAAGAATTATGAGACGTTACATAATGAGGAGTCCCACACCGACCAACTTGCTGATGGCATCGATAAAGTCCGGTTTTCCTGCGTGTGCGTTTGTTCTCTTTTTCCATTCGAAGCGGCATCTAATATCGAACGAATGTCCCCTAACCCACTCGACTCACTCCAATCGAATTCATTAGCCCCAGCTCATTGTTTGAGTCGACACAACAAATTAACAAAGTTTTCCGAAGAAATGCGTAATTGAGGGTCAGTTAGGAGACCTTTCCGTTGAACTAATTTGACAACTCTTAGGGCGAAATTAACGGTCACATTTGGATAGGGTTTTGGGGTACTAAATATTTTACATGACAAAGTGGCGCAGAAAAAAAAAACGTAATGGTAACATATGCTGCTTGCTTTAAGCCAATCTGCGGATACAAAATGGAAACTGTTGCCAATTTCAAATCGCAATACGCACCTGTCACATAAATCACAGTCCAAATGTGATTTATTACCTATTCATATTAGTTACCTTGGCTCCTGAGGGGCTCCCAGCAACAGCCACACGCTTATATAAAATAAACAATACATATGTATCTATGGGATATATTATGTTCGCTGTCTTGCCAGTTGCAAGACTCCGTCTTGATTTTTTGTTTTTTTGTTTCTGTAAAATATTGAAATTGAGTGCAAACTACTTGAACTCTTGCCAAAGCCCTGCGTTGCGAACCACCTCGCAGATACATTATTAAAATGATATAAAGTAGCTGAGACATGAGTGCAAAGTATTGCAAGTTGCATGCGAATTGGCAATGAACTCCGCCCAAGTGGCTGCCGTGCAAGGTCCTAAGTTATGGCCAAAACCATCTCGTTGTGCGGTTATTTCCAGGAATTTCTATCGGATGCCCCAAATACTTTGCTGATCATGTAAACATGTATTCAGCTGAGGCTACGTCAAAAAGTTATGAAACATGGAAGTGGTTTGGAAAAATTTGTTGATCCATTGCTTCGCTTATTAACTACGATAGATGTCATTTCAAACAATAAAAAATAATGTAAAGTACGATTGTTTCTAGATTTTCAAATGTAAGAATGTACCAAATCTTAAATTGTATTCATGGTGATAGAATAAAAAAAGGCAAGGCTTCGTTAGCCGCAATTTTATCTTAAATTACGCTGGATATTACACATAAAATTTACGATACCTGCAAAAATCCTAAAGCCATAAGCCACTTAAGTGACTGCGAACTAAGAACCTAAGGTGTACATATGTAAAGGTAAAGACGCAAGATTCTTGATATATATAAATTAAAAAACATGCTCGGCTATCCATATAGAGCTTCTTGTGAAGCAACAAATTTTAATTACGATTTCCGTGCATTCCACTAAGTCCACTAAGCGCGATAACATCTCCTCATTCCGCATCCTTTTACAACGACGTTCCATAAAAACCAGTCTCAAATGCGTACTTTTTGGCTATATTATGCAGAAGATACAGAAACACACACTTACAGCATAAAGCAAGAGAGGATAGCAACGCTGTTAACTTTTATTGGTGAGCTTTAAAGCAAATTTGTCTTGGCCATTTCACTTGTCTACTGCCTCTTCCTGCTGCATTATGGCTAAAAAAGATTCATGACACTGCCGTGTATGCCGTCTATGCGAACGGCGCATTCAAAAATTTTTGAAAACAATTAGAATATTTTAGCTACGACCAGGGGAGACTATAAAAGTTATATGAACAACGCAACGAGTTCTGAGTTAACAACAAAGGCGGGGCAAGCGCGAGGTACCCGGTTGTAAAAAATTATGCGCCAAAATGACTTTGACAGCAGTCGCGACTGGCAAGTAGCGACCATCCCCCGGTTGGCCTTGTTTTTATGGTCATAACTAAGTATCAGCCATTGTTGCATATGACTTATAATTTGGCACACATTTACGACCTCTTGGGCCGAGGAACCTTAGCCGGAGAAAGACCAAACTCCCGGGGCAACGTCAACAGGCTACAACGAAGCTACTGCTCCGTGATACAGCATAAATGACGCGAGCGTGGGTTGTCAACAAAATAGGGTAAGTGGTGGTAAAAAAAAAGCCTTTATATAAAATCGGTATAGAGACATTTTGGTAATTCGGATTAGATATGTATGTGAACCACCCATTATCATCAGCAGCTAGGGCCGCTCATATTTTAAAAACCAATTATTTACTGCTAAGCATTGCTATTAATAATGGGTAATTAAATTCTGCTATATCTCAATCCCACCTCGCAGCTGTCATTAGACTCTCTCCGCCATATCCCTGGCAGCACCGGCAGAAGGCAAAATCCACTCCTATTTTACGGTTTCTTCGTATCTATCTGCATGTCGATTTAGTAAACGCTATACGACTTGAATCGCAGGCCTCACTCACATCCGAGCACAAGCAAACGGGGCAGGCAACCAAACAACCTTGCATGCATGCATCCATCCATCCATCCATCCATCCATCCATCCCAACCATCCAAGCTTTTCCATCGGCTCGGAATAATTTTATTTTGTTCGCCTGCCACCGCCGCCTGGCCTGTGCTTTCTTTCATTCGCTGCACATTTTCCATTTCATAAAGCAGCCAGCTCGGCCTGTTTATGATTTAAGTTCGCCGGCAGAGGCTGTTTATTAGAGGCCGACTTCCTTCTCTATGGAAAGAAATCCAAAGAGGGTAGAGGACGGGTGGCGAAATGTCGGCGACGCATTAATGATTGTTAGTGAGTTGTGAAATTGCTCTAACTGCACTTCAAGCAGCAAAGCAGCATAGCAGCAAGAGCGGCTTCCACACCATTTGGCCTGACCAGCATCGAGAATCCAGCATCCGTATCTGACTCTTTCCGGCAGGTTCTCGGGCTCAGAAGCCAACAAGGCAACGGACCAACCCGTTCGCATATTAAAGAGTAAATTTTTCAATTTCACAGACATTAAACGCGGCGGCTGCTGTCTCCGCTTAACTTAAGCTAAACGCTTCGCCTTGGGCCAATTGCAGCCCCTCAGCTCCCTCCCTTTTTTGCCAGCCTGAATTTCACCGAAGTCGAGTCTGCACTCAGTTTAGCCATTAAATAGTTTGTTAAAATTTGCCTTATAAGATTATTAAATTTTCGCAATTTAGGCAGAATTCGTTTTGGCATTTTCAGGTCCCCGAAACGTACACAGAAAACAATATTTGAAGTCTTTTGATTAACGGACGGGTAGAAAATTTGGGAATGATAAATGACACAGGCGTAAGCGGCTTAAAAATGCCAAAATTTTTGGGTTAAGTTTATTAAATTACTGAGGGTTTTCCTAATAAAAGTTAAAAAAGTAGTGTGCAAATTGGCGACGGGAAAATAAATTTATTTTTGAGGGTTTTTGAACTTGCAAAACTATTTCCTGTTCAAAATAAGATTTAAATATGTTAAAAGTTAAATTACTGTTGTGAAGACTGAAATTTAAGATTTTTGCAACTGAACTATGGGCGGGAAGTAATGGTTTAACATTTCTCCAACTGGCCAGTAAATCATTTCTAATCCATCGCTTCTGGGCTTTGTTTGGGCCCCAACTACCATCCTTACAAGCCCGGGTTCTACATGCCACACTCACACTCACACGCACATGTGGGCCAAAATGTATCTGCAGCTTGCATAACTCTTCTTTCGCCACGTGTAGGAAAGGGTCAGCAAGAAGGGCGCAGCGGGGGATGAGGTGGAAATGGGGCTGAAGGATGAACAGCCAAATTCGCATAACCCCCCAGAGTGCATGCCTGGCATGTCCCCATGCCCGTTCTCAGGCCATCCTTTTCGAAACTTCTCCCTGCGAACCACATCATGGTGTTCACTATTGCTATCGATGTGTGTAAGTTGGGTTATCGACATGTGAGCACTGGTGAAAGACTCAAGAAGATACGGTCGAAATTCCTAATGTGGAAGTTCCTCCAGATTACATTTAATCTTGGAAACATTAAGAAAATTCTTGGGAATTGACGTATAAGTACAGAAACAAGATGTACTGAAGGGACAATACCAGTATTATTGAGATCAAATAAATTCGTAAAAGCTTTGTATTTAAACTCAATTGATAATTTCGGCACACTTCCACATATAAAACTGTAAAAAAACTGAGCTACAAAACGTTGATTGTTTAATTTTATAATTTCGTGTGAATTCACGTTTTAAATCTATATAATCACTCATCTACTAAATAATACATTTTAAAATCTAGATAAATAGTTAGTACACTAAAGTAACATTAAAACCATTTTCAAACATCCTGTAATCCCTGATAGTCTCACAATTTCTTTGGCGTATGGTTCGTTGTAGGCGGCTTAAGCTGTAAGCTCTATATAAGGCAATATAAATTGTGGGCAAGAGGTAAGTGGGTGGCTCGGAGGGTTCAAATGCAGTGCCCTGTACGGGGCTTTTGTTGCTACTGGCCATATGCCAATTTTCGGTAAACTAACTTGCCTAAACTCGACAAGCAAATTGCCTTCATTAAGATACATGCTTGCTACCTACAATTTAGGCACACATACATGCATATATACAAGGCTAAGGATGTGTGTGTATTTCCATGGACATGTAGTGGAACCTACCATCTTCATTCAATGTGCATTTTACTAGCGACCTGCACTTACTTTACTTTGGGTATACCAATTTTTTTCAACGTTTTTTAGCAGTTTTCCAATTTTATTTTTAGAGTTTCTCTGACAAGCGATGCGATGACGACGACGTTGACTACGTCAATTGGGTCAGAGCGGCTACAGTAAGAACAACAATCTAGAAAACAACAACCACAACGATTTCATTGGATACATGGAAGACTATGGGGGCTCCACTGGAAAACCGGGCGCAAAAGTAGCCACTTTAAGAAGCCCACAAATCGAAACCACACATATACGAATCAAGAGTGTTAGATATGCCGTTTGCTTTTGATTCTCTGTTGTTGTTCCTCTCATTTACAGTTGCTTTGCATACACATTAAAGTTAATTTCGAATCGCTTTTAAATTAGCTTAATTCGCATTAAGTGACCCGAAATAAAACTCACGCCCAAAAAAACCAAGGAAGTGGTCCCACCGAACACAAAATGCGTGAGTGTAAATTGGATTTTAAAATGTGCTGTTTTGAGATATACCCAAGTTTTCGAATATTTGTTTATCAACATTTACTTTAATAACAAGTCAAAATATTATAATTAGTATTTTTTTTACTATACTCGTAACTTAAAAATGTAATTAAAAATGTAAATACAAAAAATTTCATATTTATTGGAAACATGTAATTGTTCATTAATTTTTTTTCATTTAATTTTTTTGTTCCTTTAATGCCTGAAAGATCGTGAAAGATACACCCTTCATACCTTTTATACTCTCAAGAAACCAAGCTCAATCGGCAGCTAAACATATAAATATTGTACAAAAGCAATAACAAACGAACTTAGGCTGCCGTACGAATACGAAAAAAAATGCTGAAAAATGCTCAACCTGCAGCTACATGCTCCAGCGCCAGAAGCTCAGCTGCACACACAGATACATTTTGTATCTAGAGAGCGACGAAGGCGTTCGGCTGAAAGAAAACAAAAACCGCCCGCAGCCAAAAAGTCAAGCCGAAGAAACATCAACACCATCAGAGGAAGAATCAGAAAGCAAGTGGCAACCTTTAAGATACATTTAAGTTGCTGCTGTCGATTGGCGACGGCCACAAAATTTTTTAAACGCTAGAACGCCTCTTTCCAACAGTTTTGCAGTGAAAAAACCACAAAAAGTTTTCTCTCTTTCTGCATTCGCTGCGGTTTTTTGGTTTTATTATTGCTGATTTTTTTTTTGTACATTTTTTCCTTCTTTTTCTGGTCCGGCATACAGATTCTTTTGAACAATTATTTTGACTCGCAGTTTTGCGGCCTTTTTCGGTTAAAGTCGCAAAAGCAATGAAACAAATGAAACGAAATGATGTTGAAAAATTTAAATACATTGCAGTGAAATAAGAAATTCCAATTATCAATTAAGTCAACTCCGTGCTGCTGCTGAATGTAATAAAAAAAAGAGGCAGGCGACTGATGGAGGAACTGGATTCTGGGATTCTGAACCTGGACCTGATGTCTGGGGTTCGGTTTCCTGTTTGTCTCTCTGCGAGAGAAATATTATTCGGAGAAAACGACGAGAGGAGGCTGAATAAAAAGATAAAAACATTAATAATTATTAATTGCTTTTTCTTTCTTTCTCTCGCTGCTCATTCTGCGTATTCTTAATAATATTTTTCCTCGGTTTTTATTGTTTTTAATGCCGTTTTGGCCTTTATTTCATATTGTTTTATGTGAGCGCTTTTTCTCTCATTTGGACCTTTTCCCCTCAATATCCTTTTGGCCACAATGTCTCCGTGCCCCTTTTATTATTCCCCGCGTTTTTTTCTTCGGTGTGTGCGAATTAAGCACCTTAAGGCAATCTCTGAGTCGAGATTAAACCTGTTCTTTAGTTAGTTAAGTTTTTCGGTTGATAATAAAAACTGAATCAGTTGGCTGTGCATTTGAAGCTAATCGGAATGACAAGATTCTGATATGGTTTATTCCAAATAGTCTTGGGTAGGCCTTTCTTGAAGAACTCTTTCACATAATTCTAGACCCGGTTATACAGTCTTGCCTCAAAAGTTTCCCAAGTTTATCGATCAGCTCGAAAACTAAATAAAATAAACTTCAACAATTTGCAAAAAGCCAAAGTGGCAGCTCGTTGGCTCCCAGGACATTGCTGCTGGTCCTGGCCACTGGGAACATTCCCAGCATGCTCGTCGACACTTTCGCTTTAATTAAAAACTTACAAAAAACCGCCTTGTACACAAACAGTGTCCATAAAATTTGCCAAGCAAAGGTTAAAGATGCCCCCAAGAAAAAGGACTAGTTAAACATCCAAAAAACGAATTTAAAAAAAAGAAAAAACCCTGCTGATTGAATAAAATATATAGAGAACCAATAATACTAATGAAAAATAGTTCCCATATGTTAATGTCAAGAAATAGGCCTAAGTAGTGCAGCAATATAAAATTATATTTATTAGATGTTTAAAAAAGTGAAAAAAGTTTTTAGGGTGATGCAAACACTTTCAATTGAATTTAATTACATATTTATATTAAATATATTTATTATTGATTATTAAATAGTTATGATATTCAAATTGGGAGGGACCAAGCCTCACACAACAGTTTGATCATATTCTAGGCACAGAAGGGTATCGTATGAAAAGAAAGTTTCACCGCATGCATTTCCCCAGTAAACTTTATTATTATTCGTATATTTATTATACCCGTTACTCGTACAGTAAAATGGTATACTAGATTCGTTGAAAAGTATATAACAGTAAGCGTTTTCGACCATATAAAGTATATATATTCTTGATCAGGATCTATAGCCGGGCCGATCTGGCCATGTCCGTCTGTCGAGATCTCAGGAACAAACCGCTCAAAACTGCCACGCCCACACTTTTGAAAAATGTTTTGATATTGTTTTACATTTTTGTTAGTCATGTAAATATTTATCGATTTGGAAAAAAAAACTGTTTGCCACGCCCACAAACCGCCAAAAACTGTCAGTGTTGAAGAGTCTCCGCACCTCCACTAGCTGAGTAACGGGTATCAGATAGTCGGGAAACGAGACTATAGTTTTCTCTCTTGCCAGAAGCACAACCGAAACCAGAATGAGAACGAGCGCTCGAAACGACAGTGCATAAAATATATTTTTGCTTTTTACTAAAAATTTCCATACATGTTTCATGTATATTCCTCTGAACGCCCCTCAACCTCAAAGTTCTATCTGGTGTATAAATTTGCGTTTGCATTTTTTGGATGATAAGGTTGGGAGGGTGGAAGTATTCTGGGTTCTGGGGGATTGAAAGCGATTGTCTGCTTGTTTATGCTAAAGCAAAGAGAACCAGGCACTCCGGCAAGGATCTGAAAAACGCAAACAAAGCCTTTTTGTCGGAGCCATATGCTGGATTTAGTTTCCTTTCAAAGTATTTCTTTTTTGCTTTTGGATCTAAAAAAAAATGTTTAGACAAATTAAAAACAGTAAGGGTAAAGGTTCGTTCTATGGACGGTGGAGAATTTGTTTTCTGCGTTGGAAACGCGCATTTGGGTCAAGGTGTTTGTTTTCCGTTTTTATTATTCTTATTGTTGCTGTCGACTTGTTTTTGCTTTATTATGAAAATTGCAGCAACGACAACAACGTATTGTTTTCCTTATATTATTTTTGTTGTTGACGCTGTCATTATGAAAGCGAAATGCAGGACAACGGCAAAAAGGAATAAACACCCTCAACCGCCCACATGTGCATAAAATATGTTCTTGATACTATTCGTGGCGTGTTAGCCATGCCAAAACGCTAAAAAAAAGTCAAATAAATTGCCAACTATAAACTAAAACCACGTGAAGCCATCATTTATATCGGCACACTGAAACTTAAGCTGTTTATCTAAAACGTAAAAGCAAACATCTTTCCTAAATTTCATGGGAATTAATAATGGGATTGATTGAAGTGCTATAAAATATACAAATATACTTTAAAATGCGAACATATTTTTGTCAAGCTTTACAAAATTAAAGATTAAGCATTTGGGAGCCCAGTTTGTTTGCCGTGCAAGGTAACGTCCTTCTGCAGGCGTTTGAATGTGTATAAGATGTGCGGGCGCCGGTGTTTCTGCGAATCACGAGTCAAGAAATAATCAATAAAAATTAAATATATCACACGGCGTTCCCATTGCCGCCAGCCGGTAACGGTTAGCTTCACCTTTACCTTTACCGCTACCGAAACCGTTACCGCTTCCCGAAATGCCCATTACACCAACGTACCCGGTTCGTTATTTTCGGTTTGGCTCAGTACGCTGCTCATTTCGTGTTCACGTGCCATTATACCGAAAAATAATATTCTTATACATATACACATGTACGTCGTATACATTGTACTTTTCTACCTTTCGCCAGTTCTTGCCGCTTTGGTGTAATTTTTTCTGTTGTTTTTTTTTTGCCACCAGCGTGAAGCAAGAGGAAGAAGCAGCAGCACGCACGCGCATGGGTGGCTAGAAAATTCTCCGGGGTGAAGTACATAGTTCGGGGTTTAAGGCACCCCTAGTTGACTGATTTTCATGCCTGTGTCATGTTATTGGGTAAATTGTACAATGTTAAAACCAGCCACAGTAAAATTTCGCTGGCAACGAGTTGAGCGGAGGGGAGGGGGCTATGAAAATTGGAGAGTAGGGGTCGCCGATAAGCGACATATCAGGGTGCATCCTCTAAAATCCTTGCCGATAACTCCGCACAGAAAGTTGTTTCTCGCGGAAAACGCGTTGACAACCAACATCGTAAAGAATATTAAAAAAACAACTCCTATGGGTAGGGAAAATATGGAAAATGGGGTGGGAGCACCTTCATAACATATTTGAAATTTAATCGATTTATAGGGCGGAAAACTTCAAACTGATTGTTAAGAAACTTTTTAACTATCAAAAAGTCAATTTTAAATGGGAACAATTGAGGATTGTGGTTTTATTTTGCAATTGCATGAAGGGTTTATTTGCAAAAATCAAAGACCTATTAAACTGAATTGAACTTAATAGTTTGTATTCCCCCTCACATGACTCCCAACTTTATGACTGTCGAATTTCTTAGTTGGGAAATTAATACATATTGATCTTATTTTGTATATGCACTTCCCAATTTTTTCCTCTAACTTTCCCAAATATATCAATTTATGTTTAAAAAAGAATCACGTTTTCCATTCCATCCCCCGTTTATCTGCACTCCGAAAACTTAGGTTTCCCGCTGGCTAATTTTACTGCTATCGATCTGTTCTTAATGCCCTTCGGCCTGCAGTTTCCCACATGTTATTGTTCGTTACCACTTCACTTCATTCATGCGGATCCGCATGAACGACAATCTTTTTTGGCCTGCAGTGGGGACACAGAGGACAGAGAAGAACAGTTTTTAGATTTTTTCCATACTTGTGCTCATTGCAGCAAAATGTCCCTTTTATTGTTGCTCAGTTTATGTTTAACAAGCCTCCGCTTTCGCACTCCTTTTCTTGCTTCCTTCATCGATTATGCCCAGCCAGAAAAGGTAGGGAACATCCTCCAGCCACATTTATATTTAAGTATATATCTGGAGGAGGATTCGTGTGAAATTTTGTATGCGGCCTTTGTGTTTGAGTGCCGCGCACACTTGAGTGCACAATGGGAAAACCTTTTCGCACGCCACACACATTCTCACGCACACGCTCGCAGGCACAAGGATACAACGGATGCAGGATGAGGGCAGCAGGCAGCCCACAGAGGAAGTTGTCTTCTGCACTAAGTAACTGTTTTAGTTTCAACCGAGGACTGTGTTAATTGCAATTATGCAATGACTGCCTGTGCTACCGTTTTCCTCGACCCCACAACCCACACCAACACCCATGCATAATTTTCCTAGCACATCCTTGCGAATGGCACATCCCGGCTATTGCATTGATGGCAGTAATCTGCTGCTGCCACTCCTCCTTCCCCACTTCTCCCCACTATCCAGGCGTTGCAAGATTATTGTGACACAATTTTATGCATTACGCCCGTCAGCACAGTGCGCGTTCTTGTCGGTGGGCGGTGTAACTACAGTGATTCCACGTTGCATAAATCTATGATTCGATATCCCGCAGTCGATGCTACAAACTTTGCTGCTGCCAATGCAGTTCCGTGGCTAATTAAAGGCGTCAAGCGCCTGATTCCTCTGATGTTCTGGTCATGCTACTCAGAGTCTCGTTTTGCCATCAACATGTGGCACAGCAGGCATCAACACTGTGGTAAGAACATTTATTCGGTCAAGAACTAAGTCAGCCTAAAATGCAGCAGGAAATTTTAAATTTTTCGTAAGTAAGACATGCAATGCAATGTCATACTATAATAATTGAAATATAAATGTACAATACATGTCATTTCAAAATTTTTATTAAATCGCAAATGGGGCCTTTTTGGATTTGCAATAATAATACAATTCGATTTCAATATATAGTCATTTGCAGTGTAGGACCTGGAATCCAGTGCCATCATTGCAAAAACGTATACAAATATGAGCTTGTGTGTAAGAGTGGGTGGTTGCGTGGCTCGTGGAGTTGTGGCACATGCCACACACCGCCATGCCACATGCTTTGGCAGCGCCACGTTCCGTTCCATTATGCCACTCTCTACGGCAACTAGTTATGCGGCGGATGTGTCTGTGGGCGTGGCATGCGAATCGAGATTGGAGAAAGACGGAGCGAGGTAAACCACCCAACAATCAGCCGCCTTGAAAGGCCGAGAAAAATCACTAAGAATATTGTAGAGAAGGCCTCGAATACAAAAATACCTATTGATAAGCCTGCCTCAGGAAAGATTTCGTTCGCCTTTACGGAATACGTTCGGAAAAAGATTCCATATATGGAAGATTCTGTGGTTTTTTTTTGCAAATAGTTTTCAAATGCATCTGTTTCGGCAATATCGGGCTTATCGGTTGAATACTCCCGTCTCTTACTTGACTAAGGGGTAATAAATCGAAAAAAAAAAACAAAAAAAAAGGGAGAAGCAGCCGCGTGTCCTGGCTCCACTCTGCTTCCTTTCACTGATTTTCTTTCGTTGTGAGTCTGCATTTAAGTGCTACCAAAATTGCCTTTTTAAAGGATTTCCACACGCACACACATGTCCTCAATGCCTGGGTGTCTTTTACGCTTGTCAACGTCCTCGACATCGTTGTAGATTTTTGTGCCATTTCTTCTGCCTTTCCAATTGATGCATCTATCTGAGGGCATTTCCCTTTTGCACTCCTCTGCAATTTTCATCGCTCCTTTTCTTTTATTTTTCGATTTCCTTCCCTTTTTCTGTGGCACTTTGCCAGGCTACGCATTTTCAAACTCAATTCGTGTGATAAACTAGAATAAAACTGCTCGTAATTCCATTTTTTATTCTTTTAGGTATGGTTGTTTTTGAGTCGGCCTTTCTCCCACATGCATTTCACTTTTATTGGAACCCTCTCGCCATGCAGATAATTTTTTTCCCCAAATTGCATTTTCTATGTCAAAGGCGCTTAATTTAGTTTTCTTTTGCCTTTTTCAGTTTCAACTTTCAGTTTTAATCGGTTGAAGCGTTTGTCTTCTGTTTTTGGCATGTAATTTTCGAAATTTGTTTTTCTTGCCAGCGGTTGTCATTTTGATTTATTTTTTATCGAATAAAATGTTAAGATGCAGTTCGTTTTGTGTCTGGTCAATTATTAAAGAGCCAGCAATTAAATAATAACAATCCAATGGAAAAAAAGGCCGTAATGCAAATAATAAGTTCTTTTTAATACGATTTACAGTTATGAACGATAAATTCAGCAAGAAGAAATATTCTCGCCTCGTGACGAGACATTTTCCCGAAGTAATAAAAGCGCATTATACCCATACTGGCCCCAAAAAAGAACGGAAAAAATGAAAAATAGTAAAGTAGAATTAACACCAACAGAAACAAAAATAGCGGATTATAATTTCTTAAAACACAGGCTTGGAACACAGGAATTAATGTTGCAACCCTTAGAAAGCCCCAAAGAAGTTGAAATTGTGTTGAATTCTTTGGAGAATTCTGGTGCTGAAGTTTGGGTAAACAAAGGCACCAAATGTGGCACGTAAACATAAACGAATCCAGGCTAAGGTCAGTTGAGAGACATACGAGTAAACAATGAGGTTGTTTTTCTACGAAACTCCAAGAAAATTAACCTCCACAAAGGTTTCAATTGCATTCAAGAGTAAACAAATTTGTGGAATCGAAAACAATTGAAAATGTATCTTTGTAGGAGGGTAAATAGGCAAGCGAGCAGTCCAACCCAGTGGAAAGAAGTTATTTCTAACGTGCATGTCTTTAACTAGTTTCCTAAATATAACTTGTACCATTCGCCAAGTTTCTATTTGCCAATCAAAAGCAATTATAATGAAATTATAATAATGAGCAATTTTAAAGGGGTACTAAGAAACTACTTTTACTAATTGGGTATTGAAGAACTCTATATTTAATTATACTAGGGATATACATTGCAAATTGGTTTTAAAATTCCCAAAAGTCCAGAGGTGTGCATTACTTTAATTAATACCTTTGTAAAATTGTTGCTTATATTTTACAGCGGCCAAAGAGCTTCTTCACACAATTTATTTAAATTAGACCAACACGTTCGCTAGCAAGGCTCAATTTCTTTGGCCATTTGTAAGCATATTCCGGCTTAAAAGTTTTTTGCCACCAGCAGTGGCGGCGCTTGTCTGGATTTTGTAAATAAACAAACAAATGAACAATAAACACAGCACTTACTCCCACATGTACATACAGCTGCGAAAAAAAAAATAGCACCACTTGCCCAGTAAAACTTTGAATAAGTCTCCTACCTACAATTTTGGGTTTAAAAGGATCTGAAATACCTTTTTAGAAAGGTTAAACAATTCACTTTTTAGGAAATAAAAAAAAATCACAATTGTTCTATGAATTCTTAACTTATTTAAGGAACTTTATGAAAAATGACAAAAAAGGGCGAAAAAAATAATAGCACCACTTCATAAAAAATGCTTTAAACATAAAAAATAAACTTAACAGTAACAAATTCATTAATAACAAGTGATTGTATATTAAAACTACGCCGATCCCATTAATTTAGTATTTGGTAGTGTATCCTTGTTTAGCAATAACAGCTGCGCAACGCTTTGGCATGGAGTCAACCAGGTCCTGGCACCGTTTTGGGGTTATATTGCTCCAGGACTCCTTAATCACGGTCCATAGGCTTTCATTATTAGTTGGCTTAAAAGCTGCAACTGCCTTTTTAATATTCGACCAAAGGTTTTCAATGGGATTGAGGTCTGGCGACTGCGCAGGCCACTCCAGAACATGAACTGATCTATTTTGGAACCATTCCTTGGCTTTCCTGCTGGTATGCTTGGGGTCATTGTCTTGTTGGAAGACCTATTTTAGCGGCATATCATATTCAGCAAAGGGTAGCATAACCGTTTCCAAAATATCCACAAAAACATGCTGATCCATTATGGTTTTATCCAATGTATTGGTCCAACTCCATAGTAAGAAAAACATGCCCATACCATTACACTGGATCCGCCGCGTTTAATTGCTTCTACTGTGTCGTTTGGCTTATATTCGGTGTTCCTAGGGCGCCTTACATTCGATCAAGATCCATTGCCACCAAAAAAAACCACCTTGCTCTCATCTGACAATAAAAAGTTCGTCCATCTTTCGCATGGCCAATTTAAATGTTCCTTGACGAACTTAATGCGCTTGGGTATGTGTCTCCCATTTAAAAAAAGGACCTTTCCTTGGACTACAGCCTTTTAAACTATGTTCCCTTAGACATGTGTGAACTGTTTGCACTGTTGCGGATATGTTGAGATCCTTTTTCAGTTCGGTAGGAGCTTTAAATGGATCCTTCTTGCTCTCGGGCACTAGCCTTTTGAAGAGATGGGTGCCCAATGATTGTTTTTTCCCACGTTTTTCGGGATTCTCGTTGTAGGTGATTACATTTCCTATAATTTTGTTTGAGCATTGAAGGATTTGGCCAATATTTCTAAAAGATTTTCCTTCAGAAATGAGTTTTTTGATCAAGTCACGTTTTTCTTCAGTGCAGTGCTTTCCACGTCCCATTTTAATGATTTTTTAAAGGAAATTTTTTAAAAATCATTTTCGAAATAATAGATTAAGTGTCAAGTTAATAACCACATGCTTTTTACCAAAGCAATCCTTCGATAATTATTGATTATTTGAAAAAATCGATAGTGGTGCTATTTTTTTTTTCGCCTCATTTTAGACCTTGCCGCCCAAAAAAAATTATAAAAAATTAAGGTATAAACAATTCAAATTTTTTTTTTCATTTTTGGATGGAAAAAATAAATAGCATTATGCGAAAAATCAGTATTTGGTTCAATCGGTACCTCAACCTTAATTTATTTGATCAATAACAAAAAAAGGTATGGTGGTGCTATTATTTTTTTCGCAACTGTATATATTTTTCGTGGCAAAACACAAACACATTATAAGACAAGGCCGACGGGATGTGCTTAGTGGAACTCGACAAGTGCATTTGCATTTGCCTTTTCAGCTGCGTCAAAATTGAAGTTAAAGTCGAGAGAACTGTTTAAGATCCAATTAAATCCCTTGACCCCACTCGGCTCATTAGGCATGACTCGAAATTGCAAACTAATTGCACAAGCGGGGCACTCTCAAGACTACAAAACGTGGGAAATGGAGACGCATTGGATTGCAGATGATATTGCAATCATGACGAACCCGAGAACCCAAATCCGAACCCCGAGCTCAAAACAAACTCAACGAATGGAAATATAAAAGGCAAATGAAAACGGTTCCAAGGTGTGGTCTTCGAAGTTCAAATTGCAAACCAAAAGATTGCAAAAGCCCAGCAAATGCACGGCCAATTGAATCATCGCCAAGTCTTCAATGCAAAACTTCGTTTTTCAGTTCATTTAAATGCTAAGCATGCGATGCTCGCTTTAGAAAACTTTAAGCGACAAAACCGCAGTCAGCCGACCGAACTTTATCTAGACCATTAAGTTTTACAAAGGGAAATATGTCAGCAAAGTGCTGTATTTTCTAACGACAGTAGGGGTATTTCTGGGTATGAGAACGGGAAACTTCTAACATCAAACCGACGAACCGCGAGATGATGACTCAGCCAAAGTCAACAAGCGAACTTAGCTTAGCAGCAATAAAACACGGCCTCAAAAGGCACTTACAGTTTAAACAGGCCTGGTTGCCACAGACAGCTTAAACATGTAACTATATCGCTCATATGCGCTTCAAAAATATTACACCGAGCTGCATGGAAGCGTTTTAAGCAGAAAACGATTATCGCTACAAAATAATACGGTAATAAAATTAAAATATAAAAATATTCGTTTTTTATTGGTATGTACATGTGTATTTATTTCTCGAAAGTAAGAATACAATCCAAGCATATGGGTTTCAAATTTTGTTTTCCTCTTGCTGAGAAGTGTACAAAAATTATGTCTTTGCGGCTGGAATGAATGTTCTTGTAGTTCAATTTGTCCGGGTCATGCGTCGAGATTAATGAGTCATATCATCATTATTATCTCAGCACTGAGGCAACCAAGAAAATTTGAAGAGTAGGGATAAAGGGACATCATCACAATTAAGGCGGGATCCACACATTAAAATATAATTTCAGAGACAATGCTGGCAAGCCGCTTTTGTTTTGTAACTTAGATGCAATTAAATGTAAATAAATTCACAATTTAGTCGTATGTTTTTTTCGGCTGTTTTCGGGTTTTTCGCCTCCGTTTGTCTGCCTTTTTTTTTGCTCCTCATTTAGTTGGGTTTGTTGTCGGTTTGGTGACCCGATTTCGGCCATTTAATGACTTGTTTGACCAGCGGATAATTGCTGGGAACAAAAAAGTGACCAAGAACAAGAGGAATTGCGGTACTTTCTTTTTTCCTAATTTACTTTTGCCAGTCCTTAATTCTCTTTCAGTTCTGTGCGTCTTTTCTTTGTTTTAGTTTTTCCTCTCATTTGCCACTATCTTTTTTTCATCTCTTCTGCACTATATATACAAATATATATATATATATGTATATTCTATATATTCATCTTTGGTAATGTTTCTAAGTCCCCTAACGAGCCATTGATAATACTAAGCATAGGCGCACATTTATGGACTTTTTGTGGCATTTGTGGATTTTAGATTTGTGGCATTATCTCTCCCTAGCTGCGTATATTTGTCTTTGTTTGACCCGCAACGGAAATGAGGCCTGCCTGTCTTTTTCCCGGGTTTAAGGTTCAAGGTTGGCCTCCCACTCACTAATTTCTTTTTTTTCCGTTGCCATTGATATCTTTGTTACACACCCTAGCTCGCACTCACATTTTAGGATAAGACAGACATAGAAGCCAATTCGTTAGAAAGGGACCGAGAAAAGAAGAGGGAAGGAAAAACTAAGAGTTTAGCTGCAATTTGGTTGGAGGGACATTAAGAAGCGGAAGTTGATAAGAAAGGCAAGGAAAATGTTACTTATAGATTACCAAAGCTCTTCGAGAAAAACACATACACAAAAAATGGGAATCTGGGATAGCTAATCGGAAAGCGAAATAAAGGCAATTCAAGTGTTGGCTCAATTGGATAAAAAAGTATTGCATTTTATTAATATTTGTGGTACCTACATAGATACAAAGCATTATTATTTTGGACAGTGATTTTGTAAGTCGACCTCAACCTCACCTTTATATTTTACCGATGCGCTCCTAGTTTGTAAGTTGAAAGCTACGAAACTTCAAAGTTCATATTTTAATGTTTTCAACTCGATCTGATTTATCCAACCGAAGTCCAGTGCTTAAGCCCCAAGAAATACGCTCTGGAGGGGAAAAAAATAAAACAACTTAACCCGAAGACCCTAATCCGAAGAACATTAGGCATAAGCTCCCAGACAGACAGAAAGAATTTCGTATGCCTGTATTATAATTCAATTTATGACCCCGTCCAAATGGCTTAAGCTACTTCCCGAATCCTTTATCAGCGGCCACTTCGATATGCAAGGCCTGAGCTGCATGCATTATCCTCCGAAAGCGATTTTCCGACCGAAACCCTCGTCAAAAACCTGATAGATTTCAGTCAGCGGTAAAAAGACCAAGGGAATCCCGCCGGAAGCACCTACCCAAGCCAAACAACCTCCATATCCCGCTCTGTCATTAGCATACAAATGTGTCAGAACAAACAACCAAATAACCGAAAGGAACTGAAATGTTAAAAGTCCGAAAGAAACAAAGAACCGTCCGAAGAGTTAGGATTGGGAGCGGGCAGCGTGATTTCTTGACTAATTTTTATGACACTTTTCACTTTATGAGGTGGCCCCGGCTAATTCCAAATTCCTTTTTTTTTTATCCCCTACTTTACTTACCTTAGGCTCTTATTGAACGAAGGAACGACGAATAAACCATATGCATGTACCCCGGGGCAGTAAAAATTTTTATCGCTCGCGGATGTGTCATAAAATTCCCTAGCTCTCGAGACTATTAAAAACAATAAATGTCAAAACGGAACGGATTTTCCAGTATGCGTGTACCTAGGGAGTCATTCCCAAGGGAAAACTGACCAGGGAATCGGGTAAATGATGAGTCTATCGTAGGTTAAGGGGTTGGAAAACAATCCAAATTGCCTCTATGGGCTAAGATATAAGGGCTATATAGTATAGATAATATAAACATGCTGCGCTCAGTCTCTTGTTTGGCAACTCGTCTAGAGATTTTCTTCAGTACTTATAATTAAAAAAAACCTAAAGACATTTAAGGGTTCAAACAAAATAATATTATTTTATCTCCATAATTTTATAAATGCCTCTTTTATTTCATTCGCAACTTTAGAAATTAATAATCCATTTAGCTTCAACTACTAATCTTCTGTGGGCCCCAAGTGCCTGCCCTAATTCTTCCTCATTTGAACAGCCAATAAATGTGGATTTTTCCTCTGTTTTTATGGTTCCCGCTTTGTCCTTGTGTCATGCAGCAGGACATTAGACAGGCAAATCACGTAAATTATGACCGGGCCACTATAATTTCTTATCGCCGGGACATGATTTCCAATGATAGACTGCGGAAAAGACTGGAATGAAGGCATAGCAGGGCCATCGGACAAAGATTTTAGTAGGCGCGACAAGTTTTTTTTTGCATATGCAATTGTACATATGTACATATGTATGTACATACACATATCTCGGAGGAGTAGGAGGCCTTGGAAGGTGGACTGCAATTGGCAACTGGCGCAACGCATAAATTGAGAATTTTTATCTAATCCGCGGCATCTGGGACGCGTACATTAGCTGGCACCAGTCTGTCCCTTCCTGTCCAATCCCGTCTGGACTTGTACGCTCTGGACGGTGGTCTCTTGGTCCGCTTTCGGATTGGACTGAAATCGTTCCGAGTCTCTGGGACTGGCCAAACAGCAGTGCCTGCGACTACGACGACAATCGACAGGCAATAAATCACCCAAAGTTGCCAAAGAAATTTATGCGCAGCAGATTAGGATCGCGAAAAGCGTCATTAGAATAAATTTTCATTGGAAAATGAGCGCCCGTCTAAGTGATGCGAACGAATTGATGAGGAAGAACTCTGTTAAATTCAAGTTGCAATAATTATAGAGTTTGGAAATTCCTCGATTAATTTTATATTTCAAAAGAGGGCGTACTACATATATACATATTTACTTAAAGTGGAGAAAAAGTCTACAATCGACGCTTTTTTTTTGTTTAATTTAACTAGTCCCTTAGCTTTTATAGGAAATAAACAATCTAAGTAACAAAATAATCTAATTGAATAAAATAAGCAACATTTCCTATTGATATAAAAGTAACTAACAGAGTTTTAAACAAATAACTATTAAAGCGCACAGACAAGGCATAGACACGATGTGATGTTACGATGTAACCTGCTCCTGCGGGAGGAATATAGACCATATGTATATTATATAATTAATGATAGTTTTTGTCAATGGACAAAAAGCTTAGTCACGAGCTAGTCCTTCAATGAGGAAACAAATCCCCAAGTACACAGCTTGTGCCTTTTTCATTTTTGATGTGTTATACATAGTTTTTAACAACATACGAATATAATGTTATATTTGATAAGAAAAAACACACTTAGATAGAAAAAGCCGTAGGGAAATTGAAGTTTAAACTCACCTTATTTCGTCTTCTTCTGTCCGTCTGCTGCGTCCTCTTCGTCTGGGCTGCTTGTTCCTGTTCTTCTGAAGTCCTGTTCTTTGTCTCTCAGGACATTAATGATTAATCCCAACGTCGTCTGTTCTCCCTTATCGCTTTTTGTTGTATTTATTGCTGTTGTTTTTGCTGTGCGTGTGCCGTTATTGGCGGTATAATCCAATAATCCAACACGAAACAGCGTGTGCAGTGGGAATTGCAAAAACTAGAGAGGCACACACACAAACACACGCAGACTTACCCGCCCACACAGGCACACAGTTTTGCCGCTTTGTTTAGTAAATTAAACTTTTCACTTTTCTCTGCCACGGAAAACGAAAATGAAGAATTTCCTTATTCAATTTTGGTTTTTATTTTTCTCTGCTTAGTTTTTCTGCTTTCTTTTCTTAGTTTTCCAATCACAAAAACACAGTGAAGCACAGGCAAAAGCAAATTCAAAGGCAACAACATACAAATACACAAAACAAAAGCAAATGCACGACGTCTACAACACAACAACAACAAAGCGCCGCCGTAGTACACAAAAAATTTCTTTTTCGCTGCGCGTCGTCTCCTTGCATATAAATATATATATATATATATATATGTATGTATGTATATAAATTTTTTTATTCCACAGAGCAATTCTATTTTGCTTTCTTTTTTTTAATGACTTTTGCACCTTTAGACTTTTTTGCCGCACTTTGATTTGGCTGCATACTTTACATCTCCATCTATATCGCACACTCACCGTTTAATTGGGAAAAACACACACGATCTCTTTAATTGGTCGCGTCTTTCTCGTCACTCATTTGATAAACATTTGGAGTTTTTCATCCGATTTTCCGCTATGAACACAAAAAATGCGAAACTCCGCGCTCCGCTCCAAAGTTGAACCGTTCCGATGGAAAATCGTCCGCTGCACAACCCCGCGATTTGAAAATTTTTCGCCGACTGGCCGTTTGTCTTGGGTTTTAGTATTTTGAGGCGTATTTTACACTGGTGATTTGGTCACACTGGCGCAATATACCTCTCTTTTGCTCTCAGCGTTCTATCAAAGGGAATGAATAAGACAACAACATTTTTGTATAAGTGTTGTTTTCTTCGCGGGGGAGGGCGGAGGCTAGTAGGACCGTGCCTCGCCTGAAGTAATATACCGTCCGGAAAAAGTAAGAGAGCACTCATTTAAAACCAGTTTTTAACCATTTGATTTGGGTTGTGTGACCAGTCAGAACCTAATGAATTCCTTTTTCAGGATTTTAAGTATTCTATTTTTATGGTATATTATTTTATGTTTGAAATCATAGAAGCAACTTGGGTTTTGCCCAGATTATCAGTAGGCTTTTTCAACGAAAATCTACTCCATGGGATTTTAAAATAGGGTTATTTTCTTAATTATACTTGGAGAGGAGTTGCAATTTAAGAAACAGAATACTCACGTTAAATCATTAAACTATTTTATTTTTGTATATATGAAACTGTTGTTCATTATTTTATTTAAGTTTAAATAAAATGTTTTGGCTTATGTTAGTATTTTCGCTCCCTTACCATATCTGTTAGCTACAAAACTGACGGCTCCACATATTTGAAGTAGAGATATTTAATTTAATCTGTGCCTCTAAATGGAAGCAAGTTGGTTAATTATTTCTGGTGGAATGGAGTTTTAAAAACAGCTACTTATAAATATATATCACGTTTTATTTATGGTTTTGGTTGACACTAAAATAATAGAAGAAAATTATTACTTTCCAAACACAAATATTTTATAGTTGTTTTGTTTTATTAAATGAAATGTAGAGTGACTAAGACAACAAATGAAAGTGATTTGTTTTCATTTATTATGACTTATTACAAACATTTCTTCTCTTAAAAGTGTAATTTATACTAATCAATATATTTTCCCAATAGCTTCTCACGAATTTTTATCACGCTCACTTGATAAGATAGCACATACATATATCACAAAAAAAAGAGCGGAGCAATTTGTCGCCTTTCGTAGTAAACAAATATTAGTTACGCTGGACTTCAAAGGCCGAACGGTCGCTTGCCTCCTTTGCAAAAATAATATTAGTACAGCGATATGAAAATGACGTCCCTGGGCAGAAAGGCGTTCTTGTGGATATGTATGGTTTTCCTAATGGGAAGGATCTCTCACTCGGATGCGGATTCAATTGGTTTGTTAACCGGCTATCTTTAGCCTTACATAACGGATTTGTTATCGCAACTCCCTCACGCAGACGATCAGTGCAGGCACGCGGACAGCTGCGAAAGATGTTTATCCACTCATCTGGAATGCGCTTGGTGCACGGACAAGGTGAGTGCGAACGAGATGACAGTGGTAACAAAAATAAATAGTAACAAAGCAGGCAAGGTTCCGTACTAAAAAGTAGGTAACAAATAGCCAAAACTTCTATGAATCAGATTGGTAGTAGGAATTAATCAAATTGTAATCAATAAAATAAGTGCCAAAATATGGCAGAACTATTGTCATCCTTGCGATCTCAATCATTATATTATTTGGGTTTCTTTCAGGAATACCAAGTGGGATATCGCTGTCTCTCTCGCCGGCAACTTCTTATCTACAATTGCAGTGACCCGGATATATACGAGAACCAGCCGGTCCTAGATGTCCTTCAGGATAGGCCCCTAAAGGACTACGAAACCAGAGATCAGGCGGTTCAAGTGACACCCCAGCGGGCATACCTGAAGTTGGTGAAAGGTGTGTGTTTGGATTATTATTTTATATTGCTTTTCTTATCTTATCATATGTGTGTCACCGTGTGGCTAAGCCTCTCTCTTTCCCTCTAACACGTTATTATACCCATTACTCGTAGAGTAAAAGGGTATTCTAGGTTCGTCGAATAGTATGTAACAGGCAGAAGGGAGCGTTTCCGACCTTATAAAGTGTATATTTTTGATCAAGTTCGTCTGTCCGTCCGTATAAGCGTCGAGATCTCAGGATGTATTAGGTTACACAGTTTCCGGAGACATAGACACAGCGCTAATTTGTGCTGCCACGGCCATCTAACGCCCACAAACCGTTCAAAACTACCACGCCCACACTTTTGACAAATATTTTGATATTTTTTGCATTATTTTCTTAGTCTTGTAAATTTTTCTCAATTTTCCACGCCCACTCTAACGCCCACAATCCGCCAAATTTCTCCTTCGCACATCCACTAGCTGACTAACAGGTATCAGATAGTCGGGGAGCTCGACCATAGCGTTCTCTCTTGTTTTTCTCTATCGAGTGGATCACTTTTTTATTTCTCTCCCACCACTTCGTATTTGCTTTGCCGATTTGTTCCACATCATTTTGTGTACAACATTTTGTTTTGTGTACGCGCTTTGCTTATCGGCACCTTGTGGTTTTCACATCTTGTTATAGTTGTACCATTTGGCGTGGGAATGCCGTTCTTCCCTCCCTTTCTTTCCCCCATTTTTGTCACTCACTGGTCATAGTTCTTTGAACCCACTTTATAAGTATTGTGATCCCTGGAATCGCAGGACTAGCATTTGTTCCGGTGTTGATATGATCGAGCAAAAATGAATCATGGAAAGGGATCTTAATAAATAGATCACGTTTTCACGACCGGTAAATAATATTTCAATGAGTGGAGCACGATCAATTGTGTCGATTCGGATATGCTTAACTGCATTTTTTTTCAGTCTTACGAATTCACACATTCTTTATTTATAATTAACTAAATTCTCCGAAAAAATCAGATAAACACATTATATCATTATATTATATCATTATATTAAAATTTTTGCAGTTTGAAACCAGTTTTTGGGGTAATTGTTAAATGCATAATGACTTAGCTAGCACTGTTATTCCTCAGTATCAATAATGACGTTGCGTATATCTCAACTGATGTGGTGTTGAGTTGTCTTCATTGAGTCGCATTTTAATGTCTGTCAATAATTTTGTTTCTCCAAGAGCTTATTAACCAATTTAACAGCCATCAGAAATCTGACTGCGCTAAGAGGTACTGGAAACCCAGTTATTAAGTAAAAACGGTTGCATACAGAAGTCGGTTAATTGCATGCTTAAGGATTACAAGGAAGCCAAACATTTATCCTGGGTGTGAACTGGCTCAAGTGGTAATCAATGGTTACAAAGCACTAGTGGATTGCACAGCGAAAATAAGCTTGCACAAACGAAAAATAATTCATTTTTTTAAAATATTAATAGAACTTAATAGAGCATGAGTCCTTAAAATGTAACTGCTTAGAGTCCAGAATAAATGCATGAGTACTTAATATAAAGAGGGACAATTTCTCTCACTGCAAAAACCCAATGGGTGCGGAATATGCAGGAGACTGGTTTCACTCAACGTAGATGTGTCAGCCCATAAAACAGCTCATAAACAAGGTTGCTTTTCAGGTGCATAATAAACCGATCTATTACCTTTTATTCCTTTTTGTCCCGCAGGAAACACGCAAAGAATCAAGCTGAGTTATAGAACTGCACGCAACAATCCACTTGATTTGTACGTATTGATGGATCTAACCTGGACAATGAGGGATGACAAGGAAACCCTGGAGGAGTTGGGAGCCCAACTCAGTCAGACGCTAAAAAACTTAACAGGAAACTATAGACTGGGATTCGGTTCCTTCGCGGATAAGCCAACGGTACCCATGATTCTGCCACAGCATAGAGAAAATCCGTGTGCTGCGGAGCGGGCCAAGTGTGAACCAACCTACGGATATAGACATCAGTTATCGCTAACCGACGATATCCCAGCATTTACCTCGGCTGTGGCAAACAGCAAGATCACTGGAAACCTGGATAACCTCGAAGGCGGCTTGGACGCTTTAATGCAGGTTATAGTGTGCACCACGGAAATCGGCTGGAAGGAACAAGCTCGGAAAGTGGTGATCTTAGTAACCGATGGCTTTATGCATTTAGCGGGAGACGGGCTTCTAGCAGGTATTATCCAGCGCAATGATAAGCAGTGTCATCTGAATACAGCAGGTGAATACACGGGCTCATTGGACTACGACTACCCCTCGCTGGAAGAAATATATCGGGAGTTGCTTCGCCGCAAGATAAATGTAATCTTTGCTGTCACCAAAGAGGTGGTAAGCAGCTATAGGGAACTCAGTGCCCTAATGAAGGAAATCAGCTATGTGGATATCCTGAGTGCTGATTCCTCTAATATATTGGAACTAATCAAAAAGAGGTAAGTTAGGGTGTGGTGTGGCCCATTAATTTATATATCCTCGTATACTGCTCTTCTAAGATCCTAGATCTCACTTTTTCTAACTTTCAGCTATGAGAGTCTGATTACACGCACTCAGTTTGCCGATAATAGTCCGGACTTTATTGACATGGCATACTATACGGATTGTGGTGGTCAGTTTCCCAGTTTGCAAAAACGGAATTACTGCTATAATGTCAGTCTGGGCAAGCAAATTGATTTTTTCGTGGACGTCACCCTCAAGAAATATCCCGATAATCAGGATTATGTAAGACTAAGTCTGCTACTAAGTGGTGGAAACCCATAATTAAATTGATGGCTTGTTTTTAGATTTGTTATTTTATAGAACATTATCTTTTAATTTCAGAGCCACAAAATCCGTGTAGAGGAAACCTCCTTGAGCGAGTACATGGATTTGGATGTAGAGCTTCAGCGACCGTGTCCTTGCCAGGAAACTCCAGATCCGACCAACGAGGAAGGCCGTTTCCTATGCGATTATAAGGGCTTTTTGTACTGCGGAATGTGCAAATGCGACGAGGGGTGGACTGGAACCTATTGCACCTGTCCCACGGATGCCACAAATGTCACCAGCAATGAAGCTCTGCTCCAGAAATGCCGTCAACCGATTACGGATAAATCCACTTCCGAATTGGTTTGCTCCAATCACGGAGACTGTGACTGTGGCACTTGCCTGTGTGATCCTGGATATAAGGGTCCCTTTTGCGAGTGTCGCGAATGCCTGGACTGCGATGAAAAGCTGGCAGATTGTTTCTGCGGCCAATGCGTTTGCAAATACGGATGGTCGGGAACCAAATGCAACTGCGATGGGGACACCGATGCTTGTGTGGGCCCCACGGGCGAAATATGTTCAGAAAGGGGCACTTGCGAGTGCGAAGAGTGTCACTGTGAGGAGCCGTATTTGGGAAAATTCTGTGAAACTGATCCAGAAAAGGACAACAAACTGTGTTTGTTCTATGAGCCCTGTGTTACCTGCTTGATAGAACAAAAACAGGGAATGGGTGCTTGCGAAAACTTAACTGATATATGCAGCAGCTTGGATAGACAAGAAACCTATCCGTACAACTTTGTCCACGAGTTGGATCCCGAGCAGGATCAATGTTTGGTGAGACTGGTGAACAAACATGGCATCCAATGTGACAGCTTCTTCGCCTATCAGGTCATCGACCACTCAAACTTCTTGACCATCCAAGCAGTTGATTGCGAGCCCGTGGATTACGTGGCTATTGTGGGTTATATATCGGCATTTACTCTGCTGGCTGGACTTTTGATCATTTTCCTAGTTCTGTGGTGCATTCGAGCTAAGGATGCTAGGGAATATGCCAAGTTTGAGGAAGATCAGAAGAATAGTGTCCGACAGGAGAATCCCCTTTACAGAGATCCTGTAGGAAGATATGAAGTGCCCAAGGCACTAAGTGTTAAGTATGATGAGAATCCTTTCGCAAGTTAACTCGAAACTTCTTGTTTAAAAGTTATTAGGTTACACTGGTTGCCCTTCTTTTCGTCTTAAAATGTGAGTCATAATTTTTAAGCTCCTTTTATGAGAATTGCGAGTTGACAAAAACATTAATCCAAAAATAATTGTTAAGTGTTTATTAAGAAGTATTAAAAAGCCTATATATAAAAATGCCAATGAACGTCATTTCTTTCAATTCCAAGGCTAGTCACAACAATAGCACTTTAAGGTTTATGTTTTTATTTAATATATTTAGAACTTAAATTTGTTTTTATACATAAAAAATACATGAATTCGTTCAATAATTTGTGTACATCTAAGCTAATTGAAAATTATTATAGCTAAATAACGAGCAAAAGTGTAACAAAGATGGAATTCAGTTTTCAAATTGGACAACGCCTTTTAGCAAAAGGCTTTAATTTACTTTGTTTACAATAATCCGGCTGGGGAGGATTGTTTAAATTAAATGATGACTACTGGCAAATTGAAAATGCAAAACATAATCTTAACTTAAGAGGCTTTACAAATATACAATTCGATTAATTAAGGCTAAACGTGTTCCCCTTCAATCTACTTTAACTAAATGTAATATCACTAGATTCGTAGCTTAGATTAAGTATTGGTTTCTCCCAGTCAAAACGCCAACAACTCGAAATTCAATTACACATGCTCGTAACTCCACGCTCATAAAATGCACACGACGTTGGAAAAAGAATAATGTGAGCAAACAACTGGAGTGGATGGTGTGCTCTTGGTCTTGGGCGCTTAAAGGACTCGCTCCCCCAGCGACGGCGTCCTTTGGATGAGCATGGAGGGTGGCTTAGCCGGCAGGGTAACGCTACTTAGCTCAGCATCCAGAGCGGCAATATCGGCGGCCGTCGACTTGGAACTGGAGTTCAGCGGTACGGCGGGCACGGCTATGGAGCTGGGCAGGCCGTGGGGGGAGGCGTCGGGCACCAGGCGCTTCAGCAAGCCACCCACGCAGCCCCAGGGGAAGGTCCTGCGAAAATACAAGGAGGATGGATGAGTAAAGGTGGGCCCAGGCAAAGGTAAACATTGTGCATTATTTAGGCGAAACACATTAAAGCGAGGCCATTAGGCATGGTAATGGGGACGGGGTGCGCTTTGATTTGGTGTGGGGGGTTACCTACACTTGTCTAAGGCTTTTATTTTGCTTGACTAAAGAAAACAATGGCAAAAATTGAAATTTGTTTCGAATATTTTTACAGCACTTTACTGCTTTAATATTGCTATATAAGTTGTACTTTAAGTAAACAACACATTTCACAAATATAACTGGCCTGAAGTGAATAGTTTTTGGCAGTGTACTGGATGAGCGAGCACTCCCGCTTGGGTCTGCATTTTATCAAATTTTTGTATGAGGTAAATAGCGATGTGGTTACGCATTTAAATAGTGGATTATAATAAATATTGTTATACAAAAAACTAAAACAGGTCAACTAGACATAATTAATAAATATTTCAGATGAAAGCCCTAGCTAAACACTGTAAATACCTAATTATACCATTAGCTTTAATGAAATGTACATATATATATAAGGGATAAAGCACAAATAAATAAAAAAATAAAAAAATAAATAGTGGATTGCCTACTTTTCATTGGGAGTGCCACATAAAGTACATATGTATATGTAAATACTTTAAGGTTTTATTAAACTTTGGAATGATACCTATGATACAGCAAATTATGATATTGAATGGAACAAGTTCTTGTTCCTTCAACTTATTTGTTTTTTTACAAAATATTGTGCGGCTTTTGTATTTAATTCAAATTATGTGATTTTCCATGACGAAATAAGGGCCATCATTAAATCAAAACAAAAGAAAAGTGCGAAGAGTCTTTAACACTGACAGTTTTAAGCGTTTTGTTATGGGCGTTAGAGTGGGCGTGGCAACTTGGGTCAACAAACTTGTGCTGCAACTATGGCTCTGGTTTGTTGGTCTGCTTGCTGAATCTCAACTTTTTAGCTTTTGTAGTTCCTGAGATCTCGACGTTCATACGGACGGACATGGTCAGTTCGACTCGGCAATTGATCCTGATAAAAAATATATATACTATATACTCTTCCTTTTGCATGACGCATACTTTTCAACGAATCTGGTATATCCTTTTATTCTACGAGTAACGGGTATAATTAGCTGCAACACCTGCACCCTTTCCCACTACCGCATTTGGCTTATGTTCCCCTTGACAGGGAACACGACCATTAAATAAACTCAAATTAAAATATTTAAGTCAAGCTTTTACCATTAGGGCCTACAAGCACCATACAACATACATTATGGCACCTAATTAAGTGCGGCAAATTACAATTATTAGGCTGGGGCGAAAGTTCATTTGTTTACTTACCACTTGAAGGAGAGGAGGACCTTCAGGAAACCGGGAATGACGGCCAGTTTCTCGTTCTTCCTGATGGCCGCAATGACACGATCGGCCACATCGTTGGGATTCAGTGTGGGGACCCATCTGCAATCATTTACCCAGTCAAAACGTCAGTTATGGTGAATGGCGGTCGGGGTTAGGGAAGGTGGCTTTGGTACTCACCTGGCATTCACGTCGTCGAACATGCCAGTGGCCTGGATGAAGAAGGGGCAGATGCAGGTGGTTCGGATGTTCGTATGTCCAAGGACTTCCAGCTCCAGCCTCAAAGCCTCATCAAAGCCAACCTGTAATTATCGGTAACTCAGGAGGGGAATCGCAGGGGCGAAAATAAAGCACACTCACCGCTGCGAATTTACTCGCACAGTAATCGACCAATTTGCTAATGCCCACATGGCCGGCCAGCGAGGCGATCGTGGCAATGTGTCCTCGATCATTCTCAATCATTTTGGGCAGAAACGCTTTTGTCGTCTGCAACATTGAAACACCGGCGTTAGCATCCACATTCTGGCCGCAAAGTGGTTTTATGGACGTCGACGACTTACCCAAAAGTGTGCCATGACATTCACATTGAACGATCTCTCGATCAGATGGTCAGGTGTATCCAAAAGGTGCAGTCCAGATACAACGCCCGCATTGTTGATTAGCAGAGTAATCTGCAACGTAACCGAAAAATTACAAATTTTTATGTGGAATGTTGCAGCGACGAATGCATTATACGAATGCTTCTAAATTATACGAATTGAGTACACTATAAGATTAATGGAAGATCGTTATCTGTTAGCATTGCAACATGCTTAAAGTCGAAAAATATTTTATTCTCGATTTATTGATGAGTTACACTGGTAAACGCCTTGAAGGTGTGCCTAAGACATTCGCTGTGGTCGGTTCATAAAGTATTTGGTTTACGACCTGCCCAAGAACATAAATTTCGAAGGCAGTTTTTCCAGTTTTATTGATTTTTCAAGTTAGACTTATTTTGTAAGATTCGATCTTCAGTTTTGTCACTTTGTTTATTAAAGTTTCCTCGAAATCACTTAATTTGCCAAAAATGAAATCCTTCTAATGACAGCCAACCATAATGTCGAGCATGTCAAGGTCTTAATGCGAATAATGTAAGATGCTTGAAAACTTAAATAACAACCATAACTCACTTTGTCCCCCTGGAAACTATCCGATTACAGCTGGTGGTTAAATAAGTTAACAACAAGTGCACAACAATGATCCGATTTGAGGGCGAGTTCAAGTGCAAGTGGTGTGTGGGGCAGGGACAGGTCATACATTGCGTATGAGCGATTTTAAATTTGCCTCGCTGGAACCGGCAAAAACATTTAACGAGGCGTGCATTAAGCAAAAGCAACAACAACAGTGGCGGACCATTAAACCAAACAACAACATCGCCAGGCCATTAAAAAATATTAAATGTAATATTTCAGAGGGCTTCGAGCAATAGTAAAACTGAGAAGAATACAACATCAGATTTGAAACCTAAAAAAAGACAGCAAAAAGCAACGCGTCATCTGCATAACGCACGACTTACTAAGCAGTTAAATTTTGTTTCGCTTTTTTGTGGCCGCAGCTTTTATCTTTATTTAGTTTTTGTAACTTTCAGGTTCAGCGATGTTGCCGCTGTAATTATATAACTCTTTCAAAATGATTGCTTTGCTTATTGTAGCCTTTTAATGTTCTGGCTGCTTGCTTTTATGCTTGTCTTTCTGACATCATTTTAACCTCTTTCTATCGTTTTTCCTTTAGCTGTAATTTAAGCAAATAATTTGGGGGTTTTGGCAGTTCAGTAGACTTTGGAAATTGACCTGGACATGCATGATAAATAACCTAATGATGGCATTTTGTGCTTGTGACAGCAGCTAAAGAGCAATTAACTGAAATTTATGTTTATAATTGGAGAATTGGGTAAATATTGCTTACTTCCAATTAAAAGTGATTCTTGGCGGGGAAGTACAGCTTCTACAGCTAAAAATAACCAAGATCACAATATAAATTTGGAGCTATCACCTACAAAAAGCTAATAAACATACTTTGTCACATTACTCTCTCCAATCCAACCATGATGACTCACCATGCCTATTATATGTGAAGAGTGTTCTAATTGAGGGAACAAAGGTAAAAATAACAAACAATTTCAATAATTAGCAAGTAGTTTGATTAAAATATCGTCGCGAAAAGTCGCAAGAGCTTAACCGAAAATGTGAGGATTACTTTGAATATCTCTCACTTGCATGACTGCAAAGCCTGAAACTGCCCCAGATTGTGATAAATGAGCAGATCGAATGCGAAATGGCAACCAGTTTGTAGAAGACCGGATTGGACTCGGCTTCTGCATTTTCGCCGCCGTTTGTGTAATGTGCAACAATTTCTCAAGGTTGCCGCAACGATGACGATGCGCTCATGCATACAAATTTTCTTCTCTCCGCCCTGACTTCGGCTTAAATTTATGGCATGAATATGCATAAATGTGTTGCTACGGGGTGTGGCAGCCACTGTTGCAAGTCTTGGATGGTGCCGGCTTACATGTGTTCCGCGCTCCCAAGAAGAAGCCTGAGTTCTGGCCAGCATATCAGCCATTAAACGCCCCTTAGCAAACAATTATATGACGACTAGTCTGATGCCACATTAGGCGCTCGACTGTAAACAGCAATTACTGGACTTTTATGCTTCAATTCCCGGACGCACTTCCCGACTTTCGCCCTGAGTCGAAATATATGGACAATTCGATATTCGAGAGATAACCTGGACAAATTAAATGTATTCCTACTCGAATATCGAATATTTATTGTATTCCAAAGCCAATTAAAATAAAGTATTTTTTAGAATGGCCGAATAATCAAGTCAAATCACGCCGTACTTACATCACCGACTTCGTCTCTGATGACATCTGCTGCCTTGTAGACCTCCTCTTTTTTGGATATATCGACCACATAGCCCTTGCAATAGCCACCCGCATCTTCGACAATTTGGACGGTTTCCGCAATGCCTGCAAGAAACGGATTATGATGAAATTATTTGAAGACCCCCGAAAATCGCGTGATCCAAAGACTTACCCTTCTTGTTTATGTCCCAGATAACGACCTTGGTTCCCATTTTTCCCAGTCTCTCAGCTAGAAGGCGTCCAAGGCCGTTGCCACCACCTGTGATCAGTGCAATGTCTGTGTTGAGCTCCTTTTCGGGATAGCCGAAGGCAATGTAGTAAATATCCTGGAAGAGACGAAATATGAATTTAATTAGAGGAGCGCTACATTAATTTTCAAAAGAAGTTAATTAAATAGCAATTTGGCGAGGCTTCCATGGAACACCTTTGTCTGATATGGTTCATTGGATTTTTATCTTTCGTGTGTAAGAAATGATATGTATGTATATATATGTATCCTTTACTATATATTCCATAAGATTACAAAGGATGCAGAGGTGATCATTAGTATATTTGTAATTGTATACTTTAAATTGTTTATATATATAATGAACAGATAATATTATAACTCAAATTCATAAAGAATACATACCAAATTCAACAAAGTTCATTGATTGCAAGGGCTATCTATGATTGTCTAAACAAATCTAAAGAAATTTTAAAAAATATGTTCATCTATAAATTCCCATTTAACATAATATTTCTATCTTCCGATTTTACGCTATGCAAATGAGTTCGTCGCCTGAGTCTTTTGTTTTCTCGTCTCATTCATTTGCCTTA
This sequence comes from Drosophila yakuba, assembly GCF_016746365.2. Taxonomy (NCBI): domain Eukaryota; kingdom Metazoa; phylum Arthropoda; class Insecta; order Diptera; family Drosophilidae; genus Drosophila; species Drosophila yakuba. Next base: position 4,267,948 of record NC_052528.2, on the reverse strand, counting down.
TTCATGTATGTACATGTCTCTCTGCACAACAAACCCGATACGAGTCACGCGTTTGCGAATAGAGACAAATTCAAAGTTAACACAATACCCAAAGGAAGCCCAAACAAAGTGTAAGATTGTAGAGAACTTTTGCCACTTGGCATCTGCGTGTTAATAGACCGCTTTGCTGCCTTGGAAAACCTATTGAAGACGGCAGTGGGCGAGGCGAGTAGTTCACCTAAACTGGCCCGCAATTAATTGATATACATATGTAGGTAGTCCAACAAATTTGGTGAGCAAAAAGACGAAAGACTTTATGCACTCGATTAGTGTCAATAAACTGTTAAAATTTATGGCCATCGCGCCTCCTGTGCGGCCGTACAAAAATGGCTGGAAAGGGAGAGACAAAACAAAAGATTGAGGCGACGAACTTAATATTTTACATGTTGCACGGTAGCACTTTCTGGGCTGCACGCGGGGGCACCCCATAAATTTTCATGCCACACGCGAACTTGCCGCCAGCTATCCAGCCCATCCGCTCAGGGCACCTGGTTTCCTGGGCTGGTGCTTTTGCACCTGAGACGGAACCCGTGTTCGAACCCGGTCCGGCAAGCGTGTCCAATTATTTTGACATTAACAATGAATGTGTCGCAACTTTGTGGCTTTATATACTCTCAAATGATGGTGTCACTACTGATATATATGTAGAGCCCGACAAAATAAATTTCACCGAATAATTATATTTTAATTAATGGAGTTTCCAGTTTTGAGTACTACGATCAAAAGTACAGTAGAATATAAGTAATTTTAGCTTGGAAATTTAATAAGCAGCAATTCGCTTATATCACTTAATATCCATCACTTAATATTATTGAATTTTATCTCTTATAATGATTTCACTTGATAAATGTTACATTTGGATTGTTTGTACTCCAGGTAGTGCACATGAAGTGCTTTTATAAATATGTCTAAGCAAATGCAAGAGTAAATGGCTTTCGGTGTATAGAACGTAAAGATCTCCCCTTTATTTCTTTATTGCAAATGTTTTCCTGTCTGCCCGAAAAATGTTATCATAAATTATACAAAAATGAATCAAAGGCAACTTGTTACCAGTGTCTTGTGCAGGCTAAAGTCGCTGACAACTATGATGATGAGTTGCTTTTGGCCCTTTTCTTGTCATGCTACTGTTGTCAGCTCGTTGACAGAAATTTTGTCACATAATTCAACAGGCAATGTGCTCTTTTCCCGTCTCAACTCAAATAACAAGGACAGGAAGCGCGCAATTATAATTTATACATAATGCGATAATCAACATAATAGGCGCAGCGTCTTCTTTTTATGTTGTGCTGTGGCATAAGAAGACAGAAGTATGCAAATTGAAATCAAATTAAGTGGACAAGAATGAAGGAGAAATGTGTGCGCGAGATCACGGAAATTTTTCAAGACTTTTATTCAACAAATGTAAATTTTGCAGACAAGTTTCAAAATTTGGCCGTGTCATTTGAGAATTTGTTAGTCTGCTGTAACTATTTAAAACCTGCCGAGTCAACACACCATCCATTCAGTTGGGTTTATTGGTCCCGCAGCTTTTGACGCTAGTTTTTGTCTGTCTTTTGATTCTCTGGTGATTGTCAAGGTCCAACGCTTCGACCTTTGTAACACACGGAAGGCCACAAAATCGGATTGATCTTGGATGAATTGATGTTTATTTGATTTACTTGCGTTAACTGATTGGAAATTTTTCAAAGGTCTTTGCCATTTAAAAAATGATGAATGGTTATTTTATTTGTAACGGAAACTTGAATATTATTGGCCAAGAATTTATACGAGTTAATTATCGATGCATTTGATCATTATATAGTCGCTATAAAGACTGGAAAATTGTTTACATTTGAAGGTTTTCTTCTTGGTTTCTATATTTTGAATTGCAATTTATTATTTTTAAGTTCTTATAGTTTAGAAGGCTAAGTTATTTTTTTTTACTTTTATTGAAACGCTGCAACCAACATAACTAGTACTAGCAAGCAAATCTCCATAATTAACCCCAGTTGCACAAATGAAAAAATGTTTAGCTCATTAGAGCTGTTTAAACATTAATTAACACGAGTCTTCCCCCTTCGCTAGCTCCGTTAAATAGCTTTGGAGTTCTCTCATGTCTGGGAATTGCGAAAATCTTGCATAATATATGCAAACTAAATGCCAAACGTATGATCTCCGGATTGGAGACTCCTTTCGCGCGCAGACTTCTAAGGCGCTAAGCCGGCTTGGCTGTTTTCATTCCCGCCATCTTCATTACCACCATCATTTGTGGTAGCTTTGCTCTTAGCCAGTAATCAAATGTTTGCAGACAAAAGCAAATGGACAAACTTGTTTCGCTCTCTCAGTTTTTCGGTACCAAGAGAATTGCGAAAATATCAACAAGCCGAGTCGCCGAAGTCTGGTTAACATGGTTAATGTGGTTAACGTGGTTCTAGTGCCGGCCGAAAGTGAAACCGAATACCTCAAACTGGCGGCCTCTTGCTCAACCAACAAAAGCTTGATACCGAACACAGTCGCACCTGCTGTCGGCCGAATTGGCTCAAATTTTGCCCATTTGCTGTAAGTCGGGAGAAAAACTCAAAGTGGCTTTGAGTGCACTTTGCGCGAATGAGCCAAACAAAAGACTTAAGGCACGAACTTGCCACAAAACATTGTAAGCGCCAATGCAATGTTGCCAATGCTCAAGCAACTGGCAGACGTCGACTGCTAGACCGCCTCTTTGCTGACCTTCTTCGCCGAATCGCTTAAAACCGAGACACCAACAGTTGCAATAAAAATAAAAAGCAAAACAGCAACAGGCGCATCGAAGGTTCGGTTTGCCTGACCTAAAATACCCTACCAATTGCCAACCAAATAGTTTAAAAAATAAAAAAAAACAAATAAATAATAAGAGTTAGTCAAATAGTATTAAGATTTTCAACTGTACGGATATGAGAGAAGGATTTTGTGTTTCCTCAAATAATTCCATTTCTTTTATTTTAAAAATGTTCCCTATTGCATATAAGAAAATTTAAAATGTACGTAGTTCAAAATTAAAGTTGAATAATTTTACAGAGACCCCTTATTTATTTATCAAACAATAAAGTACGATACCACCAAAAAAGTGCAAAGGCATCAGAAAAAAATACTAAACCTGAAATTGAACCCCTCGGACAACAAATGCATTAAGCTGTAGCATTGTGTATTGCATTTGAATCGAGTAGTCTGCACTCCCCTCCCCTCATACACTTGAACGCTTTCAGCCTGTCTGACCAATTGGCCAATGATTTTGTACTTTAATTTTTGTTTGCTCATGTCTGGCTTCTCATCGCTGTTTTGCTTTTTTTTCACTTTTTGTTGCTTTTAGATGGCTGTCATCGGTTGCCGGTACGGCCTTCAATGGTGATTTTCATTTATGGATTTTTGAAAAATTAGCATCATAATAAAGGTTTCTAGCAGTGTATTTGCCTAAGAGGCACGCGCTCATAAATCGCACAATCGAGTTCTATGCGATCTCGGTTACTGCCACCTGTGAATTGAGTGACTGGAGTCGTAATTTGTCTGCAAAAGCGGATATTTGCCAAGTCGAACTCAGCTGCAACGGATATGTAAGTGATTAGCTCGAAGTACATTTATTTTAAGACAGTAACTCGTGGTGTCATTTTCTATTCTGGTAAAATTAGTGCTATTTCGGGTGGTAAGCACTCACTTGTATTGCAAAAGTTTCTTTGCAGTATAAGTATAAAAGATACGATTAAAAGAACATAGGCATGGAGTAGAAAATATAAAATTATAACATTTTTATTTCGTCTTATATAAAAAAATTATAACTATTCCTAAAAAGTGCAAATGGATTGCAATTAATAAAAGTGTGTCAAAATATTACTTTAAATTACTTTTAAAAAAATAATTTTACTTCCTCACATAATTTTAAAGTGATTGTTGGCCAGCACAATTTGTGCTTTTTTTTCGCGATGATATACAATTGGCTTCCAGACAGTTTCTTTTCTGTTTCTTGTCTTGAACACATATTACACGCGCCCCGTAACCCATTTTTCAGGCTGGCACATACACTGGCAACCGTAAATCAGTCGAAAGCACAAGGCCGCTTGCGGGTTATGAACCTGCAACCAGCCCGGTCTCTAAGTCAACAAACGACTTGCGGCTTGCACGGCTTGCGAAGAGGCGAGCTCAGGCAACGGCAACCCATCCAGTAGTATGATATTGTGTTTAGCTATTAGCCTTTCGGGGGCCGCAAACACTTTCAGTTTCGATTGCGTTTGCGTTTGCAACGCACACACAAGAGCCAACGAATGCCCGCGAAACTGCGGTGGCTGTTGTAGTTACTACAAATACAATGCGATATGTGTGTGGATGTGTGGGTCTTGCGGCTAGCTAATAAAAACAGGCTCCCCAAGTGGCCAGCACCACACCACGAGCCGGCAAAATGCAAAAGTTGAACTAGGTCAACAAGCCAAACGCTGCCGCGCAGTTGACAGCAACTTCGGCAGCGCGCAGTAAATCTGCTGAATTGGCTCTCATTACAGGCCCAAGCACTCGGAGAAACAAGGCCCGAAATGGTCAAGAATACGAATATTGCTTACTGTAAGCAATCAGGAGATGTGTAATTGAATACAAGTACTAATTTAGACTCATCTAAAACTCATCGGAACTAAAATTGGTACTTCAAATCCAAATTTAGTTGAGTTAATAATGCCAGGTTAAAAGTTCTAAATTTTTCATTTTTTGATCATGCCTAGTTTATAGATAAAATTAAACGGAATATCTTAAGATGTTGTTAAAGTAATTTTATAACTGTGTACCAGAGCGCACATAACTTCGCCTCTCTTTCCATCGCGTAGGTGGAACTTCCAGCCCAAGTTTGTTGCCCAAGTCTTTTGTTAAATGCATGCCAGCAATGCATTGACATAAATCGGGGTACTTATGCTCCATGGGTATCCGCCCAGTAACCGATTGTTAATTCAATCACAACAATCGGCGTGCAATTTGCACATCTGCCAACTATCATCGACGAACAAGTCAAGCGGATAACGTTTAGAATCATCATTTAAGCGTTTACTAAATCTGTGAATTAACATGCTAATTCATTTGTCTTTTTGAGTCGCCGATTTTCCATATCGCCGGTTGGCATGCTAATGTCAACAGTTTCAAATCGTCTCTATTTTTATGGCCCTCTCCCATGCAGCTGAGGAATACCGATGGAACTGGCTATTGTGCCACACATATATCACGATCATATCTGACTAACCCCTGGCTACGAAAAGGTTTTTTTTTCCCCTTTTTTACGGTAAAGTGAAAATATAATCACCGCAAACCAAGGCTTACGTAATAAAATTGAAATTGCTTTATCGTCTTTTATTTTTGGTTATTTAAAAAGCACTTTACGTGTCAGAGTGTTAGTTTGAACCCGATACGGGTCTGGGCCCAATTTTAAAATTCCAGCGATCTTTGGCGCCTATGAGTTGGTTTATTGTCTCGAACGGCCTAATAATATTTTCGGTTGTAGTTCTCAGAGTTTGCACCCTTATTTAACTGTGTAAATCTATTAGACATGTGACCAATCTCGCTTTTAAAATTCGTATTGTTTTTTAGATAGGCTGCCTGGCAACGCAATTAAAGTAAATTGGCAGCCTGCTTTTGCTTAGGGTAAGTTTATGATTAATTTGTATAATTTTTTCTGATTTTTAAATATTGAGTTTGAGTAATAAAGGTTCTTCGTTAAGCGTCTAACTCCTGTTCATATTTTCTGACCTTAGCTTATCTTTATTTAATCAATTAACATGTTAATGCATTGATAACTCAATTCCTAACTGGTTCCGGCAATCCATTCCCTCCCCGATGGCATCTCGAATGCCAAAAATCGCGAGTCAAAATAAATTATCGTTTACGGTCTGGTTTACATCATCTCGGGCAGTCCCTAAATCACCAGTACCCCTCTCTCGGATCCAGAGATACGATCTGAAAACTTGTCTCCGCTGGATCTTAATGCCTTAAATCTCTTTCACGGTTCCAATTAAACGCCACACGTGCTGCCATCCGCAGTGCCCATTACCTTTGGCCATATATCACACACATCACATCCTTTCCGCTGCTAATTAAATAAGTTAATCGCAACCGCTGATTATTTTTTTCAGCCATGCGATCGCCAGACTTTCAGTTGCAAGTTAAATTCTCGCCAAATACGTTGACACATTTGACCGAGTGCCGAAGGTAAAATGCGTTTGCTAAATCGCACAATGCTGCTAATCAACCAAAGTCAACGCGAAGGTAAATTATTCTTCAAGCGGAGGAAGCAATTGAGTCTTAGCAATCGCTCAACCATTTTTATTAAACTGTTTTAAACAAAAGTGAGAAGGTCTCGGGCATACAGCACTTCAAGCGACAATATGGTCTTTCATTTGATCGCTCAAAAATTAGGAACCTTTTGTTTATGGCTATTTTTTATTTGCTGATAATTAAAGCTAAAGCAAATTTTAGCTTTGCTTAATTAAATCAAAACGCTAGGAAGGTCAAAGGCAACTTTTTTATGGAATTGTTAATTTAGAGTTTCGTGATATTTTTTGTATTGATTCGAATTTGAATTACACCAGCCCTGCAACATTGGTAGTCCCTAATCAAGTCGATATTTCTAACATTTAATACTTGCCTGCAGGATGTATCCAATGCAGCAGATGATGAACCATGCCACGTCCGCAAAGGCATCCCAGCTATTCCACAGGACTTGGCGCCAGGCGTCCGCAGCAGAAGCGCCTGCCTCCTTTTTAGGGTGGACCACGCCATTGGCATTGGGATGGGCGTGTCCGTTGGCCAGGATTTGCGCGTTCTCGACGGGGTGCTCGTTGTTATTTTTCTCCATTTTTACGCAGACTGGCACTGGATTTGCTCGATTCGACTATGATCTGCTTAGATTTCGGGGAATTAATCACACTTCGCTTAAACACAGGTTTTCTATTTAATTAGCTTTTGATTTATGTAATTTCTCGTTGTTTTTGCCCGTTAATTTAAATGCGGATGAAACACAACCGCAAGCAACAGACGCGATATTAATTTGGATTTGTTTTGAGTTTGTTTCGTGAGGAATTGCGTTTTTGTATCTTAGCTTATTCCGTATTTAGTTTGGATCTGGGGACTTTGCCTGATTTTGTCGGATTTTTCCGCACTGCACGTCCGCTCTCGTGAGCGTAGCAAACGAATTTGAACGTTGTGGGCTCGAAAGGAATGAATTTCGACTTCTTATTTTGGCGCGCTATTGGATATATCGCCGGCGTCGACGTCGACGCCGACTGCGCTGCGCTGCTTACCGCTCTCCGCTCGACCGAAGCCGCGCTTGTGACGTCATCGAGCTTGAACCGCAGCTTCGGCTGGGATTATAGTATTTTATAAGTTTTCTTTTTTTTTTTTTTTTGTTTTGCTCGCGGTTCTTTTGCTGCTTTGGGCTGCGCTTCGCCTTAGGCTTGTTATTTATTTCCCTATTTCGCTTTTTGTGTAATTGTTTAAAATAATTAAGATTTATGTTTCTATGTATTTTTCATAAATTTATCACGCGGCGCTAAAAGGGTCGGCATAAACACGGCTAATTAGAGTTATGAAACACCAAAGATAAATTGTTATAAAAAGTCAGTAAAAGTGCATTAGCACTTGAAATTTGTACACCTCCCACGTGGCTCATTATATTGACGAAATGACCCACGTTTTCCAATACTAAAAATTAATTAAATGGAGTAACTAAGAATTACTGCACTTGATTTTTGGTTTACAAATTGCCTAATTAAAATTTATTTATAAAAAACATATTACTTGCCCAATGGACTGCGATAAACTATGTACATCTGAGTTATTTTTTTGATTCTAACAAAATGTCTACAACGGAATGCTTGGATGAGGAATCAGTTTGCAAATTTAGACTTAGGTATTTAAAATATGTAATACACCAGCAGAATGCTTTTAGAATGATTTCAAATATTGTTAATTTACTTATCACTCCAAACTTTCCTAAAAGCACATATAAGTTGGTTTATTTTAAATAGATAAATACGCAAATTATCAGTAATGATAATTTAAAAATTTTTTGCAGTTGATATCAAAATATCGCAATAACTTATCATTAAACTACAAAATCCTACCGATACTTTCCCCTCAAGTCCCGACATATTTTATTTTACTTTATTTGTGCTTTGGATGAAAGTCGACTTAAGCCAGCTTATATCCTCTTTCCTTGTTGTCAACATCGCAATGCACTTTGTGCTCTCTTTCCTTTTCATTCCTTGTGTTCCTTTCCCCTTCTTCTACGCACACATGCAAAGCCACAAAGTTCGATTTGGTCTCTTGCTGTTTTCTCATTAAAAACAGGTTATGTTAATCGAATGAAATGGTTTTTGGCTGGCAGTTCTTAAAGATTTCGTCACATCTTCGGATTGCATAATAATCAAATTTTGCTTTTTTGACTTCATATTGTTTGTTTTGTATACGTGCGTTTTTTAGACTTCGATTTGCATTTTTAACAAAAAGACTAGCGGGTCAAGAAACTGATAAAAATATTTAAGGCCATTTGCGGCATTTTTTTGAGCACTTGGGTCCACAAAAAACCAATAGAATTTCTTTCACTTTCTATGCTTATGTTAAACATAGTCAACATCAGCTTTCCGCCGCTTCATTTTGCAATTACATGCATATATACATATATACATATGTACTTCGACTTTCGGGTCAACCGGCACACACCTATTTATTAATTGGCAACAAATACAAATTTATTTACTGGACCTGCCAGCCTGTGTTATTTTCGTGTCTGTCTAGTTTTGTTACGTCCGTATATTAAATATACTATATTTACATTTTTGAACTGTTTTTCGCCCACGCAGGCGCAGTGAGAGAAAAAAGGGTGATTGAAGGGGATGGAGGCAAAGTGGAAAAAGACGCGAACTCAGCTGTTCATGTGGGCTTCTGAGGTTTCAGTGGTTGTTTTCTGAAGAGAGAGGTTCAGAGAGTGACAGCCAGGAGTTACTAACAGCTGGTAATCAGAGTTACCTAGTGTTATCAAAAAAGTCTGTCTAGAACGGAACTATTAGAAAAAATTACTTTTAGATTTATAAATAATAAAATTAAATTTATAAATTATGAAACTATGAAGATTTACAAAAAAGGAAGCTCTATTTAAAAAGAATTTTTTTTGAGAATTGTTCCAGCACATACCTAGTATGGTATCATTTAAACACCACGCCACCAAAATAAAATATTTCGCTTTTCTTAATCGCATAATCAAAATTTATCGTTCGCCAATTTCCGCCATAATTAAACCCAAAACAACAATTTTCTATTTGTTCTGTTCCATCAAAAGCGAGCAAGTCTGCGCGCATGTTTTCAACTTTTTCGAGAATTCAACCTCGTGCCCTGTTGACCGAACGTGAAATATAAGCTGCACTCTGGCCACAACCGAGTCCGAATCCGAATCCATGCTGAAAACACGGAGATTGTGTTGGCCAAAAGAACTCCGTGATAGAGGCGCACTATCGCAAATGAATCAACAGGTAGCCTTCGCCGAAAACCCGTTAGAACCAGCACAAAGGTGAGTCTTGATATTGAAAGCCAAGCGCCAGTCTGAACGTTAACCTATTTTACTTCCTATCAGAATTCTGGTTTTAGCATCTGACTTCCGGCTGGTGTTTCGTAATGGCCGAAAACGAACGTGTTTTATGCCATGTGTTATCCGATGACTTGGACATTGTGCTGTTCACATTTCCTATGTCGGCGATGATGGCCCATTTGGCCAGAACAGCCTAAGCCTCGCTTATTATTAATTATGATTTATCTGACTACAATAAGGAGCACGATAATTATTGGCCAAAGCTCATATGGCGTCAAGGTCATCGATTGGCTACCGTAAACAATATTATATTTTGTGAGTCTTGGGAATCTCATTTGCGTGGTGCTAATTGTGCTTCGCCTTCTGAAGTGTTTGATATTTCTTGGTTATTTGCGAATTTGAAATGCTTCAGGGGATTCTCATCAAGAATATCGGGCTTTTTTAGTTCCCGCGAATTGCGTTGCAAAGCTTGTAGAATTTTGGGGACCTGGGGACCCAATAATACCGGTTCCATTGTTTGACAAACTAATTTTCATCTGATTGGCTAGCGTTATATATGTGCATATTTTTAAGTTTGTGTTTGTAATTGTGATTAAGCACTTTAAACGTTAAAACCTATCAAATAACACTTTTTTGTAGGAGTAGTTTATATACTATTTATTTATTTATTTGATATAAGTAAAAAAACTAACTTAATTATTATAGGCTGGTTGCAGGGCCTATAGCTATGTTGGTTAACAATTGGATTGTATCTTAATCTCATATTGGGTAATTGGCTTATAATTAGCTAAAAATATTTCATAAACATGCTTACTATATATTATTATTCTCAGTTTATTTATGCTTACTGGCATAGCCAAAAGGCTGCTCATAGGAACGAATTTGTTTACGACTATATGTTAATTACTACGTCAAATGTAATATATATAATATTAAAGTCGATTTCGCATAAAAGTTTAATATATGTTCAAGCAAATCTCGACGATTTCCATTGATCTGTTAACCATTGATCTGCCACAGTAAATCATAATTGTTTCGTCCAATAAAGTGATATTTGTAAACCTGCCGAACAACTTCCGACTTCATAGATCTAATTCCCAACGCCCGCAAGGGAAAAAAGACAAAAACCGCACTAAACCTTATGGTTGAAGCCGAAATGACATTGAATTTTGATTATATTGTCTCTGTCTTTCATTTCAATTAACATAAATGCTCTAAAGCCTTATCGTGAACATCTGTCATGTCTAAAACCTATGTAAAATGTTGTAAGAAATTCGATTGATCATTATCGACGCTCTGGTGATTTCTTGCTTCAATACAGTACAGATATTCAAAGTAAGACAGATCTTAACCCAATTAAACTTGTGAAGGCAGATTGAAACACTCATAAATTTTGCCAAGAGATTAACAAGGAAGCCTTTACCATAAAGAGAAGAAACTTTATCTTTACTTGAATTAGTACATAAATCGCCAGTAAAAAGGCCAAACAACCGACAAATTTTGACCAAGAGCTGTTATATTTAGCCAGAAGGTCTACTTGTAGAGTCTCGTTGATTTGACGAAAGCAGCCTCTAAAGAACTCCGTAAATACTTTGATGAAGTGCACACGTTCGAATTAAACGGCTTGTTATAAGTTAAGATAGTTTGCACTTTATTGTTTTGGTTTTTATGACCACTGTCTGGTTGATTGTCCACTTGATTGTCCACAGGAAACCAGTTTTATTTTAGACGAATTCAAAAAATGATTCTACAGCCAGCTCTACTAGTTATTAGTTTTTCACCGAAAATAGAACACTCTCGATAGGATACTATTATATGCTTTTATCCGCATGTTGATCTCGTTGATTGCTACAAGGTCTCCGATCAGGCTTGAAGCCGTCTTAACTGTTTATTTTAGCCGCCTCTCGCATTTGTTTGTTTCAAATTTTAGCACAAGTTGCGGGAGTCGTTTGCACAAGTCAAGGTCGCCTTCTCAGACAAATGCCAGATCTCACAACTTTGAATATAATATTCTTTTAGGTTCCATTCTTCTCGGTATAAAGAAGAAGAAGGTTGGCATTTTTAAAAGATGGAAATAAATACTTGGTACCCAAAATATAACATAAGAATCCTAGCTTATGATCCCTCATACCTGATTGGTTTGCTTTTACATTTTAAAAGTTACAATACAAAATTGTATGTACTCTTACTCAAAACCACAAAAACAAAATTCTTTCATGTGTAAAAAGAACACAAAACATACTAGACATTTAAAAATATTAATTTGTTAAACGTTGTTGTAAAATATTTAAAATTGAGGAATGGTATTTTTCAAAACCCCTAAATTATTGTTAGTTTTCGATAATATTTTATTTTTATTAAAAAAGTACATTTTATTGTATTGTAGTCTCTTAAAGATATTTGCTATAACCAGACATTCTAGCTTTGTCGAGTTGCACAAAGATATTCTGAAATATTAAGTAGGTATGCGATTTATTAGCTTTGCTTAAGTGTTTCTTATATTTATTTAATTTTTGGTTTTAAAGAAATGAGTATATTTATAGCGGAAGGTGCAGTGAATTCAAAAATAAAGTGCATTAGCTATGTAAAACGATTGCACTTGTGCAGCTCTTGAGTAAACCAAATGCAGAGACCCTCCGCATTTTCCACCCTCCCAACACACTTTTCCCACTTCCCCAGCAAAGAGCAGAAGGCAGGCCAACCAACTGTAAACGTAAACAACGTCCACTGCGCAGGACAGTTTGGGATTGAATCCGAATCATTATCCGATTCCGAATCCGAATCCGGTGGACAGCTGTGCGTCGGAATCGGGCGAAAGCTGCTTGGGCGGCGGAGGAAAAGCTTCAAGTGAACATTCAGTGGATTGCGGCCAATTTAATCGAGCGGTTACGCGTAACCTGTGTATTTCCCTCATATTTTACCAGGTTACGTGTCGAGAGCAGAAGTTACCTCTTATACGTGTTAGCTAATTAGGGGCCAAAGCTCGAGTGCTCAAGAGTTGGAGTATCCAATAAAAATTAAAATAAAATATAACTAAAATATGGCAGACACTATTGACCAAGTTCTGCCACAAGACGAGCAACAAATCACATTTTAAACGTGGGCGATTGCCAGCTGAGTGAAATCCACAGTAACCTTAGCTACAGCGACAACAATGTCGAGTGGCAGGTAGGATTCTCTGTCCATATCCATTCATATCATATACATTTGGCATATATGTACTCGTCAGCCATTTCGACCATATCTGGCCGTTGTTTTGGCCGATATTTGTAATCAATAAATTGATTTTTGATTGCCATGTGTGTGGGTATTCTTCCTCGTTCTTGGACTCCTTCTTCTTGTTTTTCTGTTGTCTTCTGTTTGGCATTCGCTTTCCTTTTGTTTTTCCTCTGGCGGCGTCACACTGACTGGCTTTTTCGCTGCCTTATTCCTTGGCACACTTTAGTGCCCGACCGTAGTCTAGTACGTATACTTGATATATTTATGCACAAGTTTTCTATGAAGATAGAAAGACAATCAAAGACACAATTTCTTGGATTAGGGTATAGGAAAATAGGTCTTGTATACCTAAGTATTTGAATATAATTTCTAGGAGCTCAACAAGTTCAATACTAAAGAATATTTATACTTATACAACAAACAAGCTGGTCACTATTTCAATACCTATGGGTATATTTTATATATGTTCTCTAATTTTAAGATGTCTAAAAAAAAAACCATTGCATTGGCTTCCCCAGTACAACATGACAAAATGAATAAATTCTTTTCTATTGGCATGGTCCAAAATGAGTTCGGATAATTCCGAAATCTTAACTTATTACAAAAATAAGCCCACTTTTACTTCACTCCCAGCTAACCATGTAATTAGAAAAATAATTAAATCCAGCCTCCTAAAATAAGCACGAAGAGCACACATAACTAATACAATATTAATTGGCCATGAAAAGCGAGGAAAAGGGACCGCCTCTGTGTGAACTTCAATACAAATGGTTTAAGAGGATATTAAAAAAAAAAATCTGGCCATGACTCATGGCATCCGAGAGAAGGCAGAGCCATCAGAGCCTTCTTTCACTTCTTTCGTTTTTACATTGCAACCACAAAAGATCGATTTATAAAATATATATTCAACTTTTTTCTAGGAAAGTTTATTAGTTTATAAATTTTTCCAATAAAATAAATAACGATTTTAAAATCATTTTTACATTCTTAAAGTATAAAATAACTTTTTTAGTGTAATCCGTACCAATGTCAGATTGGCGCCCAAAAATTACAAGGCAACGAAAAATATGTTCGTCCTCCTGTTAGTGTGCTTGTATAAGTGGTTGCGGTCACTTAAAGTTGTGTGGATTTTTGTTCGCCGTGTTTCTATGGGTGTGTTACCACAGAAGTCATGTCCTGTCAAAGGTGAAAGGGTCCTCAGATTCATATGCCTTGCAGGCAAATGCACTTTCGCGAGTAAATTCTAAAACAATTAAGCCGACTCATATTCATTTTCGTCGGTATATTAAAACCAATCGAATTAAAAGAAGCTACGCGAACTTTGATCTACATATTATGGTCTGTTCATTTTCAATTAAAAGTAAGAGGGCAATTTAGTCTTCATAAACGCTCAGATAAAGTCCCTAATAAAAAGCTCACTTAGAGACTCCCGAAACCACTTAGTTTTCTAGCCGCATATATAAACCATTATTTATATATATATTTTTTCCCGGAGAGTCTTAAGCCATCAGAAAAGTATAAGGAAATCAGCAGCCGAATTTGCACGATTTGGTGGGCATTAGTTCATTTCGGCAGTACCTCCCAGGCAATTTAATTTAATTAGCCTCCGTACGTCCTTTGAATTATCCTTGCAGCCTGCTGGACGTGCTGTGCAGTGGGAGTGGCGCCCGGTTGGCACTCGGAGCTTCGGTAATCTCCTATCTAATTGTCTACAATGAGGCTTCCGCTCCCAGCCTGCTGGTTGCCGTTGTCTTGGCCACCGTTTATGGCACAATGTCAGGTGGGAGTCAGGTGGAAAATTTCCTGATTATCCCAAATTAAGTTCATTTTTGTTCCAGCCCGCTGCAAAACTAGTCTTCGCAGCCTGCAAATGCCGTATGTGAGGGCCACAAGTAAATTCGACTTTGGCTGTTTGTTTCTGGCCATCTGGCTAGATGCACTGGCCGCCGTGTGTGCCTGCGCTGCTCTGGCCAGAACCCTCAGCGCCTGTTTGGATGCCATGACCGGGGGTCTGGCCAGGATTCTCATATTAGGTGAGTGGTAACAGATGTTGGTATATAAAGTAGCAGCTACAATTGTTCAAGAAATAACAAAACCATTTAACAAGAGATACGGACCTTTTATAAAAGTGTATAGGTGTATAAATTCTTTTACATAAATATAACTATTGACTTTTGCCTAAAATAAAAAACTTAAAGATAAGTATCATACTAATTATAACTCTTAAACTAGTTTACACTTGCGTATTTTATTATCATATACATTTTTGTCTCCAAGATTTCCCCGTATGCCTTAATAAATGAAAAAAAAAACATTTTGGAACATATGCCCAATTTTTTGGCGCGAACTGTGCTACCCGACCTGTAACAAAATAATGTTGCCTACTTTCAGGCCGCAATGCACCCACGAATGAGCCGTGGCCGGATGTTCTTGGCGTGTCGGTTGTCTTCCTCGTCACAGGGATGTTCATGCTGGGCCTGGAGGTGGGTACTCCTCCGAATCCGAGTGCAAATCCACCCACTTATCTCGACACTCATTGCAATTGCGTATTCACAGCACTCGAGGGCATTCAGCCTCATCCTGACTCTTGGCATGTTTGGCCTGAACGCCATTTTAAGCGCCGTCGGCTGGTGGCGGGGCGACATGTTGGCCTGGTCTACGGATAGCTACTTTCAGCCCGATGGCATTAGCAGTGTAAGTGGAAGTAGCCGTATAGACCCCATACCATCTACAACCTCGATATTGGGTCAGTGCACTGTGCCAGTCTGCGCTTTGTTTTTTCGTTTTTTTTTGTTTTTTGTTTGGTGGTTTTCCTTTCTTGTTTGTCAAGTCCCATCGATTTTTTTCTGTCGTGACCGGGAACATTTGCGTGACCGCAGCTGAATCCACAGGATACGGGCTGTTGATTATGACACGTACTGCTGCGTTTCGTTTTTGTTTTTTGCCCCCCTTTCAATGGCATTCTTTGACGAAAAGACGACAGCCAGCCAGACAGCAAAAACTCTGAACATTTCTAGCTGCTCATTTTGCGACATTATGTAATACTCTAAAATCTTGATAGATGTGCTTTGCTTTGAAAACGACAATCTTTATTATATACTTTATATTATTATTTGTATATATATATATATTTATAGTATTTTCTGCATATTTTAATTTTAAAGTTCATTCTTCAGGCTAGTACTCTCAAAAATATTCGTGCCTTTGAAAACCTTTACATTTTCCCAAAATAGTATGTGCCTGTGTCTTATAGAGTAGTCCATTTATACACGGGCAAAACACAATGGCAGACTTGGGCAACGTCTGTTGTTAGCTTAGCTGCTATTAAAAGAATTATCCGGCTGATAACTGGTTCTAACCACCACCTTCAGGTCTTCCTGGCCACTGCCCTCCTCACGTACTCCTTTCCCGGCGATTGGCCCCAACAACTCCGAAGTGGACGATTCACGGCGACCCTAATTACGGGATTGGTCAGTACCTCGCTGCTGCTGACAGCCATTTGTCTCTCCATGGTGGTGCACTACAAGTGAGTCTGATTATGCGATAATAATGGAGGAAGAACAAATTAAACAACTGATATCAGTTTCTGTACGAATACGTATTATTTTCCTTGAGCTTGTACCAAAGATATGTTTATAAGTATTTGATAAATTAGAAGTGCTTCACTTATAGAAACATTTTAAAACTATAAAAACTTGCTTGCAGATCCCAGGAGGACTATGTAGCTGTGCCCTTATTCAATATTCTCGATGAAAACGGCTTCCATAAGTTGATTCCTGCCTCGGCTTGCATGTTGCTTCTAACAAGTTCGGCGGCATTTCTGGAGCTTTTTCCGGAACTTTATGGAATCGTTGTGCGATTGGCCACTTCGGAGTGGAGAATACTATCCAAGCAGATCAGTTATGAGAGCTCGGAGAGTGGTAACCCCGTGCTGGCTGTTTTCATCGCCGGCAGCATGTGCGCTATGTTGGCATTCGCCTGTCCACTGCAGCATCTCAGTTACACTTTAGCTGCTGGCCACATGGGTGGGGTATTCCTGCGGGTGCTTTATCTCCTATACATCCCTTACAGACCCAAGTATATGGCGCCCAGCAGCGAGTCTTCACTGTCGTACAGTCGTCTATCCACAGCACCGATTACCAAGAGCAGCAGCTACAGCAGCGCCGCAACTTCCAGTTCGAGCCGCTTAAAGAGAAGTCTCTGGAAGATCGGTCTACCCAAGCACAGTAACCTAAAAAAGCCGAAAACCAAGTCCAGAAACAAACAGGAGCTTGAAAAGGAGTGGCTACTCCTGGGCGAACCCACGTCGCCATGTCCGCAACGAGAGAGCAGGGATGTGGAGTCCACCATCCTTTCCGATGGCGAGCCACCGGTAAGTGCACTCTGTGATAAATTTAATATAAATAAGGTATCAGTCAATTAAAAATACATATTCTAACATCTTGCATGAAGCCATCTGACTTTGAGTACCCAGATAAGTTCGATAAAAGTGACTCAGACACCTCCACCGACATTGATGCCATTGTAGATGAATATCGTGAGAAGATTAAGGTGAGAGCTCGCCATAAATACCTGTAAATAAAGTTACTAAATATGAATATTTCCTTACATTCCAGGTAACCACTGCCGGTCCTTTGGAGCGCAGTGTTCGAGTGCCCACAGTGAGTTCCTGGCGCGTGACCATTTTCGCCATTGTGGTTATTGGATTGGGCATTGCGCTATGCATTGCCGGACTCGTGATGCACTGGGCTCCGGCAGCGTTAACCGGAGGAATTGGGGTTCTTATCGTGACCCTAATGATGGGCTTTATACCCAAATACACGGGCAGTGTGATCAACGTGAGCCCCGTGATCTGTGGAATGTCGATGCTGATGGGCGTGATTCTGTTCAGTGGATGTGCTATCCATTCCTGGCCGGGATTGCTTGTCTGGCTGATGGCGGGACTCATTCTGGTGATCAGATGCGATAAATACTGCTGTAATTGCTTCGAGCACACCACCATAATGAATGCCCATCTGATACCTAGTGTCTCGGGAAAAAGTAACGCCGGTTCCGCTTCGGGATCGGCATCAAATTTAGCGGGTCCTTCCACCAGCATCCGGATACCCAGACCGCCCAAGGGAATGGCCGTTGTTGGGTTGCCACAGCTCATCAACGAGCCCAGATGACAATCGGAGTCCTCGGAGGAAGAAGGCGAGGACTTGTTCCACGAGGACTTCAATGTGCGCGACTTTGACGAGGAGGATGACGAAGATTGCTGGACTGACTAGCTTGCGCCTTATAAAATCCACTTAGGAAAATATTTACTTGCTATGCGGATGCCCAGGATGGTCTAGCTTTGAGCCACATATGCCTAAAATTTTCTAGCTATCTAAATTGATTGTCGAAATTTACCAATGTATTTAAAATCTCTAGATAGGCGATTCTCCGTAACACTAGGTTCAAAATAAATTAAATTTTTCGAAACGAAAATGTATGTTTAATGTGTTTCATCATTTCACATAGTCAAAGTTTATAATATTTTTAAATTACCGAAAAGCGGCATTCGTCTCTTATCTGCAGATAATATAAAAGCGCTTCAAGTATATAAATTCTCGTTCTCCATGAGGTAATCCACCAGTTCACTGATAGGCGTCATTATGGTCTCCTCGTAACCAGGTTGAATCTCGATTACCCTTAGTAATAATTCACTTCGATCGCAGTTGAGGTAATAGTCAAACTTCTCCGGTTCTTCGGATCGCAATCTATTTGAAATACTGGGTGACATTTTGGTCTGAGGTTCGGTAAGAGCCCAAATAAGAAGGGCTGCCAGCCGAGTTCTGTGGCACTCGTTTCTAAAGTCATTTTCTGTTATGAGGTCCTTGTTCAAGCCCAGACGACCAAGGTGATGCTGTAGACACTTATAATAGTGCTCGAGACACTCATCATAAATCGCCCTTCTGACTTCAGCAGAGGCTACTATATAGAGAAGAAATAAAACATCTAAGGTGGGAGAACAGTACTGAGCGAGTTGAAAATCTACAATGCAGCAGGCATTGGGTAATATTGAAGATTCGTTGTCGAAATGGAACAAAATATTACGATCCCAAGTATCCCGATGACAGAGCACATTTCGTGTATCCTTTGAGGGTGCTACCAGTTCTTCAGCTTTAGTTAAAAGATTGCAGAGTTTATTTTGAATAAAACTCTGAGCTTTTCTTGTTTGATAATGAGGATGACGTGCTGCTAAAAAAACAATAGCCTATGGAATTTTTAAAGAGTTATATGCGGCTTTCATAACTTGTAACTCATCTACCAACCTTGAGTCCAGTTATGTACCAAGAGTTATTTGCATCCAAATGTAACTCAATGAGCACATTTTTGTAACTTTCGTAAATCTTTACATTTTCTTTTTCCTCCCAAGCAATACTAGCTGCATGTAATTCAGATATGTGTTCCAAAACCAGTTTATAATGATCTAAGGTATAGTTTTCATTGGCCTTAAGATGTCTGTAGTCCTGGGTTAGGTCTTCTAACACTAGGATATCATTTCGACTGTGGTAACATATTGGATAAAGCTTCTTTGTGGCTAAATGGTATAAATGCATGTTAGATACGACTTTCCAGATTATATACGGATTTTTAACAGACTTACCATATTTCTGAATCTTAGGTAACAACTGGCAATATAAAGCGGACTCCTTTTGAAAAACTCCCTTGCGTTCGCATTCTTCTCTTTGTGGCATATTTTTACGGGGTAAGCTTTTAATGAAATAGTTTAGGAAATATTTCTTCTTGTCGCTTTTAACCTTTACTTCCAAATGCAATTTATAGTACTCTCCCATATATCCCATGAGATCTTTAGGTCCTGCATCCACCTGTGAGCTTACAAGTATCACATTCTGTTTTTGGACAACTGAAAGAGTTCTCTGAGCTATTAGAAGGCATTCCTCTGAACTTAGTAAATCCATATTTGCAGTAGAAAAATATATATCTTATCCGTTGCGCTCCCAGATTCAAACTAGAATGGCTTCAGAACCCTACCGATATTGTAACTTTAAGATTCTGGGATAAGATAACACCAGTTATCTTAACAGAAAATAAATTAGATAGATATCTGTCTCCACTTAGGGCAATGACCTACAAAAGCAATAGTACAAGTGTTCACGTTTATAAGTTTATTAACTTATAAACAAAATCTTCAATCGTAAGAGATAATATATTCGCATAAGGGAAGTACAATAATGGGCAAACAGATAGAGCTGCAACTGATAGGATCTCGAGTGTTACCAGGGGCACAACAAAAGATAGCTCGTAAGTCAGAGTCTTTTATTCAGTTAAGTTTATGATATGTCAGGGCCAGTAAATCCCCCACACACTCGTACATATAATTTGCAAACTCAGGATGATCTTTCATCAAACGGAGGACATCTGCATTGCGATCCACGTTGGAAAAGCGATGGAAGTCTTCCGGGAGTTTATCCTTTAGGGTTTTTAGATAATTCTCGGGCAGGCGGAGTACGGTAGCAGCTATGCAATTGTAAGTGACTCCAAATAAGGAAAAATCCTTGAGAGATTGTTCAAATTCCTGTTTACTCAATTGCTCTTGATTGGGATCGATACCCATTTCTCTGCATTCCTCAGCAAATGCGTCGTAGTACGTCTCGATTAGACTACCTATCATCTTTTTTCGGCTAGAGGGTTCCAAATTAAGATAAGTGACCAGGTGAAAATCCATAGCAGGTGGGCTATATCGGCAGAGTTGGAAGTCTACCAGCACGGACCTCTCTTCGTAGGGTTTCTCCTTGTGGTAGAATACATTCGCATTCCATGCATCGCGATGCACAAAGACGTTCCTATGAACTGGTGATGGATTCACCATCCAGTAAACCTGGTCCAGGCATCTAGGCAGCCCCTTTGCTATAAACTCCTGCGCTTCCGGATTATCCAGGACATCAGGATGGGTGGCCGCAACTGCCAACACAGCCTGAGCAGATCAACATGTTAAAACGCGATATATAAATAATAAAGAGAAGATCGTACATACCCTGAGACCTGTTGTATACCATTCAACTTCCGGTTTAACAGACACTTCGTTTAGCCACTTTCTGAACTCAACGCCAATGGTTTTTCCTTTCTGCTTTTCGTAGGCAATGCTACTGGCATGCAAGGTAGCCAGTGATTTCAGAATGGGTCCCATCTGATCCTCATTTAGAAAGTGAGTTCCGGAGGGTAGTGCAACATAGCCCATGTCTTCCACATTTTGCATGACGAACAGATCCTCTCGGGTGAAATAGCACTTAGCACTCCACACATGGTTAGCTGAAATGGTAGATATTATTATTTGGGCCACAAAAGAAAAACGAAAGCTTACAAAACTTCTTCAGCTCGTTTAGCAAATCATAAAGCTTTATCTCCTTTTCAATGAGACCCATTTTTTCCATATAGAATTCCATACTCGCATTTTGGAATATCACCGACTTGACAAACAGCCGAGAGGTCTGTACATCTTTTCGATCCTCCGACAGATACCGGAGGTACAAGTGAAAGTATTCACCCAAAAAACCAGTATGTTCCGTGGCGGGCACTATATCAAAATTAATTAAGACACCCTGCTTGTTCTTATCGGCCAATAAATTTGCTAAAATCTTGTTACACTCTTCTAAAGTAAACAACTCTGTGCGGCTTTTTCGCGTGAAAACGGTGCTATGTGGTTCCTTACTCATTTTTAACTAATCAGAAATTACGATTGAACTGCTCTCGAGTTAATGTTATACTAGTTTCATTTCCATTTGACTTTGCTGGCTTAGGAGTAGCATGTTACTCTGCAATAATGGGGTTTATATGACTTAGAAAACAAAACATTCAAGCGAAACTATATTATTTTCTTTTGATACCGATTTATTAATCTATGTCATTAAGACATATAAATATTCTTATTAAACTACTTCCTATTCATACTAAAACTCGTTTAGGGTTTCTTTGCGTATGTAGCCTACATAAATAAAAGAGTATTCGAGTTTCGTTGAGAGGTTATATTTTTCCTTTTTCTTACAATAAAGTGTTATCATCTAGCGCACTAGAGGAACTCTTACTTATCAGTAGTATCGCTTAACGAGACTTCCTCACATGTTCGCCCTGGCCAAGGCCATTTCCATGACATCCACACAGCACTCCTCCATATAGGTAGCGAATTCTATGTTAGTTTTCATATAAGAGAGGATCACCTTACTGCGGTCCACATACTTAAAATCATTGGTTACGAAATCGGCGGGAACCTTTACGACCGTTGCAGCTACAGCTCTGTAGACCACTCCAAATAAACGCAGTTCTTCGTATGATTCCAGCAGCTCTGACTTCGAGATCGCTAGTTCCTCAAGGCCAGAATCTGATAGGTTCCTCAACAAATTTTTATGGTACAAATCAATGCCTGTCTTCTCCATTTGTTGGCGTTTGCCTGAGCTCAAATTCATGTAAAGACAAAAATTGAGGTCTGATGCTGGGGGAGCGTAACGACAGGTCTGAAAGTCAATCAGTAGAGCCGGTCCAGAACTTTCCGGAGGAAAGAAAATGTTACCAGCCCAAAGATCTCGATGGCAAAGGACATTCCTGTATTTTTTCGAAGGTGCCGCTTGCTCATAGATTTTCTCCATTATGGCCAAAAGCTTGTTATCGATGAAAGCCTGCTCCCTATTTCCCTGATACTTGGAAAGACTTCGAACGACAGCTAGAACAGCAGAGAGTCCTGTTGTGAACCAGGCAATTTCAGAGGCTACTGTGATCTCTAACAAGTTGTCACCATAGGTTTGACCTATATTGGTTTTGGTCTGATACTCGTAGACCAAACTGGCTGAATGAAATGCGGCAACTGATTTAATTAATTGTTTCATGAAATCATTATTAAGTTCTGCGGATCCAGCTGCTCTGAAACCCTTAAGCTTAATGTGTTCCAGAACCATTAGATCTTTTCGACTGTAAACGCAATCAGGACTCCATTTTACGTTGGCTAGAAAGGTGTTCGTCAACTTAATTCATTTTTTTGCGTATCTGAACTTACTTACAAAGGATTTGTAGTTTCTTTAGGAGAGTGTCGTACAGCCAGGACTCCTTTTGGAAAATAATTTCTTTCGCCAATTCCGCACTTTGCTGGGGCATAGCCTTTACAAAGAGTTCTATTTCCCTAATAATTTCTTCTTCCTCCTAAGAGTATGCAAGTAAATATTATTGATGTAAGTTACTGTTAATCTTTGACTATCATTTACGATAGCCACACTTTGCCATTTGTATCTCCAAGAGATAAAACACTGACTTTG
The DNA here is from genome assembly GCF_016746365.2 of Drosophila yakuba. Lineage (NCBI taxonomy): Eukaryota > Metazoa > Arthropoda > Insecta > Diptera > Drosophilidae > Drosophila > Drosophila yakuba. The sequence continues at coordinate 4,244,836 of NC_052528.2, read as the reverse complement.
TAATGTCAACAGCATACTTACCTGGCAATACCTTAGCGTCAGTGCGTAGTAATCCCCCAGATAGCCGATCGCACTGAGATCCCTGACCAAATGATAGTCCAACAGCTTGACTCTTCCTGCACTCTTTAGTGCATTTTCCAATATTTGTTGACACTCTCGGTTGCAAAGCATTATGTTGCGTATACGTAAGGTGGGCGTATTACGTATACGTTGGGTGAAACAGTCGCTCTCTTCGTTCTAGAAAGCTAATGGACTGAGGCGACTTTTCCGAAGCTTTCCACTCAGCCAGGTATAGCTGGCGTGCACAACTGAGCAGAAATAGAATTTCGCTCGGTTTTTATTTTCCCACGGCAACATCTTTTAAATTATCAGCTGTTCAGCTTCAACTGTAGTAGAAATGTACTACAGTATAAATATTATCTGAGCGATAAGATTACGAGTGTCATTTTCAATACAAAATGATCACTTAGTGTGGAAATCGTTTAAAAAAAGTTATAGTTTATTAGGTTTAAAGATATTACATTGAAAAGAAAACATATGTTAGCTGTTCTCTAAAAGGCAAAGAAGCAAAAATCTCATCTTTTCAAGCATTGTTTATCTTTTACAATGTTTTTCAGATAAGTATATCATTTAATGAAGAGTTTACTACAAGTAAATACTAGATGTGTACTTATTGAAATCTCTTGGGTATAATCAATCGCTTTAGTCGACGTTTCTCGTTTATATACGTCGTATAAGGACGTATAGTGATGTAGTAAAAAATCTCCACAAAGCTGAGAAGACTGGCGCCCACAAACAAGCCAGTAGTACCACCAATGGATACTAAAAAAAGGATGTTTAGTATCAATTTTAATGATATTACACACACTTATTTAACTTACCCACTAAATCCAGTTTTCCGCGCACCAAATTTCTCTTATAACGTTCCGTCGGTAATTCTATGAGGCCCACTTCGATCCTGGATATGGCGTTCTGACTCCCAGCCATATTTTCTTTGCTATCGTACACCGTAGTGATATCCACTTCCGTACAAGAGGGCAGGCAATCGCAGACCAGGCCCTTTCGACCACGGAGCTTCGACCATTTTGCGATGATTACCGATAGATCCTCGTAATTGCGATTGAGGCACTCCAGACCCTCCATGTTGCACAGCTGCCAATCGGGGGAGTTCGGGGACAGGTGACTGGAGCAGTTGCACAACTCCATCTGGCGATCCTTCCGGCACTGGACCGTGCAGGCACTGTAGCTATAGAACTTGTGCACATCCAGAATGTTCTCGTCGGCGAAACGACAATTCCTCTGATGGACACTGGTCTGGCGGATCTCTTCGTCGTTCTCAATGTCGCGCTTAGAGATATAACGCCTGGAAATGAAAACCCTGCGCAAATGAATAGCCATGTTTCATGTCATCTACTTACACAAAGGAGATATATGGGCCTACAACTAGGAAATCCGTTTTAGGGGTTACCAGTGTGGGAACCTCTTCGGTGCCAAGAATAAAGACCTTTTAAAGAGAAAGAAATGCTTAATTCATACATTTGGTAATGTGAGCTTTTAAGTTTTCGAAGCACACTTTTAGGTTGTAATAAATGTATTTGTCACTAATTAACTTTACCGTGGCCTCAGTGTGCAATTCCATTTTCAGGGCGCCTGGTCCACTATTCCGATTCGAAAACATATTTAGCCTGGGCATTTTGTGTTTCCTGAAAGTGTATGTAAAAAGCTTAATAAAAGTTTTAAATGAATTTAAGTAACTTATTTCAAACCAACCCAGCTTGCATTGAATTAATGGCATAGCAAATCCCCAGCTCAGTCTCCATGCGATGAAAGTATTTGCAGCACTCAAATGGTTTATTATTCCACTCGCAATTGCTGATTGAGTCCAAGCAACTGCTCCTAACTAATTCGGCATAATACGAGAAATTGGAGTAAAAGCACGAAGCAGTCACCTCCTCGCCACTGCATTCGTGGACTGTGTGGTAGGATTCACCGCGGAAGAAGGCAATCTCGCTGAGGACCTCCTCCAAAGTGAAGTCGTGATCAGCGCCCCACAGTCTTAAATAATTTTGATGATACCTTCAGCATAGCACTACAAATTGTGGTCGATATTCCACTTACTGTTCAGCCACCTCTTGAATTCGATCCATATTCTTCGATTCGCAGACTATAATGGCAGGAAAATTGGTGTTCCAATCGCGAAACGAACTCTCCACAACGAAACTGATGGCGTTGTTCTCAAATGCGCCTGAGGATAATACAAGTATTTGGATGAGATCCCAGATCTGGCAGTGTCTCCGGTCACTTACTTAATGAGGCTTTGATGAGCAACCAGGAGGCGTACCAAGAAGCAACGAGACAAATGACCCAAAACATCCTTTCTATCCAACTGGCATCCTTGTCTACTATAAACCGGGCTCCATGCAGAGTGGAGTTTTTCAGATACTCCTCTATAATTCGGCTGAATCTCATGGCGATTGTGTCCCATTGAAGTCCGTTTGATTAGTGTTCGAAACTATAACTGAAACTACACATATACCTCATTAATGGCCATAATCGGACATTCATCTCAATCGATTCCCTCAGCTGTTGATTTTCTCAGACTTCCAACACGCACGAATCCGGGTACTAAATAAACATTTGCCTACGAATTAGTTTTAGACGAATTAAACACTGTTTGGTCCACACAAATAACGCCCCAAGTCACAGATTTTTTGATAATCTTACCATATCAGCATTGTTCGTCTACACCTGGGAAGTGCCGTTGAGCTGCGTAAAAAGCATTATCTTTTTGGTTTGAATAAAACTATTATAAAGGAGTTGATATTCATTATAAGCAATGTATTATAAGCAATTATTTACGAATTTACACGAAGTACAACTTCATTACGTATTTTCACGAAATTTCTTTCGGTTTCATCAGGTAGGCGCCTGATTCGCCTCAACCCAGAATCTGACCCCTAATTTCTCGATCCCAGTCTAGGCCAAAAGCAAACACCCTAACTTGGATTTCAGCTAATAATTTTCAAAGGTTGCATTGCACACTTCTACTTCTATATTTGCTGACTTTATCTTGGAACGGTTTACAGCAGTAAAGATTATACTCGCACAGTGCGGATATAAAAGGTTAATGCCACCCTCGGAAGTCCAACAGTTGACTTCGAGATGGCAACTGCTTTGGAACTGAGTCCCACCGAGATCCGCGGCCTGTGCCAGCGATACTTTTATCAAGATGTTCCCAGTTCGGAAGCGGGCTTCGATGTAATCAACTACACTCTGAAGCCCACCTCAGATGCTCCAGCCGGATACTTGGGTAGCCACCTTTACCTGCACGTCACCCTGAAGCTTCACAATTCCGATGAGGTCAGGCAGCTCACGTTCTTCTCGAAGTCGGCACCCGTCGGGAATGAGTCGCGAATGGAATACCTAGAGGATTTTGGAGTATTCCAAAAGGAAATCGCTGTTTACCAGAACGTTCTACCCGATCTTCACAAAGCCTGTGCAGAGGTGGCGCCGAAGTGCTATTACGCGGACAAGAATTTGTTGATCTTTGAGAACCTTGCAGACCAGGGCTATAGAATGGGTGCTGGACGGGATGGTCTGCTGAATTATGATCAGCTCCATTGCTGCCTAAAAACCTTGGCCGCCCTGCACGCGAGTTCCATAATCCACGAACAGAAGGGGCAAAAAATAACACAGTCTCAGCCCAAATCTGTTGTGGAGAATGCCTATCCCAGTAATGTGTCGCCGGAGCATCTGAGGATGGTGAACTTTCAAAATGCCTGTCTGGTGCTCAAGGAGTTCATCAAACTGATACCCAAATATCAGTCCAAGTTGAATTACGTTTTGGAAAACTTTACTGAAAAGATGTCCTTTATTTTTGAGGCTGTCAAGACCTCGGATGTGTATCAAAATACCATACTCCATGGCGATTTGTGGGCCAATAATATCATGTTTCAGTATGGCAGATATGGCGAGGTTCCCCTGCAGTGTCGCCTTGTGGACTTCCAGTTGGCCAGATATGCCCCACCTGTCCTCGATGTGCTGACTGTTCTCACCATTCCCACTTCAAAGGAGTTCAGGGACGCCCATCTGAGTGAACTTCTGGCGGAATACTACCGATTCATGACCGAGTTCCTTAAGCGGGCTGATTTGGATATAGCTCGTTTTATTCCAGAACAGAGTTTCTATGAATCCGTGGAAAAGTTCCGAAGTGTTGGCCTGATCGAAAGCTGTTTGTTCTGTCACTTGGTTATTCTACCACCTCACTGCACTCAGAAACTGACAAATTCTGTCGATGGATTTAACGACTTTTTCACTAAGAAACGCATTGAGATTTGCCTGGAGGCTTTTAACACTGATGAGTTGTACAGGAGTCGCTTGGTCGACATGATTGAAGACTTTGTAGATCAATTTGTTATAGATAACTAGATTGGAATGGATGAGTTGTACAGAAGCCATTTTGTAGATAAACTTACAACATTGTACATATCCTGTGAATAAAATTATATGCCTATACACGCTTTTTATACCATTAAATGAATTCTTCCATTTAGAAGAAATGACTGTTTTCATTACAAATAAAAAAGAAAGTCCAGTTTCATGCTTATATATTATATTTTGCTCTTAATGATCAAAACTTTAATTATAGGCCTACAATATTTGAAAGCGAATCCCTCAACCCCTGCGAACTTAGCTTTTTCTCATGCTTCGTTGAGTTTCCGTTTCATTTTCGTTTAGCCTCTCTTTTTTGTTTCAAAAACTTTCAAGTTGTGTCCAAAACCTGCCAGACGATCTGCAGCTTCGGCGAGTCTCCGATTGTTGGTTAACTCAAATTCAAATTCAGTTGCCAATTGGCCGCGTTGAAGTCAACAACTGTCTTGGGCTCCTCGATAATCCGAACCGTCTATCCGATCTTTTTAACAAAAAAACAGTCAACAAAAGCTGCCTTTGCAAATATTACCATAAAATTTTAACAAACTTACAAAATGTGAGTTTAATTCGGTGCTGCTTAATTGGATGAAAATGGTTAATTACAAAAAAAGTGCTCTTTAAAGTGTATCAAATAAATGAAGCTTGATAAATTATTTTTAGCATTATTCTTACCATTTGAGCAGCTAACACAACCGGAAAGACTATTTACATTATTTTGAGATCTTACAAAATATTTCACAATTTTACCGATTCATTATTTAAAAATTTGATGCGCTTGTCACCCAAAGGGGCAAGAAAACTGACACAAGCTGTCCGTACTCCAACAGAAATTAAAAAACAAAACATAAACAACTTGACCTATCACAAGAGCAAAAGCAACTACAACAAAGACTGACAAGCATAAAATGTAAAAAATACCCAAAGACGGGAGTACTCAACACATAATTTAGTTTAACGGTCACGTTTTTTTAACAAATGCACAAAAATGTCCAAGAAAAAAGCGTTGCTAAAAACCAAACCGAATTCATGAAAAGCAGCCATAATAAACCTTAAAATAATAATAACAATAACGCAATGCACAAAAAAACTGTTACGATTGTCATGCTGCGTAGTGCCTTCAATTAACCCGCGCGAAGACCCAAAACAAATGCCAAAAGTCTAACCCACTTACGCCATTTGGCTAATAAATATGATCCACAACGAGCGCATATCAATATTGACCACATACGTTGCAAAGGGGCGTGGCAGTTGGGGGACGTGGGCGTGTCGAGGGGCAGAAAGGAGAGTTACGTTTTGCTAGTGCATGCTTGATCACCTGAAACCTGACACAGTATTTCTGTATCGTTTGTTATGAAATTAGTATCTGGGCTTTATTGAATACAAATATAATATGACTATCATTCGACTTACTTTGTATTTTGCACAGTAATTTAACAATTTAACCAAACTAACAATAAAGATGTGTAAGTGTGTCTTTATCTTCGCCAAACACTCTGAAGTAGTGGTTTCAAACTATTTTCATGGCAACACCCTTTTCGAAATATTACGAGGAACATTAAGACGTGTAATACAAGAGTTTTAATTAAAAACTCCGTGGGGAAACGAAGTGGACATAAAGTAGGGAAACACCATCCTCGACGATGGAAACCTTGAAACGGCTTAAAAAGTTCACACTTTCGAAAATTAACGATCACTTGCTTCAGTTGCCGGCCAACTTGTAATGAGCGTCTAGTGAACATGGCTTTGGTCATCTGATCTGTCCCATTTTTCGGCAACCAGCACCAGTTTCGCATCAAGGTTCCTGCGAACTTTCAACTCAACTCAGCTTAACCTCATTCTGAAACTCGGGTTTTTGATCCCACTCAATAAGTAAGCTCCAACAGAATTCTATCAGATGCGTGCAGCATATTTCCTCATCGTATGCAAAATAGTATAAACAAATTTGTGGACGTTGTAGCTCTGTAGCACAACAATGATACACAATACGTCAATCTTTGTCAATTAACCACATGACCCAAATTGGGAATGCTGGAATGGAATGGAATGGAACGGAGCGACGTGCTCACTATATCTGTATACATATATCGTATATATACATATGGCTGTAAAAAGCGAAAACTGCAGCGGCGCGACGCGACGCGACGCTGACGCCAATTGGATTCCATTGACCTAATCAGAGCCAACAACAAACCTCGTAGGTGCAGATCACAAGTCAGTAGCCGGGGTCCCAGATCGGTATACAAAATAACCACGAAAACCTGAAAATGCCAACACATTTTGGACCGCGACTGGGAAGGCTGCGCTCTTTTCCCATTCGCAAAAAGGCAAAATTGCATAAGATGGCCGGTACAGCGGCTTCGATAGCAACTGCAGCCAGCAAGTCAGGGGACATCACTTGGGTATGCTCACAGGGGCGCGGAAATAGGGGGATCCTGAAATGGGTGGGTGAAGATCAAGGGGTAGTGAATTCTGTGAAAAAAGGCTACTCCTGATGGCAACTTAAGCAACTTCTTCAGACCTTTGTGCATATTTTCAATTGGAAAACTAAGCCAAGAATGTAGATATTATCATTAAGTCCTTTATCCCTTTTTCTAAATGTATGCACGCACGAAAAACATATGTCTTTGGAATGCATAGAAAGCACTCGAGCATTGAGTTGCATCATAAAATTGTATACCCATATTTCAATGAATAAAATTATCATTACCATCCAGGCATTGGCGATCTCTTTGCCTTGTAAAGTGCTATGAACCATCGGCAAGCCATGAGTTGGCAGCTTGACCAAAGGGCGGCCAGGTGAGCCGGACTTTTAGTTCAGCTAACTGCGAAAGCGCTTGTGCCGCAAGTGGCAATATCAAGTCCAAAACTTACATAATCGGCCAGAAACGAGCGGCGTCGGTCGCCACTGCCGGTTATCCAATGAAAAGCAAAGATCAGGGATCTTTTTGCAGCCATGACGCTGGAAAATGCATGTACATATATCTGCGGTATAGTTTTCCTCCTCGGGGCACGCGACACCTAGGAAATGGCAGTCACATGACAACTGAGTTTTGCCACGGCAGACAAACAGATATCTTCGAGTACCAGCACTCGTCAGTCGCCGAGAAATCTTATAAAATCGATCAAAATATGATTTTATACAAAGGCACTTTAAAAAACTATATATTTAGCATAATACGAATGTGCGAAAATTGTATTAAAACCCATCTAAGAAACCACACAAATTGATTGCCATTGTGTAGGCAAATCTGTAAATCCATTAGATCTTGGTTCGTCTTACGGGCGTATGACTGTAATATAAAGCCCCGTCAGCTGACTTGGTCAACAAGTTGTCCCGCTCCAGAAAGTGAAAAGCGGTCATTTAGGCGTGGACTGGATGCGGGATTGTGCATGGGGGACTATGCGTGTGTGTGCGTGACAGGCGGAAACGTGTATATGCACTCGACAGTTATGTAATGATCATCGTGATAGTACCTTAATCCAAGCAAGTGGAATCTATCAGTCAGCCGAACTCAACGAGGCGTGATCTTCTCGTCCCATTCAAGGTGCCTCCAGCCCGGTCGCTTCATCTGGTCAGCGTTCATTGTGACGGTGGTGGCTTTATCCGTAACGATTGAAGCCAGGCCCCAGAGGAATCTGCAGCACATCGCCGTGGTGGAGAATGCCGCCTGGGAAAAGACCCTTCCGCAGCAGTTCCAGAACCCGTTCTACAATACCCCAAGGGTAAGGGATGCTCTGGCCAGATCGAGTTGGTTTGGACCCGGTGAGGATGTGGTGAGTGTCAAATGTTCTATTGGTAGCATTACACCGTACATAAAATGGGAGTAGCATATAGTAAATATAATGAAAATATCTTCTAACTTTTCGTTAGGTATATGACCGCCAGGCTGAAAAAATTCCCCGCATGGAAATCTACAATGTGTTGTCTCATGCTGGTTTGATACCACGACGCCGTTTCCTTTAAATTGTGAATATTTCCATATCACGTATCTGCTATAAAATTATGAAAATAAAAATCAGTCATTAGTTTAGAAAACATGAGTGGTATGATTTTGTGGTGGTATGTGGAGCAGAATTTGCAACTACTTATCATATAGTGGACCTGATTTCCATGTAAAAAACCAGCTTTTTGTATTAAAACTTGTATTGTCTTGTCTTATACAAAAATAGAAGAATTAATAATTGCTTAGGAACAACTAGTATATTTGTTTAAGTTCAAATCCTCAGTTTGGTTCTCAGCGCCGTGATGATTCTTAATCGGTTATCCAGACCCTGCAGGTCAGTTTCTCCCTTCAGTGGGAAATCCACCAGCTTTTCATCCTGCTTCAGCAGCGTTTTCCGGGTTGTCAGCTTGCTCTTTGCCTCCTCAGCCAGCTCCTCGTCGTCGTGCTCTTCATCACTGTCCCGGTGCTCCACTCCATTGCCATTGACGGTTCCCCCATTGGTCAATAAGCCATCTTTCGCGGATGATAATGAGTGCCTCGAGGTGGAATCCGCCGGAATCAGCAGCGATTTAACGAATTCGCCACAAATCAGGCTCATGGCAGGCATAGTGTGGGCGGAAAGATTAACAAACTGTAACACAAAAAAATCATTAATTGACATTGACCTTGCTGAAGTTCAAAAGCTGTGATACTAGTGACTATGCTGACCGATTTAAAAGTAGCTAGATCTATCTGTACTTTCTTGTTTAAATTAATTAACATTAAATTTTGGTAGTATTATTTATGTATAATTAGATTAACTACTCAAAAAATGTTTAATGCTATTAACGCAGTACTATTCCACGCTATTGCAGAACTCCATCAATGTAAGTATACCTCTTTAAGAGCACTATCACGAGTGCTCATAACTTTTAATAAGGCGAAGAACCAACACTATTGTCCGTAGGCAAAACTGGATTTTTTGGGTGTCGAGATTGCGGTTCAAGTTCACATGATTATTGTTCGGCTTTCCGTTTTGTCATTGCTGAACGTCTTTTAAATGTGCCGAGTGATATGTGTCTATTAACCTTCGCGCAAGCGCTTGTCGCCTGTGGATATTGTTGATCCATTTCAGTGCAATCAACATTGTCAAAAACAATCCAAGTGCACACATGTCTGTCAGTTTGTAAAGTGGCAAAGTAGCAAAATATTATTGTTTTTTCCAGGAAGAAGCACTCATTGATGACTCAAAGCGATAAGCCAGAGTTCAGTTCAGCTTTAGAAACCGACTAAAACTGGTATAAATCCTCGAAGAAATACGGTAATTGGCGAAAGTAATTAAGGCAAGTAGCATATTGCTCGAAGTAACAGTGACGTGAGAATTTACAACGCCGAATTGAGTACTATTGGGGACAACAAAAGTGTCGCAGACACGCAATGGAAAATTCTCGCAACAGGCTTCAATCGCGAATTACGGGTAGGGGAAAGGCGAAATGGGTTCAATTCATGGGCATAATGCTACAGAAATTAGGAAAACTTATTGAGAAAACTATGTTCGAAACACGAACTCCAATTATGCCTTATTATACTTCAGAATAATACACATGATATTTTGTAATTACAAATTATAACATTGTACTTACAATCCAGAAAGAACAAACAGAAATCAGGAAAAATTCCGTTTAAATTTCTTGTTTTTTCTTGGCATAAACTTTATTTTAGAAATCAAAATTTCTTATTTCAACAAGCATTGGCTCTCCGTAAATCATATAATGTTTTTATACATTCTTTTAACCGAATATAAGTATTATTTTATGACTTTATGTTTTCAGCTCTGCATCGCACTGTGCAGCGGTGGGCAGTGCGTTTGCACCAGTCCCTCGTTGCCCATTCACAATAGAAGCAATGGCAAGTGCACAAGTCATCAGAGCAAAGAGCACAAAAGAGCGAGCTGGGCTCGACTCACAAAAATAATAACATAACAAAGTATTCGGAGAGCGGACGAGGCCGAAGCTCGTGCCGAAGCCGAAGTGCGGAGCTGCGAGTATAAATTGCCGAGAGCCGCAGCGACAGCTCAACATTTTACCGTTGTGCTCCGCAGCAACAACCGTTATCCGGAAAGAAGACAGCCGGAAGCGCGTGCCACTAAAGTTTACGGAAATAAAGGCAGACAAAGGCTCATCCTCGCCTGCAACTGACAAAGTGCCAGAATCCAGATTAAACAATTTTCGAGCGACTAAAAAATAAACAACATTTCGAACGGTGCAGTGTGCAAGGCAAAGACATTGTAGAACTCCACAGACACTTCTCCTCCGCACCCGTATCCGGAAACGGATTGGGAAATTCGGAAAATGTGGCCCAACTTTGTAGCTGTCGTTTCCCTACTGTGTCTTGCATTCTTCGCATGGGCAAAAGCTGGACCAGTGCCAATTGTGAATGAGGTGAGCGGATGATAGGGAGCCAAAGGGGCAGGGCGAAAATGGAGTAGTACAGCAGGGGGTACGAATTTGGGGCAATGACTTCACTCGCGTTCCAAAATAAAATGGATGCCAGCTGCACTTTTCAGGAAACGCAAACTCGCTAATTAAAAGTGGGTGTCGAGTGCCGCGAGAAAAACAAAATGCAGAGTGCAATCTTAATTAAAAGATTGCTTTTAAACTAAGAACAGCGGGGGATTATAGCCATAATAAGAAAACACTATACAGCACGTCAAGGTTCAGCATCTCATAAATAATTTACGTAACATCTACCACACATTTCGTTTTTAAGAGAAACGTAATAAAATATATATATAGTATTCATTTCAAAGTTATTACTACTTTAAAATCATAAAACAGCAACCGTAGGAAATGACCATTACGTAAAGCCGATTTTAGAATAAAAGAAAAGGATATTGGGGAAAGCAACTGTTATTATACCATGTACGACAAACGTTTGAAACGTATAGTTAATCGTAAGTTCTACATAAATATGAGAGAAAAGACTTTTTTTTTTTGAAAACACAACGAGACAGCCGTTTATATAATATTCTATATGGAAACGATCCCTTATCAATTCGCATGAAGACGACCCTTGATGGAATAAACAAAGCAATAAATTTATTCTAAAAATAACAACTGATTACTGCGTGATCTTTGGTAAGGACTACCCCAAATTTGTGGAGTCAAGTTCAGCTGATTGCTAGAATGCTATGCAATATTTTTGGCTAATCATAGTCTCACTTAGGTATCATGTGAGAAAACGTCTACTGTTGAGATGCCCTCCAGCAGATATTTTCAAAAATCTTAAACACAAGCTGAAATCGTATAATATTCAGTTGCTAGGCTGCTTAAAGTCGCATTATTTACACAAGGCACAATTGAAAGGCGGTTCCAAAAATAAATCGCACTTCGAGAAAACTACGTTATAAATCTCAATGGGAATTATTTAAATTGAGTTGAACGCTGGTTGGACGCAAATAACAAAACACAAAAGAACACCGCAACAAAAAAACAAAAGGCACAAAAGTACGGTGACTTTCGTGGCGAAAAAAGTTGACTTCAGATTGAGAGAAAACAACATGTTAATGCCGTAGAAAAACCCTTCTTCTCTCCTGACACATTTTCATAAAATTATATCGCTCTTCAAATTACAATAGTTTGATAAGATTATGTTAAATTTCCCTATATAATTCCTCTTTCAGCACCAACAATTGATGCCAAAAGTGCCTCAATGGCACTGTCTGCGATACTTTAAACATGATGTCCTGATGATGCGTCGCTGTCGCCATTTGCGAGTTCCTACGGCGCCGCGACTGGGCGATGTCCTCAAGCGAAAGAAGAAATAGTATAAGACCCACAGACAATTGTCCCCAATACTCAAAACGACTGAACCAAAAGATCAATTAAAAGAAAATTTTTTGAAGGATTTCTAACCAGACCAAAGCTAAATCAAATATATACTACCAAATATACCATTTCTGAAACTTATAATAAGTCTTACCAATTGTACTTCATAGTTAAGTAAGATTTCAATAAAACAACTAAGAACACTTGTTAGCTTTTAAATTTAAAATTTTGACTGGGTAGAAAGAAGCTGACAATGGCAATAAAATAGATTAAAACAAGGTGTTAATATACTTTGTATTACTTCTTAAATTGAATAAAAAGATAAACGCATTCAAAGCATTTTAAAATTTTAACTTACCGCGCTGACGGCACTGTGTTCTTCCCGTCCCACAATCAGTGGACCGTGTTTCTCCAGGGACTCCCCGGAAACCTGCAGCGGCTTGATAACATGAGTTCCGAAAGTCGCGTGCTTCAAAATAATATCTGTGGTAGCGCTGGGCTGGGAAAAACTGATCGGTGTAGGCGCATCATCAGATGGACTCTGACCCGGTAGCGCCAGGCACGCGATCTCCTGGGAGTGGGTCAGCATTAGCAGCGTTGACTGCGCCTGCCAGTCCACATTTATGGAGCTCTGCCTAGGCTGTCTCCTAGGCAACCAGGCCAAACCATGTGTTTTGGGTAGATTACTGCGCTGATAGAGGGGCAGCGGAACACTTGGTTGGAACACATGCACTAAAGAATAAAACGTGATTGAAATAAATTAAAAATTCATAAAGGCCGAAAAAAAACTTACATTCATCATTTTTAGTTATTACAGCCATTAAGTTGGTGAGCGGATCAAAGGCCAGGTGACAGACAGATAGTTTTAAGCCCGCCTGCAATCGCAGCGTCAGCAAATTCCATATGAGAACCCTAGATTCAGTGCAGACTGCCACCAGATGAGCCTGATCCCCGGCTCCAAATTGCACGTGTGAAATCTGCGCCAGCCCTTGCAGGGGAGCCGCGTTTACAGGGATTTTCTTGGTTTTCATGTTGGTTTTACTACTGTCATTTAGCTTAGATTTCCCTTTTTTTTCCTTTTTCTGCTTACTACTCTCATCCAGCTTTAGGACACTGAACAGGTTCATAACATCTTGCGGCACCAAGTTCTCGAATTTCTGCCGCCGATTGTTGACATGACTTAGTCGCTGCTTAGCTTTGAAAAAGTGTCGCGGGTGCAGGCGATGCAGTCGGAACTCCAATTTGCGTAGTCTCAGCTTCGTGGCTTGTGGAATAACAGCTCTTTGCTGGAGATGCTGCAACAACCTATCCCGATGGGCATCTGGGACTGAACATTCAACTCCAAAACGACGCAGCAGTTGCAATTTTTGATGCAAACCGAGTTCCGGCATTTTCATGATGTACTTAAATACCATCTCCTTGCTGGAATTCTCTACTTGACTAACAAGTTTGGCTTTGGCAGGAGGACCAACTATTAAATCCTTCGCCTGCTGTATTAAATTTTCATCATTACTATTTATCAGAGCCTTTAGCAGAGCCCACAATTGCTGCCTTTGTTGTGTAAATTCTTTTCTCGCACCATTAAGTGGAGTTTGGGCCAATCTCAGTTGAGCTTTGGATATAACACCATCTAAGCCAGGAGGACAGCTGAGAGTTTGGAGGGGAAGCCGTGGATTCCTCGCATCATAGAGCGCCAAAGTGTTGCCATAACCAACGGCCAACAGAGATCCGTCCTGGGAAAAGCACAAGGAACCAATCGGAAGGTTTCGATAGCTAGTCTGCGCCAGACAACACCACATTGTTCCGCGCTTATAAATATTTTCAGAATCCGTAAGGCCCCACACTTTAATTACGTTGTCTTCACCTGCGGTGGCACAACGCAAATTATCCACTTGGAACTGATTGGAAAAGATTATTGCCTTAAAACCATTTTCATGAGGCAGTTCAATTTCCGTGTTTAATATGTAACTGCAGAGAAAAATATAAATTTAGTGTTTATTGATCTAAATGAGTTTTAAGATTTAAAGTTACCTTTGTAGTCTTTCATTATAATGCCAGAATTTCAGGCGCACTTCCGCAAAGTTCACCAGATCATTGTACACCTCTCCGGTGGCCATCCAATTGATATTAAAAGCTGCTCTAGAAATACGCGTTTTGTAAATAATGTGATTTGCCTTCTCACTATGAACATTAGTATTCACCACGCGAAGCTACGAAGAATGATATATTATATTTAAATATAAAACGTAGGCACGAAACTTAATAATTACTCACATTATACAACAAGCTCTTGGTGTAAGCCGAATAAAACTGTAAATGTCCTGATCGACCATTTAGTACCAAAGTATTGGTCCTCGGATTTAAACGGAGTCCCAAGGGGAACTTGCTTTGTCCCGTCTTATCATGGGTTTCGTACGTAAAATGCTGAACAGTGGATTTAATTATGCATTCACTACCGCTAATCAGCTGAATGGCATTGTCCTCCGTGCAAACCAGTACATTATCGTTGTCATCGCTGACCACAATATGTCGGATCACACTGGACATTCTGGGCAGATACTTGCGATAGTCAGGCGAGGCCACAGCCCACTTGACCAAGACGCACTCATGTCCACCGCTGTAGATGCTCCCGCCAGATGGCGAAAATGCGAGACTGGTCACCTCCGTGTGATGCCAGTGAAAGAGCGTGTTGCTCATCGAACTTTGTTGTTCAAAATTGCGCCAAACGTAGATCCGCCCCTCGGAATCGGCGGTTGCTGCCACCATTTCGCAGGGACTCATTTTCACACAGGTAATAGTATGGTGCTTGGCGCTCTTGTAACGGCAAAATGTCCAGTTCTCATAGTTTACGAAATATATGTAAAAGCCCTGAGCCAGAATAATGTATTTAAACTGTCCTTTTCCCACGTCTACGAGGGGAACGCGCCGCCTGCGAATTAAAAAATATTTAAAGCATGTCCAATATTCCAATTCTTTCAAATTATTAGTAATACTTTTTAATGTTTTAAGATAAGTTAGCATTCGGAAAAAAACCAAAGACGGGAACTCACTTCAGCTTCAATCCGCAGTTAACATCGATCTTTTCGCCCGTGCTCGTATTAATCACAAACCAGTTAACCTGTTCGCTACCCTTCCCCTTCGCGGTGACAAAGGCGCAGGCTGTGTCGCCTCCTTTGTACAGATTCATAAGGTGGCAGGTTAAAATAGTTTCTCCATTACCCAGGGTAAAGGACACGGTTTTTTTCAGCACACCAGCCCGCCAGTTCCAACGGAACAGCTCTGCGGTACTCGTACACCCTATCAGCAAATCCGGCTGCTTCCGATCCAATTCCAAACTGACCAGTGGCGCCGTTGCTTCATCCAGAACTCGCGTAAGTTCTCCCGTACTGGTGGCATATACTTGCACCTTTGTCTGACACCGCACGAACATAAATCTGTGGAACAGCAATCAGGGTGTTACATACTTAGTACCATATAGTACTAGTTTGAATAATAACCTTCCATCGGGAGAGAATACGGGCGCATGTTCCACAATGTTGCCGCCTGCCAGAAACTGCAGCTCCAAACGGTCTTCGTCGTCGAAATTCATGATTTTCCAGTTAAGCACTTGATGCTCTGGTAATCCTCAGTGCTTCGCACTGTCTGTTGGCAGGAGTTTTTCTAAATTAATGCTTTTTTTTACCACTTTCCGTGGGTTATTCTACCACCAAAATTTAATCACATCAATGCACGTGTAGCTCAGTGTGCCCGCACAGTCGCGCCAAGGAAATATACTAACAGCAATATACTGAAACATCTTACAAAGTGTTAATGGTCACTCTTGGGAGATCATAATATTAAAATTTAAATTAATTAGATTATATTAATTAATTAATTAACATAAAAAGTAGAACACACTTTTCTGAAATGTTTTCATTTTTTTTAACAATAGATACTGGAATCAACTAGTGTATGAACAAAAAGTATGCCATTCAAGCAATAAAAAAAATGAACGCGTTATTTTCTACATCATTATTATGTTATTTAAGTGCTCTACAATCTGTTTATTCGTTGTTTAAGAAATTATTGGTAGATATGTATTATGCGTATTACAACAATTTAGTAAAATACCGCTGTTCAAAAATACTGGTTCCAATGGACAGTTCTCTGGTTCTCTGGTACATGAGAAAAGACTGCACTGTATAGAAATAAATTTGTAAATGGATGTATTCCGGCCACGAAAATCATTCAGTAATAGATAGGCGACGGAATTTGATGGGTATTTAATACCCGAAAACTAGACGCCAGAAAAAAGTTCCGCAAAGCAAGGAAAATGCTACAAACAAAGCTCCGGCGCACAAAAAAAACAACTACTGCTGGCATGTGCAACGTAGCATGCAATAGGGGGATTTTCCGGAACTACTTGCGACCAAGTGGCCAAAGGACCTGGATTTCGGTGCTCCTGGTGCTAATCCTTATCGGTACCTGCGCACTTGCGGAACCCCTGAAAGTTATATACGCGGTCAACGCTGGCGGGGATGAGCACACCGATCTTAATGGCGTTCAATACGATGCGGATCCTCTCAAAGGAATTGGAATAGCTTCTGACTATGGAAAACACCTGCTGATGATCGGCCGGGTACAGGAACATGACGAGGTCCTCTACAGGACCGAGCGGTATCACACCACCACATTTGGGTACGATTTACCTAGTGATGGTGATGGAGATTACGCCTTAATAATGAAGTTCTGCGAGGTGTACTTCGATGCGCCACAGAAGAAGGTTTTCGATGTGCTCCTAAACCGCAAGCACACGGTTGTCCGTCAGCTGGACATCTATAACCAGGTGGGCAGGGGCTCGGCACACGATGAGATCGTGTACTTTAAGATCAACAACGGACGGTTGAACTATGAGGGCGAGGTGTCCGATGTGCGAAATGGCCGCCTCCGGCTGGACTTCATAAAGGGGGCACTGGATAATCCCAAGATCAATGCCTTCGCCTTGCTCAAGGGAGACATCTCCCTGGTTCCGCGAATGCATGGCTCCGAAGCGACTGAGAGGATTAAACCGGAGGGTAAGCTGAATGCAGAACCGAAGATAGGACAGCAGGCAGAGAGGGTAGTGCGCAACCAGCGGGACAACATCGATGAGGATGACGAGGACCTCGACGACGATGAGTTTGAGGAAGAGCTGTCCGAGCAGCAAGTCGACAAGCTGGGCAACGATCAGTCTTTTCAGCAATCGGACACAAAGCGGGCTTACAGTGGCCCCCGCCAGCCGAATCCGTACTCCATGGACGACTCATCGATCCTTCTACCAGTTTTCATCGCCATCGGAGCCTTTATACCACTGTTGTTCTGCCTCTGCAAGCTGTGATCTCTATCCGTTGCTCACTCAACGATCTCGGCCTGCGTTGATTTCCTGCTTAGTGATTTTGTGATTTTGATAAAAGACTAATTATATACTTATCGTTTAGTTCGTACGTTGTGCACTCCCTAGAGGTCGGTTCCCTTATTCCCAGGATGCAAAGCTCTCTTAACGCCCTGTACTTTCCATATTTGATAAGAAATTCTTTAGTGTTCTTCTCGGGTACTTAAGCGTTAAGTCACTTGATTGTTTTTGATGTTCCCGGATCGTTTGACCGCTCAACGCACGCTTAAACGCACAAAGTAAAACCGGTGTTTGGGATGAATTTTGCTTGGGAACTGTTAGTTTTGAATGACATGGAATAAAATTAGCCTTGTTTGTTATTGGACAAAAAGATTACGATTATTTTAATGGTGGCCTGGATTGTGCTAAAATTGATTCGTTTGCTAATGGGCTCTCTCAGCCGCATAAAATCTTGTATCTATTTAGACTTTTCGATAAATGACTTTCTGGGGGCCTAATATAAAATATGTACGTAATATATTTGTTTCCGTGTACGACTGGTTCATTTTGCGAACCAATAGCCGGTCTATCGCAAAACAATCGGAGCAAGTGCCATTCCTGGCGGATGTCCTGCGGGGGCTGGAAAATCTAGAGTTGCGTCGCGAGGAAAATTCAGTCATCAACGCGTCTTCATCGAATCGGCAGTGAAAATGTGCCAGCGGCGGTTCTTCAGCAGCAAGTACACCAGTTTCCACAAGAATCACATCAAGTTATTTGCCGTTTACATGAAAACGGCGAATTTGATGCACAACTTCAACGTGCGAAAGCGCTCGCTGTAAGCGCCGCTGCCTCTGCCGTCGCCTCTCTCCCATGCAAAATAAAGAAAATTAACATAAAGTTGATTCCCGGCTGTGTGCTACTGCTTTCCGCATAGTGCTAAATGCAAAATGAAACACCCTAACGGTGGAATGCAAAGTTAAAAATGTTGAACCGGAATAACCCCAAAAAGCTGTTAGAAATCGTTGATAAGATATATTAGGGGTCAAAAAATCTATTTAGGCGTGTCTAGGAAAATAACGGTAAGTTTCTTCCTCTCTTACATAATAATTAGCTTGTGTTTAATTATGTCGCTTTGTTAAATGATATGAGAATTTCATAAAAACGGAACCCGATGTTGCGTATTACATTAACCGACTTTTCGTCTCGTTTCTTCACAATTTGACTTTGTCAAAAGCAATGTCCTCCGCAAAAAACATTCTGACATAAGGTGCAGAAAAATTTGTATCGGTCTCTCCAAGTTGCCGTTACTCTCTCCCACGCGCCTTCCAAGGATATCGGCAAACAGATGTTTTTGGGGCTCTCCTGTGCGCATGTAACGGTGCCTACGCTAAACAAAAACAAATTGTCCATGCCGACGCGATTTTTACAAGTTACAAGTCACAGTTACCACTGCAACTCGAAACAATAACAAAAACAATCACATCTGCATTCAGCTCTCAAAAGCAGGCAACACTTCTTGTATTTTCGGTGGGTGTCTGGTGCGCGAGCAAGAGTGTGGGTGTGTGGCAGTTTTATATAATGCGGAAGCCATCGCAAGCGATTTGCTATTGTCCTTGTGGTTGTTGTTGTTGATGCGTTCCGTCATGCGGACAAAGGCTGCAACCTTAGGACACCTTCTGCTCTCAATATACTGATTGAATTGGCATGTAAATTAATCTACATTTCATGCACCATTTCAAAATAATAACGTATGTATGTATGCTTGCCGTGATGTGCTTTCATTGTTTGCTGTAGCTATTAGCCAAGCAATAAAAACCTTTACTCTGTGAGCAAATATGGTTTTTTTGTAGTTCACATGTAGTTCACTATGGTCCACTTTTGTAGCCCCAAAAAGTGAAAACCTGGTTGGCTTTTTCTATTTCAGTCAGAAGCCTGCAACGCTAAGGGAAATAAATTAAAAATAATAATGAAGACATGATAGTGTCGTTGTTTTTGATCATAAAGTGTTTTAGTTTCGGAATTATTTCGATTGAAATACGATATACAATATTTTTTGAATATTATAACAATTGTATTATTCAGCCAACATCATTAGTTACTTGAAGGGTATATTAGTTTCGAAAGTTGTATCCAGACTTGCTGACTGCTGTGTTACTGTGTCCTTTGTACTACGTCCATGGCCATTGCAAACGTGGTATGTGTTATAAGATTGTATTTTTGTTGTATTCTGTTTCCCATGACTTTCATTCTGTCTGATGAATGGTAGCAAAAGAGATGGAGGCGCTGTGTGATTTACTATTTTGGCCTGTCCTGCGGCGTGTCCTTGGGAAAATCCTGAGGCTTACATAATAGACGCTAGCGGGAAAGCTTTAAGGCTTGCTGGGCGTTATTACTATTATTGCTATCTTTTCAGCTAAAAGTTAAAGCCGTACACACGCACAAAATATTCAGTCTAATGAACCTTTAGTGTATATGCGGTCTGCTCTTCAGCACCCACTTTCGGTAAAACTTTGACAGCTTTCCGTTTAACTTTTGTTTTCTTCCAAATTAATGCCTTTATGTGTTTTGAAAGGCTTTAATTTTAACATACATATTTTTCTGTACACTACGCCACTAGTTATACAGTGTAATAATGGTTCATAAAATCAACGTTAGGGACATCCAATCAAGGCTGCAGACGACGAAGTTCAGCCAAATGATCCCCCATCCTTTGGATTCCATTACGTGCACTCAGCTGCAGTCGTTCAAGTACAAGGATAATGTGCACGCCGCAGTCTCTGTTTCGTGTTTTCCTACCAAGATAATAGAGCTGCGCCCACGCCATCAGCGGCCACTGTGGATCGATATTATTGAAATGCCACGTTATTGAAATGTTTGCATCAAAAGTGCCTCTCTCACTTACTTGCCCCTTACAATTAACAAGGAATTTCAATCGTGTTGTTATCCTTGCTCACCCAGCCTGTGCCACCAAAAAAAAACAATTTCCATTGCAGGAACGTCGGATTTCCTACCCTTTGATGGTCAACTTCACTGCACAAAAATGAACTACACAACAGTGGCCACAATGCTAGGCAACTGCCAACAATGTTCTTTTGAATTTAAGCTGGCTGGTTTGCGTTTTCCGTTATTTTGAGACAAAAAAGACACTGTGCATATGCCATTGTTTAATCGGGTTGGCTTTTTGTAAGGCAGATATAAATATTGTTTTATCTTAAGGCTTATGGTAACTATTTTATTTAGTCCCATAAAATTGGGCTATATTTTTTTTAATATAATTTAATTTAGTTTAATAAAAATAGTTAGATGGGTGAGGGATATTTTCTCAATATTTATTGTTTACACTATTTTCTTGCCATTTGGTTTTATTTCCATATATTGGTACCCTTCTTCCTACATTTCTCCTAACAGCTGTTAAGCGAGTGTGACTTACAGACCCAAGCACTGCTAACAGCTGGAACACCTCTGTTATCGGGCCGATTCTTTCGAATATATTTTCCTCCAATTCTCGCATTCCGTTCTCGACTGCAGAGAGCGCAGCTGTTTATACATAACCGGCTGGGTCGCGAAATTCGATTTTATATTAGAAATTATTTTGGAACTATTCGGATACGTTTCGGGAAACTGGAAATATGTAAATCGACCCGAAAGCAAGCCGTGTTTTTTCTTTACTTTTGAGTTTGTGAGTTTTTGTAGTGAAAAAACCAGATACATATGTATGTATGTATGTATTTGCGCCTCTTTAGTCAATAAATATTAATGCACATTGAGCAGTTGGACGGGCATGAATTAGAAAGCATTATTTATTGCAATCATCTGCAGTGCGAATCAAAACAAAATCGGAAGCGCTCCGAGAGTGAGAAAGAGGAGAGTGAGAAAAGCAGTGAAAACGAAATAACAGCCGGCTGATTTGTTGCGGAAAGGAATACGAAGAGAGAAGAAGAAAAACGTGCGTAAAGATGATAAATATACACTGAAAACCAATATTAATCTGAGTTTGTACTTTTTAAAATTATTAACGAGGGCTGGTCAATAGTGTACACATTCCGATGTAGTTTTTATTTTCATAAGAATCAATAACTAGAAAAATGTCTAAAAAATGCATTTTCTCCAATGCAGTTACCACGTATGTATCTGTCCGTAAGATAAATATTTGCAGGCTATACAGATGTTTGTGCTGTATTCCTCATGTATTTATAGACCATCTTCTATATTTTTCACGTTTCCACAAGACCGTTTTTCCTCTATTATTTATTTTCTGACGTCCTCAGAGAAATCACTTGAGTTTATTTTGGTATTTTGCCGGCTCAATCGTTCTCCTTGTTTTCAGTTCTCCATTCGTCTTGCTCCACTTATACGTTCCCGCTTCTAAATCCGAATCCCAAAGTACGATTTTATGTACGGATGTTTTTTTGACTACATACAAAACATTTGTAATTGTTGCTGTCGCGGCCTACGTATGTACATGTGTCTACATATTTGTTGTTGCCAGCCTGATAACATGGAGCAGCATGGCATCATACTTTGATTTTTGATTCGATGTTTTTCCACTGAGTTATCTAATTTGAAAATTCTGATGCTAAGAGACCAACTTCACTGAATGAGTCAAGAAACACGTTTCACTGTATATAGCTGTATATATATAGAGCAAACATAGATTTATACCATATGTACATACATTCATACATAAATATAGCGCTTTGCTACACAGGCCTGTCAAAAAATTGTCAAAATTAAATCGTCAATCAAGTTGATTTCATTATCAATTATCAGCCAATAAATTAAGATACCAGCTATGAAAATGAATGTAAACAGTATACATTTGTTATCTTACGTGTTTCGTTAATTATAAGCCCGTACCGTGTAGGTGCCTGTCAGTAGCCTTGTAAAAATGATAGCAATTATAATAACTCCGAGCAACAGGAAAGAGCCATGAATTCCTAAGAAAATTGTTTCCTAGATTCCTATCTTTTTAAAAACAATCCATTTCAATTGACATTTTAGAAACGTGTTGCTGCTGACCAGTGCATATCATTAACAACAGTAAGTACTATAAGTTCCAAAGCTCATTTAGATAATACTGATAAAAGGTGGCTTGTCTTTGTACGACCACAAAATTCGATGTATGATAAGTTTAAAGCTTTGACTCTAAATCATTAAGCCTTGGCCACAATCGAACAATTATTCCTTTTGTTTGACCTGTAAACAGTAGAGCAATATCTCAAATAGTCCATTGTCCATAGTCCGTCCAACGGCATAGCCGAAAATTCATTTAGGAATAAGGCGAAAAATATCGAAAATTGACTTTTAAGCTTTTAATTACGTCCAGTCGCCCAAATGCAAGAAATATTTTTATCAGTGCGGTGATCTCATTTAGGAATTTGCTTCCTCGTTAGATAATAACTAAAGTCACTCGAGGCGCGCTCTTTCACTTACTGGTCAGTGTTTTAGTTCTCGCAAACTCGTACTTAAGTAGACAACGTAGTATTAATATTGGTTTGGTAACTTAAGTGGGTTTTTCTAAGATCAAAATACACTGCTTTCCGTTTAGATAGTCATCAAAGTCGTTCTGCAATAGGAATTAAAACAAGAAAGAAAACTATCTGACTATACCCCCCTCTCTCTTTTTTTAGCATAAACATTGTGAATCAGAAGCCACATTTTGGGGCCTCGACCCATCAACGCGCTTCTCCTTCTCATCGTCAATTTTTCGCAGTTGCAAAATGATATTTTTACTTTTTATCCTCTTCTACTTTAAATATTTTGGGTACATTTTACATTTGCCCCTTTTTGCAACCAAATGCATAAGTAGAACAAGTGAGGTCCCTAAAATATTATTATAGGCTGGGAAAATACGACATTTAAAATGTATTTTCAAATAAACAGGTGCTGCATACAAAGTCAGTCGTGCCAGCAAATAATCAATGCACACTTCCCCTGAACCTTGACTGCATAATGGCAAGAGATATTAAAACCAATCGTGGAAAATAAGCAATGCAAATATGTGTTCTTATCTCTCAAAACTGTTAACTGATAACAATGATAAAATATGTCATTACCCGTTTGCTTACCACCTGCTGTCATTCGCTTTCCAATTTATGCCTTTCCAATGTAAATAAAATGGAATCTACATACATATTTTATTCAGAAGTTGTTCACGACGCTAAAAAAATTTTTCCTAGACCAATCGAATCCATCCACACATGGATAATTATTTAGGCTCGTAGGCCGTAAAGTTCAAGTTTGCTACGCCGCAATTTTCAGAAACCCATGTGTAGGGAAATGTATGGATTAAACGATATATTTGTGCCTGCCAAGAGCAATAGTTTATTTTCCGGCCAAGTTAGTAGTCCCCAAGTTCGCATTCTGTATAATCGCCTTTAACCGGTTCGAGGGGCTTTTGTTCAGTTCCATCTCTGCCGGGTGCACTCGCTGATGCATTTTTCATAAATCAATTGGTTTTGATTTGTTTACAAATAATTTCGCCCTGCAACTGCAACTGCGATGGCGTAAACCATATTCCCTTGTTGCCGATTTTATCGATTAGTCTTTGCCGAAAGCGTAACCCCAAAACGGTTGGGAAAAGTTCAGGAACCTTAGCAAACAAACAAAGTTGACATTAACGTGCGGCACTGACAGCTGCAAAACATTTGCTTAACGATACTTAACTAGAAGGTAAATTAGCGAAGAGAAATCAATAAAACTTTATATTTCTTTGTAGTAATCGAAAATTTCTTCCCGCTTGTACATAGTATAGTCACCGCAAACGCAACTCGTACATGTACCTGTTATTGTAGAGTAAAAGGGTATCCTAGATTCGTTGTTAAGTGTGTACGAGGTAAACGGATAAATACAAAAAATATATATTCTTCATCATCTGAGTAGATCTGGCCTTGTCCGTGCGTATAACTATAAAACTATTTAAAACTATAAATATAAAAGCTAGATAGATTGAAGATAAACCATGCAACTACTATTGACGCCTCCTTTTTAAAATTTTTTATTTCTGAACTTTTCCACACCCACTCTAACGCTTGCAATCTTCAAGTCTTCTGCACATTACAAAAATGTATATTTTTGGCATATTTAAATATCTTTTCCTAAAAGTCACTCAATTGGCTGCTCGCCAAAATATACATAAGGCATATGCGTATTATATGTATGTATGTATATACATATTCCCAATTGGTTATATTCAAAAATATAGTATAGTTCTATTTAAATACCGCTCGACCTTTCAAATGTAAATTAATTACCGCCGGCTAATCCTGAACTCAGATATTTACGTTTTTATCGATTAGTCGCCCTTATGAGCCAAAATACACATGTAAGTTTATGAAGGGGGTAGATAGCGGAAGGGGTTCGGCGGAGGAGCAATCCGATTTACATCTTAGCCCCAAGGGGGCCAAGAGTATTAAGTAAACTCAAGTTAAATATTAACACATTTCGGTGGTGTCTGGTGGCTGGCGATGTGCGAAGAAATCAATTAAATCGTTGCTCAGATCTTGAAAGCACAACGCTGTAAACGATTTTGAAAGTTATTTGTTATTTTCTGAATTTTTAGAAAATTCCATTCTAAAATATATAGTCATACTTCGCAAATGAAACATTAGTTTATTGTCTTAAAGTTTTAAGACGCCTGCCTAAAATAAACAAAGTATATTTCTTTAAATTTTTATCAAAGTAGTGCACTAATTAAATTCGGCAGTCTGTTAAGCATAAACCTTTCGAAAGAAGTCGATTAGTTGCCCAACTGTTAGTGGATTGTAATCAACGTCACAAAAGCCTTGGGAGTTCACGGCCATTTGAACAATTGAATTTGGAGACGGGGAAAATGCATTAAGGTATCATCTAAAATTGACTACCAATTTTATATAATGAGGTGGCCGACACTTATCCCAGCAGATAGCGAAACAAACGGATGCAATTGCTCAAGTCGGGACAATTACAGAATCCGACTCGTACATTGCCCTCAGATTTATCAGCATCAGCAATTACCATCGTTGTACAGACGAATTGCTCAATTGGGAACCTTCAGTTATTCCGCACTCGACAGATAAGCTTACTGCTGCTGCTAATAAAATTTCGCCAATAATGCAAATCAGGTCTTATCGCAGACCAACTGACAGTTGCCATTATATTTACACTTGTGTTTACCTCGCTTAATGGCCATATTTACCATTGGTATTAAGTCGCTAAATTTGCAAGGCGCTAAAAGCACTGGATCTATCCAGTTCGAAAAGCAAATATTGTCTACATGAATGCCTGATAATTTTTTTTTAAAACTTTAAACAAGTACACAAACAAGCGCACTCGATTTAAACTGGATTCATTCCAATTAACATCGGAGATAACCACGAGCCTTTTATATTTTGATGAATGGAATAAGCATAGGTTGCAGGCACAGATTAAATCATTTACCAACTAATATTACTCATGCATTGCAGACTTAACAGGGCTTATCATTAATTTTATATCCTTGCCATATTCTCACATTAGACACTCCTTTTCACAATCATTACTTCAATTTCGCTCACTGTGAATGACTTAAAGTGTTTATTAATCAAGTCCACGCCCACCTGTTTTTTTATTGATAGAAAATCACGTGCCACACAGAAAATTTAATACGCGATTAGATTTTAGCACATTTTTATTTGCAACTGTTCCAAAAAGAAGGAGCCAACAAATCAAAGAAAGTTAACAAAACCGACGGGTGCTTTATAGATAAATATAAATGCGTGATTTAATGGAGTATATATGGATTTTGGCCAGAAGGCTTCATGGCCAGTGAAATTCGTGGGTTTTAACCAGTTTCAATTGGTTATTGTGGCAGGTCGGTCGACTTGAAGAGTGATAGCAATAAAAAGGAAGGCAAGATAAACTTATTAAAATTGATTACTCTTTTTTCTCCTTGCAGGTCAAGAAACATTACAGCTGAAAAAGGAACCTGGCTAAGTAGCATGTATGCCAGGATCAAAATAGTGAATATAGCATCATAATGAGCATCCGCACGGAGCAGGATTACGACAGTGCCACTCCGGCGCTGCAACAGCAAATGAATTTGGCCCGAAGAGCCTGCTGGAGGATCAAATCCTCCAGCTCGGAATCCCTCTTCAAAAATATAGTTTCTGCAAAAACAGATACAGATACAGTACCACCACCACCATCAAAAGATAAAAACAAAACGAGAATAGAGCCACAGACAGCGCCCGCGAAACGCAACACATCCTCCAACTGGCGGGATATGTTCAGCAAGAGGATGCTGCTTATTTGCGCCCTAGTCCTGATCCTTGGAATTTCCCAGGCCCAGGCCCGGCCCAACACGATTGCTGTGGGAGTAGCTCCGGGAAAGGTCAGCCAAGATATTCTAAATCCGGTCACCCAGCTAAATGTGAGTACGCCAAAATCCTAGACCACAAATTTCAAATTCCACTGCAAATATAATCATAATTTATAACTATTGCTAAAAATATAATTTGATTAACCGAAGTTTAGGAAGTGAATAACTAATTGTCGTGTGAATCTAAATTTACAGTCCCTCAAATGTCGTAAACTATATTCTTAATTGCACTCCGTAGACGGTGATGACACATGCACACTTTATTTGGAAAATTGATGTTGTATCTGATATAACACGTTTTCAATTTTTGTTTTATTTATGAGCTGTAGAAGTATATATCAGACAACCCCTGAAGTGAGTTATCTAAGAAGCAATCACATGATTTGCTTTTTTAATTCTAATAAAAGATTAGTTTATATAGCCACCTGAACTTTTTTTTACAGACACAAGAAGCTTTTATAACTAGATACCATTGATACCAAGCAATGGTTTGTCGTCAGTTTTAAGTCTGAGTGAAAAAAGGGCTATATTGTTTTCTTGGTTTACTAACTCGCCAAAATCGATTAACTCCAATTCGCAATTAAATATGCATTGATATGTCAAAAATTCTGGCAGTTAGCTCACTGACCTAGATCAACGTTTCAACAGAATTTGAATAGGATTTGTCGTCACTAATAATAATCATTATACCCGTTATTCGTAGAGTAAAAGGGTATACTAGATTCTTTGAAAAGTATGTAACAGGCAGAAGGAAGCGTTTCCGACCATATAAAGTATATATATTCTTGATCAGGATCAACAGCTGAGTTGATCTGGTCATGTCCGTCTGTCCGTCCGTATGAACGCTGAGATCTCAGGAACTACAAAAGCTAGAAAGTTGAGATTAAGCATACAGACTCCCAAGACATAGAAGCAGCGCAAGTTTGTCGATTCATGTTGCCACGCCCACTCTAACGCCCACAAACCGCCCAAAACTGCCACGCCCACACTTTTGAAAAATGTTTTTAATATTTTGTAATTTTTGTATTGGTCTTGTAAATTTCTATCGATTTGCAAAAAAACTTTTTTCCATGCCCACTCTAACGCCCACAAATTGCCAAAAACTGTCAGTGTTTAAGAATCTCCTTCGCACTTCCACCAGCTGAGTAACGGGTATCAGATAGTCGGGGAACTCGACCAAAGCGTTCTCTCTTGTTTTAGTTTTGAATGGCGTGTTACCAAAAGGTTAACGGAACGCCTGATATTCCCAACCCAACTGATCTGGATATTGTATTCCGCAGTTTATACAGCCATGTAAACATTTAATGTTTTCCCTTGTAGGTGTTGGAAATTTATTAGTTGCATCGCATATTTATCAATTTTCCGCTCCGTGTTTGCCAATTAGAAACACCCCTAATATCCGAAATATTTCTCTCTTCCTTCCTGCCCAAAACCAGCTGCGCCAGTCGACGCCCGTGGATGCGGTAGATGTGAGCCTGGATCCAACGCCATCGGTGAGGTTGCCACGTGCCGAGCCATTGAAATCCGGTGACCAGGATGCCGGCGAGAGCCACAAAATGGAGCGGTATCCCCTCTCCAGTGTGGACTTTGCTCGGGTAAAGACGCCGTTCATCATCGGAATCTGGATCCTGTCGGCTAGTATAGCTAAAATCGGTAAGTAAACTATTCGCCTTCAAAAGTGAATACTCTACAGCTGAGCATTTAATTATTCGAAACACCTAAAGCGGCTTATTAGCGAAGGAGCCGGCTTTACAGTACATAATCAGCGGAAAATTTGGTTTTGCCAGGCAAACCACGAGTCCATTTCCTGTGAAAGGAAAGACACGGAGCCTGCTCCTAGGCGTGGGTGACTTTTTTTCCTTTGGCTGTTGTCATGCAAAATCAATATGGTTTATGTAATTCCTACGACGACGCCATCATGCAGATTTGCGTCAAGTCGGCGACGTAACCGCGTGAGCCGATGGGTGCGATTCGTGGCAGAAGGACATTACATAACCGCTCAGTGGATGTGTGCAACAAGCAGCAAGAATCGGGACCTTGACCCTGCCCCGAGCAACAATTGGGTCCAAAGGCTATGTATTAATCATTTACCTTGATTCTCGACCGCTTTCAGGCCTCTCGAGACTTCATTACCAAGGCTTCTAGTTTTGGTTTATTTATTACTGGCCCCAGTGTCGGCAATTTAACACTGCCCCAGACAAGTTTATCGGTGGCACTGTCCATAACCTTGACTGCAGGCGAGAGAAAATCCATTTTCCTCCATCAAGGGCGCTTGCCATGTTTTTTCGGGTCCTTGTTTCCTATTTTATTTCTATTTTTGAGTGGACGAACGCTCGGATTTATTCGGTGCAATTGAATAAGGGCCATACAAAAATGTAGTCGAAAATAGACTGCAAATGAGAGGCTGGGCACTTATCAAGGAAATGAGCCCCCCCATAAGATAGAACTTCTTCAAAACATTCTTAAAGTATGATAACCATTAATTCCTTGACAGATGTTTAATAATTTTATATTGCTCGTAGAGTAAAAGGGTATACTAGATTCCAAAGTATTTTATTTTAGTTTTTTTATTTGTCTGGTCAAATTTTTACGGTATACCAAAAACATTTTTTTGTGCGCCACTTCTTACGCCCAAAAAACGCTTACAACTGTCACGCCCACAATTTTGTAACTTGTTGTGTTCTTAATACCCGTTACTCGTAGAGTAAAAGGGTATACTAGATTCGTTGAAAAGAATGTAACAGGAAGCGTTACCGACCATATAAAGTACAAATATTTATAATCAGGATCAATAGCCTTGATTGGTTTACTAAGCATAAGTATCCCTTTACCCTTGAACCCAACACGTTTGATAAGAGGTCGAAGCTGTCTAAAAAGTTTTTAAAGGGTATAACTTACAAGAGACCCTGAAAAAAGAATGTAACTTTACCAGTACTTTTATGGAAAGTTTAAATTGTAATTTGCATGCCAAGCGAATATAGTAAATTAATGAAACATGTTTATTTTCAGTTTCACCACCCACGCCATTTCAGCCATTGCGTTGTAGAAATTTTCGTGTTTACCTTACCTAGTATATTTACCTTAACTTATATATCTTACAATTTATTCCAGGTTTCCATATGACGCCCAAGCTGCATCTAATATTTCCGGAATCGTGCCTCCTAATTGTCGTGGGCGTGGTAATTGGCGTGGTGCTCTATTTCTGCACCGATGTTGCCGTCTCCCCGCTGACTCCCAATACCTTCTTCTTCTACATGCTGCCACCGATTATCCTGGACGCAGGCTACTTTATGCCCAATAGATTGTTCTTCGACAACCTGGGCACCATCCTGCTGATGGCGGTGGTCGGAACCATCTTCAACATAGCCACCATCGGTGAGTGCGGTAACCCGAGATGGATTCGGTGCTAGCTCCGTGCGAGTTGTCCTGTCGTTTATTTGACGACTAAGTAAACAGAGGTGGCCGATTGGTTATACCATTCATCTAAGTCAATCAACTGAAGAATGGCCAACGAAGATGTCGTTTCAACTTGTCGATTGTGGGAGGTCATTTCATTTGCTTGCATTGTTAGGGGGTAGCACATGAGTACACTCAACTTAATTTATTAATGGCCACAAGGGTTTTATATAGTCTCCATTGGATTATAACAAGAATTTCCAAAGGGAGATTGGCCTTTTTAATAAGGAAGATATTTATTGATAATATTTTATAATTATACCCGGTTCTTATAGAGTAAACGGGTGTACTAGATTCGTTGAAAAGTATGTAACGTCTAAAAGAAATCGTTTCCGACCACATAAAGTGTATAAATTCTTGATCAAGATCAATAGCCGAGTCGATTTCTCCATGTCCGTCTGTCCGTCCTAATGAACTATTAAAGCTAGAAAAATGAGATCCAGCTTGTAGATGCCACGTCCACTTTAACGGCATTAATATGGCCACGCCTACAGTTTTAAAAAATTTGTTGATATCTTTTCATCTTGTTATTTGTCTTTTTAATTTCGATTGATATGCGTCACCTTTGAAATTATTTTGATTTACTGTTTTTTTTGCCAATTCCTATCGATATGCCAAAAAGATTATTGAAGTTTCTCATTCTCACTGACCATAGCTGTGTAATGGGTATCTGATATTCGAGGAACTCGTTTTTGCGTTTTTTCCTTGTTTTTATAGCAAAACTTGTAGAATTCTCTATAAAAATGTAGTTTCTCTCAGCTCAAGAAATTCCTCTCTAAAGTTTAGGAAAAGTTCACATCTGTCATTTGTACTTCCTGAAGTGTAGCAAACTACTGACAAATATAATCACAATTTTTAATAACAATTGAAGTACCCCCAATCTAACAATAATGAATTGTGAACTGTGAACAGCACTTGTAAAATGGTTGACAATTACAAAGGTGTCGGCAACGCCAGCAATTAGACACCTGATACCGATGAGTAAACAGAAGCTGAATCATCCGAAATATACATTTTAAAGCGTCCGCCTATTGGTAGCCCCGGAAAAACAAAGTCATTGTCTAAGTGGGCGTATAGGCTACATCCGAGGGGGAATAGGCCTGCGGCCCTATTTAGATTCCCGTTTTCACCAGATTTACACAGACTATAGCGAAACATGCGATGTGGATGCTAATGCTGTAATAACAAAGAGAAAGAGGGAACAACGTCGGGTGGGTGGACAGGGGTGACTAACCAAACCGCAAACGGACCACGGGAAACACGCTTGAGTTGCTATAGTTACCCCAAAAACAACCAGACTTGCCAATTACTTATTCTTAACAAACTGCATTACATATCCATGAGCGCACAGCGCGATTCATTTGACCAAATTTCCCTTCAATTGTCAATTTAAGATCCATTTATTTATTAACTTTTCTGTTTACTTAAGAGTATCTCTAAAAAAATAATTTCTGACTCAGATACATTTACATTTTGGAATAGTTTGTTAGCCAACTAATTGACGACTAATAAATTCGTTGAAAGGCTTTTCCAGCTTACATCATTTACTGGCGCCACAAATGGTGCTTATTGAAGCAATATTATTGCAAACATTCAATTTGCGTCTTTGCAAATTCAATTATTCTTGGAAGAACACGCTTATCAATTGACTTAAGTGACTTGGAGATGCATTTCGAAGACAACAATACAATGCCAATGCCATCGATTGGCTAGTATCTAATTAAGTTGAGACTGAGACGGCTTCGGCAAATTGATGGCTGGAAATGGATGGCATACCCCCTGCACTCTCTGATTTTATTTATAATACCCTCTACTATTTTTCTCCCTTAAAGGTGGCTCGTTGTACGCCTGCGGAAAGATGGGAATTTACGGGGAAAGCGAGACTCCGGGTCTAATGGACGTGTTTCTATTTGCCTCACTGATATCTGCTGTGGATCCGGTGGCCGTTTTGGCCGTATTCGAGGAGATACATGTGAATGAGATCCTGTATATTGTCGTCTTTGGCGAGTCCTTGCTGAACGATGCTGTCACGGTAAGATGGGTTTATTGATTGCGATTGTGGGCGGGTAATGGTAGCAATTAAGCCAACAAGTTTACATGGTTAAGTGAATTTGAGTCTTCCTTCTGCCCACCAGGTTGTGATGTACCACATGATGGAGTCCTACAATGAGATAGGCTTAGACAAAATCATCGCCCAGGACATCGCCAGCGGCGTGGGTTCCTTTTTTGTGGTTGCACTGGGTGGCACTGCCATAGGTGAGTGCACGATTTTGACTCGGATTTGCTAAATTAATTACATTTTGCCCAGCCAACCATACACAGAATAAATACTTGTCTATATATTTTTAGTTGGTGATAGAACATTTCACTCTTTGACAATAAAATAAAATTTACCGATTAAAAGCAAGAAGCACTTTATTTGATCTTGTTCTACAATATTAGGCATCATCTGGGGCTTTCTCACTGGCTTAGTAACCCGATTCACCGATCACGTGCGTGTCATAGAACCCATTTTCATATTTGTGATGGCGTACTTGGCGTATCTTAATGCGGAAATATTCCACATGAGCGGCATTTTAGCGTGAGTTTTCTAAATATATTCCAAACTTTTACCATTTAGTAATACAACTTATTCCACAGCATCACTTTCTGTGGTATCACAATGAAAAACTATGTGGAATCGAATATTTCACAAAAGTCGCATACGACTGTTAAATATGCCTTAAAGATGTTATCCAGTTCGGCGGAGACCATTATATTTATGTTCCTAGGCGTGGCCACTGTGAACAACATGCACGTATGGAATACGTGGTTTGTGGTATTGACCATTGCCTTCTGTTCAGTTTTTCGTGTAATTGGTACGTATTTTACAATGTACAAAAACGATGTTTATTTTTAATTCTATTTATTTTTGGTTTAGGTGTCATTTTGCTATCGGCCCTTGCCAATCGCTTCCGTCTGCACAAATTGTCCCGGGTGGATCAGTTTGTGATGTCGTACGGAGGATTGCGTGGTGCAGTGGCCTTTGCCCTAGTACTGTTAGTGGACGAGAATGTGGTCAAGCAGAAGAACATGTTTGTTACCACAACGATAGCTGTGATTTACTTTACTGTCTTCCTGCAAGGAATCACTATTAAGCCGCTGGTGAAAATCCTTAATGTGAAGCGCGCTAATAAACGCAAGCCAACCATGAACGAGCGAATTCATGAAAGGGTCAGTAATCTACACAGCTTTAGAGCACATCGATTCGTTTACTTAATTTTGATTTCTTGCAGTTCATGGATCACTTGATGGCTGGAATTGAGGATATAGTGGGCAAAACGGGCAACTACAATGTGCGGGATAAGTTCAAGCGTTTCGACAATCGCTTCATTCGTCCGCTGCTGATCAGAGATCTTAAGGTATTTTTACATCTGAGTTGATATATGCGTTTAGAACGGTCAAAACTTTTAGAACATGAAATCTCTAAATCTATACCTGAACTGCCATTAGGAAATTAATGAATTGCATTTATTGGACCACATTCCCATGCAAAGCTATGAACGAGCATTGAACAAGAATAAAGGGGCGAGTGCATCAAATGCAGATGAACAGAGCCGAAGGCATCGTCGTAATTCAAGTATATCTTCCAGAACGAACCCTTTTAGAAATATGAATGATACGATTTAGTAAAGGGAATATTAATAAAAGTCAAGTCGAGTTTGTACCGATTTATTTTTGTTGCTTTTTACTTTAACGTAGGGAGCTGAGCCAAAGATCATCGAGACGTACTCCAAACTGACAATGCGCGATGCCATGGAAGTCATGAGGCGAAATCCATCCACTATTGGCCAGATGACGGGAACCGAGTCTATGAGCGCCCTTTTCCGGAATTATACCAATAACTATATTGGCGGCAGGTGGGCACCGCCAACAATATACACCACCTGGTAAACGAATTTTGGATTGAATGATATCTTGCCTGTACTCACACCAAAACGATCGTATATTGCATGAGTACGAATAAATTCAAAATTTATGTAGTTTATATACCCTGACTTAAGCATGAATTGCACAAATTATTTTCTTATGAAAATTGGCACCTAACAAATTGAACTCAATGCAAGCAGAGGCGTCGCACAAGTGTTTCATCGAAGCTCAAAATCAAAAAGTACTTTGTCGTTTCTATCTAAAATCGTAGTATAATGAACTTTTGTGAAACGCCTCTTTGTAAATCATGAAGTGTATTTCTATGTCTCCGTATCTCTAAAATTCGTTTAACCACTTCTTTAGTTTGTACTTAAATCTAAAATCTAATCTACTCGTAATATGTAAAATAAGACCTTTCTCTTTGCTCTTCGATTATCTTATACTGATACTTGTGTAAACCATTCTTCAGTCCCAGTCTAACAAATCTAGACAATACTTGCTCACGTAATCTGGACATGGCTGAGCTGGATTATAATCCCTCTAAGAAGGATCTGACCGATGCCAGGATACATCATCTTTTGGCCGAAGAACTGAAGCCTTATAGAAGGGTATGTATCGGACGAATTTTTGCACACGTCATTTGCAATTCACGTTTTGTAACAATAAACTTTTGGTGGATAATCTAAAGCAACCAGTTCTTCCTTAAACCCCCTAAGATAATCACAGACAAAAGTTATTTCCTTAAATTGATACTCTATATCTGCCAATTAATGTCTCCACCTCTTCGCTCTATAGTAGTCACATTCGATATTTCTTTTTTGTTTTGTACTATGGGCATTTAGTTTTCCACAATTTTCGCTTATGGCTCTAAATATAAATATTTTCGTCTGCCTATACACATAGATGATAATTATATAGAAATATTTCTATATAGATATACTTGTGATTAATCGATTATTTAATTTCTTTCCTGTTGTTTCGATACTCAACATCAACTACTCGACAACGTGTTTAAATAAATCAA
This sequence comes from Drosophila yakuba, assembly GCF_016746365.2. Lineage (NCBI taxonomy): Eukaryota > Metazoa > Arthropoda > Insecta > Diptera > Drosophilidae > Drosophila > Drosophila yakuba. The sequence goes on along the minus strand of NC_052528.2, from coordinate 4,209,579 downwards.
AACTGCTTCAAACTTTCGTGTGCTTATCAAATCAAAAATAAAAATTTCAATATTGCGATAAAGGCCTCAATACAAATGGTACGAATAAATTGGTTAATGGTTTTGTGTTTAAATTCATTTGGTTTGTTTCCTGGTTAATTTTCATAAACTCCTTTCGAATTAACTAATAAAACTTGTTTGTTAAATGTTACACGTTGTGTGTCTGTATTGGTGTTATTATATATTAAATTAAGCTAATGAAACTAGAAGATATCAAATGCTCTGCAACTTTCATTAAAAGTAGTTGTGAGCTACAGCGTTTAAAATATTTTTTGAAACATAGGACAGCTAGTTTTAGTTTATATTATACTGATAAATATTTTGTAATTAAAAACTTTCACGTTCTTAGGAATAATAATTTACTTAACATAAATATAAAAATAAAAAACGATTTGAAATTTACTTTAAAAAAATATAAAAATAAAATGCGATTTAAAATAGGATTCTTGCAGGTTTTTTCGAATTCTATACTTGTTATAATAAGGAACGTTAACCAATTAGTTACTAGTGTTAAATATGAACTGGTCAACATATATATATATATATATATATATATAACTACTATCAAACATATTGAAGGTCTTGTTTAATATTATTTTAATGTAATTATTCGAATTTTTAATTATTAACTTTACTAAAATTTGTGTCAATGCAGAATGTGAATGTATTAATAATAACACAACAATTGTTTCACAATTTTTTTAATTAATTGCGTCGCAAGATATCTTACCTTTATGTATTGTTATTAAAAAACCTATAATAAGTTACATTTGTTTATAATATTGAATTTATCCTTAAAATACCTTGTTTCCTTGATTTCTTTAAAATTTTTAAATCTCAATGTCCAAGCTACATAAATTACTCACATATTTGTCTGACAGCTTTCGCTGTGTTCACCATTATGTATCGTAAATCCTAAGCACTGGAGAGGAATATAATTTTGGCTTAGCACATAATAAATATTAATCTCTTCTCGTAAGATGTACAAATGTTTATTGAAAGCCGTTACTTACTCAGTTCATGTTCACGTTAGTTAACATCAAATTATCGTAACATATATTAAATTTATTAAAATGTAACCGCCTTAACCGGCAACCCAAGTAACCTGCAAGGCCACATCTCTCTACTTAGATCATTGTGCTGCCATTTTATGATTTCGATATTAATTTGCTTTGTCGGATGTTTTTACAGCACCGTCGTCTTAGTTATAGCCGACACGCAGTAGATGACAGAGACTTGTCCACTCAGGTAAGTAACTGTCCACCCAAAACACCAGCAACTTGCTTCTGCCAATTTGTAAGAATTGAACAAAGGCTAACTAAATTGTTGCTCTCTTGCAGGTCAATTACAAGATGCAAATGAACTTCAGGCGCATGTTTAATGATCGAAAACATCACAAACGCAGCAAACGTGGTGCCAGCAACAAGGTAAGCGACTCCATTTATTTTGTACTCGAAGAATTATTTTTTAATGGATCGGCACTATCCACAGGAGGCCAAGGAGAACGTTAAGCAGAATCACGTCTCTTTCCATGACTTTCAACAAAACGGCACCACTAAGCAGCTGACCAATGGTACGGAATCGAGTTCAAACCATTCACGAAAAAAATCGTACAGAAAAAGACATACTCACAATTCACTTAACAAATATCGTAAATTAGAAATAGGTAAATGACGCTAGAATCAGCAACAAATTTTTATCCAATCAAAAAGCATATTGTTTTAGTCAAAAAAATCTCCAATCAGTTCGTAGAGTTAAATTCTATAAAGTTCATATTATTTTCTTTATGTTATTCATTGTACAGTGACCAGATTGCGTTATTTTCGTGCTATTCTTAGTTCGTAGTGAAAAGTGTGGTAAATTTTAAGTTTTCATTACAGTTTCATGCGTCATACTAACCTAATTCACGATACTTTTAGTTTTCTTGAAAAGCACCCTACTAAATCCCAGTTATAATTTTTCAAAAATTATATATGTTCTTTATAATGGAGTTTGATAGGTGGATTTTGGCAAAACCACGTTATTTTATCGCTTCATGCTTGCAAATTTTATTTTAGTGTTAAAAAAATGAATACTTTTTACAGATGCTTTTAGCTTATTACCAAAATGAATTTCAAAGGGAAAAACATTGTAAAAATTGGTATTATTTTGGTAACTAATTTAATTTCATCCGAATCCTTCTCTTTCTCCCCTGCATATCGCTTCCTTCCAACTGATGCCGAAAAACCACACACACATTTGGCTATAAACCAAACACGAAATTTGTGCACTAATCGAAATTAATAACCCACCCAACCCGCAATACACACACATAATTGTCCTGACTTGCCTAATTGTTTGTTTACTCATCCCAAACCATACAAAGACTATATTAACAATGTGCTTAATGAAACAGCAGAAGAGTGCCAACAGAATCCCAACGAGATCAATGTTGTTGGCCCGAGCGACGATTGGGATGATGGCCTGACGTTCACCGCCAAATCATCACGTAAGTGTTCTCATTACGCCCGTAAGCCATTCCTATTGGTAAAACCTTTTTTTTCTTCTAAAAACTAACATCTGTAAAGAGTAAAGAGGTTGTCTACATAGAGCATAGGCAGCCCTAGGTGTTATCTGCCCTCTTCTCTCTACACATATCCTTGTTTCAACTGCTCTGTGTGAGCCAATTTTCTCTACATTGTTAGCTGTCATATGGCAATATTTGATATTTTCCATATATTCTGTTTGCTGCCCACCTTGTTTGTTTTGATCACACAAAAATGCCATCATTTAAATAATCGAATCTTTTTTTGCCTGTAAAGAAAGAAGTATTTGTACATAAGTCGACTAGTTGAGTAGCGAAACACGGTTTCTGTAAAAGATATTTTAAAACTAATTGAATAACACAGATTTAAGACCAAAGAATATTTTTCTGGGGAAAGCGTTCTTTGTCCTGTTCACTTTCTGTTCATTGACTTCATTTGTACTGTATTTTTCCATTTGTTTTTATCCTACCCCCTAAGAAGAACCTAATAAAAGCTATAACAACGAACTTTCTACATATATTTCTTGTTTTATGCCTTTCCAATTATTTCGAAAACCAATCACTTAAAAAAAACCAAAACACAAACCGAAAAAATGTTGCTGGGCTCAAAAAAATATATACAAATATAAAATGATTCCAAAAAATTACGATTAGCTGACTCGGACCGTGCCAATAACAATTCCCTGATAGCCCACATCCAAAACCTGCCGGGTTTCGATGCCTCCAAGGCCCGTATCGTCGTCCAGCACTATGCGCCCAGGGCCGACGACTATCCGGACACAGATCTAGAGTCCCCGGAACAGGCCATTGGGCCCACGGCCGCCGAATTGATATTGCCGTGGCGGCGGGATCGTTCATACCAGAGCATTGGTAAAGACATCATATTCAGAGCAACCATTCCACCCACAATTAGATCAAAACAGCAACGACATCTGCAACAATCGTTTTGAATGCTATATATAGCTCACTTTTCGATCATTTGCGTGCTAAGATTCATGGTCATATTCGAACTGAAGCTTTTAAAACTAATTTGGAAAGATATTAACATCTTCAACTTTATTTTCCGATGTTAAATACCAAGGCTTTAAAACGCATTCGTTTTTTTATTACTAACATACAAAAATATTTAACTTTGGCCGCTTACTACTTTTATAAGTCAAATCAAAAAAAGTTTTTTTGGACTTGGCCTAGCGAAAGCCAAGACTGTCGCCTTAGCATTACTTTGAAACGAATCTTAAATGTAACATACCCAGAGTCCAATGAAATTGAAAATCATCGACTATCTCACCTATACACCCATACATTTTACAGTATTACGTATTCTTAGAAATCATATGAAGCCATTACCTTCTTTAAAAAGTGTCTTTAACTTGGTTCAATCTAACTTACTCAGCAATGCGAAACTTGGTCGATATTTCTGTTACCTATTCTATATCAGTTAATCATTTATTATTATATTTTCTCAACGCGATGAATTCTAATGCCTTTATTTCCATTCCCAACTTATTAGCCGTGTTTAGTGATGCCTAACGTAGCTGCCCATACAATTAGTAATCATTACACTTTATTTGTGCGTCGTTAACGTAAACTTATTTGTAGACGGCAATTGCCATTGGTTGGTAGAAAATTCTAGTTCTCGACTTTAGTTGAAGGTTGTTATTGCCAAAGCTCGAAATAGCCTGCATTTACCTCCATTGACTTACCTAAAACAACTTGAAAAGTCACATCAAGTAACAATTTAGTTATTAAAAATTTTTGAAAAAGAAGAAGCGTCGTAAAAGAGCATGGCATTTTTGTGCATGACCAAATTTTCGTTTTATATTTTTAATTTTTTTTTACCCTTCAAAAACAAATTTATAATGTGTAATGACTGGTGGATGTTTTTCATGAAATTGTCCTCGGAGCATTCAACCTATGCTGAAATATGCGGTTCTAAAGGCGCACAATATCAACAAATTTAACATAGCTTAAATGGGCCTGTCTGGGTAGACCCATTATACATATGTATAATGTAATATATATATAACACAATATATATATAACACAATATATATATAATACAATATATATACAATACCATATACATATGCATATATATAATGCACTAAATATATATAATACAATAAATATATATATATATATATATATGTATATAATATAAATCAATCTGTCGCCAAGGAAAAGTGAAGATTTTCATTTCGTTCTGTGAAGCCTGATTTATCTTCAGTTAAATGCACCTTGTTTGTCTTTTGACCTATTCCTTGTATCATCAACTACGCTTGAGTTTTAAATATGTTCAAAATATACTCCGAATTGGCCAACCACCATGCAATCGACAGCTGAAAACCAAAACAAGAGTTAAAACTGAACGCTGCATGCAAAGCAAAGTCAATAGTTTTATTTTCCCCCAAAATATAAACATTTCTTTACATTCATTTTCTCGAAACTTGTGTTTGTGATCTAGTGGCCGAACATCCCATTCCCGAGGAGGATCGTAATCTGTCCCGCGAATCCGACGGAGAAAGGCGTGTGGCCACGCCCACCGCCACGGAATCCCAGTTGCCTTGGAAACGGCAGGGTGACGAATGCACGGATGCAGTGCAGCAGAACGAGTTCCCCGCTTGGGCCTCCAACAAGGAGTACTTGGCCTACAATTCCCCCAGTGCAACATTCCTAGGTAATCAAAGGTTTTTTGCGACAATAACTAAGTGGGAAAAATGTTTACATTCACACAACAACTTCTAAATAGTTCTGAGAGGTTCTTCTAAGATTCATCTTTCTACATTGAATAATTATGTCCTCAGTTTATTACTCTTTGTGAATTGGCTAAACTACAGGAATAAGGGAGCTGGTTGATTTTGCACAATTTTTAATTTCTTTGGTTATCTTAGACTTTATTTTATACAATACAATACAATAGATAAAGAAACTTTAATTTAAATTTAATTCTACAAAGTTCCGTAAAGTTGTTTATTTTCTATGTAAGCTCAAGTTAATTTTTATATATCAATGTGGCTTCTTACTTGTCTAAATGTAACGTGATATACATAAGTATGGAAAGTGATACCCGATGGCGAAATTGCACCCAATTTTTATGTGTCTTTACTGATTTTATGTTCATTTCGTTGGAACTTTCCTAAAATGTTCCTTTTTCTTTCTCTCTTTTCCCCGGATTGGTTTTCCCCGATAACGGTTGCCCACTTCTACACCCACCACCCACAACGTTTCACACGATACACCACACGTACTCTCTGTAAAAACTACTGAAAACGCGTTCAACGATCCCGACACAAAGGTGGTATAAACAAGCCTAAACAGCCAAAGTCCGTCATAGGTCTCTTCCGACGTGAGAGTTCTAGCTCGAAGGCCGGGAGCGTTGGCATCGGCAGCACAGGAGCCATGGACTCTGCCGCCACTGGCTCCGACACGATGATGGTGCCCATGTCCAGCCAGCCGCCCAACACTCCATCGTCGTCCATGCACAATCCGCGGCTGGACAAGCGCTCCCAGTCGATTTCGTCCAGTTCTCTGGGCGCTGGAGCGCATCAGCTAGGTCCGGAGGGTCATTCCGGCCCATTTCCGATTACGGCCAGTCACCGGCGGAACGTACGCAGGGGCTCCATGCTTGAGCTAAGCGGGTAAGTTCCATGTTCACTTCGTCAGACACCAAAAGTCTGCACACATTATTTTCTATCTTTATTGTTTTGTGGAAAAGTAATCAAGTTCTTTGCGTTTTCTATCAAACTGAAATGGGTCTTTGATAAAGCTAGCCTAGGCGTTCATTAAAAAGACAGAAATTAAAAGGAGTAATATTTTTTAAGAGTAATTCAAAATTAAATAAATCTTGCTACCAATCTTAAAATGGTAATATAAATAAGTGATATTGTTCTTAAACTGGGTCATATTTCTATATGCTCACAGTCCGGGTAGCTTAAAACCCATTTCAGCTATATTTTCTTCATTTTACGCCTGTTCATTAAAAGCTTACAAATACTTGAAACACTATGATTTCTTATTGGCTTACCTTAAAATTTTAAAAGTATTTAGTAGCTTAGCTTTATATTTTATTCGCTCTCATACTTTCCTGCTTTTAACCTTTTAATTATTTTAATGTAGCACAAATTTTCATTGTTTCATTCTTAAGCTGTAATTTTCATTAAAATAAATAATAATCCGATATTGGCCTTTATTATAAGTACGGTAAGGCTATGTGATCTAGACGTATAGACTCGCGTCGAGTCCTGCCTGGCATATCCTTCTTTTTTTATTCCAACAAGTTTTCAAGAGTATTTTCCCAGGTTCCGAATAATCTTTCCGCTTACTCACCACTCCAACTTATCCACTACTTGTCTTCAGTTGCACCCTTTGTCGCTTAGTAACAATATCGCTTACATTTCAATATTATACTCCAGAAGCCCCTATTCAGTGTATGTGGATATTGTGTGGTTGAGCCTCGTCTGTGTCTTTTATTGTGATGATTATTTTACAGACTCATTGCAACTGGACGAAGGCCCAGTAGAATTTTGCAATTTAGTACGGGAGCAACTAATTCACTAGGGTCAGCCATGATTACAAGCCCTTCTCCTCCACCTCCTACTACTTCAACAACAACAACTACAAAACCTACAAGCACATCAACAACCAAGAACAACACCACCAACAATTCAACAGATACAACATCAGCAAGCGCGACGAACTCGACGCCAACCTCTCCGAAATCGGAGGACAACGCTACATATACGTCCCATACAAAGTAAAGATCTGAAATGCCAGCGAACCCAAAATGTCTTGAGCAACCAAACCGACCATTTACGAATTTCGATCCTTAGTGAAAAGAAAGTCAATTTCCCAATACCGCGTATACTGGCGTGAATACAATAACTCCAAACACGACATATGTGTACTGTATATAGAGCCACAGATCAGTGCATATCATTGTAGAGTAACTGGTTGTACCCTTGTACGATAATTTTTTGCCAACGCTCGCTCCTTTTACCTTAGCCGAAATTACAGTACAGGAGACCGTACTTAAGTCTATTCCGAAATATTAATCTTGCTATTGGCTTCAAACTTAATTTCTTGCACTTACTCAACACAGATATCTGAACTAGCCCACCAAATTTCGCTGTTTTACCGTTTCAGGATGTTGTTAATTGGTGATGTGATCGATTGATTTAGTGTCAGACAATATTTTGCTTTGCAAAAAGTATGCTGGGCTACTGCAGTTCTTAAATTTCGTTTGCATTTTTATTGACCTGTACCCATTTTTTTGTATAACAGTCCTAGTACAGTAATAAAACAAGTATGCGATAGTAGAACAACCTATTAATTTATATTGTTCATTGATTTTTGTGGTTGTACTTCGTTTAATATATACGTATTGTATATGCGTATTCATCTTATATATGCATAAAAGTTTTGTATGCTTTATGTTCCATATTAGCACCCAGCCCCTTCCTATCCAATTATATAACCCAATATGCAATGCAATTTCTAAAAAAAACAATTAACAATTAATGGAATCTATTACTCAATAATACCATTGTGCTGTGTTTACTTGTTTGTGAGTATTTCCAATCGGAAAAACTTAAGAAATTCAAACTAAATCCCTAACTATAACTGGTTAATGAACAAACTAGATTGGTAAACAATTTGATGAAAAATTATATTTTTTAGCGGCGTCTCAATTGAATCTGATTAATTAAATCCGAAACGAGCACAGAGCAAGAGCAATTCACTAGCTACACTGTACTCTAAATGCACAAACACACACCATGTTTCTACACGCACACAAGCACACACTGACACCAAACTGTTATACAATTGAGAACACCTGTGATAACTTTCCCTAGACACAATTTCTATGCCTAAGGTGTATCTTTAAACGGCTTTAATCACACGAACGATGTGTAAGTATTAGAAGAAGTATCTATCCACAGTGCCTAGGCTTAGCACAACTAACAATCGAACCTTATTAACGCCTACACTCTTCTCTGTGCTAATCCGAATTTTTTACGTCATCTTAATTTACAATCCAAATCCAAAAAATTGTACCATTTATACAGAGCAGTAGGGCAAAAAGTTGAATGTAACGTAGAACTGTTCTGAACTGTGCCTTAAACATGTCTTCCTTGTGAGTTTTATTACCATCTTCTTCTTCCATTTTAATTTGCTTAAATGTAGTGCTTAAAATATATTTAAAATATTTTATTATTAACTTATTATTAATTTACGATTTTTACAAAGTTTTATATAAATATGCATACCTAAATTATGTGTAGCCTCTCATGCTAGCATTCACCCATACGAATACCAAAAACAAAACAGATCCTTAGCCAAAATTTATCACAACTTTAACATTAACTTTCTTCGCCTTCTTTTCACATCATACCACCATCGACCACCAACCACCTACAACCACCGCACACTCCACACGACACCTCCACCAACAGAGACACAATACCAGAGGAGTCGTCGTACCAGCATGGACACTCCAAGTCCTTGTGTGAGCCGGCGGACTCGGATGAATGGGAGGGAGCACCATTGTCCACAGCTGGTGGAGCGAACAGTGAGCTTTTAATGCGAATGAGCGGCAGGGAACCGCTCCTGCCACGCCCATCCAACACGCCTCGTGCCCAGATCCGTCGCATGAACGCCGGTGCGGTGGGCGGGGCTGGCGTGAGTCAAGCGGGCCGGAAAAACCAGGTGACCAAGGCGCTGTTGGACTACGAGGATTCCGAAACCGACTCCGATGAGAATGATGATGATGAGGACGAGGACTTTGATTCCTACGATGACGAAAACATTGTGGTCACCACTTTTACAACACCGGCCTCGGGCAGAAGATCGGGATCTAGTCCAGGATCCGGATCAGAAGCCAACACCGCCACTACCACCACGACTAGCATTAGGCTTACCCGCAACAACGACGAAAGCATCATTTGAGTATCAAGCACGGATGGCGACGTGGAGGACGATCTGGAGGATGACGGGCCATCGGTCTCAGCACCACCAACTCACAATTCAAAAAGTTTGCGGCTGCGTCTATTCCCGTACGAGATGTTCTATTAATTAACTCCTAAGCACACAATTAAATGACCTAGTTCATAAGCGAAAAAGTGGAAAAAAATTAGTTTCAAAAAAAGGTTTATAACAAGAAGCTTTATAATTATATTAATACATAAATCGGACAAATGCTTAGATAAGAGAGTAGCAAAAATTGTATATAACACCAGATTTAAATATCTTAATTCATTTCTTCTTGGTCGTTTCAGTCGCTTTTTCAGATATTTAACTTCCATTTTGTGTTTAGTCCCAATTAATTGATATTATGTACCACAAACATATGTATATATCAAAAAAATAATTTAGTAACTTCAGTTGATGTGTTCCAAAATAACACGCAAGAAAACAAATTGTTTCATAATTAACACAGCGTAGCCAAAGTTCATATTAAGCTTACAACTAAAGTTTATTTCTTTACTTGTAATTTAGAAAAATTTACTAACTGAAAATCACATCGCGAGTATGTGTTGCATACAGTACTTAAGCACGTACTTAGTTCGATAATGCAGAGTTTGTTTCCATTTTAGCCTTAGTTATTAGAGTTTTAAGCAATTAATTTCTAAATAACCGCAGAGTTAGTACTAAAAATAATGCAGTAAAGTTGTTCTCAGCTGGAACTGTTACTAAACTTGCATCATTCATCACTATAAATAAAGTTTAGGAGTATTTCGAAACTGTTTTGGAAACAGCAATAACCTCTGAAACTGTATGAGTCGGAAACGGTGCTGAATAGACGGCTTTAATACATGTTATCTAAACAACCGATTTTCTATTAACTTTTCTATGAGATCTCACATCTTGTTGAAATTACTTCGCAGAGACAGTTCATCAAAATTTTAACTTAACCTATGTATGAAATATACACAAGTAACTGGTGTGGACAGGAAAACGGACAGAGCTATGTAATTTAAAATTATTTTTGTAAACATTTACGAACAATAACTTTAAAATGCCCAATGGATCATGTTTGAACGAACGAGAGTTTCGCAAGAGCGTCTGTGTGAAACTTGACTGCATAACTAGGATTGAGCTTACCAAGCATAAAGGATATAAACGTGCTCAAAACCCACGTAAAGACTAGGAATAGTTGAAACAAATAGATTTACTATGCTGATGTAGATTTGAAGATGCATTAGAAGAGCGAACTCTAATTACCAGACCAGACCCAACTGGACACACTGAGCCAACTGAGAACACAGTAGCCGATATCCAGAATGGGACATATTCTGGAACCTACCTACCTAAATATACTTGCGTCGACTGCTAACGGTAAAGAGTGGAAATGGAACACATACCTACCTACTACGATTAACACAAAATAAATATATATATTTTCAAACTCACGGGCAAGACGCATAGTACGAACCTTTGATTAATCATCTACATACCTGTAAACTTTGTAGTTTGTAATCCCATTAGGTTCTATATAAGAATGCCTTTGGCCAAATCAAATCAGAATTTGTTTTCTTAGTTTTTCACATTTTATTTTTATCAGTAAGACAATAAGCAGCTACCAGATAAGCTGACTCTTGGAAATTGTCATTTTGAAAGAAATCATTAGGGGGAAAACCTTAAAGTCAGAGCTGTGTTAAAATATGAGCAGGGTTTCATTGTAAAAATAAATTTTTCCACTGAATTTCAAAGTCAACATTATTTGTGGTGTAAACACTTTTTATTATGGACGCTCGCTCATAAATGCTTAAGGAAACTAATATTGAATTCAATTCCTGACTAAATCGAGAACGTGTTTGCAATTTTCATAACATGGGCCCTAAATGTGCATACTTAAAAACCATAAATAAATATTTTTAGCGCAAGATAAACAAAAATGTAGTAAAAACACTCGATGCAAAACCTAAACAAAGAATTGTAAATTGTTAAACTGATTTTAAATAATTTATAAGAAAATTTTACTACAAATAAAATTATTGAGGAAAGCAAAACAAACTAAGCCGACGCGTGCAATTTATGAGCTAAAGAAAGTTGTATAGGTGTGTTTTGTTTCACCAGCAACGCCACGGACCAAATCGTTTTTTCGGCATTTCTGGCTGCCAGTCGACCACCACTGTTTTGCCAACCAATTGATGCCCATTTTGTTGAAGTATGGACTTCGCCAACAGCTCATTGCACTTAAACCGGATATAGGCACATCCCATAAGTTGGCCATCCCGCCGCTTTGTTATGTGTACCGCTTGAATAGTGCCTTTCAGCTTATTGTTGGATACATCGTTCCTATAACCCTGGTCGGTGTAACATCCGCGCCACTGTTGCCATAACCGCTGCATTCCTTTGGATGTTCTATCACCGGCAGCTTGATCTGGCTCGATCTCTATGGGTTAACAGGCGCATTAATATTATGAGTACTCTTTTAAATGCATTAATCGGGTGTACAGACCATTTAGTTCGCAATTGCAATCAATGAATTCGATCTACTTATTTAACAAAAGGACGCTATAGTCGAATGCCACGAGTAACGGGCATGTTACTCAGCTAGGATATGCAAAAGAGAAAGCAAGTGCTGTAGCAGGCAGAGATCGAGTGCTGCAGACGGCTCTTTTCAATTACCTCTTAGGTGTATTGTAAAAGGCTTTTAATGCCGATTGAACATGTTTGGTACATAGATAAGAATTCGTGATCTAAACAAAATAACATTTACAGGTCTACGAATATTTTAAGAACATGAGCGTCAGCCATTCCTCACCGTAATGGGCGTTTGTCTTAAGAGTGCGTTACAATAGTGTAAAACAAGCCTGCGCTGCGAAGGCGTTACATGAAACTACATTCCTAATCTACTTCTAGCTCCCATAGATACCGAGATCTCGACAGACGGACTAGTCATATCAACTGGTCTAGACTCTAGAGATCCTGAATATGGGAACTCCTTTTACTTGCTACATACTCTTTAACGAATATAATAAACCTTTTAATTCATTTAATTGACAAATACAAAAACGAAAGCATTCTGTTTGAATTTCTTTTATACATTTATTGCACCAAGTATGTGTAATTTGTTATTTTCATATTTTAATTTAATATTTTTGCTCCGTTCATTTTATTTTTGTTTATCTTTGATACTGATATCTTTCAATGCTTTATGGTATTTTTTTGTTTTGTTTTTCTAGAAGAATTCACGTTATATTTACTCGAATGCATTGTGTGTCTGTAGAAGATTTCTTTAAGTTCTCCACAGCTCAGCTTGTATATAGGTAAATATTATCGATGGTCACCATTTCGCGTTTAAAGTGATTCCTAGTGTAGGTGAGTGTGCTGATGTATTTGATCGGGATTGCGCCTCGTCAGTAATTCCGCTTAAGCATTGTTTACAATAACAAACTTTAGTAACGATTAAACAAATACGCTTATATGTATGAGCATTATATGTATGCAGGAGTGTATATGCGGGGCGCGGAATGTACGAATATCTCAATTAACATTTTTGCTTTGATTTTTCTAAAGAAATTGTAGTATTTTCTGTATATATGCTGTATATGATTCCTTTGTGGTTCATTCAAAGTTATTAGTACAATATATATGTGGAATTAAACAACCCAACATTTGCTACATAAAAATGTGTTTATGCCTGTAGAAGTTCCCCACCCAGCCGCCGATCAGTTGGGATTATAGCACCAACTGATCGCAGCCGTGCGGGGCTCATAACGATTCTTTACTCTGCTTTCATTTAATATAGTTATAGACGCATAAGTAGTCGTGGTATGCAATAACAAGTTACGATTAAGTTAGTCCATGTATGGTGACTGTTTGGTTATCATTTTTGAAAGGCATTCGATAGTGTTTCTTCATATGTACGCGATAGCTTAGATACATGTGGGTGATTTGTTAAATAGACTAAATGTAACTGCATAGAATAATTCGAACAGCATAACGTGACTCTCTATAATATTCGACTATCAATCCAATCGGGTTGAAAGAACTATGCGTGGATTTTGTACATACTTAACTTTTACATTGCAAACAAATGTAACATTTATCAATGAGACAACACACGGTTAATTAATACAGTTATGGCAGTTGAGACAAGCACTTAACTTAGTTATTAAATCAAGTATGTCATTTTAAAATTTCAACTGAAGTTAAGCTATTACAAATATATTTCCCGTTTTTTCCATTAATCTTGATGTCTTTATAATGATATAAGTAAATGGTCATCATGCTTAATATTTAGTTAACAATTATATTAACTCCCACTTTTGGTTTTAGTACTTTAAGTATATACAATTACATTCGGATAATATATGAAAACACAGAAAACCATCGTTATAGATACTATATGCGTATTTGTGTAGCATTCGGAGAAAGAAAAACTGCTGAATATCTGGATTTGATCGATAAACACAACTACATACAACGAAATTCCAAGTATCATTTGATATCCTTATGTATATTTAGTTTCCATATGCAGATTATTATATAAACCCTTTAAAATGTGATTTACTAGAATTCGGTTGTATTTTACGTTTGATTTGTTACGAACGCGAAAGGATTCTATAAATGATTTCAGAGGAGATCTGGTTACTAATTCTATCAAGTTAAGGGAATTTTACTCCGAATAGGATAAACATTATGAATAATCTTTCAGGTTGAACAATGAAAGAAGCCAACTTCTTAGGCTTTCTAGAATACTGTACGAATTCCGGCTAGGTAGTAACGGAGGATATTGATGCTGCTGATCTTAAGTTAACCCAATTCCCAAGGGATCATGTAGGTTCTTTATCGGTATTTTTGTAAGCAAGTGCTTGCCGCCGCTTAGAGGCCAAAACCGAGGCCTCGTTATACGTTTCCTGTTGGCAATTAAGATTAAAATTGCATTTAATTCTTTTAATTTATGTACAAAATACAAATATTAAAATACAAAATATAATTAAGCAGACTGAATAAATACATAAATGAATTGACACTAGAAATTAGCTAAACGAAAAAGAGAAGTCGCTAGGGATAAACTTAGGAGTAAATCTAAAAACTAAATAATCACAATTAACAATTAGATACAATTTGGGAATATTGCAACAAATAAACAAATTCTATAGCGAAAGGCGAGAACTTATTGGCATTGATAATTCGAACATAATAGTAAAAATAACGTAATATGTCTACGGAATGTGGTAACTAGAGAGCTGAGCTACGCAGAGAGCTAGATCGGCAGGTGAGATTCACTGCTTGGTGATGCCATTAGCTTTCGCTGGCTTACCGGACGTCACGAAGGGCCCCACATAATTGCTTGGGAAAAGGCCGGAAAGGCCATTCAGCTCGCCACGCCACCACTCTGGCTCATCCCGACCCAGAACGCTAATGATATCGTCTTTATCAAACGACAGCTCGTCATCATTTTGTGCTTTGTACGGATAGAGAGCAATGACCTTGTCTGTATCGAAAAAACGATTTAGTTAAAATCAAATAATACATATTTCGAATATTCCAAAACCAACCCAAGATCTGCTCAGTCATCTCTATACGACTTCCGGAAACTGGAGTATTTCGTCCGCTGTTGCGGCCGCCTTGGAGAACTTTTACATAGGTGGCTGGGAACCATCCGATCTGCCGCCGGCGGCCCTTTGCTTGCAACTCACCTTCCCACCAGCCGGAGTCCGTCTTCTTGCGGATCATTATTAACTGGCCTCTCGTCAGGGAAAGCTGTTCTGTGCTGGTTGCCTCATAGGGTGCGATTACTTGTGCAATCTCAGACCGCTTGGCCCTCATTCCCTGAAAAGTATTACGAAAAAAATGCGGGTTAATTAAATGAAACTATAAATGAAATGGTAACGGGCTGTGTCAACTATTTACGGGTGTCATGGAAGAGGTGCGTGACATGGGTCGGCTGTAGCTCTCGGCAGGCTCGCTGCTTTGTGTTTTGGACTGTGTATTGATCTGGGAAACTTCAGTGTCGAGATCTTCGTGCGCATCCTCAGCGCCAACGCCTGGGCTTGAAATCGGCTGCTCGCTGGGCTCCTGAACAGGCAGCGGCTGGTAAAGCTCCGCCTGTACCTCCACGGGAGCAGCGGTGTAGGCAGCGTTGCCGTTTAGCGTCGTATCCTGGGTCAGTGCAAGTGTTACAACGGTGGCAAAAAGCACAGCACATGAAAAGCATTGGATTAGTATATGAACATGAGGGCAACGGTTAGACACGACTCAGGACTTAGGGAAACTACATTAATATATCTCTTTTGAATTATGTCGGTTACGTTTTAATATAATGGAAAATGTACACGATTTTGTGAACTTAGTATTCTTAGAATTCTTCATTTTAATTCCCATCAATTTAAAAAGCAAATGGCTCCACACTAAACTATATTACTGACTAGCTATCCACATACCTGGTCCATAGATTCTACCGGTTCTGCAGCGGCTGTGCTCGCTGTGCCCACGTCTGCCTTCTGGACATAGTTTGAGGGGAACATGCCCGTGCGATTACCAATGGTACCTGTCCACCACTCGCCCTCCTTCTTGATGACCATGACCATCTCACCGGCACCAAAGCTCAAATCGCCCTCCTCGGCGGACTCATAAGGATATGCGGCTATGTAATACTCGACATCGCCTGTGGCAGTCGGATCTACGGAACCTGCTGAAACCGAGGTGGTATTGATATTGTCATTGTAGGTGTCAGCCACGGTAGCCCCTTGAGCATCAACCGGGGGTTCGACAGCGGCTACAGGAGCAACTTCACCGACTTCTAGTTTCTCCACATAGGATTCAGGGAACCAGCCGGTGTGGCCATTTATCTCGCCAGCCAACCATCCCGGCTCAGCGTTCTGCTCCAATGGAACCAAAATAATGTCACCAGGCACGAAAGTAATCTCTTCGGCGTTGCGAGCGTTGAACTCGTATACTGCTTGATATTTCACGAATCCCTCTGGGGCCGGTCCACTTAAGTCCACATCTGGAGCTGCCAGTGCGGAGATGTCATTGCTCACCACTGCATAAGGGTCGCCTGCTGTCGTACCCGTTTCCCCCCAAGCACTGGAAGTGCCTGTGTCCCAGGCAGAGGTTACGCTGCTCTCGTTCTTTCTATTGTACTTCAATTCCAGCACTGAGGTGCGCTGCACATCGTATTCCTTGTAGAGATCTTCGCACTTTGTGATTAGGGCGGAAAGCTCGGCCTTGAGCTCAGACATCTGTTCATCATTAGTGTTGATGTCCTCCTTCTTTGACTCAATCTCTTTACTTATATTCTCGACTTTGTCCTTTATTTGCTTGATAATTAACTGTTAAAAAAGGAATAAATGTTTAAAGAAAATAATATTATAGAGATCCACACGCCAAACTAAACTTGTCGTTTAAAACTAAAACTTGTCGGATATGCCGAAGCTCACCTGCTTGTGGGCGAATGCTGCATTCAGTTGCTCCTGCTGCGCATTCTCCCCTCCCAAGGCAGAGCCGCTGGCCTTGCTCTTGGCATCCCACTTTGCCCTCTCCTGGGTGAGTTGAAGCAGTTTGGCGTTCTGCTCCTTAATGCGTGCTTTTAGCTGCGACATTTCGGACATGGAAGTGTCGCGCTGGGTGCGCATCCCGTCGATTACGGTCTTTACGTTTGTCACGCCAGCGCGAGTGTCGCAAATTCTCTGCGAAAGTTCTTTGATCTGTAATAAGCCGCTTTAGTTAGATAAGCCAGTCAAGCAGGTTAGTTATAACCGAATAATACTTTTTCATTTAGTGTGCTCAGCTCCACATTAAGCTGGGTGTTGTGTGCCTTCTGCTTAAGAACACGCTCTTGTTCCTTCTCCTTCTGTGCGTTCATTTCAGCAATTCTAGCCTGCTCCCATTCCTGCTGGCGCTGCTTCTCCAGCTCCCTGGTGCAATAGAAAATTTATGAATTTATTGTCGCTCAAAGCAAGATTAATGTCCTCACTTTCTGGCCGCCTCCTTAGCCTCCAGTTCCCGCTTGCGCTGCTCCTCCTTCTCCATCTCAATTTCTCGCTGGCGTTGAAGCTGTCGCTCCAGTTCCTCCTGCTGCTTACGCTCAGCCTCCAAACGAGCCTTTTCACGCTTATCAGCCTCTTCACGCTCCTTTCGCTCTCTTTCTTCCCGCTCCTTACGCTGCTGATCCTCCATGATTTTGCGCCTACGATCCAACTCAGCTTGACCCTTAACATAGTTCTCCTTACGCTTGTCTTCGAAGGAAGCTGGGGAACGCGAAATCACATGTGTTTATAAATGGACTATAAACAACATGTTTGGCAAAGGAGTTAATTAAGCACTTACTTTGTCCAGGTAGTCCGGCTGTCGGGTCAGCATCGACGACTCCCACTCCGCCCTGGGACGACACAGATGCGTGTCGGGAGGCTGGCTGTGAGCCAGGACGGGACACCATTCCAGAGACCGATCCCGGCCGCGATTTTATCTTGCGCAAGTTCGGCGGTACCCAGTCTTGGGGAAGGGTAACCGGAATTTTCTCACCAGCCATGGCTTTCTCGCACAGAAACATAGCAAGAATAAACTCGTCGCAGTTCAACCGTCCATCGCCGTCGATGTCAGACAGCGTCCAGATTTGGGCCAGCGTGACCTGGGGTAGCTTGCTCTGTACAAGAACGCCGCGTGCCTGGGATCCAGTTAAGTAACCAGATCGGGTGCGATCATTGGCATTGAACACCTGCGTGTATTTGCGCTTCTGCCCAGCTTGAACGGCCCATTCTCCCTGGTTGCTAAAAGGATAGAAATTAATTGTTTTTACTGATCTGTTTTTTATCTAAGAAAATTAGTCATTAAATTCCAAAATTAAATTAATAATATAAGTATTAAATCATAGATTGAATTTTAATTCTAAGTGATGCTTACACAGACTCGATGGAGGGCGCCCGCTCCGAAATAGACATGGGGCGACTAGGTGGATTGCTGGAGGGTGGTGTGGGGCCAGGAGGCACTGAGACTCCGGGTGGTGAGATGACAGCAGCCGCAGCCACCGGAGGAGCCACAACAGGAGCGGGAACAACTGTCGCGACTGCCGGACCCATTCCCTTGAGTGGGTCCAAAGGGCTCATGGAGCTTGTGGAGCCACGTGGCGTCAACGAGGGAGTGTTTTGGGCATCGCCGGAAAGGGACGTCAGTAAGCTGGAAGGCAGAACCTTGGGCACGTCCATGCCGCGCAGCTTGAGGTTGATAAGCTTGCAGGCTATGCTAAACTCATTGATGTTCATCTTGCCGTCGGAATCGGTGTCCGCCAGAGCCCTGGAGATAAGGAAATGAATAAGAATTAAAACTCTTATCGTTAGATGATTCATGGGGCGTCATATACATACCAGATTTGGCCAAGGATCAGTGGCGGCAGCTGAGACTGCAGAAAGAATCCTTTGGCCTGAGCGCCGGTAACGAATCCTGTCTGCGGCTGGAGTGCCTTGAACTGTTCCTGGTACTTCAAACGCTCCCTCGGGGTCACCGCCCACGCATCAACCGCCGGGTTCATATTGGACAAACACTTTATCCTAGTTTCCAGAGAAAGCTTTACCTCTTTATCGTCCTTGTTCCGTATGTGTGTGTATTAGTGCGCTCTTTTCGGCCTCTTTTGAGTACACATCAAATACACGCTCTTTCGCTGCTCACTCTTTTCGCCGCTCTCTTTACTACGTCTATCTCCTATTAAGTATCCACCACCACCCCCACAAATTTTCAAAATGGATTTTTATGGTTTACCTGTAAAGCATTTGCAAAAGTATTAAGCGATCTCAATGGACACAGGATGTAATGTTTGATCGCCCCTTTACTCGCTTTAAATAGGTTTAAGTTTCTCTTTAGTAGGCGTTTTCACTTTTCAACCGGATAGTCACAAATTAACTGATAAGTAATGATTTGGTATGGTCTCTGCAACGCACAAGTTGTTCCCTTATATACCCCTTTTTACGTTAATTTTGGGGCTTACTTTGCATCGGAAGAAGAAAATTTTGTATTTGCGTAAATTTAATCAATATTTTATATGATAGGACCCGATATTGAAGAACGATAGGCTCCGATAGGTTCAGACTAATAATCGAAGGAGGGTGACCGTCGCCTGATTCTGTGATTGTGGCAAGCAAGTGTTGAAAAACCCGGCAACCTTAGTTAGTTGTGACGGTTCTGCATCGATTTTGATATTGCCGCTAATTGATTTTTAAATAAATTAAACTAGTATTGGGTAAGGAATATCGTAAACCGCATACTTTTTTTTTGGGCAATGGTACAAATATTCTTCTTCAAAACGTCATCAAGTCGATAAAAATAGACAAAAAAATATGTACAGGGCAGTTTAACTATTAGAACTATTTATTCTTATATTAAATATTTTAAATTCCTAAGAAAGCAAAAATTAAAATAAACAAGGAGGCATTAAATTTTTTGAACGGACTTAAATTATATTCTATTAACTGGAACAACATTATTAGATGGCAATGAAGCAATTTAGTTTGAAAGCATTTTAATACTTTACAATTTTTATGCGTTGAGCGTAATTGACGTTTTTATTAATATTAATCTGATATCTATTACCAAACATTATAAAATAACGATTTTTGTATAATGATTTTCACTACAATATCACAATTTTGTTTCCGATATTTAACCAGTCTACAAGTATTATTAAGAGGCAGTGTGCATGAGCTATTTCCATAAATTAGCTATCGAAACTAACATGTCTACGGAGTATCTGTAGTGCTTCAAAAACGCAATTATATCGATACTATCGTAAGTAATTAACTATTTCCATTTTACCGTCCCGATCTCTTTCATTTCGACCACGTGCAGAAACTGGTAATATCCGTATCGTGAAATTTGGTGAAACTCATGTAACAAAATGTCGGAAACTTCAGAGGACGAACAGACCCAATTGCAAACCAGTGGCGAGGAGGAGGATCTTAGTAGTGAGGAGGAGCAGGAAGATGAAGAGGAAGTCGCAGATAACGATAATGAAGAGGAAAACGAGGTGGCACAAAATGGGGAATATGATCCATCCAAAGGCTCCGACCGGGAGGACGACACAGCCGAGGATCAGAAGCTAACCTGGAAAGATCTCGTATGAGCCTTACTTCTAAATCACGTTCAAATTCATTCTAATGCTCACATATTTTTTCGAAGGGTCTTAATGAGACTTTGTGTCAAGCATGTGACGAATTAAAGTGGAGGTCTCCTTCGAAGATCCAACGTGAGGCCATTCCGGTAGCGTTACAGGGCAAGGATGTTATTGGTCTGGCGGAGACCGGTTCCGGCAAGACGGGAGCCTTCGCTCTACCCATTTTACATGCCCTTCTCGAGAATCCGCAGCGGTATTTTGCCCTCGTGTTAACTCCCACGAGGGAACTGGCCTTTCAAATTGGCGAGCAGTTTGAGGCCCTTGGTGAGTTTTCGCATAATTTATTTGCTTGTACTTTGCAGTGATGTTAAAACTGTTTTGATTTTGTTTATCAACGAAAACATGAAATTATTATTTTCTTATTCGTCACTACCTCTGAGTAAAAACTTCCATTTATAGTATTCGTAAATTTAAATCTGCTGAACTCATGCTAGCTCTGTTTTTCCAGGTAGCGGGATTGGCATAAAGTGCTGCGTGGTTGTCGGCGGCATGGACATGGTAGCCCAGGGCCTTCAATTGGCCAAGAAGCCACATATTATTATTGCCACACCGGGTCGCTTGGTTGATCACCTAGAAAACATGAAAGGCTTTAACCTTAAAGCTATTAAATACTTGGTCATGGACGAGGCGGATCGTATTCTCAACATGGATTTTGAGGTGGAACTAGACAAGATCCTAAAAGTATTGCCACGTGAACGACGAACCTTTCTGTTCAGTGCGACTATGACCAAAAAGGTAAAGAAACTGCAGCGCGCCTCCCTAAAGGATCCCGTTAAGGTAGAGGTGTCTAACAAGTATCAGACGGTTGAGCAGCTGCAGCAATCATATTTGTTTATCCCTGTTAAATACAAGGATGTGTATTTGGTTCATATCCTCAATGATCTGGCAGGCAACAGTTTCATGATATTTTGCAGCACCTGCAATAACACGGTTAAAACAGCATTGATGCTTCGTGCATTGGGATTGGCTGCTATTCCGCTGCACGGTCAAATGTCGCAAAACAAGCGACTGGCCGCTTTAAACAAATTCAAGGCCAAAAATCGGTCAATTCTTATTTCGACAGACGTGGCCTCCCGCGGCCTGGACATTCCTCATGTGGATGTTGTCGTCAATTTTGACATACCAACACACAGCAAAGACTACATCCACCGCGTGGGAAGAACAGCAAGAGCTGGTCGCTCCGGCAAAGCCATCACCCTCGTGACCCAGTACGACATTGAGTTGTATCAGCGCATCGAACATCTGTTGGGGAAGCAACTACCACTGTATAAGTGCGAGGAGGATGAGGTGATGGCCCTTCAAGAGCGAGTGGCCGAGGCACAGCGCACCGCAAAACTGGAGCTTAAGGATTTGGAAGATACAAAGGGTGTCAAAGGACACAAGAGAGGCGGGGACATCCACGATGATTCGGAGAACTTCACGGGCGCCCGCAAACGCATTAAACCGATGGGCGCCGTTGGCGGCTCCCACAAGCCTGTGGGTGGTGGAAGAAAGAGTTTTGGCAAAAAAAACTGGAGCAAGGGCAAGCAGAAAAGATAGGTCTGATCTGTATAAAAGTCTGTAAAAAGTGTCGATTTTAATTAGTGCTACTCTAACAATAATATAATAAAAGTTTTTAATAGAAAGTAATACTGAACCTTAAGTTTATTGATAGTTTCGATAATACAAAATATTTGTAAAAATCATATAGGAATTATCATTTGATAACTTCATTGAGATTGGTGTTTATCAAGGGAAATGAAGAGATTATGATAAATGTAAAAGCAGATATTTTCCATTCATTTAATTTGCTTAGTCAAGGTATTTTTTATTGTTTATTGTTCGAATATTCATTGGAAAAATGAAAACTATAGTTCTCATTTGAGTTATACGCGGCTATTGGCGAATGTCTAAAATTAGGACCTGTGGAGTGTCTTCTTAATGGTGGACACGGCTGAACGGCAACAGATGTTGTAATAATTGAGGAAGGACCAGAATCCGCTCCTGACGGCCCCTGACTTGCGCTCGTACTTTCATTCTGTCTGTAGCTTTTCGATGTGCTGCTTAGAATCGACATAATAGTTTCGTTGGTACAAATAGAATTTGGATGTAGGGTGATCAACTTAAGGGCGTTTGAAAATTTATCAGAGCGGTCTACGGAAGATTTAAGTATGGTGATCAAGTTTTTTTGGGGTATCTCAAAGTTATAATCCTGGTCCAGCTTCATGAGCTTATCGCAATAATCGTCCCAGTTGGCGTTGCACAGAATATTTAGCGTCATTAGCATAAAATCGCGATATTTATGCGCTTTGCAGGGCAACCACACATACTCCATAATGCATTTCACAGCCTCTTTCTGCATGCCGCACTTATAGAGGGCTTCATAAGCGTGTACCAGTAGGGGAGCTGAAATGCTTTTGTACAACCGGCAGTCGGCCAGCATGATTAGCAGATGCTTCCACAGGCGGCGAAATTCGAAGATGTCTACAAACGAGGTGTAGTAGGTCTGAAACAGGAAAATGCTTCGTATCGTCTGTCGGTAGAAGTTTACCAGGGTGTCCTCGTCCATCCTGAACAAACGTCTCTGCACTTCGCCCAAACTGTTCATTGTATGATCGCAATTGAAAGAGATGCATCTGTTGTCCACGCTTTGCATGCACCTAATCCCAAAAACTTCTTCAATCCAATTAACACCTTCTAGGTTGGAGCCTGACGGGGGGATGGGTACTTGTGGTATAAACTGTGGGCTGTTGGTGCACGATTCTGGTTCTACTCGATATGGTGGAGCAAATACTGGCAATATTTCTCTGGACCGTCGAGCAGCGGTTGCTTCGTCGCGTTGCTTGCGATTGGATTCAGCGAACGGGGGATCCGCTAGTGGAGACGGCACAGCCACCTTGCAATTCTTTTCTAACTCCTCCATTTCGTAGAGGGATCGCATCACGGAGGGCTGTGTCTTCAGATCTTCAGCATTTAGTTTTGGAATTCGAAACGATTTTTTTTTTTGAATTTGGTGAGCATCTTCTTTTTCGATTGACTTAAGTGTTTCTGTGGAGGGCTCGGGATTGAGTATCTGCTCCGTTGTTTTGTCGATCGGTTCGAGCTCAGCCAAAATCTCATCGTCGAGTCCATCCCAGGAGGCAGCCATCGAGAGCACATCGTCATCGTCGTCCTCGTAATCCAGCTCTTCATTTCCTCTCATAAGTAAGTCCATTAAATCTGATTTGTCTACCTCTGCTGTCGATGGTCTCGTCAGATTATCAAAGAACTCGCTGGTATGGACTATCTGGGTATCGATCTCGCTGGGTGTTTTATTATTTAAGTTCTCCAGACACCGATCAATCTCCTCCACCTCACGAAATATCTCCATTGGTATGTCATAGACGTCATCGTGTTTTAACTCGACGCTGGCCCCTTCGCCGCCCACGGGACTAGATAATTTAATAGCGTCAACCAGTGGCTGATCCACATCCATTTTGTTTGGTGCGTAGTCTTGTGCTCTCCGGAAGTTATCCTCATCGCCAAACATATTGTAGTTGTGCTCATAAAGCACATCGTAGCGATAGTTAGGACTCCCGTATGTACTATCGATCTTTTGGCCCAAATCCTTCTCAACGGGTCCATCAATTTCTGAGCATTTCAAGTTGATCGCAGTCTGTGGCATGTGGGCTGGCATCAACGTTTTGGCGCTTATCTGCGGTAACAAAAGGAAGTTGTTAGGTAACGTAAATACCATAAAACTGCTTACTGATTTTACACCATTGTTCCTCATTTTCTTTGGCGGTGGGTTCCTATGGACTTGAGATGTCGATGGCTTCTGCTGTCCGGATGCTTTATGGAAGTTTTTGGCCTGCTGACTGATCTTTTCGAGCATGCATTGCTTTCCCTTTCGCAACTGAAGCGACGCTGTTTTTTTCTGATGTGGCGCTTTAAGCCTCTGTTTCTGCTGTTTGGGCTGTTTTTGAGCAAAATTTCGCAGTTGCTTTGCTTGAGTCGTCTCGCTTTTTGGTTTTATAGTTAGGAGCTCTGCTGAATGCTTACCCTGCCCGGTGAAATTAGTTTTTAATGATGGCTCCCTTGGAGGCTGTGTTTTTTTATTATTTGTGGGCCGTCCTCTTTTTCGCTTTACTTGCTCTGGTGCAGGACTGCAAAATGTTTGAGTCAACTCTATCTTGTGGGGCAGATCAAGGGCTTTTGGTTTATCGCGATTTATCTTTAGCAACCACTTTGAAAGCGGCATTTGGTCATCGCAGTCGTCGCTTGATTCCTTTGACTCGTTGCCGCGTATAGATGGCTTATGTTTGTCGCCTGAATTATGTCCCTTGCCGGTTTTTAGTTTTAAATATTGGGGAGTACCTGTGGGAACACACGTGTTTCGACGCTTGATTATTTTGTCTGAAGAAGCTTTGTAATCTTGTGTGGGACCAAATGAATTTCGACGTTGTGTTGACTTGGACGCACTGTTCTTGGAATTTAAGACAAGAACATCTGGAGAAGCACATGAATCTTTCGTCTTGATGGTACTTAAGTCTGGAGCATGAGGCGATGCCTTTCTACACTTGAAAACATATTCATTGCGAGCACAAACACTTGATTCTCGGCTTTTGCCGACAGGTTCACATGTATGTGGGCGCCGCTTAGAATCTCTGCGCTTGGAAATTCGTGCTTTGTAGGAACTGACAGTCGAATGCCTTTTGCCCTGTTTCCAGATTTTAGCATATTCGGATTCACCAGGATTTTTATACGTAGAATTTTTATTCGAAACACTTGAAGATCTTTCTCTATTACCAGAATCACAACCTGTTGAATTTACTACGGTATCACGGGACTTTATGGAACTTGAAGCTTCACACGGAGGAAATTTTGTGGAACTGGTGGGTTCCAGGAAAACAGCGGACTCTGGAATTGTGGCCACCGATCCCGTCTGGTTTCCCTGCAGCGCTTTTCTCGGTCTGACCAAGAACTCTCGTCTTAGAGGTATGCTAGGATCCTGTTGATTGATTAGAAACAAATAAGCGAGTGGTCCTCGGCTAAAATGTGCAGAGTTCTTACGCAGCTGGTTTGGATACAGTAGGGATTTAGCCAGCTATCAAGGAACCCTTTGAAAATTGTATTCCATTCCTGCTCTGACATGGAACTCGTTCCCAACGTGGTCAGAATTTGCTGCCAGCAGGCTAGTTTTTGGCGCATCCTCATTTTTGACAAGTTTCTCACGATCACCATACAATACTTCTTTATTCTTAAGACATGTGTTTGCAAATTAACATTAGCGGTTCTTTCCAGTGTGACCATGAACTCGTGTTCAACGGTAGTTAAATACCAGATGATCCTATCAGAAGGCCTTTTGCTATTTTACTAACAAATTTATAAACAAATTCATCTAGTAATTAATTCACAAATTTTAAATCCTATATTATGACTAGTCAAGTTAAATCCTTATTAATTATTCTGACATCATTTGTATGTGTCCACCCACACGCATCTTTAAAAGTTTTGGTTGTGCCGTAAAAATAAACTTAAAATAGAAAAGATACATAAATATGGATTTCTTAAAAAATATTTGTACCAAGAGCATTCTAATTGCAAAAGACTTCCGCTTGAGTCAAATAAACCTCACAAAACTTGAGTTTAAATCAAATACACAACCTACAATGTGTGCATTCATGAATTTATTGGTTTTGCTGTTAGTGTGACGAAATTACAAGTTATTAAACTAATTAAAAATTTCTAGACGATATAGAGAAACCAAAAGTCAAAATTGTACTAATCATAAATATTTGCACAACGCACGCGGCCAGTTGCAGTGTAGCTAAAGTCCTAAGGTGTACATCCCGCCCCTCAGTTAGGAGCACTGAACGTCAAACAGC
Organism: Drosophila yakuba; assembly: GCF_016746365.2. Lineage (NCBI taxonomy): Eukaryota > Metazoa > Arthropoda > Insecta > Diptera > Drosophilidae > Drosophila > Drosophila yakuba. The sequence continues at coordinate 4,183,055 of NC_052528.2, read as the reverse complement.
TCACAGATACCTTCATCGCTTTTTAACGCGAAGTTGAAGTCTTCCTGCGGCGGATTAAGCTGAACCAGCGGTGGGTTTTCTGCAACATTGAACAGGATCAAGTAAAGCATGGGCTCCTTGAAAATGGCAAGAAAACAAAACAAACCTAGACTCGGATCATCGGGATAAAATCGGCGCAGTGAGTGCCCGGACAGATAATTTTGAAAGATTATCTTCGCCGTTAGCTCGTTCTCTAAGAGTTTCATTTCATCCTTCATCTCGGGATTGCACGAGTAGCCGTGCTCGTCGGTAATCACGTTTCCCGTGCATACTGGAGTGTTACTATCCTCGCTCGAGTGCGACGACGTTGAAGGTGAAGGCGTGTCCAGACGGCGATAGTCAAAGAACCCGTCCGCATCGTGCGGGTTTGTGGTGCTCTTTCCTTGGTTCGTCACCAGGCGAATGTCGATTGTGCTGCCATTATCCAGCGACACGGCCAGCTCGTACTGCAAAAATAATATTTTCTTTAATTACCTATTTTAAGAAAAATGTACATTTTCCTTCGATGAAACCAATCAAAAAACACGTAAAGTAGTTCAATGATCTTCAATATCAAAAAGTTTATCCAAAGGAAGATTTTAAAAAGATTGTAGAACATAGCTGGAGGTTAGACCTACATGATTTCGCTTGATATCCACTTCCTCGTCATAATTTGGTATTGTGAATACGGAATCATCTCCAAAGATGTCCAGCAGATCATCACGTGTCACATATGCATACGACCTATTCGAGGGATCTTGCATAACATAACGCAGGTTGCGCTGTGCATACTCCAGTTGCCTGTCTAGGTCATCCTCCACCATTTTTAGGTGATTAGTCCGGCTACGTGCCAGGTCGTAGTCCTCCTGGTCCTTGGCATTGTTGAAGCCCCCGCCACTAGAATATTCACATGTTTAATAATTTTTAATGAAATATTTAAGTGGAATTAACTTTAAAAAATAATAAAGTAAATTCCACCTGTTTGTTCAGTATTTTGAAGTGCTGAAAGGCTTCACCTCATTTTGTTTCTGTCATTAACATTTTTAGTTAGAGTTCGCAAAATGCAAATGAGGTCTTACCGCCAGCGCACTAGGGAGCAGTGTCTGCCCTTATCTATTAGTCCAATGCCCTCCAAGACATTGGTAATATCGTATATTCGGCGCTTCTGCACATCCAAGATTTTGGTTGCCTGCAGAGGGAAAATAAGACGATATTAAAGATAAGCACTTAATGGTAAGCTGTTATAGTACCGCTTTCAGGTCGATGGAGCCATCGTTGGCTTTCATGAGATCCACAAACTTCTGTGTGAGCAGGACCAGTGAGCCCACAGAGCGCTGTTGTCCAGGCTGCGATTGCGATTGTAAATGCGATAGGGACTTCATTGGCGTGGGTGGATCTGGTGAAGTGTCCATGCTAACTGGTGTGGACTCGTAGCTCTGCGACCGAACCGAATTTTCAGCGGAATCCACCTTCATCATCATAACCGAGGAGGAGGTGCCCGCTGCGGAGCTGCTGTCTCTTTTAACAATACTCGCGGTTTTGCGCTTGTACATGGTCCACAATCGACAAGGTAGCTATATTCCCGTCCTGGTCACTCTTTGTGTAGCTGCACTCGATATGCAGCGATCAACAAGCTGAAATTAATTGCACTTTGGAGCGAAAATTAAATGAAAATACGAATGTTGGCGCTAGGTTTGCTTTCCGCCATTTATGTCATTTTTTTCATTCTCCCTCTATTCTTCGTGCGCACTGCGCAGTGTGGCAAAGCGACGCTGCCACGACGATAGTAAATCGATTTATCGATGTTTGCGCACATGTACAACACTATATTTGAAACAGGACAACATTTTTTAGTTTCTTGTTTTTGATTTATCTTTATTTGCAGTGTATTTAATACCTGTATTACACTTAGTATTAGTCTGCAGTCACACAGATTATCCAGTGTTTTGTACTTGGACGCAAAATAAATTTGTATTACAAACTTGATCTTAAAATGTTTACATATTTTTTTTATATAAATAGTTAGCTAGTCCTTAAGATTTATTGTCTGATAATACCCCTTTTTGTATCTTTTTATGATCTCCGATGCTTTCTCCGCCAAAGACAACGAGGTATTGGCTTATTGTATTTGTATTAATTATATCTAAATATTTGTTACTACTTAAAAGATAGGCAAAAACGAAAGGTTGTTTTAGTTTTCAAAGGTAATTTGAGTATTTACTTTAAAGATCGCATTAACAAGAGGGCGCGCCACGTTTTCTAGCTAAGCTAAAAAACGCTTTGCAGCACTGGCTATACCCGTTTGTTTTGTTCGGTCATTCTGCTTTGAAAAAAATTAAACGTGCCTAAGGTTTTCGCACTTATATTTAAGGTGAAAAGTCGTTCTACTTTATTGTTAAAATATAATAAGAAAATGCCAGCCAAATCAAAACCAAGACTTTCGCGTGGTGTCCTGGACATGAAGTTTATGCAGCGCACAAAAGATAAAGTAGAAAAGGAGGCAGACGATGAGCAGAGTAGGGCACTGTACTCCAACGAAATCAACCAGAAGATGCTTAATTCCACCTCGAATTTTATGGTGGAGTCCAGCTACTCGATATGCGCAGGCCTCATAGACGGACGCCTCAGTTTCCGGGGTATGAATCCGGAGCTGGAAATTCTCATGGAACAGGAGCTGGCAGAAAAACAGGGCCGCACGAGGCCGGAGCAGCCCAAGGAAGTCTCCGACCAAGACATGGTGAAGGCTTATTATGCCAACAAGGCGCCGACGGTCAGCGGCAGCATGAGCAAAAAGTTTAACACCAAAAAGGACTTCAAAAGGAAGATCGGCGAAGATAGTGAAAATCCGCATGCCACGAGAAAGCAACACTTTAAGAAACCACGATCGGATGACGATTAGTTTACTACTTAGTTGTTACACACTGACTTAGCTCTTAGTTAAATAAAAATGCGAATTCAATTGTATTCGCGCTGTGGTTGTTTCACCGCATGCAGGGCGTAGCACATCTGGTTGTTGTTGATCCAGCGCCAGTTGTTGCTCCAAAAGTCGTAGGTGCTTCCATTTACCATCACCGTCTCACAATTCACTGCAGGTGAACAAAAGAAAAATAGTATTGGAGTTGGTAGGCACAGCTATCCTGACTACAAAGCCTTATCAGATAAATAAACATACTTGTATCCAAGATGCGCTGAACGTCCAATGGCGAAATCATTTTGTCCCAGTGATGCGTTCCTCTGGGTACCAGACCTAGAACATACTCGCTAAGGATTACGCCGCCGAACCAACTGGGTATAGTTTTGTTCAGAGTGGTGATGAAGATGGATCCTCCAGGCTTTAAGGTGCGTACACTGGCCTCCAGCAGGGCCACTTTATCGTTGACGTGCTCCAGAACTTCAGACACTATCACCGCATCATAGCATTCGCAATTGGTCTTGGCATGTTGATCCACAGGCTCCATTTTGTACACCACTCTGTTAGCTAACTCTGGACTGGAGCATTTTACGTGCTCGCGAGCCGCCTCTATTAACTTCACGCCAAGATCTATGCCAGTCACCTGCGCACCAAGGCGCGCCAAGTGTTCTGTGAGCAATCCTCCGCCACATCCGACCTCCAGAATATTTTGACCAAACAACACCTTGGTGGTATTTACGTAAGCTGGCTTAACAATGCCACGCGAAACTATGCCATCTCTGATGAAGGGAACCCTGAAAGGTGAAAGGGACTAATCAATAAACCTTTTGGACAATCTGTATAGCTTACCTAATCTCATTCAGGGCATGTAGAGCACTCATGGTTCCATTTTGATTCCACCACTCTGAGGCGTGATTCTCATGGTGCCGCACTTCCTTTTGGGTGACAGCATCCAGTGGCTTCGCTGTGCTGCTGCTCCTTGTCAATTTGGGCACGATAGCAATTGCTGGCAAATGTCTTAGCTTGCTGAAATGCAAAAATATAATGTAATGTAAAAATGCAGTTCCGAAAATAGAATTACCCGCTTGCAAACAATGAATTTCGCAGCATTTTTGCGAGAAAAACAAACTGTGATAAAAAAACAGCTGACTTTGTTTCGTTGCCACGACAAACGCATGGGCGCACCTAAAAACATGAAGGGGGTTTGACGACTGGCAAAATTAATTAATTATTATTTGGCATTTTATTCTGTCAAAAGTGTATATATTCATAGAGACAGATAAAACATACCCTTTTCCCCATACGCAAGTACGCAGTTAAGGAATGAAATTTCTGTGGGAAGGGAACGAATGGAATGGAAATGGGGAACTGTTTAAAGTTCCGATCTGTTTAGTTCTTTATCATTCTTTCTAGCGCCTATCAAAAAGAAAACCGAAAACTCATCAATCACCTGCCATAGCGATAAAGATAAGCAAACTTTTGTGGCTAATCGCAGTTCTTGCTATTCGTAGACATGCCGGAATACAAGAAGCTTGAGGACCAAGAGCCAGATGTGGAGAATGCCACTAGCAGTGTCCAGAACACTGCTCCCGTTCAGGACGCCGGGGAGGGAGAGAGGGCGACGGCAAGCCAGCAAGCGGGACAAATGGTGACGGTGTCCTTGTTCATGCTTCTTTTCCTTGGCAGCTCCTACTTCCAGGTATATACATACATACATACTTTATATAAGATTTCATATTTTGTTTTTTATTTTATTTAAACCACTTACTACTTTTTTGCAGCCGCGGCCACGACTGCATCAATACAAAGGGGGTAGGGGTCATGGTCTGCAGGAGAAGTTTGACTGCAACATACAACTGGTAGAATCCATACCCATTGGACTAACATTTCCCGACGGCAGTCCGCGATTCCTGAGCACCTACGAAGCTTGGCGGAAGTTATTGGAGGGCGCCAAGACCTCACTTGACATAGCTTCCTTCTATTGGACTCTGAAAGCCGAGGATACGCCCGGGGTGTCCGATAACAGCACTCGACTGGGCGAGGATGTCTTTGCAAGACTCTTAGCCAACGGAAATGGCGGAAGCAGATCGCCCAGGATCAAAATTCGCATTGCCCAGAGCGAACCCTCTAGTGTGTCACCCAATTTGAACACAAAGTTGTTAGCCAGCGCTGGTGCTGCCGATGTTGTGAGCATCTCGTTTCCCAAGTACTTTGGCAGTGGAGTGCTTCACACCAAGCTGTGGGTGGTTGACAACCAACATTTTTATCTGGGGAGCGCCAATATGGATTGGCGGGCTCTGACGCAAGTCAAGGAGATGGGCGTGCTAGTCCAGAACTGTCCAAGGCTGACCAATGATGTGGCCAAGATCTTTGGAGAGTACTGGTACCTAGGCAACAGTGAAAGTTCTCGCATTCCCTTCTGGGACTGGAATTACCATACCAGCTACAATTTGGAACAGCCCATGCAGCTGCGTGTAAACACAAATATTACTATGGAGGGCTTCCTATCTAGCGCACCGCCTCCCCTTTCAGCCTCGGGACGAACAAACGACCTGGACGCTATCCTTAACACTATTAACACAGCCATAACTTACGTAAATATTGCGGTTATGGACTATTATCCACTGATCATTTACGAAAAGAATCACCACTATTGGCCGTTTATCGACGACGCTTTGCGAAAGGCTGCTGTAGAACGGGGCGTGGCTGTGAAGCTCCTAATTTCGTGGTGGAAGCACTCCAACCCCAGTGAAGACCGGTATCTCAGGTCACTGCAGGACTTGGCTTCCAAAGAAGACAAAATTGATATACAAATACGTCGATTTATAGTGCCGACTGATGCGAGCCAGGAGAAGATTCCCTTTGGTCGTGTGAATCACAACAAGTATATGGTTACAGATCGAGTGGCTTACATCGGAACTTCCAACTGGAGTGGAGACTACTTTACGGACACCGCTGGCATTGGCCTGGTGCTAAGTGAAACCCTTGAGACCGAGTCCACTAATACCCTAAGAAGCGATCTGCGAAATGTTTTCCAGCGAGACTGGAATAGCAAGTACGCCACCCCGCTGGGATAATCACACAATGTCGTTATTTGACTCCACAGTTGTTCAATCCTATTTATTGCTTTTATTCAGTTTTGATTATGCGTGAGGGTAAACAAGAGGCTCGTTTTACGGCCATAACAGAAAATACAAATAATAGACGTATTTATGAATTGGAATAATGTAAGTATTAAAAGTAAGGAGATACAGTGAGCATGAAATCATAACCTAATAAAATTAATTTTTTCCTTCTGATTTGTAAAATGTGAACAAACTGCCTGGCTAGTCACTAAATATATGTTAAATACTCTTTGTAACTACATATAACATTTGGACTTAATTTAAGATGGGCGAACGCCTTTGTCGTTTTCGTGAGAATCGCTATCCCTTAAAAGGTGCATGAATATAACAAGGACCAGCCTTTCAATCACTTAAAATTGGCACCCCGCCTGAGAAAGTTATTGCTAGCGATGCTCTTTTCGATAGCCACATGTATGGAGGAAACGCGTGCAATGAGCGTGTTGTAGATCAGCAGCAAACATCGCGCATCCATGGCTGGAAAGTAGTAAATTAGTCTTGCTAGATTCTGAGGAGCCAATCCCCGACTCACCGGCATAAAGAATCTGCTCGCGACGCAGTGGTCGATTAGCCCAGTTTGAACACTGGTTTGATTTGTTCAGTTTCTTGCCAAGGCATGCCAATGAGAGATCCGTCAGGGCGTCTCCTGCCCGGTTTACATTGCCAAAGGGTAGCTCAACGCCGAAGCGCTGCTTTTTCAACTCCAGCCATAGGTTACGAAGGTCCAAGTAGTGGTGAGGCATTTGAAGGCGCAGATGCAGGGGCAATGAGCGCTGCAATACACTGAGATCACTGACCATAGAGAAGCCTACCTTACGGATGTTCACGTTGTTGAAGATATTAGCGCCCAGCAAGCGCCAGTGTTCCTCGCATAGGCTCTCCCTTGCCAGGCAGTCGATCAGGTAGACATTGTGGCCGGTGGCGATCTGTAGCACGCACAACTGATTGTCTCCGCAAACGCTCTGCATCCATTCAGAATCCAGGTATATGACGCACTCCTGCTGCAGATGGTATAACATGCGATCGAACTGTTCAGCCTTGTCCACAATAATAAGGCACTCGTCGGGCAGGTCCATGGTCAGGTACATATCACATCTACTTGCGGCGCAGCGGTCCTCGCTGGGGGATTCCCAGCCTGCCGATTTTCCAGCGCCATTTTGCAAGACCTGCGTCTTGATCTCCAGCGGACAATCGTTCGGATCAAGATTAAACTCCTTGTACCAATAGATGGCCTCAGAATGAGCTCCAGCCGAGGCCATATACATTACGAAGTCCGTGCGCAGCGCGTAGTCATAGGCATGGACGCTCACCAGCTCCCGGAAACTGGCCAGGTTGATGCGCGCCTTCTCGTACTCGCGGTAAAGGTAATGCAAATAGCCGCACGTTTTCGTGAACTTATAGTTGGGCGTGACAGTGTCGTCGAAACCATACTTCTTGGCTAGACGCGCCACAATCTTGGCAATAGGCCGATAGCTAAGCACGTGATGAGAGATTTTAAGATTCTTGTACCTACTGCAGGTTAAAGAGACCATAATAACATAAAATTAGCTTAATTTTAAGACCATTTAATTACATACTTACTGGAGAAAATGCTCGCAGAGCTCTATAACTTGCTTTTCCTTGTGGAGCAACGAATCCAAAAACTTGACAAAGGGCAGCCGCTGATGTGTGGCATAGTCCAGATAGTCCTCGGCCAGTGGTAGTTTCTCTATTGCAATCAGCGGGAAAGCCAGTTCCATCATGTCGAACTCGTGCGTCAACTGCAGACTGATGGACCACTGGGTTACCTCTTTGTACAACCCGTTGTCCAGGAGTTCGCGCAACTTGGGAAGCAGTAGATCGCGGATCTGGCGTAGACTGTAGGCATGGATCACAGCATTGTTGAGAGCCAGCAAGCCGGACGTCTTGACAAAGTTAAAGGCTATCATGCTGGTGTTGGGATCACAGCCCTCGCCAAGCTGCGGAAAATCTTTGTGGAGTTTGCATACCGTGTCCAGCACAAAATGGGACAAGCTCTTCGGCTTGATGTTGCTGCTGTCGGGGCAGTTAGCGAAGATCTTTAGGGCCAGCAGTAAGGGATCCTGATGGCCCATTAAAGCCTTTCCAAATTCCTGGCGCAGATGGGGCGACTTCTTCTTGCTATACATGTTCCACATCTCGCGAAAAAGCTTGAAAAACTCTTCCGCCTTTGCGTCCAAAGTGGCGTCAAAGTTACGGCCGTCGATTCCAGCACCTGTCGTGATGTCCTCCAGGCGCTTGATCTTCAGATTGGTCATTAGGTTCTCCATCTCCTCCTCGTCCGACTCCATGCCGGCGGGTATTGCGTTGTACATGTGGCTCTTGAGTGCCATTTTTCACTACTAAGCGAAGCAAGTGCAATTGGCAATTGCAAATGCAATTGACTGTAGAGGTGATAAAACATCGATGGAACCATCGATTTTAAAAATTATCGAAAATCATCGAAGTTTTAGTATTGGCCTGCGACTTATGTACCTAGTCGCCCACAACAACAACGCCGTCAGTAGTTCTGGATATTTTGCGGATTTTCTTTTTCGCAGTGTTCGTTATAGGTAGTAAACAACATATACAGATTTATATGCTTCCATTTATAATTAGCAAATATTTATACAGTAATATAAGGATTTTTCTTTAAATTATACCTACATATACGAACCACGTACTTTAATGCTTGGAAACTTGCATTTTTATTTATTTGTATGAAGCTAACTCCGGATTTAAATCTAAAGCAAACTAATTGCTAAGACCACTAGCGTAACTTATAAATAGTTCAGTTAATATAATTTATTGCTTAAAAACTCGAGCTTGCTGATAACTCAAACGAAAAATTTTATAAACAGTGTAAATATTGTTAAGCAAATTTTAGCATTTTAATAAAATTGTTAAAGCTTGCTTATTTTTTGTTTCATTTCTTAGCTGCATATTAATAGTAATTTCTCAACACAATGGCAACACTGCCCACCATTCACCGAAGTGGCAGCCTCGTTGAACGGCACACGTGCATTTTTGTTTTAGTTTGCACGTTGAAAAATGAAGCTGGCGACGAAAAAAGTTAAGACTCTTGGCAAATCCAAGCCTGAATTAAACAAAAAGAAGCCCGCAAAGAATGCCTCCAGGAAGTCGAAACCCCAAACATCCTCTAAATCGAAAGTTATCACTAGAAAACCGAAGCAGAAAGTCGCCGACCCAGTTAACAACGAGATGCCCACGAAGAAGGGAACCAAGAGATCCCACAAGGAGCAGCTTGAAGGGCTAAAAGATTTAGACCCAGAGTTTTACGATTTCTTGAAAAAGAATGATAAAAAGCTACTGGATTTTAATCTACTGGACACAGATGAGGATGATGAAGAGGGGGAGGAAGACAATGAAAACACAGCGACTAAGGAAAATAAAGACGACGAGGATGATAACGAGCAGTACCATAAACCCAGCGAAGATTTGGAGGTGGCCAGCGATGAAAGTGATTTTGAGAACGAGGAAGATGATGATGCGGCAGCTGGAGGCATCCAAAAGATCACGCTCAACCTGCTGCATCAGTGGGAACAGCAATTGGGCCAGGCTAACGTATCAATTGACATTGTCCGCAAGGTTATCCAGGCTTTCAATTCAGCCCTGGCCAGCATCTCTGCCGACGGAGCAGACGGAGGGGAGAACCAGCCTAATGCTGCCGCATTTAAGGTAGTGGGGGCAGCTGCATTTAATGGAGTAATTCAGCTCTGCGTAATTCACCTGCAGCCCGCCATTATTCGATTGCTGGGTGTTAGACCCAACAGCAGCTTACCGCTGCACAAGCACAAAAAGTGGGTCAAGGTGCGCGGCTGTTTGCGCTACTACCTCACGGATTTGATTCGTCTGGTGGAGCAGGTGTCTAGTCCAAATATCTTGGGCGTGTTGCTAAAGCATCTGCATCAAATGTCTGGCATGGTTGTCCCATTTTCGGTACTTGGAAAAACCATACTAAAGCGCCTGGTTGTCTTATGGTCCACTGGAGATGAAACAGTTCGAGTTCTGGCCTTCCTCTGCATTTTGAAGATAACCAGGAAACAGCAGGTAAATACTTTTAACTAGCTTATTTTTGTATCTCCCTGCTAATGCTAATGAATCTTCTAGGCGACTATGCTGAACCACGTTCTAAAAGCCATGTACCTGGCCTACGTGCGCAATTCCAAATTCGTGTCCCCGAACACTTTGCCAGGAATCAACTTTATGCGCCGCTCCCTGGTGGAAATGTTCGCATTGGATTTAAATGTCAGCTATCAACATGCCTTTCTCTACATCCGTCAGTTGGCCATTCACCTGCGAAACGCAGTGATCCTGAAGAAAAAGGACAGTTTTCAAGCGGTTTACAACTGGCAATTCATTAACTCGCTGCGCTTGTGGGCGGATCTCCTGGGCGCTAGTGCGAATAAACCACAGCTGCAGCCTCTGATTTACCCCCTTGTTACCATTGCCACCGGAGTAATTCGACTGATACCCACCGCTCAGTACTTCCCATTGCGATTCCATTGTCTTCAGACCCTAATTTCTCTGTCCAAAGAGACGAACACATATGTGCCGGTCCTTCCACTCATTGTGGAAGTATTAAAGAGCAACACATTTAACCGCAAGCACTCGGCGGTATCCATGAAGCCACTGCAGTTTACCTGCGTCCTTAGACTTAACAAGGGACAGTTGGCGGAAAATGGCTTCCGTGACGAAGTAATCGAGCAGGTGTGTGGGCTTCTGTTGGAATATCTCGCTCATGAGTCCGCCTCACTGGCCTTTAGCGATTTGGTAGTGCCCACTGTCATGGCCATCAAAACGTACCTTAAAGATTGCAGGAATGCTAATTATGCTCGGAAACTTAAACAGCTTCTTGAGAAGATTCAGGAGAGCGGCCGCTTCATAGAGCAGCAACGTGGTAAGAGTAGCGTCAGCTTTGACATAAAGGATGCACAGGCGGTCGTCGCTTGGGAGCAGCAACTCCATCTTAAGCGCACTCCACTGGACGTCTACTATGCCAGCTGGCTGAAGACACACGAGACCAAGAAGCGACGACAGGCGGCGCAAACGGATGAAATTAATGCGGACTATGATGTTCCCAAGCTTAAGAAACTACCGGCCAAAACTGGAGTACCAGTGAGGAATGAAAACGGCGAGGTAGAACTCTTCCCCTCGGACTCGGAAGATGAAGGCGATGATGGCCTGCATTTGGGATCAGATGATGATGACGATGAGGATGTACAGGATGAGGGTGAGGTGGAAGTTGAGCAGCCTAAAGCCAAAAAGGAGAAGAAGGAGAAGCCCGAAAAACAGAAAATCCGGCTAGCAACAGTAGAAGATGAATACGATGAGGCGGGTGGAGCCGTGGATATTGTTAAAGACTTAGATTTGAACGAATGGTAGAACATTTAAGATCAATTTAACTATATTTACACATTAAATTAAAAAAAAAACAATAGTTATTTCTCCGGCGGCTCTTTGCCAGGAATAAACTCATACTCCTTGTATTTTGGAAAGGTTCCAATGGTAGGTCCGTCCACCTGCTTAGGCAGTGCCTTGTCGTCCTTGCCCTTGGCGTATGTTGCTTCCAGTTCGGCGGCATTGCGTTTCTTCATGTCCATAATCTGAAGATTTTTCACCAGCTCCTCGCGGGTGGGCGGCTCATCCCGGCGACCTCGTAGCCATGCCTCCCATTCGGCGGTCAGCTCCTGGTCAAAAGCTTCCTTATCCGCTGGTTCAAACCACCGGGAAGCCTTCCTCTTTCCAATCGAAGGATTTGCAGGAATTTCGTAGTACTTATTCCCGAAATAGTCCTCCCCAATGTAATTCCCACGAAACTGACGAGGTCGAAGTGATTTCCAAAAGTTCTTGAAGATGATGCCGATTACATCGCGCGTCGGCTTGTTGGCCATGCTTAAATGATTGCTTTATTTTAAATCGATGGTGTGGAACTTATATTTATTTTAGGTTTTGAGGTTAGGTCTGACTTGTTATAACATGAACAGCTGATTGCTGTGTTGCAAAATGCCGGTGGGTTTAAAAGCAGAATTCAAATTCGCAAAGTTGGTTTCAGTGGCAGGGCATAGGGACTAAACCAATCCCGAAGAAAAATTGACATTAAATCTGTACGGAGACTATTATTGTTAAAGCCCATCTCCTGGAGGACTAATCCAATGCCAGCTGAGTAAGTAAAATGTTCTCCCGACAAGCTAGAGGTTCCAATAAAGGCAACGCTATCGGTGACTAAGTACGAGTTGCAGTTAACCCTTCCGCCGGAAATTATTTCCAGTTCATCAGTAGTTGGCACAACAAATCGTCGCTGCAAGAGCAAAGCATTTCTTTAAAAACCTTCCTGTTTATTGTATAAACCCATTACCATTTGTATATCCACTTCCTCCGTCATTTTGTTGAGCGCCTGTAGGGACCTTAAGAAGTGATCCTCACTGGGATCGGAATACTTCCACCACGAAATAAGCACCTTAATGGCCACACCCCTTTCCAAGGCAGCTCTACGCAAGGCATTGTCTATCACCGGCCAGTATTCCAATTTGTTACTGCGTCTTAACCGAGGTGAATATTCCATTAAGGAAAGGTGTATAACATCAGTCGCCTTGTCGATAGCTTCTAAAATGGCATCTAGCTCTTGGGTCCTTCCAGTGGCTATCAACTCAGGTGGCGAGGTAGATAAATAGGCCCTCATTGTATGTTTTTTGTTAATGTTTAGCAAAGAGGGTCTTCTTTGATTGATGTGCGTGTGGTACATCCACGGCCACTTCTCTGGGACTTCATTGTTGCCCAGGTACCAATAGGCCTTGAAGATCTTGCCCAGATCTTGAGCAAGATGAGGACAGTTCCTGGCCAGCACACCTAGTTCCTTGCGTTGAGTGAGCGACCGCCAGTCCATGCTGGCTGTGCCCAAGTAAAAGTGCTCCCCGTCCACTAGCCAGAGCTTAGAATGTAGAAAATTAATGCCCACGACATCGGCTGCCCCGTAGTTAGCTAAGATACGGGCATCAGCATGCCACAGGCTATCCTGGCTGCGGTTAACCACAATCCGCACGCGCAGCTTGGGTCTGCCGGCATCTCCATTTGACAGTAGCTGTTGAAAGAGTTGATCTCCAGGCCGGGTGCTGCTGTCGTTGACGTCCAAGCCGCGCAGTGTCCAATGCGGAGAAACGATGTCCAACGAGGTCTTTGCCCTGCCTAGTAGAAGCTGCCAGGACTCAAAGGTGCTCCTTAGTTGGGGGTGGATTTGCCCTTGGCTGTAGTTCAACCCTAACGGCAAGCTCTCCACCAGTTCGAGTTGACATGGTAACGGCTTATCCACCGGAACAGGGCTGTTTCCGTTCTCGTTTCGACGGTAGGTCTCCCAAGGTAACAAAAGCACAATCATCACCAGAACGAAGAGAACCAACACTGGTATGATGTAGCCGTGATTACAGAAAAAAAAATTCCGCTCATCCCGAAGCCTAAAACCGCAATTGGAACGCCGGCAACAGGATGTGGTCAAAGGGGTTGGCTCTTCTGGTTCTCTGGGCACTGGCTGGTACTCCCCGGGTATCTCTTGCATTGCGCGACCCTGTGACATAGCAAGGGGATCAGGACTAGTGCTGACTGACCATTGTCAAACATTTTACACAACCGAGCCTATTTATTATTCGCGCAGATGTGGGAAAGTATAGTCCTCCCCCACGCAAGCAAACGGACAGTGTTGGGCAGCAAAACATCGGTCATCTGCGCTGAGTGCTAAAAAAGGCTAAAGCACAAAAAAAAATCAGATAATGTTTAACGGTAAATTCCATAATTATTCCATTAGCACCAAAACCATAGTTGATTTTGGTGCACTTTTCAAATTGATTTTTTTTATTTAATCAGAAAAAAAATTAAGAAACTTGTTTCAGTGTATCTGGTATTTAAGATTTATCAACCCATAAAAGTGGAATTATTATGAAGTAAATAAATTTCCAATATATTTATTTCTGAACTAATAGACTTCCTACGGCACTTTTGTATTTCACGTCTCAAATTTGGCGGGAAACTAGACGGCGGGAAATCGCTGACGGGTATGCGCGACGCCTGCAAACACTGGTCGCCGTGGTAAAGAAGTTAGTCTGTCTTGAAATCTTCCGGCTGAGAGGGCTGAAAATTTTGACGGCTTCAAAGCTTTCGCTGCAGTTTCAATTTCGTCGGGCTTATATCAAGTATCCCTTAATCAGCGACTATGGCTGCGAGATTAATGAGCGCCAAGGCACAGGTAGGTTCTAGCGCGGCTCCTGTGCCTCCAGTCAACCCAAAAGTTAACCACGCACATATATACGTTTATGTATATAATATATGAATGGAACCCAAAATTCAAAGCTGCGATAAAGACAATTGGAAAGAGCACTGCGCGAAAGATTGCTAACAATCGTTGCCCATTTTTTCACACACAGGATAGGGGCAGCGAAATAAAGCAAATTTTTCGCACAGCGTTTTCTAACCTAAAAACGTAAATTCGAAGTGGTTAGGTAACCGAGCGCGTAGTGTTTGTGATTCTACAGTGCATCAGTTGTACACAGCAGTATACAATGCTAAATCGGTAGTCCACATTAATTAACAGCGATTCGCGGGGTTTCGGAGGTGTTTGCATTTACATAATCGCCAGGGCCCAGTTATTTAACCAGAAGGCGAAAACCCTCTAGAGCATACATATATCTTCGGACGGAGGACCGTCTTATCTGTGACAGGTTTACTTACACTTTGATAATGCCCGTACTAAATATAGCGTAAAAAGATTTCGCTGTTCAACTTGGGTATCACGCGTATTGGAGGAGCTTCGCCCTTCAAGTGGGGTATTTCCACGCCAACTTCGAGAAAGGCTTCACTGTACTCTGCCAACAAGTAAACGACCTATTTTACGTATGTAGAGTCATTGCAATTGTTGCGATTTGTTTGCATATACATATGCCCGTACATACATACATACATAAAGTGGCTCGCAGCTTATTTGTGCAGTTGGCAGTTAAAGTTGAAGTCGGTATTGCTGCTTAACAAAGAAAGCTAACAGGAAAATTTAAACGCAGTATTTCAACTAGGAATATAGACATATTAAATAAGGAAGAGCCATAATGTTCGCAACGAAAAAAAATTTTTACGGAAACCAAATGTATAGGCCTTCTTTATGCCGCATCTTCTTTCGTCCAGTTCATTCTACTTAACTTCTTATTACGAATTTTAAAGCTAATATTAAGTATGTCATCTTTTTTTGATCAGGACACAATTGAAAGGTTACCCACACCATAAGATGTGCCTTTTAAGGTTTGCACATTTCTTGATAATATACCGTCTATAAAAAAAAAGGTTGCCCAAACCAGAAGGTGTGCCTTTTAGGATTTGCACATTTCTTGATAAAGGAATTAATCTAATTTAAGTGACAAGGCCTTCTGACTTAATAATCAAGTGTTAATAAAGCTACCAATCGAATCAATCAAATCTTCTAGAGTGCGGGCTGTACAGAGAATTACATTTTGCTAATTACTCAATCTTGATTGTTTAATTAAACACTTCAACACTATCCGCATTTCAGGTTTGCCGACTGGGGAAGCATGTTGCGTCCGAAGCCACAATGGTACGCCAGTTCCACGCCTCCTGCTACACCGCCTCCAAGGTGGCTCTGTCTAAGTTCGACTCGGACGTCTACCTGCCATACGAGAAGCTAAACAAGCGCTTGGAAGTGGTGCGCGGGCGCTTGAACCGCCCACTGACTCTCTCCGAGAAGGTGCTGTACTCGCATCTGGACGATCCTGAAAATCAGGACATTGTGCGCGGCACTTCGTACCTGCGCCTTCGTCCCGATCGCGTCGCCATGCAGGATGCCACCGCCCAAATGGCTCTGCTGCAGTTTATCTCCTCCGGACTGAAAAAGGTTGCAGTGCCCTCCACTGTTCATTGTGATCATTTAATCGAGGCCCAAATTGGAGGACCCAAGGATTTAGCCCGTGCCAAGGATCTGAACAAGGAAGTATATGATTTCTTGGCCAGTACCTGTGCCAAGTACGGGCTGGGCTTCTGGAAGCCAGGCAGCGGTATCATCCACCAGATCATTCTAGAGAACTACGCTTTCCCCGGCCTGTTGATGATCGGTACTGACTCACACACTCCCAACGGTGGCGGATTGGGTGGCCTGTGCATTGGCGTTGGTGGTGCTGATGCCGTCGACGTGATGGCCGACATCCCCTGGGAGCTGAAGTGCCCCAAGGTGATTGGTGTCAATTTGACTGGAAAGATCAGCGGTTGGACTTCGCCCAAGGATGTTATCCTGAAGGTCGCCGATATCCTGACCGTCAAGGGAGGCACCGGTGCCATCATTGAGTATCACGGCAAGGGTGTTGACTCCATCTCTTGTACAGGCATGGCTACCATCTGCAACATGGGCGCCGAGATCGGAGCTACCACCTCTCTGTTCCCCTTCAACCAGCGCATGGGTGATTACCTGAAATCAACCGGCCGTGCTGGCATCGCTGCAGAAGCCCAGAAGTACCAGGGCAAGATTCTGTCCGCTGACAAGAACTGCGAATACGATGAGCTGATTGAAATCAACCTAGACACCCTGGAGCCCCATGTTAATGGACCATTCACTCCCGATCTGGGCCATCCCATCAGCAAGCTGGGCGAGAACTCGAAAAAGAACGGCTACCCTATGGACATCCGTGTTGGTCTTATAGGCTCTTGCACCAACTCTTCGTATGAGGACATGGGTCGCTGCGCCAGCATCGCCACGGATGCTATGAGCCATGGCCTTAAGTCAAAGATCCCCTTCAACGTGACTCCTGGATCAGAGCAAATTCGTGCTACCATCGAGCGCGACGGTATCTCTGAGGTGTTTGACAAGTTCGGCGGCACCGTTCTGGCCAACGCTTGCGGTCCCTGCATTGGACAGTGGGATCGTCAGGACGTTAAGAAGGGCGACAAAAACACCATTGTCACTTCCTACAACCGAAATTTTACTGGTAGGAACGACGCTAACCCGGCCACCCATTGTTTCGTCACCAGTCCCGAGTTGGTCACCGCTCTGTCCATCGCCGGTCGTCTGGACTTCAACCCACTGACCGACGAGCTTACTGGTGCTGATGGCAAGAAGTTCAAGCTCAAGGCTCCCTTCGGCGACGAGTTGCCAGCTAAGGGCTTTGACCCCGGCCAGGACACATACACTGCTCCACCACCCGTAAGTGCATTTAACTCCGAAACTGACTAATAGTTTTGTTAAAAATCAATTTGGAAATCCCACAGAGTGGCGAGAAAGTCAAGGTGGCTGTCGATCCCAAATCGACGCGTCTGCAGCTGCTGGAGCCCTTTGACAAATGGAACGGTCAGGATCTGACCGATCTGACTGTGCTGATCAAGGTTAAGGGAAAGTGCACCACTGATCACATCTCCGCTGCCGGACCCTGGCTAAAGTACCGTGGCCATTTGGATAACATCTCTAACAACATGTTTATCGGCGCCACCAACTACGAAAACAACGAGATGAACAACATCAAGAACCAGCGCAACGGTTCCTGGGGAGGAGTTCCCGATGTTGCCCGTGACTACAAGGCCAATGGCATTAAGTGGGTGGCCGTTGGCGATGAGAACTACGGCGAGGGTTCGTCCCGCGAGCATGCCGCTTTGGAGCCCCGTCACCTTGGTGGTCGTGCCATTATCGTCAAGTCCTTTGCCCGTATCCACGAGACCAACTTGAAGAAACAGGGTCTGCTGCCTCTCACCTTCGCCAATCCCGCTGATTACGATAAGGTTTGCGACTCTTGGCTTCTGTATCTAAAGTTTTCATCCATAATTTGTATTCCAACAGATCCAGCCCACGAGCAAAATCTCTCTGCTCAACCTGAACTCCCTGGCACCAGGAAAGCCCGTAGATTGCGAAATCAAGAACGGAGACAAGGTCGAGAAGATCAAGCTCAACCACACCCTGAACGACCTGCAGATTGGCTGGTTCAAGGCCGGCAGCGCTCTTAACCGCATGAAGGAGCTGGCCCAGTAAATGGCCCAGTAGGTCCAGACTTAAAAAACCCAGTCCAGAACCCTTATCCCAACCATTTCCCTGTAGGTGAACTCACTTAAACTCACAACCGAAGCAATCGAGTTATGGTATTGTTATTCAATTTTTTGCAAATTGTTTATATTATATTTTGAGTATATCGAGTGTGCTGTTTTAAAAGTTAATTATGTAACCGAACGTTAGCGAGAAATTGTAAGAGTTTTATATATATAATTATACACAATTTTATTTTTATTTCTTGCTATGCATGCGTTTTCTTCAATTTTTGTTTATTTCGAATTTGTCCAAATGCTCTACGAATTGCCTCGACGATGAAACTGTGCGAATAAAACTCAAGTAATATGTATTAAACTGATTCTTTTATTTAATAAACAACAGTTTAATACGAAAATCGGACAATAAGCTCCTTAATATATCCCGTGTCCTCTATTTTGTTTTTTCTTCATAATTATCCTAATTGTACCAATTATAAGACGTAAGACACAACAATAAGTTGATATTTATATTATATATTATTATAATAAAGCATAATATCAATAGATAGATAGATCAATAGATAAATATGTTTTGGAAAAACTACTGGGGCAGATTACTTCATTAATCACCCTTAGCTTTTGGAACATATGTCGAATTGTCAATAAAATCAAAATTATTAGTAAATCCGATTGTAGGACTATGAAACGCAGAGCCCAAGGACAAACTTCCTTTGCTTCCAGCACTGAATTCTTTTCACTCTCCGACAAGCTTTCGTTGGGGAGAAGTCGAGCCCTACAGGCTGCAAAGCTAAAGCGTCAGGAACAAAGTACAACGTCCTTTGACTCCGGTACAGGCTACTACTCCTACACTGACGCCACTTCTTTGCGAAAGAGTCCTGTCACCTTCTCACCTAGCCCGGAGTTCTTGCAAACCACCAAGGATAAATTAAAGTTAATCGCCTTGTATGAAGATCACAAATGCTTGTGGAATCAGTGTAACAAAGATTTCTTCAATTTTGAGCTCAAGGACCGAATATGGGACGCGATCGCCAATGAAATGAAAGCGGACTCCCCACCTGGGTTTTGGAAACATATGATCCACAAGCTTCGCTATAAAGTTGATCTTGGGCGCATCCAAGAGCAGGGTGCGAGGTTTTCTGGTGAATCGCCGCAGCCCAGACTTTTTTATTCAGATAAACTCTTATTTCTAAATCACATGTTTGACCGAGAACAGGTAAAACCCCTTCCAACAATTGTAAGTTTATAGTTAAGCATCGATAGCACTTTTAACTTTTCCAACATGTTTTTCTTATCAGCCGATGCCCTTCAAGCATTCGGCACCTACTCTTGAAACAAGTCCATCTAAAACCCTGCGACATATTCAAGAAAAGCCAAGCAAAGCTACACCTTTTAGAGAAAAGATGGCGTCGCTTGAGAAGCTAAGAAACCACCAAAAAAGCAAGTTGGTTCTCTCCCGCGAAGCGTTTGAAAAAATTCAAACAATGACTAGTGAAGGCCCTTATTTCTTAAGAACAGCAAAAATTAGGTCATAGGCCTTGGTTTGCTGATATTTAAAATAAAAATGCAATGCAAACATTTTATTACATTTCTTGTATCATATTGATTTTTGTTTTTTCTTGTTTTGCCATTTTTTTTAATATAGACGTTTTATATAACAATTCATAATTTTAGCTTACAATATTTTTGTTTCGTATTCTTACATTCTTTTGTTTATGCCTTTTGCCACGAAAACACTTTCCTCTCTAGCAAATATACAATTTTCTGAACTTGTTGTTTTGCAATTATTTATTATTATGTATATAATATATATATATTATGTATATAACTAAAAATGCGTAAATTAATTGTTTTTGTTTGTTACGTGGTTTGTGGGCACATTCCTTTTCTCAAAAGGAACAAAACATGAAAATGTACATAAGTGTTATTGGCAAATAGTTTACCATCTGTTTTTAGATCTTAATTCCACAGTAACTACACATACGTGTATCATCGATATAATGAACCTGAATTGTTTTTAAATTTCGAAGCGGCAGTTGCAGTTCTATATTTGCGCCTCATGAATTGCTCGTTTAACGTTTCTCTTTAAAAGGCAGGTGCAGCTGCGATGGGCTCGAAAGCAAGGGTCGATCCATCCACCGTTGGATCTTTATCCCACCTGAACGTCCATTGAATAGTCGTTGTCCTCCTATCGAGCGCCCGCCGCTTATGGGTTGGTTGATTATTTTTTGTCTCATCTACTTCTATGAAATGGCTGTTGAAAGTTTTGATTTGAACGCATCATTCCCACTCGGTGGTGCCCGGTGGCTTAGCTGTCAAGTCGTACAGCACCCTCGAGATTCCGCCCAGTTTGGATATATCGCGTACAATTTGATTTAGGACCTGTGAGCAGATAAAGATTTAATATTATTTTTTCAGAAAGATTGAACATTAACTTACCTGCAATGGCAGTTGCACGGAGCCGGGCTCAGCCGGCACACCAGTCATAAAGTCGTTCGTTATGAACGGACGCAGCACTACCGACCTTAGGCATGAGGGTGTACGGTTAATGGGATCGCGGTCAAAGTGCACGGGTATGAGAACAACAGGCATCTGAGAGATTTTCCGGTATAGTCCAGCTTGCATTATGATCTAAAATGTATTGAATTGTATTATCATTTTTTACCTATGACAAATTAAATCCACTTACTTCATTGGCAATAGCATCCGCTTGCCTTAGCTGCGAAAGAACTACCGTATTCAGTGTGGTGTGCGTTATATCCGTTACTAGGTACTGCACGGGCTCGCCAAAAATGTAGCACACCCTGTTCACGTTGTGCAGTATGCGCGGTATAATTTTAGCCAAGAAGAGAAGGTCCTGCCAGTTGGGCTCCTGGCTCGTTGATAGACCTACTACGTAGCTGTATGACCGTTTATCACCTTGCACGCCCACGGAGCGGATGGGCAGCAAAGTTGCCTGAATCTGCGAGTTCGCAGAGATACGCAATAGGTCTTTCTGTTCTGACTCGCTCGTGGTCCCTGTTACGCGGTTGATTAGAGCATGGTTCTTCTGCAGTTTATTCTTGTAGTCTACAATCACGCGTATAATAACCTACAAATAAAAAATGTATTTACTAAAATAACTTTGACAGCTGTTTATTTTTAATATGCCTGAGTCTCTGAGTAGTCCTTCTCCATGTATGCCTCCTCGGCGCAGAGAACGCGGATTGCCAGGCCAGGACCTGGGAAGGGTTGTCTCTCCACAAGCTCTTGGGGCAGTCCAAGATCGTTGCCTAAGTCGCGCACTTCATCCTTATGAAAGTCACACAGCGGCTCAACCACACGTCCTGCGTTACGAAGCTCTCTAAAGAAATTAATTAAGAGAAAAAAAGGTAAGCACTAAAACTAGAAAGGGACATCAACCCATTGGTTTTTACCTGATCAGATCCGTGTCATTGTGGTGCGTTTTGATTGTTTCTGCATTCGTGCTCACCATGTTCGAGGCGGACTCGATTAGATCTGGTCGGAGGGTTCCCTGAGCCAACATAACTTCCTCGGGCTTTAGTTTCAATTCGGCTACTACATCGTTGGTCACTTTGACGAATATATCACCAATTATCTTGCGTTTCTCCTCCGGATTATAGGTCTGACATAACATAGGCGTTTCCACCACGGAGTACTGTCCGGGCCTCTTGACTTGCGTAGTGCCTGTAAGGAACGTGTAGCCTTCTTTTCGGACAATTAAATCAATGCCAATATCGCGCAGTGAACGCTCCACCTTTTCACTTTCGTTTTTGCGCATGAAACCTAGGAGTAAAGATTTAATTAAAAATATATATATAAATTAAAATACGAATTATATAAATTCGGCCTATTCTGATTATTAATTTAAAATTCTATTCTTAGAAAATATATATATAAGCAAATTTCCCAAATCTTAACTACTGCTATACCATTATCTACATGTACGGCAATTATCTGATTGGGGTACAAAGCACGGCGGAGCAAAGCTGCACAGACACTCGAATCCACGCCGCCGCTGACCAGTAGCTGTAAAATGTACATTTAAATATTCATGTCTTATATCAAAATGAAATTTCCTAAACTCACCAACACTTTATTACTGCCCACTTTCTCGCGGATGTAGCGTATGCACTCCTCCTTTCGACTACCCATGGTAAAGTTGGGCGTCAGTTCGCAGATTTCGTACAGGAAGTTCGATAGCATCTGTTTGCCATTGATAGTGAGGTCCACCTCAGGATGGAACTGGACGCCGTAGATGCGGAGTACTTCATTGTAAATAGCTGTCACAATGCGGTTTGTGGACCAGCCACCAATCTTCAGATTCTCGCCCACTCTCTCAACGCTATCACCGTGGGTTAACAGCACCGACTGTGTGCGACTGAGGCGACTTCAGAAAACGAAAATGTTATTTAGTTACAGGTAGGATTAGTATAATAAAGTGTAATTATAAATAATATGTTATGCCACGTGTAGATCAGTTTATAAACTGCTCTAAACTAAACTGTTCTTGGCTTTAAAATTGTTCTGGCAGCATTGTATCAGCGCTTAGATAAACCCATTTCAACTTAAGCACTTTCTTGTTGCTGCTTATTATGGGATTCATTATTTCCAGGCTCACCTAAAGAGCGGACACGAGGTCTCAATCTCGATATTTTGTTGGCCATCCTCTCGTACATCCTTCTTGAGCACTGTGCCTCCGAACTCTTTGTTTATTAGCTGCATGCCGTAGCAGATGCCCAGCATAGGTATCTTTAGCTTGAACAGATCGGGATCATAGCTGGGTGCATCCTCTGCGTAGACTGAGTTGGGTCCCCCGGAGATGATGATGCCTCGATAGCCATTGTTGCGTATCGTAGCCGCTGGGGTGTCCAGTGGAAGGATATCCGACTCAACGAGGAGTTCGCGTACCTTACGGTCGATAACCTAAGGAGAAATCGGAAAATTTAAAGAAGAGGTTTAAACTACTCTTGCTTTTAAGCTCACCTTGCCGTACTGTGCTCCAGCATCAAGTATAACAATCTTATCGTGCCGCAGGCCGTTCTCTGCTGTGCCCAGAAATATGTTTGAGTTCATTTCTTTATCGTTGCAGCACTGCAAAAAGCAAAAATTTGAGTGTCAGTCATGCAATCGCAGAAACAAACACCGAATCTCGACTGGCTGGTAAGTTCGCTTCTGCGGCTTACTTATACTCCAATTGTGGCTGCAATCGACGCTACAGAAACAAGGCTAAAATCTGGCTAGGAGGTGGGGAAAATAGGTTTTGGGTTGGGGCAATCGTGGAGATTGAGATTCGGGCAGGTACAGATGGCTCACATACCGGCAATATCTTATGGAGCACTCGCAGAAACATTCAACATGCAGCTGGCCAGGATGCTCTACGATAGACAATAAACATTGACAACGATTTTCTTGTCGCAGAAAGATGATTTGTGCAATGTGGAAGGAATACTTTAATGCGAAATATAAAAGCGAAGAAAAACAAGGCCGAAGACACGCCTACAAAAAATGATTCGCTGTACATGGCGACGATTGTTTTCTATTATGATGGTATTATGATTTTGACCAGATAACCGTATGCGTATATAAATAAGCTGATGACTAAATCATAGATACCATAGGAAAAAGGGCTCTAAATGATCATAGTTTGGTTATTTTTTAATAATATAATATAGATATAATTTTGTAAAACAGACTGAATTTGGATTAACATGAAAAACGAATTTTTGTGCCAGGAGTATCTGTCAATGCTGTATACTTCTATATACTATGGTAGAGTATTAGATCATGAAAATTTACTGTGCCTTTCATTATTACTAGAAGTTTACTAAGTAGGTAATTAATAATTTAAGAACTGAATTTAAGGATTTATATATGATTTTTTATATACATATATGTTGAATTGAACTAATTGAATTTGAATTTAATGAAATATTTTTCCCATCAATGAATTGACAAAACTATTAGGAGCTTTGATAAGGATAATCACATTAAATAAAATCTTAAATTTGCGATTTTCCGGAACATGCATTTTGGATTGTCGAAGTAATCGGCGACTTTTATATATTTTATATTATAGAATACGAATTTCGATACATGAGGATGGGGATCTGCGGAGAAAACGGACCGTAACGGGTTGCGGGGAGTGGAAGAGATGCCGGGTACTAACTACCAGATGACAGGCGAAAATGCAAAGAAGAGAGTGACAGCGAAAGCGAGAGAGCGAAAGGTGGGAGAATAGAAATGGCAGGTAAACGAAAAGAGATGCCAAGAAAAATCAAAAAGAGAATGGCAAACAAAAATAAACAACAAATCAGGAGACAAATCGACAGTAGCAAGTTTACTTGTTTTCCATTTATTTTTTCGTTAAGTAGAAACCCAGCAGCAAAATAAAAAGCCTTTTTTCGAAGGTTAGGAGTGCATTAGGTCACTGAAGCGATGAGAAGTCTATGATGTAAGCCGTGCTCCTCTTTGGGCTCTCTCTGACATTTTTGATAACAACATGCAAGAGGTTATCAGAAACGGCACAAACAACAGCAACCATGAGGGAGGCCGCGTGGTTGTAATTTAATACACATGCAGTGAACCCACACACACACACGTGGAGCCGCCTACAAGCGGCGCTTATAACCACAAAATGGCCACGGTATGTTTGCAAAACATCTAAAAAAAAACGTAAGTGGGGAGAACAAAAAATCGCATCAAAAGTAATGACAAATGCGGTTGAAACCAATTTGCGAATTTAACGGGCGGGGGTGCCGAATTGTGGGTGGAGCAGCGCCGCATGGCGGTTTGGATCGGGGATCTTTTTCGACATATTGCGTTTCTCACCTCGTCGTCGTTTTAGCCTGGCAGGCGATTTTTCCAGGGGCGGAATGTTCGTCGGCAAGGCCGTGGAATACCGTGACAGGCAGCGCAAAACTTTGTCTAAAGACGAAATTCGCGATCCGTTGTTAGCGGTCCCCCGTTTTCCTCCCTCTCGCGCACACTCAGCCAAATTTCTTCGGCTGCTGCAGCTTCTTTTCCGCGTATCCACGGCAGCTCGACACCGCTGGCGAAGGATTCTCTGTGATTTTCACAGATGCGTTAAAATGGCTGCTTCTAGGCACTTTCTATTTGCCTTTTCGGCAGTTTTTTCGCGAATTAAAGCCGTAAGATGACTTATTGACGAGCGGATGACCATAACTTGGATTTGGGAAAATGAAGAACGCGCGGTATAATAAAAAATACCAAATGTGAAATTTTTTAGTATTTATAATATACAAAGTCAACCAATTTGCTGTCAGTGATATTTATTCCAAAAATAACCAAATTCGTTATATAGGAACCAAATTTATTATATATCACATTTTTCTTTTTACTGAAAAGTTTTCTTAACTTATTAGGAGTACTTAAATATTGTTTTAAATATCAACTATTAAAGAACTAACTAACTAAATACTGCATAATAGCGCAACTCGCAGCTTATCATCTCTGTGTAAACAGTGTTGACAAACGAGCACTTCCAATGAACCTTATAAGTAAACGGTCACACTAAGCCCGCCAAAAGGGAATTGGTTGTGCGCTGATTTGGATAACTTAAGAGAAATACCTACAAAAACACGTGAAACTTCTGAATTACCCAAATGAAATGGGTCCTCCACAGAAATCCGAGACAGATGTTAGCATCGACGATGAGGAGGAAATACTGGCGCTGGAAAAACTGCTGGGCGCAGCAGAAGACGAAGTTCCAAAATCTGCAGAATCAGAAAAATCGAAACCCGCCGCGCCTATTTTGGGTCATGCGTTGCCAAAACTACGAGAAGACATCAGTTTTGCTAATGCCTTCACCTTCGAGAAGATCGTGAAACCCGCAAAGCAAGATAAAGCTAATATTAGTAAGGAAACAGAGCTGGACTCCTCCGACGACGAGGAGGTAAAGAACTTCTTAGAACGCAAGTACAATGAGTACGGAAGTGATATAAACAAGAGACTGAAGCAGCAGCGGGAGAACGCCTATGAGTGCAAGGTGGCCAGAGAAGTGGATCAGGAGCTTAAGAAGACTACCCAGGTGGTTACATCCACGCCGCAATCCCTGAAAATTCCGCACCATCCCATTAAACGCCAATCGACCGTGAGCAGCACGTTTCAACGACCTCCGCCAGCCGCTGCCGCCGTGGCATCCGCATGCCAGCCAAATGCTCCCGTCTCTGCTGTTTACACAGATCCAGTCTTTGGACTGCGCATGATCAATCCTCTAGTCTCTAGCTCATTGCTGCAGGAGCGTATGGCGGGCAGGAAACCTGTGCCCTTCTCCGGCGTTGCGCATCACATCGAGCGGGGTGATTTAGCCAAAGATTGGGTCATTGCTGGCGCTCTGGTTTCCAAAAATCCTGTAAAGAATACCAAGAAGGGTGATCCCTACTCCACCTGGAAACTATCGGATCTGCGGGGAGAGGTTAAAACGATCTCACTTTTCCTTTTTAAGGAGGCCCACAAATCCCTGTGGAAAACAGCTGAGGGTCTGTGCTTGGCTGTCTTGAATCCAACTATTTTCGAGAAGAGAGCGGGTAGCTCCGATGTGGCCTGTCTATCCATCGATAGCTCCCAGAAAGTCATGATCCTGGGCCAGTCCAAGGATTTGGGCACATGTCGTGCAACCAAGAAAAATGGGGACAAGTGCACTTCGGTTGTTAATCTTACCGATTGTGATTATTGCATTTTCCATGTGAAGCAGGAATACGGCAAGATGTCCCGACGTTCGGAACTGCAATCGGCGACTGCAGGTCGTGGGATCAATGAGCTGAGGAACAAAGTTTTAGGTAAGTTTGCTTAAGCTTTTGGTTCGAAGAATACTCGAGTTAACATAGTTATTTTCTTTCTGTTAAGGCAAAAACGAGGTATTTTATGGCGGCCAAACCTTTACTGCAGTTCCCGCAAGAAAAAGTGCTAAGTTAATCGCCAAGGAACGCGATCGTCTGAGTATGCTGGCTGGCTATGATGTTTCCCCTTTCGCCCATACCGCTAATCACGCTTCAAAGCCCAGAACGGCCGAACCCATTAAAATACCATATGCGGACCGTGGTGGTCCGGTTTCCCGTTTAGCTGGTGGAGTGGAAGCGTCTAGGAAACAAAGAGTCCAAGATCTAGAACGGTTGCGTCTGCTTAAAGAGGAAAATGAGCGCTTTAAAAATGAAGAGCAGGCTGAGGGCCATGTCTTGGGAAGTGATAAAAAAAAAGAATATGAAGCAGCCACGCCCGATGTCAGCATGCCCACTACACCTGTTCCAGAAAAATTCAAAAACCGCGGCTTCTCCTTTGATGCTAGTTTAACGCCCAAGCTTTCCGGTATCGAAAACTTTTCCTTTGAGATAAATGTTGGATCTCGCCAGGCGAATAATGCCAAGCTGAAAGCAGCCGCCTTGCTGAAGAAAAAGCCACTGGAGAAAATCAATCCCAACTCCACACGAGGTAGTGAGAGTGGTAAGAGAAGAGCCATCGATGAACTCAACGAGAAGTTCTCCAGCAGTGCCAAGCGCAAAAAAATGGAAGAGGACGATCGAGAGATGATGCGCAAATCGAGAATCGAGAAAATTATGGCGGCCACCTCATCGCATTCGAATCTCGTGGAGATGCGAGAGCGCGAGGCGCAGGAGGAGTACTTCAACAAGCTTGAACGCAAGGAAGCGATGGAAGAGAAGATGCTGGGAACTTACAAGATGCCATGCAAGGCGGTCATCTGTCAGGTGTGCAAGTACACAGCCTTTTCCGCTTCCGATCGTTGTAAGGAGCAGAAGCACCCCTTGAAGGTGGTCGATGCTGAAAAGCGATTCTTCCAGTGCAAAGACTGCGGAAATCGGACAACCACCGTATTCAAGTTGCCCATACAGAGCTGTAAGAATTGCAAGGGGTCTCGATGGGAAAGGACGGCCATGATACGGGAGAAAAAGGTACTGACTGGTGGGGAAACTCTATCCGTGAGAGGAGACGAAGAAACATTTATGGGCAGCCTTGCCGGTAATGCTAATCTCAACCTGCTGGTAGCTGATGATGAGTGAAGCACGATTTCTTTGCTATTTGTAATATTTGCTTTATTTTATTATTATTTCAATTAATGCTTAAAATTTATATAACATATGAAGTACATACATGTATTTACAGTCCTCTTGTTTATCGCTCTTTGGCTTTTAAAAAAGATTTGTCATCGATTAATAAGTATAATGGTTCGAATGTGAGATGGTTCGTGCTGGATTTAAGATGTACCAGGTGTACTCACTGATTTATAATAAATGTTAATCTTATGATTGTATAGCTTATAAGACAAATAAATTGAAACTTATATTATGACTGGTATTATATTATATGGATATTTTAAATCAACCTAGCTTACTTTTGAAGTTTTACAATCTTAAATTAGGTTTTCGTAAAAGTTGTAATTTAAATAAATATCCAAATATATAAAAGCCCTTGGCGGGCAGACACAATCTGAAGCTTTTTGAAGCACATATATTACTTTAGTAAATTCAATATTTTAATAAAAAATAAATTTAAAAAATTATAGTCTGCTAACAGTTTGTGTGAAATACATCATTATTTTCGTTAACTTTTCATTCTTCGGCCGAACTTGTCAGCTTACAAATAATTTAAGTTCTTTATTTCAGTTAAATGTTTGTTAAGAATCAGTTTTAAAATAAAAGAAAAGTTTAGAATTTATGATCAATAAAACTAAGGCTTTCTTTGGTTAGTTAAAATAGTGAATAAATGCATGCGAGTATTCGAAATCGAAATCGGTTCTCTTAAAATCCATATTTGGCTTCAGCGTAAAGCTACTTGATTAAATGTAAAACTAAAACTAATCAACAAACAGTTTGAACTGAAAAACAGGCGTGCGATAAGAACTCTAAGAAAAACTATGTCTAGACTGCATCCTCAGCTTGCTGTCCTGGAGCCACCTCCGCAGTTTCTTTAAGATTAAGCAAACTAGAGAAACGAAAGGAGATGTTCTTGGAAAGATGTTTTTCAAAGTCCCTGCTGTCCAGGTTGTCTGGGATGAGACTATTGTTGGTCATATCCAGATAGGAGCGACCTCTCTTCACGGGGACAGAATAATGTGGCAATGAGGAGGTCGCTGGAGATCCACTGGTCATGTTGCTGTAGCTTGGAGTACAACTGGATTTTCGAATATTCAAGGGAAATCGCAAATCGTTTTCGTATCGCAAAACCTGTTCTTTGGCGGTAGCATCAATCAAAGGTCGTGGGAAATCGTAGCCTGGTGGAGCCGTCGAAGTCACTGGCATCTCTTCCTCTGACTGATCGTAGCTGGTGCCCTGGTCATGGATGTCGTAGGCTATTTTGGGTGGTGACCAAAGGTGCTGCAACGATTCCGGTTCGCCTAACTCCATGGTTATCAAGGCGGAATCATCCTCACAATAAAGGGGATTCGAAACGGCATTCGTTTCCAGATCTATGTACTTGGCATTGTTGCCCAATAGCTTTTCAAACTCCGAAGCCAGGAACTTGAAGGAGGGTCTTCCATTTGGCTCATCTGCCCAGCAGGTTCGAACTATGCAGTAGACAGCCTCCGAACAATTTTCTGGTCTGCTCATCCGGTAGCCCGTCTTTAGCAAGGACCACAGATTCTGGGGAGCAATGCCAGGGTACGGAGAGGCTCCCAGGGTGATCAGTTCCCAGCAGAGAACGCCAAAGGACCACACATCCGATTTGCTGGTATACACATGATCCGCTAAAGATTCCGGAGCCATCCACTTTAAAAGAAATTTCTAGATTATTTTTAATTTGAAAGGCGGTTAATTTGGCGGTATTACCTTGACGGGCACACGGTCTCGGGATCTCTTTAAATAGGCATCATCTTCGTAAACATCTCGAGTCAGTCCGAAATCTGAAATTTTGCATATCTTGCCATCAGCCAGGAGCACATTTCTAGCAGCCAAATCACGATGAACCAACTGGAGGATGAAAGCACGTCAATTTTTTGGTTACAAAAGTAATATAAAGTCCTATCCTACCTTTAATTCAGTAAGGTAAGCCATACCCTTGCAAATCTGCCAGGCAAAGGTAAGAACCATCTTAACATCAACTGGCTCCACTCCATCTGCGAAATCCACGCCCGCACTCTCGATCTTCCGGCTGAGTCGAAGATAGCTCCTCAGCGAACCATACCGGGCATACTCGATGATCAGGAGAGGCGCTTCCGACGAGGTGCACGCGCCTAAAAGCTTGATCACATTCGGATGAGAGACCTCCTGGAGGAGCTGAAACTCGGAAAGCAAGGCCATATACTCCACGGAATTGGCACCCTTCTTGAGCATCTTTACGGCCACCGTGGTTATTCCCGGTAAGCCAGCGATCTCGGTAGCAAAGCCTTTCAAGACCTGACCAAATTCACCCTCACCCAGAACCGTATCTAGTTGCAGTTTCTGTCTGGGAAACTCCCACTTGGCATCACCACTTTCGAACTTGAAACCATTCTGTAGCGGCATCAAAGCCAGATCTCCGTCTCCCGACTCCGGAGGGGTTTGTTTCGAGGATGTGGTCATCGATTGTTTGCCCAAGCGACGTTGGAGCATTTTCCTCTGCGCAATCAGCAAACAGAGGAGCAGAAGAACGAACAGTAGAGGGCAAGTGATCACGAAAAACATGCACGACCGATCGCACTCGAAACCGGCAACGTTTAGAACACCTAGGAGCAGTGGATCCTGAAGTGGCTGATTCGGAGAAGTACCTTTTCCGCCCATCAGAGGTTCCAACTCTGTTTCGTTCTTTCGTTTTCGTGGTTTCTTCGTCTTGGGTTCCTCGTCCAACGGAGCGCACGAGCACTTGCCATTATCCTCGCAGATGCAGGTTCCGGAGGCACTGTAGATCCCCTTCTTATTTTCGTTACTCGAATGGGGACCTACAATTTTTACAGCTGGAGTGCAATCCTGCGGACAGGCCATGGGATTCAGTTCCTCTAGGGGATCACAGACATGATCTGGGCAGAACCGAGATTCGGGGACACAGGAACCATATCTAGTGCCAAACATGGCTGAGTTGGATCCCCTCCACTGGCAAGTTCCTCCCCCTGTGGCCAAGCCACAAAATCGACCGCATTGCGATTGGTGTTTAATCTGGGCACAGGTCTGTGATCGGGACTTGATCTTCAGTTCGCAGCTAGTATTCTCGGGTCTACCATGAATCAAGTGCACATTGATCACTCGAACGTGCGAGAGTCGTTGCTGATCTATCCAGGTGACATTCAAGAAGTAGATGGTTTCCGGCGCCTCCTCCAAAGCCTTTGGGTTCCTCACAAAGACAATACCCGATGTTGAGGTGATGCCAAAAGCACCAATTTTATCCTCCACAATATCGAATCGAATAGACCGTAACCTCATTAAGTCCAGAAAACTGTCAGGCTGGACAACTCGAAAATTAGAAACAGCCGATCTGTATACGGAAACATCTTTCTCGTAATCCACGGTCGGAGGGCTTAGAGATCGGCCCGCAGAATCTCCATTGAATTCTTCGCTCTCGAATATTTGATGTTGACGTGACCGCAGGGGAAGAGCTTGCGGTAATTCTTGGTCAGATTCGTGAAGATTACTCAGATTAATATGATAGCAAACATGGGCTGTCGCTGACATGGCATCGATCCGGCTTTCAATTGTCAGATCACGAGCTTCCAAGGACACACAATAGGGGGTTTCCCGGAAGACACCGTTTCGGGAGAATCGCAGTTCTATTGCACAAAATGTTGTTGATTTTGTTAATGCAAAACATTGTTTACGAATAGGGATACTTTAAAATATAACTTACGACAACTGACGATGGTATGTGGTCTGCCTGTGTGATCAGCTTCGTAGGCGTGGCAGTCGGGCCGAAACAGACTATTGGAGTCATTGTGGACGGCGTAGACCAGGTGACTGTTTGCCTCCAGTGTATCCTTGTCCACGTAGATTACTTTCTCACCCGCCTCCTCGTCCTGTGGGATATGTAAAAATATACGATTAAGTAGCTAGCTTCATTAGCATTTACTGACCAGCGATAATTACATTCCACTTGGCACCCCCTGGCAAATTACTGCACTGCACAAGGATGCCCAAGAATGCCCAGGTGATTAGCATTTTCATTCGTGCACAAGGTCAGGCTGGGGTTTTGGATACTTTGGGACCTGACAATTCCCTGTGAAGTGCTTGACACACCCCATTCCTAGGCTGAAACCCCATTTAATGCATCCCAGTGGTAAGGACATTAGCAGGTTGTCCTCCCTGGAGTAGGTGCTAAGTAGGAATGGTAGCATTATTTAAGGATTTACACAACAAGGTATAAGAATGTGTTTTCGACCTTATAAAGTATATATATTCTTAATCGGGATCAGTTTCCGAATCGATCAGGCCTTGTTCGTCCTTTGCCCGTATTTATACCCGGTACTCGTAGAGTAAAAGGGTATACTAGATTCGTTGAAAAGTATATAAAAGGCAGAAGGAAGTGTTTCCGACCATATAAAGTATATATATTCTTGGTCAGGATCAATAACCGAGACAAACTGGCCTTGTCCGACTGACTGTTCGTTCGTATGAACGTCGAGATTTTTCATTCCTCCTTCCACTAGTTGAGTAGGTCGATAGTCGAGGAAATTAATTATTCTTTGTTGATTTTACTAAGCAGTCCCAGAATATTTATAATTTAAGGAATAACTTTTGTTGTATTGTTTGAAATATATGTAAATTCCTTGTATGCCCGTCTAGCTCTTAAAACTATCTGAAACTGAACTGGTTTTCGTTTTGTCACACCCATGTTCAGTTGCACCTCAGCCACACCTCATCACATCAAACGGTTGTTCATTTTATTATGGGACATGTCGGCAGCAATTTCCTTGAAATAAAATAAAATGTACATCATTGTATGTACATTATTTTAATGCTGTGCCACCTGGAGTAATTTGTAATGGCAGGACTTTAGTACAGAACCAATTACTCCAGTTGGAGTAAGAAGATCGCCCTATCTGCACTTGAACTGACATAGTTCGCCGATCCTAAGGGATAGGCTTGGCTTGTTTCCAACACGACAACATAATTTCCTTTTGTGGCAACTTTAAGGGACCCCGACCTCGACTGCAATACGTGTTGAAGTCACTTGATGATGCCGCTTCCATTCCGTTTGCTTCGGTTTTCTTTCCTGTCTGTCATGCTCCAATCATAAAAGCCCATAAGCGTTACGCGTTTTAATAGGAACATATGAGTTGGAGAGGAGGAGAAGTTAGAAGAAGAAATCACGGAAGTGGTTACTTTGTCCATCTACCCCAAAAAGGACCTTTGGATTCAGACGTGGCAATGGCGAAAGAATGGTTGGGTAAGAGGGCTTGGGTGTCTACACCCAAAAAAAAGAAAGCTTATTCAAAATATGGCGGAAAGTATAAATATTTTAAGAGTTCAAATTATTTACAAATGTGTCTGAAGGTATTTTGACAAACCTTTTTAAAGCGAAATCGGTGGTACCACACATATTTTATGTTCGCTAAATATTTTTCATGTGCATCCGACATGATTGCGTGTCTAGGCGGCGTTCATCATGGGCGAATTCAATAAACCCGCACCCAGTGACCAGCCAGACAGCCGGCAGACGAACAATCTGCCTGGTGAGGGTCTGGTTGGTATGCCCCTACCCCTGAAATTTTCTTTCCCTGCTTTAGTCCCACTCCTCCCAAATCCGCTAAACCCCTGAAACTTTTAAACTTACCGCCTGAAAGTAGGGCTGTTCCAGATAGAAATCGAACTTGGAATTACTCTCCTGCAACTTGGGTCCATTATCATTGCGATCCAGTAACTTGATATCTAAAATGCGCGAGAACTTCCTCTGATCCCTGCTGGACAATTTAACTGTGCAGGTAATCCTGGCCTGCAGCTGCCCGGCTTTGGCATTCAGGCCATGAAGCTCATCGTGATCCAAGGGTTGTCGGGTGTAGAGTCGATTTTGTTTCAAAACAAAATGGGAACTACCAGCGTTGAGGGAATATTCCAGAGATACATGAGGACACAGATACTTCGCAGCCCGGGAATTAAGGGCTCCGATAAGTACAGGTTCAAACATATCCTTGCGCCGATATGGACCCTGCGACTCGGCTATACTGTACTGAGCACTGCTCCAGAAGCAAATGTGCTCCAACTCTGAACAGTAATCCTCCATGGACTGGGGTGTAACCTCCAACGAAAGATGCGAAACAGGCAGCAACTCGTGATCCGGTTGATCCCTAGGAAATGCGGTCACCAAAAACGTGGCACTTGAGTTTGGCGAGCGGTAATCGGTGCGCATATAAATCTCGCCGGAGGAACTGTTTATCCGTAGCAGTGGATTCTCCTCCAGGCTATACAGGAAATCACTGGCCAACCGGTTGTTCTCCATCTGCAGGACTTGAAACTGAGCCAGCGGGATCTTGGAGAATATGCTCTCCGATTCCTCATTGATGGGCAGATTGAATTTCACCGACGTGCTGGGAAAGTAAACATCGACGGCTGCAAAGGAGCAAGAGGGTGGAAAAATCAAGTTAATGTGGATGGCGTCATAAGGGATTAAGGGGTGTGTGTGTGTCTCATAGATTGTCATGCTGCCACAAGTGGTTGAACACAATTGACCCACTCAGTTTAAGTGGGTTTTCAATTCCATTTGTGGCTTAATATTAACTTTATCGACTAGCATTATGCAGCTGGGAAATGTAGGTGAAAATCCAAGTACCTTTCCTAAAGGACTTTTTGGATATTTTTATGTTTGTTTATTGAAACTAAACCAATGTGCCGCACTAAATTTAATATATTTCCGAAGGATGTTATCAAATTGTGGCTTTATTTGTACATCTTCTGCATCTACGGAGGGGCATACGCTGACAGTCGTTAATTAATCCAATCAAATGATATAGTTTAATAAACTTGGGTTGACCTTAATAGATCTGGCAATAGTTCTCTACTCCCCCTGCAGACAAAATTGAACAGGGCGTATGCGTAATTTGATAAGAGCTCCATCCTAATGACCCACGATGGTTGTGTCCGTGTGCTTGCATACGAGTCAAAGTCCAATACAAGCGATAAATAAATATAATACAGATATTAGTTATTAGCATATGGGTTATCATAATGACAAAGGCAGCACCGCCCTTCCGATTTCACAGGACAGGAACCTTTGTTGTCCTCCCAATTGAAGTGTCGGCGTCATTGGGTTGCGTATTGATTTTGTGATAACGGTTAAGTTTTTGTTAGCCGGAAAAAATACAACCCCAGGCATAATTGGATACAAATTTTTTTCGCCTGTGTCCGAGAATTTCATGCCCCAAATTTTATTTGTACTAAACATTGGGGGAAAACAAAACGACAAACGCGTGTCATGTTATGGAGTAAATCGTTTGGCGTATCTTGTTGAACAAATAGTAATTAAATGCATTGAACTTTATCTGATTTATTTACAGGGATGTTTGGGAAGTCTATCGACAAAATTGGATTAAGCTTTGGTTTACATTTGGTAATGGGAAAATATTATTTTTCGACTTTTATGTGTATAAAGTACTTATATCTGTTTAATTTCTGAGGTTTTTTCTTTTAAAAAAGTCTGTAAACTAAAAATTGAATGCCTATTTTTCAGAAGAAGCTTTTAGGCATTTACACTAAATTACGCTAATCTAAAGTGATAACCCCTAATCATATAGATTCCGGAGGTAAGTGTAAACAGCTGGAATAAATGAATAAAAAACTGCTAATTGGATGCCCACAAAGCAAGCGATGGTACATGCACTTAATGCCTGTCATAATTAAGCCTTAGCCTTCGAGACGTAACCAAACAGAGGGCTACAAAAATGGAGGGGTCGGATATCGGTATACCGGCAATAGCAATCTACAACGGTAGAGAGAAAATCGCTTCTCGGTTTAAAAGACCTTTTGGCATAGTACATATTATAAATAATAAAACCACATTTGTTGATGCTCAGGCATGCGAAAACGCTGATAAAATACGTAAACGTGGGGGTTTGAGTTTTATATGTGCTACTCCAACGTGCGCGCATTTATAATGACATTTTAAACGCGTGTCCTTGGCGAACAACGTGGCGCTTTTGAGGCAAGGGCCAACGCACAAAAATATACTAATGCTGTTAGCGTTTCTAATGAAATATGCGGGTATTATGGCGTCCCTTACTCCCCAGATTCTTGCCAAATGGTGGCGCCATTCCAGTTTGTGGATGAAGGGTTCCGTCCAAGTTTAAGTGCCGAGGGCTTTCCTTCACAAAAACTAATAAACTTTTACAACTTGTGGTCGTTGAATCGCTTTAAATGTTGGTAATAGGAAACTATACAAATTTTTATTTATGTTAGACCACAGATAGAATTTTTTACAACCAATCGGAAAAATAAATAGATTAGTAATGATGTTTCGATAGCTTAGTTTCCTATGCCGGATTCCCTTTCGCATGAAAAGGCTAGCACTTTTCCTTTTGTGTTAGAATGAGTATTTTACGTGAAATCGTTGAGTCAAATAAGGTGAAACCGACCGAACTACTATTCACCAATCTTATACCGCCCATTTGCTTTAATCAGTTCTCAATTGAATCTCAACTTGACCCCTTATACTCCCCGGAGATCAGAGCTCTAAGACCATAAAGCCTGTGACAGGCGAGAGGGTTAAGCTGGTGATTAAAAAGCACTCCCCCAAACCACACGCAAAACGCCACCAAAAGTCAGAGAAGCTGTATGAACCAAAAAAACGTTAAAAGGGCAGGTAAAAAGGAATGAAACAGGAATGGACTAAGGTTATCTATTAGGTGGTAAATTAAAAGGCCAGTAAATGGCGCATTAAAAAGTGGATAAAACGTGGCCCTTAAATTAGGGAGGGACTGGATAACCCAATTGGGATTTTCTGGGGTGATTGGACTCGTTGGAAATGTTTACCGACAGAAAAATGTTAAGGATTTTATTGTAAAACAAAATCGACCTACTCTATTTCTTAACAAATATTAATAAATACTGTTCTAATTTAAAAATTTCAATTTAATAAAAATAATATAAATCTTAAAATTGATACTAGAGACCTAATTGGTTAGCCTAAATTAATGCATATTATGAAGCATGCTAATGTGTTGTACTTCCCACTTACTTTCTCTTTTAAAATGATAAAGCTTAAATGAAAAACACATTGGAGATAGCTTAAAAATATGCTCCCAAATAAGTTTTTACAGTGTACAAGAATCGCTAATGACAGCACTGTCAACAATGGATGGGCGGCGACTCGGATCCTGACACGGCCATTAGCTGCGCCTGTGTACCTGAACTTGGTGGCCACTGACCAGGTGAAATGGAGACTCCGAGTGGGGTGCGGCACCGGGATGAAATGTCAACTTATTTCGCATAAACTAATTAATCTGCCCGAATTAATTGACATCGCATCGAATTAGGTCGGCAGTTGTTTGCCCGTCTGTTTGATCAGTTCCAACTACCAATTAACCTTTCGGAGTTCACAGTCCTGGTTTTTGTACGGCTCTTCGTGCTTAATATGAATCATTTGGGTCTGCGGATAATTTGGTGTTTTCCAGCATCCGACACACATTTTTTTGTCTACTGCTGCGTAATGAAAACTTTGTCTTTGTCCGGGATTTTTTTTTCGGTACTCTTTTCCCACTCTTTTCCCACTCCTTTCCATGTTGCATTGTTATTTTCATTACTCATACGTCGCGTATGCCAGACGTAGTTTTCTATTTTCCTTGGCACTGACTGCAGTTGTCTGTTGCCGCGGCCAATCTCAGGTTCTGGTTTTTGTTCAGATTCGCAGTATTAAATCCACTACACACCACTTCTGTCTTTCTACTTTCACCCGATCGAAATGTGCAGACAAATTGTCTTGAATGTTTTTCTATTTCCTGTCCTGGCTGTCCCTGAAATATCTCTCTGCTAGAGCTGAATAAATTTAAATTTAAACAAGTTGAGCTTAAATGGCAGTCCCTCGAACTTGTACACTTGTCAGACACTTAAAAATGTTATGTATGTTTTAGTTAAATTTAACATGTACAAAAAGTTAAAAGAAAATAATCAGCGACAATCAAATTCAAGCATCTTAAGATAGGTTTTTTTTTTCCTTTTACGGTAGTTTAAAGATGGCTTATATCCTTATATTAACTTCCTTCATAAAGATAAAAAAGGGTACCACCATCAACCAGACACAAATTGTTGTTGTTGATTTAAAGGCAATTTTCGTTAGTTTTCCTTTTTAGTCTGGCACACAGAAGTGCACAGTCACTGTGGATAAGGAATTGAGGAAAGTAAAGGAAATTAGGAATTATCGCAGACTACAAGTCACCAGGCGAACTTCAAAGACGCTTTGCATTTGGCATTGAGTGAGGAGCGACACTCCCGTACAGACCACTAAGACCACTTCCAGAAATAACTGACTCTGGACGCTGATCTATGGGCGGACTGCCTAATTGCTAGCTGTCAGCGAGTAGAAAGCATTTGTCAAAGTCAAGAGCCTCTTAAAATAAATGCTAATACCGGCTAATTAAACTGGGCTAACTTAAATGGATTGCTTATAAAACCGCATTGACACTTTTCATTTCCTTAAAAGTCTCTTTTTTATTCACCTGGCAAACGCTGTATTTGCAAACAAGAAAAAGAAGTTTAATAAATAATGCAGATTTCAGACTCCCACTTAAAGGAGCACAATGCGAGTGCTTTATAGGCGCCACATCTGTAGCTGAATCACTCTATTTCTGGGATCTCAACGCGGGTGCGACTGTTGTGAAATCTGTGTCTGCCACTAGCTGCCCAACTGCGAATGGGTTTTTGTTTTGTTAATATTTTGCTATGCAAAATACCTACCGGAGTAGAAGACAGCGAACCAACCTTGACTGTTTGATAAATGTGTCAAGCCCGCTCATAAATCCAGCCAATATGTGTGCAAAATATGAAATACATTGAAAATGTTTTGTGGCAGGCTAGGAGATAAAATTAGAGATTTTTATGAAGAGAATGGACACTGGCTTAAAGGCGTTTTAAGTAATGGTTTCTTGTGAGATTCAGCGATTCAAGTTGAAGTAAAATAAAATACAAATATCGTTTGAATATTGCTTGTGGCTTTGAGCCACTTTTATAGCAAAATAAATAAAAGCGAGTAGTTATATTGCTAAGATCGATGGCCGTACTATATAATTTTCTTAATGCCGTAATAGCTTGGGGTCAGTTTTTGTCAGTTTTTGCAAAAGCTTAAGACCAGTCATTGGGCAAAACTATTTATTTAAAGTCATGAAACGCTCGCAGAATGCGAGGAACGTATATAAAAACATAAAACGAACGCTGGCACACACCTATTGACTTAATTGATTGCACATACATAAGTTCATGAATTTCTTGCGGGGAAAGGGGCAAATAGCAGCTGGCGGGCACTTCGACACCTTTAACCCGAGTGACTGATTGACCGCCGATTCATATCTTCATATTAGGTGTATTCAACTAAGCAGAATTTTTTAGCGTCAGCTGTCTTGGAATGGAAGGCTGTGGTAGTCATCGTCATCCCCCGAAAAATATGTGGTGTGTGACTTCGCAGCGTGATGAATTCATTTTTGGGCGTGTGCTCACACACTAACAAAAATATAATTTATCTTAATACGTTGGAATAAATATGTTATTATATATAAAAAAATAATAATAATATGCAATAAGTATAAATAAATACAAGCACAAGACTAATAAATACAATTATTTAACAGTAAAAATTCCCATACTGTGCAAATATTTCTCTGTTCTTAATTTAAGGTAAGCATCGCGTTAAGGCAAAGTAAAAACTCCTTATGAAAATAAGTGAAGTGATATAAAGGATATTTAGAAAACTGTTTATAATCAATAAGAGACGAAATAAATGAATTAAAAAATTTTAATTTGTAAAGAATTTTTCCCAGTTTAAGACATTGATGAAGCAGACTCAGGGAGTTCGTCGCTAGTCCAGTCCATCAGCGTCAGTCAGTTGGTTGCAAAGTCAAAAGCGAAAAGCCAGGCCCACATATCGCTTACCAAGTTGTCAAAACGTCAGTTCACATCTGTGACAGTCGAATGAAAAAAAGAGCCTTGCCAGTCTCATTGAACGCAATGGGCTTACAAACAGGAGTTAAGGTGCAACTTTGGGCACGCGAAAAAGAAATAAAAAGCACCCAGAGTTCCCCAACCTCAAAAAGTCAAAAAAGGAGATTGCACTTCATTATAGCACTTATGGAAACATCTTCGGTTGTATTCCCACGGTACTAATATTGGTGTTAAAGAGTTTATTGTTTTTATTCTTTCAGAAGAATTTACATGACTTGTAATATATGTTCATTGAATAACACAGAAAATCAAATGGACTACTTTTGCTTCCTAAGATGCATTAATGCAGATTGAATGGATTAATAAATTACCAATCTACCATATTGAGTGATAAAGTTTAACCTTCATAACATCTTTAAATTGTGTGTAGCTCACTTACCTGCACAGTTGTTAGGTTGGGTTATCATTGTGAGCAGAGTCACAAAAACAATAGCAGTAGACGCCATTGTGGTTACTTTACTTTTAAAAAGTCAGTTATCAGTCGGCTCAGTTTTCACTCACTCGTATGCGCACATTACGTATTTACACATATTGAACGTAGTTTTTTATTGTCGCTTTTTGTTTGGTGTTTTTCCATGTGTTTTTTTCTGTTTGGTCTTCTTTTCCAATGCTGTATCCAATTAGCCACACTCGATTCCGCTACAAACTTAATTACTTTTGATCACAAATTGATAAGTAGCATTTATCAATTGATGTGATGTGCGAAATCCAGAGCAGGAAATATGAAAAAAGAACAATGAGTATGGCAGATATATATACCACGAACATTAATAGTTTTTCGTTTTTGGTGCAGAACGTAAGTTTATTAAAACAAACAATCGGAGATTAGATACCCTAGCTGACTTTAAAAAAACGTTCAAACGTTAAAACTTTTAGGAAATCCAGTTTTCGTTTATTTTGAAATTCATTTTCGAACCAATCAATGTACCGTCTAAAAGGGTATGAATGGTAATTATTTTTATTGATAGCAATCTTCATTTATCACTATATTAATTCAGCACAAAATTTTCGACAGCCGCGAAAATACGAATTCTGATTACTGCAATTCAAAATGAGCTTGGAATTCGTTTCACATATTGATATTGTTATTAAATGGTCTTCGGTCGCTATTTTAGGCCAGCGCCAGGTGAGAGGCTTATGGGCTTTGCTTTCGGTTTTTTGTCTTAATTTTTGTATTCTACATTTTCTAAAGGGGTTCAAGAGTCGAACGCCTCGATTGCGTGCTGATTTTTTGTTCTTATTGATATTAATTGTTCTTTTTGCTGATTCACTTCATGTCGATTCGCCTTCAGTTGGCTCAATCGGTTTTTAAATGGAATAATTTAAATTAAATATTTAGGCAAACAATGTGGGCTTACTTCACTGTTTGCTGTGGCTGCCTTACTTCAAAAAGTTGAATGGTTTTTGGGACAGTTTCGGGTTTAAATTTATGATAATTTTTATAGAGTAATACTGGTAATTTATTACGTTTTCTGAACCTTCTAACCAACTGCCTAAAGCGTTAACGAATTTTGAATTAGAAAAACCATAGAACTACGTTAACAAATATAACGAATTCTATGCTAGTACCAAGCTTCTCTCAACGTGGACGTGCCGGGAAAAGACAAAAATTGGTAGTGGAAGTGCGTATACTCTTACCACTCCATACCATACAGAGTACTCAAGGAACTCCACTCCACGTCGGATCAGTGCGGATGGATGGGTGGCATGTGTGTGGTATCCAGCGGTGCACGGCAGGTGTGATAAAAAGAACCCGAAAGAGACAATTGCGGCGTGAATTACCCTACCCGCTGGCCAGGGGAATGGCAATGGAAGATAGCACGCATAATTCAAACGAGCCCAAAGTCAAACAACGTGATAAGCAATTCACATACACTGACCGAAAGCCGAATGGAAAAATAATTGAGTGAAGCTGCCTGGAAACTGAAGCTCTGGGCTAGAACTCATTGACTTTTGGAACATTTCATTATTACCAATAGGGATTTGCTTTAAATAATTTCAGTATTACATGCTTTATCCGCCTCTTGTTGATCAGCGCCAGCACATTTTTATTGGATATTGGCTTGAATTAAACAACATTTTCTGGAGATAGTTAATTACTTTTTTCATATCATAACCAAATATCCGATTCTCACAATTTTTTTCGCAGTGCGTTCAAAGGCCGAGAGACCGACTAACTGACTGACTGGCAGTCCAAGTGTCTGCTGTCTACTTTTTGTCTGTGGGCCTCTTCAGCACCTGAGCACTTTAAAGTTCAAATCTTTTGACACACTGGGAGCTCAGTTGGCGGATGCTAATGACACACGAATGACACAAAGAGGCTTTGCAGCAGACACACACAGAAACACAGAGACATTCACTGGGAGCCAACCGGTTGCCAATCGGAGGGGCTTTAAAGGCTCGGGCCCATGGCGTTTCCCCATTAAAGGTTAAGCGCGACCCAGCCGATCCGGGCGGACTTTTAAGGTGCGTCTACAGCGTCCTGTTGCTCGAAACGCCAAATACGGCAATTTCCATATAAAAGTTATGCGAAGCCGGCGAACTAACAAACATCCGACGACCGCAAGAGTCAAAGTACGACTGTGGAGGTTCTTCAGTGTCAGTGACTGCCCCCGACTGTTTCTTAACTGCACTGCAACAAAAAGTTAAGAATCAGTAGAAAAATCGCTTATTTACTGAAAGAATGAAAAACTTAACTTTCATTCAATTTCTGCCTTTGCATTGCTTTATTATACAAAAAAAGGTTTTATATTTCAAATATTTAATGAATACATTAAATTTTTTGATTGTAACTTGTTTAAAATATTAGTACGACTTGCACTATAACAAAAAACGGAATTTTGGGACCCCAATAGAATAAAACGTAGATAAACAAAATGAAACATTTTGCAGTTTTCTTTGACTTAGGCTTGGATTTTTTCCAGTGCTATCGGATTGTTAGTTGCCTCTGTTATTTTTTCGTTCGCAGAAATCGACAAATTAGAAAAGAATGCCAGTGTAGCATCAATAATTTTGGCCTGGAAGCTTAGAGCTCTTGCTCGGATTCCATTTCCCCGAAAAAGGGTTAGGGAATGACAGCGTATGCGTGATGTTCTTGTTGATCCAAAACAATCATCAATAGCAAATATTACAAACTTTAATTGATCTCATTGTATGAGCTATAACCACATTCGTAATATGCAAATTCATATCGCGACTGACATTTGCACATGCTAACAATTAATTTTCTGTCACCTAGGTAATCTAAATAAAATATTTTTTAATTAATCTCACATTTTTAAACTTGTCTGAGGTAAGTATTAACATTTTAATTGCCTCCCCACCGGAGCCAACGCAAGCGCGAAAATCGCTAACATTTTAATTTTTATACCTTTTTTATACCTTTTAATATAAAAAACATGCACACTATTGTTATCTTTCGAATCTCATTTAAAAATATATGTTAACCGTATTAATTAGAAAATAAATTCAGACCACCCAAACTTAAAATGTTTTACTACCACAAATGAAATTGTGTGAACTCTTGTATAATTGTTAGTAAATCTGTTTTCTCGACTTCAGTCT
The DNA here is from genome assembly GCF_016746365.2 of Drosophila yakuba. Lineage (NCBI taxonomy): Eukaryota > Metazoa > Arthropoda > Insecta > Diptera > Drosophilidae > Drosophila > Drosophila yakuba. The sequence continues at coordinate 4,139,331 of NC_052528.2, read as the reverse complement.
CAATTTAATAAATGATTTCCCTCAATATGTGACTTCAAGTAATTGCAGTTTATTGAGTAAACTAATTCAACTTCGGCACGCACTGCTAAATCACAGTTATCCGGTGCCAATCTACACGATCTGTATTGAGTTGTCAGTGCCATTAGACGTGACGATATTGTATGCATTTGGAAAATCCGAATCAGGAAAATCTGGCACTAACTCGCGAATAAATTTCAGAGTTCGCAACATACGTAAACACGATCTTGAATTTGATAGACACGATTTATGGAGGCTTGAAGCTGATGCTGCTTTTCACAGACTCCTTAATTGTTCGCCTTAAATGGCAATTATTTATGGGACAGTTTCAACAGTGTAATTAATTAACCACCTTTTTTTTCCTGTTTTCGGACAGCTAGCTTTTCCGCGGATACACTTTTTTGGATTGTGGAAAATCGCTGTGCTAAAAAACCAACCGAACCGCTTTGAACGAGCTCCGTTTGAAAAATGAAACTGAAAACGGCAACTCCAAAGCCGCAAAAAAACTTGACTAACGAAGCCGCTTCGTGTTGGTTACCCGAATGTGTGAACTTTCCACGATGACGGCACGACAGCACACCCTCACAGACTTTTCCATTTTCCGCTGCACTGTTGGGACACATCATCCCACCGACTAATGGTGTTTATGAGATAATCAGATGTGCATGTTCCACGGCAGGGTAGCTTATTTACCCTTGGAAACATGATCTCATATCAAGCAGACTTGATAAGGGCTTGGGGATAATATTTACCCAATATTGGGAAACGGATTGCGTTCCAGTTCATCTCTTTAGTTATCACTGTTATTGTGGGTCTGCATTCTAATTCTGGTCACCTCAATCTTTTTATTTAGTGTTCGTGTATTGTCTAGTTTGTGTTAAATGTTTGGGTCTGATTTCTTGCATGCATCTTGGCCTTTTAAGCATCGGAAACTATTTTATCTTTAGTATAGGGAAACAAGTGGTTAAGTCTTGATGAACAATGTGGTGCCATAGCAAGGACATGGGATATTTGGGACGATGTCAGCAATTGCAGGCGGGGCACACTGGCTTGTCCCCGTCGATAGTAAAGGTCTGCGAGGTGATGGGATTCTCGCACTTGTTGCACCGGAAGCAATCGCGATGCCACTTCACGTTCATGGCGATCACCGCCGAGTCCGTAATGGGCTTTTCGCACTTGGCACACCTGGCAGCGAAGAGGTCTTCGTAATCCTGTTTGCAGTAGGCCTTGCCGTCGCGCTCATAGAAAGACTGATTGGCCAGCGGCTTCTTGCAGGCTCCGCCGCAGCAGAAGCAAGCCTCGTGCCAGCTCTCGCCCATGGCGCAGATGGTTCTTTCGAGGATCGGCTTCTTGCAGCCGGCACAGGTGTAGGTGTACCGCTCCACGAAGCACTTGTTGCACACCGGCTCTCCGCTCTGGATGTTGAAGGTGGCGTCCACAATCTGCTCATCGCAGTGGCGGCACAGGAAGTGCTCCGGATGCCACGTCTTGCCCAGGGCGGTGATCATTCGCTTGGTGATGGCCTCCTGGCACTTGTGGCACACAATGTTCTCAGTCATCTTAGCTTTTCTATTGGCGTCTGCTAATAGAAAATGTATTTTAATAGGTATAAATTTAATATAAACTATAAACGCAAACATAAATAAATAAATAAATAATGATGCGAACATTTCGAATTTTCCAATACTTTGAAGGCTTGGAGATATTTCTTACTGGGTTTGGCAAGAGTTTCACTCCTCTTCCTTTTCGTAAAGTTTTCTTCTTTATTTGTTATCGTTCTCTGTTCTCTCATATATCAAAAACGTTATTACAGGGCCACCGTTTCTTACTTTACTTTCTTTTAGATGGTTCACACAAAATGGGAGAACAAAAAGAAGCAATACGGATTCGGACAAATTTTAATACGGTTTTTTTTTGAGAAATTTTGATGTTTTTATTCAAATAAATATAGAAAACGAAACGAATGAGAACGTATGAATTTAGCAAGACTCAAAAACTGAATGAGATATTCGATGGGAACGCTAGGTCTGTGGTTTGACATCTGCAAAAAGTAAAAGCGTCGCCTACTGGACTGGAAAGAATTTGATTTTCATTTCCAGGCTACTTTATTCTTATGTTATTGTGACTACTGTTTAAATATCAAGAGTTAAATTGCATACATACAACTATGCTTGTAATTTCTAACTAATTTTATAATTCTAACTACTTACCGAAAGTTATATAGTGTGCACAAGATAGTAAACATTCCTTTGGGGGTTGTTCTTTATAATCAAGTTTAGCCACATTCTAGCATAGAAATTTGTCAGAACGCTATAGTCGAGTTTTCCGACTATCTGATACCCTTTAGTTAGTGGAAGTGCGAAGACTCTTCAACACTGATAGTTTTTGACGGTTGAGTGGGCGTGGCAAAAAGTTTTTTGGCAAATCAAGAGAATTTACAAGAGTAACAAAAATGTGAAAAAATATCGAACATTTTCAAAAGTGTTAAAATGTTTTTCTGAAAATCGATGGGAATTTACAATACTAATAAAAAGAACAAAAAGATATCAAAACATTTTTTAAAAGTGTTGGCGTGGCAGTTTTGGGCGGTTTGTGGGCGTTAGAGTGGGCGGGGCACTTAGGTGTTTGGTCAACTAGAATCAACTAGAATGCGTAATCTCAGCTTTATAGCTTTTATAGTTCCTGAGATCTCGACGTTCATAGGGACAGAAGGACATGGCCAGATCGACTGGGCTATTGATCCTTATTAAGAATATATATACTTTATATGGAAACGCTTTCTTCTGCCTGTTACATACTTTTCAACGATTGTAGCATAACCTTTTATTCTACGAGTAACGGGTATAATTACCCTAACAGGATAATAATAAGGGAGGTGTTCGACTTCTAAGGGTGATTTCCCCAAGCAAACGGTCGGCATTTCCTTAAAGGCTTAAAGGCTGTTAGAACGTCTGCCAATATTAAAATGTGTTTCACACAAACTTATTAAGAAATGTAATTAAGGCAAAAATTCTTAGAAACTTCCGCTCAGCCGGCAATTAACAACGGCTACACATGCGTAGAAGTGGCTGCTCCTTTAAGGGGCTTCACCACCCAAACGACCTGCCAGAATGGACGTCGATGCCAAGATACACTGCGACAAAATTATTCCAATAAAATAAATATCACTAATACTTCAAGTTATTTATACAAAATAAAAGTGTAAGTATTGTGTACAGTCTTAGCTACAATCAGGGCCGGCGAAACAGTTTGATTTGGAGTGGGGAATAGATGGAAAGTTGGACAGCAAATTTTTTAAACGTGGACGGGTCGAGAAACTTCTTTCGTTGGTACACGATTAAATGACCGATTCTTTCGTAATTTCTGGCGTGGGGAATTCGCTACAGATTTTATGGAAATCGCCGGCCATGGCTACATTCCAGTTTTTGTATTATTTATCAAAGTAATTTATATGCCGATCGTGTACTCTTCTCTAACAATGTTAATCGAGTAGGTCTCCCAGTAATCAACTTATTGCAAATGATTAAGAAGATTAAAACAAAGATTATTGGGATTATTAGGATTATTGTTCATGTTATTTGTGCTTTTTCCGAGTGCATGTGCCACATCCTTTGTTCCCCATTGATGGCCACTTGGGCGGCTACGCAATGGGTGGTGCGGTGGAGAAGTGCGAGATGGGGTCTTCAGCGAGAGGACATGTCACAATTCGGTTTGCGCTTTGATGCGGTGCAAGGAATTTGAAATTGCAGCACCATCCGGACGCCGTTCTCGCACTTCCCGGGCGAGCTAGTTGTGTAAATCGGAGGGGAATTTGTGTCAGGCGTCTGTCTGCGTATGCCAAAGAGCGTGCCTAGCTCGTATGCCATCCTCATCCTCTTCGTAATATACGACGATACGAATTCCCAGCCCCGAATATAGGTTGACCCCCTCGTAATTATTAATATAAAGTACCAAGAAGTTCCCATGTTAAACCGATAATTGCAACCAGGTCTCGCACTTTCTAATTGCTTAAAGTGGCGCAACATTATTTTTTGGTACGTTTGTGGGACAAGTTCAAAGAGTTCCTCCTTGGGGTCACATAAATAAATCCCGCAAGCCAACCCGTAATTGCAAACGCAATTGCATGACCCACAATAATTTATTTGGGTTTCTCGACTGCACTCGGGTGGTTTTATTCGTGTAAGAACATTTAATTAGTCGCAAGATTAGATTAGTCGAAAAGAGAAACAAATCCGAAAAAGCCACACAAATTTTGAGAACTAATCATACTGCCGTTAGCAGTCAGAAAATTTGTGAGAAGGTTTTGGGACCACAATATGTCGCATTTGTGGAGTTACTGTGTAACTTCGGTTTGGGCTTATAAAAAAAAACACAATTAAATTGTGTAACTAATTAACTGTAGGTAAAGCTACTCTATTCTACCTAACCTCGGAATTTTTTGGTACGACAGGATCACCACACAAATCGATTGGACAACCTTCTGTCCGTTTGAACGTACAGATCTCGCAATGCAGCAATGAGAAGTATAAGGTTAATATTAATGAGGATTGATTTCGGGACGTATGTATGTAAAGTTTGTTTTAAAGCTCCCACTTTCAGTAAATGTTCTTAAATTTGATTTCACAAATACATCGTATGTTTAAAGTAGGCTTGGCAAGCGGAAATAACTTAGTGTTTTTTACCGTTTGACCGAATAACAAGAGCAGGACCAGGACCAATGACAGAAGCGGGAAACCGGAGTCGCAATCAATTACGCGACGATTTAATTATGCATCCAGGAGACATACAGGTCACAGGATATCCATGCATGTATGTACATACGAGACAGAGGGCGCATTGAACTTTGATTTGGACCAGACCTCACCACCATTTAAGGTCAGTTTGACCAACTGAATGCGAATTCAGGTGATTTATTGTTGAAATCATCTCTACATAATAATTTACCGAGGTTTATAAGATACTATAACATATAAAACGGAGCTTCGCAATTTGTTACTTTATATCTTCGGTTAACTTCCTCCTGTGAGAATTGAGAATGTGCGTATTTAACGAGCTATCTATTTGTGTTTTAATTTGGTACACACCATCAAGATAATATTATGTCTGTTTTAATTTGATCAAGTTTGCACTACTATGAATATAATATATTATATATATATTCTTTGAAAAGGGAACGCCAGGTTTCTCGACTATCAGACATCCGTTTCTCCGCTAGAGGTAGGGAGAAATTTAAAAATTTTGGCATAGCATAAAAATAAAACTTTTTTTTCACTTTTACTTTCACTCTGCAAGTGGTGGGTATAAATATCCGTTGAGGCAATGGATTAACTAGTAGGGGCAAAGTGTTGCGCTTTAGGTAAGAATTAATCATTTTTATACCCGTTACTCGTAGATTAAAAGGGTATACTAGATTCGTTGAATAGTATGTAACAGGGTCGATCATATAAAGTATATAAATTCATGATCAGGACCAAGAATTTGGCCATGTCCGTATGTTCGTCCGACTGTCTGACGGTCCGTATGAACGTAAAAATCTCATGAACTATAAAAAACCAGAAAGTTGAGATTCAGCATTAAGGCTCCAGAGACATAGACGCAGCGCAAGTTGCCACGCCCACAAAACCCCCAAAACTGGTACGCCCACACATTTAAAAAATGTTTTAATATTTTTTATTTTATTATTAGTCTTGTGAATTTCTATCGATTTGCTAAAAACTTATTGCCACGCCCACAAACCGTCAAGAACTGTCAATGTTCCCCACAATGTACCCCACTAACTGAGTACGGGTATCAAATAGTCGGGGAACTCGCCTATAGCACTCTCTCTTGTTTTCTGTGCCTCTCAGCATAATTGAAGTTGTTTAGAATGCACAGAGCAAAACAAACTGCATCAGGCGCTCTCTTGGAATCTGTGTATCTTGCGCGCCTTTAAATTTAGCATGGTTCTGCTTCCGTTCTGGTTTATATGTCGGCTATTTCGCATTGCATTGCAGAACTCAGAACATCACAGTTGAGAGTGGGCACACATTTAGTCTTTTTCAGCTTTACATCATCAGGAAAGCAGTCTTTTGGCAAGTTTAATTCCATGGATATCCAAAAGCTATAGCCTGCGAAATGTATTACGTATTCCTCACCCACTTTCTCCTGATTGCGTTGCCAGCCCTCGCAGACAGAAGTCAGTTTATGGTGGGTAAGTGTTTCCAACCAGGTCACAGTCTCGACCTCTTGCGATCCGGATCGGTACAGTTCGCATTTTCCGTAGGTAGCATCTTTACATCAGACAAAGATGAGTCGGAAATCGCTTTCCGAACAGCGGTGGACCGTGCAAACATACTGGAGCGGAACGTAGAGCTGGTTCCCATTGTGGTGTATGCTAACACCGATGATAGTTTCATTATGGAAAAAATGGGTAAGACTTGAGGACGCTAGAGCTGTCTGCTTGCAATCCTCAAAAATATTGTCAAGCTTCTGATTCTATTAATACATCACTTACATCGCATTCTTAGTGTGCAATTTGATTTCCCAAGGTGTAATTGCCATTTTTGGACCCAGCACAGGCAGCAGTTCCGGTGAGTATTACGCAATTCAAAATATTAAAGCTAATGCAATCACCTTGCCCCTTGCAGACATAATTGCCTCAATATGCGACACACTCGATATACCGCACATAGTATATGACTGGATTCCCAATGAGTCCATCCCAGATCGAGAACACTCTACAATGACCCTCAATGTTCATCCTGATAACCTCTTGTTGTCCCAGGGACTTGCGGAGATTGTGCAGAGCTTTGCATGGCGTAGTTTTACAGTTGTCTATGAGGCTGACAAGGGTAAATTCGAAACGAGGATCGCGGAAAAGATTCTAATTTTTTCTGACCACATAGAGCTTCAACAACTTCAGGATATTTTGCAAATCGGTGAGCCCAGCAGCAATCCAACCACAGTGAAACAACTGGGCCCGGATGACGACCACAGGCCTTTTTTAAAGGAAATTAAACTCTCCACCGACAACTGCCTCATCCTACATTGTGGCCCCGAAAATCTATTAAAAATATTGCAACAAGCAAATGAGCTCAAAATGTTGGGAGAATATCAGGTTTGTATTCAATAAATGAGCAAAAGTGTAACTAATTATCGACGTTTATATACCTTAAGAGCGTTTTTATACCTCTTCTGGACACCCATTCCATAGATTTTGGTGAGCTTTCCGGTGTCGATGCCAACATAACTACAGTTCGACTAATGGATCCGACCGACTTTCATGTGAAAAACGTAGTGCACGACTGGGAGGAGCGCGAAAAACGAGAGGGACGCTACTTCAAAGTCGACCCAAATAGGGTGAAGTCCCAAATGATTCTGCTCAATGATGCCGTTTGGCTCTTTTCCAAAGGACTTACGGAACTCGGAATTTTCGAGGAGCTCACCGCACCCGATCTAGAATGCAGGCGAAAGAAACCGTGGCCATTTGGCAAACGCATAATTGAGTTCATAAAGGCGGTAAGGTCTTTCAACAATTTATGTTTGGCTTAAGAACATAAAGCATTTCCCTACAAAAAATTGTTCTAACGATCCGGATGATCTGGCGACGTTGTCACGCCTTACCTTAACCTGTTTCCGGAGCTATGAAACTCGTAGTAGTATTAGTAGTACGCCTACCCTGATTAGCAGCCTGTTTTGAGGTCTGTGCGCTTCACAGCTCACATGTCTCTAAGGCACAAGATACCAAATCAAACAAATGCTTTATAAGCTAACCTATTTAAATTACTAAATTCATTGAAAAGTATAAACCAGGCAGAAGGAAGCTTTTAACACCATATAAAGTATATACATATATTCTTGATCAGGATGAATACTTGAGGGCCAGATCGCCCTGTCCGTCTGTCAATCTGTCTGTCCGTCTGGCTGGACGTCGAGATCCCAGGAACTATAAAAGGTAGAAGATTGGGATTAAGCAGATTCTAGAGGAAATGGTAATTGTGTAAAGCTATATAACTTTACAAACATGTCAGCAAATTATATCATCACTTATAATCATGTGAATTTCATAGCGATCTGAGGAGACTTCGACGGGACGAATTGACTTTAATGAGAATGGACAACGAAACTTTTTCACTCTGCGTTTTATGGAATTAAACTCTGATGGCTTCTTGGACTTAGCCACTTGGGATCCAGTGAACGGATTGGATGTTCTTAATGACGACGAAGAGAGCGAGAAGAGAGTTGGCCAAAAGCTGTCCAACAAAACATTTATTGTGTCCTCACGCCTGGGAGCCCCATTCCTTACGCTCCGAGAGCCGGAGGAAGGTGAAGTCCTGACGGGCAATTCCCGATACGAGGGATACTCTATAGACTTAATCGACGAAATTGCTAAAATGCTTAATTTTAAGTTCGAATTCCGAATGTCCCCCGACGGCAAGTACGGCGCTCTAAATAAGGTGACCCAGACCTGGGATGGCATCGTGAGGCAGCTGATAGATGGGGTATGTTAAATATTAGTCTAGTAACAGGGATTATATTAATGTATATTGATCAGGATCACAAACCGAGTTGATCTGGCCATGTCCGTCTGTATGTCCGTATGAACGTCGAGATCTCGAGATCAATAAAAGCTAGAAAGTTGAGGCCAAGCATGAAGATCCTAATGAAGATCACGCTGTGCAAGTTTGTTTCAAAACGTTGTCACGCCCACTCTAAAACACGACCGCCCAAATAAAACAAAAAAGGTTCACTCATTGTTTTATCATTTGTTTTGTACATTTCTACGTCCACTGTAAGAACCACAAGCCGCCAAACGCTGTCCCACATACAATTTTAAAAATGTGTTAATTGTTTCTGAGTTTGTTATTTCTAATGCCAGTCTTCTCCCACTCAAACTTTCACTAGCTGAGTAACGGGTATCTCATAGTCAAGAAACTCGACTAAAGCGTTATCTCTTGTTTTTCTTTTAGAATGCTGACCTTGGAATCTGCGATTTAACAATGACGTCATCCCGACGCCAGGCAGTTGACTTTACACCCCCATTCATGACCTTAGGAATCAGCATACTGTTTTCGAAGCCTCCGACACCACCCACTGACTTGTTCTCGTTTTTATCTCCATTCTCCTTGGATGTGTGGATCTACATGGGCTCTGCATATCTTTTCATTTCCCTTCTTTTGTTCGCATTAGCTCGTATGGCACCTGACGACTGGGAAAACCCTCATCCCTGCAAAGAACCCGAAGAAGTGGAGAACATATGGTCGATTATGAACACTACATGGCTCTCGATCGGCTCATTGATGGGACAAGGCTGTGACATTCTGCCGAAGTAAGCGGATATAATAAGGCCAATATTTTGTGTTAATGATCGAGTATTTCCAGGGCTGCCTCTACCAGGTTGGTCACTGGAATGTGGTGGTTCTTCGCTCTAATGATGCTGAATTCCTACACGGCTAACTTGGCTGCCTTTCTAACCAATTCTCGGCAGGCGAACTCCATTAACAGCGCCGAGGATCTGGCCGCACAAAGTAAAATTAAATACGGTGCGATGGCTGGTGGTTCCACAATAGCGTTCTTTCGGGACTCGAACTTTAGCACTTATCAGAAGATGTGGACCGCCATGGAAAGCGCAAGTCCTTCAGTTTTCACAAAAACCAACGACGAGGGAGTCGAGAGGGTACAAAAAGGCAAGAATCTATACGCCTTTTTGATGGAGTCCACCACCCTGGAATATAATGTAGAGCGGAAGTGCGACCTGGTGCAGATCGGTGGCTGGCTAGACTACAAGAGCTATGGCATAGCAATGCCCTTCAGTAAGTGTAGTTAAGATACATTATATATACCACCTATGTGTGTTTCTCACTCACTAACTTGGGATTTTTATTTGGACGCGGAGAAATACCTTTAAGTCTTTTTGACTTATTTTCATCTTCAATCTTTTCGGAGATTACAATAAATTGAATAGATAGATTTACAACTGATTTACGCGGTAATATTACGTGTAATATATGTATATACCTATGTATATATGTACATATAATATTTGTATGCCGCCTTACTGCTCACAATGCAGCTTCACTGCTTGCCAGGTTACTCGAGTCCGTTTTCTCTGATAGCACCTTTCCATTCTCAGTCCTCGATGTGTCCCTAAGAATTGCAAGTTCGTTTCGTGAATGTACTGACGCTGCAGTTCCAATCGTCTATCCTCTGCTCCGTTATTCTAATAGTTGCCCAAAATGAATATTTTCTTTCAGATTCCCCGTATCGCAAACAGATCAGCGCGGCAGTGCTAAAGTTGGGCGAGCTTGGACAGTTGGCGGAACTAAAGCGAAAGTGGTGGAAGGAGATGCACGGCGGCGGGAACTGCGAGAAGAGCGACGAAGATGGAGGAGACACACCCGAGCTTGGATTGGAAAATGTGGGTGGCGTCTTCCTAGTGCTGGGTCTCGGTTTGTTGGCAGCAATGGTTCTGGGGTGTACGGAGTTTCTCTGGAACGTGAAATCGGTGGCAATTGAAGAAAAGGTAGTTCATATTTAAATTTATTCTGGTGAAAGGAAACTTTCACATTTTGTCGTTTTGGAAAGTTCAATAGAACACTTTTATTTATTTGTAGATCTCGCTGAAGGAAGCTTTTAAATCAGAGGCTTTGTTTGCGGCAAGAATATGGATAACCACCAAACCTGTACATACAAGTTCTGGCAACTCATCCTCGTGCAGTTCCTCGTCAAGTCGCTCCAAGCATTCTTTCAAGTCGCAGGGATTGTCAATGAAAAGTCTTCAAATCTCAGGGGATCAGGACGTAGAAGCTTCGGTCCACAGCAAATTAAAAAAAATCGGTTCCATATTCTCATTAAAATCGCAGAAGACGGTCACTCCGCCTCCAGAGATAGGCTGGAAATTGGACAAGTCAACGCAAATCGATGACATTTTAACATCTGAAGCCAATCTTGATTTGATGCCGGAGCTAGAATCACACCCCCCACATCGGCACCACCATCATCATCATCATCGCCATCATCATCAGCACGATCATGATAGGAATCCTTCGCCTCCAGAGAAATGAGTTTGTGAAAAACTTTTACCCCCAAATTTAGAATAGTTTCAGAGCGAACTTTCGTTGAAATTCATTACTACATCCATATAAATTCAGAACACCGAGTAATGAACTTTTAACTGGTAGGTTTTGACAAAATAAATGGTACCAATCAAAAGCGGAAACTATTCACCGTGTTAAGCCTTAAAATAGTAGGCCTGAAATGCGCTCACAATAAAAAACAACTGAAACAAGTTATTTGCCCGAATATAAGCAATCGTTTTATAAAATGTGTACTCGTAAATTTCACTTTTCTTTTTTTTTATTCATACGTTGGAATTCTACAGTTTTAAAATCAAACAATAAAGAACACTATAGTCGAGTTCTCCGACTATCAGATACCCATTACTCAGCTAGTGGGAGTGCGAACAAAAAATGTTTAACTTTTTCTGGATCCTAATCAAAAATATGTTTAATTTATATGGTGGGAAACGCTTCCTTCTGCCTGTTACATACTTTTAAACGAATTTAGTATACCCTTTCACTCTACGAGTAACAGTTATAAACTTTACCGAAGTTTGAACGTGCCAGAATTTTCTGTTTGTGGGCGAGACAATTATTTTCGCTGCGGTAGTAGGATCTGCATGACTACTTTTCAGATCTTATAGTTCCGGAGATCTCCTCGTCCATTCGGACATAGAGACAGCCGGACTTGGCTAGTAATCCTGATGAATAAGGGGATTCAAAATGTTACTATTTCGATAAGGCGACCCAAAGTTTTCCTTCACCCAATTCTCTGTTTGCTCGCCAAGTTCTTATGAGTTTTAGAGTGCAATTGTTTATTTCTAAAGATACCACAAGGTACTTTCCTAGCTCTAGCCTAATCAATGTAGTCAAAAACATAATAACAAGAGGCGCGATTTTTAATTGCTTGTTTGATTTTAAATATTTTTATTTTGCCTTTAGATTTTTTATTTTATTTTAAAAATCTTTTTTGGTTTTCTTATATATTCTATTTACGTACATTAATAATTCCGATACATAACTAAGCATATTCGTAATGTTTTCGGATTCCAAATTTAAATTTGAAGTTATTGTTGTCCTATTTAAATTATATTTAATTTTTATATTAAATACATTGGATTTTAACTAAATAATTATCTTAGTTATTATTTGCTTATTGACAATATAATATTTTTGCACACATCTGTTAATTTATTGCAAAGCTAGTTGAATATGTTTTTATAAGGTACATCATTTCTTTCTTTTTTTTGTCCTTTTTTGAGCTTCTACCGCACAATTCTAGTTTTAATTCTATACAGTTATACCTACATTTATATAATACAAAGATACAGATTTTGAATTAGTGCCTAAGGCTTAATAATCTTGAACATTAGGGCAAAAATAAATTAACACAATAAGAAAAGATATTTTACTTCTTTTTGTTAATTTTATATATACATAATTACATCATGAGATGTACATTTTAAGGGTTCATATAAAATAAAATACTTTTCAAACGAGTATTTTCATTTCATAAAGCAAGTTTCGGTAGATATAGATGTCAAAACGGGTTTTTGGGTCGACTTGTCGTAAGGGAATAGTCTAATGTTGCTAATTAATCTGTTGTCTATCAACTATGACCATATCCTTGATGCTACGGCGACGTGGTCAGTCCTTAGCGGTAATTGCCACTGGCGGAAATTGTCGCTCATCGTAAAGCTTTGTTGGGGTGTCGATGGCATCGCAAAGCTTGCGAAACTTGGCAGAATCTACGGATGAGGCATCGTTAGAAAAGCTGTTCGAAAATAACTACTAATATTTACTTACCAGACATCGAATCTGTCTGGTCCCCTTTCAAGATGCCAGCGTAGCTGTTGTCTTGCATCGGATCCGGATTCTCGATGAGCACACTGGCCGCACAGCTCTTTAGCATCGTAAGCGAAGGCTGCGTCAGAGTTGACGGATTCGAAGGCTTGGTCTGCGACCTCTGCACGCTTTCGCTCAGCTCAAGCTCTATAACATCCTCCAGGGCTCCGCGCAAGTCATGGACGGACAGCAGTTTGCACGAACCACCCCGATCCGCAGGAAACTCGTGCACGTACAGGAATCCATCCTCACATGCAATCAGCAATCGTGGTTCCTTTTGAACACGGGTCAACGCACAGATGTGCTTTAGGCCGCCCTGAGCCAGCTGCACAGTGGCGAAGGATCGGTCCTGAGCCAGTACTTCGCTGACTTGCGTGGGCAACAGCAACGATGACACAGCCTTGGAAAACATTCCGCCCCACGTAGCGACAGGTCTACTGCTCTCCTCAGCTGCTGCGGATGCTACTGATTCCTTGGCAGAATTTTCAGACTTGGCAGCCACATCGGCTAAAAAATAAACCAAAAAAAGGTATGATTTATAAAAGTAATATTAATAATAAGGGATTAATAATAATAATGGGAGGGGGTTGTCGCCGGGCCTGCGTACATTTTAAAGTACATATATGTATGTATACTTATATATTTGTATAAGGAAAAACATATCTTTTTCGCATTTTGAAGAACTTATTTCGAACAACTATCGTTTACATTTTTGTTGAAAAATAGTGTTCTTCATTATGTTAGGGCATCAAGACAAGGAAGCTCATTCTTGGTCAACATACTCACCTATCGCTTTCAGCTCAACCGTCTCCACTGCCCGCGCATCTATCTTGAAAACGTGGACGGTCTCCGTGTTAGAGGAGGCGCAGAGAAAGTCCCCACTGGCTGAGAAGACCAGTGAGGCTATGCGGACGCAGCTGACGCCTCTCCGGAATTCCTGCACCCGTTCTCCGTTCTTCACACAAAAGACCCGTATCACGGTCCCGCGCTCGGAGGCGGTGGCCAGCAGGGCACCGCTGGGCGAGAAAGCCAGAGCTGAGAGGGACGTGTCGTGGGCCCTGATAGTCATGCCCGTGCGCAGCTTGCTGGCGTTGAAGATGCGCAGCTCGCCGCTCGTTTGGCAGACCGGGAAGGCCAGGTGCGAGTTGAGAGAGAGGGCGCACAGACCCTGCTCGTTGGGCGCGATGTTTTCAATGGAGTGTAGGATCTTCATGTCGCGGATGTCGTGGATGTGTATGCTCTCCGCCAGGCAGACGATCAGGCGTTGCCGGTTCATGCGGACGCACAGGATCTCAGATGGGTAGAAGCAGTTGCAGATGTCCTGCTTCTTCTTAAAATGAAGCATCTTGAGGCAGTTGGGCTTCTGGGCGGTGACCAGCACTACCAGCGAGCTGTTGAACAAGCGCTCTACGATTCGGATTTGCTCCGTGTTGTCCTTGGCGAATATCTCCTCCACCTTGTCCTGGCTAGTAATTGAAAACAGGCGTAGACCCGTGGGACTCAGCACAGACAGGGAACTGTTGGAATACACAGAACGTCAATAAGTGTTACTAACGCGGCAAATCAATTATGGCTATTGTTTGTATATAAGGCACTTAGGATGAAAACTTTTGACCAGGGCCAGGTTTTTTTAGACCTATATGCTGACTGTTATATTAATTTTTATACCCGTTACTCGTAGAGTAAAAGGGTATACTACATTCCTAAAAAAGTATGTAGCAGGTAAAGTACATATATGTATTCTTGATCAGGATCAATAGCCGAGTCGATCTGGCCAAGTGCGTCTTTCCCTATGAACGTCGAGATCTCAGGAACTAAGCATAAAGAATTAGGCATAAAGACTTCAGAGACATAGACGCAGCGCATGTTTGTTGATCCAGTGACCCACGCCAGAAACTATCAGTGCTGAAATTTCCCTTTAGCACTTTCACTAGCTGAGTAACGGGTATCAGATAGTCAGGGAACTCGACTATAGGGACTATATTCTCTCTCTCTTATTTTATTTATAACGTTAGGTTTATGATTTTTGTCCTTCTAAGCACAAGATTTTTTGCATCTGAATGAACACTTTCCAGACAAAACCAAGAGAAATGTAGATGATTCCCACCACATTTACTGTCCAGATTCGACTAAAAGACTGTTGAAAATAAATCCAATCTGAGACCTATTTGTAAATATCTTTTAAATAAATTGTTTAATTAGCCCTCTCGGGCTTCCAAAAATTGCCGTAGTGGACGGTATTTCACGTCCCCATGGCGGGGTATTGGTTAAAGTTTTCAACTAGCAATAACCGCACCTCAGGAGGACTTCATTGGTTACGGTATTGCCACTGCGCAAAGATAAGCAAGCACTCGCATTCGAGTCTACTCCATGCCGATGCTGCCAGAAGCAGTTGAGAATTATATGCGCACACGCACGCGAAAACGTCCGAAGCAACGAACTTGGAGCCGGTCAAAAGGTGCAGCATGCTTTTGGGCTCCCTTGCTCTGTTAATTTTGATACCGATGCAGACACCTTTGGGGAGGCTCTTCAAGGGTGAGTTTCCCATAGTAGCCGTAGCACAAACTGATTAAGTTTATTTCGTCGTAGATAATGTTATGTATTCTTCAAATGACCAACCACTTGCTGAATCAGTAGCACACAGAAAATATTCTACTTTGATGAGCAAAATCCCAAGATATGTGAGTGCAAGAAAAGGAGACCAGACGACCAACAATATTAATGGAAAATAAATTTTAATTTGTACTTATTTGTATTTTCATTTTTGCTTGTACCAATTGTATTACTTAAAATATTTCAAAGATTAATATATACATTGTAATTCGTGTTGAAAATAAAAAAGTGACAATAATTGGAGATTTTAATTAGGTACCTTCACTATTAAACTTAAAAAATGTATCATAAAATGTAATGTAAAAAAAAAAACATTTTAAATATCTTGTAATTTCCACGAAAAATATTTTATTTTACAATAATTAAAATAATAAAAAGGACTTGAATCTAGTTTAAATTCCTCGCTTATTGGATTGTCACTAGAAACATAGAATTCGAATTCAAACTTTCACCATATGCTTAAGATGTTACCCTATTCGGTTAGGTCAAAATTTCGGTCAACATACGTATTGCTCCTTACGGAGAGGGTAGTGCTTTACAGAGCAATAACATATAATTTCGTTACTCCCGTTACTCGTAAAGTAAAAGCGTTAACTATATCCGTCAAAAGTAGAAGGAAGAGTTCAACCCTATAAAGTGTATATTGATGCTTTAATTGATTGGCCCTGAAATGTACGAGAAAAGATCTTGATTACTTATTTCCTCGGTTTGGTAGTTTTGAATGAAGAATGTTCACCGACATTTAAATACGTAAGAATTATGAGCTTATGCAGGGCCAATATTTAAACTCCAAGTATTAGTACATATTAAATTTTTTCGAACAAAAGAGATAGTACTAGATTAGTTGTTCATTGTTGCTTTGGCAACTAATGAATAATTTTGTAAAATGAAATAAACAATAATGTTTCAGCAATTCTTAAGTAAAGAAAAAATAGGTAAAAAGTATCCTTGAGTGATGTATTTTTATTATTTATTTTTTATTTATTATATAAGACTACCCTTCTAAATTGTAATACTATTTGACAAAAAATAAATGAAATAATACTTTGCAAATCAACAGCCATTTAAAAATGTTACCGCTAATGGTCGAAGCTGGAATTCAAATTTGTAAACTACTGCTTTAAGTTCAAACTTAGCTCTTCTAACACCCCAAGTATATGCCTATTTTCTAAATATAATTAATCTTGAGATCCATTTATGAACATTTTCTAGATGCGCCGCTCCACTTTGTACTTGGTGCTAATTGTCAATATTTTTTCGGAACCACATTTAATTTCCCGTTCTCAGAGAAGGTCGCTTGGCGACAACTGGGATTCTCCCTCCGCCAGATAGATGTGCATGGCCTTAAGAAGCAGACAGATTCCCAGCTGCTTTTTCTGTTTCATAGTCCATGACTGAGCCGGTCCGTAGTAGTCGCCGCGCTTCATATTGGTAAGATGATTCAAGCCCAGCGCGTCTATTATAGACGCTTCGCGTGTGTATGCATCAATTGGCAAGATGTTGTGAAAGACATGCAGACATACGACTCCACTCCCATGTTGCCAAATATCCAAGATGCGCTCCAGCTTACGGCTTCCCATCTTGCCATCTCCCGGTGGCGGGGAGCGGAAGACATCTGGCTGCATGGTGCGGAATCCGCCAACGCGTTCCCTATTTGTTTTATCCTTTTCGCGCTTTTGATGAAGGCGTGTGTGCTGCCGCATAGCGTCGTAAAGGTGAGCATACGGTCGCGAAGACTTGCCCTTACCTACGTAAAAAATTGAGTCTAGGAAACGCTGCCAAGCCTCGAACTTTTCGAGAAAAGCGCTCTCCCCAGGCAGATTCCGCGAAATGCGTGGATCGATTAACATGTAGATAAAGCTCTGTTTGAGGTGTCCCTCTCGCAGGTTTTTTTTTGTCACCCCACACTTTGCGAAATGCGCTGCAGAGGCTGCTTCATGGGGCAAGTAATCACTTATCCTCTCAAAGTCCTCTGGCGACCGCAGTGTACGATGAAGTTCCACCGAGTAGCGGATCTGCGCCTCCTGGGCGTGCTTTTGGGCTGCCTGCAGCGCCTCTGTATTGCGCTTGTATTTGATTAGCTGCTTAATGTACAACCGCTTAGTTGTTTTGGTAATGGGACCCACCGAAGCACCCAGTTGTGTCAACTCCCGGCGCAAAGCGTCCGTTTCGTAGTCTAGTGGCAGGGTATAATTGGTGCTCACAGAGCTTTCCAAATCCTGCCTCCTCTCTTTAGGAGTTTGCTCGACTGTCTCCCGCTTTTCCCTATTCTGTAGGTATCTCGCTTCGTAAAAAACTAATCCATTCTCGTCGTCAGTGTGAACGTAGGCCTCCTTGATTTGCAGAAAGTACTCATTCTGGCGTGGTGAGTTCTCTGCCACGTCCTCCTCGTCGCCCTGGGCAGTGTAGAAGCTGTGCTCCGGGAGTGGCTTTGGCTCCTCGACGACCGCCTGAGATACCTGCTCCACTAGCATCTCGAACACCTGCCGACCCGAGGTGGCAGCATCCTCTGTCAGATTTCTCGGATTGTCCTCATCCCTGAGCTTCTTCTGCAAGTGCTCCTTATAGCTGAAGTCCTCCTGACTAATGGCATCATCCACCAGCGCTTCCACATGCTCGTCGTACTGATGGAGCAGGAACAGGCGGGCGCGGGAGCGTTCCACCTTCTCGCGCCAACTTTCAATAAGAGTTCGCCGCTTTGGCTGAAAAGGATCCTCCGGCTGGTTCTCCCGTTGGCTCTGTATGAGTTGGGTAAGATGAGCTTCAGTGAGAGCAAATAGGTTCACAGACTCCTCATCCGGCAGTGGCGGAATATCGGTGCATTCCTCCTCCGTCGGCTCCGGAAACTTCGGCTGCGGTCGATGCCGCCTGTGAGTGATGTTAATGTAGTACGGGGAAGTTACATCGTGATTGTACCTCGGCTGATTTGGCGTTAGAGCGTCGACCGCCTGAACTCGCTGCTGCTGCTTCTTCTGGCTCTGTCTCTCACGGAAGATGTGATCCCTGAGCAGCTGCAGCACCTCGAAGTGGCACTCCTCAATGGCGTAGTGAACAGGCAGCTTGTTCTCCTCGTCAGCCAGGTCCGCGCGAGCTCCGCGCTTCAGCAGCATCCTCACCAGTTCCGTCCGCCCGTAAATGCTGGCGATGTGCAGCGCCGTAGTCTGGCCGTCGCACAGGGCATTTACGTCAAGGTCGGGACACTTAAGAAATCGTTCCAGGATCCGCTGGGCCAATCCCCCGTTTCGCATGCCGCACACGTAGTGCAAGGGAGCCAGTCCGCGCTCGCAGGGCACGATGCCAGCGTTTATGCAGTTTCTCTCCAGCATCGACATTATATCCGTCTCGTTCTCGTCCTCCAGGGCGTCCAGGAGGGTCAGAGCCAGGAAGTTGGCGCGCTGCTCCATTGGTTCTGCTCCCTGTATTGATTTTTACCCATGCACTCTCTCGCTCGTATTTCAAACTGCAATCAATTATCGCTTAATTCTCGCCTTTTCAATGTCAGCGGTGCCGCATTTTTCAGTGTGGCCATACCCGCAAACCTGGCGAGGCTGCCAGATGTTTGAAGTGCCAGTTGGAGATTGGTGGTGGCCCGTATTTTCAAGTGTTCAAGTATTAAAACCAGTTTTGTGTCTTTACAAGGTGAGCTCTGCCAATTATTACGATTTTACGATTTTGGCACATATGTAGTTGGGTTGAGCGCTCGCTCCCTGCGATAAGCCTGTTAAAGTGATCAGTGAGCGCAACACGTGTTGTTGTTATTTCTGACTATTTGTTCTCTTAAAACCGAAACTTGTTCCCGCCAAAGGCGTAACGACGCTAAAATGGGGCCCAAGGTTACTAGGCCCCTTGTTATGCGATAGCGCATTGAGGTCTCTTGTTTGTTGTTGCTCTCTAAAATATTTTTGTTTTCGCGTTGTTAGTAAACAAATGCAGTGTTGAAGAAAAATAAACGCACACGCTTGCCATTTTTTTACAAGGGACATCGAACATAAATTTACCCATCAGGCAAAAGTGCACTTACAGTCGATTGCATTAAAATTTAAGCTGATGAGCAATTGCGCAGGCTATCAAATAAATAACAACAAACTCAAGAAACTTGATGACGCACACAAACACAAGACTTATTCGACCACCTAGAAAAATAAATAAACAAAATAATACTTTTCACCAAAGACCCAGTGTGAAACAATATATTAACCTATGCATCATATGTACATATAACCGTCATTTAAAATTTTTTAGTTTATGTTTATTTTATTTAATGCGATGATAAAGAAGGCCTTATAATTTCCTTTAAACACAATCCGCAAATACCCAAAATATTATTACGTACCACTTAGTCCATCTAAATTTCTAGCTATTTTCGTTAGATTTGTCATAAAGTACCTCTTGAAGTTAATAGTAGTTTAATAGAAAATTAAGAACAATTTAATTTCAAATTTTTTTATGCTTCATTTCGTAAAGAACTAATTTTAACTTATTTTTCTTTTATTATAAACACTTTATGAAAAATTAAAGTAAAAGCCCCAAAAGATAATAGAAAAAATCGCTTGATTTTCGTTTTCGCGTCCATTCACCCGCACGGGCTAATTGATTTGTTTCTGATTAGAAATCTCCCTTCACCATTTCGTTTTTCTTTGTCTCGTTCTCTCTTTCTTAGGCTCACATGCACTTTTTCCCTCACCTTGTTTTTTAATGACATCAGCTGAGCGAAAATAAACATACCGTGCAATAGAGAAACTGGTTAATTAAGCTCGAGAGTAGAAGCTGCGTCACAGTGCGCTCCCGCAAGAGTGACTCCTATTTGTTCCTTGTCATTTTTAAAAGCTATCGGCCTTATCGCTCTGCACTTTCATTTGTTCCACAGTTCGTGCTGTCTTAGCACAGTTTTTGCTGCGACATCAGCTGTTGCGCATAAACACGCAATTGTGCGCCAATCGTGCGAGTGTTGGTGTCCCGCACAGTGGTCATCGCAATGGAAATACTGCTTATTAAGCCCCTTGCTGGCCGCCCCTGTAGACCATTGTTGGCTAGCGGGGTTGGACCGCGTACCTAGGACAGTGTACCTAGTTTGGTTACCAGACCTCCCGTAACGGGGAAAGCATTCCAAAATAGATGCATGTCATTGTAATTGGAACTGCTTGTTTGCATGTTCTAATAAACTACACACACACGAATAATGACGCCAATTCACGCTCACCCACAGACACACTAACGATCCCCGCCCACCTCCCCCACAGCAGCTGTTTTCGCCTTGTTTACCCTTCTCATTTGTCGTTTTGTGTCTCAATTGCTTGCCCGTGGTTTTGCCACTTTTTCGCTGTGGTGACCTTCCTGGCTTGGAACTAAAAAATTAAGCACAGATGTCTCTACTTACGTAAAGTCCTGGTTGAAGTTCATTTGATATGTGGTCATTGCTACTGAAGTTTTCCTGATTGTATCTTTTTATCTCGTTACACTTTCACTGGCCTTTAGATGATTTTTATTTCTGCTGTATACAGGAGCAGTGTTTCGCTGTTTGTACACAAGATCTTGATCGACGATGGCAGATAAGTAACGCGAATTGATTTGACTTGATTACTTAAATTTAAATTCGCTTGGTTTGCGTCGTTCTTTGTTGTTTTGCAGCGACTGTTTTTCTCGTTCTATCTATCAACAAATTCCCCCTACACACACACACTAATGTAGTGCTCATTGGAACTGGTTTCGGGACTCGAACCAGTCGTGTTCTTCAAATACCAAAAATACCGTTAACACATTTGCGTAACGGAAAATTTATGTTTTTTTTTTTAATTAATTGGCAATCTGCACTGAAGAACAAAAAAAAAATTATCTGCATTTACAACGATTACAATATAATTGAATTTAGTTTGTCTAAGAGTACAATTTGATTTCGATTAATCAAAATGTTAAATGTAAATTTTTTGATTAGTTGTTATGTTTTACCAAAAAGTCCCATCGTGGTTTCATATTTAAGAGCTGTTTTATCACAAATCTCTGTAAAATGACTATCTTAAAAATTAAAATGTGTTCTCGAATTGTAAAAAATCAATATCCTTTGGTTCTGTAAAGTAGGATCATTTAGTAAAAAAGCGGAATGCCGACAACTAGTTTGCACATACCAAAAGAATATTAGAAACTAGTTCCCCACAGCATCGGCTGCCAACTCGCTCCAAATACATTGGTGCAATCTGCTGTATTGTCGAAAAGTGAATGCGCGGCCACACTGAAACACACAACAGAAAATAAAGCCTTTTCGCTTGTTTAAAATAGAATTTTAGCCCGTACAAGAGCTGTCTCGCGGCCAGAACTATGCACTCTCGTAGTCTTGCAGTGCCGCGCTTCCAGAGAGCTTGAGCCTTGGACAAATGACTCGTTTTTGCAGTGCCCATTGCGCGGTTTTGCCAGAGTAGTATACAACATCCGAAAATTTTCACCCGTTCTCGGGGACGCATGAAAAATGGCGGCGTCCTCAGCTGCGGCTGCGGCGCCCACCAATCCGATCCCGCTTCCGACGGATTCAATATCGGAGGAGTGCAAGGACGACGACGCCCTCACCTCCACGCTGCACACATGCGCCAACGATCCGGACTTTGCGGTGATTTGCGCCTTCCTGCAGAAATTTTCCAAGGACCTGGGTCTCAGCCTGCCCAACTTCAGGCATCTGCAGGAGTGGTTGACAAACAACAACGAAGGTGAGTGGGCAAGGGAGTGGTGTGATAAATGTGGGGGCTGCTCTTCGCTAAATGAAGTGAAGCCAGGTTTAATGGAAACCAAAGATGCAGGGTTTTCGAATGGGTCTGCTTCAGAGGTTTACCAATGCTTCGCTCCGGAGAGTGCGCTTGGCTGGTGAGAGAGAAAGGGATTACTCAATGGTAGAGAGAGCACTGCGATTTGTTTTCTTCTCAACACAAGCGCAATATACAAAACAAATCTTGAAGGCCTACTTTTACTTGTATTGCCTTTTTCAGAGATGGTAAGTTAATTTGGTTTTGGCACTATTAAACTATTAAACAATAAGAGTTATAATTTTTTCATGGTACATCTGCATTTGAAAACATTTAAGGTTCCGAATGGGAGGGCTGCTGAATATATATTTTTAAAAAAAGAAATATAAATGTTTCGACATTTTGTATTTTTCCTCGTAAGCAACATCAGATACAAAAAGCCTACACTTGCAGAAAATGCCCTTATTATTACTTAGTGCATTTTCGTTGTACATTTCCTAACAAATAATTATAACTCCTCTTTGCAGTTCCTGAGCTAAAGGACTTGCACATAAAGCTGCTCCGTAAGACCCGTAAGACGGTTCATGAGAAAAGTTGGGAGTCAGCCCTCAGCAAATTCTGCTTCGGTTATTCGGTACAAGATGCCTGGGAAATCGAACGTTTCGGTTACAAGAACTCCAGCTTGAAGGTCAAGCTGAGAATATTTCGGGTGAGTGGCCAATTTCGTACAATCTGGTATATATTGCTGAAGGGCTATTTTCCCGTACAGGAACTTCTCGAAAGTCAGTTCGAGCGCAACGCCAAGTTTCGGGCCCACATCCTCACCTTGAATGCAGATACCTTGCGCTCAGAGCCAATTGGAAGGGACCGGTTGGGACACGCCTACTGGCTGACCCAGGATACCGACTGTAACCTGCGAATCTACCAGGAGCATCTAGACGAGGAAATCTGGCAGGTGGTTGCCACAAACCGGGACGAGTTTGTAAATCTTATTGCAAGGCTGCGCGGAAATGAGGTGGTACTTCCTTCGAAGGACATTGGTGAGGCCGATGAGGACACCAGTAGCAGCAACAGTTGTCCTCCAAAACAACCGCCCCCCGAAGAGAAAGAGGATGAAGAAGAAATAGTAGATGGGACCGTAAAAACTGTGCCCAATCTAAAGATTAAACTGCGCTCTCCCGAGCAAGAGGATCAAAAGTCCAAAAGGGTTAAGGTGTGTATGGATGAAGCCAAGGAGTTAAGCATTTTTAGATAAGAATTCATTCTTGATATTTTAGCCACTGCTTATTAACCAGGCCAAGCTTTTAAGAAGCGCTTCCCCGGCCCCAACAAAAAAACGTTCCCTCGAGGACGTAGACAGCAGCCCCACAGCCGCCCAGGAGGAACAGCAAAAGAAGCACCGTCCCACACTGCTGGATACCAAGCGAATCAAAAAGCCAAGTCGCTACGAAAGCACCAAGGATGAAATCGAAGGAGAGTCCGAAGAAGAGGACGGGGAAGAAGAGGACGAGGAGGATTCTGAATTGGATGAGGGTGAGGAAGAGGAAGATATCGATAGCGCGGCGGCGGATATCGAGGAAGATGACGATGAGGAAGATACTGGCGAGACTATAGAGGATCCAACGATCGTGGTGAAGGGACAAGGATCAGGACGAGACTGTGAGGCCATTCCTTATAATTTAATGGACGATAATTTGTGCAATTTCGACTACGAGGATGACTTGGAGGTCGGTGAAGCCATCACAGATCCAATGGTCCATGTCATTGGTCAAGGGTTGGGGACCGACTGTCTCGTGGGAAATAGTAAAAACGAAGCTTCCGAGAAAGAAACGACAACGCACACGTCGGAACCAAAGGCCACGTTTTTTTTTGGCGAGCCCGGATGTCTCAAGCTGAGTCCCATGAAGCAAACATCAAAGTCGGAGGCAAAACGCAGCATTTTCGACAGCTTGAGCGAGGAGAAAGCAAATGGTGAAAGTCAAAAGTGCATGGATAACATACTGCCGCGAAATGGCAGCGAACTCATTAAAACTGTGGGAGATATTGAGGACCATTCAGCTGCAGCTGCAGAAGAGGCTAACATATGCCAAGAAGCTAAAGTAAACAAAATCTCAGATGATCAAATGAAAGAAAAGGAACTCAAACCGGTGGCTACAAGGAATATACAGGAAAGTACAGTAAGCGTGATTGAAAAGAATGAGGAAATCTCTGAAGGTCATACAGAAAGTGAGCCAATAGAAGAAGTGAAGCATACGATAAATGAAGTTTCAGTCAACAATGCAAATGAAAGTGACCAATCATCCTTTCAGACTAAGGAAATGTGCCAAGTTCCAGATGAACTAGGAAATACAAAGGAACGCGTAACAGAAGAATGCGTCCAAGAAAACGGTCCAGTTGAGAAGGATAAGCTTTTAATAAATCATCAGCAAATTTCGAAAAAAGACTTGGACCCTGAATCTAATGAGACAGATTCGCGTGAAGCAATAAGCCATGTATCTAACCAAAATGATTACAAAATAAAATCAGAACAGGAAACGGTAATGGGCGCTAAAGAATCTTTAAAGGAAGTGAAAGATGAAACAGTTAAATCGAAATGTTTAATTGAATCTTTTGCAGAAAAAGCCAACGAAAAAAATAACATGTCTGAACAAGTTAAAACCTTGTTTCAAGATGATCCACCTAAAAATAAATCAAATAGCGAAACGAATACAGTCTGTCTTGAAATTAATAGTGTGCAATCCAAAGGTCCAAGTACATCCGAAATCTTACTTTTCGCAGACAATAACAAATCCAGAGAGATTGATGTTAAATTAAGAACGGGAGGTTCTGGTGAGGATGTTTCAGTACCTAAGCCGTCTACGTTATTAAATCGAAAGCGGCGTCTTAATGACTCTCAGTCCGCTCTGAGAAACTCCACCTCCGAAAGCGAAGTGCAGGAAGAGGAACCGCAAGATGACAATCCAATCCTAAATGATCTAGATGTGGGCGGCAAGCGCATTAAAATGAGACCAAAGACCACTAACGCGGAGGCCAGACGAAAGGTCGAGGTTCAAAAATCGCAGATAGAAGAAACTACTTCGTCCAGCGGAGAAGACGACGCGCGCATTCGGCGAAAGTGTATAGCTCCTCACACTAAACCGAAGCCGACTCTGGAGGAAATTATCGAAAAAAAGTTAAAGAAAACTACAGAGAAGGATTTGCCGGAAACAACGCTTGTAAAAGAAATAGAGAAGTCAACGCATCGGCCCCAGGAAACAAGAGAAGCTACACCTCCCATCAGCTCCTTAAGTCTGCAAAGAAAAACACCGATAACCAAGCCCCTAAAGAAAAATCTCTTGACTCAACTGCAACAGGCGGAGAGTGAAGAAGAGCCCATTCCAAGAAAACGAACAAACAGTGAGACCCTTGGGCCTGCAGTTCCAGCTCCTAGCTCAATTGGTCATCCGGACGATCGTCATCGGAAGCGTCGTAGCAGTGAGGATGCAAATGAGTCGTTTTCTAATGAATCCTCCCCTACTGAAGTACCTACGTCAGCCGTCAGCGAGAAGTTGAAGCGCAACAACGAGCAGGACATACAAGAGGAGGTCGAGGATCCTCTTGCACTGTCTGCAAAGGATGAATCACCTTTAGTTAAAGATCAATCGCCTGCACCGGAGGGATCTGCACGTCGTTCTGGACGCAGAGGTGGAGTTGCTGTCACTCACTCCGAGCTTCCTCAGCCAAAAAGGACTCGAGGTGGGGCCAGGGATAAAATGCAGGCAGAGGTCAATGCCGAGCTGCAGCAGGAATCCGAAGATGATGAAAAAACTTTAAAAATTGGTGCCAAACTAAAATCTGAACCTAAAGACGATCCAGTCCCAGAAAATTCAGAAAATGGGAAGAAGATAGAGGAAAAAACCATCAAAGAAGAACCCATCGAGGAGCCAAAGCCAAGGGTGGGTCGTGGACGAGGGCCGAGAAAAAAGCGTGATGTGGATACTACCAATATCATCGAGACCAACGAATCGGAGACACCTGTGCGCCAATCTAGGCGCATTGCCCAACAGAAGATCAAAGAGGAGGCTGAAAGGCGAAAGCAAGAGGAGGTTGCTCTTCGTACCATGAAACAAGAGCTTAAGAAAAAGAAGAAGGCAGAGAAGGAAGCAGATCCTACTGTACTAGAGCCCTCAGGAGAGGAATCAGAATCTGAGGCTAGCGAGGCGGAGGAGGAGGCCCGTAATAAGAAGAAAAAAAAGTGTCCTGGCAAGGATGGCTGGTCCTCCGATTCAGAGGAACAGCCAGAGAGCGAGGAGGAAGAGGAGGAGCCACCTCACTATGAAACGGATCCCGGTTCGCCACTCTTCCGTTCCGATCACGAATTTTCGCCAGAATCGGAGCTTGAAGACGAGTCTCAAGTGGTACCAATGAAAAGGGCGCGCACCGTACGGAAGGAGAACGCTGATGACCAAGAGGAGGTAAATATTGAAAATGTTAATGAGATTGCATTGTCCCTATAGCCGTTATGCAGATATAATATATAATTTCGAGGAAGGTCGCGTTTCCGACTCTATAAGTAGATATATATAATTAGAATCACTAGCCGAGTTGATCCAGCAGAATCCGTCTTTCGGGAACTGTAATTGTAATTTTAAGAACGAAGATTGCAGTACAAGAGTTCATATTTTCTATTTAACTATTTGAGTAACGGTTATCTGATAGTAGAGGAGGCCGACTACATCGTTTCTTATTTTTTTTTATGAGTCTAGTGCATTAATATTTCTAGCCATACATAGCCGTACATATTATATCTGTTTGCTAGATAGTCTGAAATGGCTCTGCCGACTACCATTGTTATGCTGATTCAGAATCTATGCTCTACCTTCAATGGTCCCTAAAATCGCAAGGCTGTAACATTCTTGCTTTTTTCGTTAACAGGAGGATGCGGAGGAAGCGTGTCAGAAGTGCGGCAAGTCTGACCATCCCGAGTGGATTTTACTCTGCGACACGCTCGCCTGTAACAAAGGATACCACTGCTCCTGCCTCTCACCAGTGCTCTTCTACATTCCTGAGGGCGATTGGCACTGTCCTCCTTGTCAGCAGGAGCAGCTCATAACTGCCCTGGAGAGACAGCTGCAGCAGTACGACACATTGGTAGCTCAAAAGCAACAGGAGCGCATCTTGGCCGAAGAGCAAGCCGAGCGAGAGCGGCAGGAACTAGAAGCTGCCACGATGGCGGCGAAAGACGAAAACTTTAAGACAGAAAATGAAGAGGACGATGACGATAGGGATGATAAGGTGGTCAAGGCTGAAAAGGTAAAGAGGCGTCGCGGAGATGGACGCAGTAATAGGCGAGCTGCCAAGCGAGGCACCAGGCGCCGTCGTGGAAACGAATCCGACTCCAGTCCCGGCAAATCATTAGGCAGTGGCTCTAGATCCGGATCTGGATCTGACTCAAGTAGCGACAATAGCACTAGCTTTTCTGACTCGGACGATGAACCCATATACAAGTTGCGCAAGCGGCGGCAGATCAATGTGAGCTATCGGCTTAACGAGTACGACGACCTTATTAATTCGGCCTTAAAAAAGGAGATGGATGAGGTTGCCGGAGCAGGTAATCTGGGCCGCGGCAAGGACATATCCACCATTATTGAGGCGGATAAGGAAAAGGCACGACGCGATGATCTGCCTACGGAGAACGATGTGAAGGAAAAGGAAGACGGTGAGAAGGAGAAACGAAAAGCAAAATCAAGTGGAACCAGTCCGTCGTCGTCAGAAGACGAAGTTCCCCTCAAACGTAGCAACAAGTTTAAACAACCGCCTGCCAAAAAGAAGGCTCGAAAACTCACCACCCTGGACGTTAGTAGCGAGGAAGATCATGGCAGCGATGAAGATTTTAAAACATCTAGTTACTCGGATGAAGATACCTCACAGTCCGGATCTGGAGACTCAGACTCAAGCTTGGAGGTATACAGGCGTCCCGGTCGAGGAAAAAAGCAGAGAAAGGCTGCCAGGAGAGCGGCACGTGAAAGGCGCAAGGATAGAAAGTTTGTTGTTGAAGAGAGCGACGAAAGCGAAGACGAAGATCAGAAGCGACGGGCTACAAAGTCAAAAAAAAAAAAGGACGATTCTGAATATACAGAAACGGAAACGGAAGATGACGACGATAATGAGTTGTCCGATAACGTAGACAGCGCCGATTTGTGTGACGACACCACTTCTGAGAGCGAAGATGGTGCCTGGAATCCTTCCTCAAAAAAGAAGAAGACGGTGGCTGCTAAGAAGACGAATTCGTCGGATGGCATCGCCAGAAAGTCACCCAAACTAAAGAAGCTAGCCACCCAGGCTGGAAAAAATGCCAAGCGCTTGGAGTACTCTGACGACGACATCAGTGAGAGCGATTTGGAAGAGGATGATGACGAGGAAGATGAAGAGGGTGCACCATTGTCGGGAAAAGGCTCCGGCAAACAACCTCGCTCCCAGCCTCTTAAACCAACGGGATCGACCAGCCTACCAGGCAAGGGGAAAGGAAAAGGCAAGGCCAAAAAGAAAAAACCGTTGTCCTCTGAAGAAGAGGACGGAGCCGCTTCCGACGATCGCACTCGCACCCGTGGGCGCCGATACGCCTATATTGAGGACGGTAAGCAATAAATCAATTACTTTCCAGCTATCATAATGATAATCATTTTTAAATGACTGAAGAAATTATAAAAAAATACGCAATTTTTCCAATATTAATTGGATTTTCATCTCTTAATGTAGACGATGACAGCTCTGACGGCGGCATTAAACCAGGCGTTCATCGGCCGGATACGCCACCTGAGGAGCGTCAAAAATTCATCCAGCGGCAGGAGGAGATAAAGCGTATGCTCGCAGAGAAAAATGCAGAGGGTGCAAAGCTTGTCGCTACCCCACGTCTCACGCCCATTAAACCTGGAGTCACTGCACCGGAAAAGCGCACACCTGGCAAGGCAGCAGGCGGTGATTCGCTTTCCACGGTTCCGCTCTCAGTGATTCGGCAGGCCAAGGTGCTGGACATCGACTACCTGCAACGCAAAGGAGAGACCATCGGAGATCTAGATGATGTGGACGAGTCAGAGCTAGACGACGCTGAGCTGCCCGACGACTTGCCCGAGGACATGGAGGATGCGATTGCACGAATGGTAGAGGAGGAAGAACAGTTCAGCGCGGCAGTGGCAGCTCGGGAGTTACCTGGAGCAGAGGATGTCCTGCGCACTACGCCTTCCAAGTCCAAGCAAACTAGTAGGGTGTTGCCTGAGAGTCTAGCTCAAAACTCCGCGCCTGGTACTTCTGGCTTGCAGGAACCACACCGAAAGCGCCTTCCTATGCCCACCATGCATCCGCCGCTTCTGCGCCATCAGTTTCCAATCTCCGCAGGCCCGTCGCATTCTCCCGCATCTTTGGTTCGCCCTCACGCACCTCTCGGTATGCATCCTATGCTGCAAAGACACCTTTCGCAGACTGTTCACCCACCACAGGCCATGCATCTCCTGCAAAATGCTCTATCCGCTCCTCTTGGTCAGCCGCTCGGGTGTGGTAATTATGGTACCGGCCCCCATTCCGCCCAACACCTGCCTCTGGTCATGTCTATGCCTTCAGCTGCGTCAGCAGCTGCCCATCTTATGCAATCGCCGGTCGCCTCTGCTACAGCGCGTCCAGCCGATACAGTCTCGGGAAGCCCAGCGCCTGATCCGAAACCGAGGGGTAGACGAAAAAAGGTTACACCTCTCAGGGATCAGTTGCAGAAGCAACAAACGGCGGCCGCTGTTACGGCGGCTACTTCCTCAACTACACCGGGATCAGCCCCCTCGGATAAGGCGAAGGGTCAGCCGCTCTTCAAGCCGCACGAGGATGCTGCACCTAACGCTCCTGCTTCCCAAGCCTCTGTGATTACCCGGATGCCGCCGCACCTTCCTTCGGCTCATGGACGAAGTCATGGACCGCCCGGTGGAATATATCCAAGCAGTGCGGAACTGGCCCGATTCTATGGCCAAGTGGCTAGCCAGCAGCCCATCCCCGCCGTCACTGGGCCCCGTTCCCCTTCTTCGTCTTCAGGAACTCCTAGACACCTTTTGCGACCGCAAATGCCACCTGGCTTGCATCCGCCGCACGCATCCCTGCGACCCACATACGGACCACCGCCACCACTTCGAGGATCTGGGTCACCAACTTCCCCTCCAAGTACTACGTCCAACTCAAGGCCGGCTTACCTTCACGGAGCCGAACATCACGGTGGACCCTCTGGGACCCCAATGGGTGGAGTCTTTAGTTCAGGGCCGCCACCAGCGAGACATTCGTCGCCCCTCTTGAACCCCTACAGGTAAGCAAATTGTATTCCTAACAGTTCCCATTAAAACCTTTTTAAAAAAAAATTGTATAGAGCGCCGCCCATTTACGGCAATCCAAGCTACTCGCCTCGTATCGGTGGAGCTCCAGGAACTGGAAGTATGCGCCCTGGATCTGTGGATTATGTTGCTGGACCACGTAAGCATCTAAGTAAAATAACACAAAAAAATATCGCCTCAAATTTTACTTTTTTTCTTTCGAGAATTCATGTTAGAGCAGCGTAAAATAGCAGTATCTCGTTAAAAACCTTTGGCCCTGGTTGTAGCTTAAATTTATTTGTAATATATTTTAAGAGCCCAGCACCATGTGCTTCAGAATTAAAAAATCGATCTTCCGAATGCCAATTATTTATAGACCACTGAACATTGAAGTAGAAAAAAGTAATTAAATAACCAAAATAACCCAATCCAAATGTATTCAATACGTGGTAATTTATTTGAAAATCAAATTAAATATGATTTTACTAGGAATATATTTTAAAATGATTTTATGTAAATTCTTTTTTGTTTAATGATCTAATCAGCATATGTTTTATGAGTATGAGTATACATAAAATTATACTTTCAACGCAAAATAATTCACAAGTGTCGAGTAAAGGAATGGTTTTTCAACTTACAATGTTACAGGTGGATATTCCCCATATGGCTATTATCCCCCGCCTCCACCGCTATCCACAGCACCTGCCCACGCAGCGACACATTCTGTAATTGTAAGTGCTCCGCCCACACTGACGCCAACGAATCACTCGGTTTCCACTCTGACGCATGGAAAGACTCTTCCTCAATCATCCCCAACACAGTCTTCAGGCCCACCACCCGCTGCAGCGCCGCCACCCACAATAACCAGCGAAAGCAGCAGCCACAAGCCACCAATGGCTTCTGTGATAACCAGCAAAAAGCTAACCACTCTGGAGGCGTATCCCATCAGGAAGTCTCCGATTGCTGTTGTGGCCGAGGTAACGGGTCCGTCAGAACCTACCAGATCACCGGCACCCATGGCCGAGGAAGACTCGGGATCAGCCCATGACACGAGAGCTCCACCATCCGCAACAGGAGCAGCAGTCGTGGGAGAGTTCAGTGGGCTGGTAAGCTACTTTAGCTCGCAACAGGATGATTATGACACATAACAAACGCCGGCGGGCGAATTCTTGAAATATGTATATATCGATCGGCTTGTAAAGTATTTTATATTAGAGGTAGAAATCAATTTTGGCAAAACTTTACCAATATAATCTTTGTGTTTAAACTATTATAAAACACACACACAACAACCAGATCAGAATTCTTTTAAAAGATTTCCAAAGATTCTATTAAATCCGCTTTTGGCGATCAGTTAATGTTTTATAGAAGTTGATTAAAACATTTTGATTTTCGTTTGCTTTGTAACGTGACTCCCAACGGATTTCTTTGTTAAATTTAACTTAGTTCCGTTTATGTGCTGTTAAAGCAAGCATCAACTACTTGTAGTATTTTAATTTAGCTGTATATGATTTGAGCCCTAACAGAATAAACGTAAGTTTAAATGATACATACTATTAATATTATAAGAATATAAGATAAATATATGATCATAAATATATATAGTCAATAAATCTATAGTTTGAGTTAATTACCAAATTCTGTAAGTAAACCAGTTATGCAGTGCATACTTAAAAAGATTAAATTGCGTATCCATTATAACGTTAAGAAGATGGTACTAAAATCAAAAATGGACGAAAACATAATGTCCACAATAAAACTATTTATTATTAGTGGAATATATTTAAAATTATATGTTTTCCTATTGTCTTATTAAATCAATTAAAAGAAGAATCTAGCCAATGTTAGAAATAGTTATATTACAAAAGGCCACAAAGAAACCAATATCACAAGGCTAGAACTGTGTACAAAGTCCTTGAAAAAATTAAGAGTTCAGGAGGGAGCGGTAAAGGTGTAAGTTAAAATATATAAATTGTATATATAGCTTCGGGTATACTTGGTCAACATATGCGACAAATAACACCTTGTTTGTGACAATGCTGTGTTTTTTACGGCTTATTTCGGTATTTTCAAAAACGGTAAATTAAAGTCTTTAAGGATCGTTATCTGGCTTAAAAATGCTCGAAAAACCGCCGCCAGCTTATGGGAAAAGCAGCTGGAGAAAGTTACATTTTCTGTGTTCAAAAAGAGTTTTTAAACTTTACGCAAATACCAAAAACAGCCACTTTCACCAATTCGCAGCCATGAGTGTTGTATAAACGCATACAAATTTTAATTAGGGGAATCATTTGAATTTTGCATAGGAGAACAAGCGAAAATTTGAATTTCCAAATAATACCATGCTATTTAAGTCTTCATAATCCGGATTTAATTCACAAGTGTTCATTTTTTATGGTAAGTTAGCTATTTCACATGTTGAATTTTTCTAATATCTTTCTTAAACGATTAAAAAATATCGTTCACTTCTAAGAACTGAAACTGGGCTACTTTTTGCTGATTTCTCTCATAAAACCTGCGTTGAATGGCATTAACGAAAGCTCTTAGCGAAAATATGCCAACGCAGTTATGGCCAACACCTTTGGTCATCTTTGTATAACTTGCCCTGTTGTTGGAATGACTTCGCCAACGCTACTCGAATTTGCTGATCACTGCACCCTCGTCTAACCAAACCGTTTCAATTTGCAGCGGCTGTTCTTACATATTGTTTTATAATTTTTTTTATTAGCTAAAATCTCAACGGGAACTTTGCGTAACAACAAATTTTCAACAACAATGGGCGGCGCACTTGTTAATTTAACAAGCTGTCACCACGCAAGTGGCTCTGGTGCTCTTTTGGATACACCTGATGTCCATTTAGAAGCGGAAACGCTTGGCAGGCACGTTGTACTGGTAGCCCGACTCCACAGGAGCTGGAGCTGGGGCAGAGTAAACTGGAGCTGGTGCAGGAGCAGAGTAAACTGGAGCTGGTGCAGGAGCAGAGTAAACTGGAGCTGGTGCAGGAGCAGAGTAAACTGGAGCTGGTGCAGGAGCAGGAGCAGAGTAAACGGGAGCGGGAGCGGGAGCAGGAGCAGAGTAAACTGGAGCTGGAGCTGGGGCAGAGTAAACTGGAGCGGGCGCCGGAGCCGGAATGTCCTGGACTGGAGGCAAGTACTCAGGAGCTGGAGCAGGAGCAGAATAGACCGGAGCTGGAGCAGGAGCAGAATAAACAGGTACGGCAGCGGGGATGTCTTGAACAGGAGGCAGGTACTCTGAAACGGGTGCGGGTGCGGGAGCGGGAGCGGAGTATACCGGTGCTGGGGCTGGAGCCGAGTAAACAGGAGCAGGCGCAGGAGCCGGAATATCCTGGACTGGAGGCAAGTACTCAGAAGCTGGCGCAGGAGCAGAGTAGACCGGAGCTGGCGCAGGAGCAGAGTAGACCGGAGCTGGCGCAGGAGCAGAGTAGACCGGAGCTGGCGCAGGAGCAGAGTAGACCGGAGCTGGCGCAGGAGCAGAGTATACAGGGGCGGGAGCTGGTATATCCTGAACAGGAGGTAGGTACTCCGAAACAGGCGCGGGTGCCGGAGCCGAGTACACTGGAGCTGGAGCAGGCGCGGATATCACCTCCTGGGCGGGTGGCAGATAAGCCGGGGCTGGGGCTGAGGGGATGTTGAAGATCGGCGTGGGCTTGTTGTAGCTGTAACCACTGCCCAGGTTAAGGTGGGAAACGTCGGCGGAGGCCAAGGCAATGGCGCACACAGCAAAGACGAAGAGTTTCTAAAATAAGCGGAAATTTGGGGGTCATGTTAGCGATCGGGATCTGCGGCATCTTGACGGCTGGCCAAGGTGAGCGGTTAAGCAAGGCCAGCGGCTTTCTTGACCGGAGTTGGGACCAGTGGACAGTTAACTCACCATTGTTGTTTATTTGTTGGTTGGGCCTTTAAAGTTCGTTGGATTTGCTTTGGCAAGCTCTTGTCGCAAGACGCTCAAGCTGAATGATGTCCAACTGCAGATGGGCCCGCACTTTTATACCAAAAGCCAGAAATATTGCTGGATACCTGTCTTCGTGTCTTTGGTGAGGGCATGGCGCTTCTTCTAGCCAAAGAAAGGTAGCCAGTTATGAAGAGAGCAAAGCAGTTATTATTAACCCAGAGGCAGGTGTTGGGGGATCTATACATTTTTTTAAAGTTTTGTTTTTATTTTCTTTCCGAGTTTACGTATACAGCCATTTACAGTCGTTAATTTTCAAGTTTCGAATATTGTTGAGTAAGAATCTCGGAGATAAATCCTCATTAAATTACTATAAATAGGAGTATAGGGATATTTCCACCTAATGTGTAACTAAACCAGTGTCCCATTGCTTAATACGACATTTGGACGTTATTAATCGAATTTAGTTAAGCATGCTTGTAGTTTAAACAATAAACTTTAATTAGGTCGGATTTCGGGAGTGATTTTTCTTAGAGCGAGGAATTTCGCAGATATCCATCAAAAATCAAGGGGAGTTTTCGATAAATTGGAAAACCTATGCTTATGCTAGCTACTAAGGCTAAAATATAAAATACTACTAAAAATACAACCCAAATCCCCTAATTCGAGCATAGGCCAACAAGACACTGGCCGGTCCGACTTCGATGCAAATTTTGAGTGCCCAGCGCGGGGTTAAGACGAGTTCGAGTCTGTTCGCCATCAGCCGCTCGTTGATGTCGGGAGATTTGGACGGGTTTGGCAATGTCAATAGGGCAGCGTGGCCGCGAGACTCCGCCGATGAGCGGCCACGGGACACGCCAACACTCATTTGCATGCGAGGCAGCTGGCCACGCAGCGATTTAAGGGCCTCCGCCGGCTAATGTCAGAGGTCAAGTGATATGCGTTCGCTGCTGCAGTTAGCGGAAATCGGTTTGTTTGGCTATTAGTCGGTGCTAAATACCAAACTACATGCTCGACCAAGCGCTCAAGGATTACCAGCTCGGCTTTTGTAAATACGGACATAAATACACAGGCCTGCGTATGTATGTGAGCTTATTATTTGGAATATGGAATGGGGCTTACCACAGTTATGGGTCGAGTGTAAACCACCCAAGCTGAAGTTGAATGGTTATTATAAGCGCCGCATTCGCTTACGCATTTTCAATTTTTGCTCAATCGTGAGACAACAATTTTCGACCCTGCGACAACTCACTTTAATCGGCCTTCCTGAATACCCTGCTAAATTTTGTTTGATAACTATGCTCAGAAAAAAATATTTTGAAAAGGCATACAAATGGTTGAACAATGTTTTAATGATTTCGTTAAGACCTATTTCGTTTGCGTAAATCCCTGTTTATTGATATTGTAAATTAACTAATCGAAGACCCTGCATATGGTCTAATTTCCAATGCAAAAAAGCTGCATCTGAAAGCATCTGTCACTTAAAGCGAAACCTATTCATGAGACATCGCGAATTTGCTTAGCCTACTTTAAACCACCAGTGTCATATATTTTGTAAGAAAAAAGAAGAAGCTGCAGATGGCCAACAAAACAGGCGTTATCCGTTTTAATAATTCCAATTTAAAACAAGAGAGATTGCTATAGTCGAGTTACTCGACTATTTGATACCCGTTACTCAGCTAGTGGAAGTGCGAAGGAGAGACTTCAACACTGACAGTTGTTGAAAAAATATCAAGCCCCTTTTTCAAAAGCTTTGGGCGATTTGAGGGAGTGGCAATATGGGTCTACAAACTTGCCCTGCGTCTAATAAGCTGTGGTATTGTTTTGAGGTGCATTTTCATTATTAATTCTTTAAAAATAAAATAAGTTAATAAATAATATCTTGAAACATAAAAGAATTATGTTGCGTTTAAATTTTGTTGATAACAGTTTTTGTTCAGCTTTTACAGACCGTTGAAGTTTCAGATAGAGCTGTGAGTAACTGTATGTCTCAGAAGACTGCATGCTGAATCCCAACTTTCTAGCTTTTATACGTAGTTTTAAGTAGTCATGAGATCTCGATCCTGTTACATACTTTTCAACAAATCTAGTATACTCTTTTACTCTACGAGTAACGGGTATAAAAACTCACACAGAAACCAGCATCCAGCTTGGCTTGCACAAAAATGGATTTCCGTCGATACTTTCTGCCCGCGGTCTTACTTAATTAACCAATTAGCTAACCACATCCATAGAAAAATAAATGGAAAATATTTATATTATGCATAGCAAACATATGCCAATTTGGATCGTTGTAGCCGAGAATGCTTTGTTCATCTGAAAATGCGTGAAAATATAA
This sequence comes from Drosophila yakuba, assembly GCF_016746365.2. NCBI lineage: Eukaryota > Metazoa > Arthropoda > Insecta > Diptera > Drosophilidae > Drosophila > Drosophila yakuba. The sequence continues at coordinate 4,102,526 of NC_052528.2, read as the reverse complement.
AATAACATATGGATTGCAGACTTTGCTTTAGCGTATGTACATATACATATGCGCAATTTATCAATTTAAATATTGCGCAATAAATAATGTAAATGCAGTGGACGACCAAAGTCGATATCTTCGACTCTAAATAGTTGTGCCTACCGAAAACTAAAGCTAAGCTTAAATGAGAGCTTTTGGGCGAATGAAGCGGCCCCATCTATTAATGTCTTTATTTGCGGCGCTACACAGCTACGAAAACGACATGCTTAAACCCATTGTACATACATATGTACATATGTACATATGTACGTCACTTGAATTTGCTTTGATATATGATTGCCCCTGATATTGACTTCGTAACCGTTTCGTATGTACGAGTATATAGAAAATAGTTATAAAGGAGTGTTTCACAGTTTGCACTGGAGTCGTTTCAGTGCTGTTTGCATGAGCAAAACCTTTTAGATTAGAGCTTGTCTTTCAGATACCCATTACTCGTTGTCTATTCAGAACAGTGTCAGCTAGATGAATCTAAATCTCGGGCTAGTTCTAAGTTTTTAAGAAGTTCAGATACTTAGAAAAAAGTTTATTATATCATAGATTAAAAAAGGTATACAAGATTCGTTGAAAAGTATTAATAAGGTATATATATTTTTGATCAGCCGAGTCGAATGGGTTATGTCCGTCCGAATGAACGCCGAGAATTTATAAAATTTAGATAAGGTAAACCCATGGTTCTTGAGCTGTGTAAGTCTATTTCACAACATTGCCACGGCCAATCTATGGTACATATTTTATATACATATTTTGTCGGTCAACATTTGGCGAAACACGAAAAATGGTCCAGAATCACTCCATTACTCAGACTTCCGCTAGTTGAGGACTCGGCTATAACATTCTTTTCTTCCTTTTTTTAATTATTATCAACAAATTTCTATGGCAAATATTCGCATTCTAACCATAAAAAAGTGATCTTCGCCGAAGTTTAAAAGCAACAAACGACTAGAAAACAGTTGCTAGATCGTGCCAGTTTCAACTTACTTTATACTACTTACTATATACTTATTATATAATTTACAATAGAACTTACAATAGAGAAATGGTCGGACGTCAAGTTTTGATTTAAAGGTGTCAGTGTTGTGCAAACTTTTGACTATAATTACCATATATACTAATATACTAATAGGATTCCCCTGGAACCATCATAAAAACCCTTAAATTCTTATCTTACTTAACTTGTTTTGTTTAGGTAAAAAGAAAAAAACATAATTTGGTAATACCTTACATAGTGATTTAAATTTGCCGGTTATAAAATTTAAACTGGGAAAACAAATTTTCTTATTATTCTTTTATTATAATTCTCTACATTTCCGAGTATTTTTGAGAATACATCTTAAGATATACATTTGATAGAAAAGTTCTTCTATTGAACTGACTTAGGATAATCAGGAACGGGAAATCTAAATCGGCTTATTGTTAGAGGAGCAAGATTGGTTGGTAACAATTTAAAAGAAAATACAGGATAAAGGCGACTATTTGGTACTCTTTACTCATCCTTATTTAGGGATGAAAATACGAGCATAATTTTAAAAAAAACCCAGAACGTCTTAAAAACCACTGTTCCAATTTTTTTGATAAGCCAACGTCGCTGCCTTGACGTATTTCTTCCCGCAGTAATACCTCCGCTCGTAAGGTGGCAGCGACCACTATCAGTTCGCCGAAAGGTGGCAACGCTCGCTAACAGACCGAGAGCACCGCTAACAGGCTGCAACTCGACTGGTTTGTCAACAAAACAAACATTTTGCTATTTCATCGCAAGCTGGACTGTCGTGTTGGGTCGTGTGATCACTCGAGCGGTTGTGGAATCGGATTCGAGTGGAAAACTCCGTTCACGCCGGGCTGCAAGCTATTGCGAGTGGAAAAGAGTGGTAGCGTGTTTGGGTAGACAGTGGCATTGTGTAGTTAAATCCGTGAATAAGAATATATGTATGTACTGAGTTCGAAAACCTTTTCGCCGTCAGCACAACGTGAAAACGAGAAAGCAGCAGTGGAGTTTTTGTGGCGGGTCGTCTCGCTCGCACCGCAAAGGTCGTTTGTGGCTGCGTGTGTGGTTGTGTGAAAGAGGCGGCGAGGCGAGTGTGGACACTATCGACGCCAGCAGTGCACAAAAGCAGTGATTGAGATTAAAAGCTGCAGCAGCGAACCAAATCAAATGCTAATTCCGGCTAAGTTAAAGAACAACGAATGACTGGGGCGCGCGCAATAAGATAAAATTGAAGGTTATTCTGTGTGTGTGTGTGTGTGTGTGTAAGTGAGAGAGAGAGGCCCGTGTGCCAATGTGTGCGAGCGTTCCATTGTAAACAAAAAAGCAAGTGTTTCGAGTGAGGAGGGAAAAGGGAAAGAGAGAATAAACTGGCGAGAGAAAAAGAGAGTGCGCACGCTCGCTGGCCGGGCACGAAGAAAGCAGCGCACAAAGCGAACGCTAAAAATGTCAATAAACTCTGCGAAAGGTGAGGAAAACGCAACAAGAGAGCCGCAGTCGTGTAAAATAAAACCCAAGACTCAAAAAAGCAGCGAAAAGAGGCAAGTCCAGAGCAGAACTCGTGCATGTGGGAGTGCTCAAAGTGTTGGTGTGACTGTGTGAAAGAGAAGAGTGCGAGTGTTGGTTCTGATTGGACAGTGGGTGCAGAAAAGTCTTTCTGGTTTCAATTCGCTTGCAACAGTTTCCGCGTTTTAAGCTCCAACAAGTTTCGTGGATTTTTCGCGGCTGCATTTTGTTTATTTTATTGTCAATACGCTGCCTTCCTTGCTCGCTCGTTACCCCATACGAATGTGCCTGCCGCGCCGCTGGATGAGTAAATTACCGTTAATAATTCACAGGTGAAAATCCGATATTGTCGTGCAATAATTTTCCCGATTGCCATCGAGTGGCTTCCAGTCGGGCACATAATGCATAAGAAATGTTATACGCAAAATGTGCAAGAAAATTAAACAAATTCCCAGCGAAAATGTGACAAACTAGAATGTGAGTCGACAAAACGAGTACAACGTGAACTCCCAACAGCTTTTGGGCGACCAATCTTATCAATACAGCAACGGAAATACATAAAAATCTTGATAGACTGAGAAAGGGACAATTGGAATACCTTAACTTATTTTTAAATGGTAAGATATTCTCTTTTTCTTAAAAATATCCAAAATCCAAACCTTAAAAATTAGGTTTATAAGATTTCAAGAGGAAGATAAACCGAACAGATCTAGTCGCGTTATTAAATACTTTCTGTTCTCTTTAAGAACAACAATATAAGGGCTGTCCAAATGAATATTTTTTATGAAAAGTGCTATTATGTTCCTTGAGTATAAATTAAAAGGTTTAAGAATAATTCAGTTTCGGATGTTTATCAAGGCGGCCCAATTCAAGCGCTTAATGTTCTTATTCCAATAAACACAGTCAAAGTGCGCAAAGCGCACACAGCTCACTCCACCCACACCACAAAGTAGACTTTTCGAACCTTTGAAATCAAAACAAATTAATTAACACCCAAAACTGGGAGTCAGTGTCGTCTGACAGACTGACTGGCCGACCCACTTCAATTAATAAGCACTGAAATGTAACGGCGCCGTTGGCCACTTGAACATTCATGTGGCGAAGGCTTTAAGACCCGAACTTGGCTGACTCATTTCTTTGTTATTCAATTCTATCAAGTTCAGAAACCGGAAAAAGCTGCAGTTAAACGGCACATGTGTTATGTTTTATTGGGTACTTAAACATCAAGTTCTAAACTTTAAACCTCCCGAGTTGACTCTGTATAGCGCTTACATACATATATCTCGGATCATCAGACTTTCTTGTTTGACCATCGTTACATGTGATGGTTTTTTTTGGTGCACTCGCCGGAAATTGTTTCGACAACGACTTTAAGAAGTAGTGAGCAGAGACGGGCTCAGTCTGGAGAGACTGAGGGGATAGGGGGGTGGGAAGGCAATGCTTGTCTGAATAGTATGGCCAAGGCACGTTTTGAACTCTACCTCTACCACACATTTCTACCAAGTCTTTAGCTCTTTGTGCTTTCGCGTGGTGCTTGACCCAGAAAAATCGAGGAATAGCCAATTCTGCGGCTGCCAACGCTGCTGATGAGGCTGCGGCTGGGCCAAGTCTTGTGCTTTCGAGGAGCCGCAGAAGGGGCTGTCTCATAAACCATTTTAAATGTCGGGCTCATTATTATTTTGACTGCGCCGCTTGCGGTTTTTGTGTTTATCAGCCGTTCTTACCGTTCAACTCTTTTCATTTTGTTAGCTGGGATTCTGCTTGTCCGAAGGTTGACCGCGAGTTTGTAAGTTGATTGGCTCTGGATTATCCACAGCGGACGCTGATTCATGTTCTTGAACTCCTTTTAAATGTGCGCGGCCTCAAAGGTTAATTTACAGCATTCGGGGTCATAACTCTGGCTGAAGATGGCGAGTTGCTACAAGGGCCGGCAACTGAATTAGCGACTTGTCCATGCGTAGCCTCCACAAACTCAATGAACGCCAGGAGGCAATAAATTATCGGGTTGGCTTTGTGGGCCTGGAGAGCTGCAATATGAATTGTACTTCTGGTGACTGTTGCCGTGCATGCACATATTCATACAATCCAAAACTATACACATTAATGTCAAATAGCACTTGTAAATAGTTTAGTTTTTAAGAATGTCGGAACAGCCGCCGCTCCAGATTCGTATCTTATGTCGGTCTTGAACTGCAACAAGCTAATGTATTTTTCGTTCGTCAGATGGCTGCCGGCTGTTAACCGGTTATCGAACATACCCTCAACTGTTCCAACCACATCGATACCCACTCCGGCTGTCAGGGCCTCCTCCTTGGCATCGCACCACCCACTTGAAATACATTTGATACATGCTCATCAATGGCCGTCTGTTTCTCTCCCTGGCTTCGACTAAGTCTGCTAATTAGCAGATAACAATTGCAGCATTGACCTCCTCACCATAATTCTTTTCTCATTCTAGCTTAGAAACGGCGAAAATAGCGAGAACGAGTTTGCTTGTTCCATTGTCTAAAGCAAAAGATACAACTGGAATATACATTAACTTGGGAAAAATATATGCATTCCTATCTTTGGTTCTCCTCTTTCTAAAACTGAGACAAAATAGCAACACACAAACTATGTAGTTGATTGGCGTTTTTACAATCTATAATTGTTATAAATTTCATAGGTTCTTTTGATTTGCGTTTAACTTAACTCAAGATTCGCTCGCTCATATGAAATCTCTTATCCTTACAGTAAGCTATAAAAATAATCCAGTGTTCCGATTAACTACAGGAAACAAAGTTCAGTTAAAGCACGAATGGAAGTCGCGCATTCAAGGTAGTTAAATTTCTCGGGCGTAATATGCATCGAAAATATAAACCAGACAAAATTACTACTTAAATCTACTAGACATCCAAAAATTGGCCTTAACTACGTTTGTACGTATGGAAATGTTTATTGGGGTTTCGGGATAATAAGGTACCCAATAAAGTGGAGGCAATGAGACGCTGGCGGCTGGATGCTTTTGTTGCATTTGCTCCTCTCGTTGTTGTTGTGCCATTTTGTTGATTTTTGCAATTGGCAACTGTGCAGCCGTTGGTTTGGTAGTCGTTGTGTGTATGCAACTTTTGTCGTTTTTGGTTTGTCTATACGTGTCTATATAAACATGATTACTTTGGCCGATTTCTTGGTTTACCCGGCACTTTTCAGTTGGCGGTAGAAGGTGACGCGGGGCCACAAAAAAAAAACGAAAAACATGTTGCCCAAATGTTGTTGCTGCTGCATTGCATTTGCAGCAACCCACTCTTGCTGTTGATGGTTGTGCAACAATTGGAAGCATTTTTGGACTGCTGTTGAACTTTTGTAGCCAACAGAAAAGGAATGTTTCCTCGTTAACACGTTTTAAAGTGCTTACTAATCAGATTAAACTATCTGAAATATTTCTGGCCTTGGTAGAAAAATTGTGATATTTATCCACTTTCTTTCGTAATTTGTGCCTTTACGATGCACAAATGGTACAATCAGAAATGTTGATTTTTATATGGATTATATGTAAGAAAATTACTTATCAGAGCGACTATCAGATTCAGGCCATCGACTCAGCTATAGGAAGTGCGAGATGTATTGACCGTGGTACGCCCCCAAATCTTAACTATACCCGTTCCTTGTAGTTTTACTCTACATATTAGATTCGTTGAAAAGTATGTAACAGGCAGAAGGAAGCGTTTTTGACTATATACAGTATATATTTATTCTTGATCTGGATGAATAGCCTCACTTTACTGCTGGTATCAGTCTTGATTCAACTAGGGTTAAACGAGAAATCTATAAAAATCTCATCGAATTAAGGCAAAACGATAAAAATTGATTGGCTACAGACAAACGCCATTAAAAGCCCTATTGGATTTAACTAAAACTAGATTTTTAGCTTCAGGCTAGGCTTCTTGAATGACAAGCCAGCTTGAAAGTTTCTGCCGTGAATACACAAAAAAACCAGACCCAACATTTTTTAAAGATCTATTCGAATGCGAGTTAGAGGCTGTCTCAGCCGGGGCGGCTAAGGAAACTGTGAACCTATCTGGGGAACTTCTCGATTCCTTTTTCTGCTTTTTTTTTTTGCTTCGCTAACTACTTTTGTTTGATGACTAATCACTTAAATATTGCCACCGTCAATCGGCTGGAGTCGCCTTACCTACCAACAATTTGGACTCTTGAGTCTGTAATAAACGGTGTTGCAGGAAGTTACTGTTAAGAGTTGAATGCAATATCTTTGCCAACTATTAATTATGACTAACAAATAAATTACCTAGAATTGTAGAATATGAATATTTTCCAACAACTTTGACAGTATCATTTGTTTGCTCTTGTTTGCTTAGCGTTTTTTCAGTCCGCTCAGTTGCTGTTTTGTTTTGGAACCACTCACTTCTCTCATTCTACCAATGGTTCCTCGGCAAAAAACGTGTTTACCCTCTCTGTAGACTTCTTTTTAGTGCTCTTTTCGAGGTACTGGGTTTTTTTCAAGTCCCGCCTTTGGAGTGTCGAGTAATATTTAAGACATATGTACATACAAATGCGAAAAAAATTATGGCAGCAGCATAACGTATTTTATTCTCGATCAAATAAATTAAGGTTGCAGTACCGATGGTACAAAATACAGATTTTTCGCATAATGCTAGATATTTTTCCTATCCAAAAATAAAAAAAAATTTTAATTGTCCATACCTTTATTTTTTATAATGTTTTTTGAGCGGCAAAGTCTAAAACAAGGCGAAAACAAAAATAGCAGCACTGTCGATTTTTTCAAATATTTAATACTTTTTGCCGGTTTGTTTTGGTGAAAAGCACATGGTTATAAAACTTGACATTTGTATTCCTATTTCCAACATTATTTTTTAAACATACCTTAAAACAAATTATTAAAATGGGACGAGGAAAGCATTGCACTTCAGATAAACGTGACATGGTCAAAAAAACAATTTCTGAAGGAAAATCACACAGAAATATTGGTCTAATCCTTCAATGCTAAAACAAAATAATAGGAAATGCAATTGGCCATGCGAAAAATGGACGAACTTTTTATGGTCAGATGAGAGCAAGGTGGTTTTTTTTGGTGGCAATTGATCTTGATCATATGTAAGGCGCCCTAGGAAAATCGCATATAAGCCAAATTACAAAGTAGTAGCAATTAAATACGAAGGATCCTGTATAACGGTATGGGCTTGTTTCTCGTACTATGTAGTTGGGGCAATACCATAATATACCACGGTTAAAACCATCATGGATCAACATGTGCTTGTGGATATTTTGGTGACGATGATGCTACCCTTTTCCGAATACTATTAACAAGACTATGACCCCAAGTAGACCAGCAGGAAAGCCAAGGATTCGTTCCAAAATAAATCTGTTCCTGTTTTGGATTGGCCTGCATAGTCCCCAGGCCGTAATTCCATCAAAAATTTTTGGTCAGATATGAGAAAAGCAGTTGTAGCTTCGAAGCCAACTAACAACGAATAACTTTGGGTATAATTAAGGAGTCCTGGAGAAAAATATCCTTAAAACGGTGCCAGGACCTGGTTGATTCCATACTCAAACGTTGCGATCCTGTTACTGGTAATAAGGGATACCCAACCAAATATTAAATTATTGGGATGGGTGTAGTTTTAGCACGCAAACATTTGTTTGTAGTGAATTTGAAAATTTAAGCATTTTTCATGAAGTGCTGCTATTTTATTTTTCGCCCAATTTTGTCGTTTTTAACAAAGTTCCTCATTAAGGATAAGAATAAATAAAACAATTGTAGATTTTTTTCCTTTCCTAAAAAGTGAATTGTTTAACCTTTCTAACAAGGTATTTCAGCTCCTTTTAAACCCTAAATTGTAGGTAGGAGACTTATTCAAAGTTTTACTGGGCAAGTGCTGCTATTTTATTTTTCGCAGCTGTATGTCTCGTGTTTAACGATTTAATGGCGCAGTGCCCGCTTTAAACTAAAAATAAATTTAAAATATGTTAGGATGTTCTGGATAGCCACAGAAAGGAATAGTTTAGAATATATAAACTGGATGATTTTTTATCAGATGTAACTTACTCGTAGATAATATGTTTTAAGGTTTTATATTTATATTATATATATATTCTTGATCGAGATCACATAACCGAGTCGAGCTAAGATTAAGCATGAAAATTCTAGTGGCGAGTACGAGTTTGTTTCATTGCCACACACACTGATGAAGACTGACACGCATTCACTTTTAAGATAATTATACCCCTTACTCTTAGAGTCAAAGGGTATACTAGATTCGTTGAAAAGTATGTAACAGGCAGAAGGAAGCGTTTCCGACCATATAAAGTATATATATTCATGATCAGGATAAATAGCCGAATTGATCTGGCCATGTCCTTCTGAACGTCGAAATCTCAGGAAACATAAATGCCAGAAAAGGCACAAAGCACCCAAAAGTGCCACGCCCACACTTTTGAAAAATGTTTTGATATTTTTGCACATATTTGTTTGTTTTGCAAATTTCTGTCGATTTGCGAAAAGCTTTTTGCCACGCCCACTCTAAAGCCCACAAACCGCCTAAAACTGTCACTTCCACTAGGTGAGAAACGGATCTCGACTATAGCGTTCTCTCTGGTTTTTCATTTATTTTTTGGAATTTTCTAATCATATTCAGTGATTTCTTGATCAAAAACAATTTTCGAATCGAACGAGCCTTTATCACGGCTAAAACACACACGAAAATACACATGCATACAAGGTAAATTAAAATTTCATCATACATATGTATGTACATGTATGTATCGTAAATAATCGATGTCGTGGAACAAAAGACTTATCTCTTTGATAGAACTGTATTAATGGAAGATTTATAAAAGTTGCGCGTTTGGGGTAGGTTGCCAAACGCTTTTAAATCACCTTAGAAGGTGTTAATAGTCAACGACGTCATGTAAGTATGTATACATACATACATATTGATGTGTGTACATTTGTTTTTTTTTTTAATGTGTTAGCAATTTTTCGGGTGAAAGATAATAATAGCTTTCTCCCCAAAACTTTTGACTACTCTCTAAAATCTTATAGTTTATCAGGGACCTATTATGTTGTTTCTGCAAGCTCGATATCTCAGCGGTTTTACAGTATAAGCTAACTAAATTCGGAATGAAGCTTAGGGCCACGGGTTGTAGAACTAAACTACGCGAGGAAGAACTGGGGAAAGAATCTAACAGAAAACAACAAAGAAACTCTAAAGCAGAGAGAATACATTGATCTCTGTACACATTCGTGGGACATCAAGAAGAAGAGATGAGACGCAGAAAGGCGAAGAGAAGATGGAGCAATGAGAGTCAGAAGGAGCGGAGCAGCGGACAAAGGAAAGGCCAAACACGTTCAAACCTCGAGAGAAGAAGTAGCACGACGACTTGTTGCCAAGACGTACATAAGAACTCAAACTTTAATAAAAGCAAATGTTAGAAAGAAGCGGAAGGCGCAAAGTAGAAATTCGAGAGAGCCAGAGCCAACCAGAACAGTAAAAAACACGTCATGCTGACTGCCTTTGCTTACCCACCTTTCCTCCACCTCCTCCCACTTCTTTGATTCCGTTGCCTGTGCCAAGAACAAGTTGTAAATGAGGCAGAAAAGCAACCGAATGGAGAGCCACCGTAAGTGCTGAAACGAAAGAGACAATCGGAGAGAAGAGAAGAGAGAGAGCGAGAAGGGTCATTGGCGGCCGTTGACTTTATCTCGCCGATGACCTTGCCCGTAAAATGTAATATTGAAAAAAGAAGAACTGAAGAAAGGGATAGAAGCAAATGCACATGCACACACATACCACTGCAGCTAAAGAAGGAAGAGAAGATTGGGGAGGTACGCGCATCTGCAGCTGCTGACAAACTGAGTCCAGCCGACTAACAGCAGGAAAAGGGAAGAAGCAGTCGAGGCGGCAGAGGAAACGAGATGGGGAAGAAGGGGACGGAAGAAGGGAAGCTGGGGCACGGGGCCAAGGCGAATGGTTTAACGGGACTTTCCGCCAATAAATGTAATATTCATACATACATATACAAGTATCAATCGATGGAAGATGTCCATTCTTCAGATCTTCCAGTGATTACCCTGATGATATGTTAGATGTTGACTTGGACAACTTAATGTTTAGATCACTAGTTTTCAGCGCAGTGTAGGATAGATAATAGATAAATTAAATAATAGTAATATTTAAAATAGATAATAGTAATAGATAGAATAGATAATAGAAATAGATAAAATAATTAATAGTAATAAATAAAATAGATAATAGTAATTCATAAAATAGGTAATAGTAATAGATAAAATAGATAATAGTAATATTTTTAATGGTAATAATTTGAAATTAATCAAAAATATTCAGGCTTCGTTGTTTCTCATCGTGCCTTCTTACTCCTTTTTGTTAAATATTTAAAATTTTAACTAAGAGTTGAATGCTTCCTTCTTGTCCGCGTTGTATATTCTCTTGTAGTGTACAAAACACGAGTTACCTTTTTTACTTAAAGTCTTGTTTTCTGGGACAGTGTCATCTCTAATTATTAGTTTATGATTTTAACTGCAACGTTTTATAAACTTTGGTTAGAAGTTCTAGCTTATTTTTTGTTTAGTAGATTACACAGCAAGCACATCATAAACTGCAACATGCCAAAAACGGTCTGGTAAACTTGGCTTAAACTCAATAGACGCAAATTAGTTGGTTACTCGGCGGTTGAGTGCAAACACGCCTGCAGAGTGGATTGCACCTCAGCACTAACGAAGAATGTGATCGCAACCACCTTGTCCCAAAACAACTTGCTAGTGCTGCTGAGTTTCGTATTCAGCAGTATCTGTGTTATAATATCCGTTACTCGTGGAGTAAAAGGGTATACTAGATCCGTTAAAAAGTATATTACAGGCAGAAGGAAGCGTTTTCGCCCATATAAAGGATGTATATATATTCTTGATCGGGATGAATAGCCAAGTCGAACTGGCCATGTCCGTCCGGCTGTTTGACTAACCGTCTGTCTGTATGAACTTCGAGAACTCAGGAACTATAAAAGCTAGAAAGTTGAGATAACGCATGCAGATTCCAGAGACAAAGCCGCAGCGGATGTTTGTTAACTGCTTTTGCCACGCCTATATTTCTGAAAAATATTTTTTCCACTAGCTGAGTAACGGGTATCTGATAGTCGGGGAAATCGACTATAGCGTTCTCTCCTGTTTTTTTTTCTGTTGGCTGGCCTCGTGTACGTACATACGTCGCAGCCAGCGGCAACTGCAATGCCCACCCAGCAGAAGCAGCATCTAGTGAAACTAGTTCCGAGGGAGAAGAGAAGAGAGAAGCAACAAAATACATGCCCTGACGCAGTTGGTGTTGGGGCTTAGAAAAGTTAAAGAAGTCAGTGCGCGACACGTATTTTGTGCGTCACGCTGCCGATGGGCGGTCTCCGGGCGGGATCGCTGTTCTACGAGCGTTCACGCAAGAAGTGTTGCTTTACCTGGCTGTAGACGATGCATCAGCAGACTGCTAAATTCTTTGTAGGAGAACTGAAGGAACAAAGACATTCGGCTAGCATACGTTTTTTAAAATAAAATGTAACAAAAATAACAGACGTTTCCAGATACCAAATTTGTATCCCCCTAAGAAATGTTTGTATATCGATACTAGTATTCTTCAATGTCTTCCCATTTAGTACAGTCAATTTTGTTCTACTGTGAAGTTATGGAATCAACTTCATCTACTGTCCTTAAACAGGATAAAGTCTATATACTGGTCAAATGCCAAGTAAAGAGAGTGTCAGGGAGATGAATATATGCAAGTAGAACAATTTTTCGCATGTAAATGGGTAAAGATTAAACTAAAGCCCATCTACAATTAAAATCTGCATATTCGAACCCATTTCCAGCCAATATAGTATCGAACTCTGGATTATAAATTCCATGTTGATTAACTTTTTACAAAGTTTGCGTATTTAAAAACCATATTCGTAACGACCTTGTTGCTGGCGGAGCAGCGTCGACAGCTGCAAACAAGTTAAAAACAAGAGAGAACGCTATAGTCGAGTTCCCCGACTATCTGATACCCGTTACTCAGCTAGTGTAAGTGCGAAGGACAGTTTTTGGCGGTTTGTGGGCGTTAGAGCGGGTGTGGCAAAAAGATTTTTTGCAAATCGATAGAAATTTTCAAGACCAATACAAAAATGAAAAAATATTAAAACATTTTTCAAAAGTGTGGGCGTGGCAGTTTTGGGCGGTTTGTGGGCGTTGGAGTGGGCGTGGCAAAAAGTTTTTTTGCAAATCGATAGAAGTTTACAAGACCAATACAAAAATGAAAAAATATTAAAACATTTTTCAAAAGTGTGGGCGTCGCAGTTTTGGGCGGTTTGTGGGCGTTAGAGTGGGCGTGGCAACATGAATCGACAAACTTGCGCTGCGTCTATGTCTCTGGAGTCTGTGTGCTTAGTCTCAACTTTCTAGCTTTTGTAGTTCCTGAGATCTCGACGTTCATACGGACAGACAGACGGACAGACGTACGGACAGACGGACGGACAGACGGACATGGCCAAATCGACTCGGCTATTGATCCTGATCAAGAATATATATACTTTATATGGTCGGAAACGCTTCCTTCTGCATGTTACATACTTTTCAACAAATCTAGTATACCCTTTACTCTACGAGTAACGGGTATAAAAATACTAAGGACAAAGTTTATAAATAAACTTTCGTGAGATATACGACTTCTCACTCCAGTTTAAGTTATCTTTTATTGATACTGATAGTGTGCGGAGCTCGATAATGGCGATTGAGTGAAGCCGTCAGTACTGATAAAGCCGCAGATGAAAATGCAGAAATGTTCTGCATGCGGAAAGCGGCCACTCCACTTGTGTCACTCCTAACAATGCAAAAACAAGGGAGAATGCCTTAGTTGGCTTACCTGAAATAGTCATGAAACACCCGTTATTTAGCTAGTGAATGTGCGAAGAAGAAGTTTCAGAATTGACGGTTTTTTGGCGGTTTATGGGCGTTAGAGTAGGCGTGGCCAAATAAATTTTGGCAAATCTACAAAAAATTTTGGGCGGTTTGTTGGCGTAAGGGCGTGGCAAAAAGTTTTTTTTTGCAGATGTAGGCTTGGCAGTTTTGGGTGGTTTGTGGGCGTGGCAACATCGGTCAACAAACTTGCGTCAATGTCTCTATGCCTTATCTCTCTGAGATCTCCACCTTCATACGGACATACAGACGAAAGGACAGACGGACATGGCCAGATCGGCTATCGATCCTGATCAAGAATATATATACTTTATATGGTCGGAAACGCTTCCTTCTGCAAGTGACAAACTTTTCAACGAATCGATTATTCCCTATTACTCTACGAGTAACGGGAATAATAAACACTAATCATAAAGCAAAAAATAATACAAATGCGCAGGCATACCGTTTCCTGTTTGTCGAACGGTAAACTGTAATTGCTACACGGACGACAAATACCTGCCTGCAACATTGCGGTTCCCCGAAATCATCAGGACTCCTCCGGAATGAGGTGGAGTCATCATGAAGCTGGGGGTTTAAGATACTACGAATTTGTCTAGGTCGTAAAATTGGTGCTTGCGTTGTTTGCTATGCACGGCTCGACGTTGACAAAGTTATCTTCTGGTTTCCTATACTAGGCGACCAAACTTGTTTGTTTTGCTCACTGCGTTTTTGAGCTTGCGAAGTTGCAGAGTACACTAGTAAAAATGTAAACAGCTTTTCGTAACGATCTAATCCAATCATTTGGAATATCATTTGTTTAATAACAAACAGATTACTTCATCCGTTGGGAATCGTGAAAATATACATTTCCTGTACTTTTTCCTCTTCATACTCTTAAAGTTCATAGAAAGAGAAAACACGTTATTTCGCATATCTTTCATGTACCCATTGAATAATTATTTTCCCCCTTTCTTTAATATATATTTTCTTATTCTTTCAGTGCAATGGTTGCACTGATACCGGTTTTCTATATACTTTGCACGCCATTTTTATATTTTTGCTATTACAAGGCAAAAGTGGCTGTATTGATCTCGGGCAAGAAACGCACCTGTTGAAAACCAAGTTACTTCAGTTGTTTGTGTATGTATTTTTATATTCAGAGCTTATAACCTTGCATACCCCTTACTTGCAGATAAAAAGGGTTTGGTTTCAGTCATATTTGGTTTTAGAGATATGAATTATTTTTGTAAAATATGAATATACCGTCTTGCACCGAAACTGAGTGTCTATTTAAATAGATGGAAACTAAAGTAACACATCATTTACACGCTGACTTGCCTTGCAGCGCACTCTTGTGTCATATCTAACCTGTTGGTTCTTGCAGCAGAATTTTGCAATTCGTTGCCATTTTCCGCAAGCTGACTTTTGTTGCACATTATGCTAATGACCTGCCGCCGTTCGCCTCGTCTTGGCCCCTTGCCAACCCTTTTCCAGTCGAGGTGATTAATCAAAAGCTCGCAACACTCGCAATATTATGCCCCATTGCCAGGCAATCCGATTTGCCATTGTTGTGCTCATATAAATACATATGTATGTATACTCGCTCTGCAGCAAACCTGATCTCGGTTTGTTTCTTAGTCAATTGGCGAAAGGTGTGTGAGTCCGTATCTGGGACACCTCAGTGTACCCGAGTAGTCCGTGAGTCTTTGAAGGTAATTCTTACTGCAGCTGAACCAAATATTTTTGGCAGCATCGTACAAATCTTCGATGCACTTTGTTTATACTAATAACACGGTATAATTGTTTTTTTTTAAAGCATATAGCTTTTCGACCTACATTTTATTTATTAGACGAAATAGGCTGAATAACTCCGAAACGGATGGCACACAGCTTTCTTATGTCAAATTTCCCACAAACAGACTCATAGATAGAAAAAAAATTAGGTTGTTAGCTCTGGCCAGAATCTAGCCAGTTCCGCTGGTCCCCATTTTAATGTAGGGTGTCGTTGTCCCCCAATACAACAACCCACCAACCCCAATCGCCGTGCTCACCACTTTCATGTTACCCATAATTGAATCCAAATTCGTATTCAGTGGGCAAAATTCCACGCCAAGAAGGATAATATCCACCCCCAATGAGGAGGCCCGCGGTTGCAAGGGAGACAATGAACGAAGAGTCCTACCCTCGTAGCTTGTGCCCCACAAAGCATGTCAATATCATGAATATATTGACGTGAACTTCCACCCACACAAAACACAAACTCAGAGCAGGGCAGATGAGTACGTCATTTTCATTTTACGGGCGAACATTGTTGCGAAAACAAAAAGAATAGAAAAAATAGGAAAACCCGAAGGTCAACCCCTTTTGGCACAACGCTAGGGGGATTTCTTCGCGGAGCTTAAATTGCTTTCGACGTGCTGTCAAAGTCAGAATCTGTAACAAAATCAATAAAAAGCAGACAAACGCTGTGGGTGGGTTTTTTTGAACTTGAATTCCTGTAGGAATTCTTGAACGATTATTGATAGCAGTTACTCCTGAAGCAAAACCTACGTATAAGCAACTATGCATTCCTGCAAAGAGCTGCATTCATATTAGGAAAGCACGCAACCTAGGCACTGGTCTTGGTCAGGAAACCAAGGCATCATTGTATGTATGTAAGTACATCTGAAGCGATAATTGCTCTTGGTCAATTGATAATGGTCAATTTGGTCTAACAACAGAACTCGGATAAAGAGATCTTCCCGTCAAATGCACTAAACTGCGATAACATATGTATGTACATACATGTACATACTGCTCACTGAGCTTATCATGTCCATTTCTCTTGCCCAAGACCCAACGCTACACCAGGCATCCATTCAATTCAAGTTGTGTTCCATTAGTCAGAACCGCTGCATAAGCACCGAGCTCCAAGTGTAACAACACTTCCGCCCGAAAGTGCTCTTATTCGTCAGCAAAAACAACGAAGTCCCATCTGTATGGGTACAGTTCTATCCTCGGGATACATCAACAACGAAAGGGACAAGGGCCAAAACCGGAAACCGAGAGGCCTAAAAGAGAAGCCATCATCGAAACTTCGCTTGGTTGCATTTGTCGGGCTATCCACATGAGTATGGACGAATGTGTGTATTTATGTGTGTATGCACTAGTAGTTTCCAAAAGTCGGAATACGAAAATCAGCATAAATCGAGCGCTGACCACTCACTCTCTGCCTCTCACTTCTGCGGCACTCCTACGTTACTTTAGCAGAGAGTCAATCTAGTGCCTCTTTCTTTCTTTATACACATACATACATGTACTCGAAAAGTCAATTTTGTTTATTTTCTTTTCTGCCAATTTCGCACATGAGAGACATCATCACCTACAGTATTTCTGTTCTTACTTAAACACCGAAAAAAAAAGCGCGCTAAGAGCTCTCTCACCATCTCTTTTTTCTGTCTGCCCCATCTTTTGCGTGCCGGCAGCGCATGTGTACGTTTTACTTTGTGTGTCTCTCTGAGTGCGGGTGTGTGAGGAGCTGATTTTGGTGCTGCGTCTTCTTCTTCGTGGTTTGCTTCGCCGCCGCCGTCGACGCTATGGTTGTTGTTGTTTTGTGCAAGGTCGTTTGCGTACAAAATTCAACATTATTTGAAGGTCGTCCTTTGCTTGTTCTGCGCGTCGCTTTTTACTCGTTCGCTCTCTCTCTTCCCCAGTGGGTTTTTTCTGAATGTCCCTCTCTGTCGCTGTCTCGATTTTGTCTTGGTGCAGTGCGTGGGTTGTTGCCTCCGCTAAGCGCATCCACTAAGCGCCTTAGTGGTTTAGGAAAATTTTACTTATGTAAGTATTTTGATTTAATAAATCAAATATCATATCATAAATATCATTTTATCAAACATTGATGATAGATTCCCAAGGAAACTTTAAAATTAAAACAAAATAGTTGATTCCCCCAAAACAATTTTTTTATTTTTGTTTCGTGTTGGCTCATGCTAGGGGTACTTTAACATCTGTTTAAATATGAGGGTTTTTTGTAGAGTTCACAATTTAAGAAACTTAATTTTGATTTCATTTTAAGATCTTGTTAGCTAAGTATCGGATACAAATTTCTACTGCGCAGCGAATGATACCAATAACTTAAAAACTCCACTTGTGGCTTAATTCAAATATGTAAATATGAAAGAACTATATAGTGTTTATTCTTGATCACTGACAAAATTCCGGCAATGTATTTAAAAGTAATAAGCAACTAATATTGTAACCCCCGCTGGGAGGTGCTTGGTTATCTTTCTCTCAATTTTTTGGCAGTTTAATGTGTGTTCGATATACACTTGACTTTAGCGATCTCTCTAGTTTTAAAATGCGTTTATTTTCATAGTAATGCTCTCCTGCGTCTCCAATTGGCTTGCCAACGTAAGCTCACGCTTTATGACAAACAATTTTATTGTAAATACGACATTTATCACAAAAGTCAGCGGTCACTGCAGCTGGCGGTGGGTTATTGTACCTTAAATTTATGAAAATTTTATCCCATCTGCCATGTGACTCTTTCGCTTGGCCGGTTGCTTCATTGCTTTGCCGCTCCATCGTCGCGGGTCGATGACATTTTTCGTTGCTGACCATTGCCGATGATTTCTATAATTCTTAAGCTATTGTATGTGCGCAGAGCGAGACGGATAGACAAGAAATAAAAGAGATTGAGAGCTGTAAGCGAGCAAAAGGGAACTAGCAGGGCTGATAAGAACTGAATGAAACCCACACGCACATATGTACATATGTATGTATGTACATACATTTATGTACATTGATAAGTGGTTCCTTAAATGCGGCTCGTGAGTGAAATCAATTAACCCAAGTGTCATAAAACGGTGGGGAAAGGTCGCTAGAAAGGGCGGCAGTAGGTGGCATTGACCTTATTGTTGTAGGGCTCTCTCAACATCCTATAATTGGCCTTTGTTTGTGTTGCTAGGCGGCTAAGGTGTTTGAGATATACACAAAATACTAACGAAGTAGACTAGGTACATAAATGGAATTATAATAAGAAATTGGTTTAGTAACAGCAAAGAAAGTTAATTCTATTAGCTTTAATTTATTTGATGTTATACCTGTTACTCGTATAATAAAGATCCGTTGAAACTTAAGTAACAGGTACCCGGAACAGTTTCCGATATTCTATAATATTTATCTGAATCAATTACCGAGGTGCTCTGATCATGTCCGTCCGTGTTCAGGAAATGTGAATTGGGACATAATATTAATATCAAATATCATAAATATCAAAAGGATAGTAGTCTTAAAAAAATCACTAAACTGAATGACTAGGACTATCAAATAGCACTATATTAAAGGTTTATTTTATGACCTTGTTTTTTATTTTGGCATTTCTTCGCAGGAATAGGTTTCCTTTGTATATATTTTAAAAGATAAAATGTAATAACTTTTATGATTTTATTTTCGAGACTTCTTCAATCGCATCACATAAAAAATTTTCAATCGGATTGAGATCCAATGACTGTCCGGACCACTCCATGACATCGACTGTTTGGCAAGTTTACTTCGAACGGTAACACAAAAACTAAAGCGATTGCATACCAGGACTTTGACATATTATATGTTTAAGCATGAAAAGCAGTGAAAGTGTTTAAATAAACATTTTCATAATTTTGTCTGATGGGGGCAATATGTAAATATTCATTTAAAAATACTCGTCGAGTGACACCTTAATAGTTACTGATTTTGAGAAGATCTAAACAACTAAAAAAAAATTTTCACTTAGTCTGTCTGCAGCGAAACGTTATTTTTCAAAATTCTAAAATATTTTAATATCTGTTAAATAGTTTGATAGGACAAACTTTAGTTCTAGTACTATCGGAAAATCTGCTCGTTTAGTGAAAAAATATATAGTTAGATAATTATAAATAGCCGAATTTCCTCCGCCCATAACTGCTGAGCACCTAGGGCTAGTGCTTAATGTCATTGAAAAGCCATTTTCAAATGCTAGCTATATTTTTCAAACGAATTTTGTCTAGAACAAATAAAAACAAGATATACCGTTGTAGTCGGGTTCCTATTACTCAGCTAGTGGAAGTGGAAGTATTTCATTAAGTACAGTAGAATCCGGTTATAGCGACTTTCAAGCGACCGACGATTTTACGTCGCTATACCCGGAAGACGCACTAACAAAAAGGTGGAAAACCAAAATTTGTTTTGGTTTTTTCTATGGTTGCCATGTTAGTAAAATAATTTAACATAAAACAAATTATTTTTTTAATCAAACATGCTTACATTTGTTGGAAAATAATCTTTTCTTTCTCTCAATTCCGTACAACTACTTATCGTTGATTGGAAGTTTATATACCTTTGACAATTTGTTTAATCTTTCAAGTTTTACAACACAATGGAACTGCATCAGCGACACCTCTCAAACTTTTACAAATTGCACATCTGAAAATAGACTTTGATAAATATATAAAATATAAAAAATTGCTACTGAAACAAGATGCCAAACATGTCTAGCACCAAAGCGGAGCAACAAAGTGGTCCTATTGGAGGTAGTAGCGGCTATCAAGTACCGGTCAACATGTGCACCACCACAGTGGGGAATACGACGACCATTTTGGGGAGCTCCGCTGGAGGAGCCACTGGATCCCGGCACAACGTGTCCGTGACAAACATCAAGTGCGAGCTAGACGAACTACCGTCACCAAACGGAAACATGGTGCCGGTTATCGCAAACTACGTTCACGGTAGCTTGCGCATTCCACTCAGTGGACAATCAATTCATAGGGAGTCCGACTCGGAGGAGGAACTAGCGAGTATAGAAAACTTGAAGGTTCGGCGACGGACGGCGGTGGACAAAAATGGTCCTCGCCCAATGTCCTGGGAGGGCGAGCTGAGCGATGCTGAGGCTAACGGGGTCGAGGAGCTGATGGAAATGGAGCCAACAATTAAGAGCGAGGTGGTCACAGCTGTAGCACCCCCACAGCTCGTCTGCGCCCTACAACCGATAAAAACAGAGCTAGAGAACATTGCAGGCGAGATGCAGCTTCAGGAGAAGTGTTACCCCCTGTCCAAGACACAACATCACGCTGCCACAAAATTAAAACTTGCCCCTACGCAAAGTGACCCAATCAATCTCAAGTTCGAGCCACCTCTGGCAGATAACTCCCCGCTCCTGGCTGCACGTAGTAAGTCCAGCAGTGGAGGCCATTTACCACTGCCAACGAATCCCAGTCCCGACTCCGCCATACATTCCGTCTATACGCACAGCTCCCCCTCGCAGTCGCCTCTGACTTCTCGCCACGCCCCCTACACTCCGTCTCTGAGCCGCAACAACAGCGACGCCTCGCACAGTAGCTGCTACAGCTATAGCTCCGAGTTTAGTCCCACACACTCGCCCATTCAAGCGCGTCATGCCCCACCCACCGGTACACTCTATGGGAACCACCATGGTCTTTACCGCCAGATGAAGGCGGAAGCCTCATCCACTGTGGCATCCAGTGGACAGGAGGCGCAGAACTTAAGTATGGACTCTTCCTCTAGCATCTTGGACGCAGTGGGCTTAGGATCTTCGCACCCCGCATCTCCGGCGGGCATATCACGTCAGCAGTTAATCAACTCGCCCTGCCCCATTTGCGGCGACAAGATCAGCGGATTCCATTACGGGATTTTCTCCTGCGAGTCCTGCAAGGGCTTTTTCAAGCGCACCGTCCAAAATCGCAAGAACTACGTGTGCGTGCGTGGAGGACCATGTCAGGTCAGCATTTCCACTCGCAAGAAATGTCCCGCCTGCCGCTTTGAGAAGTGTCTGCAGAAGGGAATGAAGCTAGAAGCGATTCGGGAGGATCGAACCCGTGGTGGCCGCTCCACATACCAGTGCTCCTACACGTTACCCAACTCAATGCTAAGTCCGCTGCTTAGTCCCGATCAAGCGGCAGCAGCTGCCGCCGCCGCAGCTGTGGCAAGTCAGCAGCAACCGCACCAGCGACTGCATCAACTAAACGGCTTTGGAGGTGTACCCATTTCCGGCTCTACTTCTCTTCCAGCCAGTCCTAGCCTGGGAGGAACTTCGGTCAAGTCGGAAGAAATGACGGAGAAGGGAAAGCACAGTC
Source organism: Drosophila yakuba (assembly GCF_016746365.2). Classification (NCBI taxonomy): domain Eukaryota; kingdom Metazoa; phylum Arthropoda; class Insecta; order Diptera; family Drosophilidae; genus Drosophila; species Drosophila yakuba. The sequence goes on along the minus strand of NC_052528.2, from coordinate 4,080,961 downwards.
TCCGAACGGGAAGCGTACCACCACTACTGCAGGTAAGGCAACCTTGTTCTAATGTAAGTAAATTGAAAAGATACGTGGTTTTATATGAATTTTATTAAGTGTACAATTGTTTTAATCAATTCAAATTATGTGATATAAGAACAGTGTCAACATTTTTTTAGCAAATAAAATGTGTTGTGTTTTTTTAAATTGTTTAATTTTACCTAAATCTATACATGCGGTGCTCTACTAGTAATATTTTGTTAGTTATTGTAAAATAACAGAAACAATTATTAATAAAAATTATTCGTAGAACCAAAAGCTACTTTTCATATTTGGAAATTAAGTTCTGAAATTTTTCTCGTCCCCTTCAGGAAATCATGGATGTGGAGCATCTGTGGCAGTACACCGATGCTGAGCTGGCCCGCATCAACCAACCACTGTCCGCATTCGCCTCTGGCAGCTCTTCTTCATCGTCATCGTCAGCCACATCCTCGGGCGCCCATGCACAACTTACCAATCCACTACTGGCTAGTGCTGGACTCTCGTCCAATGGCGAGAACGCCAACCCTGATCTAATCGCCCATCTCTGCAACGTGGCTGATCACCGTCTTTATAAGATCGTCAAATGGTGCAAGAGTTTGCCGCTTTTTAAGAACATTTCGGTTTGTATGACTCTCATTGTCAGATCCATAAAGTTTGGTTTACATAATTTCTACCATTTTAGATTGATGACCAAATCTGCTTGCTTATTAATTCGTGGTGCGAGCTGTTGCTCTTCTCCTGTTGTTTTAGATCAATTGATACCCCCGGAGAGATTAAAATGTCACAAGGCAGAAAGATAACCCTATCCCAGGCCAAATCAAATGGCTTGCATGTAAGTTTATTTGACTTTCGATTTCGTAATTTGTCTATTGCGTTGACAAAAAGTCCGATAAATTTGTGTCGGATATACCTCTTTAATTGATTTAACATTTTATTCAATATAATATCTACAGCTACGATAAGAAATAAATTAATTTATATTGCTCCGTGTATATTACTTGTGCAGTTAAGGGGTTGAAAAGTATCCAACAGTTAGGACGCAGTGCTCCCGACACCATGAATTACCTAAGTAGATTTAAAGAATGTATATTTTATTTTTGCGGACGCAACCCAACTTTGTTTCAGAAGATTAGCACGGCTAAAAACCGCATAAAATTATTACTCTCACACTTCTGAAAAGAGATTATTATACCCGTTACCCGTAGAGTAAAAGGGTATATTAGATTCGTTACAAAAAATATTACAGGCAGAAGGAAACGTTTTCTTTTATATATTCTTGAGGATCAATAGCGGAGTCTATCCATGTCCGTCTGTCCGTATGAACTTCGAGATCTCAGAAACTATAGAAGCTAGAGTGTTGGGAATAAGCAAACAGTTTCCAGAAACTTAGACGCAACGCAAGTGACCCATGTTGCCAAGCCCACTTCAACGCCCACCACGTTTTGTAAATTTATATCGATTTACAGAAAAACGTTTTTCCACGCCCACTCTAACGCCCAAAAAACGGCCATAGCAGCCACGCCCACACTTTTGAAAAAGGTTTTCATATTTTTCACATTTTTGTTAGTCTTGTACAGTTCTCTCGATTGCACAAAAATTGGTTTGCCACGCCAAATTAAACAAGCCGCCAAAAACTGTGAGTAACGGGTATGAGATAGTCGGGGAACTCGACTATAGCATTCTCTTTAAATCTTTTTATTTATCATGCCACTTTTTTTCGATATGTCAAAAACAGTTTGGCCACTACCCCTCCTTTCGCGACCTTTATGGGGTCGGATGTCTTCTAGATACATTCTTTTCAACGGATTTTTTTAGGCCTTCCAGACCGCTTTTTTTGCTAAATCAATTTTTAAAAAAGTACCTTTGAAACGTAATATTTATTAGCAATAACACCACTGTATTTATTTTAGACCTGCATTGAACGAATGCTTAACCTAACAGATCACCTGAGGCGGTTGCGCGTTGATCGCTACGAATATGTTGCCATGAAAGTTATTGTGCTGTTGCAGTCAGGTAACATATCAATATAATAATAGTGCGCGCCACGGTTAACCAAGCATTTGTGCCTTCTTATACGATAGATACGACAGAGTTACAGGAGGCGGTAAAGGTGCGCGAGTGTCAGGAAAAGGCATTGCAGAGCTTGCAAGCTTACACCCTGGCACATTATCCCGACACGCCGTCAAAGTTTGGGGAGCTCCTGCTACGCATTCCTGATTTGCAAAGAACGTGTCAGGTAAGTTTTGAGAGTTTATCGAGATATACATATCCAACTCAACTCTTAACGAGTTGAAACAATTTCAGTATCTAATATGTGATCATTCAGAACACTTAATCAAAATATTTGTTGACCCTCAAATGCATTTTCTATTGAAGCGTGTCAAATAGGCAAAGTTTAGGTATAGTATATATTTATTATTGAAAATAAAGTTTTGTAGCAGATAGACATAAAATGATAAAAATGCTTTGAACGGAGAATCGGATTTAAACAAATGACGTGTCAATCAAGGCGCATTTTTAACTAGAACTTTTAAATTTTTTTTGTGGGTGATTATACCAACTACCACCCCCATCAGCTCCAATTTAAACTTTCACCTTATCTTCTGAACCATATATTCTTTTCAAAGTCTTTCGATTGGTGTATCACTCGTTATGAACGGACAAATACATGAGATTTCCATTTCTTTTTGTACTATATAACATTCATATCGTCACTACGTGGACTGCCGTCCACAGTGATATGTGAGTATTATTACCACATGTCTAATAATTTGTTTCTCAACAGCTTGGCAAGGAGATGTTAACGATCAAGACTCGCGATGGAGCTGATTTTAATTTGTTAATGGAGCTTTTGCGCGGAGAGCATTGACAATTGATTACTAAGACGGAAATCTTCTACCATTGGCAAAATAAGTTTAACATGTTTAGTATTAGATATATATATTTTAGAGATAATATCCTTACTGTAAGTTCTGAAAACATGTGCCTAAAAACCAAAGCCACGATAGCAGTCACATCAGGCCCACTGGTCGAGATTGAATCCAAGAGCAAGATTGCCAAATTTTTACACCAATATATATTTTGATATGAGCCATGTGCAGGGCCCCCAATGGCTGTTGTTGTCGGCTAAAGTTTCAGTAAGAAAAGTATATAGTATATAGTAGATTTTATACATATATGACTTATGTATAGTGTAAACTAAAGCACACATGGAAAATGAAAAGACTAAACAAATTTATTTAAAAATAACTTGTACTATTAAAGAAGAAGAAAAACAAAAAACTCAAAGGCAGAGAAGGAAATTTACTTAGAGCAGGAGCCACATTTTTATATTTTCTTATATAAAAATATTTTCAATGTATTTTAAATAAAATGCCGAAACCAATTCAATTTGATGAAGAGCTGCTAGAATTTTTAATAATATATCTCTATATTGATTATTACAAGAAGGATAAGTGTATCCAATGTTTAAATGTTGTAGCGTATAGTTTTAGTGCAATTTCACACATGTCTACATACATGAATATTCACCGAGATATGTCTGCAAACTATTATAAAGCGAAAGACCACTCGAAATAGCCATCACTGGTTGGCTAAGACTATTCCAGTTATGCTGTTTGTTGCATAAAAAACCACAACTTCATACATTAATTAAATGTATAATTTTATATTGAAGTTTTAGATTTGTATTAACTTCTTCCTTATTATTACGATTATTATTATTAGTATTTTAGTTATTATTATGTAACGCTGACTTAAATAGCTGAAGAAAATCCTGCAACAGGATTTAAAACATATAAATACACAAAACATTATAACATGAATACATTTTTGCCTTTATATTAGATAGTTTGATATGTACTTTGCATATGTATGCATGTGTATGTATGTGACTACGTACTATAAAAATTCCTGTCCCACCAGAAAAATCACACGCAATAAAAAATTCAAAAATAATAAACAAAGAAAGATAAAAAGACAAATAAATGAATATAAATATGTGGCCGGGAGTCCAAAAGTTTTTGCTAAAAATATTAAACAAATTTCAACACAAATTAACACAAATTTCGCATTGCTAACCCCTTCAGTTTGAAACGAATTTTAGTATAATAAATTCTTTATCCGATTTGGATGTATTTGCCATTTTGTTTCTTTGCTAGAATCCGTTTTATTTATAAATCATGAGGATCTTAGTTCATATTGATCTTGTTCTTCTGATTTACACCGCTTTTGTCCGTTAATATAAACCATAAGTATAATTGAAATTAGGTAAATGTCCTTATAAATAAAGCGCTCTAATAAATTTCAATTTACAGTTTACCATAGTTAATTGATTAAGACCACTAAAATCAAAAATATATTTTATTATTTACTAAGCATAGCACACGAAAACAATTTGGAATGTTTATTACGGCAACAGCAAACACTTGTGCATACAAAAAGTGACAAAATTTTTTCTACTAAGGTACATAAAATACCTTTTAAACACAAAGTTAAAACAAACTTAAAACCCTTAGCGCAATATTGAATGTGAAACAGTTTTCTTTGCGCGCGATGTTTGCTTCAGCCACGTACAAATTCATCTTTTAGCTAATATAAAACATAATTTTGCTTTTAAATAAATTGAATAAGTAAAATTCAAACTATAATTCATATACAATTAAATTAAATTGTCAATGCAATATTTTGTAATAAAAAATGCGAAACATAAGTTTTTGTTTCTCTTTATCTTGTTGAGCTAGTATTAGCTTTTTTACCAGCTAACTTCCAGCAACGAAAAGACGATTTTTATGTAGTGATTTCGAACGATTATTATTTATTTATTTTAACAAAGTTTGGCAGCGATGTGCGCATGCACAGGTTACGAAAACGAGAGTTCATTTAATTGCAGAGCGAACAGCAGAACGCTAAGCCAAAGGTGTAGGTGCGAGAGTACTAGAGAGCTTAGATGCTCACGCAGCTGATCTGCATAGTTAACGAAAACTGACGTTGACTAAATGTAGCTCCAGTTTTGGCAATAACTGAAGACATACATTCAGGAGCTGCTGGCGGCTGCGAGACCCAACAAACCTCTTATTCGTAGAGCGAAGAGCTAGAGTGAAATCATAGAGCTATACTAGATTCGTTGCGAAGCTTAACAGCCGAGTCGATCGCAGAGTAAAAAGGTATTCTATATTTGTAGAAATGTATGTAACAGGTAGAAGGAAACGTTTTCTACCATATAAAGTATACATACCAACAGTAGTACTTTTCCTACTGCTCGTATGGCAGATATATAATATAGTCGTCAGATGCTTATCAAATTAAAACCGGAATAATAGTATAACACTTTGTGACCGACAACAAGGGCGATAGGTGCCCGTTACTTCGCTAGTGAAAGTGCGAAGGAGGCTTCTCAACACTGACAGTTTTTGAAGGTTTGTGGGCGTTAGAGTTGGCGTGGCAACAACATATCAACATATCTGGTTCAGGGCACCTTACTAGTGGTTTTCAATGAAATTTATTTCTCTTTCTTAAGGCTGCCCAATTTTTCGCATACGTTTTAGATTACATTTAAATCTGGGGACTGTGCTGACGTAATGACTACGTGAAGACAGTTCCAGAAGAGCCAAGTCTTTACAATTGCAGATTAGTGGTTGGTATTGTAATCTTGCTAATACCGAAAACGAAAATTAAAATTAATTAAAATGAATATTTTGGCATCCTCTATGACATCGATAAAAACAAGGATGCCCACGCCAGAAGGTGCCATACATGACCAACCATAAAGTGACCCCCGTCATGCTTGACCAAAGGTTTCAAGGGCTTGTATTGACGCTCTGTATTTGGTTCGCCACTATCCATAAAAACCAAAAATGTTAAACATATGTAAGTTCCTTAACAAAAATATTTTGCTAAATCGACAATTGAAATGGTAATCATGTAATATCTTCTTGCCCATTTCGTCCACGATTAAGGACAAGTTCCATGTGCTCAATGGGTGTTTACCCGGAATCTTTATATAAACGTGTGAGCAAGCTCGGAAACTCATAAAATATACATGCATTTGTATTTAAAGTGCTAATACAAACAATATAAACATACTGCACGAAATAAGCTGCGGCATAAGAATAACTTAACTAAACGTTTTTTTTTAAGCTTTTTGTTATATTGACACAATTTAGAAAATTAATTTTTAGTATTTAAGGTTTAAGAATTGTGTGGTAAAATACCTCATTTACATTTTTTTTTCGAAATCTCCGTAAGTACTTGTACGAGTATATACCGGCAGTGACGATTAAAACTCTTATTTTTCAACTGCACGAAACGAGCTGCGAGCACTCTATGTACACATTTATGGCCGAGAGCTATGTATATTACTGAATACTTTTGTTCCTAAGGATGAAGATCTGAAGATGTTCATTTTTTTAACCGATATACATATGTACGTTTTTTTTAAGTTTTACTGAAGGATGGCCGAAGCACTTGTATCAAACATCTAAATGCAGATTTACCAAAATTTATTCAATATTAATAAAAATAAATCTCCTATTTGCAAATTAATATTTAGAACATTAATCTGTTAAAAAACAAGATGTATAAATTAGAAGGTTAAAAACTGGTCACAAATATCACAAATATTTTGCTATTATTCGGTGAATAAGGTAAACGACGATGTATTCAGTGTCGAAACACTTTTTATAACCGTTGAAAAGAGGGCATATATATTTGTATGTATGTATGTATGTATGTATGTATGTGTTTTCCGTAGTAATTGCATATTTCAAATAGTCAGCAATTAATATGAACAAATAATGTGGCGATGCCCTCGAGTGTTTTTAAAATACGGCATTAGTAGATATTTATAATTGAAGTGTAGCTTGTAATATCTGCAATGATCACCAAAAGAGACGCAAGGAACTCGGTAAGTGTAAATGGCCATGTCGATTAGAACCCGTTAAAGGCTCATAGGGAATACCCCAGTTGTCCTTAAAAGGGCAGTGAAGTAAGTAAAGAAAGAAAACAGTACTTACGACTGATTTGGTTGAGATTTAAGGAAAAAGTGCTACAGCCACACTGAAAACTGAACTCTGCTGTTTAACAATTGAAAAAGAGTCCCGCAAACTCTCAAAATGAACGGAAAGCATGTGGTTAGTGTCATCCGGGCCCTCCGGTTGACCAACTTCAGCCAGTCGAAAGTAGCCGCTGGCAGTTCTACAGTGCGGCACTACGGTAAGACGCGGTAGCCGAAACATAAAACGTGCGTAGCACTCCGAGCCATTTCATAACATGCCGGTCATCGACGGGCGTTTTTTCTCCTTCAGCCTCTCCACCCAAGCGGTTCTACAAGAAGACTTCTGTACTGAGCGGCGACAGCGGCTATGAAGTAGTGTTGGATCATCGAAAGCTCAAAACGCCCAAGGGCGCACCCTTCGTCGTTCGCAGCGAACCCCTGGCCATAGCTGTGGCCACTGAGTTCGACGCCCAGAAGCAAAACATCGAGCGTTCCCGCATGCACTTATCCGCGCTCTGCTTCACGGCCATTGACAATCCCAATCACCTCTCCAAGCTGGATATGGTCAACTACCTGCTCAACTTCATCGGCACAGACACGGTGCTCTTCCAGTACGATGTGCGTGAATTAATTCTGTATTACTACACTCTAATACTGAATTAATTCACGCACGGAATTAATCCACAGATGTGTATCTTTTGCAGGACGAAAAGGACCTGCAGGACCTTCAGATCAACGAATGGGACCCGGTGATCGCCTGGTTCAACCAGCGCTACGACACGAACCTACAGAAGACCATGAACATAACGCCGCCTCAGGTCAGCGAACAGGATAAAATGAATGTCGCAAAGCATTTAAGTTCCTACAGTTTGGAAACACTGCATGGTAACGCCGTCCATAATTGCAGTTAATCGTCTATTGAAAATCTCTTCCCTCAGGCTTCATTTTCGCTGTGGACACCTTGAAGTCGATTGTCCTCGCTTGCGCCGTCATAGAGCAGATGCTGACCGTGGAAAAGGCTGTGGCCCTAGCACGACTGGAGGAAGAATACCAGCTTAAATTCTGGGGTCGCGTGGAGTGGGCACATGATCTAAGCCAACAGGAGTTGCAAGCACGACTTGCGGCTGCCGTGCTCTTCGTACACCTCAACTGTTCGGAAAACCTTGTTAAGCAAAAATTAATTCTTTGAACGAATATCTTGTACAACATATGTGCTGACTAGCATTGGCTTATTATAACACTTTTGACTCCTAGTACCTAGGACGTAATTGTATATGTATATGTATTTCGCCTATTTATTAGGACATAGATTCAAACTTATCAAGGGCAGGTCATTTTGGCAAATCGATAAAAATCAACAAGACTAATACAAAAATGAAAAAATATCAAAACATTTTTTAAAAGTGTGGGCGTGGCAGGTTTGGGCGGTTTGTGGGCGTTAAAGTGGGCGTGGCAACATGAATAGACAAACTTGCGCTGGGTCTATGTCCCTGAAGATTGTATGCTTAATCTCAACTTTCTAGCTTTTGTAGTTCCTGAGATCTCGATGTTCATACGGACAGACAGACGGATGGACACACGGACATGGCCAGATCGACTCGGCTATTAATCCTGATCAAGAATATATATACTTTATATGGTCGGAAACACATACTTTTCAACGAATCTAGTATACCCTTTTACTCTACGAGTAACGGGTATAAAAATAAGAAAAACGCAATGCAACATATAGGCGACTAGGGTTTCTATTTTCAGGAACAAGTACCGTTAATATTATTATTTTTCCATTTTTTTAGAGGCGAATATAGCGTGTTTAAATCAAACAGGTCAAAAGTTGAACAGAAACTTTCAATGTACGAGGAAACAAATAGTGTGGAAAGGCTTCATTAGAAAGTATAAAAAGAAAACATTTTTGTTCAAAATTTTAAAGGGATTATTGAATTATGGAGATATTTAATTAAACTTTTTGATTTTACATTTCGTTTTTGTTTTGCAACTTGGCATAGAATACCATCCGCGGAACCTGTTGACGTAATGTATTTAGCTTAGCTTAACTTTAATCAAAGAGCTAAATTAGTAACAGGATTAAGGGAGAGTCTCAAAAGAAAAATGATTGAATAATTTTTTAGTATGTGTAGGACATTCTTTTAAATACTCGCTTGGTATTTTAAAATAGTTAACGCGCGGTCTTACTGTACACTGTGGTCACACTGGCTCGGTCGTGGGTGGCGCATCATCGTTATTCTGTTGCTAATTAAACAAGTGCAAAACTACTTTTTTCAGCAGTGGAGGAAAGTTAAGATTGCAAGAAAACAGACGCTAAGAAAGGCAGTCGATATTATTGTTGCTGCGATTGGTAAGCAGCGTCGTTCGAGTGCGTGGTTAGTGTCAGTGTTTGTGCTGGTGTGCGTTTGTAGGTGCTTTTCACCAGAAAAATGTAAAAAAAAAGTGTTGCCAAAGCAGTGAGGCATACAATTTTCCAGTCGTATTATTTCAAACGAACGAAATTCGCAAAATGCGAATTACAAAGCTGAAAACGCATCTGTATTGCTGTGCGGGGGATATTCATCACCCTCCCTTTTCTCTGTTCTGCGAAAAGTGGATGTGAAAAACCAGCTACTACATCAAAAAGAGCGTGTGTGTGAATAAAACAATCTCGTTGTTTTAGTTGCCAAGTTGCATTGCAATAGTTGTAAAATCCCATTACTTAGGACGACAACAAATGTAGATATATTTCCAAAGCACAAACAACTGCAGCACGACGTTCGACGCCCTTCGGGAGCAGTTGTATTGGTGTTCTGCTGCTGTTGTGTTGGTGCTACCACCTTGTTTGATTTCAATGCATTATTTCTGTTTTTCACATCGATGCGACGTATTTGTGCGGCAAGTGTAAATGGTGTATTTTAAATCTCATTTCGGTAGTGTCTCTGCTGAAGAATCAGCTGTTTGCAACATTACCGTTGACGCCCACTTGCAAGCAAGCACCAAAACAGTCTGACTTTTTACGCGAGTAAAATACGCGAGTTTCATCATAGGCTTACAGTGTAACTTCCGATAAACAGAATTTCAATCTAAATTTGTACATATGTACATACGTACACACATAAGTACTGACTTCTTTCGTTCTTTGTTTTTATTTCCTTGTAGAGGGTATATTGATTTCTGTCAGACATTTGCGCCCATAGAATTTATACTATGTATATATTTGTGATCGGTATTAACAGCCAAGTCAAAAGACATTTCTATTGCAAGTAGTATGTAATCGGAAGATTCGGATAAGTATGAAAAAATAAATTTACCGTCTTGGTTATTTTTCAGAAAGTATTCTAATTCGATATGAACCAATTTTAAAAGAATACACCAGTTTTTTGGCACTATAAAATTTCGGTTTTAAATTGATTATATATTACCATATATGTAGCTGCCCAGGAAGTCAGAAAATGAATTGATTTGTTTTTTCTTTAATTTTTAGATACCGTTACTCGTAGAGTATCTTTTCGTTGTCGGTCTGGCCATGTCCGTCCGTATGAACGTCGAAATCTCAGGAACTATATAAGCTAGAATGTTGAAAACTGCGACACCCACACTTTTGGAAAATGTTTTGATATGTTTTATTAGTCTTGTAAAAATATATCGTTTTGCCAAAAAACTTTCTGCCACGCCCACAAACCCCCTAAATCTGCCACTCCCACATTTCTTAATTTAGTCGGACAATTTGTAACATTTTGTATTGTCTTTTATTAAATATTTATTGTTTGAAGCATTTTTTTTGTTAGTGGTGTGGTATAAATCCTAGATATGTTCGTATGAACGTTAAAATATTGGAAACTAAAACGAGAAGAAAGTTGCATTTTTGAATGAAGATTGTAGTGACGTCAACGGAGCTCAAGATATTTTTTTTTTTATTTGTATTTTTTTTTTCTAACGCTCTAATGATTACAAACAATAAAAACGTTTTTGAAAAAACTGTTCTAGTGCAATTTTTTAGCTTTGCTTCAATTGTGGGTTAACCCACCGTTGTTTTGGTATCTGAGATTTAAAAAGGCCAACCAATTGCCGGGATTTGGAATTTCAATATTGCATTGAAGTGTGAAAAATGTTTGCCATAATCAAATCAAATCAGCACCAATGAGGTTAAACGGGGGAGAGCAACCCTGAATTGCTTGTTCAGATCTGACTTCGTCTGCTTTTGTAATGAGGATGTGTTCAATTAGATTCAAATTTTTCACATCCATGTGGGCCCATAACGAGAAACGGAAAAAGTTCAACGGTTTCGGCTTTTTGTGCTTTGCTAACTAGAAAAAGTGCAATAGATATTGCACTTATATATAACTTAACAAAATAGAATTGACCACGTTCTTTGAGACTGTCATTATATTACCTTATGTTTGTGGGGGTAAAAATCCCCTTAAAGATCGTTTGGATTGTAAAGACATTTTTTTTCGAAAAATATACATTTTTGCGGTACTTAGAATAATTTCAGGGTAAATATCTAACGTAAATAATCTAAAGTGTTCTAATTTAGTATAGGCCCGTTTTCTGATTTGTGTTTTAGATTAACCCAAATCGGACGACTATACATATGGGTAATTCTCTGATGTCACACGCGACATTTGTACGCATTCAAACAAAAAAAAAACATGTACCAAGACTTAATTTTAATTTTTAATAATTTTAAGCGTATAACTCTTGGTTAGCACTATAATTGGTGTTATAGTCGATTTCGGACAATTGTTCATTTTCAAGATAATTACAAAAATGTAAGATATTCGCACGCGACACAGACAGAAGTAACTTTTTCGCTAACCAGTTCAAGCCCTAATTTCAGCGAAACTTGATGAAAGATTTTAATGCAATTAATTTTAATGTGTTATTGATCAATTCATCCTAATAAAATATTTCAGTTGACTTAAAAATATTAGGTAGTTTTTTTTTTAATTGAATTTTAATAACTTTCGCACGCGACATTAGATAAAAATCATAATTTTGATATTTTACCCGTTACTAGTAAAGTAAGAGTGTGTAACAGGCAGAAGGAAGCGTTTCCGACCATATAAAGTATATATATTCTTGATCAGGATTAAAAGTCGATCTGGCATGTACGTCTTGTCGCCTGTCTGTCCGTCCGTATGAACGTCGGGATCTCAGAGACTATGAAAGCTAGAAGATTGAGATTAAGCATACAGATTAGAGATATAAATACAACGCAGCGCAAGTTTGTTGACCAATATTGTCACGCCTACACTAACGTACAAACATGTCACGCCCTCTTTTTTTTAAAAATGGGTTGAACTTTTTTCATATTTTGTATTAGTCTTGCAAATTTCTATCGATTTGATAAAAAACTTTTTGCCGAGACTGTTTTATTAATTTTTTTACTATTTCAATCAATATGCCAGAAAAATTTGAAATTTCTTGTTCGCGCTTCTACTACCTGAGTAACGGGTATCTTATATTCAATTATTTTAAAGCGTATATGGTCTTCCAAAGTTAGCTTACTTACTTGTTTTCTCGATAAGATATTAGGATCTCGAAAGTTTTTAAAAGCTAGTTATGGAGTTGTAATTAATTAACATCCACAAACGGCAAAAATTAATTAACTGAATTAAAAATTGTAAGAATGAATAACCGAGTCTAGTCATGCTCGTCTGTCCGTTCGTATAAACTTCGATATCTAGGAAAATAAAATTGGTTAGAAATATTAGATAAAGCATGCAGGTTCTAGAGGCGCCCACAAATCGCCTAAACATTGATTTGACATTTTTTTATTTGTCTTGAATGCCAAACACATTTTGGCCACGCCCACAATTTTGAAAACTGTTTTGATATTTTTTATTTCATTATTAGACTTGCCAATTTCTGTCTATAGCTCGCAAATATTTTATGCCTGCCCTCTCTCTAACAGAGTAACGGGTAACTGATAGTCAAGGACCTCGACTTCAGCGTTCTCTCTTGCTTTTATTTAATAAGGAATATGTAATAATTTTTCAATTAAATAAATATTGAAATTCAGAATTCCGCTTTATTAAATGTGATTTCGTGTGTCTTAATGGGCGTCGAGAACTCTGAAAATATAAGAGCTTAAGAGTATGCAGACCGTAGATACCCCTATTTTGTCCAATTTTGTTTCAAATATTGCGACTCCTACACTAACGACCACAAACGATATGCCAGCAATATTTTAGTCACTCTCATTCTGACACCCACAAACCTCACTAAACTATCAATCTCACAAATTTGAAAAATGTTTTATTTTTTTTTGAACTACTGTGGATCTGCTAACACAATATAGTGTTTCCCATGCTCTTCAACTAGCTGATTAACGGGTATCTGATAGTCAAGAAACATGACTATGGCGTTGTCTCTTTTTTAAAATTTTTTTATATGTTATTTAGCTTTCGTTCTTTTTTTAAACAACGAAAGCTCTTTTAACTATTTAAAAATAAAAACCGAAAATTAGTAAACTTTTTTTTTTCGCTGTCTGGTATCTGGGTATATTAGGTAGTCGTCTCAAATTATTACCGCTTCAAAGCAACTTGCATCCTTTTTTCTAGCATGTAGAAAAATGTTTCCGTCTTCCATATGAATGCCTAATTTTATGTCGACTTAGTCGACACTTAAACGAAAGCAATCTCGAAAACACAAGGTTATTGATTTTCTACAACTTTTTTATGTTTAAACGGCATTTTAGTTTAGTTTGTTTGGCTATCGTTGCCCGTCGACGTGCCCACTCCAAAGTTAGTCTAACCAGATAAGGGGGATAATGGTGTTGGAGGACAGAAGCTTGCAAAATTAATTTATTCACCTGTAAATGGGTCGCTTGCAGGAATCACTAGTGTCTTCGGGACGGATATAAAAACGTGTTGTCGATTTAATAAAGTAGAACTTTATTTTTCGTTGGAGCCAGTGTTGTCGAATAATTTAAAAAATATATCTTTAGGTATACTATAATGTATAATATAAAAACAAGCTTGCATTTTCTTGTTATTAAATATTTTTATAATTATCGTTTTAAGGCTTGGGTGGTCAAACGAAAAAAAGAAGTGGGGTGGAAAGGGTTTTGTTAAAAATATTTAGTTTTTTAAAGTTGGCAAACCAAAAAACCAATTTAAAGAGAATGAATAGTAGGTAAAATCTGCCTTAGATGTTAGTCATTAATCATTTCCAGTGGATAAATGAATCTAATCTGTGATATCTAAGATCCATAAAATATGCACCCCAAAAAATCTATTTTGTTGTGTCTTATCAGATGTTTAATTTTTTATCACTCCGTCACGGCAATCAGCTATCACGTTTCTTCTATTTTTCTCTTATTTATACAAGCCAATGTCTACAAATGTTGACAGATCTGGCTTACTCAAAATGTGTAAATTAAACATTTGTGTTGTTTTTCTTCTTTATCAATAAAATGTTTTGACATTCGCATGAGCGCGAAGTTCTCCAATATAAGCGGTTAGTCTGGCTATTATTATTAATTTTTTATTATCATTGTTTGATTTCAAGCTGTTTGCGCTAATTGTTTGTCTTATCTTATCTCTACTGAGTACACAGGATCGTATAAAAACTTTCTCGGAAGAGCTGACTAAGTGTTTTAAGTGCAACTAGATATCGATAACACTGTTTATTACATATTTACTTATTTTTCAAATTATTGTAGCTTGTGACATTTATAACGGAATGTTTATCAAAGATAATCTTAAATTTGCGCACATCGCAGCCCTAATTTTAAATGGTTTATTTAATAAATTAGGTGTAATATATATATATACGTATTATATTATAATACGTAGTAGATGGGTTCTAAACTAATTATACCCGTTACTCGTAGAGTATACTAAATTCGTTGCTATAAAAGGCATATATTTTCTTGATCAGGATCGATAGCAAAGTCGATCTGAGCATGTACATTCGCCTGCCCGTCCGTATGAATTTCGAGATCTCAGGAACCATACAAAATTCGAATGCTATGATTAATAATGGAGATTTTCAAGACATAGACATAGCACAAGCTTGTTGACCCATGTTGCCAAGCCCCTTTTCAAAAATGGTTTTATATATTCCAGTTTTCAATTATTCTTGAAAACCGCCAAACACTGCAGCCTACAGTTTTGAAAAATGTGTAGGAATTTTTCATTTTCACCACGCCTATTCTAACGTCCACAAGACGCCCGTCGGTGAAATCGACTCGTTCTCGCTTGTTTTTGACTCAATAAGATATTAGTTTTAGAAATTTTGGCACGTTTAGATCTATTACATATAAACTTTTATACATCTTAAACCAGGAAACCTCTCTGTTTCTGCCTGTATTTATGTACTTCGAAATTCTAGAAACACGTAGTAAGTGCAATTTAACCTACACTTTCGAAAGTATCAACAGCCAAGTCGATATTATAGAATCCGTCTCCACTAAAACTTTAAAGTTAAAGCTTTAAAGTTATCCGCAGGATCGGACAACATTTTCCATTTAGATATTCTTTCTTCACCAGATCCTAGCTCCAGTTACCATTTTCGTTACCGGATTCAGTATCTGTGCATTGTAATTACGAAATTATTTTTCTTCAATCAATGTAATTTTTTCACGTTATAGATAACAGTCTTTGTAAAATGTCTTAAAAATAAAACATTTTGGTAGAAATATAAATAGTTTTTATATATTATATTATATATGTATATTATAAACAGGTCGAGTCGAAGGCCTAAGCAGCTAGCACTCGTTAAGTTTATATTAGGTTTAGAATTTAGTTCTAAATTTAATTTGTTAAAATAAATAAAATAATATTATGAACACTTTTTATATAAATATTTATATATATTCTTATATAACAAAAGAAGAACAAAACGAATAAAAAAAAACCCTGTTAATTATTGTGTAGACAATTCTTAAATAAATTCAGAACAAAATATATTCGTGAGAAAATTAATTTAAATTTTTACTCGCAAATTCAGCTTTTCGGGTTTTTGTCTAGTTATTTAGTTATTTCCTTTAATTTTCAACTAATCTTAATTAGTTGATGATTTTTAGGTATTGTTTAGTATGAAGATCACGTATTTGTGATCATATTCCATAGACATAGGTTCCCATTTAGTATTTATGTACATATATTGAATTTAAAATAGGTGAACTTGTATGCTATGCTTTTCCTTTTTTAAGTTTTGGACGAATAATAATTTGTTGGCTCAGAATGCTTTTTAGGCAAATACGTTTGTCTACAACCAAGTATAACAGTATAAAATTAAGTTAAAAGCGTATTTAAATATGGCAGATTAGAATAATACAATACTTATGACGTTTATAGACGAACTACTTGCCACATCTAGCATTTGTCAAACCTGCGGGGACGGATAAATATTCAAATGTTACTGAATTTTGATTGACTGGTTTTTCATTTTGAGGTTAAATCAGTTTCCGTGGCTAACAAACTTTGTTATTTTTTTTATTTACTTGCAGAGGTGACACATTTTACTGCTCGAATACAAAGTCGGCAATGAAAGCAATATCAAAGAAAGCAGCCCAAAAAAAAAGGATAAATAAAAAATTCTAGAAAGTGCAGGAGAGCTACAACTACTAAAGGTATCGTTAACGATTCTATAACCGTTATAACCTATAAGGTCAATCAACTGATTCAAAAGCTAAGTTTGTGCGGTTTTGCTCAACCGCTGAGGGCTTTCCATTCATTTTGTGGTAGAAACGAGAATAAACTTACTTTGTTGGTCGGAAATTAATGACACTTCTTGGGCCTAGCGCCCCTGGCATGGCCTTTATGATGAAAAAGAAGAAGTACAAGTTTAACGTTGAAGTGCAGCTGCAGGATTTGGTAGAGGTGGCCCTTGTCAATGAGGTGCTGTTCGCAAAGATAAGGTTGCTCGATGGAGGTTCCTTTCAGGAGTACAGTAGTCGGTAAGATCTCATTAAATTCATAGAAATCGTTCAGTTATAATAAATCCTTTTGCCCAGCGAGGAAGTGCGTAACCATCGAGTAGAATGGAACCGCAGCTTTGAGTTCCCTTGCAAGATGAGTGCGAATGCCTCAACCGGCGTTTTAGATCCCTGTCACCTGCGTATATCAATACGCAAGGAAATGAAGGGCGGCCGAAGCTACTATAAGCTTGGATTTATCGACCTCAATCTGGCCGAATTTGCCGGCGCCGGCCTCACCTCCCGTCGGTTTCTTTTGGAGGGCTATGACTCAAGACATCGCCTAGACAACTCGATGTTGCGAGTGAGCATCAAGATGCATATGCTTAGCGGTGATATTCTGTTCAAAGCGTAAGAAATTTTTATTAAAACCCTAATACTTTTTATAATACTCCTTACCTGCAGTCCCACGCCAAATCTAAAAAGCAAGCAGAGCAAGCCTTCAATGGATGATTTTGCCAATGCCGCCACTGGAGTAGGCCTGCAAGCACCGACAGCTACCGCTCTGTCCAGTATAGGTAGTGGAAGCGGTGTGGCATCTGCTCCATTGGGTGGTAGTGGAGCCACTTTGGGCGGCATCCCCGGCAATCAGTCGCTACCCGGAACGCGACCCGTTTCCACCACAAAGGAGGAGGGTAAGTAGTGGTTAGAAATCAGGCTTTTGGTTTATTGAAAAAAAAATAACGTCTTGATGACAAACTTTTATATAGTGATCGTACTTTATTGGATCGGAAACCTTCTCTTTTTTTTTTTAAACACCTTTCAATGAATCCAGTATACTATTTTCCTAGTAACAAGAATTCATACGTTAAAATATCATGATCCATATATTGTAAACAATCGCTTTTAATCGGTGCTTTCCTTTTTATGCCAGTTGGTAAAAAGGTATATTAGAATCCTTGTAATGTGTGATGTACCGGGTACAAAAACTTTTTAAATCGAGTGATGAATAAGTCAAAAGTCTCTTTCACATGAACAATTACATGTGCCTTGTTTTATCGTATATATGTATATTGTTTTATTTTACTTCAGTAATACTTACAGATATCGATAGCCAGGCTTTGATAGCAGCTATTGTGACTGACTCCGGCTTATCGGAGTCCTCGGAATCGGGGGTAACGTTGACCACGGATAATCTCCAGCAGCATGCCTCAGTTGTGGTAGCTAATCCTATTAGTCCTGTTACCCAGCCACTCCCGGTACTGGGAATCATTGGCAGTAACAACTACGGAACAACAGGAGGGTGTATTGGATTTTCCGGTGCCGGCAACGCTACCCTCATAGAAATGGGTCATTCAAGAAATTCCAGTAATACTAGTCAAGTATGTATGGGGTTGAATCACTTGACTTGATAAATACGTGATTCTGTTAATGTTTTCCGAACTAGATGTCAAAAGGATCGGGTTATAGTAGTTTTTCGCACAGTCAACACTCAAGGCAAAGTTCTGAAGGTGATTCGGGACATGCTAGGTAAGTCTACAAGACAATTTTAAAAAGCAGTTATATTCTGTAAAAAGCTTTGAACTATTTTCTTGTATTATTAGTTTTGACATATTTGGCCATAGCCTCAAATAATCGATATCTATATATCATTTTTTATATAACAATGCTCAAAACTCAACAAGTAATATATATGCTAACGCGTTACCTAACATCCTACTTAATTGTGTCTAATACCAATATATACCAAATACCAAAAAAATATTTGATTAACTAAAAAGCAAAAACACTTTAAGATAGAACTTCTAATAGATAGGTCTTCATTCATATTTGAAAATGCTATATTCTAAAACTAATTTATTTTACGTCTATATAAACTATGTTTTGCTGGCTAATATATTTTGCTTGGTTTTGATTTTGTTTCACTGAAATAATTATATATCTATAAACTATATTAAGTCCGATATCCTTTAAGTCACTTTAGCTAAGAACATATTATTAAGTACTTTTGCTTAAGCCTAGAACGGACCGATCTTTCGTAAGGGTTATGTAAATACAGTAAAGAAGCTGGCTTTATCAGATTATAAGTTTTTAATTTAACAGAATTTAGTAAATATTAAAACCAACTTTTCGATATAATAGTTTTCCTAATAATCTAAGTCGAGTTCCCCCACTGATACCCGTTACTCAGTTAGTGGAAGTGCAAAGGAGAAATTTCAACACCAACAGTTTTGACGGTATGTGGGCGTTAGAGTGTGCGTGGTAAAAAGATATTTGGCAAATCGAGAGAAAGTTTCAAGACTAACAAAAATGTTAAAGAATATCATAAAATTTTTGGCAAAAGTGTGGGCGTAGCAGCTTTAGGCGGTTTGTAGACGTTAGGATGGGCGTGGCAAAACAGCATTTTGACAAACCGAAGGAAACCTACAAGACTAAGAAAAAAAAATAAATATAATTTTTCAAAAGTGTGGTCGTGGCTGTTTTGGGCGGTTTGTTTGCGTTAGATTGGGCGGGGAAAAATGGGTCAACAAACTGGCGCTGCGTCTATGTCCCAGGAGTCTGCATGCTGAATCTTAAGTTTCTAGCTTTTATAGTTTCTAAGATCTCGACGCTCATACGGTCGGACAGACGGACATGGCCAAATCGACTCGGCTATTGATCCTGATCGCTTCCTTCTGTTCAACGAATCTAGTATACCCTTTTACTATACGAGTAACGGGTGTAAAAATAATAGCAGAAATGCGGCATTTGTTATTCTTATCTGTTATGCTTAAAGTCAAACGACATAGGCAACTCAGCACCATGTACTAGCTGTTTCGTTGACTACATTGGATTAGGGTGTAATTAAAAACTCACATGATGCACATTTTTAACGTAACCTCTATATAAATATAAACCTGATGGTTTTTTCTACAAACTGGCGCAATAAGGTGGGCTAAGGCCCTTTTTTCTTTTCGGGTTCGTAAATAAATTTCCAGGACCAAGTATAAAGCAAAAAAAAAATAGATTATGTTTTTGTAAGTAGTGTATGAGTCTTCTTATTCCCTACAGTTTCTTAAAGTAGTACAGTTTATAATATTATTCAAAACCGGTTGACTGAGCAAATCTGGTTGAGGTACAAAGAAAATTATACATCCAACATATTTGTTTTTGTTTATTTCATCACATGGTCTTACAGTACATTTGATTTTTGTTCCTTTAACCTTTACTTCTAATTTAGACTTACATTATTTGGTGTGTTAATTACCTTTTTTTTTTTTAATAATTTCTGTTTTTCCTTTTCTAACTAACAATATGTTTTATATATAAATGGGTAAATGGCCAACTAACCAACCAAAAATTACATCTTTAAATAAAATTTAAAAAAACGACTGCCTGCGCTCGAAATATATAACAAAAAACTACAGTCGCTTTAGAAAATCCGTTTCTCTACTTAATAGACTCAATCAGAGAGCAATTAATGCCATGAAATTGAATATACCACGCAGCCGACCGCACGGCCAGAAGGGAGATGAGCATCAACCATGTAACAGATTGCCAGTGGTAACAGCCAAAAGCCATCGTGTTCATACTCATCTCAGTCTCAGCACCACTGTTGAATACACTAGCGATGAACAGCTTTACCAGACTCCAAACGCCACCATGACCAACTCTCAAAAGTTGGCCTTTGAGGACTTCCGCACTCCGATGGCAGAACATGCAGCTCCGTTCTTTCAACCGATGGGAGCTTGCTGTAGTGGTACTCCCAGCTCTACATATCGTAGTGCAGGAACTCCGTCCACCGCTACGCAATATTATGACAGTGGAGAGGCGAGCGATTCAGACGAGTGTCTTAACGACGACTCAGGCGACAACGATTCTGGCCTGGAGGAAAATTTTCATACGCCCCGTGTGGCCAAGATTAAGTCGATGGAGAATCTCTCCATTCTGGAGATGGAGTTTCACAAGGCTTCTATGGAACTGGACCGCAATTCACCTCGCCGTCTTAAGCAACTGGCTGAAAATGCGCAGATCCCCAAGATGAAGTCGCTAAACAACCTCTGTTTTGACCACTACGCTGAGCAGTCGGTTCGCGAAGAGTTTCAGCGCATGCACGAACAATCGCTTGAGGAGCGAATGCGCTTCCAACAGCACCATCAATTACGAAAGAACTCCAACACATCGAACGGGTCAGCGACAAAGATATACGTAAAGCATTTAAGCCACCAGAATCATCATCACATTAAAGTCGGTAACGCCAAGTTCATCGGGCAGGACGGCAACGATAGTCCGCAATCGATGCATTATCCCATTCAGAAGATGCGATCAATGGGTACAATACAGGACATTGTGAGCGACCGCATTAGGCCTGATCCGTTTCTCACTCCAACTACCGAGCGAAAGCCTAATTTCTCACGTCTCGTCCAGTCTGCAGAGAAGCCGGTGCTGGGCAGCAGCTACGTCAACCGTCTACTTACCTACGATGTCGTGGACTCGCCGTCAGAGCCGTTTAACAGCTCAGTGTCCTTTGTGTCGCGTACCCCCTTTCAGAGAGCATATCGGCGCAACATACAGCAAGGCAGCTCTTCGACGCCTCTGGCTACTCAGGATTCGTTCACCGTGCGGCCACATTCCACAAATGCTGCCTATGAACTAATGAGGTGCGTCGCGTTCAAATAACAAAAATACATCCAGTAAATTTAAATCTTAAAAGGCCCTTTAATTAACTGAACATTAAATCTAGACCCCAGAGCGTTACTCGTTACTCATTAAAATTTATCCGTTACTGTTATACTGTTTTTCTTAATGTTTAGTCTAAGACGTCGTTTTCGGGACCTAGTCTAGAAATTACTATATTGGTATTGGTCCCCGGTATTGGTCCACCACCCCATACAGCCGATATCGTTTAATAATTTCACTGTTTTTTTTTGTTAGATGTTTGTTTTACTTCTGTTTTGTTTAAATTTGCACTAATCATTTTTGGCTTCTGTTATTATTATTTTTGGGTTTTTGTGCATATAAAGATAGTTGTAAGCTGTTAAAAAAATTCTATTGCAAAGGTAGTTGTACTGTTCTACTTAATCACCATATTAACCGCCTAATCCAGTCATTCCTATTATGTATTACGTTATATTTAAGCTATTATAAAAATTCATAGGTCTCAAATACAAAAAAAAATATTTCTGCAACATATTTCGCTCAAGCAAGTCATAATCTACAAATTTATTTTATAATATCATTGTATATATGTCGCTTTACGAGATATTTGGAAACAATAGAAAATTAAAAACGGAAGATAAATATTTAAGTAAACATCTCGTAATCCATGTATATATGTATGTAGCTGCTTTAAAATTTATTTATATTTTTTTGAGTCATATTCTGCACCTTTGAAAATTAGTAAACAACTACTACCTGTAATTATCTTACATATATCGATTTGCCTAAAATAACGAGCGCTGTTGCGCTTTAAAATTACAACGGCGTTGCAAGCATGGTCCATGCTGTTATAGTACTGCAAGGCTAATACGACAGAAGAACGTACAAACACACTTGGCCAGTTACATTTCCTGATCAAGAACATATACACTTTATAGGATCGTCCACACTTGAAAAACCATTTTTATTATTATAATTTGTCTGTCTAATTTAATTTTAGTCCCATTACTCAAATAGTGGCAGTGTGATCGAGAAATTTCCAAAACTCTTCGGCATATCTTTATAAATTGGCAAAAATAAAAAAAATAATACAAATAAAAAAATATTTCAAAAGTGTGGGCGAGGCAGTTATGAGTGGCCTTGTGGCCAGAATATATATAGTTTTTAGGGTAAAAAACTCTTAATTTAGTATAGTATACCATTTTACTCTAGCCGTGGTATAAAAAGTACAGTTAGTAAGTCTTTCCATGTTTATAGTGTATGAGTAACGGGTACATTAGATTGAAAAGAATACGCTTCAATATAACGTCTACAATATTTTTTTTCGTATTATTACTTATTCTGCTAATTTCTATCGATGTACTCAAAAATAATTAGGCTACAATAGTCACACAAGTCCGAGAGTCGAAAGTAAAGCACTCATGGCCACTGTGGAAAACAGTGGCTTTAATACTTGCTTAGTAATGGGTATTTAGTGGAGAAACTTGAGTACAGTGATCTCTTATTTTCATTTTATATTTTATAGGATAAATTAGTGAGTAAAGAAACTCGAAATACTTCGGGTTACCGAATTTTGGATTTTTTCATGTTACTTATATATTTGATTGAATCATCATGCTGACATATGAAAGAACATTATTAGACATACTGCATAAATGATAGCCCGATTGCCTTTGCCAATCATTCTTATGTCACGGAAAACGCATCTGCTATGCTCATTCGCTTCATATTAGAGGAAGTAATATTATAAGTAAACTATTATTTGTATGTTAAAATTTTTTTTTTTTTTTAATACATTGTGTTAAAAAATTTTAAGCGCTTTTATTAGTTGTACGTGTTTTTATAATATGGTCTTAATGTTCAGTGTCTAAAACAAATATTCGCATTTATGGACGCGTTCATTCAGAAACTTCAGTGGAGTTCCTCGTCGGCTCTTTGATGGCAATAGCACACCCGCGGGCCAGATCAGCAACATAGGTACTGTCAGCAGCAACAGACAGCATCAGTCCAGTGCTACAGGAGTTAACAGTTTCGTTGGATCCAATTCATCGCCTTGTGGAACTTTGGCCAGTATACACTCAAGCCATTCTGCCTCCTCATCAAATGGCAGCAACAGCAGCAGCAGCGGAGCAGTCATTACCTTCCAATGTAACCCAGACAGTGGACAGGACACAGTGGACTCAGCAAACCATCAACCACAGATGACAGAGGGATCGTCTAACGGTCATGGTAGCAGCCCCCGGTTAGGCAACGTCATGTCAGGCGATGCCATTAGCTCGATGGCCGGCAGTCCCACAGACGCTTGTAGCATCCGTTCTAATCCGTCGGCCGCCTCACTTCTTCTTTCCACCTCGGCAGCTGCAGCAGAGGCTTCTGCATTGGCCTCGGCAACTATGTCCGTTTCAGGAGCAACACTTTCACCTCTAGCCACCACCCAAATCATTCGCCGCCCCAGCATCACAATGATGTGGGTTCATTTGAAGTTAATTGAATAGAAGTTAATTTTTATATGTTCACCTTCGCTTTTAAACTGTAATGTCATGGTTCAGCCAACTTCCGCGTTCTGCAGAAATATTTTAGTTTTACAAATTGTAAACTATTTTCGCAGGAAGCAGATAGTTTAAGCTGTATATTGTAGTACCATGCCGAACTAAAAGTTTTTTATGGTAAAAGCAATTTTTTTATTTGTAAACAAACAATTTTAAGCAAATAATACTCAAGATGCTTAGAATAAGTAGCTGCTTGTCCCCGATTTCATATATAATATGTGTTTTTATTTCTTTTATAGTTCGTTTTTGTTTCGTTTTAGGAAATATGTCTTATTTAGATTTTGCACATGCCCTGCATAAGCGTATTCATACATTAAATGCAAGATCCGAGTTTAATTGGCATAGTATATCCCAACATTGTGTAAAAGTTATATTGTTCTGCCATAATATTGCCTGTGCTTTTGTTTTCTTGTTTATTTGCAAGTTATTAGTAATTTCGCATTTCGTATATTATTTAAACAGCTTCATGAGTTGACTAATTGCTATCAATTCAAGTTCAATTTCTTTATTTTATTCATTCAGGAATCCCAGCTCGGGTTCGTTAGTTATTAGTGAGACGGGATCTCTAGATCGGACGAAAAGCAGCGGTGAGAAGCGCAAAAAAGGTGCGCTCGATGACGGGCCGCGTGTTTCCGACAGAGTGGAGGAGACACGGGTCAATCCGGACTCGTTAATTGATGAGATTTTAAAGGATACTAAACTCGATCAGCTGGAGGAGTCCGCAGAAAGTAAGTCCCTTAATGCTTTTGGTTAATGGGTATATAATAACAATATGTTTTTCTTAGCATCAGGTCTTCAACTGTACATCGCTCGTGATGGAACCGCCTCCCTGGGTGGACACGAGGTTAAATCAAGCGTACGAGCGGGCGCCCTAAAGCAGGTGGTTATGCAGGATAGAAGATAGTAGTATCCGAGACTCACAGCTCCTTTTTACAATTAATTAGAAGAACTATACGAAACAGTTCGCGTTACGAACATGTTTATATACAAACTAAAGTGAGAATTCAAATACGCTATATATGAATATATAAAATGTTTGTCGGAACTACACTGCTATAAATGTAATTAACACATATGTGTTTATAAACAAACACGCATGTATGTTATAGATTTGTTAACAGGCGTAACTTGTCTAGTTGTATTTGCAAGTGTTGTGAATCAGGAAAACAACCGTTAACAATTAGGAAACCAAAAATGAAATTCATAAAACTGCACTCTATATATGCATAAAAAATTACTCGCAATGGAATACGATAAATAAGAAGTTTTAAATTTTGTTTTCGAATATAAAATATTATGTTTTGCTTCCATCAATATGTCCAGCCTCAAGGCATTTATAAATACATATATTAAAAATTTATAGAATAAATAACGCAGTCATGTTAAACAAAAGGCTTCAAAATTAAAACCCCGAATTTTAAGTCATCGAAATACAGCGCAATCAAAAACTAAATAACCACAACTAGTTTTCCCAATTCAGCCCATTATATGAATTTTTTTGATAACATACACAATAATTAATCAATGTTCACAGATACATAACTTTACATTTTAAATTCAACATTGTTGTAGATTTGTAACTGGTATTCTCGTTTTATTCTTTATTTAAAACTTCCGAAAATCGATAAGGCAAATGGTGAATAAATTTGCAAAAAATTGTTTAAGAATTTTGATGTAAAAAATCATAATAAACAATACTTTTAAATCAATCGAAAAACCTGTTAGATGGGAACACAAATAATACAAATAGTTATTACCTAAAGCTTTTGTTAAAATAATTTGTGTACAATTATGTAGTTTTTTTAACAATTTGTAAGGGGAGAACTTGAATAGCTCCATATTAGTTTCTTTAAATTGTATATGGAAAAAAACAGATAAATAAAAAATGGATACATATACATACATGGTTGATAACTGTCAAATGTCTAGAGTTGGGCAAATGTTGTTGGTTGTTTAAACAAACATGCTAATAGGTGATTAATTTCGATAATTTTAAAAATGGTTTATTCATTCAGTTACAGTTAAAATTTAAACATTGTGAAAGTTGGGCAAGGACGTAGTCCATAGATTTGCGCATAAATCGTTCGTACTATTCCGAGTAAAGATGAGTGCGAACGCTGTGCGACAGTCGCGGAAAAAATATCATTGTAGTAATAGGTGTAACAAGCGCTTCGGCCTTGGGTTGTTGAGTTCAAAACACTCTCGGGATTTTGGAAATATGCGCTTCTATACCTATACCAGAAGCCAATGATGCAATAATTTCTGTTGTGAAAACAGCACACAATTTTTTGACCTCGGTAATAAATAAAAAAAAACGGTAACCATGTTTTCGTAAAGTGTCTGACCACCAATGCATCTATTTGCAAAGATTTTTCTTTGCTCTCTTATAAAAACCGACGCCAATACTCATAAAATACGACTAATTAAGGAATACCCAGAGTTTTCTGCAAATGTACACTGCGTGTCATCAGATTAGCGGCTCCTGCTTGTTTCCGTTTCTTATGTTCTGTATTTTCCACTTGCACGAAAATTCGGCAATGTTGTAGATGTTTGTACCCTGATATTCCCTCTCTTTTTGAGAATAAAAAAGATAAGCGCCCCCAATGCAGTTTATATTATCTTCGATAATTTAAAAGGTAGGACAACTAAATTTTGTATGCTGTTAAATTAAAAAGTTTTCTCTAATTTAGCGCAAAAATGGGAAGAGGAACGGTGTTATCCAAAATCATAGCTTTCTTTTCATAAAATTGCAGAAAAACTGACAGACATCGCAAAAGTATTGCCAACTTTATTTAAAACAAGGAAACTTATGGAAAAAACTATAAAGGTGGCAATAACCGTGTCGTTACCGCGGCAGATCGCAGGTCCAAACTTCCAATAGCCTCCAATTCCCACGACTCCTCCGCCAAAATTCGAGAAAAAGTGGTGTAAGTTAACTTCGCAAAGCTTGCTACCTAAAAACAAAATGCGAGCAACAAAGTGGCGAATGCACCCATCGGTCAGCGGCCCGACATCCGTTACACTTGCACAACATAGCCACGTTTGCTGGCCTAGCTTCTGCACCATTTATTTCCTCCAGCGAGCCGAATTCGTAAGAATCTGAAGTGCAAGCGATCACACCACCAACTTCAGCTGCGCTGCCTCTGCCAAATTGAAGCTTTCGTTAGGGCAGAATTAATTTAAGCAAATCAGTCTCATACATAATCTTTCAAAATAAAGTAACACCTAATACAATTTAATTACTTCGCGTTTTTATTTTTAACTTTTAAATAACACTGGAAAATAACTTATTTACATTCGTTACTTCTGAAAATAACTTGGACAAAGTCGGCATCTTTTGAATCTCCATGTTTAATATCAATCCTTTAGTTTTTAATGTTCCCGAGATCGACATTCATACAAGCAAACGAACGAATATGGCCAGATTGATATACATATATGTATGTACATATATACTTTAAAGGTTGGAAATGTGTTTTGTTGCTTAATAAACAAAACTTCTTCAAGTTTTTAAATGTTGTAGCAATTCATATTTTAGTTAAGCGTAGACGTAATATTTATAAAAAAAAGTTGTTGTTTTTTTTTTAAATTTCAAGCAACACCCATTCTAAAGAAACGAAATAATAATAAACTCAGACGCAACAACTTGTAAAATCGTTTGTTTATTATAAGCTTAAGTCAAGAGTTTAGGCACTAATTGCTGCTTTGCGAATTTATTGTTTGCCGGCTGCCCATTTCTTGTATAAAAATATGCTTATTAGTCATTTTGTACAATTAGTGCTGCACAGTTTCTTGAAGTTATTTGTTAAAATAAAGACTGAATTTAATAAATTCATATCACGGACATCAGCATCAACGGTTAGGGGCCGTG
This sequence comes from Drosophila yakuba, assembly GCF_016746365.2. Lineage (NCBI taxonomy): Eukaryota > Metazoa > Arthropoda > Insecta > Diptera > Drosophilidae > Drosophila > Drosophila yakuba. The sequence continues at coordinate 4,053,029 of NC_052528.2, read as the reverse complement.
TAAATTTGGATGCTGGCCACTTGGATTCTGGAGGGCTTTGGCCACCTCCTCTTGCAATGTACTGGGTGGTTCCGATACAATATCCGTATGCATAGAAAGGTACTTTAATTTATTCGTAACAGCTAAAAGTATAATAATAATTATTTATATACCCCAATTTGAGTAAAGGATAAATTTTTTACCTGGACGCAGATCAATTAGGGAACAGTGCTGATCAACCCAGAGGAAAGCAGTCCGACGTAACTCATCAAGACTAGCGCTCGAGACTGTTGACGTGTATGAGGCAAGCAAAGGTTCCAGAATGAGACCCAACTGGAAAACGGTAATAATTGATTATTTAAATCGTTACTTGAACTTTTAAGAATATATTTTCGCGTATTTGCTTTAAATATAATAATATAATATATATATATAATATATATCATCGTTTCCTTAAGCTGTTAAACAAAAATTATTCTTCGTCCCAAAACTGGATACTAGAACATTCATATTTGAGGGTGCGATCGTCCATTCTCCATTTTTATACCCTTACACTAGATTCGTTGTAAAGTATGTACAAAGCAGAAGGAAGCGTTTCCGACTATATATATGTTATAAGTATATATATTCTGAATCAGGATCAATAGCCGAGTCGAACTGTCCATGTCGGTATGACCGCCTATAAAAGATTAATCATGCAGCTTCCAGAGACATAGACATAGACGCAGCACGAGTTCGTTTCCAAATGCTTCCAAGCCCACTCTAACAACCGAAAACTTGAAAAATATTTTAATATTTTTTTATAAGTCTGGTAAATTTCTATGGATATGAAAAAAAACGTTTTGCTACTCTAATGCCCAAAAAGTGGAAAAAATTTTAATAAAATACGATACGACCATAAAGTTTTACTTACAATCCAAAACTTCCAATCGTTCATTGTATTGTATCGAACGTAAGTGTCGTAAAGCTGCCGAACATGTTCCGTACCCTGCCTCGTTACAGGTGCTCCATTAGCTGGCAAAATTGAATGAAGGTGCCTAATAAAGAAAATATAATATTTTTATTTTTTTTTGGGGGTATGGTTGTCTTAGGACATGCTTACGTCAGCGAATTGTTTAGCTCATCTCGTTCCATACGCAGAGCTTCAATTTTATCCTTTAAAACATTCCGCTCCTGTCGCAGTTGTTTTATGTGCTCCGCTCCCTTTTGCAGCATGGCCGCCTTGCTTAACTTGGCGTTGGGATTTTGCTGAAGCTGCGGTATGAGCGCGTGCAGAGTGTCGAATCCGTTCTTTATATTGTATCGGCGCTTCTGCTCGGCGTGGATGTGTCCAGCACGACGGTGTGTGTCTCTCGGCTGGAATTTAAGGCTTGCCGTGGGAGACAGTGGGGAATCCTGTGACTCGTGGAACGGCGATTCCGGTGACAAATTCAAGCTATTACTGCCCACGTTAGCTGTGGCCAGCCCAAAACCGTGTATTTTGCTCCCTAAAGGTGGGCTATGCAGTGCCGAGTTAATAGCCATAGGCAAGGAGGCGGACTTTTTTGGTGAGTGTTGATGTGTTGGCACCGGAACCGATAACGGTGATGTGTCGTTGGCGTAAAGAATCGGAGGCGCATTGCTGTTGTTGTTAGTGGTGGCTATGGCACTGACGGAAGATGCATTTGATGACGAACTGTTTGCCACTGCTGTTTGCAGGCGTGAATCTAGAATTGTAAATATTTAAGCACAGTTCAGTGAATACCAAAAAATACTTACTCGAAGTGAGCAATTGTGCAAGGGTACTGTTTAACATGGGATCGCTGGTTGCCTGCTGCATTTGCTGAGAGACCAGCAGGCTGCTGCAACTATGTGCGCTTAATGAAGAACTTCCCGCTCCGGCAGCAGCCACCACGGAAGTGTGTTGCTGGTGCATCGAATTGCTGCGCACCCTCGACTTGCCCTTGGAGTGATACTTGGGCACTGCGAAGGGCTGCTCATGATGCAGCTGTCGACCATCGGGTAGTTTATTAAGCGAAACATTTAATGGTAAGCTGTTGGAGCGATAGATTTCTTTGGGCAAAATGGTGTTTGGCGACACCCATGTGGCTGAGCTGACAGCAGTTTGCAGTTGCTGTTGTGGGTGGTTTTGCTGCTGGTGCTGCTGCTGCAACAAGCTAGCCACCGTGGTTTGATGCTGCTGTTGCTGTGTATTGCTAACCTGCTGATGACGCGTTATCTGCAAAAGTTGTTGATTGCCCAGTCCTACGGGAAGTGACTGTTGCATTTGCGGGGACTCTTGCTGCAGATAACTTGGTTGCTGTTGCGTCTGCCTGGGAACATTCAGAAAAGTTCCCGTCGAGGCGGACTTCTTAAATTGCGGATAGGGCTTGTAGCCAATAGAGTATGCATTGTCATTTAGTAATGACAGCACATCTGAATGTAGAGGCTCTACCTTGACGTTAAGTTGCTGCTGATGCTGTTGCTGATAGTTATCTGCGTAACTGCTTATAAAACTCTGATTATTGAAGGCGTTTGTCGCCTGGGTCGAAAAGGGTTGTTGTTGAGCAAGCTGCTGTTGTTGGGGAACCTGAAAAGAAGGCACTACCACGTGTTGCTGCTGCTGGTTCTTCTGCTGTTCGGCCAACATCTGCTGATAAAGGTTTGTCTGGTGCAATGTGGGCTGAGCCTTGTCGTAATTGTGAGGCTCGCGTCGGAATGGCCGCTGAGTGCTCTTGGCCACGCGACCGTTAATAACGCACCTATTGCTGCTATTGTCGTTTGCGCTGGTAGTTCCGAAATGCTTGCCTCCGTGTATCCGTCCGGACATTGAACCTGGGTCCCCGAGAAGTTGAGAATCATTGGTGGATTGCTGCACCTGTCGTGCAACAGAAAATCGTTGCTCTACCTCGCTGTACGACATGTTATTTATGGGCGTGTTGAGCTCCAGCATGCTTGCATCCACATTTACAGCTCCACTGTTACTGCTGTTTACCACATCCATTATGCTATCATTGCAATACAGCGTATGAGGAGCCCCGACAATCGCTGACAGGCAATATTCGTCGTTCTTGAGCATTTCAGCGTCGGTTCCCTCTTCTGGAACTGGAGGCAAGCGTGTGGTAGGAATCAAGTCTGTAAAAAAAATGTTTCGAGTGTTTCATCTATTTAATAAAATTAACTTCATACCTGAAAAACTAATGTCGATGTCATCTAAATTCGGTTGCAAAGGACCGAGACTGGGCTGTATAAAGTCTGCGATTCCCGCGCCGCGTGCTAAGAAATGATTTGCATTAAACTTTGGCGATGTAATTATAATTTTTGTCTAATATTACGCACCGATTTCCCTAGAATCAGGAAAAGGGAATGGAACGTTTATAGCCGAGAAAAGGGTGTCTGTGGTCCAATCGTCTGGCATTAAATTCCTATCGTTCAGTGGTGACCATTCTAAAAAGTCCAATTCACTTTTCTGTAAAAGGGATAAGCGTAATTTTAAAAGTTATTTTTTTAAGATGTGCAGCCGCCGATTCGAGTGAATTTTCTTATCTTCGTATAAAATAAAGCTGCTTATGTAAATGAATGTTTTAAGCATCATACACACATATGTACATCCTTGCAATAGAATAAAATAAAACTATTGTTTTAACATTTATAGAACTTAAGATACAGAAGTGATTATTCAAAAATGTAAAATGTGAAAGAAGATCAAAACTTTTTTCAAAAGTGTGGTAGGGGCAGCTTTGGGAGGGTTGGAAGTGGACAGTCGCAAATAGCCAGATCGACACGGCTGGTGTCTTCCATGAAGAACATACATATATACTTAAGTACCCTCTAAAGCTTTAGCTGTAAAATACTTCTTAAAGAGTATGAAAAACCCTCCTATATGAGTAAAAAGCATCATGATATTATAGTCCAGATAACATGAATGCGTCCCACAGAAGCATGGGTAGCTTGCACGATTTTGTATGGAATTCAAATTTTTTTGAATTGTCTCAATATAATAATTTGTGTACTGTAGTACAAAAGCAATTATCATTATCAACTAAAAGATTCAATCAACATGGCAATTAACCTAATTGAAATACACTCGTTCGTTATTTTGGTGATTTGTTATTTAGTTCTGTGAAACATGACAAAGAGAACGAATGGGCACAAGGAATCAAAAGCTTCTGTTTTTCCTGCACTTTCAACGCTACTTGGGCCTTACAAACTTGGACTTCTCAGAATCGCTGCATATTTACTGCCTCCATGGTACTTGGACTTCAGCTGCGACTCAAATTTTGGTAGTTGGTGTTTTTATGGCCGCTCTGGTGGGACCACTCGCCGAATGCATTTACTACATGGATACTAAATCGCAAACTGGAAACACCTTTGACAATGCTGTGATACTGACCACCTCGGTCAGTCAATTGCTAGCCAATTTTTGGATGCGCTCGCAGCAGGAATCGCAAGTGAATCTGCTGCAACGACTTTCGCAGGTGGTGGGGTTCTTGGAATTTGAGCCTTATATTGTGCCACAGATCCGTTGGTTTTACCACATTTGGCTATTGGTTTGCCTTATCTACGGAGTCATGGTGACGCATTTTGGCATACATTGGTTGAAAAATATGCAGTTGAGCCGTGCCCTAACTCTGCTGGGATTTGTATCTCGGTGCATTTTGGCGAACTTTCAATTCACCTGTTATTCCGGCATGGTGTTGGTCCTGAAAAAACTGCTTCAAGTCCAGTTCAAGCAACTGGAGCAGCTGGTGTCCACCAACTCCATATCAATGGCTGAAGTGTCCGGCTATTTAAGAAGCCACGATGAAATCCTGCTATTGGGTCAAAGAGAACTGATTGCCGTTTATGGTGGAGTCCTACTTTTTCTCTTCATATACCAGGTCATGCAGTGTATATTAATATTTTACGTCAGCAACCTAGAGGGGTTTCATTCAAGCAATGACCTGGTTCTCATTTTCTGTTGGCTGGCACCGATGCTTTTCTATCTCATCCTACCCTTACTCGTTAACGACATACACAATCTGGTAAGTTTATGTTAACGCTTGAATGTCCTTTTAATGAAAACATGTTAAAGTGTTATAATGAGATCTAATGACTAAGTAATACTTATTTATGTTGCTTTTATCGAAATTGAACCTACACTTTCGTCAAAATACTTTAGGTACGAAGTATTCGACCAAGAATTGGCTTTGGAAAATTAACCACAAAAATAGCGGTTCAGCTAGGTTCATCAGTCATTCGATATGGACTTCAAACCGAGTGAACTCTGCGCTTACTACCGCCTTTGTCGATATCTGGGGATATTCTGCATTGACTATAATCCCGCTAAAAAAAGAATCCGGTTGCGTCGCAGCGTTCTCTGTTACGTAATTCACTTTGCCTTGCAAGCCTACTTGGTTGGTTGCATGTCCGTCATGGTCACATATTGGCGTAGGTGCTTCAAAAAAGAGCTTACCACGACTGGAAACCACTTCGACCGACTTGTTATGGTAATGGCCCTTGGTATTCTGGTTGTCCAGAATGCGTGGCTCATCTGGCTGCAAGCCCCACATCTGCGAATTGTTAGGCAAATAGAGTGTTACCGACGGAGGCACTTGGCTAATGTTCGTCTGCTCCTCCCCAAACGTCTGCTTTGGCTAATTATTGCAACCAATGTTCTCTACATGGTGAACTTTATCAAGACGTGTGTACTCGAATGGTTGACGGATGCTTCTCGACTTTTTGTCATTACCTCCTTGGGATTTCCTTTACGATATCTGGTAACTAGTTTTACAATGGGCACATACTTTTGCATAGTACATATTGTACGTCTCGTGCTCATCTGGAATCAGTCGCAGATTAACGCGGTTATAGATGAATCGGCAGACCTCAAAAAAACTGGCGCAAACCGTATGCGTTTACGCGCGTGCTTGGAGGTGCACGATCGCCTGATAATGCTTTGCAATGATGAGATCAGTCTTGTCTACGGGTTCATCGCTTGGCTGTCGTGGATGTTTGCCTCGCTTGATGTAACTGGAGTTATTTATCTGACTATGGTTATTCAGACTAACAAATCAATCGTTATAAAATTGATAACCAACGTTGTATGGCTTTCGCCAACTTTTATGACCTGCGCCGCTAGCTTCATGAGTAATCGTCTTATTATTCAAGTAAGTTTAAATTAATTCCATCCGATTATAGCTGATGTGTATATATGGGCAAAAATTTAGATGCTATCTTAGTATTTCTTTATTATTATTAATAAGTTAATAAGGCCAAAACAAATACGCTGCCGTGTAACGGGCTGTCAGTCGGGATGCAACTTTTCGTCATGCCACTCGGGTCCGAATTGTGAGTGTTTATTCTAACGTTTAAGTGACTTGTTTTATTCAGCATTCAACATGAGCTTCACAGCGGCAATAATTGGAACGCAAATAAGACAGATGAAACAATTGTTCTGATAGGATTGTTTATATCGCAGTGTCTGTCACTAGTAGCCCTCGTCCATGTGATGATGAAGGAGAATACAAGCAGGCCATTTTCGGTCAAGTGGGAAATACGCATTTTGTGGCCAAAAAGGCCTCAGCCTGCCTAACGATTGGACTAATTTATATGTACTTCTACTGCTACTGTATCATAACAAAAAAGATCTAGGAAAACGCCACGCCACTGATTTTAGCTTTTCTCCAGATCAAGACGTTTAGTGCTACTAGCTGCATTTTCCACCTACAGTTACATACTGCTCGGTTTGATAGTAGCTCTGCATTGATCCGGATTGCAGCCAGACTGCTACTTATTTACAACCAAGATATGTCAAGAGCTGTTCGATCGAATTTAATAAGTGACCTAAAGATTTTCCAAAAACTCCGGAATTCGTTAATAATATTTTAATGAGGAAGAATACTAGAGATTTGTTTTTTGACTATCAGATATCTTTTTACATTTTTTATTTTTTAATTTTTAATTTTAAAGACATGATAAAACTAAAAATTTGGAAATATTTCTTTCACACTCTTACAACTTGAGTAAGGGTCTAGTTGGCTTACAAATTCCTATAAATACGCCGATAATGTTTAGGCCACGCACACAAATTATAACCGCGATATAGGAAATAGTAAAGCAGCGAAGAGGTCAATAAATGCAACCGCTGCTAAGTGGTGGTCGTGTCCGATACGGGAAACACCCTCTTTTCTAGTTGTATATGTTCCTCGTACTCCTTTTAATTAAGTAATGGGTATGCGATAAGCCAGGGACTCGATTTACAGATTTCTATTGTTTTATGTATTAATAACAGTAAAGCATTTTTAAGTGATAGCTATGTGATTTAAGCTTAGTACTTAATGAATAATATTTCGTATATAAACTTAATGTTTTATATTCGTTACTCATAGATTAAAGGAGTACACTTTGTATACTCTGTCCGTCTGTGTGTCCGACCGTATGAACGTCGAGATCTCAGGAACTATAAAAGCTATAAAGTTGAGATGCTTAATCTCCCCAGACTCCAGAGACATATAGGCAGCGCACGCCCACTCTAACGCCCGCAAACCGCCCACAACTGCGACGCCCACACTTTTAAATAATGTTTTGATAATTTTTTTGAGTAACGGGTATCAGATAGTCGGGACTCGACTACAGCGTTCTCTCTTAATTGTTTTAAATTCAAAACTGGAAATAGTTAGCAAACCAAGTATAAAATGCTTTAAATGGTTTTGTAAAATATTCTCGATGTATCATATATCATATAAATATATATCAATGTAATAACTCCTTCGACTACATGAGAAGGATAAACTAATATTTATACTTTTACTGTATATTTAAGTCCCAAAACTTAATCCATTAGAGGTGTTTATCCAAAGCAAGATAGCAAATGGCTAAACAACAGACTACTATACCGTGTCCCTCAAGTAGTTCTGCTAGATATATTTTTGTGAAAACACAATAAATTTATCAGCGTTACAATATTAGTGATTAGTTAATTGACGCAAACCAAATGACGCGCACCGCATTTGAAGAGTTAAGGGTTCAGCTACGAACCTTAAGGTGGCTTGGAGTCCTGCGGTTCACTATCGACTTTAAGAAGTGCTTAGTGCAGAATAATGCTTCTGAGGAGCGCAATGCCTGGCTGTATTTGATGGGTGTCGTGGGAATCACGTGCAGCTTGATCATATACAGCACCTACTATCCCAGTCACTTTATTATGGGAAAACACAACAGTACAGGCAACTGCTATGCCCTAATCAACGTCAGGTCCTGTTCCGTTGTTACAATGCTGATCTACATTCAGCTCTATATTCAACGCTTTCGATTCGTCACCCTTTTGCAGTCCATGTTACAATTTAACAAAATCTCTGGAAGTCACAGAAAAGAAGGAACATTTGCATTCTACTATTTTACACATCTATCCCTACTTATCATTTGCATGCTGAACTATGCTCACGGTTACTGGACAGCAGGTGTTCGCTTGACCACAATTCCTATTTATCTGCTTCAATATGGATTTTCCTACCTTATTCTCGGTCAGATGGTTGTCCTGTTTGTCTGTATTCAACGAATATTACTTTCGATTTTAAAGTACTATAATCAAGTACTTCTTATAAATGTTGAATCATGCAAGCTGAGTCGCGAATTCTATGACAACTTTTGCAAACACAACCATGTAATGTGGCTAAACTATATCGAGATCAATCATTGTTTCGGTTTGCTGCTATTGCCCGTAACCGGATTTATTCTACTGATCACCCCGTCTGGACCGTTCTATCTGGTATCTACAATATTTGAAGGACGATTTCTTCAGAATTGGCGATTTGCCTTCATGTCGCTAACTGCCATACTTTGGAGCCTGCCATGGATAATTTTGCTGGTATTAGCAATGGGCAGGAATGATGTACAGAAGGAGGTTAGTAAAGTAGTATACTAAAATACTGTTTCTAAAATAACTGTAGTTTTCTATGTTAAAAGCATGTGTTAACTGTTAACACAATGTGTGTGTGAAGGTTTGTACAATTAAATTGTTTACCATTAACACAGAGGATCATAAGAGAACGCTACAATCGAGGTTCTCGACTATCAACTACCCGTTGGTCAACTCGTGGGAATGAGAAATAATGATAAAAATAGTTAAGAAAAAAACAAAAAATCAAAAACATATTACTGTGTGACCGTTCTGCGATTTGTGAACGCTAGAATCAGTTTTCTTTTATATGAATTTGCTTCTGCTTTAAAGAAAATCAAAAGTCGCAGTTAAAACATAACAAAAATCAAGGAGCACCACAAATAAACGGGTATAATAATATGGTGTAAAGAGATTTAGGCAAATGGACACCCACACTTTTGTCAGTGTATCAGAAACAAGGACTCCAAAAAGTGTGGGGGCAATAAATAAATAAATATACTACACAAAAACCTAATCAATTACCCTGCACCTACTGACAGTGTCATATCGTGTAAATGAACAATGAAATTGGATACCAATTCAGTACATTTGTTAGTTTGCAGCGACCCATGAACTGCACAATGTCAAACGTCTGCCGGGACCTGCGTTTTTATCTCCGTCTTCTTCACATCATGGGTTTGATGTGCTGGCACTTCGATTCCGACCACTGTCGACTAGTGACTACATCCAGAAGCGAAGGCTATGCCTTCGCTTATGCTGGCTGTATTTTAGTTTCTACGACGGTCTGCTTCATCTTTGGCGTCCTTCAGCCAAGTCGATTCCACATAGCCATTTACAACCGAACGGGAAATTTTTACGAGGCCGTTATATTTCGCAGCACGTGTTTGGTGCTTTTCTTAATCTATTTAATTTTGTATGTGAGGCGGCATCGACACAGGGATTTGGTTCAACTTCTATTGCGTCTTAACAGACGCTGTTTAAGTACTTGCACAGATCAACAGTTTTTGCACAATATAATACTTTACGGCGTGCTCACGATCCTCTGCTTCGGCAACTACCTCCACGGCTACACTCGCGCTGGACTGGCGCCAGTTCCGCTGGCCCTTTATATGTTGGTCTATATCTACACCTTTTTGGTTCTGTGCCTGCTGCTTATATTCTTTGTGAGTCTTAAGCAAGTCATGACCGCGGGCTTGATTCACTACAACCAACGGCTTCGTCAGGGCGATCTGGTCTCTGGTCTTCGGGGCAGGCAGCAGATCCTGAAAGTGTGCGGCGGCGAACTGAACGAGTGTTTTGGCATACTTATGCTGCCGATTGTAGCTCTGGTGCTCCTGATGGCACCATCGGGGCCTTTCTTTTTAATTAGCACCGTGTTAGAGGGCAAATTTGGCTCCGACGAATGCTTATTTATGCTCATGACCTCCTCCACTTGGGATACTCCGTGGATGATTATGTTGGTTCTCATGCTACGCACTAATGGCATATCAGAGGAAGTGAGTTCTTTGTGGGACGAGGTCAATAAGTAAACTTTTACATCATTTCATAAAAACGTTCACACTTGCCAAACATAATTTTTTGCAGGCAAATAAAACAGCAAAGATTTTGGCAAAAGTACCTAGAACCGGAACTGGGTTGGATAGAATGGTAAGCGGATACTGTTTCGCATTTGCTGAAATAGTAGTATGACATTTGCAAATAAAACTAAATTATTCAATAGATAATTATAATTTTTATTTACCAGATTGAAAAATTCTTACTTAAGAACATTCGACAGCAGCCCATTTTAACCGCTTATGGATTTTTCACTCTGGATAAAAGTACATTGTTTAAGGTAATACATTTTGTAACCCAATTGCAAAGTTAACAGCAGTTTCCATATTGTTATAGCTATTTACGGCCATTTTTACGTATATGGTTATTTTGGTCCAATTTAAAGAGATGGAGAATTCTACAAAGTCTATTAATAAATTTTGATCACTTACCGAATCATATGTTAAGCAGCCCGTAGCCTTTGACCTATAGTTTCTGCGCCATTTTCTGTATTCGGCTTTAATTACAGCTGAGTGCCGTTTCCAGTACTTGCCTTCAAGAACAACAGTCTGTGTGAATTATAAAATAAAGAAAAAGCACGATAAGAAAAGAAATACGACAAGTCCGAAAAAATTTCCCAATCAAAACCATTATTTTCTTTTAAATATCCTGACAATTAAGCGTTTAACAATGATAAATTGCAAGTGAGTTGCACAAAATATAAGTACGCGCGTGCCCAACAACCAAATACAACAAACAACGACAAACGAACTGTTGTTGTTGAGCAGCAGTCCACGCAGCGAAAGTAATAATAAAATACAAATACAAATTTCGGACGCTTTCTTTGTGGCCCTTGGAATTATCAATCTCTTGGTGTATGACAATGAAAATGTAATCTAATTTATTTAATATATTTAATAAACTTGATTTACTTTTTCAGCTAGAACAAAATAAATATTTACAAATATTATATATTTTTAATTGAATGTTAAGCTTTACCATTTTTTCACTTTAGAAATTTGTTTTGTAAAAATAAACCTACTACAATAGAAAACATTATATAATAAAAAGTTCGTTTTAAACCATTTTGTTTAATAATATATGAACTATTAAGGTAAGATCAATGAGACTTTGTGACCCAAAAATTCAAAAATATCTGATTTCGAATCTTAAATTAAAATTTTAATTTTTAAATTAAAATCGTTAATTAAAATCGTAATGTTATGTAAAAACCAAAAAAAATTTTTTTTGTTTAACTCTAGCGTTGTCTCTTGTTTCGGTTGATATTACAACCATATATTAAAATAAAAACAGTATTAAAAGAAGTCTACCAATAAAAAAAAATGTTTGTACATTACGGTACTTAAGCTCTATCTCAGTTTAAAAATAAAAATTCCCCCCTCCAATAGGTTCACGACAGCTAAAAATAACACTGAAAAATGTCCCGCTGCTCTTATCACTTGTAGCTAGAGAGAATCCGCCGGAAAGTAGACGATAGAACCACGGAATTCCGTGGGGTCCATGCCGTATCTAACCCTGGTATTTATTGGCGTACGACAATCGTGCGACGATCACGTCGCTATCGAGTGATGCCTTTCTTTCCAGCAGCATGGGAGCCTCCTACCGGTCAGTGATTTTTGGAGAGGGGGAACTGTGTGGTCGAAAAGTGTAGTGTTTTGACGATACCAATCCAGGCGTGCACCTTATTTCACAAGTAGTTCCAAGTAATTCGATGGTACAAAGTGGACTAACTAATGCCATGTACAGTATTAAAACCAGCGAGAACGGTATTGTCGAGTTTCTCGACTATCAGATACCCGTTACTCAGCTAGTGTGAGTGCGAACAAGATAGTTCAACATTCTTTTTAAATTATAGCAAAACACTTTTTAAAATTGTGGTGGCAATTTTGGGTGGTTTGTGTTCGTTGGAGTAGGCGTAGAACCACCAGGAAAAAAAATTCCGTTGCGTCTATGTCTCTGTAATCTGCATGTCTAATGTCATTCTCATTCTTAGGGATGGATATCAAAAAAAGATTCTTTCTTCAGTGAAAAATGTAGTATTCAGGTTTATTATAAAGATTAAAATATAAAATCCTTAATGGATTTACTAGTCCACAGATTCTAGTTAAGCCTACGATACGCCAATTTCATTCGAGTTGAAGCAATGCTCACTATCGCCACGCGCTCAAACAGGAATAAGCGTAATATTTTGTATTTTATTTTTAATATATATACATATTGGTTGCCAATACATTCAGGATAACTATATAGTGTACATGTATTGTCTTGATCAGGATCACTATCTGATTAGATCTGGCCATATCCGATAATATAAAAACTAGCAGGTATTTGTATTAGAAGAGTGGACAGCGTAGACGTACTACTACATTCTTAATCTAAACTTATTCGATTTTTTAGTTCCCTTAGTTTAGTTAGGGTCGGAAACGCTTTCTTCTGCCTGTTTAATATTTATAATCGAGTCTAGTATACCTTTTTATTGTATAAATAACGGGTATAAATAGTGCAATACTTAATATGTATCATCAACAGATTTGCTAGCTAATACAGTATATGTATATTTTCGATCAAAATTACTATTCTAGTCGATTTGGCAAGGTCCGTCCGTGTATCTGTATAAGCGCTGTTATCCAGAACTATAGATGATAGAAAGTTGAAATTATGCAGCTTCTAATGACGCCTAGTTTTTGCAAGATTGTTTCAGAATGTTGATCCGCCCACTTTAACGTCTACAAATTTATCGAAATAAGATTAGTCTAACAAAATTGGTCTTTACCTAAGGAAAAGATTTTGTTATTTCGCACTATAAGAAGTCTCGAGATTTGCTTTAAGTAAAATGTAAATGTATTAAAATCAATTAAAAAAAAAAGATTTTTTTGTCAGAACTTATTACGAAACTTTCTGCGTGGCTAAATTCTTTAAAAAGATGTCAGTAATAACTAAGTCTACAGGTACTTACTTGTGGATTGCTATGTATGTCAACGTCCAGCGGCGACGCAAATTGACACACCGGGGTTCTGCGCTTTTGTATGACTGCAAAAATGAAAAACACACAAACACCGTTTAGTATGGAAAACATAAAAAACGACGTGATAAGATTCTGGGGTTAGATAGAGATAGTGAGTTCCCCAGAGATGACAAAATGTGTCAGAAACACGTGTCATTATACCAGTGGTTCTTTCTAACAACTATCTGGAGAGCTGTGACGTAGCTAACAATTATTTAATAAAGCAAACTGCTCTTAAATCTTACCAAAAAAAAATTAAACACATACATGTAGACACAAATATACCCTAGAGGTTTAGTGTCAGCAGAGGGTTCATTCAGAATTCATAAACGCTAAAGTTAACCTATTAAACCCCGTTAAGATTTATTTTTGGATGAACAATTTTATTAAAATTGGTTTCCTGAATGGTAAAAAATTATGCAATAAAGAATTTTAAAAATTGTTTATAATTTATAACAACCTAATATCTTTTATGTTTAATAAAGCTTGATTGGATATTTCACTTTGTAAAGGAATTCTAAAATCAAAGAATCTAGCATTGTAACCAACGACTTTGAAGCTAGTTGCAATTGTTGTAAATAATACGCTATTAAATAATGGAAATTGGCCGTTTGAAATCAGTTTCACTGTTGCATCACGTTAAGAGGTTTTCTTATTTAATGTTATTTATTTATTTCATTTATTAAAAATGAAACGAAAACGAAACAAAAGGGGTAAGCAAAAAATTGTCAGTATTCAAGGAAAATAGTCAGAAAATAATAGTCAATCTAAAAATTTGGGTATTTTTTTTTTTATTCATAATGATATTGGGTGGAACTTTTGATTATATTTTAGAGAGACCAGAAAAAAATGTAATCCATGGAATTTTGTTTGATAGCTCTATTATATTTAACTTTCAGCTTTGTTGGTCAAATTTTCGTACTGAAATATTTAAAAATAAATACTTCCGCCGATGAAAATGGCTTTCAAAAACTGAAATGAGTACCTTAGATCAGACATAATATGGTTTTTAAAGAAAGTCGAATTTTCCTTTTTTGTTAAAACATCTAAAAAACACTTTAATTTGTATTTCCCCTTAAGGCAAAGCCGTAAGCCTATAAACTTTTATTTGGAAATACAGGTAATTTTTTCGTTTACTAACTTTTTGCAAGTATGTATATGGTAAAACTAAACTTGGTTTATTTATAGAAAGAAATGAGAAATTTTTCCACAGAGTTATTAACTTATAAAAATTTGTGAACCCAGATATTGTTTGACACATCAAAAATCCGGTAGACTAATTTTGCAAAATTCGTGTTTATTAATTAAAAATATGGTTTAGTCACGATAAACACAACCACAAGAGCGCAGGCAAAATGATCAAATATGGAATCGGTACAGGTTCTATGTTCCCCTTATCTATCCAGGACCTTCACATATTAGGATTATCTTAGTGTTATACGAATATGCCCATTTGAACTTAGATAATAACAAAGATTAAAGTACTAACTAAAAGCCAAAACGATATTTGCTGATGAGACGGTTGAAGTTGCTACCTATAAATAAATAAGCAAAACAAAAATTTCCATTTGCCTTTGTCGCCGACATCTAGAAGAGCGAAGAGATAATCACTTCACGATGTATTTGTAACACAGGGCTGCCATCCTCCCACTCGCACAAATGATGTAACGGAAAATTTTGGAAATACTATCAGCAGAAAATGTGGCACTGTCGGCCGACTGGATGACAAGCTGAATGCATAATCATACCGATTCGCTGTTTGCCTGACTTATGCTTTATGTTATAATCAATGGGACACTTGAAACTGCGCCACACTCCTGCCGCGGCTAAAGTGCTCGGGAAACTCCGAGGCTGTCTAGACGATCGAGCGGATGGTCAGTAAAATGTAGAAGCGCCGAAATCATATGTTCAGCTTTTAATTACACGCCAGGCAAAAACAAAAATTAAATGACAATCGGCTAGGGTCCAGACAACGATAAGGGCCAGCGGCACAGCCGACCAGACCATGATAAGAACCCGAAGTGGCGAAGGCGAATGAGGAGTCGGAGATGCCCGCCTGGCAACGCCAATTCATCCAGTCTCCCGTCCAGCCAGCTAGACGGGGAACACTCCTAAAATCTGCCCCAAACTAGCTGACAACTCTTGGCCGACAATTACCAAAAGTTAAGCAGCAGCTTTAGAAGCGAGAGCGGATGAGAAGATAACTTGTGCTTTAAAAGCTTATGGGTGCCTCTGGCTCTTTGATTCACTTCAAATAGTTTTTGTTGTTAAGGCTTTTGCACGTGTATTGCTTTTCAAGGAAATGCTCATCATATAAGTTTATTTGTTTGGAATATTTTACCAATGCCGATGATGGTCAGTGCCCACTTAATGATCATAGCATGTGAAAAATTCAATGAGGTGCAATCTCATGAGCCTTGACAATTAAATATTTTGTAGCCTTATCATGTATGTTACAAAGCAACGTAAATTACTTCCACATTTTTATTTGACATTTGGAAAACCCTCGCCAAATTTTCTTCTACTTAAATCAATTTTAGGGTATAATATTATTTGAAGTTCAAGCATGCTATTTTAAGGGCTTGTTACTCACACTGCATGTGCCAACAACGCCAGATGACATTGTTCAGGCGAATTTTGTCCTTCCACCGAAGACGTACTCCTTTGAAATGATTCCATTTGGGTGATGTAAGTTTTTGACTGTAAATTTTAACGTAATTTGTATTGGTAAATAAAATGCTTCCTTTATAATATGGAAATTGTGATATCTATATTATCAGTTACAAGCCAAATATTTAATATTAAATCAATGCGCAGATTATGTTATAAAAATAGACTGATCCCCAACCCCAACCCAGATGCAATCTTTTTTAAATCAACCTATATATGCGCATCTGTGTTTACATATGTATGTATCAGACTTATGAAAAACATCTACTAAATAGTATGAATGTGTACAAAAAGCACTAGATTCCTTTATCAATTGTATCTTTAGACTTATTGTTGTTGCTTTCACTATCTTAGTCGGTGAGTTCACTAAGAAATACAATAGTTCTTAGTCAAAATGTTTGTAAGCTGTTGATGACGAAATTAAAAACTTAATTTATTTTGAATTTGTAGTGTTTTTTATTTATTTCTAAAAAAAAAAAAAAACATTAAAAAGCATAATTGAAATTTTTAAGAAAAATTCTAAATTCAGCGTTCTCTCTGGTTTTTCGTTTCAAAAGTTTATATCAGAACTATTGTAGCTTGAAGTTGTGGTCGTCACTGGTTTTTTTACCTCGTCAAAGTGTGTTTGTTTGATGCAGTCTTATCAGCAAAAGTAACAAAGCAATTATAGAAATACATTTCTAGCGACATACAACAAAGTCTCAAGCTTTATGGGTTCCAAGGCTATAGCAGTAAAAATTTAGCTTTTTTATCCCTAAACTCGTAAAAATTAATTAAATTAAAATTATATAAATGGTTCTGGCGAAAGCTTTAAATCAGTTTTATTTAGACAAAAAAAAAAACGTGTGAAAAGCATATAAAGAAGTTGAAAATGCCTTGTGCCGATCCCAAGGTGTTCCGAAGTTAGGTGTTCAAGTTTTTCCAAAAGTGGTATATTGAAATGTTTAACAGAAAACAAGAATGTTTATGGATTTTAAAATAAGGTTTTGTATCAAAACAAAATGACAAACAAACCGCCGAAAAGAGTAATTTAAAATATTCCCCAAATCTTGTATGGGAATATATTTAGAACGGAGATACGGATTTTTACAAATGAATTGTCAGTCGACGAGTAGTTTTTTTAAAGTATTTAAAAATTGTTTAGCATTCCTTAGCCAGATTTTTAATCATATATTATGCGCTACCTTCCGATTTTATTACCACTCGTTAAGATAGGACAACCATGGCAGATTTACACTTTCTCGTGTATATGCATTTTGTAATCCCCAAAACGCACTTAGTCACTACTGCCTTCCACAGCGAAAAACAACAATGAAATCACAAAGTAGGGGAAAAGAAAAGGAAATCGGAGTTCGTAGAAATTAACACAATATTATTATTATCCATATTATATATGAATCAAACAGGCAATTGTCGTACGCTGTTTTATAATTAGTAATAACCACAACTAACCGAAGAGGGTATTTCAAATAAATTTTAATTTTTAAGTCTACTTCATAATTTTTTTTAATGATATTCCTTCTAGCTATTTAAACAATTCAAAAATATAAAAATAAGTGCACAATTCAGATTTATAGTGGACAAAGTCCTCTCAGATAATAAATGTCTAGTAAGCAATTATAAATTTGCTTTCATAGCTAAAACATATTGAAGTGCTCTGAAATCATTTTGATATCGCGCTGTCGCTTGCAGAAATGGGAGAAGTTATACCCAAGAGGGGTATAAAGGGTGCAAGAAGTGGAGAAACGATTTAGGCATTGTGGGGCCAAAGTAACCCGAGCAGCGACGTCACGTCTCAACATGTGCCGCGATTATGGGACCGAAGCGGTCCAAGCTTTTTCGGTTGCTGGATTTTTGTTGGCCAGTTTGGCGTTATCACGCTTGAAACGCGTGAACAAGCGCGGGAAACTACATTTCATAGTTTTTTTGGTGCCCCAGTGCTCGATTGTGGTCTCGTACGAGTATGCAACTCACCTATAGGCCAGATTCATGCACTTGAAGAGTTTGGTGAGTGAGGTCTCTATCTCCAGGTGGGAGGTGACCATGCTCATGCTGCTCTCGTCGCCCTCCTGGTCCATGGCGCTAAAGTGGGCAACTGTCTGGGGCACGTACAGCTGCACGTCGCGACATGTGTTGGTTGGCTCGCCCGGCTTGCCCAGACCGGGATCCTCGGGGTCAAGCATCTTCACCTCGCCATCGTCCTCTAGGTCATCCTGCGCTTCCTCGGCCTCGAAGTGCGAGACCATAAACTGGCCGGAGTGGATGGACTCCCGCTCCGCCTTGAGAAGGTCTGCCGTGGCTTCGGCGGACCCTGACGCCGAAACACCTGCTGCCGTTCCGTACTGCAATTGCTGGAAGTTCTGGGACAGAGACTGTTGCAGATGGGACTGCTGATGCAGTTGCGGCAGCTGGTGCTGCTGGTGGGGAAACATTTGGTTTGTGCGTTGGTATTCCTCGTGTTTATTCAGCATCATTTTCAACAGGTGACAAGAAATGCCTATGTAAATAGTTCACTGTTGAGCTAAAAAGTTTCGCGGTTGCTGATTACATCGATGGCGAGGGCACATTTAATTGTTTTTTAATATCCCTCGCGTAGCAATGGCTATTAAAATTTTGTGCTGGCCCTTTTTTTATTTGGATGGGGATTTTCCATCTCTCTGTAACCGAATGCACAGGTCAAATATATGTGAACAATAGCTGAGACCAAACTTAAAAAAATATGTTTCGTTTTGCTTCGCGATTAGCACGTTTGATAATTCTCTATAGATCTAATGTGTCCTTGTAATTCTATTAATTAAATCACTAACTGACGCGAATTTTTGATAGGTACCTAGCACGGTTTTAATATTTTGATTTGTTTACAATGCCCGACACCTTCAGCTTTCCCGTCATCGACACCTGTCCGATTGGCGCTTTTTACGGAGCAAAGCTTCCGCTAATGGAAAACACGCCCCGCTTTTGCCGTTATATGCGTCAGAAAGCACAATAATAACAATAATCGCGCACACACACAAGAGCGCGCGGCGGGGTTGGCTGGGGAAACGGACGTCAAAACGAGACGTCAGTAGCTGCTTGTAGTTCCTCGGACCGAAAGTAAAGCCTCTTCTACTCGAAAGAAAAGCGCTCGGAAACACACGCGGAAAGAATGGAAGGCAACGAAGTGGGCAGAAGCCAGCGCAAAACGACCGGTTTCATTCCACAAACGGAACTGATCGGAGAACGAAGCTGCGTCCCAGCAAAACCTTTGCGCCGCACACAGCCAAAACAATGAACAGCTGACGCGATATCTCTCTCTCGCTCCCAATGGTTATCACCAAGGAATCGTACATACATATGTATGTACATACATTTTCTTTTATGTACGCAAATGCCAGGCAGCAATGTTGTACACCTCTCGCCGTTCACTATCTGATGCCCAGCCGATTTGCTTCCTGGCATTAGACCTTGTCATCCAGGATATGCACTCCACAAGCAGTTCTGTGTTTGCACTTTTGACCTCTGGCTCAGCGCTGATTTTGCATTTTCTTTTTTCCGTTCCCACTTATATACACGCATACACGCGCACCGCGATGGGGGCACAACTGCAGCTGCCTCCTAAAGCAGAAACACGAACTGTTAGCTGGCACGGCGCACACACGCGCAACACAAAGCTGCTACGTAGTTAAATCACAATTTAGCACACATTAACTTATTGCGGGGAGCGAGCCCTCACAGCCCATCAGGGTTGTCAAGCTTTCGGCGGCTCTGATAAACACACCCTCTGCCTAAAAATGGCTGTTAACTGTGAGCTGGAAAACGCAACAATGAGCATGACCACACGTAAAGTTTGTGAAAGACAAAGTGGCGCGGGGCCGAGTGTTTTCGGCTCCCTAATTGCAAAACCTGTAATTATCACAAATTTGGGGACCCAGGTTTGATGGGGATTTTTCCAACAGCCACTTGAAGCCGCACCAATAAAAAAAAATTAATACTTTCAGACTATTATTATATAATGCGATACATACTTATGAAAGAATATTAGTTTATTTAGCGGTAAAAAAGAATTATTGTAAACTTTAAATGTAACTGTATTGTGTAGGTTAGGGAATAGAATACCCAGAACAAAATCCAATGAACTATCGATAGACACTGAACAATCAGATCCGCTCAATATCGAATAGTTTGTATTCGAACTGACGCATTTTATTATATCGCCTTGAGTACGGCTTTATTCTCGATCAGGAAACTAGAGTCTTCAGTACCGCCATGTCCGTATGCTTAAATACATTTTGGGCTCACTTAAGAAAGAAAAAAATATTAGATATTAGACACTCATGGAATGTGTTCTTTTGTTGTGTTAGAAGGCCTTGAACAAATGCTATTCAATTTTAATTTTTTAAAGGTAAGTTTTTTATTATACTTTAAGAATGATTTTGTGTGCTTTAAATATAAGTGGAAAAGTTGTGGATTATTTAGTAAAAAGTAGGAGAAGGCATTCCCGTATCTGGTAACACTAATTCCAACAGCACTTATTATCGTTCCAAATGAAACGCAAAAAGGTTCAAGTTTTATTTTCTCCCACGTTTTCAGCAATTGTATTAACGTAAAAATGGCTCTATAGTTTGCGCGCAAGCAAAAACAACCAGCACTTAAGTGCCCAACCACAACAAAATGGAAACGTATAAAAATCAACCGTGAGTATGCACCAAGTTAAACTCTTGCTAATTTCGCAATTTACCACGGACACCGCCGCCCTCAGCGTTGCATATTTATTGTAGCTTTACTTGTGTTAGTGGTATTGCCTTGTATGGATTCTCTATTGCCCATGCTAACGTGGCAAATCAAAATTGTGAGGCATGCCACCTGGTGGTAAGGTAGAGAAATTGGCTGACGCAATCGTCGTCTGGAGTTGAGTAAAGTGCGTTGCAAGACGACTGCACGTGCGGAAATAAAATGACTCATCACAGTAAGGACTACGCCAAGCGGACGCACCCCATGACAAAAGGGTGCCGATTTGTACTCTATGTTTGCATTCTAGATTTATTAAGAATCATAAAACTTCTCACAGAACATTATTAGAATACTACTAAGCTAGTGGGGAGTGCGAGGGAGAAATTTCAAATTTGTTGGCTATCGATGTAATTTGGCGAAGAAAACAAAAATAAACATCTACATGCTTAATCTCAACTTTTTCTTGTGCATATACTGACGGACATGGCAAGATCAACTCGTGCCAAGATTATGTTGACACCTTCTAATACCTGTCACATTCATTTCAACGAATTTTGTCTACCCTTCAACTCCATGAGTAAAGGGTATAATTAGAATATAACACATAGAGAAAAATGCTCAAAAATTATGAATTAGTTTTTTTAAATAGTGTAGCGACTATTTATTATCACCTTGACTTGTAATTTAATTTGATGACTGTGCAGTGGACTAATTAATTCCTATTCGTTTATTTACTTTTCAGTGCCATCATGGCATCTTCACAACAACAAAAAACACCGCGAAAACAACCATTCTCATTCTTCGAACCGGATTTCTTACCATCAAAACAAAACATATCTTTGACCCCTGACTTGAATTCTAAACATGGACGCATCTTTTCACGAAACCATGGAGAGTTTGCAGTTGCCCAAGGAGCTGTACTGGGACCTCAAGATGGAGCCGCAATCCCCAACATCGGTTTTGGGCTCCGATCTGTTTCCGCTTACTGACTCAAACGATACGGAGTGGTTGTATGACGATAACTTTTCAAATGGTTGGTTTATCTGAAAGCTTTTTCGAAAGGATTTTTAAGGTTTTTAATTTAAGGCATTACTCTTATTGGCGATGGCGAAGTTTTGGCCCTAAACGAGGCAGCCTCCCTCGAGTTGCTTAGCGAAGAGGAGATGGTTGTGCAGATCTTTGACCTGAAAGATGAAGGTAAGTTTTTTTACGTCAGCTTTTGTTTCTTATTAAATAAATGTTTTTGTGTATCACTCATAGTTACGCGATAAATCTATAAAAATTAATATGCTAGGAATTATTACTCATTTTCCAAGAAAAATATCTTTTAAATAGTTATAAATAAAGAGCCCTTTTTGATTTTTTATGTTCTTAAATTTTAATAAACCCTGTTTATCCTTTTTTATAACTATAAACTCTTCATGAGCAAAGGGCAACAAAATTCATTGAAATGTATATAACAAGTAAATTGATGATTATCAAAATCTCAAGAACAAAAAGAGAAGGTTGATATTAAGCAAGCATTGCCATGCCTAAGCCTCTGAAAAGAGTTTAAATCGATATACCAAAAAAAAAAAAAATTGGCCACCTCAAGTTGTCCGACTCATCTTTAATTTTAGAAGTTTTTTCGGCTTACTGTGGTCCATGATATTAGAGAGCCAAGAGAGAGAGAGAGCTATATACAGCTGCGAAAAAAAAATAAAACCACTTGCCCAGTAAAACTTTGAATAAGTCTCCTACCTACAATTTACGGTTTAAAAGGAGCTGAAATACCTTTTTAGAAAGGTTTAACAATTTACTTTTTAGGAAATGAATAAAAAAAACACATTCTATGAATTCTTAACTTATTTAAGGAACTTTATAAAAAATGACAAAATCAGGCGAAAAAAATAATAGCATCACTTCATAAAAAATGGTTTAAACAGTAACAAATCCACTAATAACAAGTGATTGCATATTAAAACTACGTCCATCCCACCAATTTAATATTTTGTAGTGTATCCTTTATTAGCAATAACAGCTGCGCAACGTTTTGGCATTGAGTCAACCAGGTCCTCGCACCGTTTTGAGGATATTTTGCTCCAGGACTCCTTATTCACGGTCCTTAGGTTTTCGTTATTAGTAGGCTTAAATGCTGCAACTGCCTTTTTAATATCCGACCAAAGATTTTCGATGGGATTGAGGTCTGGCGACTGCGCAGGCCCCTTCAGAACATGAACTGATTTATTTTGGAGCCATTCCTTGGCTTTCCTGCTAGTATGCTTGGGGTTGTTGTCTTGTTGGAAGACCCATTTTAGCGGCATATCGTATTCAGCAATGGGTAGCATCACGGTCTCCAAAATATTTACATAGACATGTTGGTCCATGGTGGTTTTATCCAATGTATTGCCCCAACTACATTGTACGTAGTACCATACCTTAACACTGGATTCTTCGTGTTTAATTGCTTCTACTGTGTAATTTGGATTATATTCGGTGTTCTTAAGGCGCCTAACATACGATCAAAATCCGTTGCCACCAAAAATAACAACCTTGCTCTCATCTGACCATAAAAAGTTCCTCCATTTTTCTCCCATTTAAAAGAGAGACTTTCCTTGGACTACATTCTTTAAAACCACGTTCCCTTAGACACGTGTGAACTGTTTGCACTGCTGCGGATATGTTGAGATCCTTTTACAGTTCGGTAGCAGCTTTAAATGGATGCTTCTTGCTCTCGGGCACTAGCTTTTTGATTGTTTTCTCCCACGTTTTTCGGGATTCTCGTTGTAGGTGATTGCATTTCCTATCATTTTGTTTAAGCATTGAAGGATTTTACCAATATTTCTGTGTGATTTTCCTTTTTTGATCATCTCACGTTTATCTGAAGTACAATGCTTTCCTCGTCCCATTTTAATAATTTTTTTTAAGGTAATAATAATTTTAAGGTAATAATGTTGGAAATAGGAATAAAAATGTCAGGTGTTATAACCATATGCTTTTCACTAAAACAAACCGCCGTATTGATAATTTTAAAAAATCGATAGTGATGCTATTTTTGTTTTCGCCTCATTTTACCCTTGCCGCGCAAAAAAATTTATAAAAAATAAAGGTATGGACAATTCAAATTTTTTTTTCCATCTTTTGATGGGAAAAATATCTAGCATTATGCGAAATATCTGTATTTCATACCATCGGTACCGCAACCTTAATTTATTTTTTTTTACCAAGAGAGAACGCTATAGTCGAGTTCCCCGACTATCTGATACCCGTTACTCAGCTATTGAAAGTGCGAAGAAGAAACTTCAACACTGACAGTTTTTGGCGGTTTGTGGGCGTTAGATTGGGCGTGGCAACATGAATCGACAAACTTGCGCTGCGTCTATGTCGCTAGAGTCTGTATGCTTATTCTTAACCTTTTTAGCTTTTGTAGTTCCTGAGATGTCGACGTTCATACGGACAGACGGACATGGCCATATCGACTCGGCTATTGATCCTGATCAAGAATATATATACTTTATACGGGCGGAAACGCTTCCTTCCTTTACATACTTTTCAACGAATCCAGTATACCCTTTTACTTTACGAGTAACGGGTATAAAAAGAAACACAATACGACAAATAAGGAAGGCTATGGTGAAACACTAATAATAAAATATTTATTTCAACTTTTAACGTCTTCAAAATTTTCTTAAAAAGATTTCTTAAATTCGCATTAAAGCTCATCTATTGTATAAATTAATTTTTTGGTTTATATATGTACATGCTTATTTTTTGCGGGTTGTGCATTGCAAGGGGTGAGACACGAAAAAATAAAAATTAGTTCCTACAGCTCCATTTATGATCATCAGTATCAGTGTAAATCAAGTGGATTTGTTTGAGACGTTAGGGGCTTGCACATCAAATGGTTTCGAACCTAAAATTCGGACAAGTGAAGTTGCGGAACCGGTTTCAAGTTTATATTGTTTTCGTGTGCGTATTTGGCTGGCATTTTGGCCCTCTTTAACTTCAGCATGAGCGCGTTTTTGTATTATTGTTTTCACCGTGCATTTTATTTTTGTTGCCCCAAGCCAGCGACTCGGATCGGTCGAGAGCATTGAAGTCATTTTGCGATCGTTTTTTGCGTTACTTGATCACGCTTTAAGCGAGTGTTCGGTGGGACTCTCCAATTCTCTCTGTAGAAAACTCTCTTGACTCTGCTGACGTTCGGTTCATACATTAAGAGTTCAATAGATAACAGCTGGGTTGTATGCTTTTTCTGGTAGGAACTCGATCCTTTCTTGGTGGTTAGGGCTCTCCTTTTTTTTTGGATGCTTTATCTTATAGTGTATATTTTGTTTCTCAGTTTATATAAAGTATCTGCGATCAATGAACCATTTCACGTGGTTATGACCATACAATTTTGGTATTTTTAGGGCGGGCAGGAAGCTTCTTTGTTTGAAATGTAAATTTTTACGGAAGACGTGCCCCCCGTTTTGCGTGACAGCCTCAGGTATGAATTTTAAAAGAAGAATTGTGTTTAACCATGAAGACATGACAATAGTTTTTGGTTATATCAAGATGTTGGGAGATTACTTCTGTTAACAGCTCAAACATGTACAGTGTACACATATTAGTTTACACATATAAAATGTTTTGATATTTTTTCATTTTTGTACCGCACCAACTCTAACGCCCACAAACCACCCGAAACTGTCGCGCCTCCGCCCACAAAGTGTTGAAACTAAAAAAAGTCGTGTACATTTTTATCGAAAAGACTTTTGGCCCACTCTAACATTTTCACTTGTTCTTGTTTTTCGCTACTTCTATCAATATTCCAGAATTTTTTAATTCCCATTCGAACTTTCACTAGCTGTAACGGGTCGGGGAACTTGACTATAGCATTATCTACTGTTTTAAAATCAATTAATTTTTTTAACGCAGCGCAGAAGATTTGTTTTAGCAAAATGTTTTTTGGTTTGTTTATGAGACTGCAAAAAGACTGTAAAAAAAAATTGATTGAAAACCAGATTACATTGTCTGAGATCCCCTAGTAAAACCGTATAGCTGGTACAGATCAATAAAACTAAGAACATAAATTTGCACCACTGTGCAGAGTCCGTTGGCTCAGATTGTGATTGCCCACTGGTCTCAGCTGATAGCATCGCGAGCTCAAAATAAACCAACAGATTGATCTTAATGCAGGGCGCTCTTTGGGCTGTGCTGTTTTTCCAGGGGCGGTCGCACGCTCTTTCCCGCTAGTTAGTCGAGCAAAATCCATTTGCGGTTTGCAGTCGGTACTCAGTACGAATCGCTACTCAGACGCGAGCGCTCGGATTGAATCTCGGCTTTAACTTCGATTGCCGCCCCGCATTTTATACGTCTTGAACATACACGCATTGACTCCCCAACACAAAGAAAACTGCTGAATATAAAACGAGACAAAAACAAATAAGCAAAGAGGCAGTGGACACACAACCACAGGTCTTTGCGTTTTTTTAAAGCTTAAAAGCCAATCAAGAAGATAAATATTAAAATAAATGTGTTAAGTAATTCTGATGAAGAAAATTTGGTGTATCTTTAAAAATAAAGTGCACAAACTGTTCATTTAAGCATTAAAGCGGATAGCGCTCTCCAAACTTTGTGAAGTGAATTGGCAGCTGTGCAGTGAAGGCCATTCGCAAAGCTAATCACAGGGGAAAACATAACGGCTAGATTTCACTTGAAGCGATCATCGATTGGAAACTATATGTAGCCCGACTTGGGAAAATCGACAGACCTACGGGAAAATTGCGAGCACCTGAAAGTTCGAGTGCGGGCACCAAGGACTTTGTTAGCATGATACCACACTGTGGATACCGCTACATGTGGAACCGTGAAATTGTGATAAACTCGCAAAAGTTGGTTAAACGACGCTAATCAGGAACATCAGATTTCCAACCACGCCGACCATTTTGCGGCAGCAGTTGGATTCTACGGACAGAAAAGCAGGATCCCAAGGACAGGCGCGCAATAGAAACCCATAACTCAAACCCCTTCATACAGTTTAAACCCTTGAATACTATTCAAATACGTTTTACAACGTTTTCTTCTTTTGTACCGTTTTTGTTTTTTATTTTTTTAGTTACTAACTGAACTACACATTCTCCAGATTTTTGTTTGTACTTTCTAAATTTATTCTGTGATTTTTACTTTCATTTGGAGATTTGATTTTACCTAACTGCTAATAGTTTTATATCACCATAATATAGGAAACTGCTTTAAAATAGCTATTGTAACTTTTTTTTTTTAACTTGTTTATTGTTAGCTTTAGACTAAAACATTTATATCATTCTACTCATTTGGGGGTATACACTATCTTTGTTTTAATTTTTGTAATATCCACTTTTGGGGCAAAACAATATTCGACCAACCGATTCACTGCTGCCGCAAAAATGAGCACATATATATTTATGCAAGCTTATGGTAAGTTATAGGTTGATATGTTATAAGTAATTGCAAGACATAAAATTAACGTTCAGTAAACTAATCATGATAATTTTCTTTCCGCTAATTTTTACGTTTGTTTTGGATCGATTCGGTTTTCTTTATACTTTTTCAAAATTTCCTTATTGTATTATGCAGCATTTTGTTCATTATTTATAAAATAAATTTTCATATAATGACTGGACCTAAGTAGCAAGGATATTATTGTGTTTTGGCATTAGCTGGCGCATTATAAAGTATGAAGTAAAGTATAAAACACATCCAACTTTATGGATTTAGAAAATACAAATTGTAAACCCGTACAACATACAAACATGTGTATTTATTCACGTATCAAGGTGTATTTACAATAATAAAATTCTTAAATATTTTAAATCGTAAAACATCGACCTATAATAAGCGTTTTACATAAATTTCCTTGATTTCATCTCCTACGATGTTTTTTCTAGGCTAAACAATCTGTGTGCAAAATTATTTGCCTATAAAGTCAGGCTAGCTTCTAGGTTTTCGCTAATCATGCTCTCATTTAAAATAAAAATATATGTATATTTAAATTTACGGAAAGTATGTCTTTGTGCACTGTCGATGTAGTTGTATTTTTGTTGTCTTTATTTGATAATACAAATGGCAACATTGTTTGCTTTACATTATATGGGTCTTTTTTTTTGTTTTTGAAAATAACTCATTTATTTTTTTCGAAGGCGGTAGAAGTTTTTATCTAGTTTTAATCTAATTATATTTCAAAATTATATTTAAATATACAAATAAAAAGTTTATACGTTCTAATTAATTTATTATAACGATGTGAAGTAGATGTTTTGACCAAAAAAAGTGGCATATATTTTTGTATATATTCTGTAATCGAATCGAGAGAACAATCAAAATAGGAATGTGCTGTCATGTGCTTGCTGTCATTGCTGCGCAAAAATTCACAACAAAATGTGGTGTTTTATATAACATTATCCAGGGCTAGGCACCTATAGTTCACACACATTTTTATGTAAATGGAATAACGCAGTTACAGTTGCTCTGAATTAAAAATATTCAAAAGCAGCTGCTCCCGAGGAGATTGAACACATATATATCGATTGATTCGAAACTTGTTATGCTAATGTAGAATTGATCTTGGGAGAGGCGAATGCTTAATCAACCCCAGCCCAAGGTATCGCTGGGTCAGCTTTTACAAGCCAAACAGGTGTTTCAACTATGCTTTTGGAAGGTTGCACTCCCATCGGACTTTTCTGCGAGAAATTCCTTT
Source organism: Drosophila yakuba (assembly GCF_016746365.2). Taxonomy (NCBI): domain Eukaryota; kingdom Metazoa; phylum Arthropoda; class Insecta; order Diptera; family Drosophilidae; genus Drosophila; species Drosophila yakuba. Next base: position 4,024,556 of record NC_052528.2, on the reverse strand, counting down.
TTTGTACTTGAATTGTGGGTGCATTTGTAACAAATAATCAAACTGATGTCGAACTTTGTTCAGTATAAAATGTGTCCGTCGCTCTTTAATAAAGGCAAATTGAAAACAACAGCAAATCAAACGTATACTGAGAAAATATTCCACAGTCAATATGTAAATGTTTACTAAAGTTCAGAACGAGATACGAGTATACGATTATGTCCTTCGTTTTAATGGAAATAAGTTTCAATTGAGAGTAAAAATATATACAAACCAAAATTCGCTTTGATAAAACTTAGTTGTAAAGGTTGCTTATAAAATTTGCAGGAAAATTGTTAAGAAATTTTGTAACAGGGTAGTACTTGTTGAAAAGTATGTAACAGGCATTATTTTTTGACAAATGTTTTGATTTTTTTCACCTGTCTATTAGTCTTGTAATTTCTATATAGTTTTAATAAAGCTTTTTGCCACGCCCACTACAACGCCATCAAGCAAAACAAAACTGTTACGCCCACACTTCTTAAACATGTTAATACACCGCCAAATTTTTAATGTTCTTTTGATTTCTTTGTGTACCCCAATTATATCGATATTTCTAAGTGTTGAAATTTCTGGTTCGAACTTCCACTACCTGAGTAAGAGATATCTGATAGTCGGGGAACTCGACTATAGCATTCTCTCTTGTCTTTGTTTTAAATATGTAAACGAGTAATAATGAATAATGAAATTTATACCCTATACTTGAAAAGTAAAATGGTATACCAGATTCGTTGAAAAGTATGCAGCAGATAAGGGGGACATTTTCCAAAGCTCTTTATTTTTACATAAATGAATTAATATCAACATTTAGTTTACATTTTACCTACGCTAGTATAGTTGTCAAGTGAGTATTAATTGTCAAGAATTAGTTTTTTACAGGGTTTTGTAATTGAAATTTTTGCCAAACGACAAAATAAAAAAAAAATCTTCCCCTTTATATGTATTTATATATTTGAATTTCAAAGTGTTTAAATTTATATTATCGTCTTCTATTAGAATGTCTTTTAGACCAAAAGGCAACGTTAAACGGCGTCGATTATGAGAGTAACAGCTATCAGACCAACATCGATGTTATAACTCAGGCCATAGTACCCGCAAACAAAGTACAATTCGCTGCCTCTTCTGACGCGGTTTCGTTTCTTACTGCCGCGGATTACCAGCTCAATGATGGTTCATCCACTATTCTACAGCAATTAACGCCGCCGCAGTCTCCGCCCCAATTCGATGCTTACAAACAGCCAGGCGATGCACCGCCAAAACCCGTGTTCGTTAAGACTGAGCAAAAGGTGGTAAGTTATAATATGAGTGTGTATTGGAAATATGTTGTTAATGAACCTTTAAATATTGTAGCAATGCTATACTCCTGATGTTTCAAGCGCAGCATCTACTACGCCCTTTAACTTTAACAACTGGGTGGGCGGCAGCGAAATTGCCCGCGAAAACCAACTGGTTGATGATATCGTCAATATGCGTGCAAAGGAGCTCGAGGTATCCACCAACTGGCAGCAGTTCAACGAGGACTGCGAGTCTCAGGCGTCTTCATCGGTAGACAGCAGAAGCACAGAAGGCGGAGTGTACAGCAGCATTGCCGACACCGACGAGGACTGGGTTCCAGAGCCCGTCAGCCGTTGCTCCTCGCCAGCTCAAACAACCATCGAGCAGTCTGCGTCCAAGCCAAAAAAGCGTACTCGCACCTACGGGCGAGGTGTAGAGGATCGAAGGATTCGGAAAAAGGAGCAAAACAAGAACGCTGCCACACGATACCGGCAGAAAAAGAAACTTGAAATGGAGAACGTGCTGGGCGAGGAGCATGTTCTTTCTAAAGAAAACGAGCAGCTTCGTCGCACTCTGCAGGATCGTCGGAACGAAATGCGCTATTTGCGCCAGCTGATCCGAGAATTCTACCAAGAACGCAAGCGCTAGGCTCGATGTTTCTTAAAATCAATTTTTACGTCGTTTGCAAGGTTATTGTTATCGTTAAACCCAAGACTCTATCATCATACACCCTCAGAAATATCATACTGTTGCAATGTAATACTATCTATAATTCCCTGTTTACCCAAAGCTTTTGAAACCACCAAACTACGCAGCCCGTCTTTTGTCCTTAACTTTTGGCACTTATGACGATTCTCTGAATTCCGAAAAATGTATTGCCACGGTGATTAAAGGCGAGCCCATTCCCAAGCAGCACAGTCCACTGTCACCTTAAACGTGTCAGCAAAATTTGAATTGTAAAACATTTTAATAAAAACTCTTTAATTTGTTTTGGCGAATCGGACTGTGTTGTGGCTGTTGTGCTATTTTAAAAACAATAAATTTTTTTATACTGGTAGCATTTTGACAGAAGTAGTTGATTTACTTTAATTTTCAATAATTTCTATTAATTCATATTATTCAACATAAATCAGCAATAAATCAAAAGGGTTTTAAAAGAAATATTAAGGGACACGACATTTTTTTGGCCAATTCATATAAGAATAAAACACCGGTAAGGTAAATTTAAAAAGTTACATTCGGTTGTATGAAAAAATGTATGTAGGAAAAACGTTGATGAACTTGATATTTTTATTATTATACCCGTTACTCATAGAGTAAAAGGGTATACTAGATTCGTTGAAAAGTATGTAACAGGCAGAAGGAAGCGTTTCCGACCATATAAAGTATATATGTTCTTGATCAGGATCAATAGCCGAGTCGATCTAGCCAAGTCCGTCTGTCCGTCCGTATGAACGCTAAGATCTCAGGAACAACTAAAGCTAGAAAGTTGAGATTAAGCACACAGACTCCAGAGACATACACGCAGCGCAAGTTTGTTGATTCATGTTGCCACGCCCACAAACCGCCCTAAACTGCCACGCCCACACTTTTGAAAAATGTTTTGATATTTTTTGATTTTTGTACTGGTCGGTCTTGTAAATTTCTATCGATTTGCAAAAAGCTTTTTGCCACGCCTACTATAACGCCCACAAACCGCCCAAAGCTGCCACGCGCACACTTTTGAAAAACGTTTTGATATTTTTTCATTTTTGTATTAGTCTTGTAAATTTCTATCGATTTGCCAAAAAGCTTTTTTGCCACGCCCACTCTAACGCCCGCAAACCGCCAAAAACTGTCAGTGTTGAAGACTCTCCTTCGCACTTCCACTAGTTGAGTAACGGGTATCAGATAGTCGGGGAACTCGACTATAGCGTTCTCTCTTGTTTTAAATTAGAAATCAGAAGCAACTGCCTAGATAAAACTTCTCCTAATTAATTTTTAATCTAAAAGTTTGTAAAATCCAATCTGCTCGAAGGGCAGAGCCGCTTTTCTTTTTTTAGTTCGCATGTAGGTACTTCAACATGTGGGTACCTCACCGTGTGCTTGTCCCGGTTGCTGTAGTTGTAATCGGATTATGATTATGTCGATGAAAATGAGGCGAGTATTATCACCAATTCCGCGTCCCACATGCTTTATAAAGTGCATTGAAATTAAGAAGAACAATTAATTGAAGAACTGAAGATATACGCAGATGGAGATTAATACAGTTCAAATTGTTACACCAGGGGCTAGGGAAAGAAAAGTGGGAAACCAAAACAATCCCTCAGTGCTGAGACTGAGATTGGGGTTGGGATATGGGAATCGGCATGGGTCGCTTTGGGATTTTCTCGCCTGGACATTTTGACTGATGAGCTGGCGACGTGAGCCATACAACTGACTTGCCGCCATTGGTGACTGCCGCTTTTTCTTCGGGTTTCACTACTAAACTAAATTTTCCACATCGTTAATTTATATTAATATGATTTCTGTGTCAACGGTCGATGTGCTCGCCGTCTAGAGCTCGCCTTAGCCGGTCAGGTCTGAGCTGTGTTGTCGCCGATGTTGACTCCCGCCGTGTATGACAAGGCATCCACGACGCCGATGGAGGTCGCCGGCGCAATATTTATCTAAATTGTTATTTTTCACACTCACGCAGTTCAATGAATTCGTGAAAATTACGTTTGGGACTTTGTGTTTGCTCGTCGCCAAAGTCATCCCCTCCTTCTGTCCCGTCGCGGAGCTTCGCTTTGATTCTTCAATCTACGAGCCGAATGGCTCTTTAAGCGCTTGGTTAAGTATATTGGTATAAAATTCAATTTTCCTGCTTTGTGTTAATCCTGTTATTAGCTGCCGTCCCGCTGCAGAATCCTTTTTACACACTCCCCTTAAGTGCCACGTGAATTGAATCACTATAGTTGAGGTGGTGGAAAATTCGAGTCTGGTGCGAAAACAATCTTTTTATGAGTTATGCTTGCTGCTCTAGAAAAAAACAAGATAGTCGCGATAGTCGAGTTCCACGAATATCTGATACCCGTTACTCAGCTAGTGAAAGTGCGAAGGAGAAATTTCAACACTGACAGTTTTTGGCGGTTTGTAGGCGTTAGAGTGGGCGTGGCAAAATGATTTTTGGCAAAAGGAAATTTACAAGTCTAACAAAAATGTGAAAAAATAGCAAACAAATTTTTTTTTAAAGTGTGGGCGTAGCAGAATTGGGCGGTTTGAGGGCGTAAGAGGGTGCGTGGCTTAAGGAGTTTTTTGCAAATCGATAGAAATGTACAAGACATACAAAAATTAAAAATATCAAAACATTTTTTAAAAGCGTGGGCGTGGCGGTTTTGGGTGGCTTTTGAGCGTTAGAGTAGGCGTGGCAACATGGCCCTTTTACGATATGAGTAACGGGTATAACGACCACGTAGCCTTAATGTTAGTAAATGCTTTTGACTTTAAAAAAATTTTTTTATCGAACTTAAACGATAGAACTAAATTACGTAGTAAATAAGTCAGCAAGTAAGCATACATTAAAAATGGAATGATTCTTTGCAATCTGTAATATGAAATTGTTAAAATTTTACTTTGCTTGACCCTAAATTGGTTAAATTGTTTTAAAGTATAAGAAGTGATTCCCGATAAGGAGAGTAAATACTTCTAAATGAAAACACTGCTTTATGTGTTTATCCGCATAGTTTTGGTTTTATCATTTTATCATTCATTTACATAATAACAATTGGGCACCGATTTACAAATATAATATTCAGTTCTGGCGAGAATTTTTTTTCGGGATACATTTTTAATTTTCGCACACAAAACTATTTAGAAATCCTAATCCACCCCGATAATGTAAAATAACACCGCCATTCGCCACAACTCCCTTACAAAGTCAAGAGGCTAGTGGAGGAAGAAATCAACGTCATCGTTAAATTTAATTAGGCATCAAATGACCCAACAGCCGAGCTAAATCAAAACCAAATGGCCTGAAAGTGACCCAAGTGCAGGCGAAATTCAACCGCCTGGCTCAAAGGGCGGTCGCAACACTTTAAAACACAATTAAAAGTCAAAACGTCATTGTAAACGAAAGCCAGTGGACAGCCCTCCGGGACCGAACAGCCGCCAATGAGGCGCCGTAGAGAAAGTGCTGTTGTGGGATGCAGACTGGCACTCACTTTACATAACATTTAACAAAATTATAATGAGGCATAGAATGGATGTTTATCGGTTGGGGGCTGAGTCTTCTCCCCCCGTAGTAAGCAAATGTTAATGAGATTATGTAAGGAATACATTTTATTATTTATTTGAAGTTTATCTTAAGATACATGTGAGTCCCGACTGCGCCTTATGTAATTTCTATCAGTGCGACGAGATAACCACATTAGGTGTCCATTAGTATGAATTCAATTACCGTCAAAGCTAAGTAGAGCAGAGGAAAACTATACAAAAATAAAATTCCTTTATATAATTACCACATATAGCCAATGTGGCTTATCTGTGCATTAAGGAACTTTTTTCAGTGGATGTTCACAATTTAAGAACGAGCAGATGGACCAAATTGTAAAAAGTGCTTCTTCGCAATTAAACATTTTGCAGACAACAAATTCCTTTTTATTGTGAAAACATATATGTAATTTGAGCTTAATGGTCAGGTTTGGTCAAAGCCTCAGCTTTTGCATAAAATGTTTTTTTTTTTTTAGAATTAAATTAATGTTTTTATCACTGTTGACAAAATGTTACATGAGAAATATTGTTGTTAGCCATTCTTGATTTAATGTACTCTTTTTCTGAGTATATTAATACCTCCCTACAGTAAAAAGTTTCATTAGAAGCTAATTTTATGAACCAATCCATTTGTTTGATTTTCCTTCTACTAAATTTTCTCTGGTCTTATCTAATCACATTGAGTGCGAAAATATTACTCAACCTTCTTATCGCAACCAGCATACACATTTAGCTTACCCAGGTTTCATGCATTTCCTATTTTCATTTTCAGCTTTTAGCTTACGGCCATAAAAATAAAGTAAAATATATTATGAAACTGAAGTAAAGCGGGTTGCTTGGCGATCAAAATGCGGGTCATTTCAATTCAATTGTTTCACTAATGCTGTGTAAACTAAACTCTTTGAAATAGGAAAAGGAGAAGGGATGTATAAATATTCAGTTGCGTGCTAAAATACTATACATACATTACATTAAACTTTTCATTTCCATTTGCAAAGACGTGTAGGTACTTAGGATTGGCCCAAAGTACAGTGCCTCGAATATTAGATACTCAGCACGTGGTGGCGTTCACACATATTGTTATTGTAGTTTGTGTGCGTTAAAGTGGGTATGGGCATCTTTTTTTTGCCAATTCGATAAAAATTAAGACAAATTAAAAAAATGTACAAATTTTTTAAATAAATTTGCACTATTTTTGCGTTTTCGGGATCTGCATGTCATTATTTTTTTATACCCGTTACTCGTAGAGTAAAAGGGTATACTATATTCGTTGAAAAGTATGTAACAGGCAGAAGAAAGTGTTTCCGACCATGTAAAGTATATATATTCTTGATCAGGATCAATAGCCCAGTCGATCTGGCCAAGTCCGTCTGTCCGTCCGTGTGTCCGTCCGTATGAACGCTAAGATCTCAGGAACAACTAAAGAAAGTTGAGATTAAGCACACAGACTCCAGAGACATACACGCAGCGCAAGTTTGTCGATTCATGTTGCCACGCCCACTCTAACGCCCACAAATCGCACAAAGCTGCCACGCCCACACTTTTAAAAAATGTTTTGATATTTTTCATAATTTTATTCGTCTGCTAAATTTCTATCTATTTGCAAAAAAAGTTTTTGCACGCCCACACTTTTGAAAAATGTGTTCACATTTTTTTTACACTTTTATTAGTCTTGTAAATTTCTTTCGATTTGCTAAAAAACTTTTTACCACGCCCACTCTAACGCCCACAAAAGCTGCCACGCCCACATTTTTAAAAAATGTTTTGATATTCTCTCACTTCCAATAACTGAGTAACGGGTATCCGATAGTCGGGGAACTCGACTATAGCGTTCTCTCTTATTTTAGTTTATAGTTTTTAAAACCTAAGCGTTTATACGGACTAACGCGGCTAGTTATACTGATAAAGACTATATTTACATAGTAGGCATATTTTTAAGCAGATGTAGTGTGATTTAAAAATCTGTAAAAAAATCTTGACAACCGAGTATTATAACAAAATAATTAAAGTATATAGCATAAAACTGAAACACTGTTCATCCAAAAAGCTTAAAACAGAAATTCGATATCAATAATGCAACGATTTTCATGGGTCTTCGCTTCTCGCAACTTAACACAGACAAAATCAAATGCAATTTCACGGCTATTTGAATGGGACAAGACAAAAACATTTTGCTATAATGAAATAAATGAGCGCAATTTTCAATTTGCCATGCAGATGAGTCGAGCCACAAAACGTAGTTGAGAGGGACCGTTTCCAACGGAAAGAGGCTGCACGAGCAACCTGCTTTGTGGCGGGGCTTTAAGCACAATGCACACAGTTTGAATGTATGTTTAAGGTATGAAGGGGCTAGTGAAGTGTGCCATGAAGTACGTCGCATGTGCAACAATTAGCGGTATTTCGAGTACACATCCCTCAGCATATCTTTCACATTTACACGTAGCTCCCTGTGCCCCAGTGTACGTGACATTTTGGCATTGGCCGTTGCTCAATTTCAAGTGGAAAAAGTTAGCAAAGAAAGTGGGATTTACTGTCTCCATGAGTTTTACACTCAAAATATTTATATCAAATGTTGTTTATTCATTTTAATTGTAATATAAAGCAAATGTATGTGATGAAACATGATGTTAGTCTTAACTAAATAAATGAATGATCTAAAGTTTCCTCATTCTACACTTTTTATCACAGTACGTCTTTGCCCTTTGGGCATTTGTGTATAAACTTGTAAACTTCCATATTTTCGCACTCATACATATATGAATTCAAAATGCCATCTCCACGACTCTATCCCTAAATCCTGGTTGGTCCGGATTGTTATACCAAGATGTTTAGCACTGATCAAATTATTCCAATATTTTTTGTACTAAAACGCTTAAGAGCCTATTGTTAAGAAGAATTTGTTATAATATTTGTTTTGTGGATTCTTCTTCTGAACCATTTTCTTTTGAAGTTTTGGTATTCGATACAGTTCTTGAGTTTCCGCTGTTTACTCGAAAAAAGGGGTTTTGCAGTACACTATTCACATATTGTCTAACTTTTATTAATCCTTTTCGTGATACTTCTTTGTTCTCGGTTTAATTTTTACAGTCAAAAAGAATCTTGTCAGTCAACTGAATGAGTTTGGGATGGCACTTGGAATTCCCCTCTTTTTCAGGGGAAGCTCAACAAATGTACATCTAATTAGCCAAGAGAGAACCGTTTCTGTTATGCCCCTTTCCGCTTTTTTATTTTTTTATCACTGGGCGTTTGAAATGGCTTCAAAAAAGGCAAACTGTCTCTGCACCTCCTTGCATCATCCTTAGGATGGGCAAACAAACAAGAAATAAAACTCGCGGCACTTGAATCCTTAGGAAAATCAAAAACAATTAAAGTTTGTTCAAGAAAAACAACATACAGAACTCATCATGCCTCACATACTCGCAACCACACATACTCCCATGGCACGGTCATGCGTGTAAACATTCCGCTCACCGACCCACTTTACCGCACACACAGTCACCGCAATGAACAGATAACGTTGCCTACTTTTGCGCGCTATTCGCCAACGCAAACAACTTTTGCGTGACGTCGCTTGACGTTTGCTTCTACACTCCTTTCCCATTCCCCCTTTCCCCCACCTTCCTCCCTACGCCCCCATCATCCCTAATCTTTTACTGGTTTCCCGCAGCCCCACCGATAAATAAATTTGAACATTTGGTGTAAATGTAAATAGATTGTTCTCCCCCAACCACTGTGTTCTAACGTGGTGTGCGTGTTTAAGGGTGGTGATGTTGGGGGGTAGTGCAGCCGGCGGACTTGTGAGGGCCAAAGGGTCGCTCATTTGCGGCCTGGTCAAAGCGGCGCCAGGCAGACGTCCAAGGAGACAGAACTCTCTTTCGCTCTCACAGTGCCACCTCACCACAACGCCACGTATTCGTTGGAAATGTAAAAAAATTAAAACGTTTTGTGGCCCTTTTGATTATGAAGTGTTCAGATGGCCTTGACGCACTAATGGAATGTGAAAGCTTGATCGCAATTGAGACTTTTTAACTCTCTGGCAGTTAAACACATTAAGTGTGCATGTGTGTGCAACGCGTACAGAAATAACCACTTGTTGAATACCCCCAGTTGCCTTTATCCATTAGATGCATGTATCTAACTTACTAGTAATAACTATTAAACCATTAGTATTTTTATATTTTAGTATTTAAAATAAAAACAAAACGAATTTGCCTGATTTTAGCAATTTGGCCGTGATAGTCAAATTCTTGTGTAATAAACGTGCTAAGAAGTCATTAACTTTGTCTCAGGCGACTTGGAAAAACATATCAAGAATGCGCAACCTGTAACCAAAGGAAGAAAGAATGTACAAAATTGTCATCAAGGGTCTGCATCAATCCGTCTCTTCTTATAAAATATCAGATCAAAACTTATATGTCGACCTTCTTTCTGTATATACATATACGCTTTGCCAAAAGAATCTTTATTTTTTAGTATTCAGATGTGTAAGGCCCTACACACTTGAAGGAAATCTAATCCGTGTGGCATCCTACAAAGATTATATGAAATTGCTATTACTCGCAGTGCGCGATTACTTAACAGTTTTTAAACCCATTCCTTGTAGGAAAAAGGGTATACTAGATTCGTTCCCTATTACTCCACGAGTAACGGGTATAATTTATAAACGTATCGAAATCTTCAGTATGCAAAAAAAACTCTGGCTGCAATCGCAAACATTGCCATTCTGTAAAAAGCCTTTTATTTATAGTTAACTAAAAGTATTCTGAGAAGAGGCGGCTACGAAGGGCTTGTCAATTGTCAAGCAAGATGAAGACCGTTATAATTATAAAAAAAAAAAACACACACAAAATTGCATAATAGCACACTAATGACTTTAAAATCTCTTAAATCCAGAAAGCACCCAGTTCAGCCGCAAAATTCAAACGTAAACCGACTTTTCAAAAGACGCTTTCGTCAGGCATCTTTGCGTGGGCAGATCCTAATAACATATTTTTAGAAAAGATGTGATACGATTTGAAATAAATATTTAAAGATTTATAAATACTTTAAATATATTCTTTTTAGATAATATAATATGTTATTTAACGTTACAATTGATATGGGAAATAAAACAAATTCAAATAAATGGGTGGCGACAACTTTAATTAAGGCTACTATTCCTTAATGTGTTATGAAGTTATTTTGGTTTGTCTTTGATTATCTTGCTTTTATTGATAGAATACCTGACCTAGTGTGAAAACCATCTTAAATATCACTCGGTCGACGTCCATTACAGAGGATTTGTTTGTATGGGTACGAAAAGCTTTATTTGCAGCAGAAAATGTTTTCAGAAAAAACAAAAGTTTAAGCCAAAGGAACGACATTCAGAAACTCATATTTATATATCCACTTCAGCATTAATAAGTAACAGCCCCCACATGAAAAGTGAAAACAAAGTATGTATAAATAATTATTATTTACACAGTGGCCGACGGAAACGAGAGAATTTATAGCACACATTTTGATTTAACGAGCCTGAGCGATATGCAACTTATATGAAAGGCAGCTTTTAGTACCGCCTGGACTCTTCATCGCCATATTTACTAACCCAGTCTTCGCGTCGCGGCTCGCTTCAGTAGTTCAAGAGTGGCTAATTGGTGTCATTAAAAAGTTGGAGGCGGGTCTTTAAAACATGTATACAGCATAGACAAATATTATGCATACGTCACGACGATGCGTTCGTGTTAGGAAGATGAATAGCCGGCTGAACGCCATGCCTGGCGCTGTTTTACAATGTTAATGTAATCAAAGTTTAACTTCTGCCTGATTTGTGATTAAAAAATTATAAACTTTCCTAACAAAAAAATTATAGTCCCACTGCAGGTAAGCGCTGAAAAAATAAACACAAATTACAGGAAGGTTGCTATGAAAAATTACCATTTATATTACAGAACAAAGTTCAATGAAGCGCTATTAATTGGAATGTCCTAGATAGAATGGCAAGTTGGGTACAAAGTTCGAAGGAGGATGGATATGACGCCGTGCAATAACGTCTAAAATCTGCTTTTGATGGTTCGCGATTTGCAGCTAGGACAGTGGCTCTACGGATAATTGTTATTTATGGCGCATTACGGGTCTGCAGAACTGGCAAGGCAGTTCAATGAATCTTATGGAATCGCGCAATGTCATTTGCATTGACGGCCGGCCTCTATATCTGTTAATGAGTTGCGGAAGGTGTGTCATTTAAGTGGTGGGCATAATCAGCCGCTCTTTCGGATTGTGAGACGAGGGTATGGGATAAATTGAACAAGTATTTGACGTACATATGTCAAAAATATTTTGGCCACGCCCACTCTACTCCCATTAACCGTAAAAAGCTGTCACGTCCACAAATTAAAAAAGTTTTTATTTTTTTTTATTTTACTACTTTTCATGCCTATTTCTATTGATATGACAATAATCTCTTTAAAAGTATCTCCAGCTCAGTAATAGGTATTTCATAGTTTTTTGTTCAAATGAATCTATATAGCTATATGATTATGTAAATCCAACTACTGGATAACTATACTAATACTGTGCTAAAAGGACGGTGTACAGTAATGAAGTGATTTGATAGGAAAAAAATATTTACTCATACATATATACTTGTACTTTCATACTTTGGTCCCCTTAGGTGGACCAAAAATGTTTATTTTCTCTAGCTCAAGCTCTAGATCAAGTTTATACTAATATTAAGTAATCGCCCCCTTTCGACCCCCAATTCACATTAAAGAAGGTGAATAGTACATAAAGCGAATTGTAAGAAATATACATAGAATGAACAGCAACCTCGGAACTAGAAGGGCATGCCCTAATAAATGTAAATACGCCAACTGGCTGACCAATCCCCTTCCCCAGTCCTTGTGGAAAGGGGGGAAAATTGTTGGGGCCTGTCAACGAGCTTCTTGTGGTGATCGGCATCGAAAGAGGACGAGAATGTTGAGCAGCTGTCGACTACGAGGAGGACGAAGACTTTTTGCTATTGACATTTGACAAGTCGCGTGGGATGTTTCGGACCCAGAGGGCATGCGAGGGTGAGATTGAGGTACGACTACTTAACTTTTTTCCCTCGTTCGCAGCCATGCTCCCTTTTTATTTATTATTGCCTTATAATATTTTCTCTTGTCTTTAGAATTTTTAAATAACCGCGGGTGCGATTTTTCTGCCCGGCTTAGCACCGTCATGATGGTTCGTGGCTGTGACGGGAATGCCTTGCTATGATGAAATTTGTGTGTTAAAACGTGTTAAAGTCGATAACGGTTCTTAAAATGTCAGTTGTGTTGTTCCCGTTTGATTTAATTACAGGCATTGAATGCTTCGCCCGGGGACTTTAGGTTGCTGTTGTCAGGATTTATGAATTAATAGAGGGCGGTGGAAGGAAAGCTGTGTATGTAAGAGTCCTTTGGTGAGACCAATTTCTATTGTAAAATATATATATATGTGTCTCTATTTTTTTTAACCGGTTTTGCAACGTATACTTGTATTATACGGAAATGAATTGCTGATTATATTTACGCCCCACCTGTGATTATCTAAAACAAGATCATTAAGAAATTATCCGAACCGTCCCTAATTGGATCTTGGATTGGATTGAGTTCTCTTTTGTTCAGCTACAAATGATTTTCTAATGTACATAAGTAGAGTAGGTTTTATGCATTCTACTTCATAAAGAATGGCAACAAATTCGAAAACCCCCATTAAATTACATTGATACTTGCAGCTGTATATACTATATACAGTTGCGAAAAAAATAATAGCACCACCATACCTTTTTTTGTTATTGATCAAATAAATTAAGGTTGAGGTACCGATAGAACCAAATACTGATTTTTCGCATAATGCTAGATATTTTTCCCATTCAAAAATTAAAAAAAAAATTTGAATTGTTTATACCTTAATTTTTTATAATTTTTTTTGGGCGGCAAGGTCTAAAATGAGGCGAAAAAAAAAATAGCACCACTATCGATTTTTTCAAATAATCAATAATTATCGAAGGATTGCTTTGGTAAAAAGCATGTGGTTATTAAACTTGACACTTAATCTATTATTTCGAAAATGATTTTTAAAAAATTTCCTTTAAAAAATCATTAAAATGGGACGTGGAAAGCACTGCACTGAAGAAAAACGTGACTTGATCAAAAAACTCATTTCTGAAGGAAAATCTTTTAGAAATATTGGCCAAATCCTTCAATGCTCAAACAAAATTATAGGAAATGTAATCACCTACAACGAGAATCCCGAAAAACGTGGGAAAAAACAATCATTGGGCACCCACCTCTTCAAAAGGCTAGTGCCCGAGAGCAAGAAGGATCCATTTAAAGCTCCTACCGAACTGAAAAAGGATCTCAACATATCCGCAACAGTGCAAACAGTTCACACATGTCTAAGGGAACATAGTTTAAAAGGCTGTAGTCCAAGGAAAGGTCCTTTTTTTAAATGGGAGACACATACCCAAGCGCATTAAGTTCGTCAAGGAACATTTAAATTGGCCATGCGAAAGATGGACGAACTTTTTATTGTCAGATGAGAGCAAGGTGGTTTTTTTTGGTGGCAATGGATCTTGATCGAATGTAAGGCGCCCTAGGAACACCGAATATAAGCCAAACGACACAGTAGAAGCAATTAAACACGGCGGATCCAGTGTAATGGTATGGGCATGTTTTTCTTACTATGGAGTTGGACCAATACATTGGATAAAACCATAATGGATCAGCATGTGTATGTGGATATTTTGGAAACGGTTATGATACCCTTTGCTGAATATGATATGCCGCTAAAATAGGTCTTCCAACAAGACAATGACCCCAAGCATACCAGTAGGAAAGCCAAGGAATGGTTCCAAAATAGATCAGTTCATGTTCTGGAGTGGCCTGCGCAGTCGTCAGACCTCAATCCCATCGAAAACCTTTGGTCGAATATTAAAAAGGCAGTTGCAGCTTTTAAGCCAACTAATAACGAAAGCCTATGGACCGTGATTAAGGAGTCCTGGAGCAATATAACCCCAAAACGGTGCCAGGACCTGGTTGACTCCATGCCAAAGCGTTGCGCAGCTGTTATTGCTAATAAAGGATACACTACCAAACACTAAATTAATGGGATCGGCGTAGTTTTAATATACAATCACTTGTTATTAATGAATTTGTTACTGTTAAGTTTATATTTTATGTTTAAAGCATTTTTTATGAAGTGGTGCTATTATTTTTTTCGCCCTTTTTTGTCATTTTTCATAAAGTTCCTTAAATAAGTTAAGAATTCATAGAACAATTGTGATTTTTTTTTATTTCCTAAAAAGTGAATTGTTTAACCTTTCTAAAAAGGTATTTCAGATCCTTTTAAACCCAAAATTGTAGGTAGGAGACTTATTCAAAGTTTTACTGGGCAAGTGGTGCTATTTTTTTTTTCGCAGCTGTACATATATGCAGAATGTATCTACATTCATCTTTATACATTATTCACATTAGTGCAATTAGGTGCCTTAGGAGAACTTCTTCATTGACCTTTGAATAAGGCGAAACGTCGAGTGCAATGATCGTTTTAATAAGTCAAAACAGAACGACAAAGGACCAACCAACTGTTGATGAGCAACATACAAGCGCCGCTAACGGAAAAAACTTCGCTTGTCGGAAACTCATCTTCCGGAACTGTAAGAAGCTATCGGCTAAACAATATTCCCCTTCTTTTTCAGCTCTGTCTTCTGTTTTTTCTTCCTGTTTATTGTTTCCATGCTTTGGCTAAAAGAGGTGGGGCACGCAAATGCTTACGCTGCCGACGGGTGATTTACATAATGTCGACAACATGCGGCTTGTACTACCTCTATTTCTTGTTCCCATCCCTTGCAACTGAGTTTAAAAATATTAACTGTCAATTTGTATTTGGCAACACTTGTCTGAAGAGGAATTAGTGGGGAAAGCAAATAAGAAGGGAAGGGCGACTTATTTTCAATAAGAAAACTTTTTTCTTGGTTGAATAATATTAAACAAACAATGGTCGTTTTCTTTGATGCAACGATGCTCCACCTTAAATTACTATTAAAGCACACTGGCGTGTGTTACATCCATCAGAAACACTAAACATGTTTCCAGAACATCAAAATGCCACTACACAGAAAGTTCTTTCGTTTCATTATAAAGGTATCTGATTTTGCGTGGGGCCCTCAGAGCCGGTGACGATCCCTCTCCTGTTTATTTAATATAGTACAAATCCCAATTCGGTGTTTGAATAAACGGTTACAATTGTGGCAGTGACCCCATGACTTTTAAACGATTTAAGGTATCATAACATATTTTTTTGTTCTAAGGGGTTTTTGCATCAAAGTTGTGCATAACTTGTCTGCAATATTGCAGCAATTATTAAAATCCCTTTGATCTAAGCCAAACAAAAGAAATATTAGTCAAATAAAAACCACATACACACATTTTGTGGGAGGGAAGCTCGCAACATTTGAATAAGCAAAATAGCTTTCCTAGCAACATTTCATTATCTGCCGACAATAGTTTATCATGAGATAAAGCCCTTCCGATAAGGACATAAGCACTGTGATAACCAACAGCAACAAGAGCGTGGACAAACAGACGATAATAATAATAACAGTATACAACTCACTCAGTCAATCGGAGTTGGTAACAAAGGAGCTGGCGACAGCCATGTGGAAAGTCAGCCGCAGTCGAATGCAGGCCGTCGCGAGCAACATGCGTCACATGTACTAATCAGGCTTCTCACCCACCCCTCACTTAGACCCTTGTGGGTCGGGCCGCCCATTTGGCTCAATACCTCCCTCTGGAGTTGAGCCTGAGCACGTGGTGTTCATGTCTAGGAACTCCGAGGCACAAGCCACCCCGTTGGGCAAATATGTGTGGTGGGGTTGGAACTGCATCTATGTGTGTATGTGTGGGCTAGCCTGGGATTTCGTGCAGTGAAGGGTATATTTGTTTTACGTTAAGACCTATTGGAACTAGTACTTTTTTTAATATTGTCGGAGAACGTAGAGGAGCATCATGCCAAATCCATAATATTTCTCAAATGCGACTTTCGGTAAGAATGTATAAAATTATAGTTTTGTGGTCGAAAACAAACACTATTCTAATTTTGCTATGATAACTTTACAAATAATACAGACACTAAAACTACACTTTAATGTGTCACCGTCGGGTACTCATATTAATTACATTTCGCTGTTAATTTTTCGTAAAATTCCAGATGTAAAAATGGTTTATGGTTTAAGTTACTTTGTACAACCAGCTATCGCAGGTACGGACTGCATTATCAATATGCAGGCATTAATAGGATGACAGGACCCCACTTAACCTAATCCTCTAATATCAGGGGTGCCACCTTAATCCTTTGAAAAGACGAAAATTAGCACTCTGACTCAGAAATCCACTCCGCTTTTGAGCATTTTCAGTTGCTCTCCATTCGCCAGTCTGTTTTGACTCAGGCTCTCGTGCGGGTGGAAGCTCCAGCCCCTCTGCTGGGTGGACTTGTTGCTCGACTCGACTCCCATCGGCTAGGCTTGTGATTCGTCTTTTGTCTAGACTCGGGTCGGCCGATGGCAACGCTTCGTTCCTGGAGCCATTCCACAAGTGGCCGTCATCATCAGCGTTTCCGCGTTTCCGGTAATCGTTGTGCGCTCCCGAGATACTTGGTTCGAATTGTGCGGAAGTTTTAAAAAATACTTTTGCTTAGAGTTGGATAGCAAAAAGGGTTAATAGCCAGAGCATCTATATAAATATTTAACAAAAATGATATGTATCACGAATTGTGAGAGTTTTTGAAAAGTGCATTTAAATACTTTAAAACATAGTGGATAAATTAAATTAAATACATGTAAGTTGACAAACCAATTTAACCGGCTTAAGAGCATTCTTAGGTCGGCTAAGTACCATTACAAAAATGTTATTATGTATTGTTATTATTACGCGAACTTACCTTATAGATCTGCAGATGTGTGTCTCGGTAAACAGCCCATTAATTAGAAAAAGCTAACACAAACACCAGTTAAATATAGTTGAAAGCATCAAACTGACTTTGCCTATTTTCAAAAATCTGCAGTCATTCGGGCTACATTTACAAAATTCCCTATGCACTTGTCAAATGCAGTATACGTTGTTTTAACTTAGCATCCACCCACACAGAAAAGGCAAACAAATACTCACAAAAGTATGCTTTATTTAATAGAAAGCGTAATAAATATTACACAAGACCAGGTGCTGGTTGCATAGCTGAGATCCTCAAACCCCTGCCTACCGCTAAACAAAGAAAGTGAAATTTTCAGTTAGTTCTCGGGATAAAAAAATCAAAGTATTTTATTTGATAATACGTTGGTTTAAGGCTATTTATCTACTGTTTGAAATACGAATAAATAATAATAAATATATAAATACAAATTTACATTTTTCAAAAGTATGCGATTATACTTTGCCTTAAACAAACTTTTAAGTGCAATTTATAAATCTGGCATTTGACTAGACCACCGCTGTGTTAAGCCATGCCATGGCACCAAAGAGGCTGAAGTCCAAGGAGCTGTTGTCGTTAAATAATAGCGACACTTTTGTTTCATTCAACACCAACGACGGACTAAATGCACTGCAAAGTACGCGGTTTCTATTACAACAAAGTCAATGTACATTTCCCGTTCCGCGTATTCCTCAGCCTGTCCCAGGCTTTAAACACTGCTGCAGGTTCCGGGTCAAATGCTGGTAAGCCAAAGGGCATAACCATAACAACGACAATGCGGCAAAAGCGTTTCATCGGTAAATGTTTTTTATACTCCTCAACTCTTGGCCAAAAGGGTATATTGTATTCGTGCAAAGGCGTGTAGCAAGGGGTAGATGCATTCACAAAAAAAAGAAAAATTAAACCACCAACATAAACGAGAAAACTTATCGATGGTTAACCAAAATACACATTTTGTTTATTTTATGAATTTGAATCTGAATAATTTTTTCAGCATATTTGAAATAGGTTTCGTTTTGTGTATCATATTCCGTCCTACTTTCGTTAAGGCATTAGTTAAAGATTTCAAAATCGTCTATTGATCGTGATCAAGAATATATAAACTTTATATGGTCGGAAACGCTTTCTTCTGCCTGTTACATGCTTTTCAACGAATCTAGAATACCCTTTTACTGTACGTGTAACGGGTAACGAGTAACAAGTAGCGCTCTGATGCTAGAACGTTTTAAATTTTTTGTTGTACATTTAACGACTAAAAGCAGTCATGCCATATTTTTGGAAAAATGCCTACATTTTTTATGTAACTACTCCCAACTCAGAATCTCTTTTTCCCAGAAAACTAATCTTCGAGAGCGTCGTATCCGAGAATAAGCACATTAATAACTACTGCATGTAGTTGCTCCTCCGGAAACGAATAAGGAGATCGCCGCTTCTTTGCGCTTGCTCACTAAAAAGGTCGACATGATCTTAAGTGGATGAAGTAAAATAATCGTCCTAGTAGTCAGACTCCTACAGCATTATACGGTGGTCCAGTTCACAGCCTTGATCTTAATTCTTAACAGTCCCTGACAATCATTCGCTGTAATCCCCATTTTCTCCGCATTCCTCATCAACTCATACTCTGTGGTCTCCGTTATTTCCGACTCACGAGCGAGACAGCTTACAGCATGTATAGTACATACATTTGAAAGATGGCACAGATCATTTAAGGCTGCTATGATGTGTCACCCGAACAATCCTTGACAAAATCTTCGGACAAGAATTAAAAAGACATCGTCTTTAAGAAGAAAAAGAAGCCGTCTCCGTTGATCGTATTAAACCTGCCGTTATGGCTTATAACGATGCCCCCATAAAATGCCGAACCTGAGCTGGTGGCTCCAGCCATGGAAATATGAGAAAAGACAAGTTCAGTATAACACACCGTGTCGTCACCACTGGATAGGGACTACTGCGGCACCCCCTGTCGTAGAGCCACCTTGCTTTGTATAAACAATCTGGACAAAAAGTCGATTCTTTTGCTCCCTCCCATCTAACGGGTCCAAGCATCACAACATCTTTGTAAATCTTTTGTAAGGCATTTGTCAAAACACATGTGGGAAAATCATTGCTTTGTGTAACTATAGTACGTACATTTTTTTCTCTATGTGCATTACTGTAACAGAAATAATGCACTTGACAATGCACTTATTTTACCGGTTAGATATTTATACCCGTTACTCGCAGACTAAAAGGGTATTCTAGATTCGTTAAAAAGTATGTAACAGGCAGAAGGAAGCGTTTCCGACCATATAAAGTTTATATATTCTTGATCAGGATCAATAGCCGAGTCGATCTGGCCCTATCCGTAGGTCTGTTCGTCCGTCTGTCCGTCTCTCCGACGCAGCGAAAGTTTGTCGATTCGCGTTGCCACGCCCACTCTAACGCCCACAAACCGCCAAAACTTTCAGTGCTGAAATTTCTCCTTCGCACTTGCACTAGCTGAGTAACGGGTATCAGATAGTTGGGGAACTCGACTATAGCGTTCTCTCTTGTTTTTAAAAGAATGTCGTATGCTGAATGTAATAATGTACAAGGCAATTTACCATGTTTAAATTATACTCCAAAAATTTAATGGATTTCGCCTGGCGTAGAGAACTTCAGTTTGGAACTTTATTAAAAACTGTGTCTTATAAAATGTACGAAACGTTATTTCTTTTACACATTCTTATAACCGTTACTCCTAATGAAAAAGGTATCATTAATAAGTATAATTGAAAAATATGTAACAGGTAAAATAAAGCATTTTCGACTCTATAAATTATATACATAGACTTGATTAGGATAACTAGGTGAGTCAGGTTGGCCATGTCGTCTGTCTGTCCGTATGAACGCTGTGATCTCAGGAACGATAAAAACTCTCTAGATTTTAAGATTAAGCATGCAGATCCTGGTAACTTTTTCAGATGGCTGTCACGCAGCTTTAACGCCTACAACTGCCGATAATGGCCACGCCCACACATTGGATAATATTTTGTTCCGTTTATCATTTGTCGTGCCAATTTCTATAGATATGCCAAAAAATTGTTTAAATTTCTTATTTGCACTACCTCCAGCCAAGTAACGCGTATGCGATAGTCGAGAAACTCCATATCTCCCTTTATATCTGGTACAAAGTAAAAGGGTTTACTAGATTGGTGCAAAAGTATGAAACAGGTTAACGGAAGGTTTCCATGCCGTAATTAAACGAATAAACCGTAATAATCGAAAACGTTTGCCTCTCAAGGATACAAGCCAAGCTTTAGTTTAATTAAACAAATCAGAACACTTGACATTTAAAAAATGATATTATGAGACAGCTAGATACAAACTTTTTTAGTGAAGTAAATAGACACGCGCACAGTCAAATGCTGATAACAAAGGTGCTCGCAGATAAGAAGCAGTCAACAATAATCAAAGAAAATGATTTTGGCAATTTTAATCGAAAATTGACGAACTAATTAAGCAGAATAGCTTATTCAACGACTAAGCGAGTATAAATAATATGAGGCAAAAAATCTGTAGTTTAATATTCAAATATCAACAATATTAACAGTTTTTTTCTTTCTAACTTTCTGTATGTTTATTTCCTGGGTCGCACCAATTCGTTCGCTGAAAAAACAAGGCGGATAACAGATACCCACTTAGAGTGCACGGAAGAAATTTACCAATTCTTTTAAAAAAATAATAAAGTAAAAAATAAAAATTGTGTTCTTCGCTTTTTGCGGGCGCTAGAGTTTGCATGGACGAAATATTTATTTCAGATGGCCGTATCTAAAAAAAACATTGTCAAAGTGTGAACTTGTAGAGTAAATGGGTATACTAGATTTGTACCATCTAAAGTACAGTAGAGTCCCGTTATAACGACTTTTAAGGGACCGAAGATTTTACGTCGATATATCCGAAAGACGCACTATCAGAAAGGTGGGAAAAAAGTTTTTTTTGTTTATTTTATGGTTGCCATGTTCGTAATATGTTTTAACATACAACAAATTAATTTTTTTTAACATTTAGTGCATTAAATCACATTCGACGAATTTACGCATTAAGTTTTATTGAAAAAAAGCTGAAAAAACTAGAAATATAACGGGACATCTTATGGAATATAGGCATGAGGTCTGCAAGCGCACGCTGTAAACATTTTTGTGACGTCGGTCACTGATAGACACATACATTTCTAAGAGAGTCGTTTGATGCTTAAAATTGTGGGCAATATTTTGCTGTATTTTTTATACGGAACGTCGCAATATCCGCTTGAATTATGAAAAATCTCGTCGGTATAAGCGGTTTGTCGCTAAAAGCGGAGACGTACCAACCGGAGGTCCTTTCATATAACTTTGTATGGGAACCAACCAAGCCATTGAGTTTCCGTCGCAATAATCGGACTGACGCTATAAGCGGAGTTCTTGATCAGGATCAATAGACGATTCGAACTGGCCATGTCCGTCAGTCCGTATGAACGCCTCGATCTCAGGAATTATAAAAGCTAGAATGTTGAGATTAAGCATGCAGCTTTCAAAGACATAGACGCAGGCAAGTTTGTTTTCAAATGTTGCTTACTATACGGCCACAAACCGCCCAAAACTGATACGCCTACACCTTCAAAAAATGTTTAGATATTTTTTAAGTTTTATATTAATCTAGTAAATTTTTACCGTTGCAAATATATTTGTTATAACGCAAATGATATGAGCTGCCATCGGAATGATATTTACAAATACCACCTAGGATTTCCAAAAGGTTTTACATTTTGTGGAAATACATACGTTCCACTTTCTTCAAGATCCTGCGACTTATACGTACAGATATCATGTTTTTAACTGTTAGGGTTACTTAATTACTTAAAGTTATGTGTTGTAAAATTAATTATTTTTAATGTTTTTTATAGTCGAAAACTTTTGTTGCTCAACAACCATGGATGCCACACAGCTAACGGAACTAATGGGCAGCCATGATTTTATGCAATTGCAACATCAATTGCATCACAATAACAACAATTACAACACAGACGGACACAATGGACTGTCTTCAGAATCGGCGGAGGGTAGTTCCCGACCCGTTCGTCGTGCCACCAGACGAACTTCACAGGTAGATCGTAAAAAGGCCAAACCAATGGGTCAATGATAATACCTTCAATTTTTGCTGCTTCCAGCTAAGCAATAATACTTATGACCTGGAGATGACAGACTCCAGTTCGCAAAGCGATGACACGAGCGGCGGAGGCGGCAGCAGCAACGGAGGTGGCAGCGCCACTAACACTGGGCATCCGTCCGGTGGTTCTCTGGGCGGTCAAGGGCCATCAAGCCGCGTCCGGGTCCAGCAAGCTGGCTTAGGAGCCTGTGCGTCCACTATTGCCGCAAACAGTGCCAGCTCCAACTCCTCCAATGCGAACGGCAACTCCAATAGACGTCGGAAAGGAGCCCTGAACGCTAAAGAGCGGAATATGCGTCGTCTGGAGTCAAATGAACGCGAGCGAATGCGGATGCACAGCCTAAACGATGCGTTTCAATCGCTTCGAGAGGTCATACCACACGTGGAGATGGAGCGACGGCTGTCCAAGATCGAAACTCTCACTCTGGCCAAAAACTATATCATAAATCTGACACACATAATACTCTCCAAGCGCAACGAGGAGGCGGCGGCTTTGGAGCTGAACTCGGGGGCCGTTGGCGGGGTATTGCTCTCAAATCTTGCCTCGGAAAGTGGAGGCCCGGTAGCAAGTGGCATTGCTGCAAATTCCAGTGCCGCGACTCTCTGCTTCGAGGACGCCCTGGCCAACGGTGGCGCATTCGACTGTGCCCTTTTGGCAGCCACTGATGGCAGCTTGCTGAACGCTGCCACAGTCACCGCGAGCCCCGCGATGCAGAGCATCCAATCACAAGCCATACACTTGCAGACACCGATGGAGCAGCAGCAGCAACAGCAAACTAGCCATCTTCCGCACCACCAGCAGGCGATTCATGGCCATGGCCACCTAGGGGCCAGCATGAGCATTCAAACCCAGCAGCAGCCTACGCTGATACTAAATGGGGATACATCGGTGGGCCTGGGAGTTGGAATCGGGGTTGGTGTCGGAGTGGGTGTTGGGGTGGGCAACAATGCGCCGAACTTTTCTGATATCAATGATAATTTCGACGAGCCCTTCCGAGAGTTTCTGTAAGCCATTCATAAGGAGTTGGTGCCGGGATTGTAGTAAACGGCATTGGAAAAACATTGCACACAAATATAAATACAGTAAAAAGCTCAAAAACGATATTTATGAACATCAGCGCGGTGGATTTACCGGCTTGAGTGTTCAAACCCTTGTGAGTTATTATGTTTTCATACAATTGTGTCATTTATGAAACATTTTTGCAATAATCGTAACCAGCTAATATTGAATATTGAATTTACAATAAAAGAAGAAACGAATTTAAAATGTTGTATAAGAATAGCTGAATAACATTTGTTTTCATAGCCCTTTAGAATATATTATAATTTTGGTAAATTGATTGTAAAGTTGTAAGGGAGCATGCTCGATACCATAAAGTCATTATTAATATGCCTTCCTGGACGAATATAGGAAGACATGATTCTCTGTCCGAGAGTCAGCAAGTTAGTAAATACATATATCACTTTCCAAAGTGATTCATTTAAATTTCTGAGTGCTTTGATTGTTGCAAGTATAAAATACGAGAGAACGCCATAATTGAGTGCCGCTACTATTAGATACCCATGTCGTAAATTAATGAAGATCGAGAGAATCAGCAGGCAGTAAATGTGCAGCTTTTTGATCTTTACCAAGCAGGACGGCCTTAAATTGCACACGCGGAGCCATTCGTTGCTCATTAGATGATTGGAATGATAATGGTCTGATTATTCAAATTTTTTGTATTGCTAAGCTAAATAAAATATTTTTACACATTAATGGATACGTTAACCACGTGGACGCCAGATGGACGCCAAAAACGCTAAGTCTGAACGTTTTAAAAAAATATTTTGATGAGCTTAGCAATACTCATTTAAGTCCGAAAAAATATTCGAATCGATCCCTTAGAAAGTTGTAAAAGTGACGTGAACATTTAATAACAAGAGAGAACGCTATAGTCGAGTTCCCCGACTATCTGATACCCGTTACTCAGCTAGTGGAAGGGAGAAGGAGAGTCTTAAACACAGTTTTTGCCGGTTTGTAGGCGTTATAGTGGGCGTGGCAGAAAGTTTTTTGGCAAATCGATAGAAGTTTACAAGACCAATACAAAAATGAAAAAATATCAAAACATTTTTCAAAAGTGTGGGCGTGACAGCTTTGGGCGGTTTGTGGGCGTTAGAGTGGGCGTGGCAAAAAGTTTTTTTGCAAATCGATAGAAATTTACAAGGCCAATACAAAAATGAAAAAATATTAAAACATTTTTCAAAAATGTGGGCGTGGCAGTTTTGGGCGGTTTGTGGGCGTTAGAGTGGGCGTGGCAACCTGAATCGACAAACTTGCGCTGCGTCTATGTCCCTGGAGTCTGTATACTTAATCTCAACTTTCTAGCTTTTGTAGTTCCTGAGATCTCGACGTTCATACGGACAGACGGACAGACGGACAGACAGACGGACGGACAGACGGACATGGCCAGATCGACTCGGCTACTGATCCTGATCAAGAATATATATACTTTATATGGTCGGAAACGCTTCCTTCTGCCTGTTACATACTTTTCAACGAATCTAGTATACCCTTTTACTCTACGAGTAACGGGTATAAAAAGACGTTAGAAAGTAGTTTCACCTCGTGTGCAATCTCCAAAGCCATCTCTTGCAGTTTAATAAATTACTTGATTTCCGCTTGCTGTATCACTTTAAAAAGGTTTGATTAAATAGGGTAGGATATTTTTTATGATCTTCAAAAAGTTTGCATAAATATTTATACCCGTTACTCGTAGAGTAAACGGGTATACTATATTCGTTGAAAAGTATACCATATAAATATAAATGTATATATATATATAAATGTATATATAAAGGTATACATATTTCAAAACGGTTACTGAAAATATAACTTATTGAAGTGCCAGTTGAAAAAACCTTTTCAAATATCAAAAAACACGTATATTTTATATAAGACCTTAAACTATTACTAAGTTATGGAAAATATAAGTAGCGGAACTTAGTCGTGAAGTCTAATATAACAGGTACTCATTTACGTTAAAACGAAAGAAAACTACTAAGAAGGCGTATTACGTTTTGTACATACATATGTATGTATATTTATTCTCTAGATCGATCTTAGATAATTTTATGTATGTATATCGGAACAGATAGAGACTTAGCACTGACAAATTCATGTATTCTTGTAAATTACTAAAATTAAGAGCGCTTTATACCATTAATTCTTTTAATTGAACTAATTTTTAATTTAGTCAATCGGCCTTATCTCTGCACATATGTACATACATATATCATAGGATTTATATAGAGTGCATATGTATGATTGTGTGTAATAGCAGCAAAAACATGGAATCAATTACCGTTAACTAGCGGTCCTGCCGTCTGAGGGACGACGGTCTACAAAAGTGACGCCTCAATAAGTTAATTTACCACCCATGATCTTTTTAATGCACTTGAAACCTATCATGGATATAAGAGCAGAAAACGTGGTAGGCGGGGTGTGTGGGCGGACAGGAAAACAATTAACGCTCCGAAACTAAAATTGGCACACTTCCGTTATGGGCCGCCAGACTAAAGACACCGTATGTGTGAAAGGGACGCCGCTAGCAACGCTTGGACGGTAAACAGTAATAAAATAACGGTGCTCAGTGGGTGGCGAAGTCGGTTGAAACGACGAGAGGAAGCTTGTAAGTGTAATGGAGTGAGGTACACTGGGGTCTTAGCTATAATTAAGTGAAAAATAGAAGTTGGGGTGGCTTTCTCCTTTTCGGTGTCGAGTTAAGCTTGTTGATTATGTTTGATTAGTCAGGATTTCGTATTTTGGGTAGGTCGCAGGAAGTTAAGTTCTTCCACAAACATGTACACATCGATTTACTCGAAGCAGTGAGCATGATTTGGAACTGCAGTTTCAAGACTTTCTATAACCGTACTTCCGCAAGGATGCAGAAAACCATAAATTCTCTGAACTAAACGTGTAAATTCTAGTAAAGCTTTTCACGTTCTCTGAAAATCCCTGTTAGAATTATGGCATATTTATTTTGTATTCAACTTCCGATCGATGTACCTGTATATAACTAAAGTTACCAGTAAAAGATAGTTAAGGCGTAGAGTACACAGTTTCTTCAAGTTCAATTTGAATGTAGCCAAGGCTGTTGGAATTTGGTTATCTTTTTTGAACTCGAAGTACAAATATTTTTTAGGAAATGTATTTATTCGTATTGAATTTCACATATAAATAATCATATATAATATATAAACATGTACATACACTGGAAGTCTGCCATTAGGCAAAGATATCGAAAATAGTTCTGAGCTAGGTCTATAGAGCAATATTAATATAATATTTAATCGAATAGAAGCAAATGGGTAAAATTGAGTTTGTTACGATTACGCAAAAAAAAACCGAAATATATTCGTAAATAAAAGATTGCAATATAGATGTTTAGCAAGCTCCCTAGGTGTGTAATGTAAATGATTTTCAACAGAAAGCGACTCCTATAATATATTTAATGTTATATATATATTAATTCAAAATTTATAAAAACTTTCTCAGTGCTGTAAATTAGTTTCGAAGAAGCCTATTTTAAAGAGCATTTGCTTAGTACAAGAAAAGAAAAGTTTATTAATAATGAAATAAGAAATAATGAAAATCACAAATTCATTATTACAACGTAACTGTAGCTGTTAGGCTGTATATATGTATTCTCACGTTCAAAGCAAAAAATATTTAATAAAGTAAAGAATACATTCGAGTGTTACTTCCCTGTTTTCTTATGGGGGCTCGAGTCTCGAATTAAACGAATTTACGTCTCTAGAAAACGCATGCCTAATCTCAGCTGTCAAGTTTATATATGTAGTTCCTGAGATCACAGCGCTCATACGGAAATGGGTAAATCAAGTCGACGGGAATTCCTAGTGGTTCGAAGGTAAGAAAACCTGGAAAGGATTCTCCAGGTAGTAGGTTTTGTTTTAAATTTGTATTGCTTATGAAATATTTAAGATATATTTATTACACCCGTTACTCAAAGAGTAAAAGGGTACTAGATTCGTTAAAAAGTATGTAACAGGCAGAAGGAAGCGTTTCCGACCATATAAAGTATATATATTCTTGATCAGGATCAATGGCCGAGTCGATCTGGCCAAATCCATCTGTGCGCGCCCACAAACTGCAAAAAACTGTCAGTTTTGAAGACTCTCCTTCGCACTTCCACTAGCTGAGTAACGGCTATCGGATAGTCGGGGAACCCGACTATAGCATTCTCTCTTGTTTATATAGTCAAATTCTTAGCATTAGATACCCGTTACTCTGCTAGTGGTAATAAATATCAAGCGTTTGAATACACTTGTACAAAGTTCATTGCTTGAAAATCTTTAGTTGATTTTAATTGGCCACGTAAAACAGTCCGTATGTCCGTCTGTCCGTCCGTATGAACGTCGAGATCTCAGGAACTACAAAAGCTAGAAAGTTGAGATTAAGCATACAGACTCCAAAGACATAGACGCAGCTCAAGTTTGTCGATTCATGTTGTCACGCCCACTCTAAAAATCCGCCCACAAATTTTTGCAAGGACTACCGAGTTTGTAAATTCGAGGAGGATTACAGCGTTAGCCAATTACGTTTGTTTCGGCAAAAGCAAATCTGCGAGAAAATTTGTTGGTGCGATTCGTTGTTCAGAATTATTTGTTGTTGACATTATTAGATTGCGTACTTCACCCTTTGCACCATCAAAAGCTGATTCGTTGACTGTGTTTGATGGAATATTTTTATCACAAATTTCATCGGATATTACGAACACGTAATCCACTTGGACCAAAATGTATTTCTGCTTGAAAAACACATTTTTCCGCCGATGATCATTTGAGTTTAAGTCGTATGCGCTGCTGGCAACCCTAACTGCTTGCACTCACTGTCTAATAGGCTTGATCTTATTGGCATTGCATTTGGTATAGCAAGCTCATTGTATAAGTAAAATATTAAATTTATTTCCCGTGTCGAACCGGGCAAGGCAGTAGTGGTTTTGAATTAAAACCACTCGTTTGCTCGTTTTATTGTTTGCTGACATAAAGCTCAAGTAACGGACTTACATTCTTAGACGGCGGCTTTGTTGCCTTGTGGTTTTTGGAGATGTTGCCAAATTTTTAAGACACTTTTTGCCTTTCTCTTTGTTGTTGCAGCCACTAGAACGGTGTCCTTTCTCACCATAGTTATAGTAAACAATTTTCTTTTTGTGTACTTTCGAAACATCGTGTACTGTTTCAGCTTCATATAAAGTTTCCCGCATTATTCCCTAATTGTACCAGCAGAATGGGTGGAATTTAAGGTATTTCGTAGGTTATCATCTCCGATGATGCTTTTGTACATTTTTTTTCTCATTCATTTTTTTTCAATAGTCTGCCTTATTACGGAAAAAACTGCTAACATTTTGACTTCTAAATTTTCATTGTTCTTTTCCCGTTCCTATTTTTTTGTGAATAATGAGTAAATAAAATATAAAGAAAGAACAGAAAAGTATTTTTTAAACAATGTGCGATTGAAAAATGTAAGATAGCTTTTTTAAACCTATCAATTGAGCGACACTGTTTGTATATTATTGATTACGGCCACAAACCGTCCAGACCGCCACGCCCTTTTTAAAAATGTTTTGACATTTTTTCGTTATTATACCCGTTACTCGTAGAGTATAAGGGTATACTAGATTCGTTGGAAAGTATGTAACATGCAGAAGGAAGCGTTTCCGACCATATAAAGTATATATATTCTTGATCTCGGCCATGTCCGCCTGTCCGTTCGTCTGTCCGTCCGTATGAACGACGAGATCTTAGAAACTATAAAAGCTAGAAAGTTGAGGTTCAGCATGCAGACTCCAGTCACATAGACGCAGAGCAAGTTTGTCGATTCAAGTTGCCACCCCCACTCTAACGCCCAAACCTGCCACGTATGGCGTTACGCATCATTTTTTGCACAAGATTTTTTCGTGCTGGCTTTAGAACTGGCTCCAGGTTCTCTCGAAATGTTCAAAAGCCAGAGGGCGGAGAGCTCTAGAGCCAGCAGCTCTCTTGTACGCATACAGCGACAGCTGACCACTGTATTGGTGCACAAGTATGCACATGCATTGTAGAAATGACAAAATATGCTCATCTTAATAGAAGTTCTTAGACTTCTATATTATTTTTTATAAATTGTCTTAAAAACTCTAGTTTTGCATTGCCTTAACATAACAATTATTCAAATTCAACATATAAATAATAATAGCACAATCTATGTACATAATAATACGAAATAATTTTCAAATATGATTTTATATTAGAATAGTTGTCATTAGAGTATTCAGCGTGCGACGTGTGAAAAATATAAGAAGATAGTCAGGCTTGCTCGAATTCAAATTCAAAGTGGTCAAAGTGCAGTAAAAAAGTAATTGCGAACATCGGTATTAAAACTGTGAAAAAGGTGGCAGCTCTAGATTTTCTGAAGCCCTCCAATTTCTGCCTTTTCTTGGCTTCAAAGCAAGCAATTGCAAATAAAAAAAAAGGCATTTTTCACATTGTTTGATTTTGACAAATAAAATAAAACAGGCGTTTGAGCAGCAAGAAGCGATGAGAAACGAAACATTCCGATAGCAAAACGATATAAAAAATTTTGCGAAAACCAGAGCACCTAAGAACGAAATCGTACGATTTGGCAAATCAAAATCGATTTCCGGAGCATGCCTGACTATTTCGTATTATCGATTGAAATCGAATGCACTTGGGTAAAAATCAGGATGGCAGCTCCCAACTTTTGCGTATTTCATAATGGCAGCTCTCGAACTGTGTAGAAATCCGGTTGGCAACTCCAATGGCAAGTCCAATTACCTCTACAGTGCGTTATTTTCAATTTGCAATGGACGAAATAAGTATGATATACGGAGTATGATAAATTAAAAGGCAAGAATTTTTGGTGGAAAGGGACCTTCAGAAGTGAACTATCATCAAGTGCCTAATATTCTTTCACGCACAAGAAGATAGCACATAGTGGAAACAGTCTGCGAGCATTCCCACATAGTCGTAATTGGCGTGAAACATCGATGACACTTCGCTATCGATACCCCCATCGGAACTATCACATCTCAGCTCTACTGCGCTGTCCCACTTGAAAACATCCATCGAAAGTGTTGTTGTTCTGATTAGAGCGCGGGTGCGAGTAAATCAAACGAAACCGTTGGGTCCTTTATTTGAAAGGTATAAACATTTGGGTGAAACCAACTGCAATAGGTGATGCGGTACCCTGCGCCATACAAATTGGAATTAGAAATTTCCCTACCGATTTAATTGGAAATGTGGTTCAGAGCCAGGGATACGGTGCAGTTACCAATGTGCAGTTATTCCCTTTTCCCCCTGTTCTACCTGAGATCTAAAGTGCGGGGCGGAAATCTGTTGACTGGCTTGTGTGTTTGCGGCAAGAATGAGGTTTGCGCCTGGTGTCCTGCTTGCCTCGCGAAGTGCTGTAAGTCGTAGTGTACGTAGGGTACTTCTGGCGCTGGGATACGCACCTTCGGCACAAACGGTCAGTCAAAGGTTTCCGGAGTTTTGGAATTTTCTATATTTATCCGCCGCCCATGCCTCCGACGGGTTCTGGAAGTGGACAATGGCACGCAACCAGAAGAATCATTATGCACACATGCAATTATACGTGGGGAACTCCCCTGAATAGAGGCGCTAGGCGGACATTGATTAACATGTAAATAGGTGTATGTATGTAGATACGTACATATGTACATATATGACAATAGGTGAGAGCGAGAACAGCCGGTCACACATAGTGGGCAAATCGCACTAGGAAGGGGCGCGTTTTCTTTTCGTTAGGGAGACGGATTGGGCAGAGGATGGGGTTATCGTCTCCAGTAAATATATAATTTTAATTAAAATTCGAGGTCATAGTTGTCGTGAAGTATAGGCATGGTTTTTATAGATTACATTTTTTTTATGCAAGTTCTAGGTCATTTTTGATGATTTTCTGAGTAAATTAATTTTATAAATTACAATGAAAAAATACGAGTATTCAAAACTGTATAAGTCGTCGTGCAAAAGTTAGTTTCCAATTTTTTTTCAATGTTTTAGATACCAATATTTTGATATGGGAATCTAAAAACTGTTTAATATAAACATTTAAGTAAGACTGCCAAGACCATAAAACAGCTTTCCAAGCTCAATTTTGCTGACCGTTTATCGCAACGGTCGTCTGGGTGCAAAGCAGTTAGATCATTACAAAACCAGGAAGAGGAACACTACCAAGCAAAAAAGGCTTCATCTTCAGTCCAAAGCATACAATGTTTTAGCAATACTAAACGGTATAGGAGAGATGGCTTGTTTCTCCCAGCCGAAGAATTTGATGTTGCAGTAGAAGTGGTCGGTAATCGTAGAAGAGCACTATTCACATTATAAAAAGTATGTTGTACGTAAGTATAGTTATAACATATACACAAACTGGATTCAACTTTTTCACATCACTGTTTCGAATTACGCCTTTTAAGTTAGTACTAACAAATATATGGCTGATGTGTATATTTCCCTACATTGTCATTCGTGGGGCGGTTGTAGCTTTTTTTTATGCAGCTGACACAATTTATAAGCTATCGATTTTGCCTCCCATTCCTTTGCCTATTGACGGGGAATGGCTGGGAGATATATGTATGTATGGCAGTTTTAGCAAAATAAATAATCTTACGCACAAAGATTTGTAATAATACTATTTAATTATTATAAAATATTCAAAAACACTTTGTTTAATCATAGAGTCCTATTTCGATTACATACCTGTTTTTATTAATATATAATTACAGCAAGTGTATATAAGAGTCGGCTTACCGGAGCTAGCTCCTTTCTGGTTCAAATTATGATTTTGTTGATTTTTCACCATTCAGTAATAAGAATAATAACTAAAGTAATAAACATGTTTCAATTTTTTTTAATTCAGTTCAAATTTTAATGAAAATTTTTTTTCATTGAATTTGATTTTATAAGGGCTCTATAAGAAATAGTTTTCCGATTTTTACTAAAGTAACACAATTTGAAAATATTAAATAACATAATTTGATAATTTTCGGTTATCTTCAGTTATCTTCAACAATAAAGTAATTAATAATTCAAGAAAATTTTTTTAAATTTTTAAAAAACATTTTACCTTAAAGTTATAATTTTAGTTTTAAATTTACAGTGTCTAACATTATAATTAATTTTCCGTTTCGTTTCTCATACTTTTGATGCACCTAATAACCAGTGTGCATTTTCGATTGGAAATAACTCCGGAAAGAAAACTTTGAATATTGCTTCAATAAGTCGAAATCATTAGGGCCGTATTTGAACACACCTCAAAAACGTACAAAAATAAAACGTACGTACGGACGTAAACTGCTTTCGAAAATTCCTCTGTCCGTTTCCCCGCTGAGCTACCTTTAAAAAAATAAATAAAAATATATTTGTAGACAAAGCCAATCCGAATTCAGGTCGTCGCTTTTATAGTCTTCTTGCTGTCACTCTATTTAAAGAATATATAATGCCAAATATTAATTCGTGTAAAACTAGGACACACTACTACACTGTCACCTAGAGAATAAAAATGGTAATTGGTTTCCAGTAGGTGGTCAGAAGGCCAGATTTTGCCTGCCAAAAGCCGTCAGTCAGGATCTTTTCTTTCATATGTCTGAACCGGGGATTCTAAGAAACGGTCCGCGGTGCTTATGCTTTCTGGTTTCGCTGTTGGCATAATCAGACCTCGAAGTCGTTAGAATTTCGAATTAATCGTAATTTGAAACCTAGTGTGTAAGGGCCAATATTTTATTGATTTGTTGTTGCCTTTGTCCTGCGCAATCGATTTAAAATTTTGTTTAACCTCTTTTTGCCCACAGTATAAATAAAGCAGTCAGCGAGTAACAAAGCCATAGGTTTACTCATTGGAGTATAATGGCATCCGGCGGCTTAGCATGTGTAAAATACTTGACATTCTTTTGCAATCTTCTTTTTGCGGTAAGTCAGCGTAGCCGTCGAATTTTAAATAATATTAATAATAGTTAATAGGAATTTTAGTTTATGCAGAACTTTAATTTATATTCATTTTATTAAATCGTATTTCTTATACCTATGACATGTTCTACTTTTGTACATACCTTGTTTTACATATATCTCAAGTTGCATAAAAATAAAGATAACCTTCTTTACACTCACAAACTAAAAGAAAAATGCCTACCACATTTTTAAATAAAAATGTTTTTTAATATTGTAATCTATTTATTTACTAATATTTATTTATAATATATAATATAATTTTATTTAATAAATAAATAAAAATACACTTTCTTAGATGATTTTCCAAGCAAGTGTTGTTTGCTTAATTGACTCGATTTCTTTTGTCCTTAAATTCTGACATTTTTATTCCCGTTACCAGTAGATGCAGCGCAAGTTTGTTTCGATCGTCTAAAACTGCCACGCCCAAACTGTTGAGAATTGCTTTTGATATTTTTGCACTTTTTTATTAGTCTTGTAAATTTCTATTGATTTGCAAACAACTTTTTGTCACGCCCACTCAAACGCTCAAAACTGTAACGCCCACACTTCTGGAAAACCTTTTGATATTTTTGATTATTTTTTCCACAATTTCTACCGATATTTAAGAAAATGTTTAAATTTCTGGTTCGCACTTGCACTACCTGAGTAACGGATATCTGATAGTCGAGGAACTCGACTATAGCGTTCTCTCTTGCTGTATCTAAATATTTGTATCTAATAATGTAATATTTTAGTGTTGCCTTCAATTACAAAAACTTGTTTTAAATAATGTTTTAATTTGGGTCATTCTACTTATTCCTGGTCCTTTAAGTCCTACAAGTCTGAAAAATATAAAACAATACGTGTATACGCGTGAACTGGAAAGTGATTTTATCCTTTTTAATAAGAGGTCATGTTTAAAAAGATTTCAAATTAAAAAACTAAATTTTAAATAAAATCCTTTATTATTTATTGCAATTATTTTAACATTTAAAAATATGTTCATAATTATTATTTATTTCTATTATTACACCAATTAAAAATATGTTAATATGCATTATATGTATCTTATCTAACAAAGCTCACTGGACTTCTTATTTTTCTGGTGGGAGGCATGGTCCAACTAAACTATGCACACTATTCGAACTTCGTTAGCGATCACATCTGGACCGCTCCTATTATACTAATGATTGTTGGCGCCGCTGTAGCAGTCATTTGCTTCTTGGGATGTTGTGGAGCCTTGAAAGAGAGCAGCTGTATGATACTAAGCTTTGCCCTTCTTGCCGTCGTTATATTTCTCTTCGAGATCGGATTGGGCCTTGCTGGCTATGTGAAGCATACCGGTCTTCATCAGATTATGGAGTTTCAGTTTAACTCGACCATGCAGCACTACAAGGAACGGGCCGACTATCGGGATGCTTGGACTTTGCTGCAAACCGAGCTAGATTGTTGCGGCACCAATGGACCCAACGACTGGGAAAGCGTCTTTCCTAATAGTACCCTGCCTGCGGCGTGCTGCTCTGTGATTAATTTAAGCGAGGCCAAGGAATGTACAAATGTTCACGCAACCCAACATGGCTGCTTGCAGAAGCTTTTAGAGATATTGGATTCGAAGACTTTGATATTGGCCTCCGTTGTTTTGGGAGTGGCGGGTATTCAGGTGCGTCGATGAACTTAAGAAGTACTTACCTATATTAACAGAAAATGTTTCCATAGATGCTCACTATACTGTTCGCTTGCTGTCTCTATCGTTCGTTTCGCAGGAGCTACGATCATGTTTAGAATGCGAAGCGAGGATCCCGTATGCCGCCTTTAAAAGGGAACAACATTTTATGTAGTCTGTATGTAGTTGTCATACCATGCGTCACAAGAACTATTGCAGAAATTTAATCAAAAAAAATTCTATTTCACTTGCCCAATGACGGTACATTGCTTATTTATAGCTGGGGCATTTATTGCATTTTGTATTAGTTCTTTTAATAATGCACATGTAAAACTATTGGCGAATTCGAGGTTTTTCTTTGTAAGCTACCTTAGAGTCCTCTGAAGGTTAAAAAAAAAAATAGGGTCTAACCAATAAAACTTTGATTTACTTTTTAATTGATAATTGACACATGTTTACATGAAATAAAAATTAAAGTCACTTTGGTTCCATTTTCATATTAGAAAATCGCGTACGTACTTTAATATTTAATATTTTGATAAAGTGCCCTTGTAGCGTTTATATATGTACTACCTTCCTTCCTACACATAAATAATGTATTTTATGTTATAATGTTTGCAATAAGAAGAGCGATCAAGTGCATCTCTACACAGTAAAAAATTAGAAGCAACTCACTCGCATGTGTAAATGGAAAAATTAAACTTCTCTATTTACCTTTTTTCTTTAAGTATTTAACATTTTCTTCAAATGGTTCTCGAAACTGTATGACATATTTAAGCTAAATTTGAAATGTGGCTTAAACTGTGGCTTGAGGATGCAGATAATTAAATTTCATTTACAAAGACAAAACATTATGGAATATAACGACTGATCTGTCTGACTTTCGAAAATTTGGTAATATTTAAACACGGTTATGGAATTTGGCGTGAAAATATGACCAAAAGAAAGATTGGGACAACCCAGATGAAAGTTTGGTACTGCCAGTATAACTAATTACGTAAGAGAAATTGAAATGAACCAGACTGCTAGAAGTCTGAGAAATATATCAAGATGAATAAAATAATTTTGCGCCAACGTCTATTTATATGGTATGTAGGTTTCATGTATTGCATTTTCCTCAGAAAAGTGTAATTTTTTTCTTCATAATACATTGTAACACATTGCACTCAAATAAAGGCAAACAACAAAAAGAAAAAACCTAAAACAAATGCCTAAATATATCGAATTTAAAATTTTTATATTGAACTACATTGTAGATTAACTTTGAGGCTTTACAATAAAACAACACTAAAACTATTTACATTTGTGTTAATTGCATCACAAAATAGTACATAAACGTCTACATCCAAATATTAATATGGTAACACTTTATTATGTGTTTTTTTTGTTGTGAATACGGTTTTTAACGAAAATTCGAAGCACTTGAATAAATATATAAATTCAATTCAAATCAGAAAATTAGTTATGAATATTTATTCGCATTAAGGCTGGGTTTTCGGTATACTAAATATGTTAAAAAGTATGTAATAGGTATAAGGAAGCGTACTGACCTAAATAGAGAGGCATCGTTGCCGAGAATACCCACGAGCGCCAACTACTTACATTTATTACTTTCAACTCTGTGGTCCTGGTACGCCTTGAAATCCAAATTTATTACGTTACACTACACGTAACGTGTAATATATCTTAACAAATTTGCACAGAAATTACAACAAAATTAAATTTTTAAGCTGTTTTTTACTTTTTAACTAATCTAGTTTTTTATTCTATTACTAAATAGGTTAAGTAATTTGTACGAATTTGTCCAATCGGAAAACCGTTTACTGCTGATATCCACTGCTACCTAAATCAACATAGTCTACAACTTATTTACATGTGATAACGCAGGCACCGTCATAAACCAGAGTTCCGGCTCTCGGACACGTTTTCACGCCATCAGCCGGATAACCCTTGACCTAAACAAAATAAACATCTGTGTCAAATGCTGCATTGATTAACCTATTGTAACCCATAATAAAACATATTTTTAATTTAAATTTGTACTAGACCTAAGTAAATACTCTTTGAATCCCAAAACATATATATCAACTCGATGTATTACCCAATAAAATCAGTACGAAAAGAAATCTTTTTTGTCTATTTCCTTTTAAATCTTGGATTCCAAAGCGTTTTTATTAATTTTGGTGTATATCAAATCCGATACACATTGAATATTTTGATTTCGAAAAGTTCGCTAAAATCAACCGTGCCTATATATTACCAAAATGTGAGAAAAGGGGGACAAATGGGGATAAGTTTTTGATATGTAGCTAATGACAACACTTACAAGTACAATCTGGACCAATTAGTTGCTTTCAGCATGGAACAGCTTATTAGTTATAATTCACGAATGAAGGAGAACGCATGCTAGTTTTCTATTATTATTACACATTACACAACACTAAATTCCTAGAACTATACATACAAAAACAAATAACTTTTGCAAATCGATAGACATTTACAAGACTAATAAAAAAAGGATAAACTATCAAAACGTTTTTCAAAAGTGGGCGTGGCAAAATGGGTCAATGCCTCTGGAATCTACATGCTTAATCTAAACTCTCTAGCTTCTATAGTTCGTGTGATCTCGACTTGGCCAGATCGACTCTGCCATTAATTCTCATCAAGAAAATATATACTTTATATGGTCGGAAACTCCCAGTCTCTCCTAATAATATTTTAATGGCATATCAAATTATGAAGGCTGAGAGAGATGTAGTAAAAGGTCAAGTCATCATCAAAGTAAATTTTCCTTTGGTCCCTAACACTGATTCCATTCCTGGCTACATATGGAATTAGTATGTTTGAAATAAACACGCCGTATATTGAAATGTCTGAGAGTGAATTAAATTCATGTCAAAAGAAATGTTTGATTCCCAAAACATGTACATAAACTCGAAGTCTTAAACAATAAAATCAGTACGAAAAGAAATCTTGACGTATTCACTACTCCGCAGCCCAATTTGTTATGTACTTATTGGGGTGACTATTGCCACTTTCGGCAATAATAACATAAATAATAAATAATAAAAAATAACATATTTCAGCAGTACAATTTGAGTCCATAATTTATTTAGCATTAGTTTTAGTGACACTAGGATTTCGAACAAAAAAAGTAAAATTTAATTGATATTCTGTCCGATTTAATTTCCTATTTTAAAAATGTCTCTTTTTTTATCTTACAGCTAGAATTGCATCTGTGTTTAGGGTACTGTATTCATGTTTGCTGTTTGGATCAATACCTTTTGGTATTATTAGAGTGAATAATAATGTTTATTATGCATACATATGTGTTCGTTACCACTGGTTACAATAATCAAAATTCTATGCCATTTTATCGGTTGCTATAAGCAAAGTGTGTTTGTTCAATAAAAACGAAGGCTATAAGTGTGCTATTCTGGAACTGTTCAAACAAATCGTTATTATACTTAAAAAGGAAAACAAATATATAAGGAAAAATAAAATGTCTCTCTCTAATCGTAAAGAAATAACTGGTCTTACACGAATGACACCCAAGGGCCTTAAAGAACTATGCAAGAAAGACAAGCTTTACCAAACACCACGTTTAAATGATACACTATATCTGCACTATCAGGGTAAGTTGACAGAACTTTCTTCCTAAGAAAATATTATATGAAAGTATTCATTTCAGGTTTTCAGTGCATAGAGCACTTGGAAGAGTACACAGAGCTTAAGTGTTTGTGGTTAGAATGCAATGCCATTTCCGAAATTCAGGGCTTGGAGAAACTTAGCAAACTGAAGTGTCTCTTTCTTCAAAACAACCTTATAACCAAAATTGAAAATTTAGAACCATGTCGCGAGCTAGATACTTTAAATCTGAGCTCAAATCATATTCGCAAAATACAAAACATTGGGACCAATATCTTGCCAGTTTTAAATACTCTTACCATTGCATCAAACTATCTCAAAGACAGTGAGAGCCTGTCAGACTTGGTTCAATGTAAAACACTATCTGTGCTAGACTTATCAAACAACAGAATTGACGATATTTTGATTGTAAAAATATTTGAGCAGATGCTCAATCTGAAGGTCTTGGTTCTGCAAGGAAACCCGGTTGTTTCCCGCCTGCCTCAGTATCGGAAGACATTGATACTGGCTTGCGTAAGTTTTTTTTTGGTCCATAATAATAATATGCTACATTTAAATCCCGAACAGAAGGAACTCACTTATTTGGATAGCCGTCCTGTGTTTCCTCGTGATCGAGCATGTGCTGAGGCTTGGTGAGAATTTCACACCCGTTACTCTTAAAGTAAATGGGTATACTAGATTCGTTAAAAAGTATGTATGACCATATAAAGTATATTTATTCCTGATAAGGATCAATCCTGATAAGGATCCGTCTAGGCCTGTCCGTCTGTTTGTCTGCCCTATAAACATCGAGATCTCCGGAACTATTCAGTTGTAAAGTTGAGATACCAGAGGCAAATCTTGCCAAATTTTGCTATTCTCACTCTAACGGCCACAAACTGCCACGCCCACACTTTTGAAACATGTATTGATTTGGTATGCCAAAAATTTGTTTGCCAATCTCACAAATCGCCCAAAGCTGTCATGCCCACACTTTTGCAAATAGTTTGATATATTTTCGTTTTTGTTCATTAGTTTCGTATATTTCTACTCTAACGCCCACAAACCGCCTAAAACTGCTATATATAAAGGGCATTGATTAGTCCACTTCGTATAATCGATGCGGATAATAAGCTCGACTATTGATCCAGATCAAGAGTATATATGGACTTTATATATACTTTTTAACGAATCTAATATACCCTACTACTCTAGGAGTTACTGGTATACAAAAAAGCATTGCAAATCAATTAATTTAAGCTGAAATGTTTACGTAGGAAACGAGATGGCTATGAAGGGGAACGCAAGGAAAATAATCGTTGGAACCGAGCTGAGCGCAGAAAAACACGCGAAAGCATTAACTGTAAGAAGAACAATAAGAATATGAAAACCATCATCTTATCCGTCATTCCACAAAGGTACCATACGTATTCGCAATAGTCACCGTCCACCTGATCAGCAGGATCCATTGCTAAGGTCTAGTGATTCGGAAGACGACACATGCACCGGTACAACCCTTAAGAAAGTAGCGCTTGAGAACGGTTGTGTCGATGATATATGGAAGGAGGTGTCGTGTGAGCATCCTACCTCAGAGAGCGGTGCCAGTACATCTAGCTCAGTGGAAGACAATGATGCTACAAGCTCTCAGGACGATCTCATAGCAGAGAAATTAAGTAATCGTGGAACACTCGAGGGGCGTCCAAAAGTCCTTAATGAAACTGAAGGCAGCAACCTAAAGAGAGTCAATCAAAATATCAAGAATGTGGAGCCTAGGAATATACAAACAATCGTATTTGAGGAGGATGTTAGCAAGAAATCGCAGGTTATTATAGAAGAGGAAAACGTCCCGAAAATAAATCTTATAAACGAACCATGTGACCTGAATGATAAAAAATCGATTATCGTTAAGTGTAAAAAAACAGGTTATACTTCCATAGGACCAGTTCATAAGAAAACCGTTTTTCACGAGGACGCTGAAATAAAAAAAATGGAAGACGTGGTTCTATGCCAGGATTTTATTAAATCAGAAGAACATATGAGCTCGGATTTTGCCGTCAATTCAAAGCTGGGAAAAGATATTGAGCAAACTTGTACTGCCCAAAGAAATGAAGCTCAATGTAAGGAATTTGACGAAGATCAAAAAATCATAGAAATTGAAAGCAAACTTATTCATGAAATGTATGAAAGTTTTGAAGCTGATGACGATGATAAACTTAACGAAACTTTCGATTTAAATCTATATGAGACCACAAGTGAACACCACGCACACAAAGTTTCTTTTGACGAAAACAAAATGCCAATGAGCTGTTATCAAGAAGATAAAGAGTCTATCCTTTTACCCAAAAGCATGGAGGAAACACTGTTTGAAGAAGAATGTTTCATTGCAAATGACAAGTGTGCTCATGACTTAGAAGAAATAGGTCGCCAAATGGATGAGGATCTGGCAGAACTTAGGCAGTCCACTCAAAATGTGGTCGGACTTTCAAAAGACGAGATTGCTGAAACAGACATTGAAACAGATGAGGAGGATCTGCTAGCACAGCAGGACCCATACTCTCCACTTCTCAAGCAGCAATTTAAAAACAGGCGTATGAAAATTATGTTAATAGAAGAATCCAAAGCCCAAGGAGAATCACAAAGGGATTTAAATATTACAGTCTCAAATGAATCTGGCGGAGATGACAAGCAAGACCAATTATTTGCCCGAATATTAGATGATGCAACAGAAAATATACCCAAACGCATCTTTGGTACTGGGTGTGATGCACTTAGTTACAATTGGCCTCAAGAAGAGTGCTTGCTTCAATTGACTTTATCCGAAGTGAAAGAAACTCCTGCTCAAGAAAGTACCTTCAAGAATTCTATAACAAATAGTTCAAGTTTCGAAGAGGCAAATAAAATTTGCGTTCATATGGATCAAAAAATGGCCGAGGAAGAGGAAGCTTTAGGTAAGCTTTTGCATGACTTGGAAAACGAGGCCGAACATGTGTATGAAATAAACACGAAGATGACGTACGAAGAAACCACTTCCAGTAAAGAAGTAGTCAGTATTTGTACATCCTTGCTGGACGATATTATAGTTGAGCTTACGTTGAACGAGATACTGTGCCATGAGAAACCCAAAAGTTTCAAATTCGGACCTATCGAATCTGACGAGGAGTTTAGCTACTCATTGGAACCGCAATTGGAAAAGTTGGTTCCCCCTGCACTAGAAGATCCGGCCCGAGGAAAAAGCCTTCGAGAATGTTTGGATACCTTTTCTGATTTTGTCTCTTCCATGGCAGATCCGAAGCTACCTCTGATGCTGGGTCGTAACCCCACATTAGGTGTGGAGAAAATTCGTGCCGCTCAAGAATTGCTAAAGTCCAAAAATCTTGCGGAGATATACGCGGATTCAGCGGAAAGCTTAAACTCCCAGGTAGCCAAAGAAATTGAAAAGCGCAAGCGGCGCGTGGCAGCCACTGCTACCCGTTGTTTTAATCAACGAGATAAATATGATGATACACTAGAGTTAGTGAATAATCGGTTGATGATTGTCAAGAGAGATTCCGGGGATCTTGAAGAGCTGCCGCCTCCACCCCCCTTAATAAGTGACTCAGAGTCCGAAGACTACGACACAGCTGACGATGAGTATACGCCTGGAAAGGGGAGTCATAAACTTGGGTCAAAACCTAAGGATTCGAAAAATCTTGTAACGAATAGTTTTTTGAAGGAAAAGCAAGCCGACTCCGACGTTGTAGAAGAAGTTGTTAAAAAGAACGATCATGCTGAAGATGAATTTTATTCGTTGGAAGCTATGACAACCTTCAGTAGCCTAGACGCCGAATTTTTTCAGAAGCTGGATCTTCAGAAAGTTAACGATTCCGAAGACTCAGAACCGGCCATAAACTGCATGCGGAATTATAATGAACTTCAAGCCTATATGAAATCCGGATCATTGAATCACCGGATGAATACTGAGGAAACAAAGACGTTGCAGACAAGTTTTTCCACGGTTGGCTCTGATGAAGGCAAGACGAAGTTACGAAACCCCCAAGAAGAAAAAGAGAATGCCCTTCTTAAAAAGATGGTTCTTCGCATGAAAGAGTACGAGGAACGGGAGCATCAGCTCCAGCTAGTACCGCATGAATTAGGTTCAGTTAAGCTATCCTTGGGTGGATCTAAGCTTTTCGAGCAAACCCCAGAGACTGTCCTTGTCCATACAGAAAATGAACCTACTAGTAAAATCAAATTTATAGATAACAAGAAAACAAACAATGACGAGAGCACACATCTAATTAAAAATTATTGCGAGCCACTTGTCAGGGCCTCCTGTAAAACTTCAAACAAAAGTATAGACGACGATATACAGTCCGATGTTTCAACTGACTACGAATCTGGCGAAGAAGTAGTTGTTGTAGAGCCACCTAAACTTTCCGAAGCGGTTTTAAAATCGTTCTACTCTGATGGATTTGAAGCAGACCTAAATATGGTCCATGAACTTGAAGAAGCTACTCGACGTAATCTTTATTGCTATCACTCAAATGAAATGCTTAATCCAACAAAGAATCATCCCTTTTCATTAAAAAAGACATTGTCTTCTAAAACCTCTACTAATGAGGTGACTGTAGGCGCCAAAGCCAAGTGGGCCAAAATAGCTGAACGACTACACGAATTTCTTGATCCGGAGACGATTTCGAAGCTAAATAAAGAACAGTTTGGTGAAAGCGATGAGTTTGAGGACAGTCAAGATGCTAATATTTTTACAGATATAACGTTTGAGGAAAACAATTCAAAAAAATATGAGAATTTGGTTTCAGAAGAATGTAACTGTACAAAATCCATTTACGATGAAAACTCATGCCCGTCTGAGCTTAATGGCAACGATCAATTTTCAGGCCTTAAAGAAATTAAT
Source organism: Drosophila yakuba (assembly GCF_016746365.2). Classification (NCBI taxonomy): domain Eukaryota; kingdom Metazoa; phylum Arthropoda; class Insecta; order Diptera; family Drosophilidae; genus Drosophila; species Drosophila yakuba. The sequence goes on along the minus strand of NC_052528.2, from coordinate 3,980,712 downwards.
AAAGATAAAGAAATGCCAACTAGTAATCTGGAATTAAATAGTGTGATGATCCAATCCAAAAAGAAAACTTCCGAAATTTTGCCAAATGAAATTGGAAATATAATTAAAGCTTGCTCTTCTTTTGAAGCTCCACCAACTGATCCCATTGGGATTGAACACTTTGAGGACCCAACATTAACCCAAATGAATCCAGAATTTTTAAAAACTAAACAAATTGAGTGCAATCTTCAGATTTTGAGCGAGGATGGAGACGTTGTGGTCCAAGAGCTCAGTGTCAATGCTCAGGTGTCTTTTGAGTAAAATTCGATCCCGATTAATTTGTTAAAATGTAATTCATTGTTTTTAAATTGTTTTTTTATTTAAAGTAAATGGAGGAATATTCGAAAACGTAATTATTAATGTATTTTTATTGCCCCGCTATGATAAGGCATGGAAACTTCAATTTAAAATCCCGCTCAAGTATGTATATGTAAAAATGTAGAAAAAGTTGAAAGCACTCACAAAAAGATTAGATGGACTTCGTCTATAAGGGGTGCACGACATGAACTAGTTGAAACCGGATCGTAGTTTAATGGTGCATCATAGAAACCGGTTTGTTTCTCAGACTGCTAGCTGGTTTCTAGCGCAGGGCAATCGTTTGGGTTATCACTTGGCTGCCATTGATAACAGTTTTTTTTGATTATCAGTAATACCAAACGGAAAATATTATTATTTATTGGTCAGCTCCAGAGTTTCAGGATTGAAACATATTCAATTTTAAAATCTTTTCTTATCAGGATTCTTATTTTGGACCCCCTGCACTTAACTAATACCAGTCCTAGACTTTTTAGCGGATTATTAAATGTATTTCGTTCAACCATGTATTTTGTCTCTATTAACCATACAGTATATTGCGCCAAGGAACTAAATCCCGTTTTCGGCTAATAAGCCTGGTGATAATTTGATGCAGAGTTAAATCAAAGACTTTATAACATTATTCTAATGTCTTTGGTTAAATGTTATATATAATTTCGTAGTCTTACATAAGAGAAATGGGTGAAATTGCTACACTGAACTGAATTGCATAAGCACGATCAAATAGGTCACTTTCGCAGCCAAAATCTGAAAATATTTAAAATATATTGAAATCTAAGCGCTATTTGGAAACGAAATCAAACGGAATCATACAAACCGACATTAAAAGCGAGTTATCAGCGTTCATAAAGCCCTCAGCATTGATAGTCAATAAATTTTGTTCCACTTGCATTATAAACTCTGTCAGCAGATCTTTATAAGAGGTTTCTCTTCCGATCGAGGGATGGAAGGACAAGTTCCTTAAATAACTTCCAATCATGACACTCTAAGGGGGGTGGAAATAACTTTATTGAAGGCTGCTGATTGTAACATTATAAGGATTATAGAATATACAATATATGTATGTGTGTAAATGAAAAGATGTTTTTATCTTATGTTTTATGATGATATTTAAATTGTAAATTGTAAACTAAATACAGTTCTTATACCCTTGCAGATGGGTTGATTTCAGTCAGAAGATTGCAACGCATTGAAAGAGACATTTGCGACCATATAAAGTAAATTCTTGATTTATTTTTTTGTATAGCCCTGTCCGTATGTACGTCAGTCCGTTTATACGAAAATTAGTTTCATTGCAGGTACTGAGGTGGGCGGATTGGTCCGTTGTAACATACAGCTAATATAGCAAGCTTTCGCAATTCAATAAACAAAACAAAAATTTACCGTCGTTTTTTTTTTTATCATAAAGTGTTTTAATGCAATAGTTTTCGGCAATATATAAATTTGGTTTTAATTCGATAAACATCTAAACAGGAAGGAAGAGTTAAAAATTAATTAGCTAATTAATAAAAAATATAATCTTACTTTCTCTTAATTCGATTATAAAGCGTTATTATTCGCAATACCATAGTTTTTTGACAATATATAATTTCGGGTTGTATTTGATCAAAGTCGGACGACATTATCATAAAGCTGACTTATGAATGTTGCAAAAATTGAAAATATCAGAAAAGAAATCATAGTTTTGGGTATTTTTTTCTTAAATTAAATTATTGCAAGGGTACATAAGCTTCGGCTTGCCGAAGCTAGCTTCCTTTCTTGTTTTGTTTTTATAACCTGTCGTTGGCAAAACTCTCCATAACGGCAAAACACCAAGATGTTGACGAATGATGGTAAAAAAACGGAAAATGTGGCATAAAGATACTTGTATTGATAGACCTCAGCCAGAACCTGCTGGGTCCAGTAAATATTGACGGTGCTATCTGAAAACAGAACCACATAGGTGCCAAGTATGGACCAGCCAAAGAGATCGTTGAAGTGGGTGAACAGATGATAAAGTTCCATGTGACACTGTTTAAGTGCTAACAGGAAATCTAGAGAGCAAAGCCGATTGGCATTACTGTCCAAACTGCAGTTGGCGCCCATCAAATGACACTCAAGAACGTTTTGGAGCCGTTTACCTAACAGACTCGCGTGCTGACCCAGCAAATCTACGTACAAAAGCATTAATACAAATTGCATCCTTATAATAAGGATTGACAAGAGGGAGGACCAAAAGTAGAGAAGGCTTCCGTTTAGAGCAACATAGATGGAGGGCAATAGCGTCACCAAACATCCAATACCAAGTGCTAGAATTTTCGCATACGACTGCCACTTTAACCGCCCTACATGTATCTTAAGTTCGCACTGCAATCGAAGTCCCAAGTACTTTATCTCCATGCAGAACCTGAAGTAGTCATCGTAGTGAACCATCATCTGCAGTACAATTACAGCAACACACACAATCTTAGCTACGAAAACAATCACGTTGACCATAAGAGAGAGAAATAGTTCTGAATTCTGTGGAAAATTAATAGAAATCCCGAAATTAACTGCATTTAAAATAATTAGGAACGCTGAGTACAATTTTTGAACGAACTGCGAATGAGCACAACTCTCTGACCATGGCACAAGGCCCAGCAAAGCAAAGTATTTTAGGTACGGATGAAGGGAATAAAGCATGCCGTACGGTTGAAAATATACTGGCTATAATAACATGAAATTTCCAGAATATTTAACTACTACCACTTGAAGGCACTATGAGCAAGTAATTTGCTAATTAATCAGATAACTTTGCTTCTCAACTAATACTGTTCCACGATAGCTTACCAATAAGAAACCCACATTTTTAAAGCACTTGTTCTATCAGAGAATAATTAAGTTCATCGTAATACCTGCATAGCTCTTATTCCACATGTATATGCTATTCCAAACACTCTGTTCAGGAGAAATACAGTACTCGTAGAGTAATAGGGTATACTAGATTCGTTGAAAAGTATGCAACAGGCAAAAGAAAGCGTTTCTGACAAGGCGCCCATAACCCTTTTAAATTTTTATTTTATTTGTTTTTGTCAATTTCTATGAATAGGCCAAAAATAATGTTGAATGTTTGCTGAGTAACGGGTAACCAATAGTCGAGAACGATCTCTACTATAACGATCTCTCTTGTTTTGTATATACACTTGAACAAGCAGCAATGTGAATTCTGTAGCAAGCAGAATCTTCAGCATGCAGTGAGACGTGGGCTCTTTCAAATACACTTCCAATAACCTACTAACTATTATAGTCGGATTTTCAAAATTTTGTTCAATATTGATGACATAAAAATGCAGTGACCAGGCCGTCCTTAGCGCTGTGAGTGTTTGTGGACGTGGCAACGATTTAAAAAGCTAGCTAGCTAGTAAAATATATACCTTAAAGCGGAGAAAACGGTTCCTTGCACCAGTTACATACTTTTCAACGAATCCAGTTATACACCTTACCTCTACGAGTAAAAGGTATAAAAACTAGCACACTCAACATATTCGTTTTCTAATGCTATCGCTACGTTTTCCTACGTTTCCGCTGATAATCGATCGTTTCTATAATTCAATTGTGATTCCATATATAAAGTGAGCTAACAGAGTCACCAGGCTGCATATGTACATATTTCGTTACCCTTGCAGAAAGTATATTGATTTCAGAAGTTTGTAATGCCATAAAGAAGAACTGTGCAAAAAAACCCATATAAACTATGGTTGATTTTTATCAACAGTCGAGTCAATATATCGGTATATCAATATATCATATTGGCTGCCATACCAAACAAATTTGTAATTCCATCGCTTAAATCATAAAGAATATATAATTTCGATTTTCGTTTGATGAAAATCGGGCGACTATATCATATACCTCTAAAGGAACTACAGTCGGAACATGAATAGCTAATTATTGAAATAGAAATCCTAGCTTCGCTGTTTTCGATCATTAAACGACTACATCGTTTAGCTGCCATAGTCAGAAAATTAATTGAATATTTCAAAACAAAATAATAGTTTTGTTTTTTTTTTCTGATCATAAATTGTTATTTTTCACCAAGATAAAAAAATATTTTTATATTTGCAAGGGGATATAGGATTCGGCTTGCCGAATCTAGCTTCCCTTCTTGTATATATTTTTTAAACAGTTGATAACGATAATGAAGTGCTTATGTGCTATCAGGGTATAAATAGGACTCGAATTGAAAACACAAAATCAGTTGATAGTTTGCGGGATCAGAGAAAATAACAAAGTGAAAAAAGAGTACTGAGTACTCATATTGAAAGCTACTTGATTATTAGTGTTTGTTGTTTAAAGTGCTGAAGACTAATCACCACTAATGGCTGTTAGTATGAATCTGATTTAAATAAGTCGCTTTACGAATAAGCTTGCATTCTACAAAATGTTATACGTAATTTACTCTTTATTATTTTTTTAAATTAATTTACTATTTTATTTCGACTTAGGAGAAATGTACATTAATTCATGTTCTTAACGCAAATGGACGTATTAAAGTGAATATTCATCGCGTTGTTATAGCAACCTGCAGTACAATTCGTCGCCTTTGTAGTCGCCAAATAATAAATTAATAAAATCATTCCCAGTGATTGTCATACAAAAACAAGATGGAACACCATAGTCTTCCACTAGGAGAGTACCGGGTATCAGATAGTCGGGGAACTCGACTATTGCGTTCTCTTTTTTTGTATCTGCATTCTAGCTTTGCGGCGCATTTATTGACTCTCTTTTTCAAAGTCTTCCATTAATTCTTGTTTCAGGACCGTAGTTAGCAATTAAAATGTAATTTTGGTCGGCATATCGGTACCAAACATCAGCTCGAATGGTGCTTTTTGTTTAGTCGAATCAACATGCAAGTTGATTGCTTTTTGGCTTTTGACAACGAACCTATACCATTTTTTTGTATTGTCTGCAGAAAGTTTACTAATGATGGACAGGATAACTCGGTTAACTCGCTCCTTTGTCCACTCCATCTGTTGTCCATACGGCTGAATCGCTATCTGCTTCACACACTTCTCAAAAGAGTCTGAGATAAAAGCTGCTCCTCTATCTGTCACGATCCTAGCAGGAAATTCCAAAATATTCGACCATTCCTCCAGCTTTTTCATAACATCATCGGCCCCTGTAGATTTTGTGGAGAACTACCACACAAAATCCATCGACTATTGGCGTAGGTAATCGAGATGCAGCATCTGTAACGGCTGACCTTCTTTGTCAATACAATTCAGGTAACCTTCCTGCTTACCAATCTTCTTATTGGTCAGCATGCACTTTAAGCATGTGGCGATTCCCTGTGACACGTTTTGCCTCATATGCGGGATAAAAAATTGCTGTTGCAGACTGTGCATCGTCTTCGTTATTGCAGAGTCCATCTGCATGGGGTTCATTTATAATTTCATGCTTCATAGCCTTGGGTACAACGAGAAGATCATGACCGTCAACATGTTTGTACAAAACATCTTCCTTTATCTTATATCGTTGGTAATGTTCCTTCCCCAAGATACATAGGAGTGCATTAATAATTTTACTTTTGACGACATCTTTCATTAGATTAGCGCAATGATGCAAGCGAATAATCCTGCAGAGACAAAATCCATTCTTCTTCACAGTTTGGGTAAACGCTGCGCAGTCAGTTACTAATACAAAGTTTACACCCGCAAGTAGTGTGTAAACTTCTCCATTGCCAAGTATGCTGCTTTTATTTCCAGGATTCAGCTATGTCGTTTTGAACCGCTTTTCGAGATATTTTTACTCCAGAAAAATATTTCTCTTCTTTAACATCCAAACCGCCGAAACATCGTTGCGCCAAATCCACCCTATGAAGCGCCTATGTGCAGTTCCGTGGGTGCATTCTGTAAAGCGACCCGAACTGGTTCAGGGCAAAGGCTATTCTTCAACTGAATAAATACGTTTACCTCCGTGGTGTCTATCCTAAATTCAGAATCCTTTTTCAGTAGGTTAATGGTCGAGCTATGTGTGTGTATCCTCTTATCAACTTGCGAACAAAGCCAGTCAGCCCTACAAACTACTGCAATGCTTTAACAGTCGTCAGGATAGCAGTCTTTTCAGAGCCAGGCCAAATCCATCCGTTTTGAACTGTACGTCCGAGAAAATTTTTTCCATTTTATAAGTAATAAAAAACGTATATGATAGTGTCAGCCATATAAATTTGCATAATATCTCGGCCAACAGGATCTAGAAAAACAGCGTTTATAATTTTAATATTTTTTCCCTTATATGCCAGAAAAATGTCAAAACTTCTTGTTCGCGCTTCCACTAGCTGAGTAACGGTTCGACTGAGTAGTCGAACTCGACCATAGCACTCTCTCTTGTTTATAACTGAAATATTGTTTATGGTACGTTGGTAGGCATCGTAGGCTTTTATAGCTTCATTTATAACACAAATGTTTAAATACTTAGACTAGAAGTTTGATATATTGAGCTAAAAATGTATACAACAAAGAGAGCCCGCTTTTCTCTAGACATTCAGATACCCGTTACTCAGCTAGCGGCATATCAAGGGAAAAATTTTAAAAGTTTTAATAGAAAGAAAAAAGTGAAATAAAAATTTTTTATTTCATGTGTCCAATCTTAACAAATTAAAAATCATTCTAAATTTTGTTTTCTTTTTATCTCCTTGTGCTTTTCAGCTAAAAATAAAAATCGCAATTATAGGACAGAGCAATTTCGCTGCTGATGTTTTGGAGCTTCTGTTGGAGCGCTCAAATATCCAAATTGTAGGAGTCTTCACTATTCCAGATAAAGGCAGTCGAGAGGACATTTTGGCAACTACTGCTACCATCCACAATATACCTGTTTTCAAGTTCGCAAGCTGGCGTCGCAAGGGAATAGCACTGCCAGAGGTCTTGGAACAATACAAGTCTGTGGGCGCTACTCTAAATGTTTTGCCCTTCTGTTCTCAATTCATTCCCATGGAGGTGATTGACGGAGCGGTATTGGGGAGCATTTGTTACCATCCGTCTATCCTGCCACGTCACCGCGGAGCTAGTGCCATATCGTGGACCCTGATCGAGGGCGATGAAGTGGCCGGCTTCAGCATTTTTTGGGCTGATGACGGTCTTGACACAGGACCCTTGCTGCTAACCCGGCAAACGAACCTGGAACCCACGGACACGCTGGACACCATATACAAGCGCTTCCTATACCCCGAAGGTGTAAAGGCTATGGGTGTCGCTGTGGACATGGTGGCCAGTGGAACGGCACCCAAGATAATCCAGGCGGAAGTGGGGGCAACCTACGACCCAGCTATGTTTAAAACTGAAAATCAGATAATCAATCTTCAGGCCCCAGCTGAAAAAATTTGGAACTTTGTTCGCGGTCTGGACTCAGTTCCTGGAGCCATAGCCACGGCTCTGCATGATAATGGCTCAGAGGAGCAAATTCGACTCTTTGGAGCTCATCTGTACTCAGGTGGACCCGTGTCGAATGGAAAGGTTCTACGGCTAAGGGGTCTAACCAAACCCGCCTGGATTCACAGCGGTGGTCTTCTTATAGAGGGAACCGACGGTGTCTTTGTCAACATTCGCCGCATTAAGCGTGGCACAAAGGTAATCAGCGCGAGCGAGTGGTTTAATCAAGCTGAGGATCAGTCTATAACCGATTTTAGCGAAGACGAACTGGCGAAGCGAACGTTGCTGGCCGGAATTTGGAAGGCAATACTCAAGGATGAAATCGACTCATCGACCGATTTCTTTGCATCCGGCGCAGGTTCAATGGACGTGGTACGCTTAGTCGAGGAGGTAAAAGATGCCTTTGACGTGCCGCTGCAGAACGAGCAAGTTTTCATGGCCCCCGTGTTTGAGGAGTTCTTTAGCGAGCTGGTTAGGTTTCTTCGACTGGGAAGTGCCTGCTCCGGCGACCAGCAACTCGAATTTGAAGCATTCACGCTGAGGGCCAACAAAAGAGAGATCCGAGTGCCAACGCAACTTTTTATAAACGGCGAGTTTGTTGACGCCGAGGCTCAACGAACTTTGGAAATTGTTAACCCAACCACTGAGGAAGTGCTTTGTAAAGTGGCCTGCGCCTCGGCCACCGACGTGGACAAGGCAGTGCAAGCAGCCCACTCTGCTTTTTATGGACCCTGGAAACAGATAACACCCAGACAACGAGGTCAAATGATGCTCAACTTGGCTGATCTGATGGAACGAAATAAGGAGGAGCTGGCCACTATTGAGTCAGTCGACTCGGGAGCGGTTTACACGCTAGCCCTGAAAACCCACGTTGGAATGTCCATCGAAGCGTGGCGCTACTTTGCCGGATGGTGCGACAAAATCCAGGGCAACACGATTCCCGTTAACCCAGCGAGACCTAACAACGTATTAACCTTCACCCGTAAGGAGCCAATCGGTGTATGCGGGTTAATAACGCCTTGGAACTACCCTCTGATGATGCTTTCCTGGAAAATGGCCGCCTGCATTGCCGCCGGGAATACATGTCTCATAAAGCCAGCCCAGACCTGCCCGCTGACTGCTCTAAAGTTTGCAGAGCTAACTGTCCAGGCCGGATTTCCCGCAGGCGTGATCAATGTCCTGCCTGGAAAAGGTTCAGATGCAGGACAGGCAGTGGCAGACCATAAGCTGGTCCGCAAACTTGGTTTCACCGGGTCCACGCCCATTGGCAAGCACATTATGAAGTCCTGCGCAGACTCCAACCTTAAAAAATGCTCCCTGGAGCTGGGCGGCAAGAGCCCGCTAATTATCTTCGCTGATTGTGATTTGGACAAGGCTGTCAGACACGTAAGTATGCACCTGTTATTGTGAAAAAACAAAAGTATGAAAGGTGGAAGATATATAACTAATCATAGTGATTATGCGATTGATTTAAATTTGAAATTATATTAGGAAAAATGTTGTTCATGCGTTCATTTTGGTTGGCTGAAAAATATAATATGTATTACTACTGTATCATTCGGATAATTCATAAAGGTTTATCATTTGTTCTTGTCTAATTTCTTTTGGAGGTTCTTTCGTTAACGAAGGTACTGTTACTGTTCGGGAAAGTTGACTATAGCCTTACTTATTCTTAATTACCCAGTATTTTTTGAAAAATTGCATAATGGGAACGAAAAAAATGTTTGTCCAACAAAAATAATTTCTGAAGCATTGTTTTTAAGAAAAAGGATCTTAACTTTAAAATAATTTTTTTTTTAACATTAGTTACACTTGAAAAGGCAACCGATTCTTAAAGCAAACAAATTTAACAGCGTACACTCAGGGAAAAATTAACGCTTTTCGATATCAAATCAAGAACGAACCGCATCGAAAGTACGGTAAACTCGAATTTTTTTGATTCAAGGACAAAAATTTAAATTCAAGAACGAATAATTTGAGACCGAAATTATGAATTTGAGAACGAACGTTCTGGATCCAAGTACGATAAATGTACTGCTTTAAGTATGGGAAATACTTAAAATAAATATTAAATATACTTGACCCAAACTCGTCAAATTTTAATATGTGCATTAGAAATTCACGGTTTAAGATGTACAGATTTAAAACTGAAGTATGAATATTTTTATTTTCAGAGCAAACACTTTTGTTTTAAGAACGAATCATATTTATTGTTAATTTACACGAATTTAATAGCTTTGTTATTTTTATTTTATATATTGTAAATGTATACATAAAAACATCCTTAACTTTTTTCTTAAAATTTAAATCGTTACACTTTTCTTAAAGTTCTTACAGCTAAACATATTTAATGAAACGCGGTGTCAAGCAAAATAACAAATAGAGTCCTGGGCATCTATCAAAAACGAAGAAAGACAAATATAACAATAAGTAAATAGATATTTTGTATATATTACCTTCATTTATTGCCGACTGTGCTTCGGTAAGCTGTTGCCTGCTGAGATCGTTTTTAATCTTCCTATCGTAAAGGCTTCAGGTCGTCCTATTTCAAAACCAATGCATGCTCTTTCTCTGGGTATATTTCCCAGAAGTCGATTTTTAACTGTAAATATTACACATTAATTTATAGATTTATTTCATTTAGAAGTAACATGCATACGCATATACATATGCGTGCATGCAAACACGTGCAGAAGCCACCGACTTTTTATCTATGTATATATATATACTATAAAGATTTGTACTTACCCTGCACACCGTGCCCATTTTCACATTATTCTTCAATTATTTCACTTAATTCACTTTCTACTTGTTACCCCAGGAACTTTTTGACACTAAATGAGCGCCGTGTTGCAATCGATTATCGAAAAAACATATGGTTCTTTAACAACACAGAAATGTAATCGATATTAACAAGTGTAAGAAGTCGAATGGCTGGAGATTTTTCAATCGCATAAATTTTTAAAAAAACTTCTCTTTTTTTTTTATATTTTTTTAAAATTGGTCGTATAAAATGATCAAGGAATATACATAAATGAGAAAAGATAAACCTTTGTTTTCCATGAGTATCAATAATATCGCTTTTGAAATGTGTAATTCGAGTACAACTAGTACTTATTCCAAGAACGGTTGTCTTAAAAATTTTAAGTACGACACGGTACATTTTTAAGAACGTTCGTTCTTAAATTATTCGTTCTTCAGTTTTCTGAGTGTAGGCGTCGTTAGTTTTTCAACAAATATAGTGAAAAATTTTAAACTACCGAGGTATTTTACATACATAACAGGGGTGATCGCCTACTATAACGCCCACATACGCCCATAACGTAAGGTCGGTCTATCGCCCAAATGCGAACAGTATTTGTAAATGTGTAAATATTATCTTGATCAGCTTGCCAATACCATGCTAATCGATGTACCAAACAGTGTCGCGATTTAAGATATCAATAACAAATCGAAAGCTTCATATTTTTCATTCAGGGTATGTCCTCGGTGTTTTTTAACAAAGGAGAGAACTGCATCGCCGCGGGACGTCTTTTCGTGGAAGATCGCATACACGACGAATTTATACGACGCGTCCTTAAGGATCTGCGCACCATGACTATCGGGGACCCACTTGACCGCGCGACAGCCCACGGGCCTCAGAACCACAAGGCACACTTTGACAAGCTGCTGGAGTTTTGTAAACGTGGGGTCGACGAGGGCGCGAAACTAGTGTACGGGGGATGTCGAGTCCCACACCTCAAGGGATATTTCTTCACTCCCACAGTGTTCACGAACGTTACGGACGATATGTTCATTGCCCAAGAGGAGTCCTTTGGACCGATTATGATAATATCCAAGTTCAGTGGCAGCGACGTGGACTCCTTAATGCAGCGTGCTAATCGCACGGAGTATGGCCTGGCCAGTGGCGTTTTTACAAAGGATATTGGCAAAGCGCTTAGCTTTGCTGATAACATTGAGGCCGGCACTGTTTTTGTCAATGTATATAATAAGACTGATGTGGCAGCTCCATTTGGGGGCTTTAAGCAGAGCGGCTATGGCAAAGATTTGGGTCATGAGGCGCTCAACGAGTACCTTAAGACCAAGTGTGTTACAGTTGAATATTAAAAAGGGCTTAGCCCATGAAATAATGTACCACTTGTAGTAGAACCTATGTAGGTATAGACATAGATATGTATGTATTTAATGCAGACAACCATATAGTCAATAAAAAAAATGTGCATTTATCGATTACTGGCGTTTGAGTTGGGGTTGCAGGAACAAGAGAACTGTAACGTTAATTGTAAAAAATAGTGACAACGAGCACTCAGAGTTTAATGTATCATGCTACAACTGCTTTTGTAACTCCAAAATGCGTGAATCGTTTCCGTTCAAGGAACTCTTAAAAATGAATTTTGAATTTTTTAAAACTTTTTTACTTGTTGAGTAAAACGGTAGCGTTTCCGACAAATAAAGTATATATATATACACAATTCATCAGAATCAACGCCCACAAACCGCCCAAAACTGCCACGCCAAAACTTTTGAAAAATGCTGAGATATTTTTTCATTTTTGTATTAGTCTTGTAAATTTCTATCGATTTGTCAAAAAGCTTTTAAGCACACCCACTCTAGTTCTAATTTCTCCTTTGCACTTCCACTAGCTGAGTAATGGGTATTAAATAGTCGCCGAACTCGACTAGATTATGAACAGTAATTTCGATGTTATTTTGGGAAAGCTATGAAAACTTAGAAGATAAATAATAAAATTAACCGTAATCAGAACAAAAATCAAAAAATTGCAAATACAAATAATAAAATAAAAGAAATAAAACATTTTCGTGATAGTTTTTGGCGGTTGTGGGCGGGGCCCAAATGTTTTGGAACGTCGACAGAGATTTAGCGGGACAATATTAAAATGAAATATTAAAATAAAATGAAAATCTACAAAACCAATAGTAAATGGAATAGAATCATTCAAAATATGTTTTTTTATTCCAATTTTTGTAATATATTATCTCTTCTTTAGAGATTATCAAAAAGTTGTCTAATCTTATTCTATATAAGGTTACAATTGAGTTTAAAAATGTATTAGGGGTACAACCAGGGCTGGTTGATCGTTTCGCTGCAGCGGACTTGATCTGCGGACTCTTAGCAACCGTCTGGCGGCAGTAGCGCTTGTAGTATAAGATCGACGACCGCATATTATGTGCGCCATCTAGATGTGGGTGGTCGAACCAAAGAAGTGGCTCAAAAGAAAGGCAGAATTAGTTTCTTTCTTGAGTGGTTCTTGTTGGTTCTGTGAGTTTTGGTTTTGAGTGATTTTCTGTCGCCTCTGCTCGGTATAAAAACACATATGTTTATCGTTTGAAAAAAAAAATCTAATTAATAATATGAAACAATGATGTGATTTTGGGAAAAAAGAAATGAATATTCATTTTCTGCAGCGTTTACAGGCCCTTGAAAGCGCTTTTGACTCTGCAAGTCAAAAAGTAAAAGAAAATTAAACTTTAAACAAATAAAAGCTATGGAGAGAGTTATGCAGGCAGAGAAAAACGAAAATTAACAAATGCGCTCAAAGCGTTTGCTACAATTAAAGCCCATTTAATTTTGGTCTGAATATTCATCTGAACCGGCTTTGTGTTTTGAAGTTATGGCCGAATAAAAAATATTTTATTGTATTTATTAAATAATCATAATTATAATCGATACGTTTTATATACTTTTAACCCACCTTAATAGCCATTCATATTTATGTTTATTTATATTTATACCAATTATTTATAATCAATTTAGCATGTCCCCATATATATCGTCTCCTTTTAGCTTTTAAATAAGCTTGTATAATGTTTTTAAAAACAGTAATTTTTGACTCGGAATGACATTAACCCCTTGAGACCCCTGGACACCGAAGGGGCCGTTCAATCTAAGAGGATAGATACGGTAATAGAAGTGCAATATATTCCTTTTCTTATCAATGTCTATCCTTTCTCCGTGTATTTAGACTAAGATTTGTGTTATCCCGTGTCCCTATTTTTTTCCTTGTCCCTTCACGCAAATTTGAACTTCATAATGAATGCGGGCAAATCCAAGAGAAGTAGCAATACTACCACCCCTATAGTCGACGAGCCCAGACGGAGAAAATTTTTGTGTGTGCACTTCTCCTGAGTTTAACATCCAGCCGCAGTATTTAATAAATGTTTGTTACACGGCAGAGCTTAAACCTATGGAAAAAATTGTCTGCAATTTAGAAAATCGCCCTAAAAAAATACAACCCTAATACTGAGTTCGGTTTCCCATTTTAATGAAAACGTTGCCATAACTTCAGGACAATGCACCATTAAAACAAGGCTATGCGCCATGAACATTTTTTATTTCTGTATTTAAGTTCAATTTTTCAACAAGAGAGATCGCTATAGTCGAGTTCCCCGACTATTTGATACCCGTTACTCAGCTAGTGGAAGTGCGGGAGAGTCTTCAACACTGACAGTTTTTGGCGGTGGGATTTAGAGTGGGCGTGGCAAAAAGTTTTTTGGCAAATTGATAGAAATTTACAAGACCAATACATAAGTCAAAAAATATCAAAACTTTTTTCAAAAGTGTGGGCGTGGCAGTCTTAGGCGGTTTGTGGGCGTTAGAGTGGGCGTGGCAACATGAATCGACAATCTTGCGCTGCGTCTATGTCGCTGGAGTCTGTATGCTTTATCTCAACTTTGCAGCTTATATAGTTTCTGAGATTTCAGCGTTCATACGGACGGACACATAAACGGACGGAAAGACGGACATGGCCAGATCGACTCGGCTATTGATCCTGATCAAGAATATATATATGTCAAATTACGTTCAGGATCCATCGGGGTACTGTGCGTTTCGTTCTTTACGGTAGCGACGATCGATCAAGACTAACTCATCGCCCTCAAACTACTACCTCTTTTTATATGATTCCTTGAACCGCACTCGACGACGATGTCGCGCCACATTTGTGGTAACTCTTGCACCGCTACACAGGCGACGCGCCACCGTCGCCTTGCTCCAACGGTTCCTCGAAACGAAGGAACAGAGAGACGAGCAAATTCAAATACTACGAAATTAGAAGTTGTCCGACGCTCAAACGAAGGAACAGAGAGACGAGCAAATTCAAATACTACGAAATTCCGATCTAGAATATTCCATTCTCCGACACGGCCATCCTGACTCTAACACGACCTCGTGTATAAAGTTCCATAATTCAAGTTACTCTTATTCATTTATTTTTTTATTTATTTATTTTTTTTTTTTCATAGCACAATAAACTTTATTTCCTTAATTAGTTATCCTTTAACATTATAGTGACAAACCTTCATATTTAAACATAATCTTTACCATTCTCTTTCTTATTTTTCTTTTATTTCATCATTTTACCTTCTTCAACATTCTTTATTCAACATTCTTTATTCAACGTTAGAATAACTCAATAAAATGCCCCACACGCCATGATCAAAACAGACTCTAGTAAGTTTTGCACTTGTGCTTGCATTATATTGCTTCTAATACTCTTCATTTCATCACCCTTATTGGTATGCTTCACATTCTTTATTTACTTCAACATTCTCAATATTTTCTTTTTCGCTTTCATCTTCAACATTATTTTCATTTTTACTTTCGAAATTATTATTATAATCATCAAACACATTCAACTCCTCAGGTACTTCCCCTTCTGGCAATTTCCGTAAATCTTCATGCGCATATTTGTATTTTCTTTTATTGGTTAAGGATTTTAAGATGTATCTGTCGCCCTCTAAAACTTGTGTAATTTCAAACGGCCCTTTAAACTTTGGGCTTAGTTTGGTTTGATGCCTTTCTTCGCTTTTAAGTAATACAAAATCTCCTACTTGGTGTCTAAGTATTTTTGCCTTGTTTTTATCGAATCGTTCTTTGTCGTAAACTGCAGTGGCTAAAACATTTTTTTCAGCCTGTTCCCTTACGTTTTTCAGATCAACATCATTTTCTAGATCACTAGGTGGAAGTAGGCCTAAAGGCCGAGCTACCCTTCCCAATAACATTTCTAAAGGACTAGCCCTTGTTACACGGTTAGTTGTACAATTAATTGCTAACTGTACATCTCCTAGCACATCCTGCCAAGACTGCGTTCCTGTCTCTGCCGCCGTTAACATATTTTTCAACGTGCTCATTGTCCGTTCCACTTGACCGTTAGCCCGACTAGCACCGGTGGCAATCAAGTGCAAGTTTATTTTGTGATCAGAACAGAATTGACTAAACTTCGCTCCGGTAAAACACCTTCCCTGGTCAGCTATTATTCGGTTTGGTACTCCAAACAATGAAACAGAGGATTTAACAGCGTTTATACAATTCTCACTGTCCAACTTAAGGGTATGATATAGATAGACATACTTAGTAAACGCGTCTACCTGAACAATAATGTACTCCTTCTGGTCACTCTTGCCACTTAATTTCCCTGTTATGTCGATGTGGATGGTGTGCCAAGGAATATTAATTTTCGGGATTGGATGCAGTTCAGCCTGAATTTTTCCTGAGGTGGATTTGGACATTTTACAAGTGATGCAATTGTCAACGAATTTTCGGATGTATTTTGACATATTATCGAACCAATAAAAATCGTAAACTTTATCAAGTGTCTTTTCAAAGCCTAAATGCATTATTGACTCGTGAACTTGGTTTATGACAGACCATCTGAACGCACGTGGCACTACTGGTAAACAACGTGTTCTGCCATTTCTCTGTATTTTCCGATAAAGAACTTCTGCCCTTAGTTCATAGGTTTTTGCGATATCTTCAGCAAGAGAAAACTCTTTTAATCTATTCACAATTTCCGCTATGTCAGAGTCTCGCCGCTGTTCAGCAATGAGCCAATTGCTAGAAATTTCGGCCAAATTAACTCTCTTCTCTTCAGTAACCTTAGCGGCAGAAGTTGGCTTTGTAGATATGGGATTTCTCGACAAAAAATCAACATGGGCCATTCTTTTTCCTTCTCTGTATTGAATATCGAATGTAAATGACTGTAAATAAGCCCACCAGCGCTGCGCTCTAGGGGTCAAATCTTGTTTATTTCTTGAGGCCTTTAGTGAGTTACAGTCGGTAAAAACAGTAAAGTTCCTACCCAACAAATAATGTCGAAAATGTTTAATAGCGTTTACTACTGCTAAGGTTTCCAGCTCATATGAGTGGTATCTCGACTCTGCAGGTGAAGTAGTTTTACTATAGTATTCTATTACTTGGGGTTTGTTATCAATTTTGTGCAATAAGATTGCACCATATCCACTGCAACTTGCATCTGTATGCAGCTCAATTGGATAGTTGGGGTCAAAAATAACAAGGACTGGTTTATCAGTAAGAGTAAAAATAACAGTCCTCCGTATTTCTTCATGTTCTGTTTTCCAAATAAATTTATTTTTCTTTGAAGTTAAGAAATATAACGGTTTCATCAACTGCGAAAATCCCTTTATAAATTGTCGGAAATAGGATGCCAATCCAATAAATTGCCTAAGTGACGTAACTGACTGTGGAGGCGGAAGAGCAGTCAATGCTACAATTTTCTGAGGGTTTGGACGAATTTCCCCAGCACTAACACAGAAACCTAAATATTGAACCGATGTTTTTAAGAAAGAGCACTTTGTTATGTTGAATGAAAACCCAGCATCTGTCAAAATATTTAAAACAATCTCTAACCTTTCTAAAGCCTCACATTGATTTGCAGCAGTTATCATAATGTCATCCATATAGACAATGACATAAGAGTTGGCTAGATCACCGAGAGCCTGCATTACTAAGCGTTGAAAAACAGAGGGCGCATTTTTAAGCCCGAATGGCATCGACAAAAACTCATATTGGCCATCTGGCGTCACAAACGCTGTATACTCAATGGATTCAGAATTTAATGGAATTTGATAGTATCCGCTGGCCATATCTAAGCATGTGAAATATTTAACTCCCCGAAGTCTATTTATTTGGTCCTGTATAAGTGGTAACGGGTACTTATCAGCGATTGTGTTTGAATTTAACTCTCTATAGTCAACACAAAGTCTATCAGAACCGTTCTTTTTTTTTACTAACAATATAGGGCTTGCATAAGGTGAGCAGCTTGGTCTTATTATATTGCATTTCAACAGCTCATTAATTTTTTCTCGGACTAAATCTCGCTCGCATGGACTTAATCTATAGGGCCTTCTTTGAATAGTTTTTCTTGGATCGATTAACCTAATTTTTATTTCGCCAACTTTAACTTTAGTGCATGGAATACCTTTTATAAAACAATTAGAGTACTTTGACAATAATGAATTAAGTTTTATTTTATCTTGTCCTTCAAGCTCGGTATCAATATCGGCAGGCTCGCTACCAGTACATAAATTAATTATTTTTGATCTTATAATTTTAAATTCTTTTGAAGAAAGTGCAATATCAAAACCCTGATTTAATATTTCGCGACCAATGACAATATCGTTTTGCATGTGATCATCCCCAATTACATAAAACAAAATCTCGATACAGTTTTCGTCAATTTTAACGTTACTTAGAATTTGTACCGTACTACATATCCCATTACTGCCTATGCCTTTTAACATAACAATATTATTCAATCTTTTACCAGAAAATGTGGTACTTATCTTTTCTTTCATCAGTGAACATTCTGCTCCGGAATCAAAGGTGACTTCAAAAATTTTGCCTTTATGGTTCATATATCCCTTAGGTACTGCAACGCTGCACTGCTCCACTCGCTTTTCCCGGATGAATGTCTTCTTATCAGACTCCTTCTGCGTACATTGGGTAGATATGTGTCCGCGCTCTCCGCACTTGTAGCACGTTACATTTGGTTTTCCACGTTGATGTTCATCGTATCGGTCATGTCGTTCATTATTACTTGCATGCTGTTGTTGTTTCCGGAGTCTGCATTCAAACATCTTATGTCCAAATTTTCCGCAAAAATGACACTCCATCGATAATGGCTTTTGTCGTTTCGGATGAGCCTCAGTTTGTTGCTCCACAAAACCGCTTTTCCTTTTATTAAAAGTGAACGCTTTTAATTCGGACTGTAAATCCCCTCTGGATTGAACATTCGATGTGAAAGTTAAACGCTGCAGTCGGTTATCAAAGCTTGCCAGCAATGCAAGAGTCACAGATACAGCGATTTCTTCTGTTTCCATTTCACGCCACTTCGTTGTAAGTTCTGTGACCATACGGCTTGCATGAGTTGCGAGACATTCGCCATCAGTCGGTCGCTTTGTCAGCATATTTAAAAACATTGCGGCTGGTGTTTCCTTTGTGTCAAAGCGTTGTATAAATATTTCCTTGAATTCGAGCCAGGTTATATCGGCGTAACACACTTGGGATAGCCATTGCGAAGCACTACCCTCCAATGCAGAACTTAAGGCCACTACCAACGCACTGCCTTTTAATGGATTTTCTTTCAAAATAATTTCAACTGTAGTACACCATGATGAAGCGATGGCGCCAGTCTTATCTGGGTTATATTTGGGAAGTTGAACCGATTTACTTTGCACTGAGTCAGGGGTCGTTGTTTGTATGGCCCGCACTAGTTCAATTAAGTTTTTATTTTGTAGTTCCAATATGGCACGCCATGGTCCATCTACTGATGAAGGTAGAGGGCCAGATCCCACTTCTGATGTCAAATTACGTTCAGGATCCATCGGGGCACTGTGCGTTTCGTTCTTTACGGTAGCGACGATCGATCAAGACTAACTCATCGCCCTCAAACTACTACCTCTTTTTATATGATTCCTTGAACCGCACTCGACGACGATGTCGCGCCACATTTGTGGTAACTCTTGCACCGCTACACAGGCGACGCGCCACCGTCGCCTTGCTCCAACGGTTCCTCGAAACGAAGGAACAGAGAGACGAGCAAATTCAAATACTACGAAATTAGAAGTTGTCCGACGCTCAAACGAAGGAACAGAGAGACGAGCAAATTCAAATACTACGAAATTCCGATCTAGAATATTCCATTCTCCGACATATACTTTATATGGTCGGAAACGCTTCCTTCTGCCTGTTACATACTGTTCAGCGAATCTAGCACACCCTTTTACTCTACGAGTAACGGGTATAAAAATACAAGCGATTTTTTGCGTTACCCCAAATCAAGGGTGAATTGCCATGTATTTGATTCCAATACTTTTTTAAATGGACGGGTAATTTGCCTTAAAAGTACAGATATTCGGCCATAATTAAAAGCAACAAAAAATAAAGAAAAGTCTGTCTTGTTCTGGTTTCCGCTTTATTTTATTTTCAAAGAGCACATAGAGAGAGCAGTAGATATGTTCTGCGTTTTCGTCGATCTTTCGGGAAGTAATTGCAGTAATTGTTGTGACGACAAGTGCATTACAAAAGACATGGATGATCTTTTGATGGAAATGGGTGGCCTTCATTTTTTTTGTTTTTGGTAAGTGTTTAAGTATCTGTTAAATATTGTGTATATCAATACGTTAATTATAAAACAATAATAAGTTTATTTATGTAAGGACAGATATATAAAGGTTACATATTCTTTCCCGTCTTTCCGTTTAAAATAATATTAGAAAATATTATTATTCAGGGCTTTCAGTACTCTCAGTTTAAGAAATTTTTCTACATTTTTTAAAAATTGCCTTTGATTTTAGGAAAGTTCACCTTAACTTTAGTGGAAATCACCAAATGCAAGTAAAATCGCCATAGATTTCACAAAATTAGGTCCTAGTTCAAAGTACCCTAAAATAAGGAAAAAAGGACCGTAGTAAGTAAGTTATCAAAATTATGCTCAATTTTAAGCGTTAATTTTTCTAAAATTAAGGGCTTAAGCCCTTTTTAGGTCGTTTCTCTAAATGTGCAGGGGAAAAGTGTGATTTTTAGGGCGATTTTGGGTAAGCATTTGGGTATGAGTGTTCCGGTGAAAGCGCTTGAGGGGAGCGCAAGCGAGAGTCGGTGTTTACGTAGGACGCTGTCCTCAGCCGGCGACGAAGAGCACGGCCTTTCGTGAGCCGTCGGCTTTGGTTTGTTGACCTGGTTTTTAGAGCGGGACTCAGCGAGGTGAGCAGACACTATTGAGCCGGCGATCGTCTTGCACTTTCTGGCTCTGAGCACGAAGCTCACTTTGCTTCTTTTCTGCTTGCACTTTTTTTTAGCTATTAAATTAAAGATTTGATAAACAAAATATTATGATAGCGATTTTTTATCGCTAAAGCGCTCTCGCGCTACATGTTTAATTTATATAGGCTTTGATTGTTTGTATTTTTGGTTTTTTTTTGCTTTTCCGGAGCACGTCCGCCCTGGTCGAGTGTCGCTTATTAAGAATTAGGTATTTTATTTATTTATATGCCTATTATATGGGGTATTTCACCATAAAAGTGCAACCTATTTTACCTGATTCTTGAATATATAACCTTAATTCAGGGAAAAATGCGAAGCAATTGCAAACTTTCAAAAGAGGCTGTCGTTGGGACTTCAGAGCCTCAAATGCTAACCTCAATGTCAAACTGGTTTATGTTTTAGTTGCGGCATACAGTTTATATACTACGGCTAGAAGCCGAGCAAGAAAACTAAATGCGATATCAGAAACTGTATTGCAACACTAAAAAACCAACTCTATATACATATATATACATATTTCATATAACAAAACAAAATAAACCGTACCTCAAGCTTGTCTTGGAAATATGTTCCACAAAAGGAAACCCTTGTAAGTGGAATTATTGCCCGTTTTTGTAATGTAAATTGTATATGTATAACAAGAATTGTATTACAGCTGAATAACTTTAAGGCAAACTAGCCCAACCACATTGTTTAAGCCCTATTATATTTTGGGTTAAGTAAAGTAATCTTTAATTGCACGGGCATAAACTTCAAAGAGAACTTTACCTCAAACTCCATGTTAAGCAGAAAAATCAATACATATCACATATCCGGAAAAATATAGAGCTTCTCTATATGTTCCGTTTTCTTTTGCTTACTGCGCAAGACCACCGCGGATTCGTCGCACTTTGAATTTCGCCGCTGGAATTAAAAGCTTGTCGTTGCCGTCACCGGGCGAACAGTTCTAAAACGTTCTAATTGGCATAATGCCGAATAAACTTAAGTCCTGTCGTTAGACTAACAACGCGTGGAGGAAATTATTTTATAACCGTTTCCGACCCTATAAAGTATATATATCCTTGATTTCTCTGTACGTATAAACGTCGAAATCTCGGGAACTATGGCCAGATCGACTAGGCTAGTGATTTTAAGATTTTTTAAATTATATTTCGTACTAGAATTTTATTAGAAAACAATTTTACGTTGTAATATGTAATTCGTTTTTTTTCCTTTTTTATAAATAATCTTGCCAGTTGCCAAAACGATTTGGCCACGACCACTTTAACGCCCACAAGCCGTATAATGCTGTGACGCCCAAAATTTATAAAAATATTTTGTTTTTCTTGATTTTATTTGTCCTCCTGACCATTTCTATCGATGCAGCCAAAAAATTTTTACATTTCTAGTTCGCACTCCCACTAGCATGCATTCAGCTCTAGTCTTCTTCGTACAATAGCTCTGTACGCTGCCAACAGGAACTTGGCCTCCCCCCACGTTTTTCCTTACGTATTCTGATGTGCGGAATATCATTGATAAAAGCTGAGACGAAAAGAGGCTGCACACACGGGCCACATACCAAAATCACGCCTACATAAGCAAGATAGGATATAGACCGAATATCAATCATCGGCGCTTTACGTCTTTTTGTCTGGACCATGAACATCGGTAAAAAGATGTTCTACAGCCAAAGAAACTTCATCGGTTTTTTCTAATACCTTGGGATTGAATACCTCTTCTATTGTCCCTAGCAGAAGGGGTTTAAAAAATTGCAGTCAAAGTTGCAGATGCTGCAATATTTTAGCTTTTTGCTATTTTATCTGCTAGCGATACTACAAATTGAACAATTGATTCTGCTTCTGCTTTTAAGAAAATCTGCAGTCAAAGCTATAGCAAAAATCAAGCAGCGACGTAAATCAGAGATCTGCAGCAGTTGTTATACTCGGTTTTCGTTTAAATGGGTATACTATATTCGTTGAAAAGTATGGAACGGGCAGAAGGAAGCGTTTCCGATCATATAAAGTATATATATTCTTGATCAGGATACATAGCCGGGCCAATCTGGCCATGTCCGTCTGTCCGTCTGTCCGTCCGTATGAACGTCGAGATCTCAGGAACTAAAAAAGCTAGAAAGTTCAGATTAGGCATACAGACTCCAGAGACATAGACGCAGCGCAAGTTTGTCGATTCATGTTGCCACGCCGACTCTAACGCCCACAAACCGCACAAAACGGCCAGCGCCCACAATTTTGAAAAATGTTTTAATATTTTATCATTTTTGTATTAGTCTTGTAAATTTCTATCGATTTGCCAACAACATTTTTACCACGCCCACTCTAACGCCCACAAGCCGCTCAAAACTGCCACGCCCACACTTTTGAGAAATGTTTTGATATTTTTTCATTTTTTATAAGTCTTGTAAAATTCTATCGATTTGCAAAAATGTTTTTCTAATGCCCACAAACCGGCAAAAATTGCCAGGCCCGCACTTTTGATATTTTTTCACGTTTTTGTTAGTCTTGTAAATTTCTCTCCGTTTGCAAAAAATCTTTTTATCACGACCACTCTAACGCCTACAAACCGCCAAAATCTGTGAATGTTGAAATTTCTACTTGGCATTTTCTCTAGCGGATATGGGATAGCCCGGGAACTCGACTAAAGCGTTTACTCTTGTTTTTTTTTCTATTTGGTGCATCAGAGTTTTAACCTTATTTAAAAATTTCTTTGTAATAACTTTGGGTCGACATAAGATACATCTTACTTTCAGGTAAGTAAGTACGACGAGGAAGGGGAATCACGTGGGGGGAGCTAGTGGAGGCTTAGAGGGTTGGGTGGTAACTTGAGCGCATCGCTGCCAAATTTCTCAAAAGGAAATAAACAAAAATCGTTTAAATTCGCTACAAAATAAAACCGTCTTTTTATTTTAAACAGGGTGACATTTTTGAGGCGCAAGGAGACTGCCATTTATTAAAGACTGAACTGGTGAGCGGATTCTTTCTTAAATTCTGCTTTAACTTCGTTTGACGATTCCGTTCTTCATGTCAGGCTAGAGCTGATCGATGAGATGCAAAAAATTAGAAAAATTCTGAGCGAGCTTGAAGAATCTGATTTGGATGAAATTAAAAGTAATTTGAGTGCACCATTTAATGATGTTTTCGTAATGCTTAAATCCTCAGTTCTGTGGGAAATTTCAAAGCGCTCTTCGCAAATGCATTCGCCCTCTACTCTTGATGTCGGCATTTCGCCGTGTGATTGTGGCCATCAGCAGCGCTCACTCTGGAACTCACTATAAAATTCGCTGAAGGCTAGGCTAACTGGCTGGACTTTTATTCTATGTTAACGACAATAATAGATAGTCATCCCCTACCTCACAAACACAGAGAAGCTACAGCATCTTCGATCCTGTCTTAGGGACTGGAAATTTCGGAGGGCAACTATGCCATAGCTTCGTGGAATTGTTAAAAAACAGATTTGATAATCGGCGCTTAGTTTTTCAGGCTAAATTCTCGGGCTAAGGATAGTGCAAAGTGGTTCCGTTTCAATGCTTTGTGACCTGTCTGATAAATTAGAAGCTCATATTCGGGCTCTAAACGGATTGGGTACAACGGAACAAATTGATGGATTCATTATTTTCCAAGTACATGTCCAAAAGCTGTATACGGCGAGTCAGGCCAAATGGGAGGACCCAGCCTTAAAAAATGTAATTCTAACGTGGGAATCCATAGCATTCCATCCATTTCTGGAGCAGCGATGCAGGACACTGGAGACTATGGATTTCGTCATGGCAAGATATGCGCCAATTGGGAGCTAATCGTACATCTAATATGCGTAGCTCAGCCATTCTCGCCACAAATTCAATTTTATTTGCATAAAGTATAAAAATTAAGCTACAGACTTGAAACTTTATACATTTTGTTGTTGTTAAAGCACAAATAGTTTGCACACAAAATTTGGCCGTGCGACCACGCCCTCTCTTGCCTCCCATATTAACTACCGGTATGACTCAGGAGTCAACGAATTTTTATTGTTTTTTTAAATATAATAAATGTGTCTTGCTCCTGCATTTTGGTAAGAAAGTTTCGGCGTCCCACTTGCAGTGGTGTTTTGGAGTTTTCAAAATCACTAGCAAGAATTGTTATCTTAGTATGTTTGGAAATAAATCGGTCTAGATTTCTTTTAATGAATAATTCAAAATTGACTATTTTTTTTGTCAATCTGTTCTGTCTTTTCCGATTCCAGATTATTGTTGTTGATTGCGGAATAAACGTAATCTGAAACATAACTTATTTGCCTCCAAATGTCCAGGAGGTCGCTATGTCTGAACTCGAACTTGCCTACATAAAATCAAATTCTTAGAAAACGAGCAAAAGATATTACTTTACCGTCAAAGACAATAGTTAAAGGTACAAACTGACGTTTTTAACTTTTGTCAGAAATTGTCAGAAAATGAGTTATACTCCACGAAGCACAGGGGACACGTTAGAATTTTCTATTAAAATACACATAAATTGGATGTTAAGCAACACAAAACAGTACAACTACACATTTATTAACTACATACGTTAAGAACTACATACATACTTTGACCTTTATTTACCATATATTACTATAATTATTGGATGTGTATTAACAATCGTGCAAAAATAAGCAAATAATTTGGCGCGAATTGCCTTCTCGCCATCACACTGCACTTTTAAAAGTTCATAAAAGACTTTAGTAATGGTTTCGGTCAATATTGTTTTTGGTTTTTTATTTATATGATAAATTTTCTTTTAGAAAATAATTGATAAAGGACGATATATTGACATAAAAATTTAGACTTAATGACAAAAAAAACGAATTCTGGACCATAGTGAAATTCAAGGCTTTAATATCGTCGTACGCTTAGCCTAATGAGAAAACTCCACCAATTCGTATTGAAGTGCTGCTTCAGCGGTTTTTGGGAGGATTGCGCCGAGCCCATTGTCTGTGCTACTAGGAAAGAGCTTGACCGTAAGCGCATTTCGTTAAACACTTTACTCGTTTGCCTTCTGGCGCATTTATTCTTTTCGATTGCCAGCCAAGTTCAGTTTAGATCTTTTGAGGGAGTCCTCTGCAAAGATTCTTCTTATCTCTTGAGAGAAAACTAGAGCAACGTCCAGCCGTCAAGGCCCAATACAAGGCTTTCATTAGGAAGTACTTGCAGATGGGACATATGTCAGAAGTTTCGACAGAAGAATCCAGTTCCGGGCGGTATTTTTTGCCTCATCATTGTGTCACAAAGCCTGCTTCTTACCCAGCTGTGAGGTCGATGCATCAGTTGTTTATGGATGAGGAGGCGACATTTTTAGTGGCTGCTGAGTTTCTTCGCCGTAACTTTTATGTTGATATTTTGGTATCTAGCGCCAGCTCCAAAGAAAAAACCAATATAATCCAGCAGACGTCCGCGCTCTTGTCCAGAGGCAATTTTTAACTAAGGAAGTTGTGTTCAAAGTTTGGAGATCTTCTTGAAGTTTGGCGATAGAGGCGAATTTACAAAAACGCTAGGATTCGCCTGGAATCCGGTGTCTGATCAGCTGTTGTTCTCATTTTCAACCCTCCAATCAACATCAAGGTTTTACCGACGTTAATCACTAAGTCCAAGATTTTTCTTTAGCTGCTGTGCAAGGATAAGTTGTCCTGGGACGATAGTCTTTCATACCGTAGCTGACTCCTAGCTCGACGTATAGCTGAAATATGTAAATTGAACGCATTCGAAGGGAAATTCTAATGCTGGCGCGACTCAACTGTGGTCTTTTCTGGGATTTGGGAGGAGCCCTTAAGATTGAACGTGTTTGTAGCAACTCACGAGTTGACCGGTACAATGAAATGGCGCTACATTCCCACTGCATTAAATCTTCCAGATATTCTTTCTCGAGGAGCTCTTCCCAGCGAGCATAACGAGTCCGCTTTGTGGGCCCATGTACCGGCCTTTCTGAGTAGCCCCAATCCTGATTGGCCACAAACAGTATTAACAGTGAAGCCAATACTGGAACTTCGTCGAAAAATCTTGCTTGTAAAGTCTTCTTACACTGATATTGTTGAATGTTATAAGTATCCGAATTCATTGGCTGCTTTGCACGGTACGTTTGGATACATCCATAAGTTTTGCAACCGCATTCGACATCACGGGCTTACTGTCACTGACGTTTAAAGTGGGACTACCCTGTGGCTGGGTCTGGTTCAGCGTGGTCCTTTCTGGAATGACATCCTTTCAGACCAAGGGGGTAATACAGCCGTCTAGGTGACTTGCCTCGCTGCCACCCTTCATTGACCAAATTGGACTTATTCGGTTGAACTTTTCGTTGGATTTCAATGTCCGCCACCCAATCATCCTCCCAGTTACTATGGCCATTATAAATCACGCTCATGAGCGCAACCTACATACTGGTCCTCGCGCTCTTCTCAGCATAATTATTTTTTTTTAACTACTTGCGCGAGCCTCTTGGCCACACCTCCAACCCAACCGAACGAGGGCCGCTGCCGTTTATCGTACGGCTCGAATCGCGGGAAGATAGACGCGATATAGACGACAGTAAAAGACGAGGAAATATATATATACTAGTAAGATCTAAGAATTTGTTAAAAACGTAATTATTGATCGCTTTAAGAACGGCAGAGAGTCAGAATTAGAGATGACGGGATAGAATCTATTTTAGTCAGAACATAATAGTCTGTAGGGATCATTATAGTTAGATCTAGATTGAACCTGCTTAAAACCGTGAACTTTAGCCGACTAACCAAGTCGGAACTATCAACTTCACCACGAATAAGGTTAACAATAAAGACTGTTCCAAGCATCGTTCTACGGTTAGCTAAGAAGGGTAAGTTAATTAACATTACTCTCCTGGAATAAGGAGGTAATCTAAGCTTTGCATCCCAATTAAGGCGCCGTAAGGCGTTCCGGGTAATCTTCATATTGTGGACTCCAAACAGGTGATCCATACTTGAGGATCGGACGGACTAGAGATATGAATAAGGTTTTGGTCATGTAAGGATCAAATTCCTTTGACCACCGTTTTATAAAACAAAGCACACCCCTGACCTTATTGACAATAGGCGAAATATGGTATGAAATATGGTCA
The DNA here is from genome assembly GCF_016746365.2 of Drosophila yakuba. Classification (NCBI taxonomy): domain Eukaryota; kingdom Metazoa; phylum Arthropoda; class Insecta; order Diptera; family Drosophilidae; genus Drosophila; species Drosophila yakuba. The sequence goes on along the minus strand of NC_052528.2, from coordinate 3,952,811 downwards.
CCAAGATCATCGTGTGTGAGTGTAAGTGTACCCATGCTGACATGGTGATATAATTGATCTACAAAGGGGTGAGTGAGGAGTGAGGAGTGATAACGTTTTCAAAAAGCTTAGGGATAGCAGACAATTTGGAGATTCCTCTGTAATTGCTTGCATCCGATTTGCTACCCTTTTTATGGAGAGGGATCACAAAGGACTCCTTTCATATATGGGGGAACTGTGAAGATTCCAGAGATAAGTTAAAAAGTTTAAACAGTAGAGGTTTGCACAAGGCTTCCGCACAGAGTCTAAGCACACAGCCAGGAATTCCGTCGGGACCTGGCGAATAGACAGGCTTAAATCGCTGAAGATCATAAAGCAGTGAGCTTTCGTTTAGAGTGGGACAGAATAATAAATTCGACTCTGATACCGCGTAAGAGTAAGGCCGTTCGGAATGAGGTAACGTAGAATATGTAGTTTGAAAAAACTTGAAACTAGATCGGCTATTGCCTGATCCGAAGTTACCGTAGTATTTTCAAAAAATTGCGAGGAAGGGTAACTGGTTGCTTTGCGCTTAGTGTTAACGAAATTATAAAACTGTTTGGGATCCTGTGCGAACTGGCGAGCACTTACATATTTTATATAAAGTCTGGACTTAACATTTCATAGATATGTGAACTCTTTATTAAACCAAGGAGGTTTGTTAGAGATGGACGGATAGTACATCGGAACACAAGAGTTAAAAACTGATTTAATTGCAGTATAAAAAATATTTAAGGCATCGGCCATTATGTTGCCAGAATAAATATCGGACCAATTAAAGCCAGATATAAAATGATTTAGCCTCCGAAAGTTTGCCTTACGAAAACAATGAATTCGTTTGGTTGACTTATCTGGCATCTAGGCACTCTTTTATTACGGTACCTGTGTCAATTGTCACCTCGAAAGTTGGATGGTATGGATCTTCTGGTTGACTATGAGGTGCTACTGTAGTCAGAAACACCCTTTCAGGACTTTTAACAAAGCATAGATCCAATAATCGACCAATAGAATTTCGAATATAATTAACTTTTGTCAACGATATGTCGAGCAAGCCGTCAATAAAGTCATGCTGTGTATAGGCAGAAGAATATTCGAATGTTCTTGTCTAAAGATGTGTTTAGACATAAGTAGACAAACTATAAATATGTTCTATTTATGGGCAGCAATAAACATGGCACGGGACAACATAAGTGGCAACTACAGATAAGTACGATTGCAGTACGATTATTGTCGAAGTGTCAAGAGATATGATCACGCGGGAGGTGATTAGCGCGGTCATAGGCCACAAACATAGATTTAAGATAAATCTCATCTGCATTGACCAACGCAGACTGCAGCGTCTTACAAGCGCTGCATTATATAATTAGATGATAAGAACCTATGTAAGAATGAATAAAAGGCGATGCCCTCGCAGTAGCGAGTCAGTTAGAAACACCCGAATTGAACTCATTAAGTGTACGCATTAGTTTATAGTGTGAACAGTTCTTCTGTGGACCACTTAGTGCCTAGTATATTAAAGTCACCTAGATCATCCAGTTGGTCCCTATCGGACAGTCTATTTGAAACGGATTGGATTGGATTGGGCGGACAAATGGTTTATATATTCAGGAAATTCAGAAGACGGCGAAATGTAAGAGCACGTAATATGAACATAGCTATCAGACAATGACTGCTTTACGCATAAGAATTCTAAGTTACGCAACTCGTCAAAAAGTACCACCTCTGACGTGAGGGTTGACCTAACAGCAATTAGGTCACCACCTCCCTGCCTGGAGGGACGATCATGCCTGTATACTGTGTACATACCTGGGAAAACCTCAGAGTTAAGTATCTCCGGTTTTAACCAAGTCTCTGTAAACACAATAATATGGAATGCAAAGGAAAGGCTATCTGAATACAAATTAGTTAGCTTACTATACAAGTCTCTTACATTTTAAAAACAGATAGTGAGACTAGATTTTAGTTTTTTGAAGATGAAGAAGTATAAGAGGAGGATTCGACAGTGATCTGGCCAAGTGTGGGAAGTTTAATCCTACGGACGCTTTTTTTCTAGTTTTAATCTTAGCTTCAAAGAAAACCGTAAACAGGGTAGTAAACAGGCGCGTCAGGTGTTTTCGAACGAAACCTCGCCTAATTGGGCACATCATGGCGGATCTGCCAAAGGAACGTCTCGATGTAACTCATGCGTTAGAAGTCACTGGCACCAACTTCTGTGAACCATTTTTATACAAGCCAAAGGCGCGCAATAAGGCTCCTGTAAAATGCTACGTGTGTGTTTTTATTTGCCTTGCATCCAAGACCATACAATTGGAGCTCATTAAGGATCGCTCAACAGTTGCTTTTTTGCACGACCTTAAACGGCTCATATGCACAAGAAGGAGGCCAAATTTGGTCCGACATTGCAACTAACTTTGTTGGCGCAAGGAACGAGTTGCATGAACTGTGGCACTTATTCCTCAGCGACGACCACACTAAGGCAGTGTTGGATTTTTGTCTAGCGAAGGAAATCGAGTGGCTTTTCATTCCTCCTCGATCACCTCACTGGTCCCGATTGTACGACGACAAGTACTTGTCTGATTTAACCTAAACGATAAGTCCTCTTACGATATATATTACTTATGTTCAACATTATCGATAAGGTCCCAACGATGAATACTGTTAATATTTAACAAGACGATCATGGACACGCGGGCCTATCCATATTACGCTGCACCCAAAAAAAACCTTACAAATAAATCTAATAATCGCCCAACTAATTAAATAACGAGCGTTTCGAGCCGCAATCGAAGTGGCGCACTCCCAAGGCTAGGTTAGTTGTGAATGACATGGTCCTCGTTAAGGATGAAAACTTGCCGCCCTTGAAGTGGCAAGCAAAAATCGCTTGAATTCGCTACAAAATAAAACTGTCTTTTTATTTTCGCAAAAATAGCTAATAAAACAGCTTAATAGCTCACCGACCAGATTGAAATAATTGTACGATAAACTACTAATAGAATTACATGGCATAACTATTCATGAGCAAAATAGGCAAAAACGTGGGCTATGCGACATAATAGAATAGGATCATCTTTTAAATTTCTGGCGCACTTAATGAAAATAATAAGGTAATAATTAACATAAAATATATGTTTTTGCATAAATTCAATTTAGTTTCATAAATTAAATAATGTCGTAGAGTTAGTAATGACCAGTTAGATAGCACTAACTACCAGAATATACATTTAATCAAAGCATCAACTTGGTTTGACAACAAAAATTACGAATTATTACTCATTTTTCATATCCCCATTAACCACAAAATCATCAACACCATTAAAATAATTCCCTATCCCGACCATAATGGGTATCACTTAGACTATTCTTATAATTTTTCTTGTCCCATCAAAAAATTGTACACTAAATCAAATAACCTTTTTATTTACTAAATTTAGAAAACAAGCATAAATTATCAAGAACCCCAACAAGAACTACAACGAGAAATGGAACCGACACAAAAACCAGTTGTTTGCATTGTACCCTGTAATGCCAGCCCTAGAATAGACAACCCTTTAAAGGGGAGGGAAGTGACGTATTCACATATATAGTACTGTTCGAAGAAATAAGAATATGCAGAGTGTGCGCGCAATGTAAACAATCCACAACCGGAGCAAGCGACGCCGCTCTCCCCAAGCTCTAAATCTTCAATTATTGTATACAATTTATATCCCAAGCGGGCGATCGCAAAATAATGTAAGCAAAGGGCCGTAAAAGTAAGATTTTTGTCACAAGAGTTTTTTCTTAAGCTGAGATAAAAAACAAGAGAGAACGCTATAGTCGAGTTCCCCGACTATCTGATACCCGTTACTCAGCTAGTGGAAGTGCGACACTGACAGTTTTTGGCAGTTTGTGGGCCTAAGAGTGGGCGTGGCAAAAAGTTTTTTGGCAAATACATAGAAATTTACAAGACCAATACAAAAATGAAAAAATATCAAAACATTTTCAAAAGTGTGGGCGTGGCAGCTTTGGGCGGTTTGTGGGCGTGTCAACATGAATCGCCAAATTTGCGCTTCGTCTATGTCTCTGGAGTCTGTGGGCTTAATCTCAACTTTCTAGCTGTAGGTGGCCCAGAGATCTCAGCGTTCATACGGACGGACAGACAGACGGATAGACAGACGGACGGACAGACGGACATGGCCAGATCGACTCGGCTATTGATCCTGATCAAGAATATAGACATATATTTATGGTCGGAAACGTTTCCTTCCGCCTGTTACATACTTTTCAACGAATCTAGTATACCCTTTTATTCTACGAGTAACGGGTATAAAAAGACGTAAAAACTATTTCTCCAAGTGTTTGACTCAATAAAACGTAAACCTTTCACTATATATATTCTTGATCACATTCGCTTCGCAAGTTTGTTTCCAAATGGCCAAAACTGTCACGCGATAAGAACAGAACAGAACTTTTTGGAAAAAGGATACAATAGCAGCACTGATGAACACGACTATTGACACATCGCTTCGACAATTTTGGGAGGGGAAGAAATATAAAATAGAAATTTTATGGTGAGCCAAATGACAATGCAAATGAGCGGGATTCAGCGAGTCTGGCGAAACTTATTCCTTATTTGAATACGTCTTAGAATGTGTAAGTTCGACTCTTCCGCTGACATAGTCAATATGTAAAGCAAAATCTTGGTCATTGTAGTCATCAACTTATTGTATGACCACATGATAAAATCACTTCTATAAATCACACATTTACTGGAGATGAGAAGGATTGTGGCCACTTGATCTTGGCTGGCAACAGGAACTTCTTAATAAAAAAGTTTACTTGTTGGACGAAATGCTAAACTACCTTATTTCGTCTGCCACGCTTTGTTAAAACCAAGATGGATCATATCGAATTTTAAGAATTTTCAAATGCTTCAACCATTGTTCTGGATTGGCTTTCACAGCAACCATCGAAGCTAAAAACACTTATAGCAAACGGAACGTCAGCATTATGTAAATGCCAAGGCTAACCAAGCAGACTGCACAACGCAAGGCAATGATGGTTATATAATTGCTAAGTGTCGACTTGTTGTGGAAAAACTAAAGGCTATTTATTTTGGTTTGTGTGTCTTGTCACATTAGCCATACACCTGGAATTGGCCACTGACTTCAGAACAGACAAATTTTCTGTCAAGACCTCGTCGATTTATGTCTTTTAGAGAGGTAAATGTTCCGAGAACTTAAATGTACAACGACGAGATAAAGCTGTTCTTACTGACAGGAACACCGTCACATTATCGCCCGCCAATGATGGAATCAAACGGAGTTTCATACCTTCACATTCCTTACACTAGGCGTTTCGTTAAGCTACACCATCATCGAGTTGTGGGATAGACGACCTTAATCAAATGAAATTTTGTAACGTGGTCGATGTAGGCTTCGATAAGTTCTTGAAACTTGTCAATGAGACTTAGTGAACCTTTCTTTTTTTCAAGTTTATGAAATCGATGATCACTTTTTTTTTTTACTACACTTTCTACCATCTGTTGGAATCCTGGTATATATTATGTCTTTTTATATATATCCCGAGTCGTCATTGATTTAAAGTGGCACTCCTTGTATGGTACACTGATAATTTCTCATCTCAATTCTAATTTTCAGGTGGCTTTGTTTTCATCGCTTCATCAAATACCCATATGGCCTTCGTTGTTGCATTTGTATAATTTTCTCTTAAATATATATTAGTTTTAAAATATCCTTTTCATCTTCTAGTACGCCTAAATAGTACGCCTTTGAACTGCCCTTAAGTATTTCGCTCGATGCAATCATGCCTTGTTGACCTTGCTATGTGGTGTGCCATCTACGATGATTTTCAATAAACTAAACAAAATCTTGGGTTCTCCATCAGAAAAAACTAAATAAAATATTTTTTGTAAATTAGCCCTACCCCAAAAACTCCAATATCATCGAATATCATAGTCATTTTCAAATTCTTTCAGAACTCTAGTTCAACGGAAAAGTTTTGTTGTCTCAAAAGTCGTAGATCCATCTTGTCGTCTAGTCTCTTTAAGTACACCATGCGTCTTCGTTGCATAAATCTCTTCTCAGGCGAATAGGTCGCCTTTTATTAAAATTATGTAGTATTTCGCCTTCCTTTAACACACTATTCTGCCGCTTTAAAATTAGTGAAATATGCTCAAAGGCTGTATTTCTGGCAAGAAAACGTCTTCCCCTGTCAGGACTCAGGGTTTTGTGCGTTGAAAACCTCAACGTCCGTATGAACATCGATATCTCGGAAACAATGAAAGCTAAACAAATAGATTCTAGTGACGCCTTGCCTTATCAATTCCAACGCCTACAAACTGCACAAAGTGTTTTAATTTTTTCATTCACATATTATCTTGCCAATTTTTATCGATAAGCCAAAAACAGACCCACTATAATGCCCATAAGCCGACCAAAACGGTCACGCTGTAAACATTTTTTTTAAATTTTTACCTCAAATCAAATAAAAAACAAGAGAGAACGCTGTAGTCGAGTTCCCCAACTATCTGATACCCGTTACTCAGCTAGTGGAAGTGCGACGGAGAGTCTTCACCACTTGCGCTGCGTCTATTACTTTGGAGTCTGTATGCTTAGTCTCAACATCCTAGCTTTTGTAGTTCCTGAGATCTCAGCGTTCATACGGACGGACAGACCGACAGACGGACATGGCCAGATCGACTCGACTATTGATCCTGATCAAGAATATATATACTTTATATGGTCGGAAACGTTTCCTTCTGCCTGGTACACACTTTTCAACGAATATATTATACCCTTTTACTCTACGAGTAACGGGTATAACAAGAGAGAACGCTATAGTCGTGTTTATAGCATTCTCTCTTGTTTTATTTTATTATTTGTTTTGCTAACTTCTATTCACATTTTAACCACGGTCACTCCAACGCACAAATACAAACTTTCCGCATTTTTGGAAAGTGTTTTAATACCACGCATTCTTTAACGCCTACGAATTCGAACCTTGTTGAGACCAAATCATTTCATTACTTTAGAGACTTTAAATAAATTAAGATTTTAAGAGAATCGTAAGCAATAAACATTTATGACTACGTGACGCTAGTGTGCAATCTCGAAACATACGTTTGAGTAGTTGCATATCTTCTCTGGCATGTTATCGTCAAAAGACCAATTCATAAATTTTTTCTTTGTTAATTTGGTCCATGTCAATTTTTTTGCTGTATAATTTATATTATGACACCAATCGTTTTTCTGTACATACATATGTACATAAGTATGTTTTATATCACCCGGCATCATCGATATCTGAAAATAAATTTTAATCTTTACAAGCTAGGAGATGGGTATTTGTTGAGGTAATGGGTCATTTAGCAAACGTATCCCAATTAAGATGTGGATTTGGCAAATTAACACCCTTTACGTAGGCACAGTTTGGCAGCCATTGGTCGGACAAGCCATGTTGGAAAATGTAGTTCAAAGCTTGTCGGTCCGCATATAAAGGTCACAAACAGAGCTACAAAGCTACATATCTGTTTCAGCGCTTACTAGCATAGCCCTCAGCTGAGCGAAAAGCTATGCGCACGAGGAGAGCTTGCGCCCACCGCCCCCACACGCATTTAGCGCCACCCACCCTCAAGAACGGCGAAGCTGGCCGGAGCCGAATACGAGCTCTAGCCGAACCATTGCCGATAGCCCTGGTGCAAGCTGCGGTGACGATGGCACTATCATTGGCGTTTTAACTGTGGACGGTTGCTACTCGCACTCGCTGGCGGATTAACGGCATAAATATATACACAGATATATGTATATCATATACATATATACCATTATATCTGGAGCTTGTATGTACAAGTCTGCGTAGAGGGAAAACGTTTAAGGACGAAAAAACCCCGTACTCTGTATGTGTGTCATTCAAACATGTCTTACATATTCTCACAATTCGCTGGTTACATAAAAACCCACAAACAAACAATTAACAAATACAATTATCGAAGTGTTCGCCAAACAGTGATCGAAGTAAACGAAGTTGCAAACCCGAATTGAATTAAGTGGCCATTAAATTTTGCCATAATCAAATATATATTCTCGTTGTTGCAAAGCAAATTTTCACTGATTACGTCGACGTCGGCAACGAGAAAGAGCAGCAAAGACATCCTTGTAAAACTTATATACATACTAAAATTCGATTTTTTCTTATTTGGCTGTACCGACAAGAATGGGCATGTAACAAATGGCCCTGTTGTAAAAGAGAATAAAAAAATTGGTACAACGATTTACAAGGTGTGCGTGTGTGAGATTTATATTTCATAAGTATTTGCAGTGAAAGTGAATAGAATGTAGAAGATAGCGATTGAATGTGGTATAGCTCGTGCCGATTGACATTTAATTAAGACGGGTCAAGGACGTATTTCTTCAAAAAGGAATTGTCCCATTGATTTTTTATATTTGTAACGTAGATCCGAGTACCGAACAAAATTGTAATAAACGTCCCAAGGGAAATATATATTAAACATGGGTGTATCCCCGACACTAGCAATCGGCCATTGTGTTTCGGAGATAGGGACCTGGCGTTGCCTACATTTCCGCGCTTTGCCCTCCTCCATTCAAAGCCATAGGCAGTCAAAGTGTAGAATCAGAAATAGAAGCAAAAGCTGAGGCTAAAGCAGGGCCGAGTCCAGTGCGGCGCGTTGCGCAATGAGCGCCGCAAAAAACAGCAACGCCGGCAGCGACGTCACTAGCTACAGAAAAAGAGTAAGTCAAGCCAAGCGAGCTTGAGTGTCGAAACTTTCCATAATGAAAAGAGAGCAGAAGCAGTGAGACATTTTTACATCATTTAGATGTGTGACCTGTCCAGTTCGTACAGCTGTCCCAGCCACAACCCATTGTCCGCGGCTGGTTACTGCAATGGCGTTGCTGCCTTTGGGCGTTATTTGAACAGCTTATTCACAAAACCCAACCATAGCAAAACGCACCGAATATGTCATTAAGATGGCGCCCAGCTGTTAACATTAATAGGATTGAATTGTGGCCAGCCTCTACTTAAAAAGGGAACACATACACTTGGAGCTTCTGATTCCAGTTGCGTTCTCTTCAGAGCGCTTCGGCTCCCTTAACTTCTCTGCGCATGCTTGTGGATTCTTAGTTTGACTTCGCACTGCTTTTTTCCACACTTAAGATTGCATAACAGTTGTCAGATAGTGTGGCTAAAATCAGCAGAGGTGAATTAAATTTATTTAATGCCAGTTGGCTCATATTCTTTTAAAAAATAATTTTGTAAAAATATAAAATCTTGGATAGACAGAAAGTTCACTCTACAGCACTGAATATAGAAAATATATTTAAAACAGGTATCCTTTAAGCAAAATCGTGTCCGGTTACGTTCTAAATTTGCTAAAGAATATTTCTAATTGGTTTTGGCATTTAACGTATAAATAAAAAATTGCAAATAAGCAGCAGTAGTAATAATAACTTAATTTATAAACCATGCCGAAAAAAGCATTCGTACAGAAGGAGCTACCTCTTACATAAAGGAAATCAATAAAAAAAAGTCAGATAAACTGGGCTTCCTTTTCAAAAAGAAAATAAAAAAAGCGTCTTTAACAAACAAAAAATTATAAAAATATTAAAACAAATTATATTTTTCAGTAATTATACACATTAAGTACAAACCTAAATTGTTAAAGACGTTTGAAAACATATAATATAATTATGTACCGGAAAAGTTTATAAAAGTTAATAAAAAAACGACTAAAAAAAATTATACTCAAATAATTAAAAAATATAAATATTAGGGCACAAGGAACCACACTAAACCAATAGTTTAAAAGGAAGTCGTTTGAAAGACAATACACCCATCAGCAAACCAAAGAATTACAATGGCCGATAAAAAAATTGGTGAATACTACGCACCGCCTGTAAAAATGGGCAAATGGGAGGGTTTCAAAAAATTCCTATGGAATAGTGAAACTAGCCAATGCCTTGGACGCACCGGATCCAGTTGGGGTAAGTATAGCCAATTTTGTACATATTATTAAATAAATATAATGTCTAATACCAACAAGTAACTAAGTTCAGTATGTCCAGACCTAAATATGTAAATTTAATTGCAACAGATTATTAAAAACTTTTAAAATAGTTTTTCAGTAGAATAGGTTTTGGGGGGAAAGTACACCCGGCATGTGATCCAAAATATATACTCTCAAGTATAAATAACGTTATTATACTATCGATTTGATATAGATTTTAATGGTATAATACCATATATGAGTGTCGGGTATATAAATACAACATATATATATTCATATACATATACATATATATGTATGTAAAGTAAAAAAGTAAAAACCATTATTAAGCATATGCTGCAAGCTATTTGGGTTCGGAAAATGAAGTAGTTTAATAGGATGTGTAAGAAACGTCGGTAGTGTGTGTTGCGAATGGGGGTAACCTACTTATTGGCAAACGGGAGTATGCCATCACAGTTAAATTTAAGGTAAAACCCTATGCTCTTTTCGTTATGCAAACAATGGCTGCGTTGTCCTAAATATTACAATGAATACTGAGATTGTGGAAATTGCTTCCTAGTACTGTTTTGTTTATTTATATTTAAATACATCTTTAGTTCACTGTGTGGAGAAGAATAATATGTGCATATATTTATATAAATGTTAAAACAATGAAAGCAAAATATTCTTTAATTAAATAAAAATACATTTGTCGATAAGATATCGAAATCTCGGTCAATTTATCAATTGCCACAATTATCATATAAGCAATTTAAAAAATATCATCTGCTACTCAAATATTGAAGTCAATTTGCGCCGCAGAAAACGGGCTACCAGTAAAGCAATTAAGTGAACATCGTTCCAATTTACAGTGATACTCGAAAGTTAGTTATCTACATATACGCTAAAAACCACACTGCGATTTTAACGAAAGCTTAATAATTCGGTTAAAGACTAAAACCTTTATATAAGTAACACTGCAATTAGCTTCCGAATCATAAAAGATTTACATAAATGAGCACTCCAAAATTCTAAACTGTTTAGCTTTCTTAGAAATCAAAACTAACAATGAAATACACAAAAAAGAAAAGCTACATAAATGTGAAGCTCAAAAACGTAAATTTCCATGATCGTTTATATGAGATCTAAAAGATAAGTCATCTGATTTATTATACCCGTTACTCGTAGAGTAAAAGGGTATACTCGATTCGTCGAAAACTATGTAACAGGAAGAAGAAAGCGTTTCCGACCATATATAGTATATGTATTCTTTCTCGAGATAAATAGGCAAGTTGATCTTACGATGTCCGTCTGTCTGTCCGTATGAACTTCGAGATCTCAGAAACTATAAAAGCTAGAAGAGATTTGGCATGAAGACTCCAAAGACAGAAACGCAGCGCAAGTTTGTTGACCCATGTTGCCACGCCCACTCTAACGCACACAAATTTGTAAATTTGTATCGATTTGCGGAACAACTCCCACAAACCTCCCAAAGCTGCCACGCCCAAAATTTTGAAAAATGTTTTAATATTTTTTATAAGCCTTGTAAATTTTTATCGATTTGCAGAAAATCTTTTTGCCATGCCCACAAGCCAGTGCTGAAATTTCTGAGTAACGGGTATTAGATAGTCGGTGAACTCGACTATAGCGTTCCCTCTTGCTTTAATTTAATTTTAAAACAAGTTGTATAATTTTAAATTTTAATTTAAATTGGGTTACGATTCCCAATATACCCGTTACTCGTAGAGTAAAAGGGTATACTAGATTTGTTGAAAAGTATGTAACAGGCAGAAGGAAGCTTTTCCGACCATATAAAGTATATATATTCTTGATCAGGATCAATAGCCGAGTCGATCTGACCATGTCCGTCTGTCCGTCCGTATGAACGTCGAGATCTCAGGAACTACAAAAGCTAGAAAGTTGAGATTAAGCATACAGCACGAGTTTGTCGATTCATGTTCCCACGCCCACTCTAACGCCCACAAACAGCTCAAAACTGCCACGCCCACACTTTTGAAAAATGTTATATTTTTTCATTTTTGTATTGGTCTTCTAAATTTTTATCGATTTGCCATAAAACTTTTTGCCACGCCCACTCTAACGCCCAAAAACCGCCTAAAGCTGCCACCCTAACAATATTGAAAAATGTTTTGATATTTATACCCGTTACTCGTAGAGTAAAAGGGTATACTAGATTCGTTGAAAAGTATGTAACAGGCAGAAGGAAGCGTTTCCGACCATATAAAGTATATATATTCTTGATCAGGATCAATAGCCGAGTCGATTTGGCCATGTCCGTCTGTCCGTCCGTCTGTCCGTCTGTCCGTCTGTCCGTCCGTCTGTCCGTCTGTCTGTCCGTATGAACGTCGAGATCTCAGGAACTACAAAAGCTAGAAAGTTGAGACTAAGCACACAGACTCCAGAGACATAGACGCAGCGCAAGTTTGTCGATTCATGTTGCCACGCCCACTCTAACGCCCACAAACCGCCCAAAACTGCCACGCCCACACTTTTGAAAAATGTTTTAATATTTTTTCATTTTTGTATTGGTCTTGAAAATTTCTATCGACTTGCAAAAAATCTTTTTGCCACGCCCACTCTTACGCCCACAAACCGCCCAAAGCTGCCACGCCCACACTTTTGAAAAATTTTTTGATATTTTTTCATTTTTGTATTAGTCTTGTAAATTTCTATCTTTTCGCCAAAAAACTTTTTGCCACGCCCACTCTAACGCCCACAAACCGCCAAAAACTGTCCTTCGCACTTACACTAGCTGAGTAACGGGTATCAGATAGTCGGGGAACTCGACTATAGCGTTCTCTCTTGTTTTTATTTTTATATTAGTCTTATAAATTTCTATCGATTTGCAAAAAAACTTTTTTTGCCACGCCCACAGGTAAACAATTCTATAAACGTATAGCACCAACGAAAAACTTGCACATCGAACAAAGGGAATGGGATTCTATGGTATTGGTGTGACATATAGTCAAAACATTTATAACTCATTGTTATGAGGCTGAGGCGCTGCTCGTGGCTTGCGATTCCGTTGAGGCCTCGAAGAGCCTGGCTGTTCACCGCGGATGTGCAGCAGAGTGTCATTTCCACGAGCAGGATACTTTTGAAATGCAGAAAGCTGGCGCAAGACGCCATAAGTATTCCCAGTGGATTCACCTATGTGCTTGCTCACGACAGCGTCATATTACATATTCACAGATTCGCAGCCTCCTCTTCATAAAAAATCTGTGTGTTATTTATGAACGATTTTTGAGGAGTTGTTTTGTCAAACAGTCTTCCGCTAACTATAACACATTTAGATTTAGTAGGATTAATTACCAAGAATTTTTCTATCGCTAAAATCTTTCGCTAACTTAAGTGTTCTCCCTTGTTGGTGTCTCGTTCGTTTTATTATGGTAACTAAGAATTATATCTATGAGAACTTAATAACTTGATTTTTTTCATGTTCCACATCTTTTCAGCGAAAATTCTTCTATTTTACATAATATTTTATGCGGCGTTAACTGGGTTTTTTGCTGCCATTTTTACTGTATTTTATCAAACTCTGGACAATGAAAAGCCAAAATGGATGCTTGACAATGGTTTGATAGGATCCAACCCAGGTAAGTAACGGGACAACATACTACATTTTATTAAACGTAAATCTTATATAGGTCAAGTTTTTAATGTATTAGTTGTTAACAATTGTGATGTCACTTGGTAATCTGTACAAACGTTCTTATTAATCATAAATTAAAAAATAATTAATTGTGTTGGAGAGTAGAGTTCAGAAAAAATGTACCAAATTTAAAATACAAATTTAATATTTTCTTAATTATAATCCATTATTATATCTGTTACTAGAGTAAAAGGCTATACTAGATTTGTTAATAAGTATATAACAGGCAGAAGGAAGCCGTTCCGACCATAGAAAGTATGTATATATATTCTTTATCAGGATCAATAGCCGGGTCGATCAGGACATGTCAGTCCGTCCGTCTATCCGTCCGTCCGTATGAACGTCCAGATCTCAGAACCTTAAAGGCTAGAAAGTTGAGATTCAGCATGCAGATTCTAGTGACAAGCGGAGCGCAAGTTTGTCGATTAATGTTGCCACGCCCACACTAACGGCCACAAGCCGTCCAAAACTGCCACGCCTACACTTGAAAATTGTTTTGATAATTTTTTACAATTTTGTTAGTCTTGTAAATTTTTCTGTACGCCAAAAACCGCAGTGCGCAAATTTCTCCTTCGCACTTCCACTAGCTGAGTAACGGGTATCAGATAGTCCGGGATATCGACTATAGCGTTCTGTCTCTAGCGTTTGAGTTTCCCAAATTAAATTTATTTTCATACCACAGGAATAACAAGAGCTTGAACGCATTATTTTTATCTATCTCTTATAAAAACATATCCTTACTTTACGTTTCATTAAAATTATTTAAAAAGAAATAATTTGGAAATGGTACTTTTTTACCCCAGAGAGATCAAAATCAAAACATAGAAGATGTCTTTAAATTGTAAAGTGCATTGGGCAACTTTGAAGTGTATTGAAACAGAGTACGGAATACCTGATGTTCCAGCGCCTGTTTCTTTTTATACCCGTTACTTGTACAGTAAAAGCGTATACTAGATTCGTTGAAAATTATGTAACAGGCAGAAGGAAGCGGTTCCGACTTTATAAATTATATATATTCTTCATCAGGATCAATAGCCGAGTCGATCTGGCTATGTCCGTCTGTTCGCCCGTATAAACGTCGAGATCTCAAGAATTATAGAGAACTAGAGAGTTAAGATTAAGTATGTAGACTCCTGAGACAAAGACGCAGCGCGAGTTTGTGGACCCATGTTAAGGCCCACAAACTGCCACGCCCACACTATTGGAAATTGTTTTGATTTTGTTTTTCATAGTTTTTTTAGTCTTGTAAATTTCTATCGATTTGCCAAACAACTTTTTGCCAAGCCCACAAACCGCCAAAAACTGTCATTGTTGAAGAGCCTCCTTCGCACTTCCACTAGCTTAGAAACGGGTATAAGATAGTCGGGGAATTCGACTATAGCGTTCTCTCTTGATTACTTTAAACAGCAGGACAACACTTACTCAAAATTTACGTTAGTTTATAAGTAATACAAATCGCTTTGGCTGAAACTCTAACAAAGACACATACAAAATCTAACCAGAGAGATGTCTGTTTCAAATATGTATATACAAGTTTCGTGCTTTAAAAAGAAAATAATTACAATAATTCATTTTTACTCAACTCCACGCGAAAATTTTGTTATCTCTACATTAGGACTAGGCTTTCGACCAATGCCTCCAGAAGCAAATGTTGAGAGCACACTAGTTTGGTACGAGTCATCAAAGAAGGATAACTATAAGTACTGGGTGGACGAGACTTCACGTTTTCTGAAATGTAAGTAATACTATGAATATACATAGTTGGTTTTTAATGCCCAAAATTCAAATTAGTTTTTTTTATAGGTAAAATGATAAAAATTTACTTTATTAGTGCATTTGGGTTTTGATTAGTTTTATTATACGTTCTCAATAATAACAAATAAAACACTTTTTTTAATCTAAAACAGTTTTTAGTAGCTGTACGCTTTCTGTCAGTCCATGTGTCGATCTGTCTGTCTATCCATATGATCGCAAACATCCTTGAATTTATAAAGGCAGGAGACAAATGTCCTTTATTTATTACACCTTTTTAGACGATAAATCGATTTCAGTCAGAAGTGTCCAACAACAAGAGGACTTTTCCTATATAACCATGTAAAATATTTATATTACAGATCAGTCCGTCCGTCTCTTTCTACGAAAACTAGTCTCTCAATTTTAAACCTATCTGCATCAACCTTTCCCAAAAGTCTTCCTTTTGTATCAGGTTATAAGTCCATACGCTCCGGAGATACTCCATTAAAATATTCAAAATAAAAATGGAAAAAATATGTATTTTTATCGCTTTTATTCGTTTTTGACTATAACGCGATATAGTTTTCTAAACACTAGTTTTTGGACAATACAAAATTTTGGTATTATTTTAAACTAAATGGGGCGACTATATCATATAATTCTATTAAATAATAAAATAAGTAAGGAAATAAGTTTCACTATTTGTGATCATAAAGTGTTTGGAAAACTAGTTTTTATACCCGTTACTCGTAAGGTAAAAGGGTATACTAGATATGTCCGAATCTATGTCCCTCCGTATGGACGTGGACATCTCGGAAGCTATAAAAGCTAGTAAATTGAGATTAGACATGCAGACTATAGTGACAAATACGCTGCGCAAGCTTGTGTCAAAGCGTTGCCACGCTCACTCTTACTCCCACATGGCAATGTTCCAACACTATCGAATAATAATTTTGTTCACTGCTATTATTTGAGAAACAACTGAAGATAAAAAAAACATATCAGTAATGTTCAAAGCGTTGCTTAATATCGTTCAGGATATTTTACTTAATCTGTTCAAACGCCTCAGGGACAAAATAAATAAAGCATTTCCTTTTCATATAAATTTAAATTTATGTCACATAAATTTCGTATTTAATAATGTATATTACATTTATTGCATGATTACTCGGCATGGGCTTCTGATTTTACCTTTTAAATTGAATACATATTATTTTTATTATTATTTTTTTTTGTGTAACCGACAATAATAAGATCACAGTAAGTTATACTTAACTCGAACAAATAGCAAATAGAAAACTTTATCGCTATTGTATAGTATAGCAAAAGGCGCATATTATATAAACAATATTTACTTACGTAAAGCAAATAAAAAATAGTTACCTATGAAAATATTTTAATTTACTTTGCATTTCCAATTTATTTTTACTGGACATTGCTCGTAAATGACGTTTAACTATTCGCAGCTTACCAGGATCTTGAGAAGAAGAACCAAGTGAACTGTAGCTTTGAGCATCCACCACAAGACGACAAAGTCTGCGGCATTGATGTCGCGAGCTTCTCGCCATGTACGGCTGAAAACAACTTCGGCTATCACGTTGCCCGGCCATGTATATTCCTTAAGTTGAATAAGGTGAAAGACATCATCTATTGGACAAATCAAAGCATTTCTTAACCATGGAAGCTTAATTTTCTTTATAGATTTACAATTGGATACCAGAAATTTACAATGATTCTAAGACCTTGCCAGATCATATGCCAGAGGAACTGAAGCAGCACATCAAGGAAAAGCAAAGTCTTAGACCCAATGAAGTAAGCTTGGAAAAAAAAATTTGAATAATAATGTAATTAAATTTAAAAAAAACTTATTTTATTGCTATTATTTCCGTTTCTAGACAAATGTAGTTTGGGTCTCGTGCGAGGGAGAAAATCCCGCTGATGTCGAAAACATAAAAGCACGTGACTACTATCCACGCATGGGTTTCCCGCGTTACTATTTTCCGTTTAAAAACATTCAGGGATATATACCGCCCATTGTAGCTGTTCAATTTACCGTTGAAAGTAAGTGAAAATTATATATGTATGACAATGATGCAATAATAAAGTGGCAATGCTGCTTTTTTTGTTAGAAGTTTTGTATAAATACTTAAGTGTAATAAACATAAGATATTTGATTAAATACCAAAATTAATTTAAAAGTCAGAAAGAGGTTTGTTTATGGTATTTAACGTAATTTTACATGTTTTTATTCAGTTTATATAACCACATATTATCGTCTTACCAGAACATTTATAGCACCCATAACTACAATTTTACGGTACAATACAATAGTCCTGATGTTAGGAAAACATAAGCGTTTGAATTAAACGTAGAGTTTCCTAAAAATTTTGTTTGTTTCTAAGCCATTTATTTGTATTGCGAGTGAGAAGTCTATCCACATATCATGGAGTGTTTTTCTTGTTCTTGCCTTCAAGTTGTTGCACAGTAAAAAAAAAAAAATAGTGCAGTCTACAAGCAACGGTTATAAAAACATTTAATTTTGATCAGAATTATTAGCCTATAGTCAATTGTCTATTGTCCCCGTTTGATTATTTAACAGTCAATATAGGACAAAAGGACAAAATATGAAAGGTAGATAATTAAGATCAAACATGAAAGGGTATACTAGATTTGATCTGTAAAAGGTAGAATCATACTAGATTTGATCTGGAACAGGTAGAAGGAAGTGCTTCTGAGCATACAAAAAATATATATTCTTGATTAGAATCAATAGCCGAGTCGATCTGGCCCTGTCCGTCCGTATGAACGTTGACATCCCAGGAACTATAAAAGCTAGAAAGTTAGGAATATAGATTATAGCTAGAAGGTTGAGATTATACAGATTATAGAAACATAAACTCATGTTGCCACGCCTACTTTAGCGCCCACAAACCGCCCAAAACTGACATAGTTTCATAGTTTTAGTCATACTCTTGAACATTTCTACAAATTTGACAAACCCACAACCGCCAAAAACTATCAGTGTTGAAGAGCCTCCTTCGCACTTCCACTAGCTGAGTAACGGGTATCAGATTGTCAGGGAATTCATTGTTTCTATTAATATGCCAACATTTCTTGTTCACTCTTCCACTAGCAAAGTAACGGTTATCTGATAGTCGGGGAACTCGACTATAGCGCTTGTTCTTTTTTCATTTTATTATTTGTCTGTCCAATTAATACCGTATGCTTACTAATTTTTGGCTTCATCTACTGCACGCTCACAAGCCGCCCAAACTTTTAAAATTTGTTTTGATGTTTTTTAATCTATCGATATGCCAAGAAGATTGTTGAACTTTCTCGTTCACTCTCCTCGCTGGGTATATGGTATGTTATAGTCGAGGAACTCGCTATAGCGTTCTCTCTTGTTTAGTTTATAATTTTGTATGCCCTTTTTTTTATTGATATGGTAAAAACATATTGGCTTTGCCTATTCTAACGCTCATAAGCCGCAAAAAGCTGTCAATTTATTTTCTATTTATTTACTATTTAATTCGATCGCTAGGCAACAAAGTCTATAAATTCGACTATACTTTTCTTGATATTTTGTTAACTCTTTTAAATTGTATTTTCAAAATAGGTTTTAATGGCATAGTTAAAAACATAAATTCCGTTCCGAAAAATTTTGCAAAACTTAATTATATTCTTAACGAAGTAAAGAGTATCTAGTAATAGAGGGACACGCCACTTAAGTAACATTTTAAATCATACATTTGCAATGTGTTAAAACTTAACTTTGTTAACTCTTAATTTTAGCCGGCGTTTTGATCAACATTGAGTGTAAGGCTTGGGCCCGCAACATTAATCACGATCGTTCAGACAGAAGAGGATCCGTTCACTTCGAGTTGATGGTTGATTAAGAGAGTCGTTATAAAGACGTCATTGGCGAGAAGCGATCGACCGTATTATCGAGAAATAAATGAGAAAATAAAATAAAATGAAATAATGGAGTATAAAAAAAACATGCAACAAAACCCACACAAAATAGATACGAAAAAAAGTAGCATCGCAGAAACATCAGGTTATTGCAAAAACCAAAAAAAATTAACGTGCGAAATACAGCAGCAACCAAAGAGAAAAATAAAAAAAATAAGCTACAAAACCAATGAAAACCTTTAAGATAAAATAAAACTAGCCCAATAAAGCAAAACAAAATGCTAAGAATATTCCACCCAACCCAACGCTTACTAAGCAACGCCCCTCGCATAATCACAAGAAAACCTTAATTTTGTATTATATCTTTATTTCTTTAGAATGGCGAATTAGGCGATAACATACACAAAACTTTCATAACAAAAACATTTTTCTCTTTAAATTCTTTATTGTTTTTCGGTTTATATTTTTTTACCCTCATAGCAAAAAAAATCAATCACCCCAGTCAAAAGTACTAAAAGGCTTAACTTATGTTGTACTTATATTTTGGACGATAACCAAAGTTATTAAAAAATTTGAACATTATTTATATATGTACAATTGGATAAAATATAAACAAATGCATATATGTGAAAATGAGAAAAATTAATCAACTTCAATTAGCAAACTAAAACACAGAAACCTTAATAAAAATTTAAATAAAGGAAAACTGAACAGCTAATAGAGACATATATCTATTGAATTCTCTTTAATTATTATTGAAAGCCGCAAATCCAAGATCACAGATGGGTAAATCGCATTAAAATATATAAATTAAAGAAATAAAACACAAGAAAACAGAATTAACTGAATAAATAGTAAAGAGATTACTGGTTGCAATAATAATGAACACATATAATTAAATATATTATGTATTCTACACTACAGAAATAATAAAAATAAATTCAATTTGCTCTACCCAAATAAAAAAAAATTCCGTTTCCATCCCATGTATGTTTTACAGCGTAATCCAGCGAAAGATAAATAGTGCACCCCTTCCCAAATTTAAGATTCTGAAATGTCTTTCATACTTCGGGGTACAGAAAGTGGAATTTGAATTGGCATATATGTATATGTTATAATATTCTGTTATTTACTCACTGGCAACCGTTCAGCAAATTGTGAAAATTATAAAGAAATATGAGTCTCAACAAAATGAAAATGTCTAATTTTTCCAAAACAAAAGAGCTCGCACCCCGCTAACCAAAACTTAATAATTATTCGTTTTTACATTCAGTTAACACGAGAAATTTCTTTGATTAGTATAAGGTGTTGAGCCATAAAAAATGATGTAGTCTTGCTAAAAAGTGGAAAATGTGCAGCCTAAATAAAAGTATTTAAGAAGCGTAATTTCATAAAATGAACCTAAAGAAAAATTTAAAAGAAATCAAGATTATAATCTTAATGGCATGTCCATTCTCAATGCAAATTGTATATGTGGACTTAAATATTTTTTGAAGTGTTATTTGACTTCATGAAGTTTATGTTTAACCAGTCTACGTTATTGAATAAACAATAATAAACACTTTTAAATACAACGTAAAATGGTTAGAACGTGTAAGACAAAATTGGTTTTTTAAAATCTTTGTAGTGCATGTTTTCCTAAGACTAAGCTTAACCAATTATAAAATTAAAGCAATTAGTTAAGTAGTAAAACGAAATTACATCAAACATTTTAATTTTTAACCAAAAATTCTGGTTGGGAGATCGTTTAAAATATATTTATCCTTTAGGTAACCGCGGGCAGAATTACATTTAAATCAAGCTTATTATTTTATTATTTTCCGCACAAATTTAATCTGGAAGACAATATTTATTTTGCCATTTTCCCGGAAAAGTGTTCTCCGAAAACCGTCGATGAATATTTGTAGGTTATCTAGGATATAAAAGCTATTGATTGTTTTCTAAAAAATAAAAAAAATATATATTCTAAACACATAAATTAAATAAGAAACAACTGCCAATTAAATATTTGTCCCAAATGCTAAAAAATAAAAATATCTTGATCAGTTGCTGATTGGAATCATCTGCCAGCGGTTGCCAATAACTTGCTATATGATTCGTTTTCGAATAAAATATTACTTTCAAGACTTTCTATATTTTACTAGCGGCAGCAACTAAAACATTATTTAATAAAAATTTATCTAACACGTATATATAAACTGCCATTTTTTATGAATTAATAAAAACGTAGAAAAAATAAAACCAAGGAAAATTGAAATTTTTGTAAGTAAACCGGCTACCAAAGGTTTTTCAATGATTGTTTTAGAAATTTTAGGTATGAACATATTCATAAATATGCCCATTAATCTTGTTCAAAATTCGCTACAAAAAAGTTTTCTAAGGTCTCCCACAGAAAAGTTAAACACACTGGAGCGTGTGTACAAATCAACGATTATTGATCAATTTTCCGTTCGTTCGCAATTGATATAAATTAACGGAAAGGTATGACAAAACTAGTGACATTACCAAAATTAAATTAAATAGAAAAACGTGTATTTAAATTAAATTAAGCTCTAAGAAAGTATAAAAATTACTAAATATATGCAGATATATATATGTTGAATGCATATATGCATGGTCTAGAAATTAAAAAAGGTTATTTAATGTAAGTATGCATTGATTTAAAATTTTTGTTTTACCAATTAATTAATTTTTCGTTGATGGTATAAACCAAATCAAAAAACCACAGTAAACGGAAGGGTATAAATAAATAGAAATAACTGGTTTATGACCCACAATAAATATATTTTCTTTAAAAGTTATTACACCAAAAAGAACATAAATCAATAATACAAATTTGATTTTCTGGTCAGGCTTAATTAAGAATTTCAATAACACAACCAATATTGCTTTTACAACTTCTTCATTAAAGCAGATGATAAATATATGTTGGTAACAAAACGATAAACAAACACAGCTTTTTGTATTATTTAAGAATAACTAAAATAGAAAAATAATAAAAAAAATATATAAGCTGTAATATTAAACGAAACTTACATCAAGAAGTAAATAAAAAATTAACATAAACAAAAACAATGTGCTACATAATTCTTGAAAAATCCCCATTAAAAACGAAGTCATTGTACACGTTAAAAAGAATAAATTGTTTGACACATTTTACTGAATTCAATAAAAATAATATGTTGATATGGAATTAAGCTATTCCAAATAAACAAAGAGAAAAAGATTTTTATTATAGCTTTACTATAAAAAAATAAACAAACATACTTTTTTTTAACAAATAACTTATGACAAAAAGCATATTGTAAAATATGCTGCATTATTCATACAGAACAATAGAAAACGCTATAGTCGAGTACGTGGGCTATCGAACCCTTGCCACTCAGCTTAAGTAGCTACGAGAGGGACGATTACAAATTCTATAAATAAATATATAATATATACATATTGGCAAAAACACCTTCACACACTTACAAAATGGTAAAGCTTGTTTTATACCCGTTACCCGTAGAGTAGTATGTAACAGGCATAAGGAAGCGTTTCCGACCATGTAAAGTATATATATTCTTGATCAGGATCAATATTCGAGTCGATCTGGCCCTGCCCGTCCGTCTGTCCGTATGAACGTCGAGAACTCAGTAACTATAAAAGCTAGAAGGTTGAGATAGCATACAGATTCAAGTGACATAGACGCAGCAAGTTTGTTGATCCATGTTGCCACGCCATTTTCTTCTACGAGTAACGGGTATAAAAAAATATTTTATATTTTTTTACATTTTTTTAGTTTTGTAAATTTCTCTCGACTTGCCAAAAATATTTTTACCACGCCCACTTTCACTAGCTGAGTAACGGGTATCAAATAGTCGGGGAACTCGACTATAGCGTTCTCTCTTGTTTTTGTTTTTAAGTTGATTTATTTATTGTTTTTATTTGCTTTTATTAAGTTTATTCAGTTGACCTTTGTCTTCGGTCTGTCTTCAAGAATCTTAGTTTGTATCTTATTTATTTATTTTATTCAATTTTGTTTAATTACACCCGTTACTAATAAAAGGGTATACTTGATTCGTTGAAAAGTATGTAACAGGCAGGCGTTCCCGACTATATAAAGTATACATATTCTTGATATTCAATAGCCAAGTCGATCTGGTCATGTCCGTCTAACAAATAACATTTCCATTCTGATAAAATAAAAGGCCTCGTGCATGGGCTACGCTCTATAACGAATCAGAAATTTACACACATTGATTCGAACTTCAGTTCTAATTTTAATGTGACAATCAACTTATTATAGGGTAAGTGTATTAACTCTACAACTTTATTTTCCATTAACTTAATCTTTAGTATTCTTCTTACTACTTCATTATTCATCTTAGTATTTTAAATTCTTAATTATTTTATTCATCTTTCAATTTAAAGCCATCTTCAATTATTTCTATTAACTTTTCATGTTTTTAATCAAACTATTCTTTTATTTTTTTCTTTTAACTTTTCTTAATTTAACTCAAAATTTCTTCATTCTCTTTTCTCATTGTATTCTAATTTTCTTTTCTCGTTTTATTTTCCATTTTCGATTCTCGTTTTCATTTCTCATTATACCCGTTACTCGTAGAGTTAAAGGGTATACTAGATTCGTTGAAAAGTATGTAACAGGCAGAAGGAAGCGTTTCCGACCATATAAAGTATATATATTATTGATCAGGATCAATAGCCGAGTCGATTTGGCCATGTCTGTCCGTCTGTCCGTATGACCGTCGAGAACTACAAAAGCTAGAAAGTTGAGATTAAGTATACAGACTCCAGGGACATAGACGCAGCGCAAGTTTGTCGATTCATGCTGCCACGCCCACTCTAACGCCCACAAACCGCCCAAAACTGCCACGCCCACACTTTTGAAAAATGTTTTGAAATTTTTTCATTTTTGTATTGGTCTTGTAAATTTCTATCGATTTGCCAAAAAACTTTTTGCCACGCCCACTCTAACGCCCACAAACCGCCCAAAGCTGCTACGCCCACACTTTTGAAAAATGTTTTGAAATTTTTTCATTTTTGTATTGGTCTTGTAAATTTCTATCGATTTGTCAAAAAACTTTTTGCCACGCCCACTCTAACGCCCACAAACCGCCCAAAGCTGCTACGCCCACACTTTTGAAAAATGTTTTGAAATTTTTTCATTTTTGTATTGGTCTTGTAAATTTCTATCGATTTGCCAAAAAACTTTCTGCCACGCCCACTATAACGCCTACAAACCGCCAAAAACTGTGTTTAAGACTCTCCTTCTCCCTTCCACTAGCTGAGTAACGGGTATCAGATAGTCGGGGAACTTAGTTCTTAACCTTTCATTTGCATAGCTACTCTTACCCTTCATACTCTTTAAAATAATAACTGTCGTTCTCTAATACATATATAATCTCAAATGGGCCTCTATATTTAGCATCTAATTTAGTTTGGTTTCTCTCAATATTATTAAACAACACAAAATCTCCAACACTAAGTTTGACTATTTTCGCTCTGCCATTATCTCTAAAGCTTGGGTTTTTATCTTATTCAGATCTATTTCTGTTTCTAAATCTTTAATGGGAAAAAGGCCTAAAAAAGTGGGTTGTCCCAACTATTCCCATTAATATCTTTATAGGACTTGCTTTGGTTATCTTGTTAGTAGTACAATTTATAGCTAATTGTACGTCACCCAATGCCTATTGCTGCTGTTAAAAAATTCTTCAAGGTACTCATAGCCCTCTCAACCTGACCATTACATTGGCTTGCTCCAGTCGCTATCAAATGTAGTTGTATCTTTTGTGAAGAGCAAAATTCAACGAACTTAGCCCCCGTGAAACTTCTTCCCTGATCAGCCACAATTCGAATAGGGACTCAGAACAAGGGTATTGATGATTTCAACTCCATTACACAAATCTCTGCACTTAACATGTACGTGTGATAGAGATGTACATACTTGGTGAATGCATCAATCTGCCCAATAACATATTCTCTACGGTCGTGTGATAGAGTGTGATAGAGATGTACATACTTGGTGAATGCATCAATCTGCCCAATAACATATTCTCTACGGTCGTTTTTACCACTAAGCTTGCCTGATATGTCTATGTGAATAGTATGCCATGGAATGTTTACTTTGGAAATTGGATGTAATTCCATTTGTACTTTCCCAAAAGATGATTTGGAAACTCAGCATGTTATGCAATTTTCAACAGATCCTCGCACGTATTTGGCCATGACCTCTAACCAATATTAGTCGAATACTTAGTTAAGCGTTTTCTCCCAACCCAGATGCATTATGGATTCATGCACTTGGTTAATAACCGACCATCTAAATCCACGATGCACTACTGGCTACCTTAGAAGTGGTTTCTACAATATCATGATCTTTCTGTTGCTCAACACGAACCCAATCATCAGATACTTCTGTTACTTCGATTTGCTTTTCAACAACCTTTTCATATTCAGGGGAGTTTTCCGGAGGAAAACTTTCAGCTGTGAAAGTCCAGGAACGAACTGCCGGAAGTACGATGCTAACCCAATAAACTGTTTCAATGTTGTTACAGACCTAGGCGGTGGCAAGACACTCAAAGATTCTATTTTGCGTGTATTTGGACTAATCTCACCCGCCCGTACTTCAAATCCTAAATATTGAACTAAAGTTTTAAGAAAGATGCACTTTTTAACATTAAATGAAAATCTCGACTTTGATCAACTATCCAATTCTATGGTTGGAGCTACGATCATTATGACATCCATGTACACAATGACATACGAATAAGCGATCTCGCCTAATGCCTCTATGAGATTGCTTTCTAACATTTTCAATGAGTTGTCTATAAATGTAGAGCAATTATTTACAGTTTTTATACCCGTTACTCGTAGAGTAAAAGGGTATACTAGATTCGTTGAAAAGTATGTAACAGGCAGAAGGAAGCGTTTCCGACCACATAAAGTATATATTATATATTCTTGATCAGGATCAGTAGCCGAGTCGATCTGGCCATGTCCGTCTGTCCGTCCGTCTGTCTGTCCGTCTGTCCGTATGAACGTCGAGATCTCAGGAACTACAAAAGCTAGAAAGTTGAGATTAAGTATACAGACTCCAGGGACATAGACGCAGCGCAAGTTCGTCGATTCATGTTGCCACGCTCACTCTAACGCCCACAAACCGCCCAAAACTGACGCGCGCACACTTTTGAAAAATGTTTTGATATTTTTTCATTTTTGTATTGGTCTTGTAAATTTCTATCGATTTGCCAAAAAACTTTTTGCCACGCCCACTCTTACGCCCACAAACCGCCCAAAGCTGCTACTCCCACACTTTTGAAAAATGTTTTGATATTTTTTCATTTTTGTATTAGTCTTGTAAATTTCTATCGATTTGCCAAAAAACTTTCTGCCACTCCCACTATAACCAAAAACTGTGTTTAAGACTCTCCTTCTCCCTTCCACTAGCTGAGTAACTGGTATCAGATAGTCGGGGAACTCGACTATAGCGTTCTCTCTTGTTGTTTCACACTTTATTATTTCTACTCCTTTACAGGACACTACAGCAGCATATCCCTGAGCTAACACTTCTCGACCAAGTACAATATTTTTTGTCATACATTTATCTGGTACTACATAAAATATTACGTTCAAACTGTTACCGTTAACAAGCATATCATTGTCAATTTGCATTGTGCTATACAGGCCCGTGCGCAGGAATCATCCAAGGGGGTTTTTAACTTACATATATTATGTGAATATAATATAAACAAGAAAGAACGCTATAGTCGAGTTCCCCGACTACCTGATACCCGTTACTCAGCTAGTGTAAGTGCGAAGGACAGTTTTTGGCGGTTTGTGGGCGTTAAAGTGGGCGTGGCAAAAAGTTTTTTGGCAAATAGATAGAAATTTACAAGACTAATACAAAAATGAAAAATTATCAAAACATTTTTCAAAAGTGTGGGCGTGGCAGCTTTGGGCGGTTTGTGGGCGTTAGAGTGGGCGTGGCAAAAAGTTTTTTTGCAAATCGATATAAATTTACAAGACCAATACAAAAATGAAAAAATATTAAAACATTTTTCAAAAATGTGGGCGTGGCAGTTTTGGGCGGTTTGTGGGCGTTAGAGTGAGCGTGGCAACATGAGTCGACGAACTTGCGCTGCGTCTATGTCCTTGGAGTCTGTATACTTAATCTCAACTTTCTAGCTTTTGTAGTTCCTGAGATCTCGACGTTCATACGGACAGACGGACAGACAGACGGACGGACAGACGGACATGGCCAGATCGACTCGGCTACTGATCCTGATCAAGAATATATATACTTTATATGGTCGGAAACGCTTCCTTCTGCCTGTTACATACTTTTCAACGAATATAGTATACCCTTTTACTCTACGAGTAACGGGTATAAAAATATATTATACAAAATATGATAACTTTTTGTTCGAATAAACATTTTTAATCGTGTTATAACGTAACGTACATTTTTTCAGTTACAATTTGTCAATAAGTTGACTCTGCGGGGTACAGAAAAAAACTTTTCCAAAACTTTTTGCGTGTCGACCTTAACATCGCGATGAATGTTGAGCGAGGCTAGACCATTTAGCCGGTCTTCAGACATTGTCGACCTGAGGTACGTTTTAAGACGACATAATGTTGAAAAAGAACGTTCATTAGTAGCTGTTGTTATTGGCAAAACTGCCAAAATGCGAAGCATTTGATGGACATTGGGAAACGCGTCTTTATTACACATATCGAGTGCTTCCATTGAATTTCTGACGATGTGGCCGGCAATGTATTTACGCCAAAGTTGAACTTCGTCGATCCAAATGTCAGGGGAATCATCGTCGTGCAAAATTGCAGAATATGGTTGAAATAACTGGGTGCAAGAATCTTTATCGAAATTTTTCAGTTTGTTGGGGAAGAGACAAGCAAAATTTGATAGAATAAAACGATGATTCAAAAATCGATCTTCCAGATGAGTCAAAAATAAATCAATGTATGGGATGTAGACTGTAATGCGGAAGTAATCGTCAACTGACTCGGTTTGGGCATTTGAAAGTTGAGTCTGTTTTGACGCGAGCCTCGGCTTCCGCAATTCTATTTCGTATTTGTTCCCAATTTCACTCACAGTACTGAAAATTTCTTTGAAGTTCTCTTCAGCGTTTTCTCTTCTGTCAATCAAAACCTGCTTTGCAGCATCAGCCAATTCAATAGCTTCGCCAAGATCTTGGTTTTCAGTTTGTAGTACTCGACTCAGAGACAGAGTCACAGGTTGTACCGAACCCAAAACATGCATGGAAATCTGGAATTAAAATTTTGAGAATATAATATACAAACATTTGACAAAATCGTCAATATTTGACTGTGCTTTTGACTTTACCTGAAAATTTGCTGTCTTTATAGCTGAAAGGAGTTGGAAAGCTCCAGATGAAGTCGTTGGGTCCTTCCAGGTGGTCGAAATCACTTCAAGGGCAAGAATCACTGCTGGTTGTAGATGCAAGTACTTTGCAAGAGACTCGTGTTGTTCTGACCATCTGGTTTTGCAGAACTTTTTTAATTTTCTCAAGCGACTTTCTTTCAGTTTTTCGTTTTAGTTGATCGCATCTTGGAGAGCGTTTTGGCGTTTAGGGTACACAAAGAAGGTATGAACATTTTCTAGAGTTCCGAGACTGTTTCTGATGGCTGTGGTATTGCATGCAGAGCTGACTGTCAAATTGAAGGTATGAGCAGCACAATGAGAGTAAAGCGCGAGTGGATGAGTCTTTCTGATAACAGCTTGTGCTCCATGAAATTCCCTGCTAATCGCTCTCGCCCCATCATAACCTTGTCCGAAGAAGTACTTGCAATTAAGCCCGGAAGATTCAAAAAAACCGAGATAAGAAGTTCCTATTCCTTTTCCAGTAAAATCTGTGATAGGAATAAAGCACAGAAAATCTTCTCGAACGATAAACTTGCCGTCGCATTTATCCAAATATCGAATGCATATTGAACTGTGTTCAACTCCTCCAATGTCCGGCGTGTCATCTCCAAGAAAAGAAAAACCCATCGAATTGTTTACCCGATCAACAATGCAACACATGATCAGATCGTGACAAATATTGAATAATTCATTCTGAATTCGATTGCTTATGTACATAGCGTTTTTTGGTGAATCCCTCAGATGCTTCTGTAAGTGCTCATCAGTTTTTGCGCGGAATCTCAAGAGAGCCCGGAAATTTCCATCATTTATTATCGGTTCTTCTTCACCAAGTCTTCTCGTATCCTTGGAACGTCGAAGAGCAGTCCCTTGCAGAATGCGCCGTCTTCTTTTTCCGAGTACGCCAGCCATGAGTATTTATGAAGCCAATGACGTTGAAACTTTAAATTTCTAGGGCCCGATGCGAAAAAAATTTTAGCTTTCAGGGGGAGTCCAAATCTTTTTTTGCAATTCAGGGATCAAGTTTATTCCATGAGCTGAAAATTTTTGTACGAATAATTCAATATCGTATGAACTCAGATTCTGATTTAGAGAACCAACTGTCGAATATGAGCTTTTCGAATTATCGGGATCTATATCCATATCTGTAGAACTCTGAAAAAAAGGTTATGTTACACTCCACAATATTAATTGTGAAAGTTATTCGATGCAAATTAAAATTTTTACTGCGTTTCCAGTCAAGCTTTCTGTCCTTTCTGAAACATTTTTTTCTGCGATGTTAGGCTGCGCTTGGCAACCGATAAAAAAAACTATAAATATATTCACTCATTCATTGTACAATAAACCTGCACATCCTCGCTGTGTTTTATATTCTATTAAATTTGATATGATAGTATTTTATACTCACATTTTCGTTTTCAATACGTGGTTTTTTGCACAGAAAGCGACGAATATCCATCATTAAATTTGATAGGATTGATTCATCATTAAATATCAACTCTCAAATCAATATTAAATCTCATCGAATATCATTAAATGTCAACAAACATGAACAGGTGACAAATCACCTGTTGTGTAAATACTTTTGACCACCTGTGTATATGTACAATTGGAGGAAATATAAACAAATAATCAACAACTGCAATTAGCAAACTAAAACAGAGAAACCTTAATGAAAAGTATAATTAGAGGAAAACTGAACAGCTAATCAAGACATATATCTATTAAATTCTCTTCAATTTATATTGAAAGTCGGAAATCCTAGATTACAGATAGGTGGTAAATCGCATTAAAATATATAAATTAAAAATATAAATACCAAGAAAACAGAATTTACTGAATAAATAGTAAAGGGACTCTCAATGATTCTTTCGGTTTGATTCATGTATGTATATGAATCGGACCATTTGCCTTCGACCAGGAACAACCAACACACTTTAAGCAAAGACATTAAACATTATTATAATGTCTTTGCTTTAAGTGTTTACCAATCACCTCATACTTGATTTGCTTTTGCACGTTCACTATTGTAGGATACAACCGAAAATCATTCGCATTTATACTTGTATGATTGAAGCGTTTGAAAGAGTTTGGTTAGAACATCATACTAATTGAAAGCATTTACTCGAGTTATTGCACGTGGTTAGATTGGTTAAACTTTTGTAAAAATGGAAAACAATTCAGCTGTATCCGATAAAATAAAGTGCGGAACATATACCTTAAGTGGTGTACACAAAGCTCAAAGTTCCTTATGGAATATATTGGCCGAAATAAAAAATGAACAAGACGAAATTGTGCCCGGTTCGTTTATTGTCGCACATGCTCATTGTGCTAACTTATAACAAGAGAGAACGCTATAGTCGAGTTCCCCGACTATCTGATACCCGTTACTCAGCTAGTGGAAGAGAGAAGGAGAGTCTTAAACGCAGTTTTTTGCGGTTTGTAGGCGTTATAGTGGGCGTGGCAGAAAGTTTTTTGGCAAATCGATAGAAATTTACAAGACCAATATAAAAATGACAAAATATCAAAACATTTTTCAAAAGTGTGGGCGTAGCAGCCTTGGGCGGTTTGAGGGCGTTAGAGTGGGCGTGGCAAAAAGTTTTTTGGCAAATCGATAGAAATTTACAAGACCAACATAAAAATGACAAAATATCAAAACATTTTTCAAAAGTGTGGGCGTAGCAGCTTTGGGCGGTTTGAGGGCGTTAGAGTAGGCGTGGCAAAAGGTTTTTTGGTAAATTGATAGAAAATTACAAGACTAATACAAAAATGAAAAAATTTCAAAACATTTTTCAAAAGTGTGGGCGTGGCAGTTTTGGGCGGTTTGTGGGCGTTAGAGTGGGCGTGGCAACATGAATCGACAAACTTGCGCTGCTTCTATGTCCCTGGAGTCTGTATGCTTAATCTCAACTTTCTAGCTTTTGTAGTTCCTGAGATCTCGACGTTCATACGGACGGACAGACGAACGGACAGACGGGCAGACAGACGGACAGACGGACATGGCCAGATCGACTCGGCTATTGATCCTGATCAAGAATATATACTTTATATGGTCGGAAACGCTTCCTTCTACCTGTTACATACTTTTCAACGAATCTAGTATACCCTTTTACTCTACGAGTAACGGGTATAAAAACGGCCAAACCTCAAACTTGCATAGGCCATATATAAACCAATATCGTTAAATCAAATGTCTGTTGAAATAAAAAACGAGGCTACCAAAATTTGTGCGAATTGCGTCACCGATTGCCGGCCGTATACACCTGTATAAGGTGCTCGCTTTAAAAAAAAATGCTAAAATTTTTATAAAGCTGGGGGCAGATTACGGAGAGAATATTGACTTAGAAGACCTTACACAAGACAGCTTGGAAGGGAGATTAAAGAAATTGTACGCAGCGGAGGAGCATCAACCACAATTAATATGTGGACGGATAATTATGTTCATCAAAACTTTCTGGGCGTCACATTCCACTACATGGTAGACAACAAGTTACAAGACATTGTGCTCGGGATGAAATCAATGGATTTCCAAAAGACCACCAGTCAAAACATCTCTAAGAAACTGCACAGTGTATTTGAGGAATTTAGAGTTAACTATATAGAGCCCATTAAATTTGTGACCGATAGAGGCTCAAATGTTATTAAAGCTCTACGAAATAACATTAACACATTTTAGGAAACGTTGAAACCGTTGTGGCTAACTTAAATATTTGGCATAAAGTGGCCTTCTTTTTATAGCCTCCACCGATTAATATGCAAGCAACTGAGCTGGATGAGATAAAAGAATTTTGTGCATCGCTTGTTTTTTCAAAAAATGCTAAAAATGCCATTAACACCCTTAACTCCAACTACAAGCTCAATATTTAACTTTGACTTAAATAGCCAGACGGATGCTTTTAGCGAATCTGATAATTTAGTTTCAGCTTCATCATCAAACGACGTTTTTTTCCTTGCGAAATTAATACAAAATTCGGGTTTACCAAAAATAGAAACTCCAGACGAAGAGGTAAACAGATACGCGAAAGAAATTGTGAAAATGTCGAATAGTTTTAATTTTCTGGATTGGTGGACTTTAAATAAACCAAAATTTTCAAATTTGTTTGAGGTGGCCATGGACACTTACTCAATGCCAGCAAGTAATACCGCAGCTGAGAGATCCTTCTCCTTAGCTGGAAACATAATAACAGAAAAACGCAATTGACTTGCACCTGGCTAATATTTTTAAATTCAATTTATAAAAATTTCCTGCCATAAAATAAATATATGAAAATAAATATATAAATAAATATATATATTCCTGAAGTTACTTTATTATTATGAGAATCGTTCAGTTTGCGCTTCATACCTACAGTTCATATATTTTTACTCGAGTATACCTCAAATGATTTTATTCAAACAAAATCAATCAAGACGTTCAATGCAATGGAACGTCGTACGACTTTAGCCGATCCACTTTGATAGCAACCGAAGTAGCCCATACCGTATAGCCGAGTCTGATTCCCTACCCCTACTTCGTGCACAATTCGCTCTAATTCAAATAAGTTCGACGCTGGGCATACTTATATTGAATGGACAAGTTGGTCGTGTACCGATTGGATTCTCTTTTTGGACAGAGTATTTATTTGTTCATAATTAATCGTACTCGTTGCAGTTCTCTGTTGTGCACCCCTTCCCAAATTTAAGATTTTGAATTGAATTTGAATTGCCATTGTTGAGGCACTAATTAATTTGGGCCTAGGGAGAGCAATAATAAACAACCTTTTGTAGCAGTCACTTTATTTTTATTTAATTTATTTTAGCAAAGCGAGCAGCTTTAAAAAACTTTGTTTTTTCTCCTTCGCCAGTGTTTCCTCAAGTGTCGTACAAGTGTTGCCCTATCCAATAACCGCAGATCATGGGTAACCCTTTTACCAAAGGTTTTCAGGGCTACGTCTTTTTCGCCTAGTTGGCGGTTGAATTTAAATTACGGCGGTAACAGCCATATATGTATGTTATTAAATTTTGTTATTTACTCACCCGTACAGCAAATTGTGAAAATTATAAAAGAAATATGAGTCTCAACAACATAAAAATGTCTCATTTTCCCAAAACAAAGGAGCGCGCACCCTATTGAGCGGCAGAATCCTAAGAGAGCTAAGTAAAACACCGTGTGTTCAATGCGGGATTTTTTTTGCGACTGAGTAAGAAATGAAAGAAGTGACCAAATGGTTATACATATTTTCTTATTCCTGATTCGTTAAAGAGGGACAAATCTATAGGCTATGATCGGTAACGAATACAATCGTGCATTCTACACCCTTCCTCAATGCATGCATGTTTACAAATTATATTTAATACAAACGCCAAGAAATTGGACCTCCGGCCAACAAGAAGATGTAGCCAGTGTAAGACTTCCTGTCAAGCGTATCGCCTGCCCAATCAGCATCCACGTATCTACAGAACGATTGTCCACATTGCTAAAAATGTAATTTCATGTCAACCGTGGACGATAGATACCTTAGAATGTGCTTTATGCCAGCCATGTGCTCAGCATGCGGATTTTGGTTCCGTTGATTTTGGACACCTAATGCAGTATGTCTGGTCTTGTCGGAGCTAGCCACATAAGCTCTCCAACCACAGATTGATAGACTGTGGGATCCACCTTTTTGCACTTGTCGTTGATGCAATCTATCTGGAAACCTGCATCCAGGGGAGTTTTTGCCGACTTGCATAATTCGCTTGATTTCCATTCCCAGGAAATGGCTTAACGGACCCCTGTCAACGCACGCAAACGATTGTGAAATGCTTTAATTTCCAGAAAATCCTCGTGCGATTGGCAAGCTATAAGTATATCGTCAACATATACAAGAATTCTTGAAAGGTTACCTTGTCAGCTCTGTTTATCTAAACATGGCTCGTTGTTGCAGGAAATAGATCCCATATCCACCAAAACGCCATTTAGCTTTTCGATCCAGCCGTATAAGCCGTATATTGCTTTCCAATATTGCACCAATACCTTGTCAGGATTCTTCTCGTCAATATATCCCTCCCGCTGCTTCATGTAAACCGATGAAGATAAAGTTTAAACTCCGCCGCCAGTGCTATCATCATACGCACACTCTCCAGTCGGCATACCGGCGAAAAAGTTTCCAGGTAATCTATGCCAAACGGCTTGGAGCATCCCTTTGCTACCAGACGAACTTTGAGCTATTTGTCCATCCTTATCTCGTTTCACGTTGAAAACCCATTTGCAACCAATTGCTCTCTGATTCTTCGGTTAATCAGTAATCTGCCAAGTTTGATTGTCAACCAGCCATAGCTTCGCGCCATTCCATGGCATGAATTTTCCACCGCCTCTTTGCAAGTCAAAGGGATCGGAACATTTTCCGAAACAAGAGCTCCCAAGATGTTATATTGTTTCTTCGGACGTCCAGGTTTTCCAGTCCGGACAATCTTGGGGCGACCAGGGCCTCTGCGTGCCTCTTCTACGACCTGCTCCTCCCTATTGTCAGCACTCTCATAATGATCTATGCTCTCATCCGAGCTGCCAGTATCGACGGATATGTCAGATACGGTTTCATCGTTTTCGGCCCCATCTCGCTGGCAGGGCTCTTTGAGTTCCTCCAGGTTGATCAATACAACATCATCTTTCATCAAACAAAACATCCCGTTTGTCGACCAGTTGTCGAACTGCTGGGTCACACAGCCGATAACCCAACCCAATATACTCTTTGCCCTTGGGTTGAAACTTCAACTTCAGTTAACACGAGAAATTTCTTTTACTCGTATTAGTATAAAGTGTAAAGCCTTATAAAATTATGTAGTCTGCAAAAAAGTGCAAAAACTGCAGCCTAAATATAAGTATTTAAGAAGCGTAATTTCATAAAATAAATCTAAACAAAAAACAAGAGAGAACGCTATATTCGAGTTCCCCGACTATCTGATACCCGTTACTCAGCTAGTGGAAGTGCGAAGGAGAGTATTCAATACTGACAGTTTTTGGCGGTTTGTGGGCGTTAGAGTGGACGTGACAAAAAGTTTTTTGGCAAATAGATAGAAATTTACAAGACCAATACAAAAATGAAAAAATATTAAAACATTTTTCAAAAGTATGGGCGTGGCAGCCTTGGGCGGTTTGTGGGCGTTAGAGTGGGCGTGGCAAAAAGTTTTTTTGCAAATCGATAGAAATTTACAAGACCAATACAAAAATGAAAAAATATTAAAACATTTTTCAAAAATGTGGGCGTGGTAGTTTTGGGTGGTTTGTGGGCCTTAGAGTGGGCGTGGCAACCTGAATCGACAAACTTGCGCTGCGTCTATGTCCCTGGAGTCTGTATGCTTAATCTCAACTTTCTAGCTTTTGTAGTTTCTGAGATCTCGACGTTCATACGGACGGATAGACGAACGGACAGACGGGCAGACAGACGGACAGACGGACATGGCCAGATCGACTCGGCTATTGATCCTGATCAAGAATATATACTTTATAAGGTCGAAAACGCTTCCTTCTGCCTGTTACATACTTTTCAACGAATCTAGTATACCCTTTTACTCTACGAGTAACGCGTAAAAATAGTAATATAAAAACAAGAGAGAACGCTATAGTCGAGTTCCCCGACTATCTGATACCCGTTACTCGGCTAGTGTAAGTGGGAAGGACAGTTTTTGGCGGTTTGTGGGCGTTAGAGTGGGCGTGGCCAAAAGTTTTTTGGCAAATATATAGAAATTTACAAGACTAATACAAAAATGAAAAAATATCAAAACATTTTTCAAAAGTGTGGGCGTGGCAGCTTTGGGCGGTTTGTGGGCGTTAGAGTGGGCGTGGCAAAAAGTTTTTTTGCAAATCGATAGAAATTTTCAAGACCAATACAAAAATGAAGAAATATTAAAACATTTTTCAAAAGTGTGGGCGTCGCAGTTTTGGGCGGTTTGTGGGCGTTAGAGTGGGCGTGGCAGCATGATTCGACAAACTTGCGCTGCGTCTATGTCCCTGGAGTCTGTATACTTAATCTCAACTTTCTAGCTTTTGTAGTTCCTGAGATCTCGACGTTCATACGGACAGACAGACGGACAGACGGACAGACGGACGGACAGACGGACATGGCCAAATCGACTCGGCTATTGATCCTGATCAAGAATATATATACTTTATATGGTCGGAAACGCTTCCTTCTGCCTGTTACATACTTTTCAACGAATCTAGTATACCCTTTTACTCTACGAGTAACGGGTATAATAATCAAAATTAAAACCATAATGGGTTAATTAAAAGGCAATAATACTCTAGCCACTTATCCAATGCAATACCTCAATAATATATATATACACAATTTTGCGCAAACCTTCATCAAGTTCTAAACATGAAACAAAAAACATGAAACATCATTTCGCCGGAGAAAGTACTTTCGCCGTGGGAAAAATTTGTCTCTCTTGTTTGCAAAGACATATTATGTAAACAAGGCATTGCATTTCTTTTGGTTCTCAAGTCTTTTAATAATGCAGTTATCTATATTGAATCTATTCATATTGATCGTCTAATTCGTTGCGAAAACAAAACCCAGGCCTGACCTACGACATGTTATTCCATGGTACAGTCGAGGATCGAAATATTGTGTACACCGAGCCTCTCTGGTGTATAAGTACAGTCGAGGGTAGCATCACAGTGCCAACTTAAAAACAACTTGGTACAGTGAAAGCTCAGAATATAATCCCACTTACAGTTTAACGTTAATGAATAATACTAATAGTACAGAATTTGTATGATTGCTACTGTAGTAAAATTTTATTAAATATTAAATTCAGATTATATTAATACCTATGCGAATTGTATAGGTTGTTGTGGAACATATTTTCTTTTCAGCCACTGCATTTTCACTCATAGATATAACGACTATTGCAATGAATAAATAATTTCGAAATAATTTCTGGACGATTAATAAATAATAATAGTAAACGCCATAATAATAATTAAAAGAACAAAATAAGATTAGGATGTACAGATAATTTTTTTTTTTTGAGTTTTATTTTTTTTGATTTTTTTTCTTTCCATTAATATTTTCATATTTTACATGTCATCAAATTAGGACCAAGGTTAAAATTGAGTTAAGCAGGAACATCAAATGAACGATTTTGTTTAATTAGATTTAATAAATAAATTTATAATGAAGTACGAATAGAAGTTATTGATCTGGGATTATGAACAGCGGATTTGATGCAGTGACATGAATTCTTAGTGGACCAATGGGATCGCCAATAAATATGGTTTTGCTCCTGGCGATCATGGAAGGGTGGGGCAGCGGCCACTCCAGAACATGGGGTGCGCCTTAAGATCCACTATAATATTTTGTATGAGATTCCCTTTCCTTTAAATTTTATTTCTACACTCCGGTCTATCTTTCCCTTTCCTTCAAGATTATTTGTTGGCTATTTGCACGCGATTTTAATTTTAAATTCTATCCCAGCCCATTGCCGACAACATAGAGCCGGAACTAGCGCGTGCCACTGCTACCACTACGACAATTACATCTGCTCGCAATATAACTAATCTTCGTTATATGCTACAAATAAATATTGGAGCCCAACGTGGGGCCCGATCCGGCAGGCTTCAAATGAATAATAAAATTCTAATCGGTCACTTACATCTTTCGACCGCGTCCAAATAATCTTGATGTCCTTATTTCTTTTGGTGACTCAGTGACAATGGAATTCTAGTACCTTGGGTGATGATGCTATTACCAAGTAACACTCGCATGTAATTATGAGCTAAAATGTATCGTAGTCATAGTTTATTTGAATTGGATCGTGAGTGGCAGGAAGTGAATTAGATGCCGTTTGCCTTTTCATTTTCGGTTGTGCTTCGTGTCCAGTAAAATAAACTTAGCTCGGCTCCTGTTTAGTATGGATCTAGGGATATGGGTGAATAAAGAATACCCTACCGTTAAACAGGTTAGCATTTTTGTATTTCCTGTTTCCTTTTCAGGTTGGACCTAGAGTTGTGGGTGAATAAACTACACTCTACCCCTGATAAAACTTATTCTTATCTATTTTCTTACTATCTTCTATTCTTTTATTTTCTATCTAAGCCTAATTGCAATCTAAACAAAGTTAATGGTCGAAACTGCTCACTGAAGTGATTCATAATCCCTAGATATTTTTATGCATTTATATAGAAAAAAAAAATAATAAATAACTAAAATAATTATATCATAACTGTAGAAAAAAAAAGAAAAAAAAGTACTTTCCTCAAAAAGCACAAAATGCCGTTGTCTCGTAGCTATGAACACCTTTAACAAGAAACTCATTGCTATGTTTGTTTGAAACCTATCGAATACACTGCCCAGTTATTGTCTACAAGCAGCAATCATACCTTCCATTGGGTTTGTTTCAATACAAAAGTTACCAATCGCGACCGTTGTCCAGTTTGTAAAGCGTCCTTACAAGCTTCTTTACTTAATTTAACTGTAAACACTGAATTAAGTCAGTCAACACAAAGTCTTCCAGGGACCTCGCGCATATAGTATATATACTCGTGTTGAAGAACAGATACGGGAGGACTCTAGTCAAGGATCGATAAATATGGATAAATCTAACGAAATACCGACCTCAGAGGAGGCAAACAATAGGAATATGTCTCCAGGTCTAAATGATATGCAGCAACGGCAAAACAAGCTGAACGTTTAGCGCAGGTCTTACACACCGGGCTGCAGAACATTTTATCGACACTTTCTACTGGACCCGAACAGCCAAGACCTCCAGTAGCAGAGTTAATTAATCGGCAAAAGCAATTGCAGAGTATTGTCCCAAATCAATCTAGTTTCTTAACTATGGGGTCCGGGTTGCGATTTGATCGCGTAAGCCAAATAATTGCAAACTGGAAACAGATTCGCTGGACTAACAGGTATGCGCATTGATAAGTTTATCTATAGGGTCGAAGCTCTTACCAAACAGACATTAGAAGGTAATTTTATGCTTCTAACTAGCCATGTCAACACCTTATTTGAAGGTGTTGCTAGCGATTGGTATTGGCGTTACCACCAAAGTGTACCCCAAGTTGAATGGCAGGCCTTATGCAAAGCCTTGCGGCATCAATTTAAAGAAGAACGTCCAGATGTTAGCATTAAAGCAGAAATTTATCGTCGTAAACAAAAGGAAGGGAAGTCCTGCGATGACTTTTACGAAAGTATCATCCTATTAACTGATAAGTTATCTGAGCCATTGTCAGAATTATCAGTGTTAGAATCCATTAGGTCAAACTTATTGCCTTTATATAAGGAGATTGCTGTTATATGAGGAGATCAGTAGTATTTCTCAGCTAAGAAAGATTATTCGCAAAAGAGAAACGTTCATGCTGACTGTCCAGCCAGGATTGCGAAAACCTCTTCCTGCTCCTCGAAGGTTTGTGCAGGAGGTAAGTCTTGAGTCCGAAGGGGAGTCGGATTCAGACACAGCTGAAATTTCCGCAATTAATTTATCCTGCTGGAATTGTAGCAAAATCGGACACAGATATTAGGATTGCTTAGCCGAACGTCGTGTAACCAATAGCTGCTCTGTACCCTCTCTCCCTGATTTGTCTCAACAACCAGACCGAATTATGTCCACCCGGCGAATCTTTCAATAAACATCAGAGACAGCCTTCGCGATCTGCACAGCGTATTAACGATTTTTATGATCAGATAATAATTCTTGGCCGATCAGTATCTGGATTATGGATACTGGTGCCTCTATTAGTTGTATAGGTGTAAAACTAGACGAGGAAATACTGATAGAAAAGTGTCCTTATAAACCTGTTCGAAGTATTGTTCATACTGCCGATGGAAAATCCCAAAACATCGTGGGCAAGATTCGGACAGAAGTTCAGTATAAGAATACGGCCAAGGATATTTCTTTTTACATCGTACCTTCGTTAAAATAATCACTTTATTTAGGGATCGACTTTTGGACAGAATATCAGCTATTGCCATATGCTATCATGAAACCTAGTCCAGAAAGTAATCTCTCAGCAGTAGATCTAGACGATGCTCGTTTTCCGACTGAAGAACACATGCTTTCCTTCTTTTGCCGAAAAGGGCCTAGGGAAAACGACCATGCTTTCCCACTCCATTGACGTTGGTGATTCCGCACCTATCAAGCAGCGACATTATCCTGTGTCTCCAGCTATCGAAAATCTTATGTATGATGAGCTGGATCGCATGCTTGTCTTCCCCTGTCGTATTGGTCCGCAAAACCCGGAAAAGTGCGATTATGTATAGATAGCCGAAAGGTGAACCAAGTGACACGCAAGGATGCTTATACAATCCCCATCATTGATGGCATCCTAAGCCGGTTGCCTAAAGCGGATTAGCTAACGAGCCTGGATCCTAAAGATGCCTATTGGCAAATCCCACTAGAGCCAAGTTCGTGTGATAAAACAGCCTTTACGGTACCAGGTAGACCTCTCTACCACCTCACCGTAATGCCATTTGGTCTTACCAACGTGCCCTCAACCATGTCCAAATTAATGGATCAAATAATTTCATGCATTTTAAAAAACGAAATATTTATATATCTAGACGACCTTTTGATCGTATCCGATACCTTTGAACGACATGTAGTAGTTCTGAAAGAAATAGCATCTTATCTAAGAAAAACGGGATTAACCATCAATGTTCACAAAAGCAAATTTTGTTAAAAGGAGGTCAGCTACTTAGGCCATATTGTAGGCAATGGCGCAATCGCAATGGATATGGATAAAATTAGCGCTATCGTAGATTATCCTGTTCTTAAGTCTATTAAGCAATTGACAAAGATTCCTGGGTATGACTGGGTGGTACCAGAAATTTATTCGAAATTGCTTCTGTCTCAGCACCTTTAACGGATGCGTTGAAAGAAATACTACGTTTTATTTGGTCCGAGGCAGCTAACGAAGCCCCAGATAAATGACGAAGGTGACGAAGTTCCTATCTCTTACATGTCCAAGAAACTTAATCAATGTCAGAGAAATTACTCGGTCCCCGAAAAAGAATGTTTAGCGGCTATATAAGGCATACAAAAATTTCGAGCGTTCACCGTCATTACCGACCATTCGTCGTTGAAATGGTTGATAAATCAATCTGACCTAAGCAGTAGAATAGCCCGTTGGGCATTAAAGCTCCAGGGTTATGACTTCACGATACAGCATCGCAAGGGTAGCCGAAATCGTCGTCCCGGATGCGCTGTCACGGACGCAGGCTAACGATCTCTCGGCGATTGATGTTGATATAAAATCAGCAGCTTTTGAAGTACCGAGCAAGAATTAAGCAAGGTAGTCTTCTAAGTCCCGACGTAAAAGTGGTAAACGGTTATGTTTATCGTCGTACAGAGCATGCTTCAGCTGAGCAAGTCCCTGATGAGTTAGTTTGGAAACTTTGGCTACCTTCGGAATTAGTGCCAGTACCTATTAAGGCTGCCCATGACGACCCTTTAGCTTCTCATGGCGGAATAAATAAAACCTTAGAGCGAATTTGTCGATACTATTTTTGGCCTAATCTGGTAACCGATGTTCGCAATTATATTAATCAATGCGAGGTCTGCGAAAGCACTAAGCACCTTAACCAACTGCTTAGACCACCGTTAGCCAAAGTAGCGACCAGTATGCGACTATTTCAAAGGTTATTCGTGGATTATTTGGGTCCCTACCCTTGGATGAAGTCTGGCCACATTGGCATATTCATAGGCTTTGATCATTTAAGCAAATTTCCTTTTCTAAAAGCAATAAAAAAATTTACTGTGGATGCAATCGTGCCGTATATGGAAGAGCCATTCCATTGCTTTGGCGTACTTAAAACTATCGTATCCGATAACGGTGTGCAATTTAAGTCGCACACTTTTAACAATCTGTTGACTAGCTATGGAATTAACCACGTCTACACTGCTTCATTTGCATCACAAGGAAACGCATCTGAGCGAGTAAATCGATCAGTTTTGGATGCCGTTAAAGCCTGTGTGCATCCGAATCAGACCAACTGGGACGAGAACCTAAGTAAGATTAGCTGTGCACTTCACTCAAGTTTGCACACTGCCGTACAGCAAACGCCGTATCGTCTTGCTTTCGGACAACACATGATAACTAATGGTTCTACCTACGAATTGTTACGACGGTTGAATCTGTTAGAAGATAGATCCATTGTATTTAATAGGGACGATTTGTTTGATACAATGAGAGAGCAAGCTAAGGAAAAGGTGGTAAAGCAACATGCGCGCAACGAAAAGGCGTACAACATGCGCAGTCGAGAAGTATTGTAACGGAGCCTGAAGCGATTTGACCCATATATAAATATTTGGCCTGAAAGTATGCACTTTAAATAGTTCGTTGCCAATTATTGCACTTAGGCTGCAGCTGCATCGGAGCAACCGATAGTGAGCAGCTGTAACAGAGTCGCAATCCAAAGCTCAGCTTTGGAACCACGGCCAACTTCACCGGCCTGAGATCAAATTCCGGTCTCATTCTTTTCTTGGAAAATTCCGAAGGGACCACACGCGTTTTAATCGAGTGCGGGTTCAATATAACTAAACATAACCTCAGCGACTTAGTGCTTCTTTCCCACGAGGGAACCACGGCCAACTTCACCGGCCTGAGATCAAATTCCGGTCTCATTCTTTTCTTGGAAAATTCCGAAGGGACCACACGCGTTTTAATCGAGTGCGGGTTCAATATAACTAAACATAACCTCAGCGACTTAGTGCTTCTTTCCCACGAGGGAACCACGGCCAACTTCACCGGCCTGAGATCAAATTCCGGTCTCATTCTTTTCTTGGAAAATTCCGAAGGGACCACACGCGTTTTAATCGAGTGCGGGTTCAATATAACTAAACATAACCTCAGCGACTTAGTGCTTCTTTCCCACGAGGGAAAATTTTCTTAACTTCTAATAAGTTGGCGAAAGGCAAGGTAAGCCACAAAATGCCCATAGTTTTCTGTCGTAATTCTGACAGTATCTTTGTTTCGCGACCGTTCGAAATATGAAGTGTCCAGAGGAGCACCCCTTTCAGACGCAGCGGACAAGACGGCAGAGCGCTCCCTCCGCCATAGGCAGCTGAGGAATCAACGAACTACGAGTTCCAGGAGCAGCGGCGCCGGACCCGTTCGCCAATAAAGGATCTTAAAAGATCTTAAACTTTTTTAAAATTTTTGAAAACTCCCAACCAGTAAAGTTTTAATTAAGGAAAGCAAACTGATAAATAAATCCTCTTCGGTTATAATAGTTGCAATGCTTTATGCAAATTGTATATAGTATACCACAGTCTGTGCAAATATCTCAAAATCAATTTAAAAACAGAAGCGGGAGAAAATGGAGAAAGCAAAACATGAGGATGCATCTTTGGAGAAAAAGAATAATTTGGGATTCTTCGCCCCGTCCAGCGGAGCACCCCTCTCGCAGGGCAGCGGGCACCAGCAACATCATCGCCTAGAAAGGCCGCCCGTCCGGCGGAGCACCCTCTACGGCCAGGGGAACATCGAGGGAATTTAATCTCCAAAAGGAATAAATAGTGCGGATGTAGTCCTTCAGTGTTCTCAGTGCAGTCGGCATAGCCGTAAAGGTGGCCAAAA
The DNA here is from genome assembly GCF_016746365.2 of Drosophila yakuba. NCBI lineage: Eukaryota > Metazoa > Arthropoda > Insecta > Diptera > Drosophilidae > Drosophila > Drosophila yakuba. The sequence goes on along the minus strand of NC_052528.2, from coordinate 3,908,527 downwards.
GGCAGATTTAAGTCCCATACTCGTGTCCGAGCCCAGGCTGCTAGATTTGGATTTGTAAAATGTGGGTTTTTCGGCCCCATACAGTGATTCTTCGATAATAGAGACGAACCTTTATTAAAAGCGAGTTTCATAAGCGGTCACGAGTTCCCTAATTTCGGCGAGAGCCATGCTGCCAATGCTTGTTTACGTTAATTACACTGCGAGAAAGAATTTTGAAGTTAATTAATTTGAATTACAAATCAAATAATTATTAACTGGAAAAAAAGAGAATCATTGAAATGAGATGAAATGGAATGGAATTGAACAAAACAAAAAATGTGTAAATAAAATTAATTTTTTTTAAATTTAAAAGTTTATGAAGTTAAGAAATTATATCATAAAAATGATTTAGCCGTCTCGTAAAAATTTTATTAATAATTTAGCAGTCGTGAACTAATACGGTTTTAAGTTTATAGAAAGGTTTAAAACATTTAGCTGGCTACAAGTCGCACTCGTTCACAGCCACCGCTCGGGAGATCGATCTTTCGCCGCTGGGAAAAAAATGATTTGCCTGTGAGTAACAACAAACAAAGAATATAATTAGTACTTGGCCAAACATTTTAAGTTAAACAAAAGTCATTGCACAACGCCTATATTTGCCAGTCAGCCGCTAAAAAAATAAATTGATAATTAAGATCTTCATCTCAAAATCAGTTAAATCTACTTAAAACTGAACCAAACAGAACCGACTTATCTTCGTTAAAAGTATAAATATTTTGAAATATAAAAATTAAACTAAATCTAGTTAGAACACCAAGTACACGATGAACACTGAAATAAAAGTTTAGGGATTTTATAAAGAAAGTAAAAGAAGATTTAGTCATGCCAACCGAAATTAAAATATTAATGAAAACTATTAATTAACCTAAGAGAAACACAATGAACGTATATATATATTTATAATTAAAACGTAATGATACCGTTACTGTAATCCTTATTTAGCATGCACTATTCAATTAATTATTGTTTTTCATCTTTTGCTTTATATTTGGCTTATTATTGGTGATCTAAATCCTACTCTAGGGCATTGCCTAATCCAACCCATTTTGTACGCTTGCAGAGGTTTGCGATATTAGGAAGGAAAATTTATTATGCTGTTAGACTTATTTATTATTATTAAAGTGTATATATACGAAATCATTTTGGGTTGGGCGGGTTTCCGATGACGTAATAACACCGACGTCTCATTACCGAATTCCCCTCCTCTTTTCTTTCTCTAACCGCTTTAACCGTCTCTTTTGGAATTTGTTTACGTTTCTCTATCTGATATCCGATATCTTTTCGTATGCCGTCGCAGCACGCTCAATGCTTGATTAATAAATAATAAGCCAACACCAGATCAGACTGAGCAAGACCTCCACCCCCAACGTCGACGAGCTAGAGCCGGAACCTATAGCGTGCCCCGCAAAGTCAGATCTTGGTCGAAACAGTGCTTTACAAACGTTGCACGTTACAGTAATGATTATTATTATTTTATTAAAAAAGTGGCGCACCAACGTGTTGACCTTAGTGAGTACTGTCTTCACTCATTAAGACTCATTGGTAAATAATTTTCAAAGGTTGATAATCTTTATCATCTTCCTCCTATACTCTATAAACAATAATTGTATATTTTACCGTGTAAACCGTGGAGTTTCTGGAACTCATATGGAATCATATAGACCAGACCAAAACATACGGCGTGTAAATTCGTTTTCTTTTCGAACTAGTAGTAGTAGTAGTAGTATTGGTGTTCAATTGTTTGTAGAAACACAAAGGAAAGTAGCCTCAGTTGTTCTTCTGGCCCAAAAGTACCTTGCTCTTAGTTCAAACAACTTCAAAATTGAATTCGAAAGCTAAGATTTGGAATATATGTTTTTATATAATGTTATTATTTGTTTATTATCTGAAGGAAGTATCCATGGAAAACAAGCAGCGTTGTTCTCGAATGGCACTCTATCCGGAACGATTCGGCAGATAACTTTCACTCTATATTACTACTTTTCTATAACCTATTACTTTTAACTTCCGTAAAGGAAATTTCGGTAAACTATATTAATACCCTTCGACTGGCCAGACATCTAGCATATCAGTTCAATTAGTATCTTTTGAGTATTTTGAGTTAATCTTTTTTCGCTTAGCTACCGAATCTTTAACGCATTCAGTTTAGCGTTATCTTATTTTTCTCCAGTCGGTACCTCGGCTCCGTTTTTCCCGATATGCGTACGTGACGTTATGCCAACAAGAGTTTCACAAGAAGTGTATTGAGAGTCATTTTAAGGGGAATGATAAATGTCCCGTTTGCTTAGAGTCTTACAGGCCAATTGGTCCGCAAACGCCTTCTAAGGGTTTGATTTTGGAAGATGTTTCGATAGAACCATCAGGATCGGAGAAGAACCGACGTAGTAAAAGTACCACCTATGAAAATACGAATGCAAACCAACCAAACCGTGATGAACCGAATAGTTGGCTGCATATGGAGCGGAGATTGCTTACGTCTCTGTCAGAGAGGTTAGTAGGGTTAGTTCAGAGCTCATAGAGGAAAGTTTACAGCGATTGGTCGTTACTCCAGCCATTACGAATTCGAATAGAGAAATAATACCTAAATAACTTCACATACAGCAGAAGGTCAAGGCAGGCTCCAAGAGAGTGATAGAAACAACCGAAACGGTTTAAGCCAGGCGGGGTCACCCAATTCTCAAGGAAAACACTTCTTGTTGTGTTGTCGTTGTGTTGTGTCCGATTTAAATAACCGGCCTGATAAGGTTGTGCAGATCCTGAATGGGTGAAAAGTGAAGTTCTCTGGAGTCAGAGTGTCGGTGGACAACTTCATATACAGACTGGAGACCCTTACACACCAGACCTTAGAAGGGAACTTTACTGTACTGTGCAGATATGCCAGTGTCCTTTTTGAAGGTAAAGCTTATGAGTTTTATTGGAGAGTACAATTCCGTGATCAGAGAAACAGGAAGCAAAAGACCAGTGAATCTTTTGACTGTCCAGGTTACGGGGCGAGGACTGTCACCCGCTCTCCGCTCCCTCTCTCTCTCTCTCTCTCTCGCTCTTCACCACAGAATCTCCAATTCTACTCTCCTTGTGGCAGCTCAAATTGGAGTCTCCGCTGCGCTCGGGAGAGCTTAGCTAATTAGAGTAAGCATAAGTGTCTAATTGGTATTCGCCGAATAAACATTTTGCCCGGTGGCGCCCGCGCAATTACGAAAAGTCAAGTGTTCGCCTGTTCGAGTGTTTATATTTCAGCACATTTGGAAAATTCCAGGCCAGCCAACCCCTCACCCAACATTTTTTAGTCCTTCGTGCCGGATCACCTGGATTTTCAATTTTGTCCACCAGCGAACAAATTCCAAGATAAGTATGAAATTCCCATTCCTTTTATTTGCCGGTCTGCAGCACAAGGTTCGAAAATCCAATTTCATTCAATTTCCTGTAAGATTTATTGTCAAATCTAACAGATTTCTCCGACAAAAGGCAATTAAAGAAAAAGTACTTATTCATTCCTACGGGCGCCGCCATATTACCCACCGTTCCCTTTCACCCTCATTCCTGAAAGTTAAAATTCCAAACCTCCGAATATATTTAAATATTCGTCCCGAAATTTCCTACATATTATTACCTACATATGTATATTATCCACATATATAACCGACATACATTGCGCATATTATCTGCATTCCTTATACACATACACCAAAGTGTAAATTGTTTCCCGTCGGCAAGTCCAAAGCAACAAATAAAATTTTTTCCAAGTGCCGACGCGGAAAAGGCGTTTTGTTTTTCATCCATAAAATAAAATATAAATAAATTTCCAAATCAATTTCCGAGCAATAAATTAAAAGCGGTTTTTCTTTTTTAACAAATACATTTTTTAATATTTATTTAATTATTTTTAAAATATTTATTAGAACTACAAGAACCACAATAATTTTCTCATCCAAAAACAAATTTTCTTTGTAAACCAAAATTTAAAAAATATTAATAGACGATTGCCAAATATAAGTCGTTCACCCGACAAATATTTTTTCCTGTATTGCTTGGATATTAATTTGTGTTTGTTTTTAGAAGTACTTATAACGCGGAGAAAAGATTCCAATTCCACCATTCCAAATTTCTCCGTTCCCAGTTGTAAAGGATAGAATAAAATAAAAAAATAATCCACGGTCGACTCCGGTTGAAAAGTTATTCCATTTAAATGCCAAAACAAGTGGCGACGCGCATGCCATCGTTTCGATTTCGCCTCGCACCAACGAGGGTTTCCGCTCTAGTTGGTAAACAGTCAATTGAAAATCCTTTTTAATGTGCAGTCGATACCACAGGAATCTGGGGCGGCCTTGAAGGTTCTGCAAAGTACTGTTCAAGGTTGCTTGACTGCCTTGGAAATGTCAGGCATCAACATTGAGAACAGGGATTACCTGCTGGTATATCTGTGTTCATCCAAGCTCCCGAAAATAACTCCCTCCTTATGGGAGCAGTCGCTCCATAAGAACGTTGACATCCCGACATGGGTAGAACTGAACACCTTCCTCACAGAACGCCATCGAACCCTAGAGGCCATCGATGATGTGAGACTGACCGTACCAAGTCAGTCGCACTCAAAAGCGATGAATTCAAGTGGGTCCTCTAGAAAAATAAGTTCCTACGAGACGAAAGTGGATCCAATATCCAAAAGTTGCGACTTGTGCAACAGGAAAACCATCCCGTCCGTGTATGTACTCGTTCTCTCCAGATGTCGGTTGACGACCGGCCAGCCTACATTAAACGGAAGCAGTTATGCTTCAACTGCTTTGCAAAGGGACATCAGCTTCGTGAGTGCAAAAGCACGCACAATTGTTTTACTTGCCGTGGCCGGCATCACTCAAAAGAGTCGGTGATGAATGCCTATAGTCATCAAGAGATGCAATGGCAATTTATTCCTCCGGGGGCACACCATATGGGAGGCCTTTGGGAAGCAGGCGAGCGCGCTCTCGTCTCCAACCGGTGTTTTCAAAACGACATATCTCCGCTAGGAGGTATGTTCTGTTGCTATTACATTGTTTAAATTTATTTAGTTATATATATATACATTTTTATAGCCTCTTCGACTTCCTGTTGGCAGGTCGGGCATTTTGGATTAGTTTAAATTCCATTTTGTTCGTGGTTATCGACAAGTTGGTCCCAGCATGTACTACATATGTTGACATGGTTACAGGGGCGAAGCATTACAGATTTCGGATTCATTAAGCATACATTACAAGGATTTTGTTGTATAAATAACGAATCCGAGAGTTGGCTTAAATTTGATGAACTTGATGACGATGATGTGGAAGAGTTTAGGTCGGAACAGTTTGAATCTACATAGGTAAATAAATGCTGATAACAGAGCTCCGTTTTGCGCGTCATTAAGACAAATAAGAATGGGGTGATCTACATAATAATAAAAACAAATTAATTTTGACATTAAATTTAACTGAAGTAAAACACATACCTTCTGCATATGCTTTATGTAAATAATAAGTAGTTGCTTAAAATCTCCAAACGGGCATACTTTGAATGTAGCATCAATTAAAAAATGCCGACTCTGCTCCTCAATATTTGCTTGCATCAAAGTAATGACCTTGTCCGACGAAAATATGCAATATGCAAATGATCCAGACGTGTAAAGTTTTTTAAAAAAAACATTCGGAGAACTTCCCTTGGTCATCCCAAAACGACTCATGATGTTTTAATCTTTAAGTGCTTCAAGTACGTCCACTGCGGAAGTTGGAGATTTGGGTAGAAAGGGTTGCCTTTTTCTTTGCAGAGTGCGTTTGACAGTGTCGTAATTGACTTCGATCTCCGCTTGTCCTTCCGTTTTTCTAATTAGAGAACAAAAAAGGATTTGTATTATGAATGCACTTGTGTATTTCTGTATTATGTACTTTTCAAGAGTATTTACACACTCAACATAAAAAAATATATATCACAAAAATACCCTCTTGTTCGAAGAACCGTTAAGGCTGTACATGATAACCCAGCAAACAAAGAGCGGACATAATGCGGATGGATCCGAAAAATGTCCAATAAAGATATTAAAAACGGACGTAGAATCGGAGTTTCCGCCTAATTATCGAAACCTGACCCGAAAACGGGCGCTACCGATCGTCAGCGGAGACTGGTGGCGGTGGGCCGCTTTATATAGGGCTCTGGCTGGCCTAGTGTGCCCGCTTATTTGTCGTTATTTTCGCCGCCTTAGTGTGTCCACTTTCTCGGTGGAACAGTGTGCCCACATCTGCTTGGCTCTGGCGCGCGCGCGCGTATTGTTTAAATATGAAGTTTATTTTATGATTATGTTTGAAGTTCAGTTTATTTCATTACTTTAATTTACTTCAATATGTATTCATTTTACTCCATCATTTTACTTTTATATAAATTATAAATTATATATTATTATTATTATTATTAGTAACTATAATAAAAATAAATAATAACAATTTAAAGTAAAATAAATCATTGTTTTTTATATATATGTAAAAAAAGAAATGAAATTATTATTATTATCTAAAAACGAATTTATTCGAACACTTTTATAATATTTATATCTCAAAAGATACCAAATACGTCCCGTGAATAATATTAAAAAAGTATCGCGAATGATATCGAAATCGCCCCGGTTTTGATGCCGCAAAAGGTCCGCAAACTCAATCATTTTCGGGTTCCTAAAATGATAGCTTTTGCTGCAACAAAACCCCTGTCAGATGATTAACTTAAGTATCGTTCGCGGATCTGAAATCGGACGTTTTGTCCGCCTGAAGTCCGCAAAACTATCGTTTTTAATATCATAAACGGAATTTTTGTCTGCTGGGATAACATCCAAAAGTTGGCTTGTATGTACATATGTATGTATTAGAGGTGGCCCGTGCACGAAACCTAGTCCCAAAAAAAAACCGAGGCCTGTACGCCGCGCCCACCTCTAGTATGTATGTATTTACGGAAGCGCTAAAGGCTCATGTACATAGAGCGCTAACGGTTCTTAGAACAACAGAAAGAATTTACTTACTCAGCCAAAACATCATTAAAAACTTTTTTGGTGTCATTATTGGAGCTACTTTGACACTTTTTTTTAACTTCAGACAGCACTTCAATTTTCTGCATTTCCTGGCCCTGCGGACAATGAAAATGCTGCACTTGCTCCGTCTTCGAATAAACGCGAGTCTTATCCGCACTTAGATAAACCCGAGCTTTGCAGTCTTTGATACGACACACGTACGCGATGTCACCTTCTTTTAATTGTCTATTTTTAACATAGATCTGATTGTCATCTGGCGTATACAATAATGTGGAGCACCCGGCTCGGCTGTAGTCGCAAAGTAAAGAAGATCAGTGGCGCCAAGTCATACTGACGTTTACACAGAAAAAAATATTTGTATACAACTTTAAGTATTTATTAAGAATAATCATATTTTTAAACCCACAACAGAATGCAACCTAAAAACTATTTAAAGAATATACATACTGACCAAACAAGAATTTGTATAAAATAATAATATATAATAACATACTTAAATGTAAAATTAAAAAAAAAAATTTTAACGTGTATTTATGCGCATTTATACATGTACGTACTTAGAAAAGCGCACTTTTGGCGCGTGTCTTTCTTTGCAAATGATCATATACATACAATGTACATATGTACATACATATATATACCATATATAAAAAAAAATATATATATATATATTTATATATATATACTAAAATATCATATACATAATATATATCACCGCTAGGAGATATGTCATTTTGAGTTCGTTTTGAAAGCGTCATATCTCCTCCCGAAATTTTTTTGAGCTCGGAGGAGATATGTCGTTTTGAAAGCGTCACATCTCCGCGCGGAGCTAGCTCCTACACGAAAATGTACTGGGAGGAGATATGTCGCGAGGACATATGTCGGTATGCCATGCTGGCTGATGACCAGTTCCAAGCCAGCTACCGTCTCCATGGTCCTGGGAGCAGATGTTTATCAAAAAATCATCCAATCCGGATTCCTGACCTACGACGAGGGAATGCCGGTCGCCCAGAAAACAGTTTTTGGGTAGATCGTGTCCGGTGCCTGCAGCATGCCTTAGGATGGATATGTTGCAACCCCAGTGATTGCAAGGGGGGCGGAATGTCCAGGTTACGGGGCGAGGACTGTCACCCGCTCTCCGCTCCCTCTCTCTCTATCGCTCTTCACGACAGAATCTCCAATGCTACTCTCCCCGTGGCAGCTTAAATTGGAGTCTCCGCTGCGCTCGGGAGGGCTTAGCTAATTAGAATAAGCTTTAGTGTCTAATTAGTATTCGCCGAATAAACATTACGCCCGGTCGCGCCCGCGCAATTACGAAAAGTCAAGTGTTCGCCTGTTTGAGTGTTTATATTTCCGCATAATTGCAAAATTCCAGGCCAGCCAACCCCTCACCCAAAAGACTGCTATTACGATAGCATATCGGCATTAGTTGATCAGCTGGAAGTTCATTGTCTGCACGTAAGCTTGTTCGTGTTTTAAAGATTCTTAACGTCGAGATTCAAACAGTGTCAGAGTTAAGAGAAACTTGCAGAAGACGCGAGGTCTTCTTAGATGAAGTGAAGAAAACTCATGGATATGCAAAGTCCAGTCCGTTTAGGCGTGAGATCTCAGAGATAACTCAAGATTTAGAAGAGGATAATAATTTTGTGGCTGAGATAGAGCTAGGAATTGATGCCTTCTCTCTAATATGCTGGAACTGTAGGAAAGAAGGCCACAGATACCAGGACTGTTTAGCAGAACGGGAAGTTTTTTGTTAAGGTTGTGGAGTTCCCAACACATACAAGCCAAGTTGTGTTAAATGTGCATAACTCCAAAGTCGGCACGTCGAGGTTGCAGTTCAGACCGACGCCTTCGAGTGCCTTAAGAACTCAGTCAACAACGACGGATTAACTGGGATATCGTGTAAAGTCGATAACCCCACCTTATTAGATGTAGCAGCTAGTCAAAATATTTCCCTGCTTCATCAAAAGATTCCTACATTAGAAGAAATACCGGATATACCAAAGATAAATTATTTACCGGACTTACGGAAGCGCAAAACTCGTAGTTCAAGGCGCATAAAAATCTTTTGGCAAAGCGGAAAACGGTGCAAACACGACCTAGATTCCATTTGTGCCAATCCTCATATAGCCAGGGTTCCTCGACCTTTTATTCCAGTTGGCCTGCTCGATTCGGGAGCGTCTATAAGTTGTGTAGAAGGCGGTTTCGCATCTGAATTGGAGGCTGGGAATGGAAATAGACTTCTGGAGGCAGCGATAGAGGAGGTAGTTGTTTTTGATCATAAGTCCAGCGACATCAGTGTGGATACGCATGTGTTATCCGACGTTTAGAGTGCAAAGCTAAGGAACTTAATCGATTGCTTTCCCTCTTTTACAAAAGAAGAGCTGGGTAAAACCAGCCTAATCTCACATTCCATTGACGTGGGTAATGCAAAACCTATAAAACAACGTCATTTCCCGTCAGTTTGAATCTACATAGGTAAATAAATGCTGATAACAGAGCTCCGTTTTGCGCGTCATTAAGACAAATAAGAATGGGGTGATCTACATAATAATAAAAACAAATTAATTTTGACATTAAATTTAACTGAAGTAAAACACATACCTTCTGCATATGCTTTATGTAAATAATAAGTAGTTGCTTAAAATCTCCAAACGGGCATACTTTGAATGTAGCATCAATTAAAAAATGCCGACTCTGCTCCTCAATATTTGCTTGCATCAAAGTAATGACCTTGTCCGACGAAAATATGCAATATGCAAATGATCCAGACGTGTAAAGTTTTTTAAAAAAAACATTCGGAGAACTTCCCTTGGTCATCCCAAAACGACTCATGACAACAGCACTTCAATTTTCTGCATTTCCTGGCCCTGCGGACAATGAAAATGCTGCACTTGCTCCGTCTTCGAATAAACGCGAGTCTTATCCGCACTTAGATAAACCCGAGCTTTGCAGTCTTTGATACGACACACGTACGCGATGTCACCTTCTTTTAATTGTCTATTTTTAACATAGATCTGATTGTCATCTGGCGTATACAATAATGTGGAGCACCCGGCTCGGCTGTAGTCGCAAAGTAAAGAAGATCAGTGGCGCCAAGTCATACTGACGTTTACACAGAAAAAAATATTTGTATACAACTTTAAGTATTTATTAAGAATAATCATATTTTTAAACCCACAACAGAATGCAACCTAAAAACTATTTAAAGAATGTACATACTGACCAAACAAGAATTTGTATAAAATAATAATATATAATAACATACTTAAATGTAAAATTAAAAAAAAAAATTTTAACGTGTATTTATGCGCATTTATACATGTACGTACTTAGAAAAGCGCACTTTTGGCGCGTGTCTTTCTTTGCAAATGATCATATACATACAATGTACATATGTACATACATATATATACCATATATAAAAAAAATATATATATATATATTTATATATATATACTAAAATATCATATACATAATATATATCACCGCTAGGAGATATGTCATTTTGAGTTCGTTTTGAAAGCGTCATATCTCCTCCCGAAATTTTTTTGAGCTCGGAGGAGATATGTCGTTTTGAAAGCGTCACATCTCCGCGCGGAGCTAGCTCCTACACGAAAATGTACTGGGAGGAGATATGTCGCGAGGACATATGTCGGTATGCCATGCTGGCTGATGACCAGTTCCAAGCCAGCTACCGTCTCCATGGTCCTGGGAGCAGATGTTTATCAAAAAATCATCCAATCCGGATTCCTGACCTACGACGAGGGAATGCCGGTCGCCCAGAAAACAGTTTTTGGGTAGATCGTGTCCGGTGCCTGCAGCATGCCTTAGGATGGATATGTTGCAACCCCAGTGATTGCAAGGGGGGCGGAATGTCCAGGTTACGGGGCGAGGACTGTCACCCGCTCTCCGCTCCCTCTCTCTCTATCGCTCTTCACGACAGAATCTCCAATGCTACTCTCCCCGTGGCAGCTTAAATTGGAGTCTCCGCTGCGCTCGGGAGGGCTTAGCTAATTAGAATAAGCTTTAGTGTCTAATTAGTATTCGCCGAATAAACATTACGCCCGGTCGCGCCCGCGCAATTACGAAAAGTCAAGTGTTCGCCTGTTTGAGTGTTTATATTTCCGCATAATTGCAAAATTCCAGGCCAGCCAACCCCTCACCCAAAAGACTGCTATTACGATAGCATATCGGCATTAGTTGATCAGCTGGAAGTTCATTGTCTGCACGTAAGCTTGTTCGTGTTTTAAAGATTCTTAACGTCGAGATTCAAACAGTGTCAGAGTTAAGAGAAACTTGCAGAAGACGCGAGGTCTTCTTAGATGAAGTGAAGAAAACTCATGGATATGCAAAGTCCAGTCCGTTTAGGCGTGAGATCTCAGAGATAACTCAAGATTTAGAAGAGGATAATAATTTTGTGGCTGAGATAGAGCTAGGAATTGATGCCTTCTCTCTAATATGCTGGAACTGTAGGAAAGAAGGCCACAGATACCAGGACTGTTTAGCAGAACGGGAAGTTTTTTGTTAAGGTTGTGGAGTTCCCAACACATACAAGCCAAGTTGTGTTAAATGTGCATAACTCCAAAGTCGGCACGTCGAGGTTGCAGTTCAGACCGACGCCTTCGAGTGCCTTAAGAACTCAGTCAACAACGACGGATTAACTGGGATATCGTGTAAAGTCGATAACCCCACCTTATTAGATGTAGCAGCTAGTCAAAATATTTCCCTGCTTCATCAAAAGATTCCTACATTAGAAGAAATACCGGATATACCAAAGATAAATTATTTACCGGACTTACGGAAGCGCAAAACTCGTAGTTCAAGGCGCATAAAAATCTTTTGGCAAAGCGGAAAACGGTGCAAACACGACCTAGATTCCATTTGTGCCAATCCTCATATAGCCAGGGTTCCTCGACCTTTTATTCCAGTTGGCCTGCTCGATTCGGGAGCGTCTATAAGTTGTGTAGAAGGCGGTTTCGCATCTGAATTGGAGGCTGGGAATGGAAATAGACTTCTGGAGGCAGCGATAGAGGAGGTAGTTGTTTTTGATCATAAGTCCAGCGACATCAGTGTGGATACGCATGTGTTATCCGACGTTTAGAGTGCAAAGCTAAGGAACTTAATCGATTGCTTTCCCTCTTTTACAAAAGAAGAGCTGGGTAAAACCAGCCTAATCTCACATTCCATTGACGTGGGTAATGCAAAACCTATAAAACAACGTCATTTCCCGTCAGTTTGAATCTACATAGGTAAATAAATGCTGATAACAGAGCTCCGTTTTGCGCGTCATTAAGACAAATAAGAATGGGGTGATCTACATAATAATAAAAACAAATTAATTTTGACATTAAATTTAACTGAAGTAAAACACATACCTTCTGCATATGCTTTATGTAAATAATAAGTAGTTGCTTAAAATCTCCAAACGGGCATACTTTGAATGTAGCATCAATTAAAAAATGCCGACTCTGCTCCTCAATATTTGCTTGCATCAAAGTAATGACCTTGTCCGACGAAAATATGCAATATGCAAATGATCCAGACGTGTAAAGTTTTTTAAAAAAAACATTCGGAGAACTTCCCTTGGTCATCCCAAAACGACTCATGACAACAGCACTTCAATTTTCTGCATTTCCTGGCCCTGCGGACAATGAAAATGCTGCACTTGCTCCGTCTTCGAATAAACGCGAGTCTTATCCGCACTTAGATAAACCCGAGCTTTGCAGTCTTTGATACGACACACGTACGCGATGTCACCTTCTTTTAATTGTCTATTTTTAACATAGATCTGATTGTCATCTGGCGTATACAATAATGTGGAGCACCCGGCTCGGCTGTAGTCGCAAAGTAAAGAAGATCAGTGGCGCCAAGTCATACTGACGTTTACACAGAAAAAAATATTTGTATACAACTTTAAGTATTTATTAAGAATAATCATATTTTTAAACCCACAACAGAATGCAACCTAAAAACTATTTAAAGAATATACATACTGACCAAACAAGAATTTGTATAAAATAATAATATATAATAACATACTTAAATGTAAAATTAAAAAAAAAAATTTTAACGTGTATTTATGCGCATTTATACATGTACGTACTTAGAAAAGCGCACTTTTGGCGCGTGTCTTTCTTTGCAAATGATCATATACATACAATGTACATATGTACATACATATATATACCATATATAAAAAAAAATATATATATATATATTTATATATATATACTAAAATATCATATACATAATATATATCACCGCTAGGAGATATGTCATTTTGAGTTCGTTTTGAAAGCGTCATATCTCCTCCCGAAATTTTTTTGAGCTCGGAGGAGATATGTCGTTTTGAAAGCGTCACATCTCCGCGCGGAGCTAGCTCCTACACGAAAATGTACTGGGAGGAGATATGTCGCGAGGACATATGTCGGTATGCCATGCTGGCTGATGACCAGTTCCAAGCCAGCTACCGTCTCCATGGTCCTGGGAGCAGATGTTTATCAAAAAATCATCCAATCCGGATTCCTGACCTACGACGAGGGAATGCCGGTCGCCCAGAAAACAGTTTTTGGGTAGATCGTGTCCGGTGCCTGCAGCATGCCTTAGGATGGATATGTTGCAACCCCAGTGATTGCAAGGGGGGCGGAATGTCCAGGTTACGGGGCGAGGACTGTCACCCGCTCTCCGCTCCCTCTCTCTCTATCGCTCTTCACGACAGAATCTCCAATGCTACTCTCCCCGTGGCAGCTTAAATTGGAGTCTCCGCTGCGCTCGGGAGGGCTTAGCTAATTAGAATAAGCTTTAGTGTCTAATTAGTATTCGCCGAATAAACATTACGCCCGGTCGCGCCCGCGCAATTACGAAAAGTCAAGTGTTCGCCTGTTTGAGTGTTTATATTTCCGCATAATTGCAAAATTCCAGGCCAGCCAACCCCTCACCCAAAAGACTGCTATTACGATAGCATATCGGCATTAGTTGATCAGCTGGAAGTTCATTGTCTGCACGTAAGCTTGTTCGTGTTTTAAAGATTCTTAACGTCGAGATTCAAACAGTGTCAGAGTTAAGAGAAACTTGCAGAAGACGCGAGGTCTTCTTAGATGAAGTGAAGAAAACTCATGGATATGCAAAGTCCAGTCCGTTTAGGCGTGAGATCTCAGAGATAACTCAAGATTTAGAAGAGGATAATAATTTTGTGGCTGAGATTGAGCTAGGAATTGATGCCTTCTCTCTAATATGCTGGAACTGTAGGAAAGAAGGCCACAGATACCAGGACTGTTTAGCAGAACGGGAAGTTTTTTGTTAAGGTTGTGGAGTTCCCAACACATACAAGCCAAGTTGTGTTAAATGTGCATAACTCCAAAGTCGGCACGTCGAGGTTGCAGTTCAGACCGACGCCTTCGAGTGCCTTAAGAACTCAGTCAACAACGACGGATTAACTGGGATATCGTGTAAAGTCGATAACCCCACCTTATTAGATGTAGCAGCTAGTCAAAATATTTCCCTGCTTCATCAAAAGATTCCTACATTAGAAGAAATACCGGATATACCAAAGATAAATTATTTACCGGACTTACGGAAGCGCAAAACTCGTAGTTCAAGGCGCATAAAAATCTTTTGGCAAAGCGGAAAACGGTGCAAACACGACCTAGATTCCATTTGTGCCAATCCTCATATAGCCAGGGTTCCTCGACCTTTTATTCCAGTTGGCCTGCTCGATTCGGGAGCGTCTATAAGTTGTGTAGAAGGCGGTTTCGCATCTGAATTGGAGGCTGGGAATGGAAATAGACTTCTGGAGGCAGCGATAGAGGAGGTAGTTGTTTTTGATCATAAGTCCAGCGACATCAGTGTGGATACGCATGTGTTATCCGACGTTTAGAGTGCAAAGCTAAGGAACTTAATCGATTGCTTTCCCTCTTTTACAAAAGAAGAGCTGGGTAAAACCAGCCTAATCTCACATTCCATTGACGTGGGTAATGCAAAACCTATAAAACAACGTCATTTCCCGGTATCACCTGCCGTGGAAAAGAGTATGTATACGGAAATAGACAGAATGTTGTAGTTGGGTGTGAAAGAAGAGTCACAAAGTGCTTGGTCTTCACCTATAGTGATGATAACGAAGCCTGGAAAAGTTCGTATTTGTCTAGTTTTATAGTTTTACCAAAAAGGACGCATATCCTTTGCCTCAGATTAGCGGGATTTTAAGTCGACTTCCTAAGGCAGAATTTATAACCAGCTTAGATTTAAAGGATGCCTATTGCCAGGTGCCCTTATAGGTAAATTTTCGTGATAAGACGGCCTTTACTGTCCCAGGTAGACCGCTCTACCAATTTGGCCTTTGTAATGCGACAAGCATTATGTCTAGACCGATGGACAAAATTGTACCACTGCATTATCGAAATTAAGTTTTCGTTTATTTAGACGACTTGTTGATTGTTTCTTCAAGCTTTGAGACGCATTTAGAGGTACTCAGAGAGCTGGCTTAACACATAAGGGGAGCAGGACTGACAATTAACGCCGGTAAGAGCCATTTTTGTATGAAGCAAGTTCGATATTTGGGCTATATCATTGGGGACGGCGGGATACGCACAGATCCTGAAAAAGTAGCAGCGATCACTAATTTTCCGATTCCTAAAACCTTGCGAGGACTTAGAAGTTTCATGGGCCTTTGCGGTTGGTATAGAAAGTTTGTTTTAAGTTTCGCTGCTTTGTCTGCTCCATTGACCGATTTAATGACTACAAAGCGAAAATTCAGTCTAACCCCGGAAGCAATTAAGGCTTTTCATGAGCTAAAGAAGTGTCTCACGGAAGCACCGGTGTTGTGTGTCATCGCTTGCGAGGTGTGCAAATCCACAAAGCCGACGAACTCCTCTCTTAGACCTCCGTTAGGAAGAGCTCCAGAGACACAGCGGTTTTTCCAACGTTTTTTGTTTGATTTTCTTGGCCCTACCTGCGCTCCCGAAGCAGTGCATCCCCGCAAGCTAACGCTTCAGAACGTGTTAATCGTTCAGTCATCTCAGGAATTAGGGCTTACGTACGTTCTGACCAGAAGGATTTGGATGAATACTTGAGCAGGATTTGTTGTGCTTTACGTTCTTCGGTGCATTCTAGTATTGGAACCTCTCCCTACTATATGATCTACGGTATATGGTTACCTCGGGTTCAACTTATTCTCTCCTCAGGAAGTTTAATTTTCTCGACGATAGGTCCATCATGTTCAACCGTCCAGACTCTTTTGAGATAATACATTCGGAGGCTAAGAAACGTATGCAGAAGATGCAATTTTATTGCATATTGTTTAAACTTACATGTAGGTGCTTTGGTTGTGACTGATTGCCAATTCCACCGTTTTGATAAAGTAGAGCGAAATCGCGACTTTTTTCATACTCCGCATCAATTAAAAACTCAACAAATTTGAAAAAATTACCAAAATTCAAATTATAGGCTTCAAAGGAGCCCGTGGTTCTCGTCGAACGTTTGAAAACTGATATGTTTTTGGGTCCTTCCTGTATACAAAGATGATTAAAAGATAATTGATTCAAATAAACGAACAAAATTTTAAGTAACAATAAATTTGTATCAACAACAATTTTAAGAAATACATTTTTAAGCCATTTTATTTGTTTTTGTTTTAATTTTATAAACAAAATATTCGCTTGCTTATTGAAATTAAGCATATATTCGAAGCCACTTATTTTCTTTGTATTTCTCTTGAATGCTTGAGTAAAATGAAACCAGCAAGCATAGAAATGCATGGAGGGGTGCAGGTTTTTTAATGCGTTACGCATGGCTATTTCATAATCCGAAATAATTGAAGTCTATGAATGTAAATAAATGCTGATAACATAGCTCCGATTTGCGCGTCATCAAAACAAATAAAAATGGGGTTATCTAAAAAACAAAAGCCATTTAATTACGACATGAATTTAAACTGAAAAACAAGAGAGAACGCTATAGTCGAGTTCCCCGACTATCTGATACCCGTTACTCAGCTAGATTCGTTGAAAAGTATGAAACAGGCAGAAGGAAGCGTATAAAGTATATATATTCTTGATCAGGATCAATAGTCGAGTCGATCTGACCATGTCCGTCTGTCCGTCCGTCTGTCTGTCTGTCCGTCCGTATGAACGCTGAGATCTCAGGAACTACAAAAGCTAGAAAGTTTAGATTAGGCATACAGACTCCAGAGACATAGACGCAGCGCAAGTTTGTCGATTCATGTTGCCACGCCCACTCTTACGCCCACAAACCGCCCAAAACTGCCACGCCCACACTTTTGAAAAATGTTTTGATATTTTTTCATTTTTGTATTGGGGTCGTAAATGTCTATCGATTTGCCAAAAAAAGTTTTGCCACGCCCACTCTAACGCCCACAAACCGACCGAAGCTGCCACGCCCACACTTTTGAAAAATGTTTAGATTTTTTTTCATTTTTGTATTAGTCTTGTAAATTTCTATTGATTTGCCAAAACACTTTTTGCCACGCCCACTCTAACGCCAAAAACTGTCAGTGTTGAAGACTCTCCTTCGCACTTCCACTAGCTGAGTAACGGGTATCAGATAGTCGGGGAACTCGACTATAGCGTTCTCTCTTGTTTTTAATATAAATATATTGGTCCATTGGTGTGAACAACAATACAGAGCAGCCCGCTCGGGTTCCCTCTTTAAATTCAAATCTTGTTTTCGTAGTTCATATTTTTTTTTTCACTTTTAAAAAACGACGCAACACACTTTTTGCAAACCCGAAATCAAATAGTTGTAGTTGCACAGTAAAACCTAAGATCAGCAGCGACGTACGCCAAAGACGAATTGACGTTTACACAAAAAAACAAGAGAGAACGCTATAGTCGAGTTCCCCGACTATCTGATACCCTTTACTCAGCTAGTGTAAGTGCGAAGGACAGTTTTTGGCGGTTTGTGGGCGTTAGAGTGGGCGTGGCCAAAAGTTTTTTGGCAAATAGATAGAAATTTACAAGACTAATACAAAAATGAAAAAATATCAAAACATTTTTCAAAAGTGTGGGCGTGGCAGCTTTGGGCGGTTTGTGGGCGTTAGAGTGGGCGTGGCAAAAAGTTTTTTTGCAAATCGATAGAAATTTACAAAACTAATACAAAAATGAAAAAATATCAAAACATTTTTCAAAAGTGTGGGCGTGGCAGCTTTGGGCGGTTTGTGGGCGTTAGAGTGGGCGTGGCAAAAAGTTTTTTTGCAAATCGATAGAAATTTACAAGACCAATACAAAAATGAAAAAATATTAAATTATTTTTCAAAAATGTGGGCGTGGCAGTTTTGGGCGGTTTGTGGGCGTGGCAACCTGAATCGAAAAACTTGCGCTGCGTCTATGTCCCTGGAGTCTGTATACTTAATCTCAACTTTCTAGCTTTTGTAGTTCCTGAGATCTCGACGTTCATACGGACAGACGGACAGACAGACGGACGGACAGACGGACATGGCCAGATCGACTCGGCTACTGATCCTGATCAAGAATATATATACTTTATATGGTCGGAAACGCTTCCTTCTGCCTGTTACATACTTTTCAACGAATCTAGTATACCTTTTTACTCTACGAGTAACGGGTATAATGACGTTTTAACGAAATCGATGTGGTGCTTGGACAGTGGAGCAACTGCTCACATGTGTTGTGAAAGGTCGTGGTTCGCGGACATTAAAGAGCATAAAGAGAAAATATTACTTGCAGGAGAAAACTATGTATATATTTTCGGATGGCGTCGGTACGGTGGTCGTTAAAACAAAGAATGGTTCCGTTAATTTGAAAAATGTGCTTTACGTAAAAAACTTGCAAAGTAACTTCATATCGGTAGCGAAAGGCGTTGAAAAGGGTATAAAGTGATTTTTCACAAGCAAAGTGCGTATATAAAGAACGGTCAAACTGAAGAAGTGTTACAGGCAAGAAAAGCTGGACATCTTGTTGTGGAAGTGGCTTTATCGTTATGGTCATTTGAACATGGCGAGCCTGAAAAAGATGGCAAGTAACAATATGGTCAATGGCTTAAAGTCAATCAAAAATGTTGTGGACATTGTAACGAACTGTTTTTCCTATTTCGGCTCGCTACGAAATGCAACGGCTAGCTCAGAGATTTTGTTTGTTCGTCCCACCAAATTTATGATTTGTGTGATTGCCCGACCAAGAAGAAGACAGATTCTCAGATTTAACCACTTTTATTTATCGTCACTTGTTGACCAGGATTCGGTGATCCTCGCCGCTGGTTGCACGTCGTTGCTCCTTCGTCGTCCTTCCGTCGTACGCCTGCGTCGCTGCCGACGGGGATCCGTACCGGCTCGCCTGGGGCTTAGGATGTTATGGGGCAGGGTGTATCGTCCACGAGTTGAGCTAGCGCTCCCCTCCGAACCACCGTTGCGACCACTGACTCCACTGTCCCTTTCTGACTACGCTAGGTCCTCGCCGAAGGATATCCTGCGGGCTCGACCGGGGCTTAGGATGTTATGGGGCAGGGTGTATCGTCCACGAGTTAAGCTAGCGCTTCCCTCCGAACCACCGTTGCGTCCACTGACTCCACTGTCCCTTTCTGACCACGCTAGGTCCTTGTGTTCGCTCGTCCTTCGCTGATCTTCACGTGCGGCGATCCACTCTGGATGCCCGCTTGACGCACTTGTGTTCCCGTCGTTTCACTGTCACTCGGTATCGACTCTTCGCGTACTTCTTCGCTTTCCGTATGGCTGTAAGGCCCTCGCGTACTTCTTCTTTACTGTCTGGCTGTAAGGCCCTCGCGTACTTCTTCTTGACTGTCTGGCTGTACGGCCCTCGCGTACTTCTCCTTGACTGTCCTTGTGTGGCACTTCCGACCGTCTGATCGCACGCCCGTGTCCGGGCAGAGCGCCTCGCGCCCGTACTCTGCGCTTGCGCGTATGACCTACGCGTGTTTAACTGACTGACTGTCCCGAGCCGCGCCGGCGCCGTCCCTTATATCGGCTGCGGGAATCCCGTTATTTCCCGTTTTGCACACGGCTCGCTCGGGCACAAGGTCCAAACACGTCCCGTTAGTTCACGGTGCGTCCTCTTTGTGCCTGTCCAAAGTCCGCACCGTTACCGTATGACCTCTACGCCCTTGGCGGGTTCGAGTCCAAGGTCCAGCGCGGTACCGTTAATTCACGGTCTCTCCGCTTTGCCGGGGTCCAAGGTCCATTATTTACCGTTCGACCTGACCGCCCTTGGCTCCTCTCGCATTCCAGCCGTCTTCGCTGTTGCTATGCCGATCTCCTACACCCGGATTTGTGGGGAGTTTTAAGACTCCTCACATCTCCCCCTTTCTTCGGAAGATTTCAAAAGAATGCTGCTTCCGGCGGTCCTCTGCTTCGGTGTCTCCTTGCATGGGCAACTTCCTCAATCACCTCTCGTCGACCCTGCGCCCTTTGTTCTCAGCCTGGCAGTCGCAGCTTATTAGACCCCGTCGTTCAGCGTCTTGACTTGGCATCTTGAACCTCCTTGCGCCTTCCTGATCGCAGCCTTACGTCTCAGCGTATTCGAGCATCTCGACGTGGCATCTTGATCCTCACCGTTCCATTGTCCTCACGTCGACCTGCGCCTCCTTGATCTCAGCCCGGCAGCCTCAGCCTAGTAGACCCTGTCGTTCGACGTCTCGACTCGGCATCTTGATCTTTGCGCCCTTCTCCAGCCTCCTGTATCTGTTGCCATCCGCTTCTCGTCACCAGCTCCGCATTTAAACTTGCCGCCTCTTCCTCGCTTCGCATCTCTGGCAACTCCACCGATACTCACCATGATCGACTTATCGATGTTGGCGACCGGCGTTGCCACCTCCGATTCCTACCGATATTGTCCCATCGCTGATTGCGCGATCGAGTTATCGATATTGGCGACCGGCGTTGCCACTTCCTGTTCCGATGTTCCGATGTCGTGCCGATTGCTGCCAATAGTGTGGCAGCGTGTTGAAAATCAATTAAAATCCAGTATTTGTTGTTCCCTATCGATCTCACTATCGATCGACCGCTATTATCGTAGCGCCCCCATCCCGATTTTCTCCAGTGTTTTGATGCCCACAGCTGACTTGGTTTGTTTTCATCCAAAGAAGCTTTATGGTGTCATCCTTGCATTCTGATGTTGGGGACCACCGCTGGTACGTCCCTTCTTGTTCCGGGGCTGCTGACCCTGGACTCCAAGCGCACTGGAGACCATCCTGCGGCAGCACGTGCCCCCCTCGCTTCCGCGCCTGCGGCATCCTCGCGCCGACCTGCTGCTGCGGTTGTTTCCGCACCTTCCTACCAAGGTGGGCTGTGTCGTGACCCCCATCCTCCTGTGTGCCAATCCACACGTTGATTACCTCGGAAGCGATGCTCAACGATTCGCTAAGAAAGCCTCCTCCTCCCCCGTCGTCTCTACCACGATGATGCCATCCTGGCTCTCGGCATACGGACTCCCTCGTCCGGGGATGGAGTCGCGACACCAGGGGTGACGCCCGAAGCTGGAGATAGGAACCGGAATCCCTACTCCATCTCGCTCCGGGCTGTTCCCCAGAGCCGGTCTCCCGCAACTCCCTGCTGTCGCTTGTTGCGCGTGTCGTTGCGAGCTGCTCCTCCTGGCCTCCGCCCCGCGCTTGAACTCCTCCTTCTGAACGTAGGTTGGGCGTTACGATACCCTGTATCGTCTTCCCCCTTCCTCTTCTGAGAGACTGTCCTTCAGCTCTGCCTCCAAACCCCGTGCTTCAGGTGTCTTCAACCCAAGGCTCCTCCTCCTCCTTGTAGGCTCCTTGACCAGGATTTCCACGCCGGTCTCCTTCCACGATTTCACCATCTTCCCCTCTGTTCTTTTGGCCAGGACAATCACGGTTGGGCGCCAGATGTAACGAACTGTTTTTCCTATTTCGGCTCGCTACGAAATGCAACGGCTAGCTCAGAGATTTTGTTTGTTCGTCCCACCAAATTTATGATTTGTGTGATTGCCCGACCAAGAAGAAGACAGATTCTCAGATTTAACCACTTTTATTTATCGTCACTTGTTGACCAGGATTCGGTGATCCTCGCCGCTGGTTGCACGTCGTTGCTCCTTCGTCGTCCTTCCGTCGTACGCCTGCGTCGCTGCCGACGGGGATCCGTACCGGCTCGCCTGGGGCTTAGGATGTTATGGGGCAGGGTGTATCGTCCACGAGTTGAGCTAGCGCTCCCCTCCGAACCACCGTTGCGACCACTGACTCCACTGTCCCTTTCTGACTACGCTAGGTCCTCGCCGAAGGATATCCTGCGGGCTCGACCGGGGCTTAGGATGTTATGGGGCAGGGTGTATCGTCCACGAGTTAAGCTAGCGCTTCCCTCCGAACCACCGTTGCGTCCACTGACTCCACTGTCCCTTTCTGACCACGCTAGGTCCTTGTGTTCGCTCGTCCTTCGCTGATCTTCACGTGCGGCGATCCACTCTGGATGCCCGCTTGACGCACTTGTGTTCCCGTCGTTTCACTGTCACTCGGTATCGACTCTTCGCGTACTTCTTCGCTTTCCGTATGGCTGTAAGGCCCTCGCGTACTTCTTCTTTACTGTCTGGCTGTAAGGCCCTCGCGTACTTCTTCTTGACTGTCTGGCTGTACGGCCCTCGCGTACTTCTCCTTGACTGTCCTTGTGTGGCACTTCCGACCGTCTGATCGCACGCCCGTGTCCGGGCAGAGCGCCTCGCGCCCGTACTCTGCGCTTGCGCGTATGACCTACGCGTGTTTAACTGACTGACTGTCCCGAGCCGCGCCGGCGCCGTCCCTTATATCGGCTGCGGGAATCCCGTTATTTCCCGTTTTGCACACGGCTCGCTCGGGCACAAGGTCCAAACACGTCCCGTTAGTTCACGGTGCGTCCTCTTTGTGCCTGTCCAAAGTCCGCACCGTTACCGTATGACCTCTACGCCCTTGGCGGGTTCGAGTCCAAGGTCCAGCGCGGTACCGTTAATTCACGGTCTCTCCGCTTTGCCGGGGTCCAAGGTCCATTATTTACCGTTCGACCTGACCGCCCTTGGCTCCTCTCGCATTCCAGCCGTCTTCGCTGTTGCTATGCCGATCTCCTACACCCTGATTTGTGGGGAGTTTTAAGACTCCTCACAACATAGACCGAATTGCATGTGAAACCTGTGCTAAAGGTAAAATCTGTGTGAAACCATTCCCCAAAATGGCAGAAAATCGTGCGGACAAAGTGCTAGGGCTAGTGCAATGAACAATGTATCTGCCGGTGGAGCAAAATATTTCGAAACATTTATTGATTACTATTCGCGTTATATGTTCGTATATTTTTTAAAGACCCGTGATGAATTGCTTTCCACGTTTAAAGACTTTGTCGCGTTTGCAGAAAAACAGACCGGTGAAATACTTAAAGTAATTCGCAGCGATAACGGTCGCGAATATATAAGCCACGAGTTCCAGAAGTTCCTATCTGAAAACGGTATTAAGCGGCAATTGATAGTACCGCAAAACGGGGTTGCTGAGCGCGCTAACCGGACACTTGTGGAAATGGCAAGGAGCATGCTTTTATATTCAGGAGTGAATGAGTTCTTGTGGGGAGATGTTATTAAAAACCAAGTTTAGTTAAACACCCTCAACAATGAGACTAGTATT
Organism: Drosophila yakuba; assembly: GCF_016746365.2. Classification (NCBI taxonomy): domain Eukaryota; kingdom Metazoa; phylum Arthropoda; class Insecta; order Diptera; family Drosophilidae; genus Drosophila; species Drosophila yakuba. The sequence goes on along the minus strand of NC_052528.2, from coordinate 3,884,883 downwards.
TATTTGTATTTTATCTTCTATATTTGAATGTTTTCTTATTGCAACACCAATCACCGCGAACTATACTAAGCAATAACATTAGTGTTACCAAAAACGATATACTCGTATATCTTAATACTTAAATATAAAGGTCAATGGTATTTTTGAAAGGAAATAGGGATATTCCAACACGCCCCCTCAAAAATAGCATTTATAATGAATTTTACTGCAGGCAGGGGCTTCGTAAACATATCGGCAAGTTGATTCTCTGTGGTCTCTGTGATTAGTCTCTATTTGCTCTCTCGCAAAATGATGTTTTATATCTATATGTTTAGATAGATAGATATAGATTACAGTCAAACATTTTAAACAAATACCCTGTTGTACTCTTCCTATCAATCTCGTTACCTCCCCAATCAGAATATACATATCCAATTAATGTATTTTCATATGCTGCATTTTTTCTAAAAACTAGTTTCATTTCAATTGTTCCTCTTAAATATCTTAGAACCCTTTTAAGACTTTGCCATAGCTCAGAGTTGTTTTTGCTGCTGTATCGACTTAATATATTTAAGGCTGTCTTTAAGTCTGGACGTGTACAAAGCATTATGTACATTAAACACCCTATAAGATTACGACACGGAGCATTGCAATTTTCGTCTGAATTAAGTAACTCATAATTCAGTTTGTTTGGTAAAGGAGTTCCGACTGCATTACATTTATCCATGTTGAATTTGTTTAAGATTAAATTATAAATTTTATCCTCATGCATTTCTATCCTAATACCAATAAAATGCCGTATTTCTTTTAGGTCAGTCATCCTAAACTTTTCCATTAAATACTTTTTGAAATTATTCATTGTTACCGTGCACTATGGGGCGAACGACCACCTTATGTGGAAAAAACCCATTTTTTAAAAGTCGTTAAAAAATTTTTTTTTTAATTCAAATGTATTCAAAAAACATCAATCTATCGTGTTACGTACTTGAAATTTTAAAAGAGGGCGCCACTGTTCAGTGAACAGCTGTTTAGTCAGCTGTTTCGTTTGCGCTGGCACACCGATAACCGAATTTTTGTTAATCGCTGAAAAATCGTACAAGTTTGAAGTGACAAAAAGTGCATAAACAATTATCAAAAGTGTTACTTATAATATGAAGTCGAATCCTTGTGGTTTTTAATATGTGTTTGTGATCTTCGAATGTTAGCTGTGGTGTCCCAATAATCTTCAGTAAGTTTTAACCCTTATAAAAAACAACTTTTGTAGTGTATTCTAATTTTTAAATAGAGCTACAAAGTGAGTCCGGCCTACTCCGTCTCTAAAACGTAAATAAATTACAATAAAAATTTTAGTTCCTTGAATTTTATGTTTATTGGGAAACATTAGTTTTTAAACATATTTATGCTATTTATACCCGTTACTCGTAGAGTAAAAGGGTATACTAGATTCGTTGAAAAGTATGTAACAGGATCAGGATCAATAGTCGAGTCGATCTGGCCATGTCCGTCTGTCCGTCCGTCTGTCTGTCCGTCTGTCTGTCTGTCCGTCCGTATGAACGCTGAGATCTCAGGAACTACAAAAGCTAGAAAGTTTAGATTAGGCATACAGACTCCAGAGACATAGACGCAGCGCAAGTTTGTCGATTCATGTTGCCACGCCCACTCAAAAGCCCACAAACCGCCCAAAACTGACACGCCCACACTTTTGAAAAATGTTTTGATATTTTTTCATTTTTGTATTGGTCTTGTAAATTTCTATCGATTTGCCAAAAAACGTTTTGCCACGCCCACTCTAACGCCCACAAACCGACCGAAGCTGCCACGCCCACACCTTTGAAAAATGTGTAGATATTTTTTCATTTTTATATTAGTCTTGTAAATTTCTATTGATTTGCCAAAACACTTTTTGCCACGCCCACTCTAACGCCCACAAACCGCCCGAAGCTGCCACGCCCACACTTTTAAGAAATGTTTAGATATTTTTTTATTTTTATTAGTTTTGTAAATTTTTATCGATTTGCCAAAAAACTTTTTGCCACGCCCACTCTAACGCCCGTAAACCGCCAAAAACTGTCAGTGCTGAAGACTCTCCTTCGCACTTCCACTAGCTGAGTAACGGGTATCAGATAGTCGGGGAACTCGACTATAGCGTTCTCTCTTGTTTTAAGAATAAAAGCAGTGAAGCAAGAAGTAAAACTTCGATATTTTTTATAAACAAGGTCATCAACCCCCATTTCTTACTTTATTGGTTTCATTTAAGAATATATTTTAAATTCTTTCGATCAAAATATTTTTTGTTGTACACTGAAAAAAAATTTGAGTGGTTTTTTTTTGTTTGAAGGCAAGACCACGTCCAGTTTTCCTCAAGTATATTACTATTTTTATCATGAACATAAATCAAAAAACAGAACTTAAATATGTTGCTTCGTTCTCGAGTTATTAATTAATTCCACAAAAAGTGGTCGTTCGCCCCATTGTGCCGTGTTTCCTGCAGATACCACAACGTCATCAACATATAAAAGCACAAAAATGTTTTCTCTGATGTCATCTTTATTTAGAATATATATACATCGGTCTACAGAGGAGTTTACGAACCCACAGTCTTTTAATGCTTGTTCAAACACTTCAAACCAGCACCTAGCGGCTTGTTTGAGTCCATATATTGCCTTATTTAATACACTGTCACCTTTAATTGGAATACCCTGAGGAAGCCTCATATTGTATTTCCTTCTTTAACGTGCCATTAAGGAAAGCGGTTTTGACATCCATTTGATGTACTTTCAAGTTATATTGGAGCGCTAATGACAACATACATCGGAAACTTGAAATTCTGGCTACAGGAGCAAAAGTCTCTTCGTAATCTACTTTGTATTTTTGAGTAAATCCCCGTGCGACTAACCTAGCTTTATACCTAATTGGAATTTCTAGTTCGTTATATTTAACGGAAAATACCCATTTACTATCAACAATGTTTTTATGTTCAGGTCTTTCTGTAACTGTCCATGTATTGTTTAAATTATGGGCATCCAATTCAGTTTTAATAGCAGCTTCCCACAAAGATTTGTCACTTCTACTTTGTATTTTTTTTTTCAAACGAACTTGGAATGCCGTATAAAATGGTATGAGCATTTAAAATATAATTGTAATAATCAATTTCATCTTCCATGTACGATATTTGTGGCTTGTTCTTTAGCCCATCACTTCTTCTGGACACACATTCATCACTTTCACTAGATTGTTCTAAAATCAAACTATATTACAAACAGGGGTCTACTTATGTATTGTTTATTTTTATATTTTTCCAGACGTAATATTCATTGTTTTTCCACATTTTCCACATTTAATGTATAGGCTTTAAATTCAAGAATCGACGTACCTGAGTTTTCAGCAACAACAGATCCATTTTTGAATATCTTCACACAGTTAATGCCAATCATAACGGTCATGCCAGCCTCTTGAAGTCGTTTTTCAGACATTAAATTTTCTGACAATTAAGCACATCTTCAAGCGTGATTTGATTTCCATTTGATTTGCTTCGTTGCAAAAATAAATTCGCCATGTTTGGCAACTGCAATTTTTATAGCCGCCTCCAGGCTGATGCAATCGAAAAAAAAGTTTCTCGTCATTCACGATATGGTCTGAAGCACCAGAATCCAAAATAAATGTATCTTCTCCATTTCCAGTTTTGGATTTATTTTTATCAAAACGATTTAACATAAACGCGAAGCCATGGTGGGTTGTTGCTGTGTTTGCTTGCTTGTTATTTTCTTTGTTTTTATCATTTATTTATTATTATTTATTGTGCTTTATATTCCCTTAAAATTTATTTTAGTCACTAAAGCTTATGATATAATATTATAATTTTTCAGAGTCTAGCATGTATGCGCTTTTCAACTGAATTTTCTTTTCTTTTTGTTAAAAATAACAATTTATTGTGCTGGAATTTTAACATTTTAATTTTTCAAGGATAAGTAGGGAGAAAAACCTTGATTTGAATTTTCTTAACATACGAACATTAGCTATACTGTGTAGATATAAGGTGCCTGTATAATATGGCAAATTCAATAGTAATTTAAGTAATTTGTTTTGACATATTTGAATTTTCTTGATGTGTGCCGGAACAGAATTACCCCAGATGGAACTTCCATACATGAGAGACGGCCTAAGTCTTGAAAATTATAAGTTTATTAGAGTTGGATAATTTTGATTTTCGACTTATAACAGGGTACAATAAGCGAATTGTTTTATTTATTTTATCAATTGCATGACCAACATGAAATTAAAAAGTCAGCCTTTTATCAAAGTGTATCCCTAAATATATAATATTATTTGTCCATTCAATGGGAGTAATACATATATGCAAACAACTATTAGGTATACAACAGGCTTTTCTTCGTTTGGTGAAAAAGATGGCGCTGGTTTTGTTAGGGTTAATTTTAATTTTCCATTTATGATAATACTTTTCGAGTGTAAATAAATAATTTTGCATAGAAATATTAATACTATTGTATAGAAGGCCGGTGGTGTAAATGGCTGCATCGTCAGCAAATAAGGAAAGCTTACAATCAGATACTTGAGGTATATCATGCGTATATATGTTGAATAATATTGGCCCTAAGACTGAACCCTGCAAAACTCCAGCCAAAATATGTCGTTGAGTGGAATACGCACTATTAATATCAATATAAAACAAGAGAGAACGCTATAGTCGAGTTCCCCGACTATATTATACCCGTTACTCAGCTTGTGTAAGTGCGAAGGAGAGTCTTCAACACTGACAGTTTTTGGCGGATTGTGGGCGTAAGAGTGTGCGTGGCAAAAAGTTTTTCCGCAAATCGATTAAAATTTACAAGTCCAATACAAAAATGAAAAAATATCAAAACATTTTTCAAAAGTGTGGGAGTGGCAGTTTTGGGCGGTTTGTGGGCGTGGCAAAAAGTTTTTTGGCAAATCGATAGAAATTTACAAGTCCAATACAAAATGAAAAAATATGAAAACATTTTTCAAAAGTGTGGGCGTGGCAGTTTTGGGCTGTTTGTGGGCGTGGCTAGAAGTATTTTGGCAAATCTATAGAAATTTACAAGACCAATACAAAAATGAAAAAATATCAAAACATTTTTCAAAAGTGTGGGCGTGGCAGTTTTGGGCGGTTTGTGGGCGTTAGAGTGGGCGTGGCAACATGAATCGACCAACTTGCACTGCGTCTATTACTCTGGAGTCTGTATGTTTAATCTCAATTTTCTAGCTTTTGTAGTTCCTGAGATCACAGCGTTCATACGGACAGACAGACGGACGGACAGACGGACATGGCCAGATCGACTCGACTATTGATCATGATCAAGAATATATATACTTTATATGGTCGGAAACGGTTCCTTCTGCCTGTTACATACTTTTCAACTAATCTAGTATACCCTTTTACTCTACGAGAACGTTGCTTGAGAAATTTTTTTATTATATGTATAAGTCCAGATCTAAATCCATATTGTACAGAGGGTAACACCAAAGACATTAGAATAACAAGATGCGTAACGGCCATACATTGGTTTTGCACTATGCAGCCACTTTTTTGGTGACGGCCGAAATTGCTCTCTTTTCGCTCGCCAAAAATTAAGAGCGTAAAAATCTAAAAATAGAATTGACTTGCTTGTGTGAGTAAAAACAATAAAGGAGATAATGTGTATGTGTGCGTGCTTGTGCTAGAAGACGATTTTCGGGCCGAAATCAATTTTGATCTAAAAAACAAATTTGATTAATGTTTTGGTCAATTTCGATTCGTAACTATTATCAGATATTATCAGACTATTATAACTCAGATATCTTACCCCAATAACATCTGGGGAGAAATGATCGTGGCATAAAAACAGTGATTAAGTGCTTGCCACAAAATCCTCCGTAAATTGACACTTTTCCGCCCATTTCATTAAAATTGTTGGATCCTTTTCAGGAAACCTAAACAATTTAAGAGTGGGGAAATCGCGCCTAGATTTTTGGGAGTGTGGTAAACTGCACTTGTTCCCACTTATGTTTCTCCTTTTCTTTTCGGCCATAGCCAGGCAATTCCAATGGGCCAATAAAATATTTATACCCGTTACTCGTAGAGTAAAAGGGTATACTAGTTTCGTTGAAATGTATGTAACAGGCAGAAGGAAGGGTTTCCGACCATATAAAGTATATATATTCTTGATCAGGACCAATAGCCGAGTCGATATGACCATGTCCGTCTGTCCGTCTGTCTGTCCGTCCGTATGAACGCTGTGATCTCAGGAACTACAAAAGCTACAAAGTTGAGATTAAGCATACAGACTCCAGAGACATAGACGCAGCGCAAGTTTGTCGATTCATGTTGCCACGCCCACTCTAACGCCCACAAACCGCCCAAAACTGCCACGCCCACACTTTTGAAAAATGTTTTGATATTTTTTCATTTTTGTATTGGTCTTGTAAATTTCTATCGATTTGCCAAAAAACTTTTTGCCACGCCCACTCTAACGCCCACAAACCGCCCAAAGCTGCTACGCCCACACTTTTGAAAAATGTTTTGAAATTTTTTCATTTTTGTATTGGTCTTGTAAATTTCTATCGATTTGCCAAAAAACTTTTTGCCACGCCCACTCTAACGCCCACAAACCGCCAAAAACTGTGTTTAAGACTCTCCTTCTCCCTTCCACTAACTGAGTAACGGGTATCAGATAGTCGGGGAACTCGACTATAGCGTTCTCTCTTGTTTTATATTAAAAATAATAAATTTTAGCTCTAACCTTTTTTAAAAAGCAGAAGTAGCAGCAGCACGTAGTATTAGCGCGTAAAATTACGAAATTAAGTTTAATTCAGTTAACTGAAATTTTCGTTTCCGACCATATAAAGTATATATATTCTTGATCAGAATCAATAGCCGGGTCGATTTGGCTATGTCCGTCTGTCCGTCTGTCCGTCAGTCCGTCTGTCTGTCCGTATGAACGTCGAGATCTCAGGAACTACAAAAGCTAGGAAGTTGAGATTAAGTATACAGACTCCAGGGACATAGACGCAGCGCAAGTTTGTCGAATCATGCTGCCACGCCCACTCTAACGCCCACAAACCGCCCAAAACTGCGACGCCCACACTTTTGAAAAATGTTTTAATATTTTTTCATTTTTGTATTGGTCTTGTAAATTTCTATCGATTTGCAAAAAAACTTTTTGCCACGCCCACTCTAACGCCCACAAACCGCCCAAAACTACCACGCCCACACTTTTGAAAAATGTTTTAATATTTTTTCATTTTTGTATTGGTCTTGAAAATTTCTATCGATTTGCAAAAAAACTTTTTGCCACGCCCACAAACCGCCCAAAGCTGCCACGCCCACACTTTTGAAAAATGTTTTGATATGTTTTCATTTTTGTTTTAGTCTTGTAAATTTCTATCTATTCGCCAAAAAACTTTTGGCCACGCCCACTCTAACGCCCACAAACCGCCAAAAACTGTCCTTCGCACTTACACTAGCTGAGTAACGGGTATCAGATAGTCGGGGAACTCGACTATAGCGTTCTCTCTTGTTTTATTATCACATCATTATAAGTTTCAGTTTCACACATATCATTATTGTCAATATCTAGTGTTTGTAGAGGACGATAATAGTTTGCAAATTGGCTGGAGGCAGGATTAGCTCTTTTAACGGTTTTCTTTTTTTAATTATTCATATCAATAGCGGCAGATGCCAAGGCATCGCCATTCGACACATCTCCCTTCCGCCTTTTTGTCTTTTGAATTTCGCGGCTATGTACAAAGCGCTACAAAGCTCGTATCTGGCAATACTATAGATAATTTGAAAGGTCTTGACATAACCGACAAAACGACGCTATGCATAATTAGTTTGGATATTGCGTTCAACAGTTATAGACGTGTAAACATGGAGTTCACTAACGCCGAAATTCGCGCTATTTTAAAGTTTTCCTTCGTTAAAGGCAAATCCGCTAGAGAAACGTTCCGTGAGATTAATGGTGTTTTGGGGGATGGTACTCTATCACTTCGAACCGCGGAGGAATGGTTAATTAATTAATACTTAATTCTACCATCTACTGCGAACAACTGGACCGCTTGAAGCAGGCGATCGACCAGAAGCGTCCAGAATTGGCCAACAGGAAGGGTGTAGTGTTCCACCAGGACAACGCCAGACCACACACTTCGTTGATGACTCGTCAGAAGCTACGGGAGCTCGGATGGGAGGTTTTATCGCATCCACCATATAGCCCGGACATAGCGCCAAGTGATTACCACCTGTTCCTGTCCATGGCGAATGCCCTTGGTGGTGTAAAGTTGAACTCAAAAGAGGCTTGTGAAAAGTGGCTGTCCGAGTTCTTCGCAAATAAGGAGGGGGGCTTCTACGAGGGAGGTATTATGAAGTTGCCGTCTAGATGGAAACAGATTATCGAACAAAACGGCGCATATTTGAACTAAATCCGATCACTGTAACACTTTTTATAAAAGCGGAAGGGAGATATTTGACAACCTTATATAAGTAACAAAAGGAATAAGTAAAACAGAGAACTGATAAGAACTTCACGACAAGAGCTTGTCAAAGACTGATTATCATTTATAATTCCTTTTAATACATAACAATATTTTTTAAGATGACCTTCCTTTCCACAGTGATGACACTTTAATTTAAATTTCCCTCTTCCCTTAAATGGTTTACGAACTACGCTGTTATTGTTTTTAAACGATTTGTACTTATTTTTGTTGTTATTGTATGCCACTGCATTCATCACTTTCCTACTTGTGTCTCTGCTATCGTTTTTTATTTTTATATCATGATCGAGCAATCTGTTCTTCACGAAAGCTAAAGTAAGATTTTCCTCAGCTAGGGCTTCAATCGCGGTTATTACCCCTTTGTATGACGATGGCAAAGTCAAAAGTAAGTGAAACACTTTGTCCATCTCTTCGATTTTCGCTCCCGACGCTAGCAATTCACTCATCAACTCATCGAACGTATTAAAATGAGAAAGTAGTGCCATCTCACTCGGCAGCTTCAGAGACAATAACCTTTTTCGAACTGATAACTGTGACGCGAGACTCTTTCGCTCGTATATGACATCTAAATTCCTAAGAATCTGTCGCGCCGAGTTGTCGCTCGTTGCGAAATTAAGGAACGAATCACTAAGATATTCTATTAGAGTGCTTTTGGCACAACCCTCTGCCTTTTTCCAGGAATCGTCAACTTCATGCGGAATATCTTCATCAATTACTTTTAAAACATCCAATTCTGCAAAAAGGGCTCTGATTCTAAATTTCCACGCCGAATACTTTTCCCCGTCAAAAGGCTTTATGTTGTTCCTCGCCTTTTCCATTCTTTTGTATAAAAACACACTCAGATCTATGTATGGGGTAGAATTTCAAAACTTAAATAAACTAAAAAAACAATTTCACAATCTAAGTCGCAATGCACTAGTCTTCGCGAATAGACGTAATCTGGGCCCATAACCTATTGAAAACCAAGTTTAGTTAAACACCCTCAACTATAAGACTAGTATTTATTTGTATTTTATGTTTATGATTTGTATTCTTTTATATTTCAATGTTTTCTTATTGCAACACCAATCGCCACGAACTATACTCAGCAGAGATAAAAAACGCAAGAGGTAGAGACAGAGGGATACTTCCGGATGGCGATAGCATTAGTGTTACCAAAAACGATATATATCTTATACATATATATATAGATGCAGCACATCTACGCAACAGATTGGAGACAAGGTCGTTGAAGAGTCAAACACCATACTAACTGTGGACAGGTAAAAAGCCTTCGATATCGCATTTAAAAATCTTTGGATGCAAAGCGATTGCATTAAATAAGAAACATGCAGGAAAGTTCAAGCCAAAAAGAATGGAAACAGCGAGAACGAGACGGCACTTATTGACGAAATTGGAGTTGATTGTGAGTTGATGAAGCTGATAGTTCTGATGCTTACGAGAGTGCGAAGAGCGATGATATCGAAGAAATTCGTGGTCCTGATCGTCCTAAGAAGATGAAAACTGGAAAGCCCGGACGTCCACGAAAACAATACAGCTTGTTGAACATGATGAAGGTTCAAGATGTCAAGGTACTTATTGCGTTTGCTGAAGCGACACAGTCTGAAATGAGTCAAGAGTGAGTAGCATCAATTCAGAAGGAGATTGACGCCCTCGAAGCTAATCAGACATGGGAGCTACGGGACTTACCAGTAGGTAAGAAAGCCATCGGTAGTAAGTGGGTTTTTGGCATCAAAGGAGATAAGGATGGCAAATTGATGCGATCTAAATCTAGGTTGGTGGCTAAAGGATGTGCACAACAATATGGTATCGACTTTTTTGAAACGTTTTCACCAGTTGTCAGATATTCGTCGGTGAGACTTATTATATCTCTGGCTGTTGAGCATAACTTATTTCTACATCAGATGGATGTATCGACAGCTTAAACAGCGAATTGAGCGAAGAAGTCTATATGAAGCAACCCGATGGATTTAATAATAAACATCAAGTTCTCAAGTTTTGAGACTAAAGAAGTCACTTTACGGACTAAAACAGAGCGGTAGAGAGTGGAACGCCAAGCTCAAAAAAGTCTTGCAAAAACTGCATTTGGTTCCCTGTGTCAGTGAGCCGTGTGTGTACACACGCAATGAGAAGGACAATATTATTATAATTGCAGTATATGTCGACGATCTTCTTATTGCAAGCTCATGTAAAAATGATTTGATTGGTATAAAAGAGTCAATTGCCAAAGAGTTTAAAGTAGTAGATAGCGGACAGCTTAATCATTTCTTGGGCATCGAAGTTGAGCGAGAAGGTGAAACTGGAGCCATATCCATAGGTCACAAGACATATATCGAGAGTATGCTACACACCTGGGGCATGTTAGATTGCAAATTGGTAGCAACGCCTTTGGAGGCGAATTTCCAAGTTAAGTGTACTGATTCTAACTGCAAGCCTGCCAATCACTTATAGGATCACTAATTTATTTGGCAATTACAACCAGGCCAGATATAATGCATTCAGTTGCAAAATTGGCTCAAAGAAATGTGAACCCACATAAGGAGCATGAAGAGGCTGCCAAGCGTATACTAAGTTATTTAAAGGGCACCTCAAACTTAAAGCTACTCAACAGGTAAACCGATTCATGTCTACGTCGACGCAGATTGGGCAAATGACACATCGGATCGTAAATCCTACAGTGGATATGTCTTTATAAACGCAGCTGGTCCAATATCCTGGAAGTCCAAGAAGCAAAGTCTGGTGGCATTATCCAGCACGGAGTCCGAATATGTTGCATTGTCCATTGCAGCAAGAGAAGCGGTATTTATAAAAAAGTTTCTGAAGGAAATAGGTTTTTTGATAGATCACTCAATTTTAATTTTTTGCGATAATCAGAGTGCTTTATATTTAGCTATGAATCCAGTATTACATAATAGAAGTAAGCATATCGACATAAAGTACCACTATGTTAGGAAACTTTATTCCAAAAAGGAAATTTATGTAAAATATATATGTACAAATGACATGTTATAAGAAATATTAACAAAAAAAAACCTACAGAAAAACAAGCATTTAAAATGTATAACTGAAATGAATTGTTTCTGAATATGTTGTTAAGAAGGAGTATTTAAATACTAAAAATATTATGTATAATTTGGCAACAACCGTATACTGAAATTTGGTCACACTTATCTGAATTAGTTCTTTTTTGTTTTTCTGGAAACTTCCTTCTTCTGTTGTTAACTTCCGAACGACTCACAACGCTGTCACGCTTATGTCAAATAAAACAATTATTAAACTTTAACTAAATCACCTCGCGTTTTACTCCATCATTTCCAATAGTTTACGAAACAGTTAAATTAGAGGTTCATAGAAAAACGCGCACTTTTGGCGCGTGTCTATGCTTTTCTCATCCTTATGTACATGTGTATACATATACCATACATACATATATCCATAGGATCGCGCATTTTTGGCGCGTGCCAAAAATTTGCCGATTTCAAATATTCACTATAGGATATAGTATGTATGTACATACATACATACCATGTATGGTCGCACGGAATAATGTCGTTTCAAAGAGACATAGCTCCGCGCCGGAGTATGTCGTTTTTGTTTCGGCGGAGAAATGTCGTTTAGAAAACACCATACCTCCGCTCGGAGCTATGACATTTGCAAAACGACAAAGCTCCGTCAGGAAAAAGCGACATAATTCCGTCCGAAAAGTATACCAGGCGGAGATATCTCGGCGGAATTACACTGACGAGCAAAACTGTAACACGAGTTGCATATTCGAACTTTAACGGTCAGTATCTTCTCTCCTATTTTATGTACGAAAATAATCTTAGTCTTGTTTTGTTGCTACTATATTTGACTATCGCTTGTGAAAATATGAAGCGATTTGATCATTTGGAATAAATATGCCGAAGCAAAATGTAAAAAAAGTCAATTGTTACAGTTATGCACTGGAGTTAAATATTTAACGAAAATTTTATTTGCGATTATTTCAATAATGAGTTCACAGCCCATTTGATTTTTTTAGCTTCGTTATGCGATTTGGCATATTTTGGGTGTATCGTAGCACCATTTCAGGAGGAATAGCGTACCAGACGTCCTTTGTTCTTTCCCACAGCTCCAACATTCCTCTTGGAGGGACTGCATATTTTGCCAGTGGGGATTTTACATGGCTCCAAAAATTTTTTTTTGGGATTAATATCAGGAGATTGCGGTGGCCACTTCAGCGACTTCCATCCAATTTTTTACCAAAATCGAAGTGTGTTCGGGATCATTGTCTTGCTGAAATATGCATTTTTAAACAAAAATACCCATATTTTGAATTACTTTTGGAAGATTTTTTGTTGCAAAATGTTTTAATACGAGTATATCTACCAATGCAGTCTTGGTTATATCGAAATTGCAAGCCTACACTGGAATAAACAAAAAAACGCAACCTGCGCATACTATTGAACGCCATGTCGGCCGTTCTTTTTCCGTTTTAACAGTGGAGTTGATAAGACGTACAAGTCTGAGGATCCGCCGTATGACCATCCAAACCACACCCACGTTTTCTGGATAATTTTTTTCTTGTTTTTTGTATTCTGGACTAAATCATGCACAGGCCCATAGTGATCCAACTCGCTTTACTTAAATTTGGGTCAGTTATTTCGGTGCCAGATTAAAGGTTCTGGCACCTTTTGCTACACACAATCAACGGCCGGCTCCAAAGCCGTACCGTCAGAGCAACGCGCCAATATTGCGGCCAGCAGAGTACCCGATGTTACATCGATCAGCAACACATCTCTTTCGGCCGAAGACATCGGATGACCTATATTCAAGTGTTGTGTGAAATAATCTACCCCTAGCCAAAATTGAAAAACCAAAACCTGCAGTGAGAAAAACCAAACCCATTCCCATTAAGTTCAGGATCAGTTTTTTTTTTGGTTATACCACGAGGTGGCTACACTGTGAAAAAAGATGAGGGGTTACCCCACACTCCACAAAACATGTGCTAAAACCCTAATAAAAACTAATCGCCAACAATCGCCAGAACAAAAAGAATGAAACCAATTTAAAAGTTAGGCAAACTACTGGTTTGCCATACCATAGATAAAGCGAATAGAAAAAATAAATCAAGTGAAAACGGTGCAGAGAATTGGCCATGCCAGTTAGAGAAAAAAAATAGTATTTTAAAAATAATCAAAATTAAAACCATAATGGGTTAATTAAAAGGCAATAATACTCTAGCCACTCATCCAATGCAATACCTCAATAATATATACAGCTGCAGTCAAAATAATAGTAGTGCCCACAGAGGTTTTCAAACAAGCAAAAAAAAAACCTTTCAAAACATGTTAACAAAATTTTTTTTAAATTTTAATGAAACTTAAATTATAGTAGTTGATAATAATGAAAATTGACTTTGGATAACTCATAAGACTTTTTAGAAAGAAATTAAAATGTGAAATTGGACCTCAATTTGATCGGTCAAAATAATAGTAGTGCATTTTTTCAAACAGCATCACAGCCAAATAAAACATTTTAAGTTTAAATGATAAAAACTATGTAATAGCCCTATATTTAATGTTTATTTTAGTATTTTGTTGAATAGCCTTTGTTGGCTATAACAGACGCACAGCGCTTATGCATGGAATCAACTAGATTCTGGCATCTTTGCACATGAATAGAGTTCCATGACCTTTGTACAGCTTCCCAAAGTTCAATGTTGTTACTCGGTTTTATTTTTGCGATTGCTCTCTTAACATCACACCACAAATTCTCAATTGGATTGAGATCGGGTGACTGTGCGGGCCACTCCATGACATCGACTTGATTGGCTGCGAACCATTCTTTCGCGAGTTTACTTGTATGTTTTGGATCATTATCCTGTTGGAAAGTCCAAACAAGTGGCCATGGCCTCCAAACAAAACTATTTTGGACTCATCCGACCACAAAATATTCCTCCACTTCTCCAAAGGCCAATTCAAGTGCTCTCTTGTAAATTTCAAACGTTTGGCGGCATGTTTTTTTGTTAGTAACGGCACTTTTCGTGGACTTCTTGAAATGAGGTTTTCATCTCTGAGACGTCTTCTTATTGTTTCCAAACTAGCAGTAAGATTACAAGATTTTTTTAGGGCTGCAGCGGACGCGAAAGGATCGATTCTTGCCTGTCTTGCTAAGAGATCTACTGACCTTTTGGTCAATAACTTGGGCCGACCACGAGTTTCATTGGTTGGTTCATATTTGATTGCATTTCGAATCATAGTAGAAGAGCATCCGACAATATTTTGCACCTCGACATAAGTCTTGCCAGAAAAAATCAATTTTTTAATGAGTTCCCGCCTCTCGGCAGTACAATGCTTGCCACGCCACATATATTCGGTACTTAATATCAAAGAAGAGTCTAAAAATGGTAGAAACTGTTTAAATACACGCAAGAGTATTGTAAAATACCACAAACCTGGCTAAAAAGCGATTAAGTTTAATTATTCTTTTCAATTTATCTGACACTACTATTATTTTGACTGAGTCAAACAATGTAACGTATCACATCCAAGAATAAAGTCAGGCATGGTGTTCGATGGGTATCGAGCGCACGCGATAGATGGTCCGGCTGCTGCTTGTCGGTAAAAGGGGGTGGTGGTCTTGCTGCGATCCCATATTTGCCTATTTCTGATTAAAAAACTTATTTTCGCGTGCTAGACAAGCTAACCTGATCCGGAAGTAGGAGAATTCACATTACAGACACTTACACTGACGAGCAAAACTGTAACACGAGTTGTATATTCTAACTTCAACGTTCAGTATCTTCTCTCCTATTTTATGTACGATAATAATCTTAGTCTTGTTTTGTTGCTACTATATTTGACTATCGCTTGTGAAAATATGAAGCGATTTGATAATCTGGAATAAATATGCCGAAGCAAAATGTAAAAGAAGTCAAATGTTACAGTTTTGCACTGGGGTGATATATTAAACGAAAATTTTTTTAAAAATTATTTTAATAATGAGTCCACAGCCCTTTTGATTTTTTTAGCTCCGTTATGCGATTTGGCATACTTTGGGTATACCGTAGCACCATTTCAGGAGGAATAGCGTACCAGACGTCCTTTGTTCTTTCCCACAGCTCCATCATTCCACTTGGAGGGGCTGCATATTTTGCCAGTTGGGATTTTACATGGCTCCACAAATTTTCGATTGGATTCATATCCGGAGATTGCGGTGGCCACTTCAGCGACTGAAGATTTTGCTTTTCCATCCAATTTTTCACTAAATTCGAAGTGTGTTTGGGATCATTATCTTGCTGAAATATGCATTTTTTAGCAGCAATACCCATATTTTGACTCACTTCTGGAAGATTTTGTTGCAAAATGTTTAAGTACTGTTCCTTCCGCATTATACCTTCAATTAACACCAAGGGACCAACTCCGCTTTTGTGTATACAGCCCCAAACCATTATGGATCCGCCACCGTGCTTCACGGTTTGCTTCACGTTACTTGGTGACTGGACTGTGGGATCTCTAGTCCAATACCAAGAGCGTCCATCTGACTCGAAACGATTAATTTTGGTTTCATCTGACCATATAACCTGAAAAACCAAATTTCGAGTCAGATGGACGCTCTTGGTATTGGACTAGAGATCCCACAGTCCAGTCACCAAGTAACGTGAAGCAAACCGTGAAGCACGGTGGCGGATCCATAATGGTTTGGGGCTGTATACACAAAAGCGGAGTTGGTCCCTTGGTGTTAATTGAAGGTATAATGCGGAAGGAACAGTACTTAAACATTTTGCAACAAAATCTTCCAGAAGTGAGTCAAAATATGGGTATTGCTGCTAAAAAATGCATATTTCAGCAAGATAATGATCCCAAACACACTTCGAATTTAGTGAAAAATTGGATGGAAAAGCAAAATCTTCAGTCGCTGAAGTGGCCACCGCAATCTCCGGATATGAATCCAATCGAAAATTTGTGGAGCCATGTAAAATCCCAACTGGCAAAATATGCAGCCCCTCCAAGTGGAATGATGGAGCTGTGGTAAAGAACAAAGGACGTCTGGTACGCTATTCCTCCTGAAATGGTGCTACGGTATACCCAAAGTATGCCAAATCGCATAACGGAGCTAAAAAAATCAAAAGGGCTGTGGACTCATTATTAAAATAATTTTTTTTTTTTTAAATTAATTTTTTAAATTAATTAACATCTTTATTTAATATTATTCAGGAACAGGTCAATTAAAGCCTTTAACCTAAATGTTGTCTTAAGTAAATAATCTCTTAATTATAAAATATAATTTGTTTTCATCTTAATATATAGGAATAGGTCAAATTTCGAGTAGTGAGGTTTCAGGTAAATAATATATTCATACTATCATCTTAGAAGCAGCCCAAAATGTCTTCTTTTGAGCCTGCGAATTGGGATAGCCCCCTGTAATCTCCGGGCGAGACGATTACGGTGGGCAGTTAGTCGATCGTTGTATCTGCTTGAGAAGAACGAGATTTGGTCTTCAACAAGGCTCAGGTTTAAATCATTGTGAAGCGTTTGGCCGCTAACGAACCAGTCACAGCCAGTGATTTGTCTTAATGTTTTGTTCTGGACGGTTTGGAATCGTTTTCGGTGGGACGCAGCCGCCACTCCCCAAATTTGGATGCCGTATCTCCAAGTAGGTGCGATAATTTGCTGATAAATCTGACGCTTGCATCTTAAAGGTAGTTTGCTTTTCTTATTTAGCATCCAGAATAGTTGGTTACGCTTTAGGTTGCACATTTTGACGACTCTGGCAATATGATCTCGGAAGGTTAGGCGTTTGTCCAGTGTGAGGCCTAGGTATTTCGCCTTAGTTGCTTGCTCTATGTCCACATTATTAATGTGTACCGCAGGAGTTGTTTTACGGCGTAACGTAAAGCAAACGTTTACGCATTTGCTTTCGTTAATTTTGATGTTGTTCGCCATGGCCCATTTCTCGAATTCGTTGAGATAAGTTTGTAGCATTTGTGACGACTCGGTCTCACTGTTCGAGGAGCTGAGAAAGCAGACGTCGTCAGCGAAGCTGGCCAGCAGCATTTTGCTGTTGTCATTGGTCATTTCATAATAGCTTGGCTTGGGGATGTCTGCTGTATAGATGGAGTAAAGTATCGGTCCTAAGACGCTTCCTTGAGGTACGCCAGCTGCAATGGCAACATTTACAGAGGTTGCGTCTCTGGACTGGACGCAAAACTCTCTGTTTGTGAGAAACGATCTGATGAGCTCAAACAGGTTGGCTGGCAGCGCTGTTTTGACTTTGGCTAGTAGTCCCGGGATCCAAACTCTATCAAATGCCTGTTGAATGTCGAGGAAGATTCCGTTGCAGTATTCTTTATGGTCATAGGCCTTCAGGATATGATTACTACACGGTGCAGTTGCTCAATCGTACTGTGGCCAGCTCTGAATCCGAATTGGTGCATTGGGATAGTATCATTGTCTTCTAGATGTATTATAAGTCGGGAAGCTATCAGCCTTTCCATTACCTTCGATAAGGAGGGCAGGAGACTGATAGGCCGGTAGGAGCTTGGATCCTGTTCCGGCTTCCCTGGCTTTAGAATCATACTGATTCTAGCACTCTTCCATTTTTTGGGAAAGTATTGCACTCTAAGTATCGCATTGAATATCAATGTGATAAGTAATAGTGCTCTCTTGGGAAGGATTTTAAGTACTGCGTTGCTTATTAGGTCGTGACCTGGCGCCTTTCGTCTTTTGAGGGTACGTATCATGTTTGAGACTTCTTCCAGACGGATAGGTCTTATTGGAGGTGACATCTGGAATGGGCGCTGTAGTACTTCGTTTATACTGTTGATATCCCCCTCGGATGCGAAATTAAACGCAGTGAATCTGTCGCCAAGGTGTTCCGCAAATGTTTGTACTTGCTCTTCTAAGGAGCGACACCAGTTACCATTGCTGTTCTTCAGAGGCGTAACTTTCTGTGGCATTCTTTTTACTTTTTTGGTAAAGGACCACATATTAAAAGTGGAATCATTAGAATAATCCATATTGGTTAGCATATGTTCGAATTGCGCATTTTTCAATTCAGCCATGGCAACGTGAAGCTCTCTGGCGCATCTATGCCATTGAGCTTTATCCTCAGGACTGTGCGTTCGAATATAACGTCTTCTCAGTGCTCTCTTACGGACTAGCATCTCTGCAATGGTTGGATCAAATCTATTCGAGTGGCGTATGAGGGCTCTGCTATGATTATTTACAGTGTGCATGTTTGCACTCCTCGCCGCATTTGTCACATTGGTAGTGAAGAGGTCTACCGCGTCGTCAATTTCAGCAGCAGAGTTGATCTTAATGTTAAGGCGTATCGATCTACATAGTTCTTCCTTGAAAACAGCTACATTTGTGTGTTTGCTAAGAAGTTGCCTACGTTGAGTGCATTGTGTGGCTTCTGTTTTTAATGTAGTGATGAGAGACAGGTGGTCCGATTCAAGGTCCCAGCTGTCTCTGATGTTTAGCTTGTCGTGTGGAATGTTGCGATAGATTGCAAAGTCTAAACAGGATGGTCTTCGATTTACTGCGCTTGGATAGTATGTTGGTGCTCCAGTCGCCAGGATGTTGGCGTTAATTGAGTTGACGCTAGCGGCAAGTAAGTTACCTCGGTGACAGGTGATCGCAGAACCCCACCATGGATGTTTTGCGTTCCAGTCTCCGCTGATGAATGATCTTGGAAAGTTGAAGTTAGCGAATATGTCATCAAATTCTGATTGAGTCCAGCTGAAGTTTGGAGGGCAGTAGATTGATCCGATGAATATTTGTCCTATACATGTTTGGATTTTGGCACCCACGATTTGGACTTTAGCATGGGCGATTGGCTCAATGGGAAAGTGATTGATCTTTTTGTTAACCAGGATTGCAGCTCCACCCCTGCGACTGCCGTCAGGTAAATTTGAAGTGTAGACTTCATATCCAAATAGTTGAAGGTTGGATGTCTTCGTTTCGGTGAGAAGGAGAATGTCAATATTCTCTCTCTCCGCAAGGTGGCCGATTTCAGTCATTTTGCCGGCAGCACCTCGCGTGTTCCAGGTGAGAATTTTTATTTGGGACATTGTGTGAGTTGCGCGTTAATTGCGACCAGCATCTGCAGCATCTGGGCTTGCATGGAGTGTAGACCCTCGATAGCTTTTGTGAGCGATGCAATTGCCGTTTCTATATTAGATTCTTGTGCATTTTGCTGTTGTGAAACATCTGAGAAGAAGTGCGCATGATTTTTTGCACCGTAGTGATGTTGTTGTTGATTGGCGTCCTGTAGCCTATTTGTTAGGTTTCCTGGTCGTTTGTTTTGTTTTTCCGTGATTGGAAGTGCATTTCTGGCTATTTGAGCATAAGAAACTCCATTTTCATAATGTTTAGGTGTAGAGTTATTGTTTATGCCCACTATTGGAGTTTTCTGTACATTGTCGTTCATTTTGAGCAATTTTTGATAGGATTTGCAGCCACGGAAGTTAGCTGGGTGATTTTCTCCGCAGTGAGTGCAAGTTGCTGGTTCTTCTTTGCTTCTGGGACAATCTGATGATTTATGATATTCACCGCAAGAGACACAGATAAAAGGTCTGTAGCAATATCTTGCAGTATGACCAAACGATTGGCATCTCCGACATTGCACAATGTCGTGCGCTTTTCTGGCTACTTCAATACTGACGCGTTGGCGGCATAGAGATCGTAGTTGGAGTATATCTTTGTTATTTAGATTCTTTTCTACATTAATGAAGAAGAGGTTCATCTTTTCACCGCTCTTGTTGCTTTTTGGGTTATATATTGATTGAACTTTATGCCCCTGTCTGAGTAATTCCTCTTTGATTTTGTGATGGAGCTGTGAATGGTGTAATCCTCGCACAACAACTCTGAATGGCTTCTCGTCTTTCAATTGATAGCAATGGAATTCAATTTTCAGAGTATTTAGTTGTCGTACTACAGCCCTGTAGGTATTAGCGTCCTTGGTGTAGATTCTGTGAGTGGAGCCCACAGAGGATTTGATTTCAATATTTTCAAGATTTGTAACTTCCTCGATAGCGATAAGAAGTTCGTTCACGTTTGTCACGTCCATAAGAACGATTGGAGGTGGTTTTGGACTACCAGTATGAGCAGAGTTTATCGTAGATAAATCAGTTTTACTTTGTACGTTTGCGTTCTTATTATGTACGTTGCTGTCTTTAGCCTTAGAAGCGGTATTAGAACGGTAGGCCGCTGCTTCAGCGCTAGTCGATGGTTCGTCCACACTAATACAGTCCATCTCATCGTCATCTACTGATAGTGTCTCGAACCTGTTAGCTGACACAGGGTCACTGGGTTCTAAATTTCTATAAACGGCACGTTTTCGTTGAATTTTTGGTGAGTTCAATGGCACCTTCCTCTTCTGGCTCTGGATTTTTTGCCATCTAGGTGAATCAGATTCATTGAGGCCCGGTAAAGGGGGGAAGTCTATAGAAGCGCCCAATGCTTTAAGAGGCATAGACGCTGAGCACACGCTACTGCATATGCTGGGCGATGATGAAGTGTAGGTATACATTGGACTATGAGTTGTTATCACAGTACTAGTGACACAGGCTGCATTACTGCTTGATACTGCTATAACATATGGGTCAAGCTTGCCGCTAGTGTCCAGTTCTTCAGCCAGAGTTAACACTCCTGTAATCTCCTCATCCATGACGGCTTCTCTCATAGCTTCGCCAAGAAGCTTCGTTTTCCTAGAGTTTGCCATCTCTCGCGATTATATGCAGATTTGAATGTAAGACAATCACTGCTTTTGTTTCCCCTCTTGTGCAGCTGCTCGCAGTGTGAGGGGGACAGTGATGCCCTGACGGGCCACAAATGCAGTCTATCGCACTACACTTATGTTGTTGTTATTGTCCAACTGCCGACACTGCGCTAGACAGCGCAAAATGAAAATGTTTAGTTAAAATTTTACTCTTACAGTTTTTAAAAGATAACTTATTCGCAGCCTTCTATGTTTTGATGAAATCTTGCTGTACGATTTTGTCTTTGGCTATATACATCAGTAAAATAATTTTTAAAAAAATTTTCGTTTAATATATCACCCCAGTGCAAAACTGTAACATTTGACTTCTTTTACATTTTGCTTCGGCATATTTATTCCAGATTATCAAATCGCTTCATATTTTCACAAGCGATAGTCAAATATAGTAGCAACAAAACAAGACTAAGATTATTATCGTACATAAAATAGGAGAGAAGATACTGAACGTTGAAGTTAGAATATACAACTCGTGTTACAGTTTTGCTCGTCAGTGTAGAAGAGGAAAACATGTTCAAATGGTTCACACCAAACCGATCTCGGCCAGCCTCCGATGTTGTTGGAGGCCTTCGCTGACCCGCCCTGCCAATGGCCATCTCATCATCTTAATTTTCCCTGATGGCACCTGAACATCTGAAACCTAAACTATTCGCAAGGACTTCATGCTAGCTGTGGCAAAAACTTAGATAATTACCACATTATAAATTGGATTTTATTATTAATACATATAAACATTCTTAAAGCTAGGCATATAAGATGAATAGGAACGAAAGTGTAAAAAGAAAAATTTTGTATATAATTAAATTATTTGTTTTGGAATGCACGAAAAGTGAGGATTAACAAGAGAGAACGCTATAGTCGAGTTCCCCGACTATCTGATACCCGTTACTCAGCTAGTGTAAGTGCGAAGGACAGTTTTTGGCGGTTTGTGGGCGTTAGAGTGGGCGTGGCAAAAAGTTTTTTTGCAAATCGATAGAAATTTACAAGACCAATACAAAAATGAAAAAATATTAAAACCTTTTTCAAAAGTGTGGGCGTCGCAGTTTTGGGCGGTTTGTGGGCGTTAGAGTGGGCGTGGCAGCATGATTCGACAAACTTGCGCTGCGTCTATGTCCCTGGAGTCTGTATGCCTAATCTCAACTTTCTAGCTTTTGTAGTTCCTGAGATCTCGACGTTCATACGGACAGACACTGCCACGCCCACATTTTTGAAAAATGTTTTAATATTTTTTCATTTTTGTATTGGTCTTGTAAATTTCTATCGATTTGCAAAAAAACTTTTTGCCACGCCCACTCTAACGCCCACAAACCGCCAAAAACTGTCCTTCGCACTTACACTAGCTGAGTAACGGGTATCAGATAGTCGGGGAACTCGACTATAGCGTTCTCTCTTGTTTTTTTTTCTTTCCCCGTAGTTAGGGTTTTTTTTGTCTCCTTTTTTTCTTCCCTTTGAATTTTTTTTTTTTAAATTTGCCTTAGATGCGGGTCTTACATTAGTTGTTAGTTTCAAATCGCGTTCTGCGCATTCGCGAGCGGATCGGACTTTTTCTTTCGCTTTTCAATATTTATAAATAATGCTGCTGGCGAAGCGCGCGAGACAACTGACTAAAATCCACCAATCGCGGCTACATCTTCCGCGGTCGGTTGGCCTTCCTTGGTCGCAGATTTTTGCTCTGCCCTTTTTGGGTAGCTGCAGCCGAAGATTCGGTGTTCTCTTTGCCTTTTTATTTCTTTTGGTGCCCTGACAAAGAAACTACCTTTGCTAGCGCTGCCTGGCTGCAGCGCTTCTTCCTTCCGGATTAGTATGCTGGTTCTAGTTTGTTCTTTTAAAACCCTGCACAAGGCGATAAATGTCTGGCTATTTTAACCCTTTTCCATCCACTTACCCCAGCTCTCCGCCGGTTCAAGCTATTTTCCAATCTGGTTCGCCTCTTGGACTTGCACTTATTTGGCTTAAATTGCCTACAAACACCAAACGAACTTTCTCCGCCGATCTTGAACTTGGGAATGGCTGCTGATGACGCCAGAATAAGGCGGCAACCTAGCATCTGCAAGATTTGTAGAGATTTTTCTCTCTCCGGGAAATCTGACAATTGGCCCTGTAAGACCCATGACCCTGCCGCTAATCCCTTCACGCGTTATGCAGGTGGCGCACGCCTCGCAATATGACACCTAAATGGCGTTGCAGTTTTAGCTCTGCCGCAAGTGCCACAAATACCCCCCGCCAAAGATCTGACTTGGGAATCAAACTCCCAAGACAGATACAACCAGCACAGAAGGCAGCTCAACTATTGTCTCATATCTTTCGCATGATAGCGTCCAATAAACTTCCCTTGCAGATCTTCCAGGTAATAGTTAGCCAGGCCAATTTTCTTCTTAACCCTAGCCTTTACGTAAGCTGGGGCTAGCTTGGCGTTATAACCAGCTACGAAATTGCTTTGTCTGAAATTCCGTCGCCATACTTCCTGACCCTCTGCATACGACACCTCCCTCGACCGTAAATTATATTGTCGTTCGTTCCTCGCATTTTGCTTCCTCATAACCTCGCCTGCTTTACTGCGAATTAAATCTAGCGAATCTTCTCGTGTAAACACCGCTGACCTGTCCTCGAGCAATCGCAGAGCTCTTAAGGGCTTAAAAGTGGAGCCTGAAGATACATAGTGCTGCCCGAACACCATATAATAGGGAGAAGTGCCAATGCTAGAATGAACAGAGGATCGCAATGCGCAGCAAATACTACTGAGCTGCTCATCCCAGTCCGTTTGGTCCGTACGAATGTATGCGCGGATTGCAGCTATCACAGATCGATTTACGCGTTCCGAAGCATTAGCCTGCGGTGAATAAAATGCTGTCAGAGTATGCGATACTTTATACTCCCGCAAACATTTCTGGAATGCATTTGATTTGAATCGCGAACCGTTGTCAGAAACAATAGTTTCCGGCACTCCAAACGTATGGAATAGATCCTGCTGTAGATATTGAATTACTACGTCTGCTGTGAGTTTCTGTACCGCTTTTAGAAACACGAACTTCGTATAATGATCTAAAACTATGAAGATCCCTATGTGCCCACTCCTAGACCGCGGATATGGTCCTAGAAAATCAACGTAGAGTCTCTGAAAGAATTTATGGGACTCTAGAGAGGTACCCATTGGTGGACGTTGAATCCTGTTCGGCGCTTTCGACAATTTGCAAGTGGCACAAGCTTGTATATAATCCTTCACGTCCTTGATCAACCCTGGCCAAAAGTAATACCTTCGAACTCTTTCTAAGGTCCTGTGGATGCCTCCGTGGGATGCTAGTGGATCATCGTGAGCTTTTTTCAGAACCTCGGGAACTAAATTCGTTGGAATCCAAAGTTTCCAGTTGAAGTTGTCGTGTAAGGCTTCGCCGGTAGCGTGATCGGTTCTGCGATACACCAAATTATCGACCACCTTCAAATCTGGAAGCTTTTCTCCATTCGCTTTTACCTTTTCAATCAGCTCCACATAATCATCGCTTTTGAATTCCGGCAAATCTAATTCCACTAGCAACCTGTGACTAGCGTCTATGGCCGCCAATTCCTCCTCATTCACCCTCGACAATGCATCGGGAACTACATTTAACCTTCCGCTACGATGTTCGATTTTAAAATCAAAGCTCTGCAGTTTCAAGGCCCACCGAGCTAAGCGAGAATGGAGGTCCGTTTGGGTCATAAGCCACTTTAGCGACGCATGATCGGTAATTACGGTAAATGCGTGTCCTTCTACATACATACGCTCGGAATCTTTTTATACAAATAATGGCCGCCAGGCACTCTTGCTCCGTCATAGAATAATTTTTTTGTGCTTTGTTTAATTTTTTTGAAACGAAAGCTAATGGATATTCGTCCCCTTCATCCGACTTTTGCACAAGAACTCCACCAACACCATACTTACTCGCATCACAGTGTATAAAAAATGGCCTGCTAAAATCCGGACTGTGAAGAACTGGGGCAGAGCACAACATTTCTTTAAGCTTCGCAAAAGCCTTCTCTCCCTCAGCAGTCATCACAAATTTCTGTCTTGGCTTTAACAGGTCAGTAAGCGGAGCGGAGACAAAATTATTTATAAACTTCCTGTACCACCCAACCATGCCTAAGAACCGGCGCAGAGCTTTGAGCGACTGCGGTAAAGGAAAATTTGTCATCGCTGATATTTTATCTGGATCTGTCCGTATAACGCCCTCCCCAACAATATGGTCCAGATACTTGACAGTACGCATGCAGAACTTGCTTTTCTCGACATTAAGAGTTAACCCTGCTGTTTTTACATAGCTTGCCACTAAGCCTAACACCCTCATGTGAGCCTCAAAGCTACCTGATACTATACCTGGATGTACACGAAAACCTCATTTCTCAAATTTGCAGGAATAAATCTAGTCATAGTTTGAGAAGCGTTGGTGAGACCGAAAGGCATAACTTTGTATTGATATAGGGGCTTTCCGGGTATTCTAAATGCCGTTTTGTCACGCGATGCAGGGTCCAGAGGGATTTGCCAGTAGGCATCCTTGAGATCGAGACTCGATATAAACATAGCTTGGGAAGCCGCCCTAAGATACCATCTATCTGAGGCAACGGATACGCATCCTTTTTAGTAACCGCGTTGACCTTTCGGCTATCCAAGCATAGACGAATTTTTCCCGGTTTCTGCACAACCGGTGATGACCAGGGACTATCTGATTCCTCAATAACTGCTAAGCTGAGCATTCGATCGACCTCTTGATACAGCAACCTTTCCACTGCCGGAGAGACGGGAAAATGCCTTTGCTTCACCGGCTTTGCGTCTCCAATGTCAATAGTATGTGAGATTTTGTTCGTCTTGCCTAACCCAGAAACTGCGAAAGATGGGAATCGTTGAACTACCGACTTGAGTATGTCCTGTTGGCTAACCGAAAGCTGATGTGATTCGGGGGATATTTCATCCACACTCATACTAACAGGCAGAAGATCGAATTCTTTCCAGAAATCTATTCCCAGGTAAAGATCCTGACTAAGGGACGGAATAATATGTAGCTCTAAATCTTTGATTACTTCCTTGTACTGCACAGGAGTTCTAAGCCGGCCAATTACTTCTTGCTTTTTACCATCCGCCGTGCTTGCAACTGATACAACGCGTTTAAAAGGAATTTTACTGACAACAATTTGCTCAGCTAATTTGCCACCAACCACACTCATTGCGGCTCCGGTATCGAGCAATCCTAACACTACTTTATCCAGCAAACGCACCTCAGCGTAAGGGCGTTTATCGGCCTTCTTATAACGGATAGCGTTAACAGCTTTTGCTGCTCGCCAAAAAGCTCTCATCCTGTTTGCATTCGCGATCTTTTCTTCGGACTGACTGACATTTGATTTATGGATAACTGATTAGATTTTATTAATTGTGGCCAAGGAGGAAACGGACTGACTATGCTATCGGACAAATTCGGGAAATTTATTGTAGGTAATAAGTTTTCTTTTTCTACTGGCTCGCATCTGGGTGCGTCGATTTCTGGCGCTGAACACACGACTGCTGACGAGGCTGTGTGCTCATCTTGAAGTTTTTTTGGCATTTTACGCAAGATGGCTAGTAGGTATTCGGGCGTCCACAACCAAGGCAGAAAATTTTGCGTTTTCCCTCGCAGTCCTGATACAACAAATTAACGCCATAGCACCTATTTCTCCTTCATCTGCGTCATCCGAAAATTCAACTGCGTCATCCAAATGGATTTCCTCGATTAACTCGGAGACATTCTTGCAAAAAGGGATACTCTTTTGATAACTATGGCTTCGCCTTACGTCGTCGAAAAACCTTTCTCTACGCCGACAAATCTCGCGCAGCTGATTGACGGTGCCGACATTAACATTCAGGAGTTCATGCCGAATTTCCGGTCGTAAATTCCTACTCAGAGTGTCCACCACATCTCGCTCTGACATTGGCGTTTCTAAGCTATCCATGAGCTGCATAATTGCATCGTGAAATGTGTCGAAATCCTCTTTCTCCCTTTGTTTTCTGTCTCGGATAGCTTCTCTAATATCCACATCAGTGCGGGTGTCCCGAAATTGCTTTCGTAGAGCATAGCAAAGCGAGTCCCATCGTACCTCCCTAACGGACTTGTGAAAACGCCAATAGAAATCTCGCGCTTTGCCATCAAACAGCAAACTAGGATTGCTTCATAAAGCCACAAAATTCCCTTCTAGCGTCTGCTGTGTAAGTGCCCTTACCCGATATATGAAATTATCAACTCCCAGGCCCTCTGGACTGCCACTGAATCTTAGCTTCCAACTGTTAAGTATTTGGCCAACTTTATCGGGTCGTTGCACAAGATCGGTAACCTCTGTTCTTGGAGTTGCCCTTCCAGAGCCATGAACCATACTTGTCGGCCCTCCAACCTGAAAATTTACCGACTCTGAATATCGCCTCGTGTCTATATTGGCAGTGGTAATAGGTGGTTGCGAAGAGTGCGCAGCTATATTGGCTTGTATAAGCTGCGACATTTTTTCCGACAGCTGCGTAAGTAGTTCATTTTGCATGGCCTTGACTTGTTCTGCTACCGTGTTCCCTATTAACTGCTGAGAAATTTCTGCTTGCCCCGAATCTTCATTGTTGGCTGGAGCAGATCTTGAAGGCGTGTTCTGCCGTTTCTGCAACCTAGTATGATGTTGAGGTTCTTTGTAAATCGGACAGGTGTTGCTGGTTTTGGAGTAGACCTCGAAACAATTTTTGTGGAACTTATGCCCACACTTAATCTTCACTATAGATGCAGATGCCAACGTTTTTTCACACAAGATGCATTTGGGAGAGGATCCTGCGGATCCCTCTTCCTCGGACAGCGGCATTTTTGCCAATTTAGACCAATGAATTTAGTAAGCAACTAATAACTATTATTTAATAATGTATAAAAGTAAGCAAAATAAAAATATTATAAATATCAAACCACAAAAAAAATGATAATAAATAGGACAATAAATAAATTAAATCGAAATCCAATCAGAATAATTAATTACAAAAATAATCTAATCTAACCACATAAATAAAATTCAGGAAAAATAATTTAAAATTGTAACATCGAAATTGAAAATAAATAGAACAATAAATCTAAAAAAAAACAAGAGAGAATTCTATAGTCGAGTTCCCCGACTATCTAATACCCGTTACTCAAGTAGTGGAAGGGAAAAGGAGAGTCTTAAACACAGTTTTTGGCGGTTTGTAGGCGTTATAGTGGGCGTGGCAGAACGTTTCTTGGCAAATCGATAGAAAGTTACAAGACCAATATAAAAATGACAAAATATCAAAACATTTTTCAAAAGTGTGGGCGTATCAGCTTTGGGCGGTTTGAGGGCGTTAGAGTGGGCGTGGCAAATAGTTTTTTGGTAAATCGATAGAAAATTACAAGACTAATACAAAAGTGAAAAAATTTCAAAACATTTTTCAAAAGTGTTAGAGTGGGCGTGGTAAAAAGTTTTTTGGTAAATAGATGGAAAATTACAAGACTAACACAAAAATGAAAAAGAAAAAATTTACTCTACGAGTAACGGGTATAATTAATAAGACGGAGTGTAATTTAATTAAACGAATGGAGTGATCGCCAAAAACATACAATAAATTTAAAAATTAAAATTAATGATCCAATTAAACAAACGAAATAACTAATATATCGAATCAGAACTAATAAAAATATTTATTGCAATCAAACGAACAAATGATGGCAAATCAAACAAAAATCAATTCAAATCGTTAAATCACAAAAATTCAAATGCATAAATAATGTAAATATCAACGATTGCGTTTGTTCTCTTGCTACTCTTGCACTTGCCTATTCGAGGTTCAATGACGTCCCTTTGCTTATCAGCTGCTTGTTCGTTGCGCTTCCCTTTTTTCAGCAGCAACACATCAATATATCAGCTAATGACTTTGGTTTTAAAGTTAAATCTTGTAATTGTAAATAGATAGAAAAACAAGAGAGAACGCTATAGTCGAGTTCCCCGACTATCTGATACCCGTTACTCAGCTAGTGGATGTGCGAAGAAGAAAATTCAGCACTGACAGTTTTTGCGGTTTGTGGGCGTTAGAGTGGGCGTGGCAAAAAGTTTTTTGGAAAATTTATAGAAATTTACAAGACTAATACAAAAATGAAAAAATATCAAAACATTTTTCAAAAGTGTGGGCGTGGCAGCTTTGGGCGGTTTGTGGGCGTTAGAGTGGGCGTGGCAAAAAGTTTTTTGGAAAATTTATAGAAATTTACAAGACCAATACAAAAATGAAAAAATATTAAAACATTTTTCAAAAATGTGGGCGTGGCAGTTTTGGGCGGTTTGTGGGCGTTAGAGTGGGCGTGGCAACATGAATCGACGAACTTGCGCTGCGTCTATGTCTCTGGAGTCTGTATGCTTAATCTCAACTTTCTAGCTTTTGTAGTTCCTGAGATCTCAGCGTTCATACGGACGGACAGACGGACATGGCCAGATCGACTCGGCTATTGATCCTGATCAAGAATATATATACTTTATATGGTCGAAAACGTTTCCTTCTGCCTGTTACATACTTTTCAACGAATCTAGTATACCCTTTTACTCTACGAGTAACGGGTATAATAACGCAAATCATGCAACCGGAACTCTTCCAAAACTTGAGAAAGATTGATTGCTAAACAAACAAAACATATATTATATTTTGCCGACAAGCATAGCTTGTTCCCCTGCAAATGTGTAATTGGTTTCAAACCGAGTCTACCGTTTGACTATAACAAAAGAACATAAGGAAAACGAAGAAGTTTTGTCGCGCAATTGCAACAACAACTACGCTGCTGTGCCGGTGGTCATCCGTGGTCAGTGGCTAAGCTTAAGAGATAAGCGCCGACTGCGGTCTATGCGACTACCGCCTGCACCCTTCTTCAAGAAGAACGGAGCGTATCTCTTTTGCCGTCGTCTGTGGTCTGTAAACTTCTTTATAAAAATAATGCCTACGTAAATCCTATGCAGATAAACGACTAACGATTCAGCTTCCGTATAAGAAAACATGACCCTTCATTACAGCCAATCAGCCGTGGTCAGACTACCTCTTATAAAAAGGTTGTTCGCCTGCTTGTCCTATGAGTACAGATAAGCTGCTCTGTGTGGCTCAGAAATATAAATGTAGATGATAGGACAGTTGTGAATCTTTTGCAATTACTGACTTGCGAGGCCGATTGATTTATTACTGATGGTAAAATATCTCGTTAATCCCATTCGCAAGACAGGAACTACAGCGGAACTAAAAAGTGTTTGTTTTGGGTAATAAAAGCGAGTAGCTGTGGCTTATGCTCAAATGTGGTTCGCCCACAAATGATTCTCATAGCTCATAGCTAAATAGTAATAGAAAAAGATTGTGTATGTATATATGAGTCTGTGAGCACATCTAAAGATGTGGCCAACACGTTTGGGCGCCAAAAAATTAATAATCATATTTATCTTAATTATTCATACATGTAACGTATCACATCCAAGAATAAAGTCAGGCATGGTGTTCGATGGGTATCGAGCGCACGCGAGCGATGGTCCGGCTGCTGCTTCTCGGTAAAAGGGGGTGGTGGTCTTGCTGCGATCCCATATTTGCCTATTTCTGATTAAAAAACTTATTTTCGCGTGCTAGACAAGCTAACCTGATCCGGAAGTAGGAGAATTCACATTACAGACACTTAGAAGAGGAAAACATGTTCAAATGGTTCACACCAAACCGATCTCGGCCAGCCTCCGATGTTGTTGGAGGCCTTCGCTGACCCGCCCTGCCAATGGCCATCTCATCATCTTAATTTTCCCTGATGGCACCTGAACATCTGAAACCTAAACTATTCGCAAGGACCTCATGCTAGCTGTGGCAAAAACTTAGATAATTACCACATTATAAATTGGATTTTATTATTAATACATATAAACATTCTTAAAGCTAGGCATATAAGATGAATAGGAACGAAAGTGTAAAAAGAAAAATTTTGTATATAATTAAATTATTTGTTTTGGAATGCACGAAAAGTGAGGATTAAAAATATAAACAAAAATTGACAAGAAAATTGTAAGATAATAACATGCATGAATTTAAATAGTAACTGTCTCGGATTTCGCTCAGTGTAATTATGCTTATTTCTTTTGCATTTCCTTTATGATTCTTTACGTTAATGATTATTTGAGCTTTTCAAGAAAAAAACAATAGGGACATCTTCGTGAATGCCTTTAGGGCTAAACTCACTTTAATTTGGCCAATATGATCAATATGGTTTTATTTAGTGACTCACCCTTTTCTCTGGTAACTTCCATCGGAGAAAGCGCTTTCGGCGACGGCAGCTATTTCTTTGGGAGTAAAGCTTTACTTTTTGATTATAAAATATAAAAATATTGATTATTTCACACACATTCTTATGAGGTATCACTGTTATTTTTTTTTTTGCTGCGGCAACCTAGCATCTGCCAGATTTGTAGAGATTTTTCTCTTTCCGGGAAATCTGACAATTGGCCCTGTAAGACCCATGACCCTGCCGCTAATCCCTTCACGCGTTATGCAGGTGGCGCACGCCTCGCAATATGACACCTAGATGGCGTTGCAGTTTTAGCTCTGCCGCAAGTGCCACAACAAGTGCATTCTTGCAATTAAAGGCGAAAAGGAATGTAAAGCGAAGAGAGAACCAAAAAAAACTTTACATTCTGAGAGAACCGAGAATTACAGTTATTTGTGTGAAAAATAATTTGAATATGTTAAGGAATAGAGGAAATAATGAGAAATAACGTGCTGCTTCACCGGCACTACTATTATTTTGACCGCAACTGTACATAGATATACACAATTTTGCGCAAACCTTCATCAAGTTCTAAACATGAAACAACAAACATGAAACAGCATTTCGCCGGAGAAAGTACTTTCGCCGTGGGAGAAAATAACATGTAAGTGATATCTTAAAATTTGTCTCTCTTGCTTGCAAAGATATATTATGTAAACATGGCATTGCATTTCTTTTGGTTGTTGGGTCTTCAAGTCTTTTAATAATGCAGTTATCTATATTGAATCTATTCTTTTTGATCGTCTAATTCGCGATTTTGTTTTATTTGTTTTTAATTTTCAAGAGCACTTAGTATTGCGGTAGTTAAATTCTATCCCAGCCGACAACATAGAGCCGGAACCAGCGCGTGCCACTGCTAACCACTACGACAATTACATCTGCTCGCAATCTAACTAATCTTCGTTATATGCTTACAAGGCGCAGCAACTAGCTCGGCAGCCAAGGAAGCAGGGCTTAGCCTCTCCGTCCGGCTGAGCACCCTCTACGGCCAGCGGAAAATCGAGGGAATTTAATCTCCAAGTGTAGCCAGAAGAATAAAAAGAAATAGTGGGGATGTAGTCCTTCAGTGTTCTCAGTGCAGTCGGCATAGCCGTAAAGGTGGCCAAAAGGCAGATTTAAATGTCCGAACCCAGGCTGTTAGATTTGGATTTTTAACATGTGGGTTTTTTGGCCCCATACAGTGATCCCTCGATAATAGAGACAAACATATATTAAAAGCGAGCCACACATTAGTTTTATAAGCGGTCACGAGTTACCTAATTTCGGCGAGAGCCATGGTGCTTGCTTACGTTAATTACACTGCGAGAAAGAATTTTGAAATTAATTTATTTAAATTACAAATCAAATTATTATTAACTGGAAAAAAAGAGAATCATTGAAATGAAATGGAAAAGAATTCGTATATTAAATAAACTTTGTAAATTTAAAAGTTTTCAAAGTTAAGAAATTATATCATAAAAATGATTTAGCCGTCTCGTTAAAATTGTATTAATAATTAAGCAGTCATGAACTAATACGGTTTATACTAAAAAGGTTTAAAATATTTAGCTGGCTACATCTGTGAACACTATTTATTTAAATTAACCCATGGCGATCTTAAGTCGCATTCGTTTACAGCCATCGCTCGGGAGATCGATCTTTCGTCGCTGGAAAAATGATTTCAGTGATTTACTTAAAAGTAACAACAAACAAAGAATATAATTATTGGCTAGTATTTTGCCAAATATTTTAAGTTAAACAAAAGTGACTTTGCCATTTAAACGCTAAAATAAATTGATAATTAAAATCAAGATGAATTTAGTTAAAACTACTTAAAACCGAACCAAACAAACCCGACTTTTCTTCGTTAAAAGAATAAATATTTTGAAATATAAAAATTAAACTAAATCTAGTTAGAAAACGAGTACACCATGAACACTGAAATAAAAGTTTAGGGAATTTATAAAGAAAGTAAATGTAAAAAAGATTTAGTCATGCCAACCGAAATTAAAATATTAAATAAAACTTTTAATTAACCTACGAGACACCCTATGAACGTATGTATATATATATTTATAACTAAAACGTAATGATACCAGTAGCTGGAATATACGGGAGCGACGGTTTTTTAACGGTTTTATGATTATATGATTTTTTATATATACGTTATACACGACCGTATATCCAGTTTGTATGATATTTCTAAATATTTCTCAACAAATAATCCAACCACCAGTTACCTTCCCAGAAAATTGAGGACACAGTAAGGTGCATATCCTTAAACAGAAATCTCACCCCCACCCTTACGATCATCCTTATGACTGCTTGTGCGCGCAGGTACACCCCCTTCCAAGGTTGCTTGTGCGCGAAGAAGTGCAATTGTAATTTTGAGAGTTTTTATGAAAAATCGTATTTTTAATTTCAGAATCGTGAAGCATACCATTGGAAAGGGCTTGAAAAATCCATTCCAATGACACGCAATTTATTTTTTTTTTTAGATAGGGATCCCCATAGCATACACCGAATCGCCGGTTTTGGTCTCATAAAATCAAATATTTATGACTCTTTGAACATATTATCGAGAAAGTCAAGCGGCTATTTACCTGCATCCTTCTGACTTCCCCATTGCAGTCTGTGCAGTCTGTGAAGGCTCCTTAATTCGAGAACCAATCAGGTAAGAGTAGACACCCCCTGTAGATGTCAAACTCTCTAATCCTCGTGTATAAAAATGGATCCCTTTAAATTGCTCAGGATCAGTTCTTATAATACCTCAGCACTGCATTCTTATAACATAAATTCGTTCGAACTTGCTCGGGATATCACGTCTAACCGTTTTAATTGTTTGTGTGGACTCAAACCATTTACTGTGAAAAATTATAATAACGAATTAAAATATATAAATAAAATATATTTATTTGTGCAACCAATGCATCGAAATTAGTGAGTTTGACTCTCATCACACGAAGTGCTCAGAACCCAGTAAAGCCTGCGAGGCTTTAATGTTACACTCTAACATTAGATGTGACTTATGCTCTAATCTAGTAAAAAATTGTGAATTTTATGATCACTACCAACGCTGTGAAGGACCCCGAAATGCATTTAGCATTTTAATGGGTAGAGGAAAACTGGATGATCTACAAAACCGGACAAATCATCAAGAAGACCACCCTATGACATCAGCTAAGTCTTTAAAACGATTGAGGATGGAAGAGGATAAGGAAATATCTGACCCCCCAAAAAGAAAACAAATTGACTTAAGAACGGAACTCTTATGTCCTACTTGCGGTGAAAAGTACCAGGCATCTAGAGAACGTCAACATATTTTTACCGATATACATAAAAATGCGTCGGCCAGAGAAGTTAAGAACAATGCGAATATCATATTGCTTACATCTGACACGACATTTCCAGTAAAATCATATCGAATTGATAGTCCATTTAATAATATGATTGATTTAAAAGAGTTTTATCAGCAGTGTCAAAAAAATATAGTTGAAATTATAAAGCATTGTATGATAGATTACAGAACCATTAAATTTAACCTAAGTGTATATGGTACATATATAAAGCAAACAGATGAAGGAGTTACAGTGGAAACAATGAAGCACTTTAAAACTGCCTACAAATCTGTATACAAGTTAACAACAAAAATGTTTAAGTCCAGAACAATGAACCCCAATAAGCAAGCTTCAATCTGCAAGCTCAGCGTCTGCATAATTTCCTGCACACGCCGAGCTGCCAAGCAGAATTCGATAATTTCCTGCACACGCCGAGCTGCCAAGTAGAGTTCGAAGAATCTGATTGGTAACAACTTCCGCTCCCACCAATGCAAGTGATTCCAAGAAGACCGCACTGATTTGACCAGCAAAACATCAGCCGATGTCGTGGCCTATTGGAAAGCTACGGAGCCGACGCCGATCCTCTGCCACCAAGGGCAGCGCAGCTCATAGCCAAAGACTCGCAGCTTGCTAGGGACAGCTTAGGGTAATTTAGTTGCAAATTGGATTTATACAAATAAAGTCGTTCTTAACTGAACTCCAATTTATTTTATTACTTACGCGCAACTCACGGAAAATTAACATCTTTCGTTCGTTCAAATTCACTCTGGCATATCGAACTTAACTTGTTCATTTGCCCATCGGTGGACTCCAAGGACTGAAGGCAGGGCCGCAGACCACCCCTCAACCCTGTACGCATCGCTGGATCCCAAGTAGTCTTCGTTAGATAAAAAGGATGAAATCCGGATCGTCGGAGGGAGGAGCCACAGCAATAAGAATACCCATAGTACTGTAAGCTTAACCAACCAAATTTAAAAAAAAACTCAAAACTAACAAACAAATTGAACAAAGAAACATATAAATTTAAGTGATCAATGAAAAACCCTAAAACGATAAAACATTCAAAAAGATCACAAAAGTGATATAACTAATTCCAACTTTACGATTCCCAAGGGACCCTCTAAAGTACAAGGAAAAACCAGCCACTGGTTATAAAATTAAAAAAAAAAAAAAAATACAAAAACATATTATTTTCAAGACACAAAAACATATTATTTTCAAGTAAAAACACAAGGTCTTACTAACCCAATTCAAACATAATTAGAGATAAGCTCCATCATTTGCTCCCTTGATCTTTTTTAAAACTCGACCCATTCTTAGTTCGGTTTTACTTATTGTTTTATGGCTAACGCGAACAACCTGATAAGACCCTCGATACTTAGTGCCGAAGCGACTAGACAACGCGTCAGACAACAGGAAGAATTAGAACACAATAGAATCATGGTTGAATATGTAGACAGAGCTGCATTAGCAGCCACAATTAGCGAAATCTTAGCACAACAATTACCAAGTTTCTTGAGACGCCACAATTCTTCGGAAGATAACGCAAACGTAACAGACCAGGTAATTGCCCCAGAGCATGCAGGGAACTTAGGCGATTTAGACCGGGTACCGGATATTGTTAAATCTATCCGGGACTTTTCAGGCGATCCGTCCGAATTTAGTTCTTGGAAGAAAGGAGTAGACCGTATCTTAGAAGCATACTGTGCTTTCCAGGGTACCCGAAATACTATGGTATTTTACATACCATACGTAATAAAATTGTAGGACCCGCCGATATGGCATTAGAATCTTACAATACTCCTCTGAACTGGTTAGCGATTTCGAAATGTCTAACTCTGCATTATGCTGACAAGCGCGACATTAACACATTAGAATACCAAATGACGATGCTTATACAGGGTGCCAACCAATCTGTGGAAGAGTTCCATCAAATGGTTTATAAACACCTATCCCTAATCCTAAACAAGATCGGTTGTATGGGATTAGGGAGAGAAGCAGAACTGTTAATGACGAAAATGTACAGAGATAAGGCTCTAGACACCTTCGTACGAGGATTACAAGGCGATTTGCCTCGTCTATTGGGAATTAAAGAACCAGTAGACTTACCCTCGGCATTACACCTTTGCCTCAAGTTAGAAAATCAGAACTTCAGGGCAAAACATGCAGCAAACATAGGACAGACAAGACAGTTTAGGAATCAGTCTTCAAAGCCTTCACCTGCTCCTCGCAGTAATTTATTTATCAATAGACAACCACCAATTCCACCCCCCCGAACTCGATATTATCAATTCGGACAGCAACTACCGACCGCTTTACCACGACAAAACTTCGCTTACCAGCTTGCACAGCCAGTAGCTGCACCTCGACCTTTTCAGAATAGGCAATTCCCGCCACAGCAGTCAGCGCCTAGGCCACAGGCCCCAAAACCACTGCCTCGTCCAGAACCTATGGATGTGGATCCCAGTGTACAGACAAGAATGGTGAACTACATGAACAGACCTCGCTTTGAACTAGGTAAAAGACCACCTGGCCCAATACCAGATGGGATGAAGCGTCAAAGGAACTTTAACATACAGACTACAACAGAAGAAAACGAAACGCGTTCCACGGAGACTCCATTAACCACGACGGACTACGAACAAGCTATGGCAGAGTACGAGGACCACAACTACCTTGACGACAACTTGGACGACTACATGATCAGATAGATGAAGCGGATGCTGACAATAACACTTACGACTACTACGACAACGCTGGGTTAAATTTTTTAGAATAAAAAATTCCTCTCTTCCATACTTTTTATGCAAGATGAGGAATGGCAAATTTATTAGAATACTTATAGACACCGGTTCAAACCGAAATTATATCCAACCTAAATTCGTCAATAACCCTATACAGAATAAATCACCTTTCAATGCTGTCTCAGTAGGCGGCAGAACAGTAATTACGCATCATAAAGTAGGAAACCTTTTTAATATTCAGGATGTTGAAGTAAAATTTTTTCTGTTGCCCACATTAAAATCTTTCGATGCCATTTTGGGCAATGATAGTTTAAAAGAATTAGGGGCAGTAATAAAAATCAGCAAAAATATTATGATATTAAAGAACGGTCTCTCGATCCCCATAAAAGAAAAAACATTCGAAGCAGTCAACACAATTATTCCGAGAACATCCCACTTGTCCGACAAACAAAAAACCAAGCTAAGTGAACTACTCAAGTCGTTTCCAGACTTGTTCGCAGACCCAAACCAAAAACTGACCTACACAACTAACGTAAAGGCAACGATCCGAACCTCGTCCGATAATCCTATTTACTCAAAATTCTATCAGTATCCAATGACACTGAAAGATGAAGTAAACAAACAGATAAAAGAACTTTTAGAAGATGGTATAATTCGACCTTCTAGGTCTCCGTACAATTCACCAGTGTGGATTGTACCCAAAAAGGCAGACGCTTCAGGCGAAAAAAAATATCGCATGGTTATTGATTATCGCAAACTCAATAAAAAACCATTGTAGATAAATACCCTATTCCTGAGATAAATGAAGTTCTTACCCAATTAGGGGACAATAAAGTATTCTCCGTTTTAGATCTGAAAAGTGGTTTCCATCAAATCTCGTTTAAAAATAGTGACATAGAAAAGACCGCCTTCTCCGTAAACAACGGAAAATATGAGTTTACACGACTCCCATTTGGTCTTAAGAATGCGCCCTCAATTTTTCAACGTGCATTAGATGACATACTTCGTGAACATATTGGAAAAATATGTTTTATTTACATAGACGATATCATCATATTTAGCAAAGATGATAATACGCATATTGAGAACTTGGCTAAAGTTTTTCAAACTTTACAGAACGCCAACATGAAATGTCAGCTAGACAAATGTGAGTTCATGAAAAACAAAGTCGAATTCCTTGGATTTGTTGTCTCCGATAGGGGAATAGAAACAAACCCGAGTAAAGTGGCAGCGATAGCAAATTATCCCTGCCCTAAAACTTTGAGGGATCTAAGATCCTTCCTAGGCCTTTCCGGCTATTATAGAAGATTTATACAAAATTATGCCAAATTAGCAAAACCCCTAACTTCACTTTTAAGAGGGGAAGATGGACACGTGTCCAATGTTAGCCATAATTTGGGCACTCAAGGCCCTCAAAAATTACCTATACGGTAAAGCAAAGGTTAAGATCTTTACAGACCATCAACCTTTAACACATTCTCTGAGTAGCTGGAATGGAAACGCCAGAATCAAGAGATGGAAAGCTTATTTGGAGGAATATGATTATGAAATATTTTATAAACCAAGAAAAGAAAATGTTGTTGCAGACGCGCTCTCAAGAATACCTTTAGAGCAGATTAACTCTGTTGCCTCTACACAACATAGCGCCGAAAGTTCTAGCCATGACCTAATCCCTAGCGTCGAAGCCCCAATAAATGTTTTCAAAAATCAAATATTCTTTTATAAATCAAATAAATATGACTACAAGTTCACCATCCCATTTCCTACTTTCCATAGACATGAAATATACAGACTCGAATACACCACGGACGATATAATAACAGACCTAAAAAAACACCTCAACCCTTCCGTAATCAACGGCATTCACACGACTGAAGACATTATGGAAAAATACAAACAACCTACAGAAGTCACTTTAAAGGAATCAAAACTCGATTCACCCAATTCAGGGTAGAAGACTTGACAGACGAAACTGAACAGGAAGAAAGAATTCTTCAAATACATAGGAGAGCACATCGAAACGCTCTAGAAAATCAAAAGCAACTAGCAGAAACCTATTATTTTCCAAGAATGAAACAAAAAATTATACATTTAGTTAAGCAATGTAAACTTTGCAAAGAAGCTAAATATGACAGACACCCCCCAAATCCGGAAATTCAAGAAACTCCTATTCCAGAATATCCCGGTCACATATTGCACATTGACATTTATTCTACAGAACGACACTTAGTACTCACTGCAATAGATAAGTTTTCTAAATTAGCGCAAGCACGAATTATAAATTCAAAAGCAATAGAAGATATCAGAACGCCTTTGCGTGACATTATATTTTATTTCGGAGTCCCAAAACATATCGTTATGGACAACGAAAAAGCTTTCAATTCCCAATCAATTAAGTTCATGTTGGAGCAGCTACAGATAGAAGTCTATACTGCCCCACCATACAAAAGTACCGTTAACGGTCAGGTAGAACGATTCCATTCAACACTCTCAGAGATAATGAGATGCCTCAAGAAAGAGGGCACTGAGAGAAATTTTAAAGAACTTTTAGAAAGGGCAGTTTACGAGTACAATTACAGTTTTCATTCGGTTACAAAGAAACGACCATTAGAAGTATTCTTCGGTAGGAGAGTAACAACAGACCCGGACCAATACGAGACAGCCAGACAAGACAATATTGAAAGACTTAAAAATAAACAGGAAATTGACCGAACAAATCACAATAAGAAAAAAAACGAAATACTAAACTATCAGCCAGGAGAAGAAATATTCGTAAAAATAAACACTAGATTAGGTTCAAAGCTTTCCCCAAGATATAGGAAAGAAATAGTTAAGGAAAACAAGCACACTACAGTAACAACAGAATCGGGAAAAACGGTACATAAAAGCCATATCAAAATCTACAATTTTTCAGAATATTACTATGGATTACGAACGATGTCAGTGGAACGATGAACCTTACAAACTATACGAACGCACAGATACTGACAATGAACAAGGGGATCGGAAAACTACAAACCTCAACAACTAAACTAATACACCTCATTAACCTCGACCAAATCCAAACCGCTTTAGATATTTTACATGAACATACGGAAAATAGCCCTAAACGCAGTCCATTATACGCTACCCTTCACCATGAGATAAACACAACTACTCACATATTCCGAACAATCACAGCCTTTCCCAAAACTCGAAAAACTAGGTCCTTAAATTGGCTAGGGTCAGGATGGAAGTACATAGCGGGTAGCCCAGATCATGATGACCTGGTTATGATAGAGCAGAACTTAGATAAACTTATTGACAATAATAACCAACAGGTCATTATTAACAAACAGTTAGAAGGAAGAATAAATAAACTTACTTCAGTATCTAATGCTCTCAGCAATTCTATTCAAAAAAGCAGTTCAGTAAGTATCGAGACGGCTATTAGTTTGCACAACCAGATTCGCCTTTTAAAAGAAGAAATTATTAACATTAAATATGCCATTCAATGGGCACGATTAAACGTAGTTAACACACTTGTATTAAATGAAGGTGAGCTAATTGAAATCGAGAAAATTTTTAAAAGAAATAATATGCCAACCCTATCAATGGAAGAAATAATGGAGTTTTCCGATGTGCCAATTCTACATAATAAAACAACACTTCTGTATATTGTAAAAGTTCCAAACTTAGAAGAAATACAATACCAAGACTCTATTATAAAACCCATAGTAAAAAACAATTCAATCATACACTTAAACTTTCAAGAAATCTTTGTTTACAAAAACATTACCTATGGCATTCCCCAAACTTGTAGAACCGTAGAATATATAAAAATACGCGATAAGAAAAAAATTGTTAATATAAGTAATTCAAAATTTATACCAAAGCTAGTTCAGGGACAGAAAGCGCTGTGTAGTTTTAGCAATGCCGACCATGTACCCAAAATAGAAGAAGTCGACGATGGAATCATCCTACTAAACGACTACGATGGAAACGCAACATGGAACAACACAGAACTTCACCTAGAGGGCACCTATCTGGTTCAACTATCAAATGACTCGATAATTATCGACAACCAGCAGTTCAGCAACTTGGAACCTACAGTCTCGACCCCCGGAGCACCTCTTGTGCAGTTTACGGCCGAAGAAAAAGAAAGACTTAAGGTTCTATCTCTTGAAGCTGATGAACATAAGAACACATTCAACAGTTAACAGCATTACTTTGTTAACGCTCTTTGGGATTGTGCTGGTTCTCATCCTGGGTTTGCACATCTATAGCCAACGGAAGAAGAGCATAACCCAGCAACTAGGTCCCACGCCTGGAATGGAAGCGAAAGTCACCGCGATTCTCGCACCTACAACCCGCGAGCAATCTTCGACTGAGGCACAGTACCAGCTACCTCAGTTCAACGACATTCCATACTTTTAGAGACAGCTTGAGGACAAGCATAAATTGGAGGGGGAAGAGTTAACAACAAAAATGTTTAAATCCAGAACAATGAACCCCAATAAGCAAGCTTCAATCTGCAAGCTCAGCGTCTGCATAATTTCCTGCACACGCCGAGCTGCCAAGCAGAATTCGATAATTTCCTGCACACGCCGAGCTGCCAAGTAGAGTTCGAAGAATCTGATTGGTAACAACTTCCGCTCCCACCAATGCAAGTGATTCCAAGAAGACCGCACTGATTTGACCAGCAAAACATCAGCCGATGTCGTGGCCTATTGGAAAGCTACGGAGCCGACGCCGATCCTCTGCCACCAAGGGCAGCGCAGCTCGTAGCCAAAGACTCGCAGCTTGCTAGGGACAGCTTAGGGTAATTTAGTTGCAAATTGGATTTATACAAATAAAGTCGTTCTTAACTGAACTCCAATTTATTTTATTATTTTTTTACCTTGCTAACCGCAAAGTAATTAACTGGCGCCCGAACAGGGACCGGTGCGCGTACGATACAACAAAACGTTTTGTAAGTTCGCGGCTCGCAATAACATTTGCGGCAACCGGCCTAATCGCGAGTGACAAGAACGCGCAACTCACGGAAAATTAACATCTTTCGTTCGTTCAAATTCACTCTGGCATATCGAACTTAACTTGTTCATTTGCCCATCGGTGGACTCCAAGGACTGAAGGCAGGGCCGCAGACCACCCCTCAACCCTGTACGCATCGCTGGATCCCAAGTAGTCTTCGTTAGATAAAAAGGATGAAATCCGGATCGTCGGAGGGAGGAGCCACAGCAATAAGAATACCCATAGTACTGTAAGCTTAACCAACCAAATTTAAAAAAAAACTCAAAACTAACAAACAAATTGAACAAAGAAACATATAAATTTAAGTGATCAATGAAAAACCCTAAAACGATAAAACATTCAAAAAGATCACAAAAGTGATATAACTAATTCCAACTTTACGATTCCCAAGGGACCCTCTAAAGTACAAGGAAAAACCAGCCACTGGTTATAAAATTAAAAAAAAAAAAAAAATACAAAAACATATTATTTTCAAGACACAAAAACATATTATTTTCAAGTAAAAACACAAGGTCTTACTAACCCAATTCAAACATAATTAGAGATAAGCTCCATCATTTGCTCCCTTGATCTTTTTTAAAACTCGACCCATTCTTAGTTCGGTTTTACTTATTGTTTTATGGCTAACGCGAACAACCTGATAAGACCCTCGATACTTAGTGCCGAAGCGACTAGACAACGCGTCAGACAACAGGAAGAATTAGAACACAATAGAATCATGGTTGAATATGTAGACAGAGCTGCATTAGCAGCCACAATTAGCGAAATCTTAGCACAACAATTACCAAGTTTCTTGAGACGCCTCAATTCTTCGGAAGAATACGCAAACGTAACAGACCAGGTAATTGCCCCAGAGCATGCAGGGAACTTAGGCGATTTAGACCGAGTACCGGATATAGTTAAATCTATCCGGGACTTTTCAGGCGATCCGTCCGAATTTAGTTCTTGGAAGAAAGGAGTAGACCGTATCTTAGAAGCATACAGTGCTTTCCAGGGTACCCGAAATACTATGGTATTTTACATACCATACGTAATAAAATTGTAGGACCCGCCGATATGGCATTAGAATCTTACAATACTCCTCTGAACTGGTTAGCGATTTCGAAATGTCTAACTCTGCATTATGCTGACAAGCGCGACATTAACACATTAGAATACCAAATGACGATGCTTATACAGGGTGCCAACCAATCTGTGGAAGAGTTCCATCAAATGGTTTATAAACACCTATCCCTAATCCTAAACAAGATCGGTTGTATGGGATTAGGGAGAGAAGCAGAACTGTTAATGACGAAAATGTACAGAGATAAGGCTCTAGACACCTTCGTACGAGGATTACAAGGCGATTTGCCTCGTCTATTGGGAATTAAAGAACCAGTAGACTTACCCTCGGCATTACACCTTTGCCTCAAGTTAGAAAATCAGAACTTCAGGGCAAAACATGCAGCAAACATAGGACAGACAAGACAGTTTAGGAATCAGTCTTCAAAGCCTTCACCTGCTCCTCGCAGTAATTTATTTATCAATAGACAACCACCAATTCCACCCCCCCGAACTCGATATTATCAATTCGGACAGCAACTACCGACCGCTTTACCACGACAAAACTTCGCTTACCAGCTTGCACAGCCAGTAGCTGCACCTCGACCTTTTCAGAATAGGCAATTCCCGCCACAGCAGTCAGCGCCTAGGCCACAGGCCCCAAAACCACTGCCTCGTCCAGAACCTATGGATGTGGATCCCAGTGTACAGACAAGAATGGTGAACTACATGAACAGACCTCGCTTTGAACTAGGTAAAAGACCACCTGGCCCAATACCAGATGGGATGAAGCGTCAAAGGAACTTTAACATACAGACTACAACAGAAGAAAACGAAACGCGTTCCACGGAGACTCCATTAACCACGACGGACTACGAACAAGCTATGGCAGAGTACGAGGACCACAACTACCTTGACGACAACTTGGACGACTACATGATCAGATAGATGAAGCGGATGCTGACAATAACACTTACGACTACTACGACAACGCTGGGTTAAATTTTTTAGAATAAAAAATTCCTCTCTTCCATACTTTTTATGCAAGATGAGGAATGGCAAATTTATTAGAATACTTATAGACACCGGTTCAAACCGAAATTATATCCAACCTAAATTCGTCAATAACC
The DNA here is from genome assembly GCF_016746365.2 of Drosophila yakuba. NCBI lineage: Eukaryota > Metazoa > Arthropoda > Insecta > Diptera > Drosophilidae > Drosophila > Drosophila yakuba. Next base: position 3,840,085 of record NC_052528.2, on the reverse strand, counting down.
CTATACAGAATAAATCACCTTTCAATGCTGTCTCAGTAGGCGGCAGAACAGTAATTACGCATCATAAAGTAGGAAACCTTTTTAATATTCAGGATGTTGAAGTAAAATTTTTTCTGTTGCCCACATTAAAATCTTTCGATGCCATTTTGGGCAATGATAGTTTAAAAGAATTAGGGGCAGTAATAAAAATCAGCAAAAATATTATGATATTAAAGAACGGTCTCTCGATCCCCATAAAAGAAAAAACATTCGAAGCAGTCAACACAATTATTCCGAGAACATCCCACTTGTCCGACAAACAAAAAACCAAGCTAAGTGAACTACTCAAGTCGTTTCCAGACTTGTTCGCAGACCCAAACCAAAAACTGACCTACACAACTAACGTAAAGGCAACGATCCGAACCTCGTCCGATAATCCTATTTACTCAAAATTCTATCAGTATCCAATGACACTGAAAGATGAAGTAAACAAACAGATAAAAGAACTTTTAGAAGATGGTATAATTCGACCTTCTAGGTCTCCGTACAATTCACCAGTGTGGATTGTACCCAAAAAGGCAGACGCTTCAGGCGAAAAAAAATATCGCATGGTTATTGATTATCGCAAACTCAATAAAAAACCATTGTAGATAAATACCCTATTCCTGAGATAAATGAAGTTCTTACCCAATTAGGGGACAATAAAGTATTCTCCGTTTTAGATCTGAAAAGTGGTTTCCATCAAATCTCGTTTAAAAATAGTGACATAGAAAAGACCGCCTTCTCCGTAAACAACGGAAAATATGAGTTTACACGACTCCCATTTGGTCTTAAGAATGCGCCCTCAATTTTTCAACGTGCATTAGATGACATACTTCGTGAACATATTGGAAAAATATGTTTTATTTACATAGACGATATCATCATATTTAGCAAAGATGATAATACGCATATTGAGAACTTGGCTAAAGTTTTTCAAACTTTACAGAACGCCAACATGAAATGTCAGCTAGACAAATGTGAGTTCATGAAAAACAAAGTCGAATTCCTTGGATTTGTTGTCTCCGATAGGGGAATAGAAACAAACCCGAGTAAAGTGGCAGCGATAGCAAATTATCCCTGCCCTAAAACTTTGAGGGATCTAAGATCCTTCCTAGGCCTTTCCGGCTATTATAGAAGATTTATACAAAATTATGCCAAATTAGCAAAACCCCTAACTTCACTTTTAAGAGGGGAAGATGGACACGTGTCCAATGTTAGCCATAATTTGGGCACTCAAGGCCCTCAAAAATTACCTATACGGTAAAGCAAAGGTTAAGATCTTTACAGACCATCAACCTTTAACACATTCTCTGAGTAGCTGGAATGGAAACGCCAGAATCAAGAGATGGAAAGCTTATTTGGAGGAATATGATTATGAAATATTTTATAAACCAAGAAAAGAAAATGTTGTTGCAGACGCGCTCTCAAGAATACCTTTAGAGCAGATTAACTCTGTTGCCTCTACACAACATAGCGCCGAAAGTTCTAGCCATGACCTAATCCCTAGCGTCGAAGCCCCAATAAATGTTTTCAAAAATCAAATATTCTTTTATAAATCAAATAAATATGACTACAAGTTCACCATCCCATTTCCTACTTTCCATAGACATGAAATATACAGACTCGAATACACCACGGACGATATAATAACAGACCTAAAAAAACACCTCAACCCTTCCGTAATCAACGGCATTCACACGACTGAAGACATTATGGAAAAATACAAACAACCTACAGAAGTCACTTTAAAGGAATCAAAACTCGATTCACCCAATTCAGGGTAGAAGACTTGACAGACGAAACTGAACAGGAAGAAAGAATTCTTCAAATACATAGGAGAGCACATCGAAACGCTCTAGAAAATCAAAAGCAACTAGCAGAAACCTATTATTTTCCAAGAATGAAACAAAAAATTATACATTTAGTTAAGCAATGTAAACTTTGCAAAGAAGCTAAATATGACAGACACCCCCCAAATCCGGAAATTCAAGAAACTCCTATTCCAGAATATCCCGGTCACATATTGCACATTGACATTTATTCTACAGAACGACACTTAGTACTCACTGCAATAGATAAGTTTTCTAAATTAGCGCAAGCACGAATTATAAATTCAAAAGCAATAGAAGATATCAGAACGCCTTTGCGTGACATTATATTTTATTTCGGAGTCCCAAAACATATCGTTATGGACAACGAAAAAGCTTTCAATTCCCAATCAATTAAGTTCATGTTGGAGCAGCTACAGATAGAAGTCTATACTGCCCCACCATACAAAAGTACCGTTAACGGTCAGGTAGAACGATTCCATTCAACACTCTCAGAGATAATGAGATGCCTCAAGAAAGAGGGCACTGAGAGAAATTTTAAAGAACTTTTAGAAAGGGCAGTTTACGAGTACAATTACAGTTTTCATTCGGTTACAAAGAAACGACCATTAGAAGTATTCTTCGGTAGGAGAGTAACAACAGACCCGGACCAATACGAGACAGCCAGACAAGACAATATTGAAAGACTTAAAAATAAACAGGAAATTGACCGAACAAATCACAATAAGAAAAAAAACGAAATACTAAACTATCAGCCAGGAGAAGAAATATTCGTAAAAATAAACACTAGATTAGGTTCAAAGCTTTCCCCAAGATATAGGAAAGAAATAGTTAAGGAAAACAAGCACACTACAGTAACAACAGAATCGGGAAAAACGGTACATAAAAGCCATATCAAAATCTACAATTTTTCAGAATATTACTATGGATTACGAACGATGTCAGTGGAACGATGAACCTTACAAACTATACGAACGCACAGATACTGACAATGAACAAGGGGATCGGAAAACTACAAACCTCAACAACTAAACTAATACACCTCATTAACCTCGACCAAATCCAAACCGCTTTAGATATTTTACATGAACATACGGAAAATAGCCCTAAACGCAGTCCATTATACGCTACCCTTCACCATGAGATAAACACAACTACTCACATATTCCGAACAATCACAGCCTTTCCCAAAACTCGAAAAACTAGGTCCTTAAATTGGCTAGGGTCAGGATGGAAGTACATAGCGGGTAGCCCAGATCATGATGACCTGGTTATGATAGAGCAGAACTTAGATAAACTTATTGACAATAATAACCAACAGGTCATTATTAACAAACAGTTAGAAGGAAGAATAAATAAACTTACTTCAGTATCTAATGCTCTCAGCAATTCTATTCAAAAAAGCAGTTCAGTAAGTATCGAGACGGCTATTAGTTTGCACAACCAGATTCGCCTTTTAAAAGAAGAAATTATTAACATTAAATATGCCATTCAATGGGCACGATTAAACGTAGTTAACACACTTGTATTAAATGAAGGTGAGCTAATGAGAAAATTTTTAAAAGAAATAATATGCCAACCCTATCAATGGAAGAAATAATGGAGTTTTCCGATGTGCCAATTCTACATAATAAAACAACACTTCTGTATATTGTAAAAGTTCCAAACTTAGAAGAAATACAATACCAAGACCTTATTATAAAACCCATAGTAAAAAACAATTCAATCATACACTTAAACTTTCAAGAAATCTTTGTTTACAAAAACATTACCTATGGCATTCCCCAAACTTGTAGAACCGTAGAATATATAAAAATACGCGATAAGAAAAAAATTGTTAATATAAGTAATTCAAAATTTATACCAAAGCTAGTTCAGGGACAGAAAGCGCTGTGTAGTTTTAGCAATGCCGACCATGTACCCAAAATAGAAGAAGTCGACGATGGAATCATCCTACTAAACGACTACGATGGAAACGCAACATGGAACAACACAGAACTTCACCTAGAGGGCACCTATCTGGTTCAACTATCAAATGACTCGATAATTATCGACAACCAGCAGTTCAGCAACTTGGAACCTACAGTCTCGACCCCTGGAGCACCTCTTGTGCAGTTTACGGCCGAAGAAAAAGAAAGACTTAAGGTTCTATCTCTTGAAGCATTGGAAGCATTGCACATAAACAACACTGGACAGCTGATGAACATAAGAACACATTCAACAGTTAACAGCATTACTTTGTTAACGCTCTTTGGGATTGTGCTGGTTCTCATCCTGGGTTTGCACATCTATAGCCAACGGAAGAAGAGCATAACCCAGCAACTAGGTCCCACGCCTGGAATGGAAGCGAAAGTCACCGCGATTCTCGCACCTACAACCCGCGAGCAATCTTCGACTGAGGCACAGTACCAGCTACCTCAGTTCAACGACATTCCATACTTTTAGAGACAGCTTGAGGACAAGCATAAATTGGAGGGGGAAGAGTTAACAACAAAAATGTTTAAATCCAGAACAATGAACCCCAATAAGCAAGCTTCAATCTGCAAGCTCAGCGTCTGCATAATTTCCTGCACACGCCGAGCTGCCAAGCAGAATTCGATAATTTCCTGCACACGCCGAGCTGCCAAGTAGAGTTCGAAGAATCTGATTGGTAACAACTTCCGCTCCCACCAATGCAAGTGATTCCAAGAAGACCGCACTGATTTGACCAGCAAAACATCAGCCGATGTCGTGGCCTATTGGAAAGCTACGGAGCCGACGCCGATCCTCTGCCACCAAGGGCAGCGCAGCTCGTAGCCAAAGACTCGCAGCTTGCTAGGGACAGCTTAGGGTAATTTAGTTGCAAATTGGATTTATACAAATAAAGTCGTTCTTAACTGAACTCCAATTTATTTTATTATTTTTTTACCTTGCTAACCGCAAAGTAATTAACTGGCGCCCGAACAGGGACCGGTGCGCGTACGATACAACAAAACGTTTTGTAAGTTCGCGGCTCGCAATAACATTTGCGGCAACCGGCCTAATCGCGAGTGACAAGAACGCGCAACTCACGGAAAATTAACATCTTTCGTTCGTTCAAATTCACTCTGGCATATCGAACTTAACTTGTTCATTTGCCCATCGGTGGACTCCAAGGACTGAAGGCAGGGCCGCAGACCACCCCTCAACCCTGTACGCATCGCTGGATCCCAAGTAGTCTTCGTTAGATAAAAAGGATGAAATCCGGATCGTCGGAGGGAGGAGCCACAGCAATAAGAATACCCATAGTACTGTAAGCTTAACCAACCAAATTTAAAAAAAAACTCAAAACTAACAAACAAATTGAACAAAGAAACATATAAATTTAAGTGATCAATGAAAAACCCTAAAACGATAAAACATTCAAAAAGATCACAAAAGTGATATAACTAATTCCAACTTTACGATTCCCAAGGGACCCTCTAAAGTACAAGGAAAAACCAGCCACTGGTTATAAAATTAAAAAAAAAAAAAAAATACAAAAACATATTATTTTCAAGACACAAAAACATATTATTTTCAAGTAAAAACACAAGGTCTTACTAACCCAATTCAAACATAATTAGAGATAAGCTCCATCATTTGCTCCCTTGATCTTTTTTAAAACTCGACCCATTCTTAGTTCGGTTTTACTTATTGTTTTATGGCTAACGCGAACAACCTGATAAGACCCTCGATACTTAGTGCCGAAGCGACTAGACAACGCGTCAGACAACAGGAAGAATTAGAACACAATAGAATCATGGTTGAATATGTAGACAGAGCTGCATTAGCAGCCACAATTAGCGAAATCTTAGCACAACAATTACCAAGTTTCTTGAGACGCCTCAATTCTTCGGAAGAATACGCAAACGTAACAGACCAGGTAATTGCCCCAGAGCATGCAGGGAACTTAGGCGATTTAGACCGAGTACCGGATATAGTTAAATCTATCCGGGACTTTTCAGGCGATCCGTCCGAATTTAGTTCTTGGAAGAAAGGAGTAGACCGTATCTTAGAAGCATACAGTGCTTTCCAGGGTACCCGAAATACTATGGTATTTTACATACCATACGTAATAAAATTGTAGGACCCGCCGATATGGCATTAGAATCTTACAATACTCCTCTGAACTGGTTAGCGATTTCGAAATGTCTAACTCTGCATTATGCTGACAAGCGCGACATTAACACATTAGAATACCAAATGACGATGCTTATACAGGGTGCCAACCAATCTGTGGAAGAGTTCCATCAAATGGTTTATAAACACCTATCCCTAATCCTAAACAAGATCGGTTGTATGGGATTAGGGAGAGAAGCAGAACTGTTAATGACGAAAATGTACAGAGATAAGGCTCTAGACACCTTCGTACGAGGATTACAAGGCGATTTGCCTCGTCTATTGGGAATTAAAGAACCAGTAGACTTACCCTCGGCATTACACCTTTGCCTCAAGTTAGAAAATCAGAACTTCAGGGCAAAACATGCAGCAAACATAGGACAGACAAGACAGTTTAGGAATCAGTCTTCAAAGCCTTCACCTGCTCCTCGCAGTAATTTATTTATCAATAGACAACTACCAATTCCACCCCCCCGAACTCGATATTATCAATTCGGACAGCAACTACCGACCGCTTTACCACGACAAAACTTCGCTTACCAGCTTGCACAGCCAGTAGCTGCACCTCGACCTTTTCAGAATAGGCAATTCCCGCCACAGCAGTCAGCGCCTAGGCCACAGGCCCCAAAACCACTGCCTCGTCCAGAACCTATGGATGTGGATCCCAGTGTACAGACAAGAATGGTGAACTACATGAACAGACCTCGCTTTGAACTAGGTAAAAGACCACCTGGCCCAATACCAGATGGGATGAAGCGTCAAAGGAACTTTAACATACAGACTACAACAGAAGAAAACGAAACGCGTTCCACGGAGACTCCATTAACCACGACGGACTACGAACAAGCTATGGCAGAGTACGAGGACCACAACTACCTTGACGACAACTTGGACGACTACATGATCAGATAGATGAAGCGGATGCTGACAATAACACTTACGACTACTACGACAACGCTGGGTTAAATTTTTTAGAATAAAAAATTCCTCTCTTCCATACTTTTTATGCAAGATGAGGAATGGCAAATTTATTAGAATACTTATAGACACCGGTTCAAACCGAAATTATATCCAACCTAAATTCGTCAATAACCCTATACAGAATAAATCACCTTTCAATGCTGTCTCAGTAGGCGGCAGAACAGTAATTACGCATCATAAAGTAGGAAACCTTTTTAATATTCAGGATGTTGAAGTAAAATTTTTTCTGTTGCCCACATTAAAATCTTTCGATGCCATTTTGGGCAATGATAGTTTAAAAGAATTAGGGGCAGTAATAAAAATCAGCAAAAATATTATGATATTAAAGAACGGTCTCTCGATCCCCATAAAAGAAAAAACATTCGAAGCAGTCAACACAATTATTCCGAGAACATCCCACTTGTCCGACAAACAAAAAACCAAGCTAAGTGAACTACTCAAGTCGTTTCCAGACTTGTTCGCAGACCCAAACCAAAAACTGACCTACACAACTAACGTAAAGGCAACGATCCGAACCTCGTCCGATAATCCTATTTACTCAAAATTCTATCAGTATCCAATGACACTGAAAGATGAAGTAAACAAACAGATAAAAGAACTTTTAGAAGATGGTATAATTCGACCTTCTAGGTCTCCGTACAATTCACCAGTGTGGATTGTACCCAAAAAGGCAGACGCTTCAGGCGAAAAAAAATATCGCATGGTTATTGATTATCGCAAACTCAATAAAAAACCATTGTAGATAAATACCCTATTCCTGAGATAAATGAAGTTCTTACCCAATTAGGGGACAATAAAGTATTCTCCGTTTTAGATCTGAAAAGTGGTTTCCATCAAATCTCGTTTAAAAATAGTGACATAGAAAAGACCGCCTTCTCCGTAAACAACGGAAAATATGAGTTTACACGACTCCCATTTGGTCTTAAGAATGCGCCCTCAATTTTTCAACGTGCATTAGATGACATACTTCGTGAACATATTGGAAAAATATGTTTTATTTACATAGACGATATCATCATATTTAGCAAAGATGATAATACGCATATTGAGAACTTGGCTAAAGTTTTTCAAACTTTACAGAACGCCAACATGAAATGTCAGCTAGACAAATGTGAGTTCATGAAAAACAAAGTCGAATTCCTTGGATTTGTTGTCTCCGATAGGGGAATAGAAACAAACCCGAGTAAAGTGGCAGCGATAGCAAATTATCCCTGCCCTAAAACTTTGAGGGATCTAAGATCCTTCCTAGGCCTTTCCGGCTATTATAGAAGATTTATACAAAATTATGCCAAATTAGCAAAACCCCTAACTTCACTTTTAAGAGGGGAAGATGGACACGTGTCCAATGTTAGCCATAATTTGGGCACTCAAGGCCCTCAAAAATTACCTATACGGTAAAGCAAAGGTTAAGATCTTTACAGACCATCAACCTTTAACACATTCTCTGAGTAGCTGGAATGGAAACGCCAGAATCAAGAGATGGAAAGCTTATTTGGAGGAATATGATTATGAAATATTTTATAAACCAAGAAAAGAAAATGTTGTTGCAGACGCGCTCTCAAGAATACCTTTAGAGCAGATTAACTCTGTTGCCTCTACACAACATAGCGCCGAAAGTTCTAGCCATGACCTAATCCCTAGCGTCGAAGCCCCAATAAATGTTTTCAAAAATCAAATATTCTTTTATAAATCAAATAAATATGACTACAAGTTCACCATCCCATTTCCTACTTTCCATAGACATGAAATATACAGACTCGAATACACCACGGACGATATAATAACAGACCTAAAAAAACACCTCAACCCTTCCGTAATCAACGGCATTCACACGACTGAAGACATTATGGAAAAATACAAACAACCTACAGAAGTCACTTTAAAGGAATCAAAACTCGATTCACCCAATTCAGGGTAGAAGACTTGACAGACGAAACTGAACAGGAAGAAAGAATTCTTCAAATACATAGGAGAGCACATCGAAACGCTCTAGAAAATCAAAAGCAACTAGCAGAAACCTATTATTTTCCAAGAATGAAACAAAAAATTATACATTTAGTTAAGCAATGTAAACTTTGCAAAGAAGCTAAATATGACAGACACCCCCCAAATCCGGAAATTCAAGAAACTCCTATTCCAGAATATCCCGGTCACATATTGCACATTGACATTTATTCTACAGAACGACACTTAGTACTCACTGCAATAGATAAGTTTTCTAAATTAGCGCAAGCACGAATTATAAATTCAAAAGCAATAGAAGATATCAGAACGCCTTTGCGTGACATTATATTTTATTTCGGAGTCCCAAAACATATCGTTATGGACAACGAAAAAGCTTTCAATTCCCAATCAATTAAGTTCATGTTGGAGCAGCTACAGATAGAAGTCTATACTGCCCCACCATACAAAAGTACCGTTAACGGTCAGGTAGAACGATTCCATTCAACACTCTCAGAGATAATGAGATGCCTCAAGAAAGAGGGCACTGAGAGAAATTTTAAAGAACTTTTAGAAAGGGCAGTTTACGAGTACAATTACAGTTTTCATTCGGTTACAAAGAAACGACCATTAGAAGTATTCTTCGGTAGGAGAGTAACAACAGACCCGGACCAATACGAGACAGCCAGACAAGACAATATTGAAAGACTTAAAAATAAACAGGAAATTGACCGAACAAATCACAATAAGAAAAAAAACGAAATACTAAACTATCAGCCAGGAGAAGAAATATTCGTAAAAATAAACACTAGATTAGGTTCAAAGCTTTCCCCAAGATATAGGAAAGAAATAGTTAAGGAAAACAAGCACACTACAGTAACAACAGAATCGGGAAAAACGGTACATAAAAGCCATATCAAAATCTACAATTTTTCAGAATATTACTATGGATTACGAACGATGTCAGTGGAACGATGAACCTTACAAACTATACGAACGCACAGATACTGACAATGAACAAGGGGATCGGAAAACTACAAACCTCAACAACTAAACTAATACACCTCATTAACCTCGACCAAATCCAAACCGCTTTAGATATTTTACATGAACATACGGAAAATAGCCCTAAACGCAGTCCATTATACGCTACCCTTCACCATGAGATAAACACAACTACTCACATATTCCGAACAATCACAGCCTTTCCCAAAACTCGAAAAACTAGGTCCTTAAATTGGCTAGGGTCAGGATGGAAGTACATAGCGGGTAGCCCAGATCATGATGACCTGGTTATGATAGAGCAGAACTTAGATAAACTTATTGACAATAATAACCAACAGGTCATTATTAACAAACAGTTAGAAGGAAGAATAAATAAACTTACTTCAGTATCTAATGCTCTCAGCAATTCTATTCAAAAAAGCAGTTCAGTAAGTATCGAGACGGCTATTAGTTTGCACAACCAGATTCGCCTTTTAAAAGAAGAAATTATTAACATTAAATATGCCATTCAATGGGCACGATTAAACGTAGTTAACACACTTGTATTAAATGAAGGTGAGCTAATTGAAATCGAGAAAATTTTTAAAAGAAATAATATGCCAACCCTATCAATGGAAGAAATAATGGAGTTTTCCGATGTGCCAATTCTACATAATAAAACAACACTTCTGTATATTGTAAAAGTTCCAAACTTAGAAGAAATACAATACCAAGACCTTATTATAAAACCCATAGTAAAAAACAATTCAATCATACACTTAAACTTTCAAGAAATCTTTGTTTACAAAAACATTACCTATGGCATTCCCCAAACTTGTAAAACCGTAGAATATATAAAAATACGCGATAAGAAAAAAATTGTTAATATAAGTAATTCAAAATTTATACCAAAGCTAGTTCAGGGACAGAAAGCGCTGTGTAGTTTTAGCAATGCCGACCATGTACCCAAAATAGAAGAAGTCGACGATGGAATCATCCTACTAAACGACTACGATGGAAACGCAACATGGAACAACACAGAACTTCACCTAGAGGGCACCTATCTGGTTCAACTATCAAATGACTCGATAATTATCGACAACCAGCAGTTCAGCAACTTGGAACCTACAGTCTCGACCCCCGGAGCACCTCTTGTGCAGTTTACGGCCGAAGAAAAAGAAAGACTTAAGGTTCTATCTCTTGAAGCATTGGAAGCATTGCACATAAACAACACTGGACAGCTGATGAACATAAGAACACATTCAACAGTTAACAGCATTACTTTGTTAACGCTCTTTGGGATTGTGCTGGTTCTCATCCTGGGTTTGCACATCTATAGCCAACGGAAGAAGAGCATAACCCTGCAACTAGGTCCCACGCCTGGAATGGAAGCGAAAGTCACCGCGATTCTCGCACCTACAACCCGCGAGCAATCTTCGACTGAGGCACAGTACCAGCTACCTCAGTTCAACGACATTCCATACTTTTAGAGACAGCTTGAGGACAAGCATAAATTGGAGGGGGAAGAGTTAACAACAAAAATGTTTAAATCCAGAACAATGAACCCCAATAAGCAAGCTTCAATCTGCAAGCTCAGCGTCTGCATAATTTCCTGCACACGCCGAGCTGCCAAGCAGAATTCGATAATTTCCTGCACACGCCGAGCTGCCAAGTAGAGTTCGAAGAATCTGATTGGTAACAACTTCCGCTCCCACCAATGCAAGTGATTCCAAGAAGACCGCACTGATTTGACCAGCAAAACATCAGCCGATGTCGTGGCCTATTGGAAAGCTACGGAGCCGACGCCGATCCTCTGCCACCAAGGGCAGCGCAGCTCACAGCCAAAGACTCGCAGCTTGCTAGGGACAGCTTAGGGTAATTTAGTTGCAAAATGGATTTATACAAATAAGGTCGTTCTTAACTGAACTCCAATTTATTTTATTATTTTTTTACCTTGCTAACCGCAAAGTAATTAACTTACATAAATAAAGACATTATTTATGAGCTAAATTCGGCTATAGATTGCTTACTTACATTGAGCAGCGAATTTCATGAAAAAGACTCAGGCTGGGCTATTAAAAATTTTAACTATTTTGAAACTACTATAATAAAATTGGAAAACATTCCTGCCAGCGGATACATTAAAGCTCCTCAAAAAATAAGAGCCCGAAATGCGCTAATAAACTTGCAGAATGCCGACGTATTTTGTTTCAAGTGGTGTATACTAGCATTTATAGCTAATCAAAACCATGAAAATAGGACTTTTACAACCCCCCAGCAAAGGAAATATTCGAGAGAAAGGATGACAAAGCCTCAAAGCTATAACATTAATATTAATGATGAAACTATTGTGTATGGCGGAATGACTTTAGATTTTTCAGGAATTAAATTTCCAGTCGAAAAAATAAGAGTTCGACATTTTGAGAAAAACAATGTCAACTTTAGCATAAATATTTATGAAATTGATGAAGCAGGTGAAAAAGTGGTTGGTCCCACGATTAAAACAAAAGAAAGAAAACGGAACCACATTAATATATTGGGAATCGATAATATTACCCAAAACATTATGCATTATGCGTATATAACAAATCTTTATACATTATGCTCTTCACAATTTTCTAAAGGAAAATCGGGAGGATATTTTTGTGAGAACTGTCTTTAGTGTTATCACGTGAAAAGCACTACTCACAACAAACTGAAATGCGGAAAAGTGTCCTTATTTTATCCTGACCCTAATACGACAACATTATTTAAAGGGTATCCCAAAAAATTATCTTCTCTAGTGGTAATTTATGCAGACATTGAGGCTGTTCTTGAAAATTTCAAAACATGCTTGAATTCTTCTGCTTCCTCGTCAACCACGCAAGTACAAAAGCATACGGCATGTGCAGTATCTTTTTATGTTGCCCATAAAGATTATCCTAATCTTAACGAGCTGTGGACCTACGAATGTAAATAGAACAACATTTTAATAAAATTATATTTAACTTACATATTTAAATTTTATAATTTTATAGGCGTTGATTGTATACAAACATTTTGTAAAACTCTTAAAGAAAACACTTTAAGCCTGTATTACAAATAGTGGGTTACCATCAAGAAACCGAGGGATGACTCATTTGATGAACAGCTTCAAAATGAAAATTGTTGCGCCTGTGAAAAAGAAATAAATGCGAGCGACCTGGACAAATTCTTCGACCAATTTTCTGGCGAATACGTAGGTCCTATCCATAGGAATTGTAAGCATAAGTTTAGATTAAGTGACCCTTTCTTTCCTGTATTGTTTTATAATTTATCTAAATATGATATCCATTTATTTATTACTGAATTAGAGGGGGACTTAAGTCCCATACCTTGCAATAAAGAGCTCTATATAGCACTTACGATAACTATCAAAATCAATGCTACAAGCAGATACAAAATAACATAGATTCAGTCTGCTTTTTAAATTCAAGTTTAGAAAATCTATCAAGCTATATGGAGGATAAAGATTTTAAAATTCCAAGTACGAAATTTCAGGGAGAAAAATTTAAGCAAATGAGGAGGAAGGGGGTGTTTCCCTATGACTACTTAGATAGTTTTGAAAAGTTTAATGATACCCAACTTCCAAGCATTGATAGTTTTTATAATTCTCTTAGTGAAGAAAATTGTAGTATAGATGACTTTAATTTCGCACAGAAAGTATGGGAGACATTTAACTGTCGAACTATTAAAGACTATTTAAAACTATATTTTGAAAGCGACGTTTTATTTTTAGCAGATGTGTTTATAAATTTATAAAAAAACAAGAGAAAACGCTATAGTCGAGTTCCCCGACTATCTGATACCCGTTACTCAGCTACTGTAAGTGCGAAGGACAGTTTTTGGCGGTTTGTGGGCGTTAGAGAGGGCGTGGCCAAAAGTTTTTTGCAAATAGATAAAAATTTACAAGACTAATACAAAAATTAAAAAATTTCAAAACATTTTTCAAAAGTGTGGGCGTGGCAGCCCGTTACTCAGATAGTGTAAGTGCGAAGGACAGTTTTTGGCGGTTTGTGGGCGTTAGAGAGGGCGTGGCCAAAAGTTTTTTGCAAATAGATAAAAATTTACAAGACGATTACAAAAATTAAAAAATATCAAAACATTTTTCAAAAGTGTGGGCGTGGCATCCCGTTACTCAGCTAGTGTAAGTGCGAAGGACAGTTTTTGGCGGTTTGTGGGCGTTAGAGAGGGCGTGGCCAAAAGTTTTTTGCAAATAGATAAAAATTTACAAGACGATTACAAAAATTAAAAAATATCAAAACATTTTTCAAAAGTGTGGTCGTGGCAGCTTTGGGCGGTTTGTGGGCGTTAGAGTGGGCGTGGCAGCATGATTCGACAAAATTGCGCTGCGTCTATGTCCCTGGAGTCTGTAAGCTCAATCTCAACTTTCTAGCTTTTGTAGTTCCTGAGATCTCGACGTTCATACGGACAGACAGACGGACGGACAGACGGACATGGCCAAATCGACTCGGCTATTGATCCTGATCAAGAATATATATATGTCGCATTACGAAGGTATTTTGACCACAGTATGTTTCTGTCACATTACGAAGGTATTTTGACCACAGTATGTTTCTGTCACATTATTACCATAGTTTGACCACTGCGCTTGCAAGACGCTGCTGCGCAATAAGTTTGGTTTATTGAGAACTTCTTCTATAATTTGACTACGACGCATAATATGACTGGCGCCAAAGTACCGAAATGAGTGAGGCGACGGCGTTGTCGCGCTGTCGCCAAGTGTAGTCCAGCTAGCGTGTATAAAGCATAGATCCGTAGAAAATGAGAGTAGTTGCATGAAGACGATTGCGCACGCCGGTTGGAATTCGCTTCACTCGAGAGGTTTATGTGTCAACATGGAAGATCAGGCGCAAGAAAATGACAACGCTGCGACATCAGAAGTGGGATCTGCTTTGCCTACAAATATCCCCCATGCATACCTGGCAGCTTTACAAGTGCAAAACAACAACCTAATGGAGATCATCAAAAATATGCAGACACCGAAGGCATCGGCAACTGATGAAAAGGGAAAACATATAACTCTCCCAAAGTTTTATCCTGAGGGAGCTGGTGCAGATGCCTCAGCTTGGTGTACAACAGTGGATCTCATTTTTGCTGATAAAATGACCGAAGGTAGCAGCCTGATGATAACTTTGAGCAAGGCGCTAGAGGGAAGTGCATCACAATGGCTGTCCCAAATATGGTTTGCTGGCATCACATGGCCACAATTTAAAGAACTCTTCGTTCAACGCTTCGTTGGCATCGAAACGTCTGCTGCCACACTAATGAAAATTTTGAACGGGCGACCAAAGTCTGGAGAAAGTTACACCGAATATGGAAGCCGAATCGTCACCTTACTTATGTCCAAATTTAAATCTATTGATCTGAAGGAAATTGCGGTTTCACTTACTCTGGCTGACATGGCACAAATTGATGACAAATTGTCGCGCTGGGTTTTTACAAACAATATTAAAACTCGAAATGACATGCAACAACAACTACAAGCGCACACTTTTAAAAAACGGAACCTTGATGACGACGCATCTACAACAGGCCCAGAGCGTAAAAAGTCTAAGTATCTCTCTCAAGTGAAATGCAATTATTGTGGAAAGATCGGACATAAATATGCTGAATGTCGTGCTCGGCAGAGGCCACAAAATCAAGGAAAAAGTCACAACGGAAGTTCAACGCAAGGATCAAAAGACCGGTCAACAGTCAAATGTTTCAAATGCGACGAGCTTGGGCACTTCGCATCCGCCTGTCCAAAAGGACGATCACGAGGAAACGACCAAGTAACCGAGAGACGTGTTGACATCTGTACTGTAGCTCCACCATCAGGAATAGTAAGAAGTTCAACCGGTGAGTCTGTTCCATTTTGCTTCGCCTCTGGCGCTGAATGTTCCTTGGTTAAGGAAAGTGTCGCCGATAAATTTAGTGGCAAAAGAATTAATAACATTGTTAAATTGAACGGCATATGTAATGATTCAATATATAGCACTCAACAACTATTATGTAATATAAATATTGATCAATGTTATTTTGAGATTTTGTTACATGTTATTATGGATAAGTATTTGAAATATGACGTACTAATTGGCCGTGAAATTTTAGGCCAGGGCTTTGGCGTAACCATGGACGCTGACAAATTTCATATTTACACAACCAAAAGAGTAGAATCGTTAGTAATTACCAATTATGAAGAACTAATAGAATCAAATCGTGAACTTGATGATCTTGATAAGGCAGCCTTAAAAAAAATTCTAAAATGTTTTTCAGATTGGTTTATTGATGGAATACCAAAGACTAGGGTCACCACAGGGCAGTTGGAAATTAGATTAATAGATCAGCAAAAGACAGTACAGCGGCGGCCATATAGGCTTAGTGAAGAAGAGAAAATCAAAGTGCGGGGTAAAGTTGATGAACTACTAAAAGCTAAGATTATTCGGCCAAGCTGTTCACCTTTCGCTAGTCCCATGATGCTAGTTAAAAAAAAAAATGGCACCGATCGACTGTGTGTGGACTATCGCATGCTAAATGAAAACACAGTTGCTGACAAGTATCCATTGCCCCTCATCTCAGACCAAATTGCTAGGCTTCGGGGTGCTAAATATTTTTCGTGCATAGATATGGCAAGCGGTTTTTACCAAATTCCAGTCCATGAGGACTCAATTGAACGAACAGCATTTGTAACGCCAGAGGGTCAGTTCTTGACAATGCCGTTTGGTTTGAAAAACGCACCATCTGTGTTCCAGCGGGCTATAATGAAGGCCCTAGGAGCTTTAGCTTACACTTATGCAATTGTTTATATTGATGATGTTCTCATAATAGCAGAAAGCAAAGAAGATGCGCTAGTTAGATTGCAGAGAGTATTGGAGACATTAAGTGAGGCTGGATTCTCATTTAATGTCACTAAGTGTTCCTCACCACAAAAATAGAGTATCTCGGATTTGAAATAAGCAACGGAGAAGTCAGGCCAAATTTACGAAAAATTCAAGCTTTAAAAGCATTACCATCACCCCAAAATGTCTCACAGCTAAGACAATTCATTGGTTTAGCCACATATTTTCGGCAATTTGTGTTAAATTTCTCCCAAACGCTTAAACCTCTGTATCTTCTCACGTCTAAGAAAAACACTGACTTTGTTTGGTTACCAGTGCATGAACAGGTGCGAATAAAAATAATAACTATATTGACCCAGACGCCAGTTTTAATCATATTCGATCCGCTATACCCAATAGAGATCCATTTTTCTCTCTCGAAATCCAGTGCTTGAACAACCCAAAAGTATAAATAAGATTTCAGAGTTACGAATCAATTTGACCGAGGTATCTGATAACTGGTTGGTTTCAGAACAACAGCGATATACTGAGATACAAGAAATAATTGTAAAGTTAAAGAATAATGAGTTACCAGGAAATCTGGATAAAACATATGAATTGCGAAAGGGAATACTACATAGAAAAATAGTAAGACCAAATGTTTGCCGGTAATACCAAGGGGTTTTCGATGGGCCGTCATAAATCACGTCCATGAATCCATTATGCATCTTGGATGGGAAAAGACGCTGGACAAAGTCTATTGTTATTACTGGTTCGAAAATATGTCTAAATTCGTTCGTAGATTTGTAGAAAATTGCATTACATGTAAAGTTTCTAAGCCACCAGTGGGAAAAGTGCGGGCTGAGCTGCATCCTATTCCTAAAATAGAAATACCGTGGCATACGATACATATCGACATCACAGGCAAATTGAGTGGCAAAAATGATTTGAAGGAATATGTCATCATCCTTATAGATGCCTTCACCAAATTTGTTTATTTTTACCACACACTAAATATAGATTCTGATAGCTGCATCAAGGCTGTAAAATCCGCCGTTTCCTTGTTTGGTCTACCCACTCGAATTATAGCAGATCAAGGACGTAGTTTCGCAAGTAAAAGCTTTGGCGATTTTTGCTCCTCTCAAAAAATTAATCTACATTTAATTGCTACGGGTGCAAGTAGAGCAAACGGTCAGGTAGAACGTGTCATGAGTGCCCTGAAAAGTATGCTAACGGCTGTCGAGTCTAGTCAGAGATCATGGCAGGATGCGTTGGCTGAAGTGCAGCTAGCAATGAATTGCACGATTAATCGTGTGACTAAGTTTAGCCCTTTGGAATTATTGATGGGTAAAGAAGCTCGACCTTTTGGCTTGTTGCCGCTAAACGAAGAAAATAATGATGAGGTAGACAAAGAAAATTTGAGAAAGGAGGCTAAAAAGAACATGAAAACTCAAGCAGAATACGATAAAGATAGGTTTGATAAAAATAAGGCTAAGATAGTACATTTCAAAGTGGGTGATCATGTTTTACTTAAAAACGAAGAACGTCATCAAATTAAACTCGTTCCTAAATTTAAAGGGCATTTTGAGATAATTGAAATATTGGATGGAGATATACGCTAAAATCTTTAACATGTAAACGAACATATAAGTATTCTCATGAATGTTTAAGAGCAATACCAAATAATCAGATACACCATAAGTTATGTAAAGATAGGGACAGCGCAATAGAAATTGTGTCTGTTGCCCAATAGAGAAACTGAAGACCGCACCATAGCAGAAGAGACTTGTTATGGCGGGGGTCGTATGTGTTAAAGGAACTACACAGATGATAAGTAAATTATGTGTTAAAGGAACTACACAAAAGATAAGTTAATTATTTGTAAATGGAACTACAAAATTTGTTTGGTTTAAAAGATTAAGAGAAAAATGTGTTAAAGGAATTACACGAATGGAATGATTTCTTAAATTTAAATTATGTTATGAAAATTTAAATAATTTAGTTATGTTATGATAAGAATGAAGTTGAAACTAATTTGAATCAGAAATAAATTGAATGGAAATAGTTCTTTGAAATATCCAGAGAGTCTTTGAATCCTGAAGTATTGTCACTTATGTGGTAGATTTAATACAACACACGAGGACGTGTATTATGGCAGGAAGGCCGTGTCGCATTACGAAGGTATTTTGACCACAGTATGTTTCTGTCACATTATTACCATAGTTTGACCACTGCGCTTGCAAGACGCTGCTGCGCAATAAGTTTGGTTTATTGAGAACTTCTTCTATAATTTGACTACGACGCATAATATGACTGGCGCCAAAGTACCGAAATGAGTGAGGCGACGGCGTTGTCGCGCTGTCGCCAAGTGTATATAAAGCATAGATCCGTAGAAAATGCGAGTAGTTGCATGAAGACGATTGCGCACGCCGGTTGGAATTCGCTTCACTCGAGAGGTTTATGTGTCAACATGGAAGATCAAGCGCAAGAAAATGACAACGCTGCGACATATACTTTATATGGTCGGAAACGCTTCCTTCTGCCTGTTACATACTTTTCAACGAGTAACGGGTATAATTATAAGTTAGATCCCATTAATTATGTTAATGTAACTAATGTAAATTTAGAACTAATAAGTGATGGTGATATGTATATTTTTTAAAAAGACCAATTCGGGGAGGGTTGACTCAATGCACTCAGCGCATTTTATAGCAAGAATAAATACTTAAAAAACTTCGATTCAAAAAAACCGAAAAATTTTTTAAGTTATATTGATGCCAATAATTTATATGGGTGGGCTATGAGTCAGCCCTTACCCCTATCAACCTAATTATTCTTGCCACCAAAGTTCGATCAATATTTTTAATTAACGAATTAAAAACTTCATGGCTCCCCCGGGTGGACAAGATAATTAGTTAAACAAAAGGCAACATTTAATTAAAGTGACAGTGACACATATATAATATAATATATGTCGCAGCGTTGTCATTTTCTTGCGCCTGATCTTCCATGTTGACACATAAACCTCTCGAGTGAAGCGAATTCCAACCGGCGTGCGCAATCGTCTTCATGCAACTACTCTCATTTTCTACGGATCTATGCTTTATACACGCTAGCTGGACTACACTTGGCGACAGCGCGACAACGCCGTCGCCTCACTCATTTCGGTACTTTGGCGCCAGTCATATTATGCGTCGTAGTCAAATTATAGAAGAAGTTCTCAATAAACCAAACTTATTGCGCAGCAGCGTCTTGCAAGCGCAGTGGTCAAACTATGGTAATAATGTGACAGAAACATACTGTGGTCAAAATACCTTCGTAATGCGACACGGCCTTCCTGACATAATACACGTCCTCGTGTGTTGTATTAAATCTACCACATAAGTGACAATACTTCAGGATTCAAAGACTCTCTGGATATTTCAAAGAACTATTTCCATTCAATTTATTTCTGATTCAAATTAGTTTCAACTTCATTCTTATCATAACATAACTAAATTATTTAAATTTTCATAACATAATTTAAATTTAAGAAATCATTCCATTCGTGTAATTCCTTTAACACATTTTTCTCTTAATCTTTTAAACCAAACAAATTTTGTAGTTCCTTTTACAAATAATTAACTTATCTTTTGTGTAGTTCCTTTAACACATAATTTACTTATCATCTGTGTAGTTCCTTTAACACATACGACCCCCGCCATAACAAGTCTCTTCTGCTATAGTGCGGTCTTCAGTTTCTCTATTGGGGAACAGACACAATTTCTATTGCGCTGTCCCTATCTTTACATAACTCATCGTGTATCTGATTATTTGGTATTGGTCTTAAACATTCATGAGAATACTTATATGTTCGTTTACATGTTAAAGATTTTAGCGTATATCTCCATCCAATATTTCAATTATCTCAAAATGCCCTTTAAATTTAGGAACGAGTTTAATTTGATGACGTTCTTCGTTTTTAAGCAAAACATGATCACCCACTTTGAAATGTACTATCTTAGCCTTATTTTTATCAAACCTATCTTTATCGTATTCTGCTTGAGTTTTCATGTTCTTTTTAGCCTCCTTTCTCAAATTTTCTTTGTCTACCTCATCATTATTTTCTTCGTTTAGCGGCAACAAGCCAAAAGGTCGAGCTTCTTTACCTATCAATAATTCCAAAGGGCTAAACTTAGTCACACGATTAATCGTGCAATTCATTGCTAGCTGCACTTCAGCCAACGCATCCTGCCATGATCTCTGACTAGACTCGACAGCCGTTAGCATACTTTTCAGGGCACTCATGACACGTTCTACCTGACCGTTTGCTCTACTTGCACCCGAAGCAATTAAATGTAGATTAATTTTTTGAGAGGAGCAAAAATCGCGAAAGCTTTTACTTGCGAAACTACGTCCTTGATCTGCTATAATTCGAGTGGGTAGACCAAACAAGGAAACGGCGGATTTTACAGCCTTGATGCAGCTATCAGAATCTATATTTAGTGTGTGGTAAAAATAAACAAATTTGGTGAAGGCATCTATAAGGATGATGACATATTCCTTCAAATCATTTTTGCCACTCAATTTGCCTGTGATGTCGATATGTATCGTATGCCACGGTATTTCTATTTTAGGAATAGGATGCAGCTCAGCCTGCACTTTTCCCACTGGTGGCTTAGAAGCTTTACATGTAATGAAATTTTCTACAAATCTACGAACGAATTTAGACATATTTTCGAACCAGTAATAACCATAGACTTTGTCCAGCGTCTTTTCCCATCCAAGATGCATAATGGATTCATGGACGTGATTTATGACGGCCCATCGAAAACCCCTTGGTATTACCGGCAAACATTTGGTCTTACTATTTCGCTGTATTTTTCTATGTAGTATTCCCTTTCGCAATTCATGTTTTATCCAGATTTCCTGGTAACTCATTATTCTTTAACTTTACAATTATTTCTTGTATCTCAGTATCTCGCTGTTGTTCTGAAACCAACCAGTTATCAGATACCTCGGTCAAATTGATTCGTAACTCTGAAATCTTATTTATACTTTTGGGTTGTTCAAGCACTGGATTTTGAGAGAGAAAATCCACATGCGCCATTCGCTCGCCTTTTCTATACTCTATTTCGAAATCAAATGCCTGTAAAAACGCCCACCATCTATGCACCCTCGGTGTTAAATCTATTTTTAAATCTAGATCAGTATAAACTACAAATTTACGTCCCTGCAAATAATGTCGGAAGTGTTTTATAGAATTTACCACTGCTAACGTCTCCAGTTCGTATGAGTGGTATTTAGATTCGGCGGGAGACGTACACTTACTGTAATACTCTACAACATGAGGTTTATTGCCAAATTTGTGTAACAGGATCGCTCCATACCCAATACAACTTGCGTCAGTATGGAGCTCTATTGGGTATTGCGGATCGAATATGATTAAAACTGGCGTCTGGGTCAATATAGTTATTATTTTTATTCGCACCTGTTCATGCACTGGTAACCAAACAAAGTCAGTGTTTTTCTTAGACGTGAGAAGATACAGAGGTTTAAGCGTTTGGGAGAAATTTAACACAAATTGCCGAAAATATGTGGCTAAACCAATGAATTGTCTTAGCTGTGAGACATTTTGGGGTGATGGTAATGCTTTTAAAGCTTGAATTTTTCGTAAATTTGGCCTGACTTCTCCGTTGCTTATTTCAAATCCGAGATACTCTATTTTTGTGGTGAGGAACACTTAGTGACATTAAATGAGAATCCAGCCTCACTTAATGTCTCCAATACTCTCTGCAATCTAACTAGCGCATCTTCTTTGCTTTCTGCTATTATGAGAACATCATCAATATAAACAATTGCATAAGTGTAAGCTAAAGCTCCTAGGGCCTTCATTATAGCCCGCTGGAACACAGATGGTGCGTTTTTCAAACCAAACGGCATTGTCAAGAACTGACCCTCTGGCGTTACAAATGCTGTTCGTTCAATTGAGTCCTCATGGACTGGAATTTGGTAAAAACCGCTTGCCATATCTATGCACGAAAAATATTTAGCACCCCGAAGCCTAGCAATTTGGTCTGAGATGAGGGGCAATGGATACTTGTCAGCAACTGTGTTTTCATTTAGCATGCGATAGTCCACACACAGTCGATCGGTGCCATTTTTTTTTTTAACTAGCATCATGGGACTAGCGAAAGGTGAACAGCTTGGCCGAATAATCTTAGCTTTTAGTAGTTCATCAACTTTACCCCGCACTTTGATTTTCTCTTCTTCACTAAGCCTATATGGCCGCCGTTGTACTGTCTTTTGCTGATCTATTAATCTAATTTCCAACTGCCCTGTGGTGACCCTAGTCTTTGGTATTCCATCAATAAACCAATCTGAAAAACATTTTAGAATTTTTTTTAAGGCTGCCTTATCAAGATCATCAAGTTCACGATTTGATTCTATTAGTTCTTCATAATTGGTAATTACTAACGATTCTACTCTTTTGGTTGTGTAAATATGAAATTTGTCAGCGTCCATGGTTACGCCAAAGCCCTGGCCTAAAATTTCACGGCCAATTAGTACGTCATATTTCAAATACTTATCCATAATAACATGTAACAAAATCTCAAAATAACATTGATCAATATTTATATTACATAATAGTTGTTGAGTGCTATATATTGAATCATTACATATGCCGTTCAATTTAACAATGTTATTAATTCTTTTGCCACTAAATTTATCGGCGACACTTTCCTTAACCAAGGAACATTCAGCGCCAGAGTCGAAGCAAAATGGAACAGACTCACCGGTTGAACTTCTTACTATTCCTGATGGTGGAGCTACAGTACAGATGTCAACACGTCTCTCGGTTACTTGGTCGTTTCCTCGTGATCGTCCTTTTGGACAGGCGGATGCGAAGTGCCCAAGCTCGTCGCATTTGAAACATTTGACTGTTGACCGGTCTTTTGATCCTTGCGTTGAACTTCCGTTGTGACTTTTTCCTTGATTTTGTGGCCTCTGCCGAGCACGACATTCAGCATATTTATGTCCGATCTTTCCACAATAATTGCATTTCACTTGAGAGAGATACTTAGACTTTTTACGCTCTGGGCCTGTTGTAGATGCGTCGTCATCAAGGTTCCGTTTTTTAAAAGTGTGCGCTTGTAGTTGTTGTTGCATGTCATTTCGAGTTTTAATATTGTTTGTAAAAACCCAGCGCGACAATTTGTCATCAATTTGTGCCATGTCAGCCAGAGTAAGTGAAACCGCAATTTCCTTCAGATCAATAGATTTAAATTTGGACATAAGTAAGGTGACGATTCGGCTTCCATATTCGGTGTAACTTTCTCCAGACTTTGGTCGCCCGTTCAAAATTTTCATTAGTTTAGCCGCCGTTTACAGAAGTTAATATTCTAATACAATTTCACGTGACTCTTTTATTTTGATCTGTCCTTTAGCTTGGTTCAACAGCGACTGACTGCCGTGCTCTCTGCAGAGTGGCGAGTCGATTCGTCGATAAGTTTCTCGATAATATTGGTATGTTAAGGATGGGTGTATGAGTGTATAAGCTTATGACTAGATTGGCTATGTATAATTAGGTATGTATGACTAAGAGTAACGGAAGAGGGTAGAAGGAGCAGCCTACTACAACTCGGCCGTCCTGACAACTAGATCTCCCGATCGTAGGATTTTATAACAATTAACGTTTCTTAAAGCTAAGGGTCCTGTTTCTTATTTTATTCTTCTCAGTGGAGATACTTTTGAACGGTCTTAAACATTTTTTTGGTTTTCTTTTCTTCTTGTTTGTTTTCTTTGTTTTACAATTGCTTCTTAAATTATACATTCGATTTCGTACAGAGTTTCTTAAATTATACTTTCTATTTTGTACAGAGTTTCTCAAATTATACTTTCTATTTTGTACAGAGTTTCTCAAATTATACTTTCTATTTTGTAGACTCTTAATTTTTCTTTGCCAGTGTTTTATATTCTGTATGCTCCATACACCCCGGTAAGGATTGCGAGAAATTTGAAATCCATCAACATCTTCCAGAAGGAAGCGATCATTTTTGAGAACTTTGCTTATGACATAGGGTCCTTTATGCTTTGGAATTAACTTCTTAGCTATGCCTGTTGTTGAGTCAAAATTTTTAACCATGACGTAGTCGCCTTTTGTGAACACTCCTGATCGTTTTCGTTTTTTGTCAACATATTCTTTATTGTATGCTTGTGCTATTTTCTGACTTGCCTCGCCTTTATTTCTAATACTTTCTAAATCTCTTTCTTCAATCGTTTCTCCAATTTCCTCAATTTTTTCTTTTAACTCATCCATAATTTGTCCTTTTTGTTGTAACCCAAATAACATTATGCTAGGATACTGTTTAATGCTGCGGTGTTGTGTATTGTTCAGGGTATATTCGACCTTTTCTAAGACTAAGTCCCAGTGTAGACCTTGATCAGGTTCAATTAACTTGCTAATCATTGGACCAAGACTTCGGTTTATACGTTCAACTTGACCGTTGGCCTGTGGTGATCCTGTTGCAATTTTTATGTGTTTAACATTGCATTCTTTCAAAAATGAGTCAAAATCGCCAGACGTGAAACATGCTCCTCTATCTGATATGATACACTTAGGCCTACTGTATGCTCTGAAGTAGTCGTTTAACGATTGTATGACTTCTTTTGTGTTCGTAGTTTTTGTTGCGTATAGTCTGACAAACTTTGTGAATGCATCTACTATCACTAGAATATGTTTCTTCGGTCTAGCCAAGTCTACTGGACCATAATGGTCAATATGGATTATTTCAAAAGGTTTGTTTCCCTTAGGTATGTTGTGTAGAAATCCTTCTGTTTTTCCTGTTTTGGGACTGAATGAAATACATTTTAAACAGTTGCTGATATGTGTGCTACACTTCTGTTTTAAATTTGGAAACCAATAGTTCTTCATTATAGCTTCTATCATTTTGTCTCTTCCTACGTGTCCAAGTTCGTTGTGATATTTGTATAACACTTGTTCTTCCATTTCTATCGGAACGTAGAACAGCAATCTATTTTCATTTGTCTTTTTGTAAACTATACCATTTCTCATCTCATACAATTTATTTTCTGTGTTTTCTAACAATTGCCTGATTTCTTTTAATTTTGTATCTTTCCCTTGACATATAACTAGATTATCTTCGAAACTGTTTGTTTGTATTACCATAATATTTGTACACCTACTCAGTGCGTCAACATGTTGCATGCGGCTACCTGCCCTATGCACAATTTCAAAATCATAACCTTGGAATTCTAAAGCCCACCTGGCTATCCTAGGGTTTAGCTCTTTTTTGCTTAGGGTCAAAATTAATGAGTTGCAGTCGGTGACTATTTTAAATGTCCTCCAATGAAGATAAACTCTAAATCTACGTAACGAATAAACAATGGCTAAAGTTTCTAACTCGAAACTGTGGTATTTTGATTCAATATCTGTTGTCCGTTTTGAAAAGAATGAAACTGGGTGCCATTTCTGGTCCTCCTTCTTTTGCATAAGTACAGCACCGAATCCAGAAGAACTTGCATCACAATGCAATTCTGTTTCGTGTTTGTGGTTGTATATAGCTAAGACCGGTGATTGTATTAATTTATCTTTTAACATATTAAAACAAGACATTTCTTCACTACCAAATTTGAACGGTTTATCTTTTTTTAGAATGTCATGCAATGGTTTAGCTAGTCTAGAAAAATCTTTTATGAACCGTCGAAAATATGAGCATAATCCCAAAAAACTTTGTACTGTATGAACATTGTTAGGTATTGGGAAATTTTTTATTGCCTCGATTCCTTTGTCATTGGGCATTATGCCGTCTTTATTTATTATGAACCCAAGATATTTTATACTCGATTGCATAAACTCACATTTGTCTATTCTTAATTCAAGTTTATTTTCAACTAATCTTTTAAAAATTTCTTTCAACGTTTCTAAGTGTTCGTTTATATTTTCGGTTGCCAATAGAATGTCGTCCATATATATTACTACTTTGTTTTCTCTAATCATATCAGCAAAAATTTTGTTAACAAATCTTTGGAACACAGACGGGGCGTTTTTGAGGCCAAATGGCATTCGCAGCCACTCGTATTGGCCTAATGGTGTAACGAAAGAGGTGTATTTTATTGATTCTTTTTTAACATGCACGTGGAAAAAACCGTTTTTAAGATCGAGTTTGGTGAAAACAGTTTTCTCATTCATTCTATCTAACAAGTCATCTATAAGGGGTAGAGGATAGTTGTCTTTCATTGTCATTTTATTAAGTTTTCTAAAGTCGACGCACATACGTAAGTCTCCAGTTTTCTTTTTCACTAAAACAATAGGCGATGCATATTCCGAGTCGCTTGGTCGTATAAATCCGTTTTCCAAATATTCGTCTAATAGTTTTTGTAACTTGTCTTTTTCTGTGTATGAAAGCCTCCTAGGAGAACAGCTAAACGGTTTCGGGTTTTTCAAACACAATTGTATTTCACTTCTAACTGTCGGTTCATTTGGCCTTTTTGCATTTATATAAAAATTTCTAAACAACCTATCGAATTCTAGTTGTAACCTATTGCTAACATTTTCTCCTATTTTGTATTCTAACTCACTTTCAGTTACATGACATATTCTTAGTACTTCCTTATCAAAGTTGTGATTTAATTGTTCGTAAACGTTTTTATCTTTTGGCAATTTAAAACTAACGATTTCTTTTGAAGTGTTAACAATTTCATCTTCTGATAATTTTGATTTACTGACATTCTTTTGTTGATTATCTATTTCATCTCTTAACGATATTGGACCAGTTTCTTTATGCTGTTGATTAACGATTTTATTTTCTAACGATTTCGGACTAATAATTGCATTTTTAGACGATTTTGGACTAACAATTTCATTTTCTAACGATTGTGAACTAACAATTTCATTTTCTAACGATTGTGAACTAACAATTTCATTTTCAGTAAACATTGATCTTTTGTTTATTTCCATGGGTTTTCTCAACGCAATCATTCCCAAGGTGTAGGGGTCTAAATTTAAATTGCATGCAGTTAAAAAATCTCTGCCGAGAATAACATTATACCTCATAGACTGGTCGCAAACAATGATTAAACGAAAATATATTTTTATTGATCCTTTCAATACATAACATGTGGTTTGTCCATGTGTTTTGAGAATACAGTTGTTTAAACCAAAATAGCAAGTATTAACTAGGGCTAACTTCATTGTCTCGTTAATAAGTGACTTTTTAATGATAGATATAGGACTGCCAGAGTCTATGAGGCATTCTGAAATTATAGGCTTATAAGCATTTTCAAAAAAATTAATTTTAAACCATCTTACATAATTATTAGTTGAAACGCTCTTCCTTGTGGGACATTGTGCCACCAGGTGTCCAAGTTGTCCACAGGAGTAGCACGAACCTGGTTCACGTTTGGGCTTCTTGCAGATGTCAGCTTTGTGTCCTCTTGAATTACAGTTTGCGCATCGTATGGCATCTTTGTAGTCGGTTGGCTGTACAGGTGGCTCCCTCCGAGCTGGCAAACGGATGTTCGAAAATGCGCGTAGCATCTCCGACGGAGTAGAGAAGCATTGAATCCGTGCTTGGGTACGGAAATTTTGCAGCGGTATGCCCTCTATCATCTGGTCCAGTAGTTCGTCGTCGTCGATGTTTATCCCGTTTGAGAGAGCCATCTTCTCGTCGTAATAACTGCAGAAATTCTCCTCGGTTTTCCACTTGCGACTCTCGAATTTTCGCCGGATCTCAGCCTTGGATGATTGCTCGCCAAAAGTCAATGACAGTTGATCAAGCAAATTGTCAATTGGTTCGATCAATCGAGCAGGGTGCGCATGTAACCAGACTTGCGCGTTTCCTTTAAGTTTAGTGATGAGTAAGATGCGTAAATGGTTGTCATCGATGTTGAAAGTGCGTGCGATATTTTTGACCACTGTTATCCAGGCACGCGCGCAAGTTTTCCCATCGTAATCGGTTATCGTCTCTTTGGCGAGAGCGAGAGCATCAACTGGAAAACGCTGGCTCTCCGCTCTCTCGTTGGATCGCTGCGGCGAGTGAAATGTTGTGTTCTCTTTTGTGGCGCCAGCCTGCGTAAACTGCGCCGTCTGGATAACGGAACTAACTGTAGCCTTGCTTTGCTCTGGTTGTTGTTGTTCTTGGAACTGCGAGCTCGATCGTGTTCCGTTAAGCATTGTCTTCGCTTCTGCTAGCTCTGCGCGTAGTTGCTGTAGCTCGAACATGTTTGTCTCCCTCTCACTGCCAGTTTCGGTTGATTCTTTTCTGTTCATTGCATTCACACTTACGTGATCGGTGTTAATTTCACAATTCTGAAAATCCAGTGAAGAAAAAATGTCGTTTCCTGGTGGAGCGTTTTTCTGGGGGTGCTCCGGTGGACAATCGCCCCGAACTGCCGTTGGGATGTCTTGCAGCCTCGCGATTAATTCGGTTTTTGTGCCCTCCGTATTTTGGCCCAGAATACGTAGCCAATCTTTTAGGGTTGTCAGCGAAAAGTCGTTCAGGATGATTTTATCGTCCATTTTGGATTATTAATCCCACTTCTGAGATTTTAGCCGCCGTTTACAGAAGTTAATATTCTAATACAATTTCACGTGACTCTTTTATTTTGATCTGTCCTTTAGCTTGGTTCAACAGCGACTGACTGCCGTGCTCTCTGCAGAGTGGCGAGTCGATTCGTCGATAAGTTTCTCGATAATATTGGTATGTTAAGGATGGGTGTATGAGTGTATAAGCTTATGACTAGATTGGCTATGTATAATTAGGTATGTATGACTAAGAGTAACGGAAGAGGGTAGAAGGAGCAGCCTACTACATTAGTGTGGCAGCAGACGTTTCGATGCCAACGAAGCGTTGAACGAAGAGTTCTTTAAATTGTGGCCATGTGATGCCAGCAAACCATATTTGGGACAGCCATTGTGATGCACTTCCCTCTAGCGCCTTGCTCAAAGTTATCATCAGGCTGCTACCTTCGGTCATTTTATCAGCAAAAATGAGATCCACTGTTGTACACCAAGCTGAGGCATCTGCACCAGCTCCCTCAGGATAAAACTTTGGGAGAGTTATATGTTTTCCCTTTTCATCAGTTGCCGATGCCTTCGGTGTCTGCATATTTTTGATGATCTCCATTAGGTTGTTGTTTTGCACTTGTAAAGCTGCCAGGTATGCATGGGGGATATTTGTAGGCAAAGCAGATCCCACTTCTGATGTCGCAGCGTTGTCATTTTCTTGCGCCTGATCTTCCATGTTGACACATAAACCTCTCAAGTGAAGCGAATTCCAACCGGCGCGCGCAATCGTCTTCATGCAACTACTCGCATTTTCTACGGATCTATGCTTTATACACGCTAGCTGGACTACACTTGGCGACAGCGCGACAACGCCGTCGCCTCACTCATTTCGGTACTTTGGAGCCAGTCATATTATGCGTCGTAGTCAAATTATAGAAGAAGTTCTCAATAAACCAAACTTATTGCGCAGCTGCGTCTTGCAAGCGCAGTGGTCAAACTATGGTAATAATGTGACAGAAACATACTGTGGTCAAAATAATTTCGTAATGCGACATATATAAAAGTGCAACATAAAAAATTGTTCTTTGCTTTTTTTTTTGTGAGTGCAAATAAATAAATATATTGTTGCCCGCGACGCGCTATTGTGTTTAAATAATAAATATATCTTAAACATAATCCGTGATATATTCATATATTCCATATTATCGAAATCAGAGGTATTTGTGCAAAAAATTGAAAGCTAAAGTTATAGACAAATTTAATGTTTATTGTCTTGTGCTGGAATATTGCACCTCGCTTTCAGTTCTTGGCACATATGCAAGTTATCCAACCCGTAAACATAGCACTCTATCCCAGTTTATAAACAAATTTTAAATTTCAATCTAGGCGGCATTTCCTTTGTCTTTGTTTTCATTGCCTTTGTCATTGCCTTTGCCAGCGCTTAGCTCCCCGCTAAGATAAACAATCAAACTCCAAAAAAACACAGCTTCCGCTTGGAGACCAAACCATGGTTAACTTATTGCGCTTCAATCAAACTGCATCGGTCAGCATAATTGAATTTCACAATGCAGAGGAATAATTTCAGCATCAAGCTTTTATTTTAAACATAATTGAAAGTTCAAGAAGTTTCAAAAGAAAAGCTTCTGGCCGAGGTTGAATGGATCAGGATTCAAAATCTAACAGTCAGTCTGTTTCGGGATCGGATCGAGAACGATCGAAGATAAAATCAGATAATAGTGTCTTGTAATATTGTTTAAGTGAAAAAGTTTATCACCAATAAATTTATTAAAATATAAAAATAAAATATTTTTTTAAATAATTTTTTAACATCAATTTTAATTGGCGCCCAACGTGGGGCGGTGTCATTTAAAAGTTCTAAATAAATATTAATGATAATAAGTTAAATATAAAACGGAACTCGCTCCGCCAACAACCCATAGTTTTAGAGAAAAATTAAAACATCCTCATTAATCCAACGACATCTAACTACTGTGACAGTAATCATGGAAAAACTTAATTGGAAATTAATTAATGCAATAATCCAATTAAGAAGTTAAAAAAAAGGTGGACTGAATACTTAATACAAATTACAAGAACACGATACTAAACAGAACTCAACAAAAACCGAACTCTACCAAACCAGAACTCAACAAAAAAAAGAAATGAAACCAAACCAAAAACTATAACCAAAATATTCAAAAAAAATATATAATAAAAAATCAACACCAAGAAGGAAGGAAGAGCAAAGGGCCATCCCCCGCCACAGCTGAATACAAACAATTTTTTTTTGAAGGAAGACCCCAACAGAACTGAAGGAAGAATACAACGGAAAGTATCGTGAGCAGAATAAAATAATTTTAAGTCTTTAAACAAGATCAGGATATACAAAATATTATAAAGTGTAAAAAAGAACAAAATTTAAAATCTATTTTTATTAATTTATATATTAATATTATATTAATATAAGAAAACAATCAGGAAAATTTAATAAAAAGTTTTGAAGATTTAAATTTAACAATGGCAACCGGAGGTTCAGCACCAATACTCTCTGCGGGCGGGATATCCAACGCCAGCAATCTGACGATGGAATTAATTAACCGATTAATAAGTGTACAATTGAGTGAAGTAACCAGAAAAATTGAAGGGATAGAAGGGCATATAATCGCTAGCAAAAATGTAGTGGAAGAAAATCCAAAATCCAAACAATCGACCCAACTATAAATTGTGAAACTACCCTAGAGGTTGTTAAATCTTTACCAAAATTCACAGGAGAAATAACCCAATATGTAGGCTGGAGAGAAGCGGCAGAAACTGCCATGAGTCTATACAAAATTCAAAGCGAACAATATTTTATCGCTTTAACAATTCTACGTAATAAAATCATGGGAGCAGCACATGATGCTCTAACTAACCATGGTAAAGTTTTAAACTTTCAAGCAATTCTTTCCAGATTGGATTTTATTTTAAAAAAAACGATAAAAGACCAATCCATATTCTCGAATCAGAATTAAGCATCCTTAGGCAGGGACGTATGACCATTACAGAAAATGACATTACTGATAAATAAAACCATAATGACATATGGAAAAGACAGCGAAATAACCAAAGAAACAAATAAAACAATTAGGAGCAACGCTCTTAGAATTTTTATTTCTGGATTGAACGGTTCAATTTCAGAAACACTATTTTCTCTAAACCCACCAGACTTGCCAAATGCTTTGGCAAAGTGTCAAGAATTAGAGACTAACAACTTTCGAGCCCAATTTGCAAATAGGTATTATGGATTTAGGAATGAAAATAAAGGTCAGGGAAACAACTTAAGATTTAATACAGTTAATTCCAGACAGAATAATAATAATAACAACAATAATAATATTAATTATAATAATAATAATAACAGAATGAATAACAACTGGAATAACAACCTGAATAATAATTGGCCGCAAAACGGGAACTTTGGGCAAAATAATAATTGGAATTCAAATAACAATTCTAAGGTACAACCCCCACCAGAACCAATGGAAGTCGAAAGTTTCATAAAGTATCAAAATCGTCCGAATAATAATTACTATCGTCCGAGTAATAATTACAATAGGGGGTATAATAATAACAGACAGAATTATAATAATTTTGCACAAAGATATAATTATAATCATAACCAAGCTCAAAAAATTGAACCACAAATCCCATTAAAAAGGGAAGCAACTGGGACAGTAAGTCAACCAGCCCAGAAAGGTATGAGAATAAATAACATAGATGAGGATCATTTTTTAAATCAAGGTCCTACAGAGGAATGCCTCATATAACAAGAATAGACAGAAATACAAAAAAACAACTAAAAATATTAATTGACACAGGAGCCTCTTCTTGCTATATCAAAAAAGGAATTTATAAAAATAAAAAAGAATTACCAATTTACAAGAGAGTATCAAGGATACTCAATTATAAAATATTACCATATACTAACAATATTTGAAGCGAAACATATATTTTATGAAATAGAAGGTTTGGAATCCGTCTTATTAATTGGGTACAATCTATTAAGGAAAATTGGAGCTAAAATAGATGTAGAAAAAGGTATTCTTGAATATAATGGAAAAAAGGAAAAACTAGAATGTTATGACAATGAAGAGAATTTGTGTTTAATTGGAAAAAATAATACTCTTCCATTAAAAGAATATATTATTAAGAAATACTTTTGCAATCAAATAGAATATAGAACTGAATCAGTTATTGCAGAAAGCAGTAGTTATAGCTGGAGATCTTATAATCTCGAGCACGCAGACGATGTTAATTCCGTCAAATTACAATTGAAAAGTTTGGGATCAAAAAATCCTGAACAAGCCGACGATGTTAATTCCGTCAAATTACAATTGAAAAGTTTTGGATTAAAAAACCCTGAACACGCCGACGATGTTATTTCCGTCAAATTACAATCAAAAAGCTTAGGATCAAAAAATCCAAAAAATAAAATTATGAATGAAATTGAAAAGGAGCATTCTAAAATAAATATGCAAATCCCTTTTCGAACCGATATTCGAGGAGAAATAAATACTGTCAATGACAGGCCAATTTATAGCAAACAATATCCTTATGCTATGCCAGTCTCAGATTTCGTTAATAATGAAATCGATAGAATGTTAAAAGAACAAATAATAAGACCTAGTAGAAGCCCCTATAATTCACCAGTCTTAGTAGTACCCAAAAAAAGGTCAAAACGAAGATGGAACTCTAAAACACCGACTAGTTATCGACTATAAAAAATTAAACGAAAGCACAATACCGGACAGATACCCGATGCAAGACCCGTCTGTAATACTATCTAACTTAGGAAAGTCAAAATATTTCTCAACAATTGATTTGGAATCAGGATTCCACCAAATTTTAATGAAAGAGTCAGATATTGAAAAAACAGCCTTTTCTATTAATAACGGGAAATTTGAATTCTTACGTATGCCATTTGGGTTAACAAACGCCCCCAGAATATTTCAAAGAGCAATGGACGATATATTAAGAGAACAAGTCGGAAAAACTTGTCATGTTTATATGGATGACATAATAATCTTTTCAAATACAATTGAACAACATTATACTGATCTAATTCAAATAATTAATATTTTACAACAAGCTAATATGAAAATTTCTCTTGAAAAATCGAAATTCTTTAAATTAGAAACAGCATTTCCACAATGTAATTAAAACGGATCCTGAAAAAATTTCTACAATTATGAAGTATCCGATCCAAAAAAACATTAGAGAACTTCGAAGTTTCCTGGGACTCACTGGATATTACCGAAAATTTGTCCGAAACTATGCAAAAATTGCCAAACCCCTAACCAAATACTTAGGAGGAGATAATGGTAAAATTTCTAGAAGAATGTCTACAAAAATTACAATACAGTTAGATGATCCAGCTGTAAAAGCTTTTAACGAACTAAAAGATAATTTAATAGCACAAGTGGAATTAGTCCAACCAGATTACAACAAAAAATGCACTTTGACAACAGACGCATCAGATGTAGCTATCGGAGCGGTATTATCACAGGATAGTAAACCAATTACTTTCATATCCAAAACTTTAAATAAAACCGAACAACTTTACGCCACTAATAAAAAAGAATTGTTAGCCATAGTTTGGGCTCTTAAAAATCTCAGAAATTATTTATATGGAGTAATCGGTATAGAAATACAAACAGACCATCAATCTTTATCTTTTACAATCTCGGATAAAAACCCGAACACAGAAATGAAAAGATGGTATTCTTTTATAGAAAGTTTCACCCCAAAAATAATATATAAGCCCGGAACAACAAATGTCGTCGCTAACGCATTATCTCGAATAAAATTAAATAACCTTACAGACAGCGATATAGAACAATCAAGCTCAGATCAAAATACACAGCATTCTGCCGAAAGTAGTTTTGAAAATGTAATACAAGAGACCCGTAAACCGTTAAATCAGTTTCAACAACAACTGTTATTAACAACGGGAAGGTATACAATACATGAGTCATTGAAAGTTTTTGACAAGACACGACATATAATCGAATATGATACGCCAGTAAAATTAATAACAATATTAAGGGAATATCTACCACCAAACATAACGGTAGGAATTCATTGCACCTTAGAAGATCTTAATCATATTCAATTACCTTTAAAAAATAACTTTACTAACAAATTTCTTTTTACTAAAATATTTCTACAAGACGTGGAAAAAAATGAAGATAGGGCGATTATAATAGAAGAAACACATTGTCGAGCTCATAGAGGACTAGACGAAAACTACAAACAAATCCATAGATTATATTATGGGCCAAATTTACTTACCAAATTAAGGGAATACATAAAAAATTGTACAATTTGCAACGAAAATAAATATAACAGGCATCCAATTAAAATTCCTATTGGGGAAGCTCCTATCCCAACTAAAGAAGGAGAAAATTTACACATCGATATTTATTACGCGCAGAATCTTATTTTCTTAACTTGTATTGACGCATATTCAAAGTTCCTAGTAGTAAAAGAAATTCAAAATAAACTAAACATCGAGAATAAAGTAATGGAATTACTTCAACAATTTCCACACGCCAAAGTAATTATGACCGATAATGAACCGAGCTTTACCTCTGCTCAATTTAAATCCTTTGCACAAAGATGTGGTTTACCTCTACATTTCGCAGACCCCAGACATAGTACCTCGAACGGACAAATTGAAAGGGCACATTCGACATTCACAGAATTAGCTCGTTGCATAAAAGAAGAATTTAATTTCATTGACTATTCTGAAATAATTATTAGAGCCGCAAAAGAATTCAATCAGAGTATTATTCTACAACAAACCAAAAACCTTTTGATATTCTCTATAATAAAATTGAACACAAAAACATTCCAAACATTCTGAAGAACACTCAGGAAAAAATGTTAGAAACACATAATGAAGGCCGTAAAGAAAAAGAATATCATGTAGGACAGGTTGTTTATGAAAAGAAACATGGGGAAAGAAATAAGCTTAAAACAAGATATAAAAAACAGATTGTTAAGGAAAACCTACTTAATAAAATAGTAATCAATAGTAGAAACAGAACTATTCACAAAGACAATATTAAGTTTTAACAAATATTATATTTCTTTTAAATTTACAGACAATGCATTTCTTGTTACTTCTAATACCATTCGTAATGATAGCCACTTCAGAAATAATTGATTACTCCAATCACGAATTTTTCCTGTTCAAAGACAAAAAGGATGTTCTTACTTACGAATCCTATAGCGATTTATTCCACGTAACCAATTTAAGTTTTTATAAAGAAATAATCAATGTTGAAACAGAAAACATAAAGAGAGACACTAACAAAAGATCACAATGGAAAATCACATACGACTTAGAAGTTATCGAACTAATTTTATCACAGTTAACATCATCTAGATCCAAAAGGGGAATTAATGAATTAGGCACCGTGTGGAAGTGGTTAGCTGGAACTCCGGATCATGACGACTTCGTCAAAATTCAAAATACAATCAATGACTTAATAGAAAATAATAACAAACAATTTATTATCAATTCCAAATTGTTTAAAGAAATAGAATCTCTTTCTGATGATTTTAAACATGTATTTATGGACCAAATTTACCATTAAGAAAACATCGCCTAAAACTTTTAACATTTGACTTGCAAAATTTAATCGATACTATCACATTAGCTAAAATTGATGTCTTTAATACTAAAATTTTAAACCATGAAGAAATAAAAGAAATATTAAGTCACGAATTAAGACCAGTAATCATTGCAGACCTAATGGATATCTCTGTGTTCAAAATCGTATTACATAAAGAACTCTTAATAATTTATGTAAAATACCCTATAGTTTATAACAGATGCGAAATATACTATGCTAGAGCGATTTCAAAAGGCGATGGAAAACTAGTAATAAGCAATCAAGTCGCAAAATGCGACAATACATATTATGAAATGTCTACATTTAAGACCGAACTTTTTAACAATGACTGTACTATAAGTAAGGGAAAAACTTGTTTTACCAAATTATTAAATGGAGAAAAATCCACTTGTAAGAAAATAAGGGAAAAAAATAAGGAAATAGATATCATCCAAGATGGTGCCATTTTTATAAATGGTCACAATATTGTTAACAACTCCCACTTAAATGGGTCATTTCTAATAACATTTAACGGAACAACCACAATAAACAACATTTCATATACCAATTTAGAAAGTAAAATTCTTGAATACATAACCACAAGCCATTTTACAGATTATGAAATATCCGATTACATATTGTCCAATAACTCGGAACTCTCTCTAGATAATATAAACATTTTAAATCCCTTCATTAAAATAAGTAATACCAAGATATCACTTTCTTTTATATTATTAATTTTATTCATTTTGTATTTGATTACTACATTAATAGTAAAATTCAGATATTTTTTATTTGTAACCAAACAAAAACGGCCAGAACTAGAAAAACCAAATAATGAGGAAGTATTTTTAACAGAATTAAATGAACGTTTAAACGAAATTCGTAATGAAGCGGGACGCGTCATTTTAGAAGGGGGAGAGTTATCTAACCCGTAAACATAGCACTCTATCCCAGTTTATAAACAAATTTTAAATTTCAATCTAGGCGGCATTTCCTTTGTCTTTGTTTTTGTCATTGCCTTTGCCAGCGCTTAGCTCCCCGCTAAGATAAACACTCAAACT
This sequence comes from Drosophila yakuba, assembly GCF_016746365.2. Lineage (NCBI taxonomy): Eukaryota > Metazoa > Arthropoda > Insecta > Diptera > Drosophilidae > Drosophila > Drosophila yakuba. The sequence continues at coordinate 3,802,141 of NC_052528.2, read as the reverse complement.
CCAAAAAAAAACACAGCTTCCGCTTGGAGACCAAACCATGGTCAACTTATTGCGCTTCAATCAAACTGCATCGGTCAGCATAATTGAATTTTACAATGCAGAGGAATAATTTCAGCATCAAGCTTTTATTCTAAACATAATTGAAAGTTCAAGAAGTTTCCAAAGAAAAGCTTCTGGCCGAGGTTGAATGGATCAGGATTCAGAATCTAACAGTCAGTCTGTTTCGGGATCGGATCGAGAACGATCGAAGATAAAATCAGATAATAGTGTCTTGTAATATTGTTTAAGTGAAAAAGTTTATCACCAATAAATATATTAAAATATAAAAATAAAATATTTTTTTAAATAATTTTCTAACATCAATTTTAATTTGCACGTTTCGGCGTCATTTCGCTCCCACTAATATACATTTCGAACAATAAATTAAGAATTTATGAAATTAAAATTAAACTATTTTTTTGGTTTAATAAACTTCTAATTATTGATTCGAAGGTTATTAAATTATATTGTCGGTCTGATTGAGATAATTTGTTTCGGCCATTTATTTATTTAATTCGGAAATAAAATTTAAATAATTTAATTTAATTAATTTAAATATTCAATTTAAAATGAGCCTAGAAACCAAAAATAAATCGATTCTGGAAGAGCTGAAAAGCAAGCTCCAAAGTCGGGTCAGAACAATTCGCCAATTAAATGAGCGATTAGAAACGGGATCGATTTCGCTATTAGAGGAAGAATTGAAATGTCGACTAGAAAACTTAAATGCTTCAATTAATAAGGCAAATCAATTACAAGAACAGATAGAAGACATAGATTGTAGCGATGAATTTGGCGACGAGTTGGAAGAACTTTGTATAGTGACCAAGGCAAAAATAATGTCCCTGTTGTCTGCCTTGAAGGTAGCAAGCTTTAGCGAAGCTCCGGGACCAGCTGTAGTTCCAACTCGTGCGCGACTTCCGAATTTGGCATTGCCAAAATTCAGTAGAGATTATTCGGAGTTCAAAAATTTAATCAGCCTTTTCGAAACTTTGGTTCATAAAAACGCCAGCATTCCAGTTATCGAAAGATTTAACCATTTAATTTAATGTCTCTCTGGTGAAGCTTTAGGAACAATTAAAGCTTACCAAGTCACCGAGAGCAATTACGAAAAGGCACTAGCCAGTTTAAAAAAGGTTTACGATAACGAATGCCTCATCTTTATGAATAATATATCAACATGGTTTAGTCTTCCTAAAATATCGCATCAGGCCGCTTCCTCCTTGAGAAACCTTATCGATACTGTTTCGTCGATTTATGATTCTCTGTTATCGATAGGAGATGATACAAAAATTTCGAATACAATGTTGATATATTTGGTATTGAATAGAGTCGACCCAGTGACCAAACAAAAATGGGAGGAACAGCTCGATTATGAGACTTTGCCGCTTTGGACCGATTTTGAAAAAATGTTAAATCGCCGATATCAGCATTTATCAGCTAAAGAATCGAAAAAGCCGAAGCAAGATAAAATTGTGTCGAGCAAGCCACATAATCGTAGCTCGTTCTCGTGTTCCTTCTCCAACAGCAAGCCTCAGCAAACTTGTAGCTATTGCAATGCAGCAGATCATTTGCTACAGAATTGTAGCCCGTTTGGGCGTCTCTCTGTAATGCAAAGGTTCGAGTTTGTTAAGTCTGCCTCCGTATGTATTATTGTCTGCGAAAAGGTCATACTGTTTCGAAATGCAAAGGCAAAAAGTGTCGAGTTCGTGACCGCTCACACCATATTCTGCTTCATAGATATACAGTGCCTTAGAACAGTTTAGCGTTGCCACCCCCGCCAGAGACCATGTCTCCTACTTTTAACCAAGATCAGCCTTCCACGTCACATGTTATGCATGCCACGTCCTTGGACAGGGTGATTTTGGCTACGTCAATCGTAAGCGTCCGTACGAAAAACGGAGAATACGTTTTAGCCCGAGCTTTGCTGGACTCTGGGTCTCAAACGAATTTTATAACAGAAGAACTGGCGAACCGCTTACAGATTCGTAGAGAGGAGTCGTGTATCAACTTACTTGGTATTGGCGAGTCCAATTCTCAAGTCAAAAAAAGGTTCACACAGTGGTAAAGTCGCGAATAAATGGAAGTGAGTTCTCGTTCGATTTCTGGATCTTAAAGTCGATCTCCGTTTACCATCCTGATCAGTCGGTGAACGTCAGTGATTGGAAGATCCCGAAGATCCTACCATTAGCAGACCCATATTTCTACAAGTCACAAAAAATTGATATGTTGATAGGAGCTGAATCATTTTTCGAATTGCCGGCTGTTGGTCAAATTAGACAAGGTCCTGACCATCCAACTCTACAAAAGACCCTTCTTGGTTGGGTTGTTTCGGGCAGATACAAGTCTGCAATCCCGAAACAATTTGTGAATAGTTTCAGTTGTAGTGAAGAACCTTTAGTATCGATTGACAGCACACTACAGAAATTTTGGTCGCTGGAGGAAACGCCAAATCCAAAGAAAATTCTGTAGCCTGAACACAACTATGGTAAGACCAATATAGGAAGACACTCAGGTATTGCCATCAGGTCGGTTTGAAGTTAGGCTGCCGTTTAAATCTGATCCAAATGGATTAGGCAACTTCTTCGAGGTTGCAAAACGCCAGTTTTTGTCGCTTGAGCGAAGGTTGTCTCGAGATCCTAACTTGAAGACCATGTATTTGGAATTCATGGAAGAATATTTCGCCCTAGGTCATGCGTCGCCTACAGACAACAAAATCCCTTCCACTCCACATTATGTCATTCCCCATCAATGCGTGTTAAGGCCCCAGAGTACGTCAACAAAGTTGCGCGTCGTGTTTGATGCGTCCTGCAAAACATCGTCTCAGGTGGCCATAAACGACATCCTGATGGTGGGGCCGACAGTTCAAGAAGAGTTGTACTCCACTCTACTCCGCTTCCGGCTGCACAGGTATGCCCTGACTGCCGATGTAAAAAGGATGTATCGCCAAGTAATGGTTAATGAAGCGGATAGGAAGTTTCAACTCGTGGAGGAGGAGACCCCTTTGAATCCTTGAGATTATACAAGCTCAACACCGTCACATATGGTACTGGACCAGCCCCATTTCTGGCTATTCGGTGTTTAAAGAGGTTAAGTGAATCTGCTAAATTTTCAATTCCTAGAGCTGCCGACGTAATTGGATCCGATTTTTACGTCGATGACATGTTAAGGCCTCGTGGTGTAGTGGATAGCGCAACTACCTGCTAACCACGGGGTCGTGGGTTCAAACCCCACCCATGACGAGAGCATGGCCACACAAAAACATCCTCTCTTAAATGCTTTTCTAACTTTTAGAAAGTATTCTTCCACATAATAAATTACTATTACAACAATTTTCGGCAACTTCCACTTGCCCCAAAGCCCCACCCCCTCCTCCCTACATGGGAGAAAAACGGGGGCACCCACATAGTACCAAGCGCGCACCCTGTGTGTTTTTCTGCGAACACCAACAACACCCAGCAGGGCGAGCGCTTTACCAGACTTTTCGCTTTTCTACGAATAAAAAGAGAGAACGCTATAGTCGAGTTCCCCGACTATCTGATACCCGTTACTCAGCTGGTGGAAGGGAGAAGGAGAGTCTTAAACACAGTTTTTGGCGGTTTGTAGGCGTTATAGTGGTCGTGGTAGAAAGTCGATAGAAATTTACAAGACTAATACAAAAATGGAAAAATATCAAAACATTTTTCAAAAGTGTGAGCGTAGCAGCTTTGGGCGGTTTGTGGGCGTTAAAGTGGGCGTGGCAAAAAGATTTTTGTCAAATCGATAGAAATTTACAAGACCAATACAAAAATGAAAAAAATTTCAAAACATTTTTCAAAAGTGTAGGCGTGGGAGCTCTGGGCGGTTTGTGGGCGTTAGAGTGGGCGTGGCAAAAAGTTTTTTTGCAAATCGATAGAAATTTACAAGACCAATGCAAAAATGAAAAAATATTAAAACATTTTTCAAAAATGTGGGCGTGGCAGTTTTGGGCGGTTTGTGGGCGTTAGAGTGGGCGTGGCAACATGAATCGATAAACTGCGCTGCGTCTATGTCTCTGGAGTCTGTATGCTTAATCTCAACCTTTTAGCTTTTGTAGTTCCTGAGATCACAGCGTTCATACGGACAGGCAGACAGACGGACATGGTCATATCGACTCGGCTATTGGTCCTGATCAAGAATATATATACTTTATATGGTCGGAAACCCTTCCTTCTGCCTGTTACATACTTTTCAACGAATCTAGTATACCCTTTTACTCTACGAGTAACGGGTATAAACATGTTAACTGGTGCTGCATGCGTAGAGGAGCTAAACATAATTAAGTCTGAAGTGTCTCAGGTTCTTCAAACACCAGGTTTTGAATTGACAAAGTGGTTTTCAAACTCACCTGAGGTCACTGCATCTGAGAGCACAGTTAAGTCGATACCTATCTCGGATTCAGAGTCAACTAAGGCGTTAGGAATATCGTGGTTGCCTAGCGAAGATGCCTTCAAGTTCAAAATTGACACTTCTGTCTCCGAGCGACAAAACGGAACATACTATCGGTGACATCGAAGCTGTTTCACCCCCTCGGCTTGTTAAGTCCCATTGTGATTAAAGGAAAGATCCTATTGCAGGAACTCTGGATGAGTCAATTCCGATTCATTTGGAAACAGCTTGGGATATGCTAAAAAGCACTCTGTCTCAACTGGATGAGATATCGATTCCTCGGTTCGTGCATACCGACCCATTGTCACCGGTACAGCTACATGCCTTTACCGACGCCTCAGTGAGAGCTTATGGAGCTTGCGTCTATATTCGTAGCAAAACTGCCGAAGGTTTTAAATTATCGTTGTTGACTTCAAAGTCAAAAGTAGCGCCGCTCAAGACCAAAACGCTCCCAAGGCTTGAGTTATGTGCCGCTCACCTTCTCGCAGAAGTCGAACGAATTGTATACTGGTCGGACTCTGAAGTTACTCTTCACTGGATTCGATCTCATCCATCTTCGTTGTCGACATTTGTTTTGAACAGGGTAGCGGAGATTCAAGAATGGTCAGGCATGTTCCCACAAAGCAAAACCCAGCAGATATCGTTTTGAGAGGTTGTGACGTCGACGAGATAGAGCAGTCGATCTGGTTCACTGGCCCACCATTTCTGAAGGACAAAGAAGAAAACTGGCCCAAAAATGCGCATTTCGAGCCGGATGAGGAAGTCTTGCGTCAGGAAGCTAGGAAGACTGGTCGGGCTGACCGCTGCTGTGCAAACATCCGATTTGCTGGATGTCATCGAGGGGTTTTCGTCACACCTCAAACTGCTTAGAGTGTTCGCTTATATGTTCCGCTTTATAAGAAAATGCAAAGACAAGAGTATAATTTTCGAAGAAACTCTGTCACCGACTGAATATAATGAAGCGTTTCAGAACATTATCGAAATAGTACAAAAACACGAATATCAAGTAGAAATTGAAAAGGTTCGTAAAGGCTCCAAGGTCGGCCCAAGTCTTCAGCGATTGAACCCATTCATCCATAAGGATACAGGCACTTGGTGTAACTTTTCGTTGTTGCGAGTTGGGGGGCGACTAGCCAACGCTCCTATATCATATGATGCCAAGTTTCCCTTGCTGTTGACGACACGCTCGCAGTTTGTGCAGAGCTACTTCCGGCATTTGCACCATTCCAATTTTCATGTCGGCCCACGAGCACTTGTGAGCATCTTACGACAGCGTATTTGGACCGTAAACGCTCAGGAACTCTGCAGTCAGACAGTTCGATCATGTGTGCGCTGCTTCAAATGCAAGCCTCGACTGATGACACAAATTATGGGAAATCTACCCGCAGATAGACTCCGTGCTCTCCGCCCATTTGCGATATGTGGCGTTGATTTTTGTGGCCCTGTCTATACGACATTAAAAAATCCAGGAAGGCCCCCGTATAAGTTCTACGTTGCCTTATTTTTTTTTGTTTTTCGTCCAAGGCGGTTCACTTAGAGATTGTCTCAGATCTAAGTACTGATTCTTTTCTATTGGCTTTTCAAAGATTCATTGGTCGACGAGGATGTCCGCAGACGGTGCATTGCGACAACGCGACAAACTTCTTCGGAGCGAGTCGCCACTTCCTGGCTCTTCGCGATCGGATCAAGGAGCAGGCGGACGCAATTCGTGAGCTTGCATCAAAAAGCGGATGCGAATTTACGTTCACACCCCCTCGCTCCTCAGATGGGCGGACTATGAGAGGCAGGTGTGAAAACTGCAAAGCACCTACTCCTACGAGCGGTGGGCAGCGCACTCCTCAACGCCGAAGAGCTGGCAACAGTCCTCGTCGGGATCGAGGCCACGATATTCCGGAGGGCGATCCACAAGCTGGCCCCGCTGCCGATTTGCTGAAGCCGTGGAGGCGTTCAACGGGGCCGGTGTTGGCTGAACCCATATTGTCGGACATTGTTTATTGTTTGTTGTTTTTTGTTGGCATGTGAAAAAGAAAAAAATTTGAAGTCTAGTCTAAGTTAGTTTAGGGCGAAGGCGGGAGCATAATAAAGCTCTCTCTCGCTCTTTGCGAATTCGCCCCGTCTTCGCCAACCTCTGTTAAGCTAGGCCTAAGAACATGTAATGCACACGCATTTCTTTTCGTTGTCGTCGTTGCGAAATTAAAACCTAATTATTCTTGCCACCAAAGTTCGATCAATATTTTTAATAAACTAATTAAAAACTTCAGTCGTCAAGTAGCTTTAGTTAAACATTATCAATCGAAACAAAGTTCTCCAGGTTTTAGACAGCGCATAGCTAGAAATGATTTTCATAGCGTAGAAATATTTGGTTCAGACTTAGCAGCAATTTAGTCAACACCGTCCAAAATTATGTTTGATAAACCCATATATATAGGAGTAACGGGTTTAGAACTCTCAAAATGGTTAATGTATGAATTTTATTATAACTTCCTTTTAATTAAAAGTCCATCTTCGAAAATAATATATATAGATACGGATTCATTTATACTATCTTCAAAAGAAGATTTTTATCAAACTATAAAACACAACCCACAACGCTTTGATACTTCTAACTATAAGCAAGCAAACCAATTTAATATAATACAGGCTAATAATAAAGAACCAGGAAAAATGAAAGATGAACATGCCGCTAAGGTTATGACCTCTTTTGCGGGACTTAAGGCTAAGGCATACTCTTGTTTAGTTGATGGAGAAGGAGATGACTCCGAATGCATAAAAAAAAACAAGGGAGGACGCTATAGTCGAGTTTCTGATACCCGTTACTCAGCTAGTGGAAGTGCGATGGAGTGTCTTCAGCCCTGACAGTTTATGGCGGTTTGTGGGCATGAGAGTGGGCGTGGCAAAAAGTTTTTTGGAAATCGATAAAAATTTACATAATTAATACAAAAATGAAAAAAATATCAAAACATTTTTCAAAAGTGTGGGCGTGGCAGCTTTGGGCGGTTTGCGGGCGTTAGAGTGGGCGTGGCCAAAAGTTTTTTTGCAAATCGATAGAATATTACAAGACCAATACAAAAACAAGAGACAACGATATAGTCGAGTTCCCCGACTATCTGATACCCGTTACTCAGCTAGTGTAAGTGAGAAGGACAGTTTTTGGCGGTTTGTGGGCGTTGTAGTGGGCGTGGCAAAAAGTTTTTTGGCATATCGATAGAAATTTACAAGACCAATATAAAAATGAAAAAATATCAAAACATTTTTCAAAAGTGTGGGCGTGGCAGCTTTGGGCGGTTTGTGGGCGTTAGAGTGGGCGTGGCAAAAAGTTTTTTTGCAAATCGATAGAAATTTACAAGACCAATGCAAAAATGAAAAAATATTAAAACATTTTTCAAAAATGTGGGCGTGGCAGTTTTGGGCGGTTTGTGGGCGTTAGAGTGGGCGTGGCAACCTGAATCGACAAACTTGCGCTGCGTCTATGTCCCTGGAATCTGTATACTTAATCTCAACTTTTTAGCTTTTGTAGTTCCTGAGATCTCAACGTTCATACGGACGGACAGACGGACAGACGGACGGACAGACGGACATGGCCAGATCGACTCGGCTACTGATCCTGATCAAGAATATATATACTTTATATGGTCGGAAACGCTTCCTTCTGCCTGTTACATACTTTTCAACGAATCTAGTATACCCTTTTACTCTACGAGTAACGGGTATAACAAGAGAGAGCGCTATAGTCGAGTTCCCCTATCTAATACCCGTTACTCAGCTAGTGTAAGTGCGAAGGACAGTTTTTGGCGGTTTGTGGGCGTTAGAGTGGGCGTGGTTAAAAGTTTTTTGGCAAATAGATAGAAATTTACAAGACTAATACAAAAATGAAAAAATATCAAAACATTTTTCAAAAGTGTGGGCGTGGCAGCTTTGGGCGGTTTATGGGCGTTAGAGTGGGCGTGGCAAAAAGTTTTTTTGCAAATCGATAGAAATTTACAAGACCAATACAAAAATGAAAAAATATGAAAACATTTATCAAAAGTGTGGGCGTGGCAGTTTTGGGCGGTTTGTGGGCGTTAAAGTGGGCGTGGCAACTTGAATCGACAAACTTGCGCTGCGTCTTGTACTCTTAAGTCTGTATGCTTAATCTCAACTTTCTAGCTTTTGTAGTTCCTGAGATCATACATACTTACATACTTTTCAACGAATCTAGTATACCGTTTTACGTTTCCGACCATATAAAGTATATATATTCTTGATCAGGATCAATAGTCGAGTCGATCTGGCCATGTCCGTCTGTCCGTCCGTCTGTCTATCTGTCCGTCCGTATGAACGCTGAGATCTCAGGAACTACAAAAGCTAGAAAGTTTAGATAAGGCATACAGACTCCAGAGACATTTTAAAGAATGTTTAGATTTTTTTTTTTATTTTTGTATTAGTCTTGTAAATTTCTATTGATTTGCCAAAACACTTTTTGCCACGCCCACTCTAACGCCCACAAACCGCCCGAAGCTGCCACGCCCACACTTTTAAGAAATGTTTAGATATTTTTTCATTTTTTATTAGTTTTGTAAATTTTTATCGATTTGCCAAAAAACTCTTTGCCACGCCCACTCCAACGCCCACAAACCGCCAAAAACTGTCAGTGTTGAAGACTCTCCTTCGCACTTCCACTAGCTGAGTAACGGGTATCAGATAGTCGGGGATTTCGACTATAGCGTTCTCTCTTGTTTCTTTTAATTATTTTTTTCTATTAGAAACGCATTCTTATCTTTTACATTTTGAAGTTCCTATTCATAAAACGAACCTTGAATAGGGTTACTCATATAATCTTATATTTCATACGTTACAGGCCCTGTTGACTTAACTTTTAAAACTTTAACAACTTCTGTAGTCCAAAGGTACTCCCTTGTATTTACTTATTCTAATGAAATCCCCTACTGAAAATTTATGTTTTGGGAATATTTTTGGTATATTGTATACTGATTTTAAAATGAACTCTTAATTTTTGACACACACATCCACAGGCTTCATTTTAATAGTTCGATGATAAGAATTATTGTATTGATCTACAAGAAATTTGATTTTTTGAATCCACTTATAGTCACCCTTCATACTGAACATTTTCCACATACGATTTTTTAGAGTTCTATTAAAGCGTTCACATATAGAAGCCTTTAGGTGTGTATATGTAAGTATGGTAATGATTTATATGAAATTTTGTAATTCCCTAAAAGCGGAATTAAAATATTCTTGATCTGACTTCTTGATCTTAAAAAAGTTTCTTGATCTGACTGAATGTTATTAGGTCTACATTTGTTAGTTCTAAAAACAGTTCCCATTACTATATCTGTACTATATCGGGGGCAGACTTTGTCTTAAGCGATTCGGCGAACGCATACTTTAAAAACGTGTCAATAACGGTTAGTAAATATTTATATCCCTTATTTTCTTTACTAAGTGGAATCATTTTAACTAAATCAATTTGCAATGTATTATTTATTCCTTTTTGAACGAATTTTCGGCGTTTAAAATTTTTCCGAGCAGGCTTATGAATTTCATCAACAACTTGTTGTTTGCTTATGATCAGGATTTGTTTGATTTATTTTTTATTATAAGACGTTGCTTGATTGGATAATAGTGATTGCTTATATACTAGTACATCCCGTTTTATTTCAACACGCATCTTTTTAGAAATTTCAAAACAATCAAGTTAAATCTATTTGTACATCTTTATCATAGGAACCCTCCAAATCAGACAGTTGAATATCTAACTTTTGTATGGATGGACACTTAGGAATTATATGTTTGGTAATAATCCCGAGAAAAAAGGATACTCTCGACTTATACATATATTGTAACTATTGCGGATCTGATACGCATTTCGAGAAGAAACGCCGAGAAACGCGACCAGGAAAATCAGAAAAAAGCATAGTATATTTCATAACAAATATACAATAAATAACGGGAAAATATACATTTTATAGTTTATCTTGTATAAAATAAATCAGTGAATATACATTAAAAATGTTTCGACAATTTATACATCCTTACACAATGTTAATTTGCGGACCTTCAGGATCGGGAATTATCTTTTTAATGTTTCAATTGATCGAATTATTTGGTGTTATGAAGAGGAGAGTGCTAAGCCAAATTTTAATAATATTGATTACTTTAAAGGAGTTCCTGAAACCATCGAAAATAAAACAAGAGAGAACGCTATAGTCGAGTTCCCCGACTATCTGATACCCGTTACTCAGCTAGTGGAAGAGAGAAGGAGAGTCTTAAACGCAGTTTTTGGCGGTTTGTAGGAGTTATAGTGGGCGTGGCAGAAAGTTTTTTGGCAAATCGATAGAAATTTACAAGACCAATATAAAAATGACAAAATATCAAAACATTTTTCAAAAGTGTGGGCGTAGCAGCTTTGGGCGGTTTGAGGGCGTTAGAGTGGGCGTGGCAAAAAGTTTTTTGGTAAATCGATAGAAAATTACAAGACTAATACAAAAATGAAAAAATTTCAAAACATTTTTCAAAAGTGTGGGCGTGGCAGTTTTGGGCGGTTTGTGGGCGTTAGAGTGGGCGTGGCAACATGAATCGACAAACTTGCGCTGCGTCTATGTCCCTGGAGTCTGTATGCCTAATCTCAATTTTCTAGCTTTTGTAGTTCCTGAGATCTCGACGTTCATACGGACAGACAGACGGACAGACGGACGGACAGACGGACATGGCCAAATCGACTCGGCTATTGATCCTGATCAAGAATATATATACTTTATATGGTCGGAAACGCTTCCTTCTGCCTGTTACATACTTTTCAACGAATCTAGTATACCCTTTTTCTACGAGTAATGAAGTAATTTAATGAACCCGAATATCTTACAAAAATTACTTAATAATGATCGAGGGAATGAATTAATAATTACAAAATTTTTAACAATTTTAAATAATAACAAAATAAGTGATTTTGATAAATCGTCAATAACTATGTTTCTATCAAAATAAGAAACGTAGTAAATCATGGAATACTTCAAATGAACAAAAATCATCCTTAAATTCAACGAGAACAGCTGAATCTCAGACAATAGAATCGATTAAAATAAGTCCTAACACATCAAAGTTTTTACCGAACATGTCGGAGCTCTCGGATTTACCTCAAAAAACTGATGAAGCAGATTTTAGATCAAAAGAAACTGCCAAGTTATTGAATGTTAAAAAAAAGGTAATGTCTAAAGATGTGTTTAGACATGATAAGTAGACAAACTATAAATATGTTCTATTTATGGGCTGCAATAAACATGGCACGGGACAACATAAGTGGCAACGACAGTAAGTACGATTGCAGTGGTCTATTGTCGAAGTGTCAAGAGATATAATCACGCGGAAGGTGATTAGCGCGGTCATAGGCCACAAACATAGGTTTAAGATAAATCTCAGCTGCATTGACCAACGCAGACTGCAGCGTCTTACAAGCGCTGCATTATATAATTAGATGATAAGAACCTATGTAAGAATGAACAAAAGGCGATGCCCTCGCAGTAGCGAGTCAGTTAGATTCAAACACCCGAATTGAACTCATTAAGTGTACGCATTAGTTTATAGTGTGAACAGGTGAAGTCCGGCATTTCACTTTCAAGAAACGAAGAGATTCCGGACTTACCTCTAGAAAGCGATGATGAAATTCCAAATAAAATTAACGATAAACGAAAGATAAGCAACACTTCGTTTTCAGACGATAAAGAAGATATAAAAAAACAAGCAGTAGTAAGAGTAAAGCTTACTGAAAAACAACGCAGGTTAAGAGAAAAGTTAAATAAACTTAAAGCAACGGACACATTACCATATCAAAATTTAAATTATATAACAGGTCGTGAAAAATTGCGAAGATCCACTAAAAAAAATTTAGTACAAATAGGAAAAAACAAACTTAATTGAATATCTTACTAATAGCAGAAATTTAAATATAAAAATGAATTATGTAAATGATTTTTTTATTACATTGCTCAGTAATGACTCATTGAATGTATTTCCTGGTAATGTAAAGTGTGCATTTACAAATATTGTAAATATCCCCGAAGACATGAATGATGACTGGGAAGTAGGCATTACAGATATGTATCTGAATTATTATATTAGCAAACCAACTGCAAAATAAACAAATTTATCTGAAGAAACAGAGTTTGTAAGTTTAGTAAATGCTGAAACATTAGATATAAAAACGTCGCTGTCGAATCGAAAATATCTGAATGTGGATTGATTTTTATTTACACTTACATAATTAAACCCAGGTCTGTTGGTAGTAAGAAACCCCGATGTCTTCGTGTAATGCATTATAACGGAAAAAAAAGAAATATTCAGTTTAAAAATATTGCATATTATCCTTTGGATATATGGTCTCCAAATGAAATTTCAATATTAATTACTGATTCAAGTGGATATAAAGTACCTTTCGAGACTTCCGCAAAGCCGATTTTTGTTACTCTTCACTTTAGAAAAAGGAGAAGGTCAAACCTATAAATAATACATACCCAAATAATGCTGACTTAGAACACTAATAGTCATCATGGTGAAATCTTATCAGGATTTTTATGTAAATTAGTGTGGAGCAGGTTTGTCCAATATAGGAACCCTATATGTAATCCCGCGAATTACTCAACAAGGGCGAGGAATCGGAAACTTTTTTAGTGGACTTTTTAATTACATAAAACCACTTTTCATTTCGGGTTTAAATGCTATCAAAAATCAAGCTGCAGAGACTGGAAAAGCTGTAATTAATGAATTTGGTAGAAAGCCATTAAGAAATATTATTCAAGAACAGAGTAATAAATCTATCAAATAAAGCAATAAATAAAATGACACGCTTTCAAAATGGCAGTGGAAAAAGAAATAAAAAGCGAGGTGGTAGAAAAAAACGAAATCATTTAACATCTAAACGACAACGTAAACATACCCAACCGTCTCATAAAAGAAAAAAATCATCAAGGAAATTAAATATTACGGATATTTTTTCTAACACAAAATGAGTAACCATATAGAATGTATGAAAGGCGAATTAGAGGTTTCTTATAATCTAATTCGGATTGTGCCTCCTCAATGGAATTTGTTTGTTTGGGAAATGGTGAAACATATCGAGATCTATCAAGTGTTTATTTACGACTCGTGGTGCAATTGAAAAAATGATAACAGCGTCATTGAAGGAAATTCTGTCGGTGTAGTAAACAATATCTTACATTCAATATCTAGAAGTTCATCAGTATATTTAAATAACATATTAGTTTCGCAGAGTGATAATAATTATCACTATAGAGCATATCTGCAAACAGTTTTAAACTTTGGGAGTGACGCCTCTGAAAGCTACTTGGCCTCGCAAGGTTATTTTCCAAATTTCCGACGATTAACATCAGGAAAATACGTTTATCCGAGCTCTAATGAAACTCTGAAAAATATATTTCAAAATAGTAATAAGGTAGAACTATTTGGAAAAATTCATGGTGATATATTTAATAAAACGAAACTTCTTGTCAATAATGTTGACTTAAGAATTAATTTTAATATTGAAAAACCTGCATTTTATTTAATGGAAAAGGATACCGAATCTAATTTCAAGATATTAGAAACACAACTTTTCATGAATCATGTAACTGTGAACCCAAGCATTTTATTGGCTCATTATCATGTTTTACAAACAAAAAATGCTCTTTACCCATTCAGTAAAGTAGAAGTAAAATCGTTTACAATACCCAGGAAACAATACGCTATCAATAGACAATGCTGTAATTGGACAATTACCAAATTTTCTAGCTTTTTGTATGATTAAAAACCGTTCATACTCAGGCAACAGAGGACTAGATCCATTTAATTGTGAACATTTTAAAATGCAACGCTTTAATCTAATGGTGAATGGAGTTCAAGTTCCTTTGAAAGCTCTGGAATTTGACTACTCGAACTCTGAAAACGTTCAAAGCTCAAGAGGCTATAATATGCTATTCAGATCAAGCGGAATAAAACATTATGATCGAGGTCTTCAAATTACAAAGGAAACGTTTGATACAAACAGTTTTATATTAGCCTTTGATTTAACTGCTGATCAGTCAAATACCACCATATGTTCGAATTTAATGTCGCAAGGCACAATAAGAATCGAAGGAAGAGTTTCAGAACCTCTTAGTGAAGCCGTTACTTGTCTGGTATATTGTGAATACGATTCCATGATTGATATTGATAAGCATAGAAATATTCAAACCCTTTTTTAAAATGAATACTTTACAAATTCACAAATTGCTTACAAAACATATATACACAAAATCAATTTTTAAAGGAGTTTTCCCTTCAGACCATCTTCCAAAAACTATTTCAAAGTATACGGCTTTTATTATTGCAAACACCGACACTTCATAACAACCAGGAACTCATTGGATTGCATTCTATTTCGAAAGTCGCAAATCAGCAGAATTTTTTATTCCTATGAACAATTTCCCCAAAACAAGGAATTCGTGACACTTTTAAAGTCTAACGCAAATAAATATTGCTATAATAAGCAACAACTACAAGGATATTTTTCTAATACGTGTGGTATTATTGCATAATGTATGGTCTTTTTTAATGTAAAATGAAAACGCTAAAAAATTTATTAAGAAATTTTAAGAGAAATGACTTTTCATATAACGATAAATTAATACTTAAAATGTTTAAGTCTAATTTTAAAAAATAAAATGCAAGATATTTAAGAAAATCAATGTAGTTTATTTGTTAAGTCGTTTATTTAGCTTATAATATTTTAACATAATATTGAAGGCCTCGTCTCTTAAAATTGGAAGCCTATGACACTGGCACGTATCGGGTCCTTCCGAAGCGTCATCATCACTCCAGGGACAATGCTTGTAGTGGAATCCATATTTAGAATGGATCAGTTCTTTATCCTCCAAGTCCTCCAGAGTGCTCTTCAAATATGTAAGCTGCGTTACGTGCTCCTCAAATATCATGTCTTCGAACTGCATCAAGAAAAGCTCAATTTGTTTGGAGTCCATTTTCGTTTTAAGGGTTTTTAAAGACTGATGTTGGATTTAGAAACCTCAAACCTTTATATTGGAAAATTTCATTTACTTATTTATTTACTGATAAAAATTCAATTCGTGCAGAACTATATCTATTTACATTCTTCCCCTTATATACCATATGGGTAATCCCATACTCATTTAATTTCCTAAAAGGTGTCTTAGTACAGAATTTGTTTACACAACTCTTAGGTAGAAAAATCCAAACATCTTTTTCGTCCTTGTCTGCTAAATAAAGAGCTACCTTAGTTCCATAAGGTGTCTTTTTCAGCTTACAACCAGTGATCTTATAATCAAATCCAATACATAGATCTTCAGTTTTTGTATAAACAATCACAGGCTTCGATTCACAGTCTCTAGGAACAAAACAACAAAATTTGAACAGGATTTATTTATTAATGTCTCAGATACACTAAAACTCAGATTCTATTTTTACTCTCAGAATGACAAAGTTGTATTGTGAGTTGTGTTCGAAAACAAAATCGTTTACTTCACGCGGCGGTTTAAAAAAACACTCCATAAAAGTACATAACTTCAGCTATCAAAAATCTTCTTATTATGGTTGCTTTTTCTGTCCCAACGAAAATTCTGGTTGCGACATAATTACAATGCTCATCTCTTGCTGATGCACGATGCAGAATTAAAGAGTATGCGTAAATCAATGGAAAGTTATCAAATAAAAATAAAACAAGTTTGAGAATTGAATTTTGTAAAATAGTTTTATTTAATAAATTTCTGTATAATATAGACAAATTAAAAACCTAGATAAAATAAAACGTCTAGTGATGGATGGTCATCTTCGTCCTTCATTATTCGTAAATAAATGTTGGGTTGACTTGGCTCGATGAACTGATCAAAGATATGATCATCATCAGGAAACGTATAGATTATTGGATCTGTGTGCAGTATATCCAAATCGAATTCCTGTGCACATTGCATTTCTTGGTCGTCTCCAGTGCCTCGTATAAGATCATTTAAAACGTCCTGAGTTACCGCTCCAAAAGGAAAATCGCTCCACTCAAGAGACGCAAATTCACTTCCAATTTTTGTAGTGGAGGTAGATGACATAGAAGGGTCAAATACTCCTCTTAAGAATCGATTTACCGAATCCTCTAAGTCGGTAGCTTCCACATAATCTTGCTCCGAGTCTTCAATTATTACGACATCAGAGTCTTGGGTTAATGGAACATTTATTACATTTACTGAGTCGACAAACTCTACAGTAAGATCCATTGGTATGCAGTGCTGAGGTATTATAAGAACTGATCCTGATCAATTTAAGGGTATCCATTTTTATACACGAGGATTAGAGAGTTTGACATCTACAGGGGGTTTCTACTCTTAGAATCCACCTGATTGGTTCTCGAATTAAGGAGCCTTCACAGACTGCAGACTGCACAGACTGCAATAAGGAAGTTAGAAAAGGAGGGCGAGCTATGGGTTTGGATGCAGGTAAATAGCCGCTTGACTTTCTCGATAATATGTTCAAAGAGTCATACATATTTGATTTTATGGGGTCTCCTAGCGTAATGAAAATGGAGACAGATCACAGATAATCTGAAATACATATATCTGTAGGGAATTATTTCGGATGACCGCAGCCAGGGCTCAGGAAATTGATTTTTATCTTTTATATATATATTCCCACTACTACCCGAAAACAGGCCAAAACCGTCGATTCGGTGTATGCTATGGGGATACCTATCAAAAAAAAAAAAAAAAAAAGTTGGGTGTCATGTCGTTGGGTATGCTTTTCACGATTCTGAAATTAAAAATACGACTTTTCATATCGTAAGGGTGGGGGTGAGATTTCTGTTCAAGGATATGCACCTTACTGTGTCCTCAATTTTCTGGAAAGGTGGTTGGTGGTGGTTGGATTATTTGTTGAGAACTATTTAGAAATATCATACAAACTGGTTATAGGGTCGTGTATACGTATATATAAAATAATCATACAATCATAAAATCGTTAAAAAACCCGTATATTCCAGCTACTGATACCGTTACTGTAATCCTTATTTAGCATGCACTTTTCAATTAATTATTATTTTGTATCTTTTGCTTTATATTTGGCTTATTATTGGTGATTTAAATCCTACTCTTAGGTATTGCCTAACCCAACCCATTTTGTACGCTTGCAGAGGCTTGCGATATTAGGAAGAACAATTTATTATGCTGTTAGACTTAATTATTATTATTAAAATGTATACTATCGAAATCATGGAGGAATTATTTTTGCTTGAACTTGGCAGATGGTTCAGCAGTCGTAAGGGGTATCAGAAGGGATCATCCGAGTGAGACTCAAAGATGGTGATCATAGGTTGGGTTGGTCTCCGATGACGTAATAACACCGACGTCTCATTACCAAATTTCCCCTCTCTTTTCTTTGTCTAACCGCTTTAACCGTCTCTTTTGGAATTTGTTTACGTTTCTTTATCTGATATCCGATATCTTTTCGTATGCCGTCGCAGCACGCTCAATTCTTGATTAATAAATAACAAGCCAATGCCAGATTCGACTGAGCAACCCCTCCACCCCCAACGTCGACGAGCTAGAGCCGGACCCTATAGCGTGCCCCGCAAAGTCAGGTCAGATCTTGGCCGAAACAATGCTGTACAAACGTTGCACGTTACAGAGGAAATGTTGAATATTTTCATTCTCACAATATTCTTTAAAGGAATTCGAGGTAAACGCGAAACCTCTGTCCTAGACAATTCTGTAGGGTGTAGCGCTTGCTCGGGGAAAATAAAGTATGGCGATGTCATTTACTTCGTATCTTTGATTACAATGATTTATTATAATAAGGCACACACAATGCGCGCGTATCAAGTCAGTAGTAATCTTAAGTAGTCTTAATCAGTAGTAATTGAACGCCCTGGCTATAGTATCGGTTGTGATATTAGTAGGTGGTAGTGCTTCTGGCCATCATGAGAAACGGTCAATCATGGTAAGACAATAGCGGTAGTTTTGTTGTAAAGGCATTACAACTATATCCAGGTGGAAGTGGTCGAATCTTCCATTTGGCACAGCGATCTTCTCCTGCTGAAGGTGATTGTGCTTGTGAATTTTGGAGCGCTGGCATGGGAGACAAAATCTACACCATTTGAGGACATCTTTGATCTTCGAAGGCCAGACAAACTACTGTTTGATTTGACGGGCGGTTGCTCAACCACTGGGATGCGATAGATTGTGGATATATGAGAAAGCCTGTTTGCGAAGTGATTGCGGTACAAAAGGACGGAGATTTGGTGTGGATACGTCACAGTTTATCGAACTTTCTCCACCGAAACAAACTTTCTTGAGCTTTAAGGAAGTAGTTCCTTGCAAGATGCGTGTGAATACATAATCCGAGGCTTGCTCATTTTCGAGCTGCGGCGCGGTGATCGCTGTGGGCATCGTGATAGTGCAAAGCCTCGAAAAAGCGTCTGCGACTATATTTTCTGCTCCTTTTATGTGAAGGATGGTTGTTGAGAATTGCGAAACATAATTTAAATGCCGCAGTTGTCGAGGTGATGCTTTTTTAAGGCCGCTGTTGGAATGCGTGAACCGATGGCTTGTGATCAGTCTTTAGCACAAAAATGAGTGCATCGACGAGGTGTTTGAAATATTTGATTGACTCGTATATGTCAAGTAGCTCACGGTCGTACGTAGAGTAATTTCTGTCATTGTTGGGGAAAAAATCCTAGAGGTTGCCAATCATGACTAGTGCGTTGTTCCAGAACTGCTCCGATTGCGAGGTCCGATGCGTCACAAACCAGTTGTAGGTCAGATTTCGGTGCAGGAAATAATAAGAGCGCTGCGATTGCTATGCTTTGCTTGCAACTCTCGAAGGCTGATATGAGTTCTGTAGTCCAGAGGATTTGTCGTTGAGTGTGCGAAGATCGGGGTTGGCATCTGCGATAGTAGTTTATAACGCCCAAGAAACGGCCTAGTTGGCTGATAGTTTCAGGACGAGCATAATTGAGGATGGCATCGATGCGACTGGAGGGTGGTTTGATGCCGTGTTCGTTAATCGTGTAACTGAGAAAATTAACTTGCGTTTGCGATAATTGACATTTGCTCAGACTAATGCTTAGCCCGTGTTTCTGCAAGACTGATAACACTGCTCGAAGATATTCTTTGTGTTCGGCGATCGATTTCGAAGTGATCAGTATATCGTCTATGTGGCAATATACGAAGTATATGCCGCAAAAAATATTGTCCATAAATCGCTGAAACGTCTGAGTCATGTACTGGAATTCTATGAGTCCAAAAGGGGTGCATACGGCCGTCTTCTGGATGTCTTCTTTCGCCATGGCAGTTTGGTAGTACGCCTTTACCAAATCAAGCGTTGAGAAGACTTTCCCACCATGTAGCTGTTCGGTGAAATCGTGAATGTGTGCAATTGGATAGCGATCCCTTCAGCCACCGTCTTTTTTTGAGTGTCATGTGGAGTGGTCTGGACCAAGGACTTTTGGAGGGACGACATATGCCTTTTCGCAGTTGCAAGTTTATCTACAGATAAGCGCCGTGGTCGGTCAGATACGGTGGTCCCATATGTTTCGATATGGTGTTGTACATTATGTTGCTTTGTATGCTTTGTATACTTCGATGACGGTTTAGTGACTTCCACAAACTCTTGCAGAAGCTCTCGAAAATTAGAAATTCCCTGCACAGTGGAAACGGATGTTTGATTCGCCTGTGCTAGGCACGCGGTTGTCGACAGTCCTGTGACCGAGTCAATAAGGCATTTTGAGATCAATAAGAAGCTGGAATTCGGCTAAAAAGTCTGCTTCAGTCTGAGATCCAAGTCCAGATTAGTTATATATCTACCATAGGTGTTAATGATGGTCTGGTTTGCTGCGTATAGCGTCAGATCGGCTTGGGTGGTTTTCTGTTTATCCAGCGTGCGAGGTACGACTGAAACCACAGATCCAGAATCGATGAGGTATCTGATGTTGGAGGTACGATCGGTGTCGTGCAAACGCTGCTCCGGTGGAACAGCTGACTGAACTGATGGATCGCTGCTGCTGTCCTGGCTGCCGCTGACCAGCGCGTCAGGCGGCAGCTCCTTTAGTTAAACGACGTGGAGCGTGCGCAGGGTGGTCGGCATTTATTGCGTTGTCCCCTTGCGGTTGGGGTGGAAAAAAAGATTTGTGCCCTGTTGACCGGAATTGTCCGCTGGTCTGGCGCCACGAAGCGCTCGACATCCTTTTTCAATGCCGTGACATCTTGCATGGGAGAACGTAAGTTCTTTCAAAGGATCTGCAGGGGAAACTGCGCAGATGGCCGGATTTGCAGAAGGAACAGCAGTTGAAGATGTGCCGATGGCAAACGAGGCGTTCGTGCTACGGTTTGGAGCATTTTGTCTGCAATCTTCGCAAGCCTGTCCAAGTCCGACTCATCCCATACGGTGAGCAACGGACGAATGGAGGCTGGCATCTCAGCGAGGAATAGGGTGTGAATGGTGCTTTCACTGCCAGGATCCGGGGCCAAGCGTCGCATATTTGCCAAGATTTCCGAAGGCTTTAATCCGGTGGCACCTCGTTCTTGAAGTAGTCGTCGCAGTTTTGATTCGGGCGATTCAGCGAACTTCAGCATCACGCCGGTGGACGAGTCACCAAATCCTCCACAGCCAAAACCACATCTTCTTCCAAATGCAGTGTCACCAAGTCGAATTTGTCAGTGTCGTCGACAATGTGGTGCAAACGGAATGATCGCTTCACTTGAGCAAACCACAGGTGCGGGTTGCTGTGTGTGAAGTTCACACTGTGAACTAACACGTATGTGCGTGCGCGGCGACTCATCTCTATTCGCAGGAACGTTTGTCCGAAGTGCCTCGAGCTGTTGTTGTAGTTCTCGAATTTGAGCGGAGAAATCTGGGTTCGGGGCGGCATGGCGGTGGACAGATTCTCTTGATCGCTTTCGTCGACCAAATTTAGGCGTCTTGGTTGTAAATTTCGCTAATTATAACGGTTGTTGCGCATTGACTTGAGTCAACGTATGTATGTGAGTGTGCGTGCACTTAAATTTCACAATATTGAATTGTGAAAAATTGTTTTCAGATTTTCGCACAATTTGCGCTAGTTGGGGTCACCC
This sequence comes from Drosophila yakuba, assembly GCF_016746365.2. Taxonomy (NCBI): domain Eukaryota; kingdom Metazoa; phylum Arthropoda; class Insecta; order Diptera; family Drosophilidae; genus Drosophila; species Drosophila yakuba. Next base: position 3,780,584 of record NC_052528.2, on the reverse strand, counting down.
CGATGGCGATGTTGATTTCGCCATTTACTTCGTTTGCGTATATCTTTGATTACAATGCTTTATTATAATAAGGCACACATAGTGCGCGCGTATCAAGTCGTATCGAGATAATGACGCTTAATTACATAGAGTTACCGGATCGCTTAAATCTAGTATTATCAGTGTCGCCACAAAAGATACTTTTTAGCGCCATCTGTTGGTCAGAGGAATTTCAAGGAACTGTATTGCCGCTAAGGCAAGATATGGTAGGGATGCGAGAGAGCAACAGTGGCAAACGTCAACAGAGTCCATTTTACCCACTTTCTTATAGAGGCTTACCGCCACTTTTCCGGCGTCATGGTCTCCCATTTCTTTTTGGCAGCCGTTGAAAATGGTTGGTTATGCCTAGGCTAACCGTCCAATCGTCCAGATGTGAACCCGAACGTTCCGCAGAAAAAAACAAGAGAGAACGCTATAGTCGAGTTCCCCGACTATCTGATACCCGTTACTCAGCTAGTTGAAGGGAGAAGGAGAGTGTTAAACACAGTTTTTGGCGGTTTGTAGGCGTTATAGTGGGCGTGGCAGAAAGTTTTTTGGCAAATCGATAGAAATTTACAAGACCAATATAAAAACAAGAGAGAACGCTATAGTCGAGTTCCCCGACTATCTGATACCCGTTACTCAGCTAGTGTAAGTGCAAAGGACAGTTTTTGGCGGTTTGTGGGCGTTAGAGTGGGCGTGGCAAAAAGTTTTTGGTAGATAGATAGAAAATTACAAGACTAATACAAAAATGAAAAAATTTCAAAACATTTTTCAAAAGTGTGGGCGTGGCAGCTTTGGGCGGTTTGCGGGCGTTAGAGTGGGCGTGGCAAAAGGTTTTTTTGCAAATCGATAGAAATTTTCAAAACCAATACAGAAATGAAAAAATATTTAAACATTTTTCAAAAGTGTGGGCGTGGCAGTTTTGGGCGGTTTGTGGGCGTTAGAGTGGGCGTGGCAAAAAGTTTTTTGGTAAATAGATATAAAATTACAAGACTAATACAAAAATGAAAAAATTTCAAAACATTTTTCAAAAGTGTGGGCGTGGCAGTTTTGGGCGGTTTGTGGGCGTTAGAGTGGGCGTGGCAACATGACAAACTTGCGCTGCTTCTATGTCCCTGGAGTTTGTATGCTTAATCTCAACTTTCTAGCTTTACTAGTTCCTGAGATCTCGACGTTCATACGGACGGACGGACAGACGGACATGGCCAGATCGACCCGGCTATTGATCCTGATCAAGAATATATATACTTTATATGGTCGGAAACGCTTCCTTCTGCCTGTTACATACTTTTCAACGAATCTAGTATACCCTTTTACTCTACGAGTAACGGGTATAATTATGCATAGGCATTCCGAGATGTGAGCAAGATCATCACTCCCGTAGTCGACGATCCGAAGCCGGACCATTATCTTGCGGGCGCTCAAAATTCGAGTCAACATCTTGCCTCTTATATTTTTGTCTGTGTAGCGGTTCGTTTCTAGGGGTTCCCAAAATTAACTGCTTGTTTTTTCAAGCACTCTATAACCTCATCGCCACTTGTACTACGGGTTGGAAATAACCAAACATTTTCGAAAACCCATCTACCACAACTAAAATGTGATTATATCGCTTATTAGTTAGTTTCCTTGGGCCAACATGGTCAATATAATAAACGGTATATTACCCTTATTGATCGCTGTCAAATATCCATCCATTTTACCAGATTTCGCGTTAACAATCATGCAACGAACACAACTATCTACAACACGAGTAACTTTTCCTTACAGTTTTGGAATGTAATACGATTTTTCCACTACATCTTGCGTTTTTGCAGCCGAGAAACGACCTTGGTTATAAGCAGTAACAATTATCTCGTTTTTTATCTGACCAGGGACTACAATAAGTTCTTTATTTGTGTCCTTAAACAGAACCTGATTTTGAATATAAAAATCTTTACATTAATCTTTAGCGACCAATTCTCTAACCCCTCTTATCTACTCATCTTGCACCTGGGCCTCTCAATCGATGGATCAAAGTATCTGTTATAAAGACACTCGGCCCTAAGCTTTAACTTGGACCCTGTACCAAAGACATTATAATACATTAAGACATAATTCTAATGTCTTTGCCTGTACGGTGTTCTATTTTATAAACAAAATCTTGCAAATATAATGCCCACTTTGCTACTCTTAAAAGAACTTCTTTTATTTTCATGGGCATCATTAACGCGTTACAATCGGTTACTATGGCGAAATATATACCAAGAACATACACACGCCATTTTATTAGAGCTGCTTTTATTGCTAATACATCTAGCTCATACGAACTGTAATTCTCTTCACATGGCTTAGTTTCCCGATTCTTAAATTGTACAGCGTGAAACATATTATCTTCTGGATCTTTTTGTAATAATACTGCGCCATAACCATACTTTGAAGCATCTGTGTTCTCTGTTCGCAACTTCGGGTAATACAGCTTTAATAGTGGCTCACTAACTAAAGCTAATTTTAGTTCTTTGAACGCCTTCCGCTGAACTTCTTAAGATCTGATAATAGCTGCATATCCATTTATGAATTTTCTAAAGTAAGACGTTAACCCTAAGAAACGTTGTATACCCTTTATATACCCGTTACTCGTAGTGTAAAAGGGTATACTAGATTCGTTGAAAAGTATGTAACAGGCTGAAGGAAGCGTTTCCGTCCATATAAAGTATATATATTCTTGATCAGGATCAATAGTCGAGTCGATCTGGCCATGTCCGTCTGTCCGTCCGTCTGTCTGTCCGTCCGTATGAACGCTGAGATCTCAGGAACTACAAAAGCTAGAAAGTTGAGATTAGGCATACAAACTCCAGAGACATAGACGCAGCGCAAGTTTGTCGATTCATGTTGCCACGCCCACTCTAACGCCCACAAACCGCCCAAAACTGCCACGCCCACACTTTTGAAAAATGTTTTGATATTTATACCCGTTACTCGTAGAGTAAAAGGGTGTACTAGATTCGTTGAAAAGTATGTAACAGGCAGAAGGAAGCGTTTCCGACCAAATAAAGTATATATATTCTTGATCAGGATCAGTAGCCGAGTCGATCTGGCCATGTCCGTCTGTCCGTCCGTCTGTCTGCCCGTCTGTCCGTCTGTCCGTATGAACGTCGAGATCTCAGGAACTACAAAAGCTAGAAAGTTGAGATCAAGTATACAGACTCCAGGGACATAGACGCAGCGCAAGTTTGTCGATTCAGGTTGCCACGCCCACTCTAACGCCCACAAACCGCCCAAAACTGCCACGCCCACATTTTTGAAAAATGTTTTAATATTTTTTCATTTTTGTATTGGTCTTGTAAATTTCTATCGATTTGCAAAAAAACTTTTGGCCACGCCCACTCTAACGCCCACAAACCGCCCAAAGCTGCCACGCCCACACTTTTGAAAAATGTTTCGATATTTTTTCATATTTGTATTAGTCTTGTAAATTTCTATCTATTTGCTAAAAAACTTTTGGCCACGCCCACTCTAACGCCCACAAACCGCCCAAAGCTGCCACGCCCACACTTTTGAAAAATGTTTTGATATTTTTTCATTTTTGTATTAGTCTTGTAAATTTCTATCTATTTGCCAAAAAACTTTTGGCCACGCCCACTCTAACGCCCACAAACCGCCAAAAACTGTCCTTCGCACTTACACTAGCTGAGTAACGGGTATCAGATAGTCGGGGAACTCGACTATAGCGTTCTCTCTTGTTTTTTATTATACCCGTTACTCGTAGAGTAAAAGGGTATACTAGATTCGTTAAAAAGTATGTAACAGGCAGAAGGAAGCGTTTCCGACCATATAAAGTATATATATTCTTGATCAGGACCAATAGCCGAGTCGATATGACTATGTCCGTCTGTCCGTCTGTCCGTCTGACTGTCCGTCCGTATGAACGCTGTGATCTCAGGAACTACAAAAGCTAGAAAGTTTAGATTAGGCATACAGACTCCAGAGACATTTTAAAAAATGTTGATTTTTTTTTATTATACCCGTTACTCGTAGAGTAAAAGGGTATACTAGATTCGTTGAAAAGTATGTAACAGGCAGAAGGAAGCGTTTCCGACCATATAAAGTATATATATTCTTGATCAGGATCAATAGCCGAGTCGATTTGGCCATGTCCGTCTGTCCGTCCGTCTGTCCGTCTGTCCGTCTGTCCGTATGAACGTCGAGATCTCAGGAACTACAAAAGCTAGAAAGTTGAGACTAAGCACACAGACTCCAGAGACATAGACGCAGCGCAAGTTTGTCGATTCATGTTGCCACGCCCACTCTAACGCCCACAAACCGCCCAAAACTGCGACGCCCACACTTTTAAAAAATGTTTTGATATTTTTTCATTTTTGTATTGGTATGGTAAATTTCTATCGATTTGCAAAAAAACTTTTTGCCACGCCCACTCTAACGCCCACAAACCGCCCAAAACTGCCACGACCACACTTTTGAAAAATGTTTTAATATTTTTTCATTTTTGTATTGGTCTTGAAAATTTCTATCGACTTGCAAAAAATCTTTTTGCCACGCCTACTCTTACGCCCACAAACCGCCCAAAGCTGCCACGCCCACACTTTTGAAAAATGTTTTGATATTTTTTCATTTTTGTATTAGTCTTGTAAATTTCTATCTTTTCGCGAAAAAACTTTTTGCCACGCCCACTCTAACGCCCACAAACCGCCAAAAACTGTCCTTCGCACTTACACTAGCTGAGTAACGGGTATCAGATAGTCGGGGAACTCGACTATAGCGTTCTCTCTTGTTTTTGTATTAGTCTTGTAAATTTCTATTGATTTGCCAAAACACTTTTTGCCACGCCCACTCTAACGCCCACAAACCGCCCGAAGCTGCCACCCCCACACTTTTAAGAAATGTTTAGATATTTTTTCATTTTTTTATTAGTTTTGTAAATTTTTATCGATTTGCCAAAAAACTCTTTGCCACGCCCACTCTAACGCCCACAAACCGCCAAAAACTTTCAGTGTTAAAGACTCTCCTTCGCACTTCTACTAGCTGAGTAACGGGTATCAGATAATTGGGGAACTCGACTATAGCGTTCTCTCTTGTTTTTCTTTGGGTTCCGGGAATTCTGTAACGGCCTGTATCTTTTCTTTGCTTGGGATTATGGTTCCATCTTGAACGATACAGTGGCTCACAGCTTATTTCAACCAGCGTCTATCTGAAACTTTAACGGTCTGTAATAACTGAACAAAAAATTTTATCAACAAAATTTAAACGCAACAAATTTCTTGTATGTTTCAAGATATTATTTACTAACTTTTTTTATTTTTAATTATTTTGTAGTATTTTTTTATGAATTAATAATGAAAATGCACCTCAAAACAATGCCACAGCTTATTACAACCAGTTTGTTACTAATGTTATATTTTCTTATGCTTAAAACTATTAAATTTTTTTAATATTTTGTGTGACCTTCCTTGTTGTCAACCACCATTTTAAGCCCTTTCGGCATCGAATTCACTAATTTTTGGGTGAGTTGTGGGACGATTTTAGCCCATTCCTCTAGTAAAGCTACTTTTAGGTCAGATTTATTGGAAATTTGGCGTTTCCGAACGTTTGTATCCAAAATTTCCCACAAATTCTCTGTAACATTCATGTCTGGCGACTGTGCTGGGGGTTACACTACATGGGGACAATTCCACACTAGCCAGGTTAGCACAATGCCCAGTTCTCTTTTGTTCTCTTTACGATGACAACACTTCTTTACTTCCAACAACAACAACAACATGACTAATTCATTCAAACGGTAGACTTAAGAGATAAGAAAAAAATGACCACTATTAATTCTAACGCTGCGCAAGCTTATCGTTATCTTAAAAGAAGAACAAAGCAAAAGCAAACAATGTAACGGAATCACTACCCAGTCATATTCTGCGAATAATAACACAATGCAGAATGCAAAATATTTAGAAGTTTAAAAGTTTAGCAACGATGGTACGTGGTAAGCCTATTTGCACCGAAATCGTAGATAATTAATCTATTTATCCTCACACATTGACAATAAATGGGAACAATAGCAGAAGAAACATGAAGAAGAAGTAAATTGTGACTACGCGCATACACAAAAATCGAAACTGTGGCGTCCCTCAAAAAAAGTCCGAAAAAGTATTGCTAACGGACACTGAAACGTACAGTGGGCGGGCAAATATTCTTTTTGATTGGGATGTGGGCATCTATCTTCTCCTCGTACTGCGATAGCTCCTTGTCGTACGGAATTTGGTTTATAGCTATTTTGCAGTTTTTGAACGTTAGTAATGCGGATCCCTTAATGGATATTTTAGTGGTACAATTTGATTGCAGTTTCCATAGTAAGTATGCCACTGAGACATTCAGCTTTAACATTATCTTTAACTGACATTGCGATCTCGCAGATATAGTATTTGTATATTTTGTTACATTTGTCGGAAAAATAGTAAACATCTTTAGTGTTAAAATATGCAGTAGGTACAATAAAAATTTAGATTAATTTATGGGTAATGGGACAACGTGTGTAAATTTATATGCATTTTTCTTAAATGTCGGTATTCTTATTCTAAAGTTTATCTTAATTCCAATCATGAAAGTATCTAGTTTTAACATTTGAAATATATATTTGTTTGACATCTTCCGTAACTCCGGGTCGTTTAATTCTTGTCTAATTACATTTATTTCCTCCTCAGATACATTAAAAGTGGGTACAATTTTTAGTTTGGCCAGTAACAAACTCTCTTTTACATTTCTTAAATGGTTTGACAAAACATCCAAATTCATGTTTATTCTAGAGACATATTGCATCGTGTGTAAAATATGGTGTTCCGAGCTAACAGTCTTGAACATGTTATTTTTATAAGTGTTTAGAAAATTATTAATTATCTGTTGTTCTTTATTAATGTGTTCCGTTATATTGTCGAATCTATCATGAATGTTATTATTTACTTCCTGCTTGTTTACATTTAGCGTAAGGTCTTTCTGATTTTCTGAAATTGTCTTCAAGTTATATTGAATTTTGCGTCCGTCCGTGTCATCCAAGTTCCATGTCACTATCTTAATTACATTTCCCAATCCATCAATTAATCCCCTTTTTTGCCTCCTTTTTGGTAGCAATGTTCCTACCCTAGCCTTCAGTTGTCTAATCTTTGTTGATACATTTTCGATTGCATACTCTGACTCCATGTTTCTTTCAAATTGATTAAAAGCTCTCTCGAAATTGACCGTACCATCGATGAAATCCCAACTTGGAGGTTAATTCTGTGGGTCAGAAATTTTTGAGACTGAATGAATCTTGCTTGTCCCAGTTTAATCTTTAATAAGAGCGTTTTATTTCCTAAATGCTGAACTTTTAAGTCTTGGGCTGCGATGCAAGTAAATCTGCAAGATGAACAGGGATTTGTTTCTTTATAATGTTATTTCTGATCTTAGCTTTGTGTAGTTTTTGTTTCCTGGCTGAAATTAGTGTGATCTTGTTGTCCCTTAGCACCCTGTGCTTAGAAAAACGAGGTGAGCTCATTCCTTATATTTTCTTTTCTGAATATTACATCTTCTGAATTAACTGTGATTGATTGGAACCTATCCTTGTTGAATTTTTAAATTCTAGCGTCCATTTTCTGTTGTAATTGTGCTTTGCTCTAGGATTTAATGTATTCTGAAATTCATTTAGTCTTTGTAAGTAATCGTGCCCAGTATCGAAAGTCACTTCCTTATTAAATACGTGTGTTCTTCCCGAAAATAATTAAAACGGTTTATACTTCGTAGCTGAATTATTGTACGAAATTAAAGTTTCACATAATATTTCCTCGTGATCACAATTCAGCTTTTGCCTTCCTGTTCCCGAAGATTATCCTGTAAATTTAAGTGAGAGATGAGTGTAGCCTTTCCACCGGAGAATTACCAGACGATTGGAACGACGTCACGTGTGTATCGTGTGTATATTGGTTACAAAAATCGGTAAAAATCTTCCCAGAAAATTCCGAACCCTGATCGAAAACCAGTTTTGTCGGTATTCCTACAACACAAAAATAGTGCCTTAAGGATTTTACCACATTTATACAACTCCTTGCTGAAATTGTGTAACCACTGGCAAACTTTGAGAATTTGTCAATAAGTGTAATGATGATTTGTCCGTTTATTGTATAAATATCCATATGAAAAATTTGCAATGGAACCCCCGGAGTCTCGGTCTTTTAAAACTCAGGTCTAGGTGGTCTTCTGTCATACTTCAGTGTTTGGCACGTGTCGCACAGATTAATTATTTGGGTAATCCTTTGTTTCATGCACGGAAAATAAAGAGGACTCTTTTGGGGACTTTAGGTTTCTTTAATTCCCCGTTGTTTACTCTGTAGGTGGTACTCCTTTATAGCCTGATCCTGTTCTTCCCTACCCGTAATTTAGGGGTCATAAAAGAGCCCTGAGCTCCCGTATCTACAAGGAATTTTAAATTATTATTATGAAATGATAGGACTATATAAGGCGTCCAACTGGAATTTACTTAAGAATCCTGTTTGTTTTTTGAGGCTCCTGACCGAAAATTTCCCTCCTCTTCGAAATTGTGTACTGGTTCAGTATCGTTTGCCTTGCTGTTTGTCTCAATTGTAACGTGCAACGTTTGTAAAGCACTGTTTCGACCAAGATCTGACTTTGCGGGTCAAATTGGGTCCGGCTCTAGCTCGTCGACGCTGGGGGTGGAGGTCTTGCTCAGTCTGATCTGGCATTGGCTTATTATTTATTAATCAAGAATTGAGCGCGCTGCGACGGCATACGAAAAGATATCGGATATCAGATAGAGAAACGTAAACAAGTTCCAAAAGAGACGGTTAAAGCGGTTAGAGAAAGAAAAGAGGAGGGAAATTCGGTAATGAGACGTCGGTGTTATTAGGTCATCGGAGACCCGCCCAACCTACGATCACCATCTTCGAGTCTCACTTGGGTGATCCCTTCTGATACCCCTTACGACTGCTGAACCATCTGCCGAGTTCAAACAAAACAAGAGAGAACGCTATAGTCGAGTTCCCCGACTATCTGATACCCGTTACTCAGCTAGTGTAAGTGCGAAGGACAGTTTTTGGCGGTTTGTGGGCGTTAGAGTGGGCGTGGCCAAAAGTTTTTTGGCGAATAGATAGAAATTTACAAAACTAATAAAAAAATGAAAAAATATCTAAACATTTCTTAAAAGTGTGGGCGTGGCAGCTTCGGGCGGTTTGTGGGCGTTAGAGTGGGCGTGGCAAAAAGTGTTTTGGCAAATCAATAGAAATTTACAAGACTAATACAAAAATAAAAAAAAATCAACATTTTTTAAAATGTCTCTGGAGTCTGTATGCCTAATCTAAACTTTCTAGCTTTTGTAGTTCCTGAGATCACAGCGTTCATACGGACGGACAGTCAGACGGACAGACGGACATAGTCATATCGACTCGGCTATTGGTCCTGATCAAGAATATATATACTTTATATGGTCGGAAACGCTTCCTTCTGCCTGTTACATACTTTTTAACGAATCTAGTATACCCTTTTACTCTACGAGTAACGGGTATAATAAAAAACAAGAGAGAACGCTATAGTCGAGTTCCCCGACTATCTGATACCCGTTACTCAGCTAGTGTAAGTGCGAAGGACAGTTTTTGGCGGTTTGTGGGCGTTAGAGTGGGCGTGGCCAAAAGTTTTTTGGCGAATAGATAGAAATTTACAAGACTAATAGAAAAATGAAAAAATATCAAAACATTTTTCAAAAGTGTGGGGTTGGCACCTTTGGGCGGTTTGTGGGCGTTAGAGTGGGCGTGGCAAAAAGTTTTTTTGCAAATCGATAGAAATTTACAAGACCAATACAAAAATGAAAAAATATTACAACATTTTTCAAAAGTGTGGGCGTGGCAGCTTTGGGCGGTTTGTGGGCGTTAGAGTGGGCGTGGCAAAAAGTTTTTTTGGCAAATCGATAGAAATTTACAAGACTAATACAAAAATGAAAAAATATTAAAACATTTTTCAAAAGTGTGGGCGTCGCAGTTTTGGGCGGTTTGTGGGCGTTAGAGTGGGCGTGGCAACATGAATCGACAAACTTGCGCTGCGTCTATGTCCCTGGAGTCTGTATGCCTAATCTCAATTTTCTAGCTTTTGTAGTTCCTGAGATATAGACGTTCATACGGACAGACAGACGGACGGACAGACGGACATGGCCAAATCGACTCGGCTATTGATCCTGATCAAGAATATATATACTTTATATGGTCGGAAACGCTTCCTTCTGCCTGTTACATACTTTTCAACGAATCTAGTATACCCTTTTACTCTACGAGTAACGGGATAAAAATAATTACTCCATGATTTTGACAGTATACATTTTAATAATAATAAATAAGTCTAACAGCATAATAAATTGTTTTTCCTAATATCGCAAACCTCTGCAAGCGTACAAAATGGGTTGGATTAGGCAATGCCTAAGAGTAGGATTTAGGTCCCCAATAATAAGCCAAATATAAAGCAAAAGATACAAAACACTAATTAATTGAATAGTGCATGCTAATTAAGGATTACAGTAACGGTATCATTACGTTTTAATTATAAATATATGTATATATACGTTCATTGTGTTTCTCTTAGGTTAATTAATAGTTTTCATTTATATTTTAATTTCGGTTGGCATGACTAAATCTTCTTTAAATATACTTTCTTTATAAAATCCCTAAACTTGTATTTCAGTGTTCATTGTGTACTTGGTGTTCTAACTAGATTTAGTTATACCCGTTACTCGTAGAGTAAAAGGGTATACTAGATTCGTTGAAAAGTATGTAACAGGGAGAAGGAAGCGTTTCCGACCATATAAAGTATATATATTCTTGATCAGGATCAATAGCCGAGTCGATTTGGCCATGTCCGTCTGTCCGTCCGTCTGTCCGTCTGTCCGTCTGTCCGTATGAACGTCGAGATCTCAGAAACTACAAAAGCTAGAAAGTTGAGATTAGGCATACAGACTCCAGGGACATAGACGCAGCGCAAGTTTGTCGAATCATGCTGCCACGCCCACTCTAACGCCCACAAACCGCCCAAAACTGCCACGCCCACACTTTTGAAAAATGTTTTAATATTTTTTCATTTTTGTATTGGTCTTGTAATTTTCTACCGATTTGCAAAAAAAATTTTTGCCACGCCCACTCTAACGCCCACAAACCGCCCAAAACTGCCACACCCACACTTTTGAAAAATGTTTTAATATTTTTTCATTTTTGTATTGGTCTTGAAAATTTCTATCGATTTGCAGAAAAAACTTTTTGCCACGCCCACTCTAACGCCCACAAACCGCCAAAAGCTGCCACGCCCACACTTTTGAAAAATGTTTTGATATTTTTTCATTTTTGTATTAGTCTTGTAAATTTCTATCTATTCGCCAAAAAACTTTTGGCCACGCCCACTCTAACGCCCACAAACCGCCAAAAACTGTCCTTCGCACTTACACTAGCTGAGTAACGGGTATCAGATAGTCGGGGAACTCGACTATAGCGTTCTCTCTTGTTTAATTTTTATATTTCAAAATATTTATACTTTTAACGAAGATAAGTCGGTTCTGTTTGGTTCCGTTTTAAGTAGATTTAACTGATTTTAAGAAGAAGATTTTAATTATCAATTTATTTTTAGCGGCTAACTGGAAACTATAGGCGTTGTGTAATGGCTTTTGTTTACCTTAAAATGTTTAGCTAAGTACTAGCCAACAATTATATTCTTTGTTTGTTGTTACTCACAGTGTTTTCATTTTTTTCCAGCGGCGAAAGATCGATCTTCCGAGCGGTGGCTGTAAACGAATGCGACTTAAGATCGCCAAGGGTTAATTTAAACAAATAGTGTTCACAGCATGTAGCCAGCTAAATGTTTTAAACCTTTCTCTTAAACTTAAAACCGTATTAGTTCACGACTGCTTAATTATTAATAAAATTTTAACGAGACGGCTAAATTATTTTTTTTATATAATTTCTTAAGTTCCAAAACTTTTAAATTAAAAAAAAAAATTAATTTACTTTACGCATTTTTTTTGTTTTGTTCAAATCCATTTCATTTCATTTCAATGATTCCCTTTTTTCCAGTTAATAATAATTTGATTTGTAATTCAAATTAATTAACTTCAAAATTCTTTCTCGCAGTGTAATTAACGTAAACAAGCATTTGCAGCATGGCTCTCGCCGAAATTAGGGAACTCGTGACCGCTTATAAAACTAATGTTTGTCTCTATTATCAAGGGATCACTGTATGGGGCCAAAAAACCCACATGTTACAAATCCAAATCTAACAGCCTGGGCTCGGACACGAGTATGGGACTTAAATCTGACTTTTGGCCTTCTTTACGGTTACGGCTATGCCGACTGCACTGAGAACACTGAATGACTACATCCGCACTATTTATTCCTTTTTATTCTTCTGACTACACTTAGAGATTAAATTCCGTCGATGTTCCCCTGGCCGTAGAGGGTGCTCCGCCGGACGGGGAGCTTAGCTCTGCTTCCTTGGCTGCCGAGCTAGCTGCTGCGCCTTTCTAGGCGATGATGTTGCTGGTGCCCGCTGCCTGCGAGAGGGGTGCTCCACTGGACGGGGCGAAGAATCCCAGTTGGCGAACGGGTCCGGCGCAGCGCCATCTGGAAAAGAATGAGACCGGAATTTGATCTCAGGCTAGTGAAGTTGACCGTGGTTCCAAAGCTGAGCTTTGGATTGCGACTCTGTTACAGCTGCGCACTATCGGTTGATGCAGCTGCAGCCTAAGTGCAATAATTGGCAACGAACTATTTAAAGTGCATACTTTCAGGCCAAATATTTATATATGGGTCAAAACGCTTCAGGCGCCGTTACACAATGTTACAAAAATTTCTGGCCGTTTGTAGTAGGCCTGTTTGTATAAGTGTTCCTTTTAGCCGCAGCGTTTGATGTACTAGGAGTATCATCGCTTGGCAAAATGGCTGGATACCTCGAATTTCGGTTATTATTATCGTAAGTATTACGATTGTACCGATTAAAGTCCCTATTCTAGTATTGGTAGCGATCCCTATTGAACCTTGTTATAGGCTCTGTTTTGGAACTGGACCCGGTCTCTGTTTTTGTATTGATTGTAATTTGGGCTAAGGCGATCGTTATGCCTCATTGGTTGCCTCTGTTGACTGTATGTGGAACTTTCGGCAAAATACAAATTCCTTTCCTTGATGGCTATGTCATAAGCTTCTTCCAGGTCTTGCGGGTTCCAAGCTCTTACTATACCAACAAGGTTTCCCCGCAGTCTCCCCCTACGAATGTCGTAAGGACTATTTGCGAAACGACCTTCTGCCTTCACGCACACAGCCAGAACGTGCGTTTGCTTTTCTGATGAATTCAGGAGTTAGAGAGAAACAGACGCAGAAGGTAGCAACACAGCGAAAATGCGCAGTTGCATTTATGGTGAAATTAGCAAATTACACTGAAAAGCCAGACGAAGTCAATTTTATATTAGATTCGGGGGCATCAGACCACCTAGTGAATAATATGAATTTATTTTCTGAGTATGAGAATTGAAATGTAAACGTGGCTATTGAGATTGCAAAGCGTGAAGAATTTGTTTATGCTACTGCGAAAGGACAAGTTAAACTTAACAATTCTGGAAGCAACATTACATTACACAACGTGCTGTATTGTAAGGAAATCCCGCACAATTTGCTATCCGTAAAGAAGATGATAGATGCTGGAATGTCCGTCGAGTTTAATACGGATGGTATTAAAGTAATCAAAAACGGTAACTTGGTATTCAAAGGAATATGTGAGTATAATGTACCGACTGTTAAATTTAATTTAAATAGTAAATTATACACATCTGTAATATCAAATGATGTAGAGTATCGCTTGTGGCATGAAAGATTGGGACATATAAGTGTAGGAAAATTCTTAGAAATTAAGCGAGATGACTTGTTTGAAGATAGTCAACTTATAAAAAACATAAAAGTAAATAGTAGTAAATTATGTGAGGCGTGTATTAACGGAAAGCAATCAAGACTAAAATTTGAAAAATGCAAAAATAAAGAAAATATTCAACGCCCACTAAGCGAAGAGTGAGGCTCATTTCAATCTAAAAATGGTTAACCTATATATTGATAATGGAAGGGAATATCTCTCTAATGAAATGCGTGAATTTTGTGTAGAAAAAGGTATCAGCTATCATTTGACGGTTCCTCATACCCCACAACTAAATGGTGTTGCAGAGCGGATGATTAGAACAATCACTGAAAAAGCTCGTTCTATGATTAACTGTACTAAACTAAATAAAAGTTTTTGGGGTGAATCTGTTTTGACAGCAACATATTTAATTAACAGGTCCCCAAGTAGAGCTTTAGAAAATATGAGAAAAACACCATTTGAGATGTGGCATAAAAAGAAACCGGTTTTGAAATATTTAAAAATATTTGGCTCGACAGTGTATGCACTAAATAAAGTGCGAAAGCGAAAATTTGACGAGAAATCGATCAAAACTATACTTGTCGGATATGAGCCAAATGGCTATAAGTTGTGGAATGAGAACTCGAGAAAATTTATGACAGCTAGAGATGTAGTGATGGATGAAATGAACATGAAATATGTGACTTCAAATGAAAATGACTCTGTGAAAAAACATGATGTTTTCGACCAATATTGTGATTCTCCAATTGAGGAGAATGAAGAGTTGAATTTTCCATTGCAGGAAAATTGTGAATCTACGGATTCGAAGTCTGATGAAAATCTAAACGAAAATTCCACTTGTCTCGAGAATACCGATCCAGTGGCTGAAACTGGTGATGAAATAAAAGAAAATATAAATCAAGAAGAAATTAGAAGCAGTGAGAGAATTAAAGGCAAACCAAAGTTATCATATAGATTTTTAGAAAAGTGTCTGATGAATACTCAAATGTGTTCAAATGATATTCCAAATACATATGAAGAGATTAAAACTCGTGATGACAGAATCTTGTGGGAGGATGCCATTAAAGATGAATTGAATTCTCATTTTGCAAATAATACATGGAGCTTAGTGCAAATGCCTAAGGATAAAAATATAGTAGCTTGCAAATGGGTATTTAGTATAAAACAAGATGAAAATGGTAATTTACTTAAATATAAGACAAGATTGGTAGCCAGGGGATTCACTCAAGAATATATGATGGATTATGATGAAACTTTTGCACCAGTTGCACGAATTTCTAGTTTTAGATATCTTTTAGATTTTTCAAATCAATATAATTTACTGATCCATCAGACGGATGTCAAAACAGCTTTTTTAAATGGAACACTGAAAGATGAAATTTATATGAAGATTCCAAAAGGTTTAAACCGGTATGTTGGAAATAAAGTATGTAAACTTAATAAAGCCATTAATTGTCTAAAACAAGCTGCCAGATGCTAGTTTGAGATATTTGAAAGTGCATTAAAAAATTTTGGATTTCGGAGCCTAGAAGTAGACAGATTTATATATATTTTAGATGAAGGAGATATACATAAAAATATATATGTACTCTAATATGTTGACGATATAATAATTTCTACTAGTGATTCTGAAAGAATGTCTAAATTTAAAACATATCTTTTAAATAAGTTTCAAATGACTACTGATCTAAATGAAATACGATATTTTATTGGCATAAAAATTGAAAGAAAGAGTGATCAAATTTGTCTCAGTCAATCTGCATATATTAAAAATGTTTTAAAGAAATTCAATATGGAAGATTGTAATCCAGTTGGAACTCCTCTTCCAAGCAAAATAAATTATGAGGCTTTGCAAGTGGAGGAGTCTTATGATGCACCATGTAGGAATTTGATTGGATGTTTAATGTACATAATGTTATGGGTTTTAAGTACATACGTAGATAAGCATCTTAAGTCGATATACGAACTACAATAATAGAGAATTATGGCAATGCCTTAAAAGAATTTTAAGATACCTAAAGGGAACTGTAAATTTTAAGTTATCATTTAAAAGGAATTTAAATGTAAATAAACTTCTTATTGGGTATGTTGATTCTGATTGGGCCGGGGATGAGACTGATAGAAGAAGTACTACAGGGTATATATTTAAAATGTTTGAAAATTGTTTAATTGTTAATGTTACAATGAAACAAAAATCTGTTGCTGCGTCATCTACCGAAGTTGAATATATGGCCTTATTCGAAGGAGTAAGGGAAGCATTATGGCTAAAATCATTAACAAATTAAATGAAATTAGAATTAAATAGTCCAATAGTGTTTTTCGAGGATATCCAAGGTTGTATAAGCATAGCCAATAATACTACTTGCCACAAGAAAACTAAGCACATAGATATCAAATACCATTTTATTCGAGAACAAATTGAGAACAAACTAATTTTTGTTGAGAATCTTTCCACAGATTCCCAATTGGCTGATATTCTGACAAAGCCACTACCAACTGCCAGACTCACTGCACTGCGGGATCAACTGGGGTTAACTAAATGATGAAATTAATCAGAATGAGAAAAATGAATTTTTATATGAAGTTTGAATATATTATTTATCTTATAACCATAATCAAATCAAAACAATTACTAGTCTAATCATTACTTTGTTTATCTAACTGAATCTTGAATGATGAAAATAATCTGAAGGAGCAAAATTATTTTTTTTTATGAAGTTTAAATCTATTATATATATGTATGTATATATTCATAACCAAACCAAAACAATTTTTAGACTAACTATGTTTATTTAATTGAAACTTGTAAAATTTGAAAAGTGTAAATTATTTGATTGAACTGATTGGGTTTTACTGGGTTTCCCCAATTCTTTGCAGCAAATGCTGGTTCAATAAAAGTAGCTCCAGAGAAAAAAGAAAAGAATTAGAATACAGCCATTAAAAACGCACTCGTCTGAAAGTAATTTTTTATTTCATTTAATTTTAAATCAGTTTGTATCAGTGTGATTTTTGAGGTGGCGTGTTGAAAATACAAAAGTCACACTTATGCAAATCTGTGTGTATGCGATAGTGATGGGAGATCTTGGAGAGAACGCGCTCTATTATTGCTCTCTTTGTTCTCTCTCGTTGTTGCCTCTCACATGCTCATTATAAAGTTATCGATTCTTTCGCTTGGAGACTACTAATGAGTGCGGTTCGGTGGCTTAATAAATGAAGTATCAAACAAGAATAAATATAATATAATAATTAGCTGAAGGGCTGGATTATAATAAACATAAACGTGAATGATAATAATAAATTCAATAGTTAGTGATTCGGTCTCGTGACTTGATCGTAAAGCCTCTGTACTGACAAATGTTTTTGCTTTAAATTAAATGGCTCCGTCATTAGAGTCTCCTCATCCCTTCTGTCCCTGCAGTGTCTAATTTGGGCCTCTTTAATCTCGTCCCAAAAAGGACTCGCTCCTGCTGCTATCACTGCCTCATACAAGAGCCTCAGACAAGAACAAAATATATCAACACTCCGCAGAACACACAATGAGACTGCAGAGATACTTCACCTATATTTTAATTTTCTTTTTATGTTTCTTTATTTTCCTTCCCCTCTTTTTTTACTAATTCATTGATAAAAATTAAATTTGTAGCACTCCGCAGAACACACGATGGGATTGCAGAAGCTATTTAACAATACTTTATTTCTTCTTTTTCATCTTTCTTTGTATTATTCTTTATTAATTAATTCAAAAATTTTGCAGCACCCAGCCGAACACACGATGGGACTGCCGAGGCTATTCCCTACCTTTTTTTTTTTTTTTATTTACTTTATCACAAAATCTTTTCTTTGTTTCGACAAATAATTTTTCACCACTGCACACGTATCACTCCTAGCACAACTGAAAAATAACACTCTAATTTGTTTTTTTCCGTTTCCCATGTCGCACCTTCTTTTCTTTCACTATTAATTTATCACTTCGAAATTTAGTTTTTCTTTCTTAAAAAAATTTTTCTATTCACGAGTAACCATCTAGTTAGTATATGTGTGTGCTTACAAAACTATTATTATGAAGCGATCCATCTCGGTTCGTAGTCGTCGGCTGCGCCAGTTATATAGTAGTTAGGAAGGATGCGGTTTCTTGGGAGTTTGTTGTGGTTGTTGAAGTTAAGTAGTTGGTCGATGCCCAGAATTTGGTTATTTTCACAAATAAGTCGTGTGGTTGGTTTGGTGACAGAACTATATCTTATTCTTTATTCTAGCTCAGGTCACAATTAGACCTCCGATGAGAGAAGTAAATAGGAAATACATAGTGGATTAAATACTACATGTGTATGTGTTTATCCGTAAGTGCTGCGTCGCAGACTCTTGAGTGGGTGAGTTGGCTGGCCGAATTTCAGAAGTGCTGTGTTGCCTACTCTTGAGTGGGTCGATTCTTTGCTGAGTCGTACTCTTATTACCCAGTCCGGAGAAGTAGGGGTTTCCTGTCCAAGTGTCATGTAAACATTTATCCGCTGGTGGCAACGGCCGTACGCTGAACGGTCGTTGTGTGGCCTAATTAAATCCGTTGTTTATATTTAGCTTATTTTGAAATAATTCTAGGGCAGCCGGGGTGGCTTGGCTGGAGGGTTTGTATGCCGGTTGGGACGGTAACTAGTGCCTGTTTTTTATTATGCCGTTGCAAATGAGTGAGAGGCACATAGTCAAATATAATAAATGAATGAGAGAGAAGATGTTCTTGCATCGTCTCTTTGGCGAACGTCTTCGACGCCTCGTTGTAATTGTTGTTTTCTTTTAATGAACCGATACTTTTGCAATGTTGCTTGTAGCTAAACTCTTTTGCTTTGTGGAATTTTACAACGACTCGTAACTTATTGATTTTGACCGGCAAAGTGATTTAGTTATTTAGTGAGTGCACGTGTTTCAAACGGTAAGTTTTAAATTTAAATTTATTATTCTTTATACTAACCAGTAAATATTTTATTAATATCATTTTTTTGTAGTTCAATCACCATCAACGGTTCCTGCGACTTATTTGCAAAGAGAGTAGTTCCTTGACTGAAGTTAAGCACTCTAGAATTCAAACAAGAAATGAAGTGGCTTCTATCAAAACCAAGGATTGCGGGGAAAACAAAACCCCTAAACTTATAATGCCGCTGGAGCCCTTCAAAAATATTGACGAATTTTAGATATTTGATCTAAAGCTCAAAGACTCCAACTTGCGTTGGAGGACACCGATTTCGACCGCAATACCCAAAAATATTTTTAATATGCGCAGAATAGAATAACAATAACTAACAATAAGAAAATAAAAACAAGAGAGAACGCTATAGTCGAGTTCCCAGACTATCTGATACCCGTTACTCAGCTAGTGAAAGGGAGGAGAGTCTTAAACACAGTTTTTGGCGGTTTGTAGGCGTTATAGTGGGCGTGGCAGAACGTTTCTTGGCAAATCGATAGAAATTTACAAGACCAATATAAAAATGAAAAAATATCAAAACATTTTTCAAAAGTGTGGGCGTATTAGCTTTGGGCGGTTTGAGGGCGTTAGAGTGGGCGTGGCAAAAAGTTTTTTGGTAAATCGATAGAAAATTACAAGACTAATACAAAAATGAAAAAATTTCAAAACATTTTTCAAAAGTGTGGGCGTGGCAGTTTTGGTTTGTGGGCGTTAGAGTGGGCGTGGCAACAAACTTGCGCTGCTTCTATGTCCCTGGAGTTTCTATTCCTCATTTCAACTTTCTAGCTTTTGTAGTTCCTGAGATCTCGACGTTCATACGGACGGACAGACGGACATGGCCAGATTGGCCCGGCTATTGATCCTGATCAAGAATATATATACTTTATATGGTCGGAAACGCTTCCTTCTGCCTGTTACATACTTTTTAACAAACCGCCCAAAGCTGACACGCCCACACTTTTGAAAAATGTTTTAATATTTATCATTTTTGTATTAGTCTTGTTGTTGGGTCATGCAGCCGCCAAAACTGTGCAGTAGACTAATCTCATACTCTTAATATTGTAAGCCGAAGTTGTCAGTGGTAGCAGTTGCGATGCCCATAGTGCAAACCGCTGTTCTTGCACGCATTTATCTGTACGGCGATTTAATATTTCCATTTCAATTCGTATAAACTTACCAAGTTAATTTCACATAACAATATCAAACCTTCTTAACCAATACCTTTACATAATTCTTACTATAATGTAATTTTTAACAAAATCAATTATTCTTCTTCATTCAACATTACAAATTCAATGCCCCACACGCCATGATTAAAACAAACATTAGTTTGTTTTGCACTTGTGATTGCATTTTTTATCTGGTCTTGTTACTCTCCCATTTTCTTTGACCAGCAGTAAATCTTTCATCACCTTTATTGGTGTGCTTCACTTTCTTCAGTGGCATTTTTCTCAAATCTTCATGTGCATATTTGCAATTTCTTTTATTGGTTAAGGACCTGTCACCCTCCAGAACCTGTGTTATTTCAAAAGGCTCCTTGAATTTTGGTTTGATGCTTCTCTTCGCTTTTAAGTAGCACAAAATCTCCTACTTTGTGTCTAAGAAATTTTGCCTTATTTTTATCAAATCGTTCTTTGTCATAAACTGCCGTGGCTAAAACATTATTTTCAGCTTGTGCTTTTACTTTTCACAGAACAACATCATTTTCTATGTCACCAGGTGGAAGTTATCCCAATGGGCGTGCTACCTTTCTCAATAACATTTCAAGAGGCTTTGCCTTCGTCACACGGTTAGTTGTACCATTGATTGCCAACTGCACCTCCCTTACCACGTCCTGCCAAGACTGCGTTCCAGTTTCAACCGCCGTTAACATATTTTTCAATGTGCTCATGGTTCGTTCAACTTGACCATTAGCTCGACTAACCCCGGTGACAATCAAATCCAAGATTGTTTTCTGATCTGAACAGAATTGACTAAACTTTGCACGGTTTGGTACTCCAAACAACGAAACGGCCGATTGAACAGCTTTTATGCAACTCTCGCTGTATAATTTAAGGCTATGACTAAGATAGACATACTTGGTAAAAGCGTCTACTTGAACAGTAACATACTCCTTCTGGTCACTCTTGCCACTTAATTTCCCTGTTATATCAATGTGGATAGTGTGCCAAGGAATATTGACTTTTGGGATTGGATCCAATTCGGCCTGAATTTTTCCTGATTTTGATTTGGACATTTTGCAAGTGATACAATTGTCAACAAGTTTTCTAACATATTTTGACATATTGTCAAACCAATAAAAATGGTAAACTTTATCTAGTGTCTTTTCCCAACCTAAATGCATTATCGACTCATGCACTGTAATGGCCTGCCGCGGCAGTTAAAATAACCGCCAATAAATATCGATATTGGTATGGTAACTGGTAATGGTGTTGCCATCTAATAGTGTTACCGGCATATTACGCGGTCGAAATCTAAAAGTCGTCCGACTGATAGTAGTATCTCTACAGACGACATTTCTAGTTACTCAGGGAATTCCCGGAGTGCGAAGGAGCGAATGGAGCGAAGGATGCTCGCTGCTTTGCCCAAGAACATGTCAGAATCTATACAATCTGCAGTGGTTGAATGCGTTCAAAGAACGATATCAACTCTGTCCAACGTTGATAACAATGAGGAAGAAAGGTTTACTGCTCCACCGGTAGGTGAAGAAAGGGGCTAAACGCGTAGGGTTGTGGAACAGTTTCCAAGTGCACACCCGAATAGGCCAAATGCACCTTCACCTTTTTCGCAGAGAAGCACAGCGATAGACAACGGAGTGAGACCAGACAAGGTCGTACACATCCTGAACGGGTGAAAGATCAAGTACAACGGATCTGGGATTTCCACAGACGATTTATAGGGTCGAATCGTTGACTCATCAAACACTTAAAGGAAATTTTGCACTTTTATGCAGGAATGCTAGTGTATTATTCGAAGGTAAAGCAAATGTATACTACTGGCGATATCACAAGTCAGTAACGGAGGTTCGTTGGGACAGCTTGTGCAGCCCTTCGGTTACAATTTCGCGAAAAGCGGGATGATGTGGACATTGAGGAGCAAATCCGAAACAGGAAGCAAGAGCCCAATGAATCCTTCGATAGCTTCTATGACAGCGTGAATGTTTTATTGGATCAATTAGAAATACCTTTTCCCATTCGAAAGCTTGTTAGGATTCTCAAGACCAATTTGCGTCCCGAGATACGTCACGAGATATTGAATGTCGAGGTTTCAACTGTTCAAGATTTAAGGGAAGTTTGTCGCAGACGCGAAGCCGTTCTGGAAAACGTAAAACAGTCGCATGGTTATGCGAAAGGATCTCCGTTCAGACGAGAAGTTTCGGAATTATTTGATGAGTCCAGCTCTCAAAACGTTTCAGAGTTGGAAGTTGAATTAGAGGTCGACGCACTTTCCTTGGTGTGTTGGAACTGTCGAAAGGATGGGCATCGATATCAAGATTGCCTTTCCGAGAAACGAGTTTTCTGTTATGGCTGTGGAGCTTCAAATACTTACAAGCCAAACTGTAAGAACTGTCAAAAAAAAACTCAAAATTCGACATTCCGAAGTCGCCATACATACTGAAGACTCCGAATGCCGCGCGTCACCAGTCGACAATGACCGACTAAGAGGGGAAGAATTATCATCCACCTCTAATTTAATCCCGGACAAACAAAAGAATAGTGAAATTTCGCTATTACATATCAAGAGTAAAGAGTACTTAATGATATCCAATCCTGAAAATGAATATAGGCCCAAACCAGTTTTAGAGAGGAGAAAGTCTCGAAGTTCAAAAAGAATTAGGTAGTTTTGGCAAAAAGTCAAGAAGTGCAGATTAGGGCTTCGACACATATGTTCGGTTCCTGTAGAAACTAAGGATCCGCGTCTCTTTCTGCCTATTAAACTATTGGACCGATTGGACTCCGGAGCTTCAATGAGTTGCCTGGGAAGAAAATTAGCCAACGAGTTCCTGAATGGAGACACTACCTATCGGTCGTTGGATGTTAAAGTCATCACCGCCGATGGAACGCCTCAAAGGTTAGTGGGCACGGCAAAGGTGGAGATAGAATATGATAACGTCAAGAAAATATTAGAAGTGTACATTGTGCCTTCGTTAAAGCAGGATCTAATCTTAGGCATTGATTTTTGGAGGGGGTCTGATTTGCTGCCTAGCAGATTGCGAGTGGCTGAGCTAGAGCTCCAAAGATTGAGTCAAGAGTGTACCGACATTGATGTGGATCATCATGACTTATCCGTTGAGAGGAAAGCGAAGTTGACAAACATAGTCAATTGTTTCCCTTCGTTCAAGGAAGAAGGACTGGGGAAAACTAACCTAATTTCGCATTCAATCGAAGTAGGGCGGGTCAAACCAATCAAACAGCGTCATTTTCCGGTTTCTCCCACTGTGGAAAAAGTAATGTATACAGAAATAGATAGAATGTTATAGTTAGGAGTCATTGAAGAATCAGAGAGTGCATGGTCATCTTCCATAGTTCTCGTGACTAAGCCTGGGAAGGTAAGGATCTGTCTAGATTGTCGGAAAGTCAATAGCTTTACAGAAAAGGACGCTTACCCTCTGCTCCAGATTAGCGGCATATTAAGCCGACTGCCAAAGGCGGAATATATAAGCAGCATCGATCTAAAAGACGCTTATTGGCAGGTGCCGTTGGACGTTCAATCTCGCGATAAAACTGCGTTTACAGTGCCGGGGAGACCGCTTTATCAATTCACTGTTATGCCTTTTGGTCTGTGTCATGCTACGAGTACCATGTCACGGTTAATGGACCAAGTTATCCCTGCTCACCTTAGGAACGAAGTATTCATATACCTAGACGATCTCTTAGTGGTCTCAGCTAGCTTCCTTAGGCACTTGGAGGTGTTAAGAGAAATCGCCATTAACCTCAAGCGTGCAGGATTGACCATAAACGTTGGTAAGAGCCACTTCTGCATGAAACGAGTGAACTATTTAGGCCATATCATCGGTGATGGTGAAATCAGGACTGATCCCGATAAGGTGAAGGCCATCACAGACTTTCCAGTACCCAAGACTCTTCGTGCTTTGCGTAGTTTAATGGGATTGTGCGGGTGGTATTGAAAATTCGTACCAAATTTCGCTTCACTAGCCGCTCCGTTGACGGACCTCATGACCACAAAACGGAAGTTCTCTTTAACTCCAGAGGCGTTGAAGACCGTCGAGTCGTTAAAACTTTGTCTCTGCGAATCTCCCGTCTTGTGTAGTCCAGACTTCACGAAGCCGTTCGCTATCCATTGTGATGCAAGCAAGACCGGAGTAGGAGCTGTCTTAGTGCAGGTGTCAGAGGAAGGAGACGAACGGCCGATAGCGTTCATTTCGAAGAAATTAAATCGTGCCAAATATGTCAAATCAAGATCTTAATTCTCGGTTAGCAAGATAGCATTAGGGAAGCACAAGTTCGAAATTAAACATCGTCAAGGTCGTCTTAATGTTGTACCAGACACGTTATCACGTGTGAATGAAGATGGAGTGGCAGCAGTGGAGTTACAAAAAGGATTGCTATTAGATTTGAGTTCGGAACATTTTAAGACTGGTTCGTACAAAGATCTAGCAGAGAATATCTTTGCAAATTGGAAACATTTTCCTGATTTAAAAGTCGAGGACGGATGCGTGTATCGAAAAGCCGAACACTTAACGGGAGAACAGGTACATGACGTGTATGCTTGGAAATTATGGTTACCAACGGAGATGATTCCGGAAGCACTTTTCCAGGCTCACAACAGCCCTTTGGCATGTCATGGAGGAATCCATAAAACGGTGGAGCGTTTAAGAAGGTTATATTTTTGGCCTCGGTTAGTGTCCGACGTAAAAGCTCATGTCAATGCATATGAGACCTGCAAAACGACGAAGCCACCGAATCACGTTTTACGACCACCTTTGGGAAAGGCTCCGGAAACCTTGAGGTTTTTCCAACGCCTCTACATCGACTTTTTGGGTCCTTACCCACGTTCGAAGAGTGGAAATGTAGGCATTTTCATTGTCCTTGATCACTGTTCAAAATTCGTATTTCTAAAACCTGTTAAGAGGATAAAGGCGAGCGTAGTGGTTAGATATCTCGAAGAAGAGCTTTTCATGACATATGGAGTTCCCGAAACTATCGTTTCCGACAATGGATCGCAGTTCCGGTCAGAGACGTTCCGCAAGTTGATGGAGACTTACAGAATTTCACACACTTTGACGGCTGTGCATTCTCCGCAAGCCAATGCGTCGGAACGTGTGAATCGTTCCGTAATAGCTGGGATTCGAGCGTATTTACGCCCTGATCAGAAAGACTGGGACGAGCACTTCAGTAAAATATGTTGCGCGTTGCGAGCTTCTCAACATTCTAGCATAGGAACCAGCCCATACTACATGGCCTTTGGGCAGCATATGGTGACGTCTGGATCCACATATTCCTTATTGAGGAAGTTAAACTTGTTAGATGATCGATCCTGTTGAATGACAGGCAAGATTCTTTTGACATAGTGCGAGAGAAGGCTACCAGAGAGATGCAAAAGACTCACGACGTCAACGAAAAGCGATATAATTTACGCTCTCGAGAAGTTACTTTTGCAGAAGGACAGGAAGTGTTTCGCCGGAATTTCAAGCAAAGCTGCTTCCAATCTGGCTATAATGCTAAGTTAGGACCGCCAATAAATATCGATATTGGTATGGTAACTGGTAATGGTGTTGCCATCTAATAGTGTTACCGCCATATTGTAATATAATATGGATAGAAATATTTAGATATCGATAGTAGTATCGATAGTCAAAAATTAGTGTTGTTAATCGTGGCTCCTGTCACTGTTTACTTTGCCACGAAGTTCCGCCGGCCATTTGCCGATCTCGGACTATTCTTTTCTTGGCGAGTCACCAGTTCCTCTGCCTGCGTGTGCAGCAGGGCATTTGAAGGAAGCGATAGCGATTAAATCGGTGAGAATCGGTCAAATGGCAAAGTAACAAAATTTACTTGGCCAATCAGGAATCTGAAATTAATGGAAATTGTTCTTAGATTGTTGTGGGAGGCTTCTCTGCCATCGTCTTCGCCAATGGGAGGCTGTGTAAGGCAGCAGTGCTGTCGGTTCGACTGCGTGAGGATCCCAGTCAAAGCCAAATGTAGCAAAATTACTTGGCAAGATTTTGAAGTGAGAATAATGTTGAAACTGTTTGCAGGTTGCTAAAGCGAGGCATTTCTGCCAGTATTCTCAGCATTGTGCCACTGGAGCGCAGAAAGACTAGAAGACCTGTAAGGAGTTTCAAGAGGATCACCATGGACGATTAAAATTGTGACCAGTTTCTTCTTTATTCGGAGTCGTCTCCTCGAGGGATCACCAACGTGCCGTGAGGAGTTCCTACTGAGGAGGTGCCAGCAGATTAGTGATTGTGTGAAGAGGAACCGCAGCTCCAAAGCCGGTTTTAACCTCGTGAGGTGTTCTCGCTATCAGCCATTAGGGAGCACCCATGTCTTCGCAATAGAGTCGCGTGAGTTATAGTTCCGGGGGTAGGAAAATAGATCGGCTGTAGTCTCCAATCTTATGGGCAACTCAGTTGGTCCCTTAACAAAAAAACTTGTATAGCACTTGAATGTCAAAATCAGACTGACTCTATATTTTAGCTTTGGCCACAATGAGACCTCCGCCGTTTGAGTACATAGAAAGGGATACATAGTCTTAAGCATAAATACAAATATAAGTAAAACTGCTGTGTCGGATTGTCTTGAGTTGGAGTGGGGGCCTGTTGCTGACTCGTAGCTGTGGATTCCTGGTACGCTGCGGAGTGGGAGCATCCTGCCCAAGTGCAGCGTAGACATATTTCAATTAGGCAACGGCTGGTCATTGAACGGCCGTTGTTCGGGTTTCACAGTTTATGTGTTTGTTTTTGTCCCGATTCCAGGGTAAGCCTGGGTGGCTTAGCTGGTGGGTCGGTATACCGGTTGGAACCGGTAACTCCTCCCTCCTTGGATTGAAGTGATGGCCAGAACGAAGGAGTGGTCATCACGAAAGTTTCCGGTTGGACAGAAGGTGAAAAGAGTATCTTTTTAGTTTTGGTGACGATGATTAAGCATACTATTAATGTGATGCTTGCCAAGATGTATATAATGGTGAAATTTGTTGTCGTTACATTTTTCCAATAAATTAGATCATTTTGATCTTGAATAGTTTGTAAGTTAAGTTTTTGCAGATTTAAATCATCTATGTTATTTGTTAGGTTGATACTTTGAATGGAGGTGAAGATTAATTCTGGCCTTTCTTCTTTGGTGTAAAGCTGTTTGTCATAGGTAATTCCATTTATAGATATTGTGCAATTCTGGACTTCTAGGATTGCTGATCCCATTATGACGTTTGGTGTTGAACAATCAGATTCGATTGTTGTCTTCCTGGTGTTAAAAATGAAGATATATCCGACTTCTTACTCCACGATGGATTCCTGCTCTCCGACATCCTTACTCAGACAATGCGCAGTTTTGTTATTTAAAATATCGATTATACAAGTGGGTTCAAAATTGTTTGAGCTTATAGCTAGGTTTTCGCAGAAGAATAGGTTTTGTATTTGTAAACATCTTTTATCGAAGTTCTTAAATTGATTTGGGTCGTGATAAGCTATAAATTTAGGTAGTATTAAGTACTTTGATATATTGACAGGTAAAGGGATAATATGTAAGAATTCATAATGAAGTTTGCTGAAGAGTGGTATTTTTACTTTGAATGTAATCTTTTTGTTCTGTATAAATGTTTCAAGTTCTAATAGTTTTATTATTTCTTCATTATTCATGTTTTGGATCTCGTTGTCTTGTATTTCTTTCTTTATTAGTTCAATTTCTTGTGTTGATAAAATGAATTTAGGTATAATTCTTAGTTTAGGTAAAAGAATACTTTCTTCTATATTATTTAAAAAGTTTGATAGAATATCAATGTTAATACTTATTCTAGTTACGTATTGTAGGAGGTGTATTTGCTTAAATTCTGTATTTATTGTCTTAAAAATCATGTTTTTATATTTATTTATGAAAGTATTAATGTTTTCTTGCTCTTCATTTATGTGTTTAGTGATATTTTCAAATCTTTCAATTACTTTGTTATTAAATGTCATTTGTTTATTCGAATTGGCTACTAGCTCTCTTTCGTTTTCTCTAATAATTTTGAAATTCTCTTTGATTCGCTGACCATCTGACTCATCTAAATTTCCTGTTACTGTCTTTATGATACTGCCTAAACCGTTTATTAATCCTCTCCTCTGTCTACCTTTGGGTATTAGAATATTTACTCTATCCTTTAATTGATTTATTTTTAGGAACAGACTACCTACTACCTCTCTAGAATACGAAATTTCTTTTAAATCATACATGGCTCTATCGAATTTGTCTATTGTGTGTGCAAGTTCTTGTATATCGATTTGATGATTTAAGTAGGTGTATGATTGAATTAATTTTGCTTGTCCCACCTTTATTTTGACCAAAGAGTTAGTTCCGTCCAATTGAATTAGATTAATTTGGTGTGCGTAGATAGTAAAGAACTTAATGTGTTTTTGTGTGTTGTTGCTCTGCCTCCGCTCGTGAAGTGTATATTATTTTCCTGAATTCTAGTAAGACGTTTTGTAGTTGTAGCTGGATTTCGATACCCTGCGCTTCAAGTTGAAGTAGTAATGATCGTGTTGTCCTCTCTTTAATTGTGTTCTTTTTTGTGTTTTAGATTAGGCTTGCCCAACTCAGCGTTGTTCAAAACCTGTAGGTAGGGAGAAAAAGATTTTTAGTATGCGTTTAAAAAAAAATAGCTACTAGCTGCTAGTACGTAGTACATCTGTCATGCCTTTGCGGCTTCAACTATATTTGTATAACTTTCCCACACATACACATATTTCGCACACATACACATCTCTTTTCTCCATATATTTTTATTTTTAAGTAGTTCTTTTTTTTGTGTGTTAGAGAATTCGGCTTAGAGTTCTCGACTCTCGAAGTTTAATTACGCTAGAAATTCGCACTGAATTAAAAACTCATAAAACATATATATTTACTTCTTCTTTTCTCTTTTTTTTTTACTTGGTTTTGCCAGAGAATTCGCCTTGAATTCTAGAGGCTTCAAAGTTTAATTACGTTAGAAATTCGCCCTGAATTTAAAACGCAAAAACTTACAAGATTGTATATATATTCTTTTTTGTTTTCTTCCTCTTTTTTGTTTTGCATATGCCACGAGAAGAATTTATTGATGGGGTATATAGTTTTTAAATTTTGCTAGAAATTCGCCCTGAATTAAAAGCTCATAAAAACGTATATATTAATTTTTTTGTTCGTAGGTTAGAGAATTCAAAGTTTAATTACGCTAGAAATTCGCCCTGAATTTAAAACGCAACCACTTAAAGAAATGTATATGTGTTCAAAAGCCTGTATGTGCCACGAGAAGAATTCATATATTTTTTTTTGTGTGTTGTATTTCTTGTATAGGTTACACATTCCTTTTCTAGAGTTGAGAAAATATGTTGTTTTAATTTGCTATAAATTCGCCCTGAATTTAAAGTGCATAAAAACAACATATCTATTATTCACAACTTTCCTTTTTATCATTATGAAAAAAAATTTTGTACGTGTTGGATACCATTTTATCAACTCTCTCTTTTTTTTTTTTTTTTTTAAATAACTTTGGGGGTTAATTCTTTTTAGTTTTTCTATATATTATACATTTTCTTCTTTTTTTAATTTTTATATAACTGTTACCCAGTGACCGAATAACGCTGATCAAACTCCTCCTCCCGTTTTCATTCATTTTTCCTTCAAAAAAAAAAAATGTACACTTCACTTAATACTTGCGGTTTTGTGTGTGTGTGTATTTTTATGTGCATCTTTTTTTTTACATAGTTAGTAAGACAGGGAGCTTCATTTTTGGTCCGTAGACGGCTGCGCCAGTTATAGTTCCGGGGGTAGGAAAATAGATCGGCTGTAGTCTCCAATCTTATGGGCAACTCAGTTGGTCCCTTATCAAAAAAACTTGTATAGCACTTGAATGTCAAAATCTGACTGACTCTATATTTTAGCTTTGGCCACAATGAGACCTCCGCCGTTTGAGTACATAGAAAGGGATACATAGTCTTAAGCATAAATACAAATGTAAGTAAAACTGCTGTGTCGGATTGTCTTGATTTGGAGTGGGGGCCTGTTGCTGACTCGTAGCTGTGGATTCCTGGTACGCTGCGGAGTGGGAGCATCCTGCCCAAGTGCAGCGTAGACATATTTCAATTAGGCAACGGCTGGTCAT
Source organism: Drosophila yakuba (assembly GCF_016746365.2). Taxonomy (NCBI): domain Eukaryota; kingdom Metazoa; phylum Arthropoda; class Insecta; order Diptera; family Drosophilidae; genus Drosophila; species Drosophila yakuba. The sequence continues at coordinate 3,750,421 of NC_052528.2, read as the reverse complement.
TGAACGGCCGTTGTTCGGGTTTCACAGTTTATGTGTTTGTTTTTGTCCCGATTCCAGGGTAAGCCTGGGTGGCTTAGCTGGTGGGTCGGTATACCGGTTGGAACCGGTAACTCGTGTGCGCCTATAAGATTTGACCAGGAGATTCCTGTAGCCACATTTTCGTTCGCTAGACTCCTGTAGAACAGGAACTTCGTTCAGCTGTTGGATGCCTTTATCCAGAAAATACAGTATTTTATTCGAGCCGCATACCTCCGATAATTTGATGATTTAAATGCCAGTGAGTCTTTAAGACTAGCAGAGAAGGGCTTTCCGTGTCGGTCAGCAGAGCTGTCGTCTCTTAAAGATAACTTGCCGCGACTAACGTAAAGAACAACACCCCCCCAAGTTGACGAACTAAGGCTGGATCCTATAGCGTGCCCCCGCAAGTGTCGATTCTCGGAGTCTTAGCACAGCACCCGTCGTTACACGTTACAGCACCTGGTTTATAGCAGACCATTTGAAGGAACGCGGTACCACTGGTAAACAGCGTGTTCTGCCATTTCTCTGTATTTTTCGGTAAAGAACTTCTGCTCTTAGTTCATAGGTTTTCGCAATATCTTCAGCAAGAGAACAATCTTTTAATTTGCTCACGAATTCGGCTATGCCAGAGTCTCGACGATGTTCAGCAATGAGCCAGTTGCTTGAGTTAAGTTAACTCTCTTCTCTTCAATCACCTTTACAGCACTAGTAGACTTCGGTGAGATAGTATTTCTTGATAAAAAGTCAACATGTCCCATTCTTTTCCCTTCTCTATACTGAATTTTAAATGTAAATGATTGCAAATAAGCCCACCAACGTTGGGGTCAAATCTGGTTTATTTCTTGACGCCTTTAAAGAGTTACAGTCAGTGATATCAGTAAAGTTCCTACCCAACAAATAATGCCGAAAATATTTGATGCAGTTTACAATAGCTAAAGTTTCCAGCTCGTAAAAGTGGTATCTTGACTCTGCAGGTGTAGTAGCTTTGCTATAGTATTCTATTACCTGGGGCTTGTCGTTAATTTTGTGTAATAAAATTGCACCATAGCCACTGCAACTTGCATCCGAATGTAACTCAATTGGATATTTTGGGTCAAAAATAACAAGGACTGGTTTATCAGTAAGAGTAGAAATAACCTTTTTCCGTACCTGTTCATGTTCCGCTTTCCAAATAAATTTATTTTTGTCTGACGTTAAAAAATAAAACGGTTTCATCAACTGTAAATTAATATTAATAAACTGTTTGATATAAGTTGATAATCCAATGAATTGCCTACGCGATGTGGCTGTCGTTGGAGGCTGCAGAGCAGTCAACGCAACAATTTTCTGAGGGTTTGGGCGAATTTCGCCAGCACTAACATTGTAGCCTAAATATTAAACCGATGTTTTCAAGAAGGAACACTTCGTAATGTTGAATGAAAACCCGGTCTCTGTCAGAACATCTAGAACAATTTGTAATCGTTCTAACGCCTCACATTGTGTTGATGCAGTTATCATGATGTCGTCCATATAGACGATAACATAACAATTTGCAAGATCCCCGAGCGCTTGCATAGCCATATCTAAACATGTAAAATAATATGTAAGCTCCTCGATGTCTACTTATTTGATCCTGTATAAGTGACAGAGGGTATTTATCAGCGACTGTGTTTAAATTTTACTCAACACAAAACCTATCCGAACCATTTTTTTTCTTTACCAGCAATATAGGGCTTGCATAAGGTGAACAGCTTGGTCTGTCTAATTATATTGCATTTCAGCAATTCGTCAATTTTTTCTCGAACTAAATCTCGCTCGCATGGGTGTAATCGATATGGCCTTCTTTGAACTGTCTTTCTTGGATCAATTAATCTTATTTTCATTTCGCCAACTTTAACCTTAGTACACTCCTGCCCAGAATTATACGACACCCCGAAAATATTAGTTTCGACCCTCGTAGGTCGATGGGAAAGCATAGTAGAACAAAATCAAGTATGCAGAATGAAAGCTTTATTAATTCTGCTTAAAATGAGATCTTGAGATCTCTAATTGCATCTTTCGTTTTCAATCAGCAGGAGAAAAAGCACAAAATCCCGATTTTCGGCATGCCTGCAACTGTATCAAAATTATACGGACACATGCCAATTTGTTAGATTGTAATCAATCTTATCTTGCATAAAAACATTTTTTTCCCCATTTTGCTCCAAAAATGGCAGAAGCTTGTGAAAGCCAAATCAAGCGTTCCAGATGAAGTGAACGCTCCCCAAACCATTGCGGATCCGCCTCCGAAATTCCGCTTAGGGAACATCCTTTCGTAAATCCCTTCAATAGTGTCGAAATCCATCTGAGCCGTCCAGATTAAATTTTTTTTTTCATCAGAAAAAATTATCTAAATGAAATCTATTAACCAAAGATGTAAAATGAAAATAGAGTCAAACCAAGGCCCAGCTTCTCTCCAATTTTTTTCAACAAATTGAAGACAAGCAGTTGTGTGGCGCGGTTTTTAGAACGGCGCCTTCTTTAAGACTCCTCCCACAATGCACTCCGATGACTGCAGCGTGCGCCAAACAGTCATTCGTGGCACAGGCTTACTGCAACTGGTCGCCTAGCCTTTTATTCTTCCCTTTTCCTCTTCGGTTAACGAACTTCAACAAATGAATTTTATTAATAGTTAATTATAAAAAAATTACTTGAAATGAAATCTTCCTCTTTGGCCGCAATAGTCACAATGTGTCGTATAATTTTGATACACATGCAGGCATGCCGAAAATCGGGCTTTTGTGTTTTTTTTCCTGCTGATTGAAAACGAAAGATGCAATCATAGATAAGAAGATCTCATTTTAAGCAGAATTGATAAAGCTTTCATTTTCCATACTTGATTATGTTGTACTATGTTTCCCTATCGACTTACGAGGGTCAAAACTAATATTTTCGGGTAGTCGTATAATTCTGGGCAGAAATGTACATGGGATACCCTTTATAAGAGAATTTGAGTACTTTGCCAACAATGAATGTAGTTTTATTTTATATTGTTCATCAAGTTCAGTATCAATATCGACTGAATCACTGCTGTTACACAAATTTATTATATTGGTTCTCGAAATTTTAAATTGGTTTGACGAAATGACAATATCAAAACCCTGATTTAATATTTCGCGACCAATAACAATATCGTTTTGCATATGATCATCGCCTATTATATAACAAAAAATTTCAATGCAATAATTGTCAATTTTTACGTTAACATAATATTAACATAACATTAACATTATTAATTAGCTATTCTTTCAGCAGCGAGCATTCAGCTCCAGAATCAAACGTGATTTCGAAATTTATAAAATCCTTAGGTACTGCAACACTGCACTGCTTCACTCGCTTTTCTCGGTTGAATGTTTTGCATCAGCTTCCTTCTTTGCACATTGGGTAGATATGTGACCCTGTTCAGCGCACTTGTAGCAAGTTACACTTGATTTTCCGCGTTGATGACCATCGTGTCTGTCATGTCGTTCTTTGTTGTTGGCAAACTGATTTTGTTGTTTCCTAAGTCTGCATTAAATCATTTTGTGTCCGAATTTTTTCACTCTATAGATGACTGCTTTTGCCGTTTATGATAAGATTCTGTTTGTTGCTCCGTGGAACCATTTTGCCGTTTATTAAAAGAGAACGCTTTCAATTCGGACTGTAAATCGCCTCTGGTTCAAACATTTGATGTATGGTAACTTATGTAGTTACTGCTTTATTTAATTCGAAATACAATATAATGTTAACTTGATGCCGTAAGCTTGTTGCGCGGCGCGGTTGAAGTCCAGAGTGGCCAGTCTGACGATACTAGAAGATAAATTCTGGAGCTGCAGGTGCAGGGTTTGGTGGCGTAGGTGGCTGCGAAATCTGTTGGTCAGGCGGTGGAATCTCGTGGTGGTCTTCGCTAGCGTCAGATTCAGCTATGAAGGCAGGCTTGAGGAGGTCGACTGATATGGCCTTCTCTTGTCCATGAATGCTGATGACGTAGAACTTGTCATCAACCCGGCGTATTACCCGATGAGGTCCCGTGTAAGGCGGCTCGAGTGGTTTTTTAACAGATGCCACTCGCTTGAAGACGTGCGTACAAGTTCTCAGGTCCTTACAAATGAAAACAGGTGGTTTAGCGTGATGCGCCGCAGGAGTAGGTTGGGCTGCCCTGATATGTTGACGTAGTTGCTCGGTGAGTCGGTGATCCTTGCTGAAGGCGGTTGGAGTGTGCGACTCAAAAAATTCGTTGGGGATACGAATAGTGGTGCCAAAAAGCATTTCGGCTGGCGATGACTGGAGGTCCGCCTTAAACGCCGAGCGCAGCCCCAACAGAACTGTAGGCAGGAGATCCGGCCATGCTATGTGAGATTTACACATCAGGGCGGCCTTGAGGGTACGGTGCCATCTCTCCACGATGCCGTTTGACTGAGGGTGATACGCAGTTGTACGTATCCTTTCGGCTCCAATTAGTTTACCCAGCTCAGCAAACAATGAGGATTCGAATTGAGTTCCCTGGTCCGTTGTTATAGTGAGTGGACAGCCAAACATGCAGATCCACTGTGTATACAGAGCTTTCGCGACAGTCTCCGCGGTGATGTTGGATAGTGGAATAGCTGCAGGCCATCTGCTGAAGCGGTCGATGATGGTAAGACAGTAGCGTAAGTTACGGATAGTGGGAAGCTCAATCAGATCGACGTGAATGTGCTCGAAACGATTGTCAGGAACATCGATCTTCTCCACCGGGCTGCGTGTGTGGCGATGGATTTTGGCCCGCTTGCAAGGAACGCATTGTCGGGGCCAGAGGGTGGCATCACGGTTAATTCCTGGCCAGACAAACCGCTGCTTAAGTAACTTTGCAGTTGTACGGCCGCTGGGATGCGCCAATCCATGTACTGCATCAAAAGCTTGGCGTCTCAGACTTTTGGGTAAATATGGCCGTTCGCGTCCATTCGAGATGTCACACCAGATGTCTAGGTTGTCGAGGTTCCTAATTTGTAGAACAAGGGACGTTGTTTGAGGAAGCTCAGCCATTTCATCGTCGGTTTGTTGGGCCTCGAATATCGCTTGAGCACTGAAGCTAGACGGCATGCTTATGGTGTTGATGCGTGAGAGGGCGTCTGCCACTGCGTTGTTTTCCCCGGGATTGTACACTATCTCCGTTGAGAATTGGGAGATAAAATCCAATTGGCGGAGTTGTCGAGGCGATGCTTTGCTTGCTTTCTGCCTGAAGGCGTATTGTAGTGGCTTATGGTCGGTTTGGATGATGAATGGACGACCCTCTAGAATGTGCTTGAAATGGATGATACCAGCGAAAATAGCCAGGAGCTCGCGATCATACGTGCTGTAGCCTTGCTCTGCCGGAGACAGTTTCCGCGAGAAAAACCCAATGGGACGCCAAACTTTGCCGACTAGTTGTTCGAGAGCAGCGCCGATCGCTGTATCGGAGGCGTCCGTTTTAAGGGCGAGGTGAGCCGATGGGGAAAGGAACGAAGAGCACACGGCACGTAAAATTCCTTGCTTGCAGACCTGGAATGCATCCTCCGCAGGGCCGGTCCAGGCTATTTCGCGCTTGTCATTTTTGGTTGCGCCTTTTAGGTAGTCTGTGAGCGGGATTTGAGCCTGAGCTGCGTGTGGGATGAGGTGTCGGTAGTAGTTGACCATTCCCAAAAACCGGCGCAATTCCATGATAGTTTGAGGCTTGGGAAAACTGTTGATTGCTTGCGTGCGCTCAACAGGGGGCTTGAATCCGCTCGCATTGACTTGGAACCCTAAGAAAATGACCTCACTTTTACTAAATTGGCACTTTTGAGGGTTAATTTGCAGGTGGTTCCTCTGCAAAATCTCAAAGATTGTCTGGAGGTGCTTCAAATGCTCCTCATGCGTTGTGGAGAACACGATGATGTCGTCCATATAGCATCCTACGAATGGAATGCCTCGAAGCAGGTTGTCCATGTGGCGCTGGAAGGTTTGCGCTGCATTGCGCAGTCCAGGTGGCATGCCGACGAATTCGAAAAGGCCGAACGGTGTAGTGACAGCTGTTTTTGGAATATCATCTAGCGCGACTGGGATCTGGTGGTAGGCACGCACCAAATCGATTGTGGAGAAATCCGAGCATCCATGCAGACGTTGAAGAATGTCTTCCCCATGGGGAATCGGGTAGCGATCTGGAATAGTGGAAGCATTAAGTTTACGATAATCACCAGTAGTGCGCCATTCGCTGCTCTTCTTGGGGACCAAATGAATAGGACTGGCCCATTGGCTGCTGGAGGGACGAATCACTCCTTGCTGGAGTAAGAGATCGAAGTCCCGGCGTGCCGCTTTTAATTTTTCGCCTGTCAGCCTTCTTGGCTTGTCGAAAACAGGTGGGCCAGTTGTTTGAATGTAATGCGCAACCTCATTATGAATGCGGGTTGCTAAAGGCGCATTAGGACGAGTGATCTGCACAAAGCGACTAAGAAGATTGGAGTACGGGCGATCTATTCCACTGGAACTTTGCACGTTGATTGTAGAAACGTTGTAAAGTTTTGCTTCTGCAACTTCTCCTTTGGTCGAAACAGCTTTTGAGCCTTTTGAAACAGCCTTGAGGTCGAGGATGAGGCCGTGGTGCGTGAGGAAATCTGTTCCGATGATTGCTGATTGGACGTTCGCAACGACGAACGACCAGGTGAGCTTACGCTGTAGGTTGAGACCAAAAGTTAGATTTAGCGTGCCGTATGTATCAATTATAGACGTGTTGGCCGCGAAGAGTTTGAAGACGTCTTTGCGACGATGCATTCCCTTGATTATCGAAACAGGTATGAGTGAGATGACTGATCCGGAATCAATAAGGAATTTTATGTTGGTATTACGATCGATTATGTGAAGTCGGTACTCCTTTGAGAGGCGAGTGCTTGGAGATTTGCTGTCACCAGTCGCCTGATCAGATGACAGCTTCTTTAGTTTCCCTGCTGTGGCACCCAGGCACAGGGCGAGGAGCATTTTCGTGCATTTGGTCCGAATTTGGCATGATAAAAGCAGACACGTGGTGCTCGGAGTTGCTGCTCGTTGCGATCGGCTGGGCAAGAATGGCTGGAGGGCTGCATGTTCTGGAGACGAGTTAAAGAGGCCTTGATGGCAGCGATGTCGCGTTTCAAGTCGTCCACGACACTTGTGCCAGCTGCCGGCGGGTATTCGCGGGTGTTGCCTCTGAATTGTGCCGAGGAGGGCCCAGCAGCCATGACAAAAGAACCCGATTCCTCTTCCATGAGATCGTCAGCGAGTGCAGCTTGCGCTTCCAAAGTTGCTGAGCGTAGGAGCTTCAAACTCCGTTGTACGTGCTGCGGTAGCTGAGAGAGCCAGCGGACTCGCAAGGCGTCTGCAGACGCGCGACCGTCAGCAAGAGTTGTCATTTGCCGAGGAGCTGCGAGGGCTTCTTGTCCCCAAGGTCAAGCTCCAGCAAAGCGCGCTGCAACTGTCTGTCCGGTGATTCCGTAAAGCGCTTGATGATAATCTCCTTCAGGTGCTCGTATTTGTTGACTTCCGAGGGTTGCGCCAGAACATCAGATACTTCAGTCATTATATCAGCATCCAAAGCACTGATTAAATGGTAGTAGCGCGTGTTATCTGAAGAAATGCGGCTGCATTGAAATTGCGCTTCGATCTGCACAAACCATAACCGCGCATTTTGCTTCCAAAAAGGCGGTAGCTTGATGACGCCAACCGACTCGACGACAGGAATAACGGTGCCTGCGCTGTTGCCGCATTGAATTTCACCAGCGTCAAGCGAAGTTGGCGGTGCAGGCGAACAATCTCCGGTATTCATTTTGTTTATTGCGGGGTCACCAATATGGTAACTTATGTAGTTACTGCTTTATTTAATTCGAAATACAATATAATGTTAACTTGATGCCGTAAGCTTGTTGCGCGGCGGGGTTGAAGTCCAGAGTGGCCAGTCTGACGATATCAGAAGATATCGTCATCCAGGAAAGGTCTTGGCGTTAGTTTACGCCGTGTTGCCAGACTGGGTTTTAGTCTGGGCGCCACAGATGTAAAACTTAAACGCTGCAAACGGTTATCAACATTTGCCAGCAACGCGAGAGTGACGGACACAGAAATTTCTTCCGTTTCCATTTGGGGCCATTTCGTCGTTAGTTTTGTTACCATGCGGCTTGCATGGACTGCAAGACATTCGCCGTCAGTCGGTCGTTTAGACAACATATTTAGAAACATGGCGGCTGGTGTTTCTATAGTGTCAAAGCGATGGATAAACAGTTCTTTAAACTCAAGCCAGGTCATGTCAGCGTAACACACTTGGGAGAGCCATTGCGAAGCGCTCTAGTGCTGAACTTAATGCCACTACCATGCAATTTCTTTCAAAATAATTTCAACGGTGTTACACCACGATGAATCGATTGCGCCTGCCTTGTCTGGGTTGAATTTGGGCCGCTTTACTTTGCCCCGCATCAGATGCCGTTGTTTGTATGGACCGCACAAGTTCAATTAAATTTTTATTTTGCATTTCCATAATAGTACGCCATGGTCCATCTACTGTTGAAGGTATAGGGCCCGATCCTACTTCTGTTGTCGAATTATCTTCATATCCCATTAGAGCGTAGCGCGTTTCGAACTTTTCGCAGGCGACCACTCAAGCCTACTGCCCTACTCGTTTTCTAACAGCCTATACGAAACAACGAACCACACTCGGCGGCAACGTCGCGACGCATCGTCGCGCAACTAAACAGGCGACGCGTCGTTGTCGCCCCGCTCCAACGGTACTTGCAGAAAAACGACGGACAACCACAATGCAAAGACGCAAAACATAATATGATGAAATAATTCGAGTTCATGCGTAATCTTTATACTCCGACATACATATATGTATATAAAGTTATAAAAAACAGATTTATAATATAGTCATAAATAAAATCAAAATACCAAATACTAATATATATATAATAATATAAAAGTATAGCGAATGATATAGGAATCGGCCCGCATTTGATATCGTAAAAGGTCCGCAAACTTAAACTTTTGTCCGCCTAAATTCCGCAAAACTATCGTTTGTAATATCATAAGCGAAGTTTTTGTCTGCTGGGATATCAAATATTTGTGTATCCTTAATTATACCTAGTTTTACCCTAGTTGTCATCCTTATAGTAAAGTGACCTTCATGCCGACAGTGCCCAAAATTGTCCTAACTAAAATAGCATCAAAACCTATATCCCGATCTTGAACCACATGAAATTCTACTTCCATTGGAATATCATCTATTAGAACGGATATAATAAGACTTCCAAATGTTTAACTCCCGTCAAACTCTTTTCTTTCCCAGTTATTTATGCTGCTCCTAGACTCATGCAGACTTGTCGGCGCATTAAGCACAAATCAGCACCCATGTCATCCAAACCTTTAAATATAATCTTTTTTAAAGAAAGCTCTTCAATTCCAGACCTGAAAGAGTAAATTCACTGCCTAACGACACTCCTATCCTCCTATGTATCCTCTTGAACTACATTAGCATTTGTTTCTTTCTTGACATCTGTTTTTGCTGCACATCGTCCTGGCTCATCAATATTAACTGGCTTTGCAATTTCTTTCAGAGCATAAAAATATTCAAATAATTATTCTTTTTTTTTCTGCTGCCGCTGGTTTTCTTAACTTAGCCTTCAAAACAGTTCAATTACGAATATTCGCCTCACCACGCACAAACAGTTAAGCCGCTCCTGTTATCCGTAAGATACAAAGTTGCAAATCATTCCACTGGCCACTAATTGAACAACTTTCCAATCCATTCCTCATCAATCCATTGTTCTACATCAAGACTTCCTGTTCCAGAGAAACTAGATACGCTGCCTTCTAGATATTTAAGAGTGAACCATAACCTGCCATTGTCTACTCTTTGATTTTCAGCTATATTTCGCTCTGTAACCACGGATGAAGCTTCATTTGAATCGCTTTCCTCTTCATCCGGAATATTATAATGTGTAGGCAATCTATTCTGCAACTCTAGTTTCCTTCCACTTGTTGGTAACGCCAACTCTGCTAACTTTAACCTCGAATATGCTACGCGAAGTACCAAGAGTTGCAAGTTGCATTTGAAATGGTTAAAAACCATCAAGATCAGTGAAAAATCGGCAGAGTTTTCCCGAAGAAAATTTGTTACGAAATTGGGACTGGCAGCCTAGCTAGGAAATTTCCAACGAAAGAAAAAGACGAGAGGTTCGATCCAAAATGTTTAGTGCGCGGTCGCAGCCAGCAGCTTCGACTTCAGTTTTACGACTACTTATTAACATAATTGGTCGAACATAACATAACATAACATAACAGGGTAAAATCTGTAGGAATTTCATAATAGGTAACAATTCAGCAGCAGTTCTAAGATCTCTTATTGATTATTTAACAGTGCCAAATCAAACAGACTTTCGTATTCACTCTACCTTCCTCGCCTGCTGTTGTTGCCACTACGCGGCCTGTTAGCCAACGCTGCGGGGGCACATTGTCCTCGTGGACGACCACTAGGCAACCGACCTCCAGATCGCGGCATCCGACGCTCCATTTGTTGCGCTGCTGCAGGCTGGCGATGTAGTCCTTGGACCAGCCGTCCCAAAACTGCTGCTTGAGAGCGGACAGCATTCGCCACCGCTTCAAATACGCGCAACTGGCCTTGCTGCAAACTCCTCCTGTGCCGGATTCTTGCGGCAGCGTGATCAGAGGCTGCCCGATTAGTAGGTGTCCTGGTGTTAGGGCCTCTTCATCGTTGGGATCGTTCTCTACCTCGACCAGGTGGGTGCTCAACTCGTCCGTTGTGAGCTTGGCGTTGCCGACTTCTCGCAGCAACCGGGTTTTGGCGGACTAGACGAATGCTTCCCAAAGTCCTCCGAAGTGTAGTGACCTCGGCGGTATGAAACACCACTCGACGCCTCTCTGAACCGCGTATCCGCTCAGCTCGTCCCGACTGCGGTGAAACGCTTCGCTCAGCTCTTTCAGCACGTTGCACGCTCCTACGAAGTTCGTGGCGTTGTCGCTGTACAACTTCTCCGGCAGCCCTCTCCTCCCGACGAACCTTTTAAATACGGATAAGAAGCTGTCAGTGGATAGGTCGACAACAAGTTCAAGGTGGACAGCCTTTGACGAAAAGCACACAAAAACGGCCACATAAGTTTTGATAGGAGCTCTACCGCGGACCTTTAAGGACACATAAAATCGACGACAAAAATCTACTCCGCAAACTAGAAAGGGGCGCTCCATTCGGACCCTATCGGCTGGAAAATTGCCCATTATCTGGCTCATCAGCACTGGTTTATACTGAAAACAGTGAAAATTTTCGTACATGCTTCTCGCGCATTGATCAACCATATCTGTTGCCTCAAAAGTGAAACCATCACCTTGACACAGGCATGGTAATAAGTCCGATGCAGGTTGGAAGAAATAGCGATACAAATTCTGACTTTGAGGACAGTAATAGTGGAAACTTGGCATCATACGGAATTGGTGCATTTAGCAATCTCCCCCCAACTCGGATTAGGTTGAACGTCACACCTTCTAAATCGCTGGTATGTATAAAAGGATTTAAACGTTGTAGATGTGGGCTTAAACATTCAGACTTCTCCAACTTGACGTATTCTGAACTGAACTACGCCTTTTGAAATATTTGGATTATCCTAAGAAACGACAACTTCAGTTCGTTAGCCGAAATGACGACCTCGCGTTGACGCTTCTTCCCTTGAATAAATCGATTTACGTAGGCCATGATCCGTAAGAGTTTACTAAATGATGAACATCTTCCAACAAGCTCAATAAGGACATTCGGTTTGTTTTTTGTGACGGAACATACTGCTACGCTTTTTTTGTTCTCAGAAAACTGTAATTCCGTTGAAACTTCAATCTGATGGGACCGAGGCCACTCGCTTGGATTTCGGAGTAAGAACTCTGGTCCATTTTCCCATACAGTACACCTCAAACCTTCTAAGTCTGTTCCACGTGAGACTAAATCAGCCGGATTTTCTTCCGTGGGCACATGACGCCAAACTACATTCTCTGTGAGTTCTTGAATTTCAGATACTCTATTTGCGACAAATGTTGCTTGAGTGGATGGATCCCTCTTTAACCAGTATAATGTGACTTGTGAGTCCGACCAGAAGTTAATCCTTTCAAGCCCCAATTTGTTAAGCAAAGGAGATACTTGAGACCATAATTTGGCCAGCAGATGCGCTGCACACAGCTCGATCCATGGAATTGACTTTGTTTTTAGTGGGGACACTCTAGACTTTGCGGTTAGAAGTCTTGATAACCTATTTGTCCCAGCCACGGTACGAATATAAATGCAACAGCCGTAGGCGTGGCTCGATGCATCAGCAAAACGTTTTTCAGACTAGCCAATGCATTCTCATAATTTAAATCCGAAATTTGAAACGCCTTGACAGATTCTAATGCATCGTCTGTTAGACATGTCAGCAAATGGTTGAATTTTTCGATATTTGTTAGAGACGGGTCATTATGCACTAAGCTCTCGAAAAGACTTATAAAATTTTTAAAGTCGGAATATTTTCCACTGAATTTGGGCAAATTCATTTTTGGTAAATAGGATGAATGACGAAACCCACTGTTATCCCCGTGACTAAGTCTCGGAGTCCGACTCGACTCATTGCGGACCGATATAAAGCCTTTGTGAATATGCACATATCCTCGACAGACGCGTTTAAATCATTTCCTGGGTTTAGCACATCAATCTCTGACTGAATATCCATTAATTGTTTCGAGATGTTGCATTCGGTATTCCAGTTGAAAACTATCGAACGAAATAGTTTTTTCCTCAAATGCAGTTTTCATGCGTCCATAACCCTATCGTGTTTTTGCATAGCCACTATTAATTTAGAAATAAGCTTTGCCGATACTTCCTTTTCTTTTTCCATTTTTGAAATCAATTGGAATAAATAAAAATAGTCCAAGTACTAGTAAATTTCCGAAACAAGGGTTAAATCACACACGTAAATGCGCACGAAACCAATTTTTAATCGATGCTCAAATATACAAAACTTGATTTCCAAATTCAAATTCAACAATAAATTTTATTGGATTATATGAGGGTTAACTAGCTCAAAGAAGCTGGGTCCGCAAAAATCGAATTTTTGAAATTTGAAAGTTGGAATCGTTTGCCCATCGTTTGCCCATGTTTGCCCACCAATTAGTTTTTTTTGCCCACGTCCAGTTTTCAAGATATGAAATTTCGAAAATTTTCGAAAATTTTCGAACTTTAAAAAGTTGAGTTTTTTGAACTTTTTTTTTTTTAAATCGCAATAACTTCGTTTGCCCACGTTTGCCCACCCTTTAGAATTTTGAAAAACTTTTAGTTTAGAAAATATAAGCACTTAAAGAATTAAGCATTTTCCATACCCCAAAACTAAAAATTTTCAAACAAAATCGTTTGCCCACCCTCTAAAAATGCTTATTATCGTTTGCCCACCCATTAAAAATTGTTTTTTTCGTTTACCCACCCTTAAAAAAAAATAAAAACGTTTGCCCACCTCTTAAAACTAAATATTTTAAAACAAAATCGTTTGCCCACCCTCTAAAAATGCTTTTTATCGTTTGCCCACCCTTTAAAAATTGTTTTTTTCGTTTGCCCACCCTTAAAAAATTATTTTTTTGTCCACGACTTAAAGGTATATTTTTTAACAATAATTATTTTGTACACGCTGAAATCTTTTTCTATCTCTTTCTTACTCCTAAGAAACGATCAAAGGCCAGAGGTGTTGTTGCATATAACCAACATATACATACATATAAATAAAACACACATACATACATACAACCCAGAAAAAAATAACAATTGTGTTTGCTTTACCATATTGTTATCCAACATAATTTGGAGTTTTCAAAAGCATTAAAACTATGTATTTTTATTTTTTTTTCAACTTGATTTTTTCAGTGCAGATAGCAGAACCGAAAATGTGTATGTGTGTTTTATTTATATGTATGTATATGTTGGTTATATGCAACAACACCTCTGGCCTTTGATCGTTTCTTAGGAGTAAGAAAGAGATAGAAAAAGATTTCAGCGTGTACAAAATAATTATTGTTAAAAAATATACCTTTAAGTCGTGGACAAAAAAATAATTTTTTAAGGGTGGGCAAACGAAAAAAACAATTTTTAAAGGGTGGGCAAACGATAAAAAGCATTTTTAGAGGGTGGGCAAACGATTTTGTTTTAAAATATTTAGTTTTAAGAGGTGGGCAAACGTTTTTATTTTTTTTTAAGGGTGGGCAAACGAAAAAAACAATTTTTAAAGGGTGGGCAAACGATAAAAAGCATTTTTAGAGGGTGGGCAAACGATTTTGTTTTAAAATATTTAGTTTTAAGAGGTGGGCAAACGTTTTTATTTTTTTTTAAGGGTGGGCAAACGAAAAAAACAATTTTTAAAGGGTGGGCAAACGATAAAAAGCATTTTTAGAGGGTGGGCAAACGATTTTGTTTTAAAATATTTAGTTTTAAGAGGTGGGCAAACGTTTTTATTTTTTTTAAGGGTGGGCAAACGAAAAAAACAATTTTTAATGGGTGGGCAAACGATAATAAGCATTTTTAGAGGGTGGGCAAACGATTTTGTTTGAAAATTTTTAGTTTTGGGGTATGGAAAATGCTTAATTCTTTAAGTGCTTATATTTTCTAAACTAAAAGTTTTTTCAAAATTCTAAAGGGTGGGCAAACGTGGGCAAACGAAGTTATTGCGATTTAAAAAAAAAAAAGTTCAAAAAACTCAACTTTTTGAAGTTCGAAAATTTTCGAAAATTTTCGAAATTTCATATCTTGAAAACTGGACGTGGGCAAAAAAAACTAATTGGTGGGCAAACATGGGCAAACGATGGGCAAACGATTCCAACTTTCAAATTTCAAAAATTCGATTTTTGCGGACCCAGCTTCTTTGAGCTGGGTTAACTGTGCCGATAAACCACCGAAATGCACAAAATGTGTAGTTTGTATGTGTATGTACCGTTGATGGGTAAAACCAAAGCCGAAAATGCACAAAATTTGAATTTTATGACACATGAACGTCCGAAATATTTTAGTGGATCCCATTCGTGTTAAATATGCCCGCAAACACCGCCGAAAAATTCCAAAAATTTAATACAATTTTCTAAGGCCAAATATCTCACTATAAATCGAATTAATGTTCACGCAAATGCATAGATGTACATACAAATGTGAGCAGGGCTTAAGTTCACTGCCGAGTTTTGCAGGAACTTTCCACTATGTACGGTTTGAGAGCCACTGCCACAGTATGTACTGCTGAATATAACCAATGTACGAGGTATATATGTATGGTTGGCCACTGACACCGTGTATATAGCAGACAAATAACTGGTCTGCAACTGCACAAAAGGGAAACGAAATTGGCGGCAAACTGGCGTTATGTCTTTGTATGTATGTAGGTTTACTGAACTTTTGCAGTTTGACCGTATGTATTTAACGCACATAAATTTCTCCAAATTTTCACAGAAATTAACCCCATAAGTTTTGTCAAAGGCAGTTCACTTTTATATATTTTTATTTGGGGGTGGTGGTTTGTTTGGGATTTAAATTGGTTTTCCAATTTACCACATATGCCAAGAATTATTAACGCACACAATACACACAAAAAGTGGAGTTCTTATTATTTTTAATTTTTGGCACTGAATATCTGGTTATTATTTGGCATAATTTCCAATGACTTTCCTTTTCAACTCCAAATGTCCGCCAAAATGTCCGCCAAATCCAAAATAATTCGCCGAATTTCACCAGCTAGGTTATTTTACCAACAATAGAGAAAAAACAGAACAAGTGCCGAGACGACGAAAAATGCACTATTTTGTTCATTTTTTCGCACGCAAAAATTAAATAAATGTTAGCCGTAGTCCCTGTTCGCGCGCCATGAAAAATCGGGAGAGTTTTCCCGAAGAAAATTTGTGACGAAATTGGGACTGGCGGCTAGCAGCCTAGCTGGAAAATTTCCACCGAAAGAAAAAGACGAGAGGTTCGATCCAAAATGTTTAGTGCGCGGGCGCAGCCAGCAGCTTCGACTTCAGTTTTACGACTACTTATTAACATAGTAGAGCTTTTATGAGAATGATAACATAATTGGTCGAACATAAAATAACATAACATAACAGGGTAAAATCTGTAGGAATTTCATAATGGATAACAATTCAGGAGCAGTTCTAAGATCTCTTATTGATTATTTAACAGTGCCAAATCAAACAGACTTTCGTATTCTTGTTATTAAAACTTAAACTACTGCTCCAACAATTAGTATACAAATACAACACTATACTACTGTTAGTTAACGCAACCTTACGCCAGCACTACACAGTGGTTCCGTCAGAGGCCAAAAATAAAGAAAAAAAATCTAAATATATTTACGTACAAAGTAACAAAATTGTCTCCAAATAGTCCAAATATTTCCAGACAAAACCAGTTTTTTGCTCTAAACCTAACGGTACTTTCTAAAAATAGAATTACAGTTATGCACGCGTGTTATGCGAAATTGCATGCAAGTTATTTAACCCATTATTCATTATCTGAACGATTGACTTTCCTTTGTTCTCAAAGTTGCAATTCGCCGGCCTGTAACTGTTTATATAAACAAATCCAAATCTTCCCACCAAGTCGTGAGAACCAAGCCGCTGCCGGTCCACAGCTTGGCTACTTAGATAAACAAACTATCGTAACGTAAACACAGCCTCCTCTTGGTGACCAAGAACTTATTGCACTTCAATCTGCATTGGTCAACAAATTTGAATTTCATAATGCAGTGAAGCAATTTCATCACCAAGCTTTTAATTTAAACACAGATCAAAAGCTCCTGGCCGAGGGTTGGAGGAAAGAAATTATTCTTAAGCTGGCAGTCCTATTGGGAAACGGAGAAAGATCGGACACCGATCCTAGGATTAAACTTATAAATCCATAAAAGATAAAAGTCTGTCATATGATGAATACAAAATTAAAATTATATATTTTTTTATATATCATCGCAGTATAAAATTAATTGGCGCCCAACGTGCGGCAGTGCATTTAATAGTTCAGTTATTAAAAATTTAACGATAACAAGTAAAATAATTAACATGAGCTCGTGCTGCCAAACACCCAATCGAGGCAACTAAAAGTTCGGATGTAAAAAGTTTAATGATAAAAAGTTAAATAAAAATCTTGAACTCGCGTCGTTAACAATTCAATCGGTGATACAAAAAGTTCAGAATAATAAAATTTAACGATTACAAATTAAATAAGAGAGAACGCTATAGTCGAGTTCCCCGACTATCTGTAGTCCATCTGGAGTCTGTATGCTTAATCTGAACTTTCTAGCATTTGTAGTTCCTGAGATCTCGACGTTCATACGGACGGACAGACGGACGGAGTATAAAAATGGCAACCGGAGGTTCAGCACCAACCTTTTCTGCGGGCGGGCTATCTAGCGCCAGCAATCTCACTCTAGAATTATTTATCCGATTAATTAGTGTACAATTAGGTTAAGTTTCCAGGAAAATTAAAGGGATAGAGGGACAGTTAACAGCTAACAAAAATGAAGTTAAAGATTATATACTCCAAACAATTGACCCAAATGTAAAATGCAAAACTACTCTTGAAGTAGTTAAATCTTTACCAAAGTTCACAGGTGAAATAACCCAATTTGTGGGCTGGAGAGAAGCCGCAGAAACTGCCATGACTGCTCAAATCTAGCAATATTTTATCGTTTTAACAATTCTACGAAATAAAATCATGGGAGCAGCACATGATGCTCTTACCAACCATGGTAACGATTTAAATTTTCAAGCAATTCTTTCTAGATTATTTACAACGATAAAAGACTAATTCATGTTCTCGAATCAGAATTAAGCATCCTTAGACAGGGAGTTATGAACTGAATTCTACAATACTTCATTGTTCAAATAAGAAAATGACATTACTTATAAACAAAACCATAATGAAATATGGAAAAGACAGCGGAATAACCAAACAAACAAAAAAACAATTAGGAGCAACGCTCTACGAATTTTTATTTCCTTTGAATGGTTCAACCTTGATTGAATGGTTCAATCTCAGAAACGCTATTTTCTCTTAACCCACCGGACTTGCCAAACGCTTTGGCAAAGTGCCAGGAATTAGAATCTAACAACTTTCGAGACCAATTCGCACATAGGTATTATGGGATTAGAAATTAAAATAAATATCAGGAAAACAACCTCAGATTTTACCCAGTAAATTCTAGACAGAATAATAATACATACTTCAAATAGAATAAATAATAATTGGCCACAAAGCGGTAACTTTGGACAAAACAACAATTGGAATTTTAACAACAATTCCAAAGTTCAACCCTCACCAGAACCTATGGAAGTTGATAGCTCCATTAAGATTCAAATGCGCCCGAATAATAACTACAATCTTCCGAATAACAATTATAACAGGTACAATAATAACAGGCAGAATTATAATAATTTTTCGCAAAGAAATAATTATAATCAAAGCCAAACACAAAAAACTGAACCGCAAATCCCATTAAAAAGGGAATCAACAGGGACAGTTATCCAACCAGATCAAAAAACCATGAGAGTAAAAAACATTAACGAGGACCATTTTTTAGATCAGTGCCCAACAGAGGAATGCCTCATGTAATAAGGGTGGAAAGAATAACAAAAAGAGAATTAAAAATATTAATCAACACAGGGGCCACGGCCTGTTATATTAAAAAGGGAATTTACATAAACAAAAATGAACTATCAATATATAAAAGAGTATCCACGTTTTTGACCCATATATAAATATTTGGCCAGAAAGTATGCACTTTGAATAGTTCGTTGCCAATTATAGCACTTAGGCTGCAGCTGCATCGGAGCAACCGATAGTGAGCAGCTGTAACAGAGTCGCAATCCAAAGCTCAGCTTTGGAACCACGTCCAACTTCACCGGTCTGAGACCAAATTCCGGTCTCATTTTTTCTTGGAAAATTCCGAAGCGACCACACGCGTTTTAATCGAGTGCGCGTTCAATATAACTAAACATAACCTCGGCGACTTAGTGCTCCTTTCCCACGAGGGAAAATTTTCTCAATTTCTAATAAATTGGCAAAAGTCAAGGTAAGCCACAAAATGCCCATAGTCTTCTGTCGTAATTCTGACAGTATCTTTGTTTCGCGACCGTTTGAAATAGGAAGTGTCCAGAGGAGCACCACTTTCAGACGCAGTGGACAAGACGGCAGAGCGCCCCCTCCGCCATTGGCAGCTGAAGAATCAACGGACTACGAGTTCCAGAAGCAGCGGCGCCGGACCCGTTCGCCAATAAAGGATCTTAAAAGATCTTAAACTATTTTTAAAATTTTTGAAAACTCCCAACCAGTAAAGTTTTAATTAAGAACAAGAGAGAACGCTATAGTCGAGTTCCCCGACTATCTGATACCCGTTACTCAGCTAGTGTAAGTGCGAAGGACAGTTTTTGGCGGTTTGTGGGCGTTAGAGTGGGCGTGGCAAAAAGTTTTTTGGCGAAAAGATAGAAATTTACAAGACTAATACAAAAATGAAAAAATATCAAAACATTTTTCAAAAGTGTGGGCGTGGCAGCTTTGGGCGGTTTGTGGGCGTAAGAGTGGGCGTGGCAAAAAGATTTTTTGCAAGTCGATAGAAATTTTCAAGACCAATACAAAAATGAAAAAATATTAAAACATTTTTCAAGAGTGTGGGCGTGGCAGTTTTGGGCGGTTTGTGGGCGTTAGAGTGGGCGTGGCAAAAAGTTTTTTTGCAAATCGATAGAAATTTACCATACCAATACAAAAATGAAAAAATATCAAAACATTTTTCAAAAGTGTGGGCGTCGCAGTTTTGGGCGGTTTGTGGGCGTTAGAGTGGGCGTGGCAACATGAATCGACAAACTTGCGCTGCGTCTATGTCTCTGGAGTCTGTGTGCTTAGTCTCAACTTTCTAGCTTTTGTAGTTCCTGAGATCTCGACGTTCATACGGACAGACAGACGGACAGACGGACAGACGGACAGACGGACAGACGGACAGACGGACGGACAGACGGACATGGCCAAATCGACTCGGCTATTGATCCTGATCAAGAATATATATACTTTATATGGTCGGAAACGCTTCCTTCTGCCTGTTACATACTTTTCAACGAATCTAGTATACCCTTTTACTCTACGAGTAACGGGTATAAAAACAAACTTATAAATAAATCCTCTTCGGTTATAATAGTTGCAATGGTATATGCAAATTGTATATAGTATACCACCGTCTGTGCAAATATCTCAAAATCAATTTAAAACAAGAGAGAACGCTATAGTCGAGTTCCCCGACTATCTGATACCCGTTACTCAGTTAGTGGAAGGGAGAAGGAGAGTCTTAAACACAGTTTTTGGCGGTTTGTGGGCGTTAGAGTGGGCGTGGCAAAAAGTTTTTTAGCAAATCGATAGAAATTTACAAGACCAATACAAAAATGAAAAAATATCAAAACATTTTTCAAAAGTGTGGGCGTGGCAGTTTTGGGCGGTTTGTGGGCGTTAGAGTGGGCGTGGCAACATGAATCGACAAACTTGCGCTGCGTCTATGTCTCTGGAGTCTGTATGCTTAATCTCAACTTTGTAGCTTTTGTAGTTCCTGAGATCACAGCGTTCATACGGACGGACAGACAGTCGGACAGACGGACAGACGGACATGGTCATATCGACTCGGCTATTGGTCCTGATCAAGAATATATATACTTTATATGGTCGGAAACCCTTCCTTCTGCCTGTTACATACTTTTCAACGAATCTAGTATACCCTTTTACTCTACGAGTAACGGGTATAATGACAAAATATCAAAACATTTTTCAAAAGTGTGGGCGTAGCAGCTTTGGGCGGTTTGAGGGCGTTAGAGTGGGCGTGGCAAAAAGTTTTTTGGTAAATCGATAGAAAATTACAAGACTAATACAAAAATGAAAAAATTTCAAAACATTTTTCAAAAGTGTGGGCGTGGCAGTTTTGGGCGGTTTGTGGGCGTTAGAGTGGGCGTGGCAACATGAATCGACAAACTTGCGCTGCTTCTATGTCCCTGGAGTCTGTATGCTTAATCTCAACTTTCTAGCTTTTGTAGTTCCTGAGATCTCGACGTTCATACGGACGGACAGACGGACGGACAGACGGGCGGACAGACGGACGGACAGACGGACATGGCCAGATCGACTCGGCTATTGATCCTGATCAAGAATATATATACTTTATATGGTCGGAAACGCTTCCTTCTGCCTGTTACATACTTTCCAACGAATCTAGTATACCCTTTTACTCTACGAGTAACGGGTATAAACAGAAGCGGGAGAAAATGGAGAAAGCAAAACATGAGGATGCATCTTTGGAGAAAAAGAATATTTTGGGATTTGGATTTGTAACATGTGGGTTTTTTGGCCCCATACAGTGATCCCTCGATAATAGAGACAAACATTTATTAAAAGCGAGCCACATATTAGTTTTATAAGCGGTCACGAGTCCCCTAATTTCGGCGAGAGCCATGCTGCCAATGCTTGTTTACGTTAATGACACTGCGAGAAAGAATTTTGAAGTTAATTAATTTGAATTACAAATCAAATAATTATTAACTGGAAAAAACTAGTTAAAACTACTTAAAACCGAACCAAACAAAACCGACTTATCTTCGTTAAAAGAATAAATATTTTGGAATATAAAAATTAAACTAAACCTAGTTAGAAAACTTCGTGTACTTGATGAACACTGAAATAAAAGTTTAGGGAATTTATAAAGAAAGTAAATTTAAAGAAGATTTAGTCATGCCAACCGAAATTAAAATATTAAATAATACTATTAATTAACCTAAGAGGCACACAATGAACGTTTATACATATATATTTATAACTAAAACGTAATGATACCGTTACTGTAATCCATATTTAGCATGCACTATTCAATCATTTATAATTTTGTATCTTTTGTTTATTATTATTATTATTATTATTGGTGATCTAAATCCTACTCTTAGGCATTGCCTAATTTTTGGCTTATTATTGGTGATCTAAATCCTACTCTTAGGCATTGCCTAATCCAACCCATTTTGTACGCATGCAGAGGTTTGCGATATTAGGAAGACAAATTTTGTATGCTGTTAGACTTAATGATTATTATTAAAATGTATACTATCGAAATCATGGAGTAATTATTTTTGGTTTAAACTCGGCAGATGGTTTAGCAGTCGTAAGGGGTATCAGAAGGGATCACCCGAGTGAGACTCGAAGATGGTGATCGTAGGTTGGGCGGGTCTCCGATGACGTAATAACACCGACGTCTCATTACCGAATTTCCCTCCTCTTTTCTTTCTCTGACCGCTTTAACCGTCTCTTTTGGAATTTGTTTACGTTTCTCTATCTGATATCCGATATCTTTTTGTATGCCGTCGCAGCACGCTCAATTCTTGATTGATAAATAATAAGCAAACGCCAGATCAGACTGAGCAAGACCTCCGCCCGCAAAGTTAGATCATGGTCGAAACAGTGCTTTACAAACGTTGCACGTTACAATAATGATTATTATTATTTTATTAATAAAGTGGCGCACCAACGTTAGTGAGTACTCTCTTCACTCATTAAGACTCATTGGTAAATAAATTTCAAAGGTTGATAATCTTTATTATCTTCCTTCTATACTCTATAAACAATAATTGTATATTTTACCGTGTAAACCGTGAGTTTCTGGAACTCATATGGAATCACATAAACCAGACCAAAACATACGACGTGTAAATTCGTTTTCTTTTAGAACTAGTTGTATGGTGTTCAATTGTTTGTGGAAAACACAAAGGAAAGTAACCTCGGTTGTTCCTCTGACCCAAGCAAAAGTACCTTGCTCTTAGTTCAAACAACTTCAAAATCAAATTCAAAAGCTAAGATTTGTAATATATAGACATATCTTACGAGATGGTCATATCCAGTCGAAGTTGGAGAATTATTATTTTCCGCAGGAATTATTCTTGGAAAACAGACGAGTTGTTTTCGAATGACACTCTGTCCGGAATGATTTAACATATTACCTTTGCTACCGGCGTAATTTAAATTCAACCGCCAACTAGGCGAAAAAAGCGAACCCTGAAAACCTTTGGTAAAAGTGTTACCCATAACCTGCGGTTATTGGATAGGGCAACACTTGTACGGCACTTGAGGAAACACTGGCGAAGGAGAAAAAACAAAGTTTTTTAAGGCTGCTCGCTTTGCTAAAATAAATTAAATGAAAATAAAGTTACTGCTACAAAAGGTTGTTTATTATTGCTTTCCCTAGGCCCAAATCAATTAGTGCCTCAACATTTCTTTAAAAAACTTTGTTAGTACTTAATATTAAGCGCAATCAAAAGTGACGCCAACCATTTGTGAAATTCACACGGAACACACGCATACTTATAAGCCAAGATACACACGTACACGTATGAAGGCTATGTATGTGTAGAACACTGTTGAAGTAGATCACGCCAGGGACCGACGCCATTAGTTGTCAAATTATCTGTGACGAAGAAACCGACCTAGGAAATGGAGAGAGATGTAACTCTTTGCGGTTCATGCAAGAAGAACCGACTATCCAGCGGCGTCCAAAACTGGGTGCAGTGCGACGTATGCAAGGCATGGTACCACTTCGCCTGCGTTGGAGTCGATGCCTCTATTGCACAGTCACAATGGACGTGCGACTTGTGCAAACCTGTCGACGGTACCCCTTCCACCTCACAGCAAGCCGCTTTACAACGCAACGAACTGACAAATACGTTGACAGCCGAAAGGCGACATAATACAAACCGAATCCAATCCCAATAAGCCAGCTGAGACATCATATATTCCATGTTCAAAAAACTTGATGATAGAGATGCTAGAAGAGACACGCCAAGTGGAAAAGAAATATATCGAGCAGAGATATGCAATACTTGCACAGCAGCAGGGGACACAGGAAAGACACATCCTATCATTTGGACCAACTGCATCCCAACTAGCAGCAAGGCAAATATTACCAGCGGATCTGCCGACTTTTAATGGCAACCCAGCAGACTGGCCAATTTTCATAAGCATGTACGAGAACAGCTGCTCGGTAGCTGGATTTTCAGACGCTGAAAACATGCTTCGTCTTCAGAAGTGTCTCAAAGGGAAAGCCTACGAATTGGTTCGTGATAAGCTGCCCAATGCTTCTGCGCGAGCTTGTGGACAAGTTGCCCACTCAGCATAAATTAAGCTGGGCCATGCATCCACGCAGTGCTTCTATCCCTGTTGTAAAATCATTTAGCGACTGGATATACAATTTAGCAGAAGCAGCCTCCACAGTCATACCTGCACAAAATTAATGGAGCGTGAATACCCACACGCACTTATCAACCGGAGGAATGTGTGAGTCCGAAGACAATCAGAAGAAGGACGATGCCAAACCGAACCCTTCATGCGTCATGTGCAACTCCACCGAACATTACGCCGCCCAATGCGAGAAATTTAAAAGTTTGCCTGTTCCGGAGCGACATCATATAATCAACGACGCCAAGGCCTGCTACAGATGCCTAAAGATGCACCGTCGCAAATGTTTCTCAAAACGCGATTGCGGCGATATTCAATAAAAACATCACCCTCTCCTTCACAGAGAAGCTCCTAAGCCCGAACTCGTCAGTACCCACCATCAAGAAACTGGCCTCGAAGAATCATACTTTCGAATCCTGCCGGTAAGACTATATGGGAACGGAGCAAAGGTCCGTATGCGTTTTTGGACGAGGGCTCATCTGTAACACTTATCGATGAAGGAATTCTGAAGCTCCTCAAAGTTCCTGTTTCCTCTGAACCACTTTGTCTGCAGTGGACCGGAGACACCACCCGTACGGAGGAAATGTCTCTTAAAGCCCAGGTAAAAATATCGGAGATGGGGAGTGGAAGAAAACTGTGGCTCAACAACGTGCACTCAATCAAACACCTTGCCCTACCTAAGCAAACCGTTGACGCACATAAACTTGGCAGCAAATACAACCACCTACATGGATTGCCCATAAAATCATATTGGAATGCTGCACCGATGCTTCTAATTGGCGCAAACAACTGGACCTTTGCTGTTCCCCGCAAAATTCTTGCAGGAAGACGCAATGAGCCTATCGCCTCAAAATGTATGCTAGGATGGAGTATTCAGGGCACAAGTAATGCCACCCAAAATGATTCCCTTCATCACTGCGTTTGCAACTGGGACGACATCGACAAGACGGTAAGAGAAAGCTTCAACGCAGACCATATCACACCGCGGGAGCTTTTCTCTAAAGACGACAAAAAGGCTACGGGAATTCTGGAGGAAACATGCAAGAAAGTAAATGGTCGCTATCAAGTTGGACTGCTCTGGCGAGACAAAAATGTAATTCTCCCAGACAGCTATTCAAACGCACTTAAACGACTCGAATGTCTTCGACAAAAAATTAACAAAGAATCCAGAGCTATTCGATCAAATTCAAAGCCAAATTGACAACCTAGTCGACAAAAACTACGCATTCGAACTGGAAACCAAAGATATAGCAGAGGACATAAACCGTGTGTGGTACCTCCCTATATTCATCGCTCTAAGCCCAAACAAGCCAAATAAAATAAGATTGGTTTGGGATGCAGCTGCAAAGAGGCAAACCGAGGCTAACCGAGGTTCTTATGGCATTCAGAGTAGGTCGTATAGGCGTGTGCACGGATATCGCTGAGATGTTTCATAAAATAACTATCAAGCAAAGCGACATGCATGTTTAACGATTTCTGTGGCTTAACAAGGGCAACAAAACTCCCCGCACATTCGTCATGCGGGCAATGACATTTGGAATTTGCTGCGGGCCCTGTATTGCTCACTATGTGCGGGTGAAAAACTCACAGGAGTTTAAGGATCAATGTCCCCGAGCTTTCGAGTCAATTACAAAGGCTCATTATGTGGACGACCTTATAGACAGCTACACTGACGACTCTGAGGCGAACGCAGTAACATCAGAAGTCCGAGACATTCATGCTGAGGAAGGATTCACTATAAGAAATTGGATCTCGAACTCTACCGCTATCCTCAAACATTTTGGAGTGCGGCAAATAGCCGAACAACATCCCAAAGAACTTGGTGGCCCGGAGAAGGTTCTTGGTATGTATTGGGAACCCTCAAACGACGTTTTTAAGTATACTTTTAGATTAGCGAGACTTAAAAGAGACGTCCTAAATGGAGAATCCATACCAACAAAACGAGAAGCCCTACAAGTATTAATGTCGATTTTTGATCCCTTGGGCCTGTTATCCTGCTACACGATCGGCCTTAAAATGCTACTGCAACAAGTATGGCGATCAGGCATAGACTGGGACGAAGAACTGCCCGAACGCCCTGTTCACGTCATGGCAACAATGGAAAACGGTCCTGCTTCAAGCTACCGAACTGGAATTTCCTCGCTCCTACTCCACTTTGCTGCCGAATGCCGACCAAATTGATCTACACACTTTTGTAGACGCGAGCGAGTACGCCTACGCAGCAGTCACATATCTTCGTATCAAGCGAGGAGCAGACGTCGACACAGTACTGGTAGCAGCCAAATATAAGGTCGCTCCACTAAAACCAGTCTCAATACCACGCATGGAACTACTGGCCGCTGTAATTGAAGTGGGCCTCGCCAAAAAGGCCATGAATGTTAGAAGGCTCAACATCAATTCAAGTACATACTGGACAGACTCTAAGACCGTTCTACAGTGGCTTGATATGGACCCACGGAAATTTCAAGCCTTCGTTATGCATAGAGTTGGGGATATAATCAATAACACAAGTCGAAACCAATGGCGATGGATTCCCAAAAAGCAAAACGTTGCGGACTCAGCTACCAAATTCATCAAAACACCTGACGCTAATCGCTGGTTAAAAGGCCCTCACTTCCTAGCATCACGCCGTCTTAAAACCGGGCATCGTAACTACTAAACTCCGTGTAGTATTTAATGCCTCCAGCCCTTCATCGAATGGTACAAGTTTAAATGATATTCTTCATGCTGGCCCTGTCCTTCAGTCCGACTTAACCATTCAAATTCTGAAGTGGCGCTATTTCCGATACGTGTTTAGCGCCGATATCGAAAAAATGTATCGGCAGATCTGGGTAGATCCGAAGCACACTCCATTCCAACGAATACTTTTCCGAAATACTAGAGGGGAAATCAGAGATTTCGAATTGGAGTCAATGGCCTTTCCTGGCCATCCGAGTACTGCAGCAGCTAGCAGCTGACGTAGAACTCAGCCATCCAAAAGCTAACAATATCATTCAATGATATGGTGCGCCTCATCCGGTCGAAATACTGGATTCCGAGAATTAAGAACCGTATGAAAGCAGTAGTAAATTTGTGCAAAGTATGTGTGATCCATAAAAAGCGGTTGCAAAGCCAACTGATGGGTGTCCTGCCCAAAGAAAGAGCATCATTCTTCCGACCATTTACGTATACTGGCATGGATTACGCCGGTCCGTTCGATATAAAGAACTATACGGGAAGAGCATGTCCTATCACAAAGGGGTATGTGTTAGTTTTTGTTTGTTTCTCCACCAAGGCCATCCATTTAAAGCATACATCTGACATATCGACCGAAAAGTTTCTTGCCGCTTTCGCTCGTTTTATATCCAAAGGAGGTTGTCCACGTTAAGTCCAGTCAGACAATGGCAAAACCTTTGTTGGCGCTGCCACCCTGCTTTCCCGCGATTTCCTTCAAGCCGTAAAAGAGTCGGTGATGAATGCCTATAGTCATCAAGCGATGCAATGGCAATTTATTCCTCCGGGGGCACACCATATGGGAGGCCTTTGGGAAGCAGGCGTAAAAAGTTTTAAGACGCTATTTTACAAATGCACTGCCAGACGAAAATACACATTCGAAGAGCTCTTGGCAAAAATAGAAGCGTGCCTTAACTCCAGGCCGCTCTCTCCTATGTTCTATGCGACAGATTTGCTGGCTCTGACGCCAGGTCATTCCCTTGTCGGGGGACCTCCTATGTCCACGGTGGAACCCGAAGTAAAGGGAGAAACGAAATCCATTCTTAATCGGTGGCAGCATTTGAAGGCTCTCCATCAGCAGTTCCGTGTGCGATGGAAAGAAGAGTACCTTTAAGAACTCCATAAGCGCACTAAATGGCAGGCCCCGACCAAAAATCTTCGCATCGTGGACGACAACTTACCCTCTTATGAGTGGCGGCTCGGCAGAATTGAGTCTGTCTTCCCAGGAGCCGACGGCAACGTCCGTGTAGTAAATATGCGTACTGCACGTGGAGTTGTTAAACGTCCAGTGCTCGTGGCTTGGAGAGCAGGCGTACCCGAGGTATTCAATCCTACCGTTGCCGAGTCTGCCGTGTTATCCATCCTCTTCGGAAGTGCGCAAGGTTCCTAAAGCTCAGCTCTGAAAAGCGTCTGCGAGCAGTCCTCATCAACAAAAACTGCGCCAATTGCCTCACTCACGAGCATTCCACTGGAGACTGCTAAGGCGGTGATCGTTGCAAGAAGTGCGATCGATCCCACCACACGCTGCTTCACATGCACGAGAAGGTTAGTTCGTCGTCGCGGTCGCGAGCGCGCTCTCGTCCCCAACCGGTGGGTTGGCAAGCAGCTTCGGCCTCGTCCCAGCGTTCCCGCCGGCAAAATCTGCCAGCTCGGACTCGTAGGCCCATCGCTCTCGTCGCTGCTGCAGCGCGTGAACATCCTTCCGACAGCGCTGCTCAAGTTGGAGACCGGGACGAAGACCTTCGAGACCGCAGCACTCATCGATCCATGCACCCCCATGAGCTGCATCGACGCTTCGTTGGCGTCAGCCTTTACGCTTCCGATGACCACTGTTGGCGGAGCAGGTCTGCACGACGACGATTCGCTCCAAGATCGACGCGAACACGAAACTAGAGGTCGTACTTAAGATCGAGCCCAGTGTGCGGATCCGCACACCTATCCGGGCATTGAGCGACACAGTGGTGTCCAAGTTCCAGGACATCCTGCTGGCTGATCGGCCTGCTACCGTCTCCATGGTCCTGGGAGCAGACGTTTATCAAAAGGTCATCCAATCCGGATTCCTGACCTTCGACGAGGGAATGCCGGTCGCCCAAAAAACAGTTTTTGGGTGGATCGTGTCCGGTGCCTGCAGCCTGCCGTAGGATGGCTATGTTGCAACCCCAGTGATTGCAAGGGGGGCGAAATCTCCAGGTTACAGGGCGAGGACTGTCACCCGCTCTCCGCTCCCTCTCTCTCTCTCTCTAGCGCCCTTCACCCCAGAGTCTCCAAGGAGTCTCCGCTGCGCCTGGGAAAGCCTAGCTAAATAGAATAAGCTTTAGTGTAAAACTGATTTTCGCAGAATAAACATACGCCCGGTCGCGCCCGCGCATTTACGAAAAGTCAAGTGTTCGCTTTTTTTCGAGTGTTTCTATTTCAGACAAAAGGAAAATTCCAGGACAGCAGCCCCCATCTCAACCCAACAGAAATAATGTAATTATATCGGTCAGTCCAAGTAACAGAAAACTATAACTTAAAGATTGTTAATTAAAATGTTTTCTTAGTTTTAAGCTAAAACTTTTAACTCAATTTGGGAATATTATTGAAGAGGTCGTACGGGGCAAGTGGAACTGCCCCTTCAACCGTCTGTAAAAAATAAAAGATCTGTAAAAACTTGTTTTGAAATTGGTTAATTACGTAGGGAAATTCAATATCTAATATACAAAAGAAAGAGATAATACAAAAAAGATTGCTTTATATTTTATTATTAAATAAAAACATTGTATGACATACTATATGAAGGCTGATATATGGTAGGGAAATTGATTTATTTTAGACAAATTATTTATTAAAATGCATGAAAACTTTAATCTACTAAAGCAAACACGTTATTATTTTAAGAAAATATTAAAAATCCATTGTTTTTGACAATAAATGTATTTTTTAGAATCAAAAACTATTGCTGAATGATGCCGTAGAGCAAACATTTTATGTAGTTCATTGTCAACTTAAATCAAGTAATAAAGTATCTCAAACAATAATAGACGCTCCTTTTTTAGGTTTTCCTAAAGGTCGAAAGTTGAAGTTGTAATAAACTTCGGGAATCTCTAAATTATTTTCATGATTTATAATTTAAAAACATGTTTTTTTATAAATTGCTCTAGATAAAAATGTGAATATTCAAGTTCAATCAACATTAAAAAGTCACTAAAACCAAATATCAACATTTGAAAAATTCATAGTGAAAAAATAATTATTTAAGAATGTAGAACTATTAAAACTTACTTTTAATAAATATTTTAAACACTTAATATTTAAAAAAAAAAGTTTGCACTTCAAGCAAACATCAACATAGTAAATGACTGCTAGCAGTCGTATTGTCAAAGTGCTCTCCTCCTCGATTCTCATCCGAGCGAGGGAGGTTGGCAATCAGCGCGCGGACCATTTTCTGAAGAAAAAAAGTGTTCTAAGTGAAGAAAATTGTCTGATTCTGCAGTTGCAACGTCCGCTTCCCCAGTGGCTGCCCCATCCGCGACAGTTGAGAAAAAGGTGGCCCAAAAAAAGGCATCTGGATCTGCCGGCACAAAGGCAAAGAAAGCCAATGCGGCGCCGTCACATCCGCCAACTCAGCAAATGGTGGACGCTTCGATTAAAAATTTAAAGGAACGTGGCGGCTCATCACTTCTGGCAATAAAAAAATATATCACTGCCACTTATAAATGCGACGCCCAAAAGTTAGCTCCATTCATCAAGAAGTACTTAAAATCGGCCGTGGTCAATGGAAAGCTTATCCAAACAAAGGGAAAGGGTGCATCTGGATCATTTAAACTTTCGGCCTCCGCCAGGAAGGATAAGGATAAGGATCCGAAGGCGAAGTCGAGGGTTTTGTCTGCTGAGAAAAAAGTGGAAAGCAAGAAGGTAGCATCCAAGAAGACTGGTGCTTCCTCCAAAAAAACTGCCGCTGGGGCTGCTGACAAAAAGCCCAAGGCTAAGAAGGCTGTGGCCACCAAAAAGACTGCCGAGAAAAAGAAAACCGAGAAGGCAAAAGCCAAGGATGCTAAGAAAACTGGAATCGTAAAGTCGAAGCCCGCCGCAACAAAGGCGAAAGCGACCGCGACCGCAGCGAAGTCGAAGGCTACAGCAGCCAAAGCCCCAAAGGCAAAGCCAGCGGCGTCTGCAAAACCCAAAAAGACTGCGAAGAAAGCAGCGGTTTCTGCTACGGCCAAGAAGCCGAAAGCAAAGACTACGGCCGCCAAGAAGTAAATTGTGAAAAAGTACAGTAGTTAGTACATGTTCGCAATCAAAATTTTAGATTTCAACATCTGAAATTTGTTTAAACAAGCCCTTTTCAGGGCTACAACGATTCGTTGCAAGAGAAAAAACTTTCATTTAAATGCTATTTGAAAATTAAAATGCTCCATTAATTTTATTGGCAACCATCGCGTCGTGTCTGGTTATTGAATTACGTTGCTTTTTGAGCGTATTGAGTTTTCGTTTCCGATTTTTTGGTATATATCTAAACAAATTTGAACAATTTTAACCCCATAGTGGGAATGGATAAGTTGAAATCGACGATATATTGAAAAATACATTTCCTTGGTGAAACACATTGTGGCCCTGAAAAGGGCCGTTTTGGATTAATGTCCGCAGCATTCGTAGGAACAAATTATTTAGAGCTGGTGTACTTGGTGACAGCCTTGGTTCCCTCACTGACAGCATGCTTGGCCAACTCTCCCGGCAGAAGCAGGCGAACAGCCGTTTGGATTTCTCGACTAGTGATGGTCGAGCGCTTGTTGTAGTGAGCCAGACGAGACGCCTCGGCAGCAATGCGCTCGAAAATATCATTTACAAAGCTGTTCATGATGCTCATCGCCTTAGATGAAATGCCGGTGTCAGGATGGACCTGCTTAAGAACCTTGTAAATGTAGATGGCATAGCTCTCCTTCCTCTTGCGCTTCTTTTTCTTGTCGGTCTTGGTGATATTCTTCTGAGCCTTGCCAGCCTTCTTGGCTGCCTTTCCACTAGTTTTCGGCGGCATTATTCACTTTACTTATATTTTCACAAACACAATTCACTTATCATAATGTGGCTCTGAACGCGTTCATTTTTATACTTTTTTACGAACAATCATTTCAGGTCTAAGTCACCCACCCCTAACTGAAAGCGCTGGCAGACGAAAAAGTATAAATATTTCCCTGCCGGGGTTCGGCCAGCATTCGTGTTCCGTGTGTAAAGTGAACTAAGTGAAATAAACGCAAAGCAAAATGTCTGGACGTGGAAAAGGTGGCAAAGTGAAGGGAAAGGCAAAGTCCCGCTCCAACCGTGCCGGTCTTCAATTCCCTGTGGGCCGTATTCACCGTCTGCTCCGGAAGGGCAACTACGCCGAGCGTGTTGGTGCAGGCGCTCCAGTTTACCTAGCAGCCGTAATGGAATATCTGGCCGCTGAAGTTCTCGAGTTGGCAGGCAATGCTGCTCGTGACAACAAGAAGACTAGAATTATTCCGCGTCATTTACAGCTGGCCATCCGCAACGACGAGGAGTTAAACAAGCTGCTCTCCGGCGTCACTATTGCCCAAGGTGGAGTCTTGCCGAATATTCAGGCTGTTCTGTTGCCCAAAAAGACCGAGAAGAAGGCTTAAACTAAACGTTTCAAAAGCTGAATACCTACTTGTACATAAAATCATCAATCAAACCGTCCTTTTCAGGACGACCAAATTGTTACCAAAGATTTGAAAAATTTTTTAACTACGTTACTATTATGTTGTATTGAATAAATTATACAAAAAATTATTTTAGGAATTGTCATATTTTATTTATATATGCAGTAAGATTTTTCAAATTTTCTATTATATAAAATATAAAGTAGTTTTTTTATTTTTCGCACTCCACGATGCGTTGATATACACACGGTGTCTGAATTCAGTACAGTCTGTACAAAGCCATGTTATGAATCTATCAATATATACACACTATACTCTCAATTTGGTCTACCTGAAGAAGCAATCAATGATCGACATTTAGTTTGATGCAATAGCGGACTACCTCATTCTTGGGGTTCCCAACCAATAAAAGGACATATTTTTTGAAAATGTACCTCCTTTTAAAAAGTTAGTGGTGGTCCTGAAAAGGACCGATTGCTTAATAAAAGTACAGGACTTTTTTTTTAACCGCCAAATCCGTAGAGAGTGCGGCCTTGCCTCTTCAGAGCGTACACAACATCCATGGCTGTAACAGTCTTTCTCTTAGCGTGTTCGGTGTAGGTGACGGCATCACGAATTACGTTCTCCAAGAAAACCTTCAGAACACCACGCGTTTCCTCGTATATGAGTCCAGATATGCGCTTCACACCGCCACGACGAGCCAAACGGCGGATAGCAGGCTTCGTGATACCTTGGATGTTATCACGAAGCACTTTGCGATGACGCTTGGCGCCACCTTTTCCCAATCCCTTGCCTCCTTTACCACGACCAGTCATTATTCACTGTTTTATACTATTCTGCACACACACAGTCCGAAAGTCACTGAAGAACTAATTTCAACATTTTCTGTGTGCCTCTATTTATACGTAAAACGCCAAAAACCCGAGAGAGTACGAATGATATGTTCGTTTCGTTCCTCGCTCGTCAATGAGATGGCCTCTGTTTCTCTTTCTCTTTCTCACCATCCACGCTTGCTATATAAGTAGGTAGCAAATGCTCTGATCGTTTATTGTGTTTTGAAACGTGAAGTAGTGAACGTGAACTGTGGTGAAACTCAAATCGGAAATGGCTCGTACCAAGCAAACTGCACGTAAATCGACTGGTGGAAAGGCGCCACGCAAACAACTGGCTACTAAGGCCGCTCGCAAGAGCGCCCCTGCGACTGGAGGTGTAAAGAAGCCCCACCGCTATCGCCCTGGAACAGTGGCCTTGCGTGAGATCCGTCGCTACCAAAAGAGCACAGAGCTTCTGATCCGCAAACTGCCTTTCCAGCGTCTGGTGCGTGAAATCGCTCAGGACTTTAAGACTGACTTGCGATTCCAGAGCTCGGCTGTTATGGCCCTGCAGGAAGCTAGCGAAGCCTATCTGGTTGGTCTCTTTGAAGATACCAACTTGTGTGCCATTCATGCCAAACGTGTCACCATAATGCCGAAGGACATCCAATTAGCGCGACGCATCCGCGGCGAGCGTGCTTAAGTTGGCAAGGCTTCAATTGGCAGCCAAAGCCCTAGCATACTCTACAATCGGTCCTTTTCAGGACCACAAACCACATTCAATGAGATTTAAATTTTTCTTTTGCAGCCTATTTATAAAAGAATATATATTAGAATATAATATTATATATAGAAAATAATAACAGAATTGATATTCTATATTTTGTCTTTGTGTTAAGTTCAGCTGAATATATTATTGAAATGTTTATAAGGGGCAAACGGCACTGAAACTTCAAACATTTCTAAAAAATAGAAATTCTGCTAATGAAAGAATCGAAATATTGTTATTTTAATTGTTAGCCCAACATTAATAAAATAAAAGAAAAGGTTAATATAAAAACAGTTGTTTTATATTTTTTATTAGTGCTAACTTCCTTTAGAACACTGAAATAGTCATACGGAGCAAGAACCACGTTACCTTCAAACATCTATAAAAAATCAAAATTCTGCGAATGACAGTTTGGAAATAATGTAATTATATCGGTCAGTCCAATATTTAGAAAGTAACAGAAAACTATAACATAAAGATTGTTAATTAAAATTTTTTCTTAGTTTTAACTCAATTTGGGAATATTATTGAAGAGGTCGTACGGGGCCAGTGGAACTGCCCCTTCAACCGTCTGTAAAAAATAAAAGATCTGTAAAAACTTGTTTTGAAATTGGTTAATTACGTAGGGAAATTCAATATCTAATATACAAAAGAAAGAGATAATACAAAAAAGATTGCTTTATATTTTATTATTAAATAAAAACATTGTATGACATACTATATGAAGGCTGATATATGGTAGGGAAATTGATTTATTTTAGACAAATTATTTATAAAAATGCATGAAAACTTTAATCTACTAAAGCAAACACGTTATTATTTTAAGAAAATATTAAAAATCCATTGTTTTTGACAATATATGTATTTTTTATAATCAAAAACTATTGCTGAATGATGCCGTAGAGCAAACTTTTTATGTAGTTCATTGTCAACTTAAATCAAGTAATAAAGTATCTCAAACAATAATAGACGCTCCTTTTTTAGGTTTTCCTAAAGGTCGAAAGTTGAAGTTGTAATTAAAATTCGGGAATCTCTAAATTATTTTCATGATTTCTAATTTAAAAACATGTTTTTCTATAAATTGCTCTAGATAAAAATGTGAATATTCAAGTTCAATCAACATTAAAAAGTCACTAAAACCATATATCAACATTTGAAAAATTCATAATGAAAAACTAATTATTTAAGAATGTAGAACTATTAAAACTTACTTTTAATAAATATTTTAAACACTTAATATTTAAAAAAAAAGTTTGCACTTCAAGCAAACATCAACATAGTAAATGACTGCTAGCAGTCGTATTGTCAAAGTGCTCTCCTCCTCGATTCTCATCCGGGCGAGGGAGGTTGGCAAACAGCGCGCGGACCATTTTCTGAAGAAAAAAAGTGTTCTTAGTGAAGAAAAATGTCTGATTCTGCAGTTGCAACGTCCGCTTCTCCAGTGGCTGCCCCATCCGCGACAGTTGAGAAAAAGGTGGCCCAAAAAAAGGCATCTGGATCTGCCGGCACAAAGGCAAAGAAAGCCAATGCGGCGCCGTCACATCCGCCAACTCAGCAAATGGTGGACGCTTCGATTAAAAATTTAAAGGAACGTGGCGGCTCATCACTTCTGGCAATAAAAAAATATATCACTGCCACTTATAAATGCGACGCCCAAAAGTTAGCTCCATTCATCAAGAAGTACTTAAAATCGGCCGTGGTCAATGGAAAGCTTATCCAAACAAAGGGAAAGGGTGCATCTGGATCATTTAAACTTTCGGCCTCCGCCAAGAAGGATAAGGATCCGAAGGCGAAGTCGAGGGTTTTGTCTGCTGAGAAAAAAGTGGAAAGCAAGAAGGTAGCATCCAAGAAGACTGGTGCTTCCTCCAAAAAAACTGCCGCTGGGGCTGCTGACAAAAAGCCCAAGGCTAAGAAGGCTGTGGCCACCAAAAAGACTGCCGAGAAAAAGAAAACCGAGAAGGCAAAAGCCAAGGATGCTAAGAAAACTGGAATCGTAAAGTCGAAGCCCGCCGCAACAAAGGCGAAAGCGACCGCGACCGCAGCGAAGTCGAAGGCTACAGCAGCCAAAGCCCCAAAGGCAAAGCCAGCGGCGTCTGCAAAACCCAAAAAGACTGCGAAGACAGCAGCGGTTTCTGCTACGGCCAAGAAGCCGAAAGCAAAGACTACGGCCGCCAAGAAGTAAATTGTGAAAAAGTACAGTAGTTAGTACATGTTCGCAATCAAAATTTTAGATTTCAACATCTGAAATTTGTTTAAACAAGCCCTTTTCAGGGCTACAACGATTCGTTGCAAGAGAAAAAACTTTCATTTAAATGCTATTTGAAAATTAAAATGCTCCATTAATTTTATTGGCAACCATCGCGTCGTGTCTGGTTATTGAATTACGTTGCTTTTTGAGCGTATTGAGTTTTCGTTTCCGATTTTTTGGTATATATTAAACAAATTTGAACAATTTTAACCCCATAGTGGGAATGGATAAGTTGAAATCGACGATATATTGAAAAATACATTTCCTTGGTGAAACACATTGTGGCCCTGAAAAGGGCCGTTTTGGATTAATGTCCGCAGCATTCGTAGGAACAAATTATTTGGAGCTGGTGTACTTGGTGACAGCCTTGGTTCCCTCACTGACAGCATGCTTGGCCAACTCTCCCGGCAGAAGCAGGCGAACAGCCGTTTGGATTTCTCGACTAGTGATGGTCGAGCGCTTGTTGTAGTGAGCCAGACGAGACGCCTCGGCAGCAATGCGCTCGAAAATATCATTTACAAAGCTGTTCATGATGCTCATCGCCTTAGATGAAATGCCGGTGTCAGGATGGACCTGCTTAAGAACCTTGTAAATGTAGATGGCATAGCTCTCCTTCCTCTTGCGCTTCTTTTTCTTGTCGGTCTTGGTGATATTCTTCTGAGCCTTGCCAGCCTTCTTGGCTGCCTTTCCACTAGTTTTCGGCGGCATTATTCACTTTACTTATATTTTCACAAACACAATTCACTTATCATAATGTGGCTCTGAACGCGTTCATTTTTATACTTTTTTACGAACAATCATTTCAGGTCTAAGTCACCCACCCCTAACTGAAAGCGCTGGCAGACGAAAAAGTATAAATATTTCCCTGCCGGGGTTCGGCCAGCATTCGTGTTCCGTGTGTAAAGTGAACTAAGTGAAATAAACGCAAAGCAAAATGTCTGGACGTGGAAAAGGTGGCAAAGTGAAGGGAAAGGCAAAGTCCCGCTCCAACCGTGCCGGTCTTCAATTCCCTGTGGGCCGTATTCACCGTCTGCTCCGGAAGGGCAACTACGCCGAGCGTGTTGGTGCAGGCGCTCCAGTTTACCTAGCAGCCGTAATGGAATATCTGGCCGCTGAAGTTCTCGAGTTGGCAGGCAATGCTGCTCGTGACAACAAGAAGACTAGAATTATTCCGCGTCATTTACAGCTGGCCATCCGCAACGACGAGGAGTTAAACAAGCTGCTCTCCGGCGTCACTATTGCCCAAGGTGGAGTCTTGCCGAATATTCAGGCTGTTCTGTTGCCCAAAAAGACCGAGAAGAAGGCTTAAACTAAACGTTTCAAAAGCTGAATACCTACTTGTACATAAAATCATCAATCAAACCGTCCTTTTCAGGACGACCAAATTGTTACCAAAGATTTGAAAAATTTTTTAACTACGTTACTATTATGTTGTATTGAATAAATTATACAAAAAATTATTTTAGGAATTGTCATATTTTATTTATATATGCAGTAAGATTTTTCAAATTTTCTATTATATAAAATATAAAGTAGTTTTTTTATTTTTCGCACTCCACGATGCGTTGATATACACACGGTGTCTGAATTCAGTACAGTCTGTACAAAGCCATGTTATGAATCTATCAATATATACACACTAACTACCTGAAGAAGCAATCAATGATCGACATTTAGTTTGATGCAATAGCGGACTACCTCATTCTTGGGGTTCCCAACCAATAAAAGGAATATTTTTTGAAAATGTACCTCCTTTTAAAAAGTTAGTGGTGGTCCTGAAAAGGACCGATTGCTTAATAAAAGTACAGGACTTTTTTTTAACCGCCAAATCCGTAGAGAGTGCGGCCTTGCCTCTTCAGAGCGTACACAACATCCATGGCTGTAACAGTCTTTCTCTTAGCGTGTTCGGTGTAGGTGACGGCATCACGAATTACGTTCTCCAAGAAAACCTTCAGAACACCACGCGTTTCCTCGTATATGAGTCCAGATATGCGCTTCACACCGCCACGACGAGCCAAACGGCGGATAGCAGGCTTCGTGATACCTTGGATGTTATCACGAAGCACTTTGCGATGACGCTTGGCGCCACCTTTTCCCAATCCCTTGCCTCCTTACCACGACCAGTCATTATTCACTGTTTTATACTATTCTGCACACACACAGTCCGAAAGTCACTGAAGAACTAATTTCAACATTTTCTGTGTGCCTCTATTTATACGTAAAACGCCAAAAACCGAGAGAGTACGAATGATATGTTCGTTTCGTTCCTCGCTCGTCAATGAGATGGCCTCTGTTTCTCTTTCTCTTTCTCACCATCCACGCTTGCTATATAAGTAGGTAGCAAATGCTCTGATCGTTTATTGTGTTTTGAAACGTGAAGTAGTGAACGTGAACTGTGGTGAAACTCAAATCGGAAATGGCTCGTACCAAGCAAACTGCACGTAAATCGACTGGTGGAAAGGCGCCACGCAAACAACTGGCTACTAAGGCCGCTCGCAAGAGCGCCCCTGCGACTGGAGGTGTAAAGAAGCCCCACCGCTATCGCCCTGGAACAGTGGCCTTGCGTGAGATCCGTCGCTACCAAAAGAGCACAGAGCTTCTGATCCGCAAACTGCCTTTCCAGCGTCTGGTGCGTGAAATCGCTCAGGACTTTAAGACTGACTTGC
The DNA here is from genome assembly GCF_016746365.2 of Drosophila yakuba. Classification (NCBI taxonomy): domain Eukaryota; kingdom Metazoa; phylum Arthropoda; class Insecta; order Diptera; family Drosophilidae; genus Drosophila; species Drosophila yakuba. The sequence goes on along the minus strand of NC_052528.2, from coordinate 3,711,316 downwards.
GATTCCAGAGCTCGGCTGTTATGGCCCTGCAGGAAGCTAGCGAAGCCTATCTGGTTGGTCTCTTTGAAGATACCAACTTGTGTGCCATTCATGCCAAACGTGTCACCATAATGCCGAAGGACATCCAATTAGCGCGACGCATCCGCGGCGAGCGTGCTTAAGTTGGCAAGGCTTCAATTGGCAGCCAAAGCCCTAGCATACTCTACAATCGGTCCTTTTCAGGACCACAAACCACATTCAATGAGATTTAAATTTTTCTTTTGCAGCCTATTTATAAAAGAATATATATTAGAATATAATATTATATATAGAAAATAATAACAGAATTGATATTCTATATTTTGTCTTTGTGTTAAGTTCAGCTGAATATATTATTGAAATGTTTATAAGGGGCAAACGGCACTGAAACTTCAAACATTTCTAAAAAATAGAAATTCTGCTAATGAAAGAATCGAAATATTGTTATTTTAATTGTTAGCCCAACATTAATAAAATAAAAGAAAAGGTTAATATAAAAACAGTTGTTTTATATTTTTTATTAGTGCTAACTTCCTTTAGAACACTGAAATAGTCATACGGAGCAAGAACCACGTTACCTTCAAACATCTATAAAAAATCAAAATTCTGCGAATGACAGTTTGGAAATAATGTAATTATATCGGTCAGTCCAATATTTAGAAAGTAACAGAAAACTATAACATAAAGATTGTTAATTAAAATTTTTTCTTAGTTTTAACTCAATTTGGGAATATTATTGAAGAGGTCGTACGGGGCCAGTGGAACTGCCCCTTCAACCGTCTGTAAAAAATAAAAGATCTGTAAAAACTTGTTTTGAAATTGGTTAATTACGTAGGGAAATTCAATATCTAATATACAAAAGAAAGAGATAATACAAAAAAGATTGCTTTATATTTTATTATTAAATAAAAACATTGTATGACATACTATATGAAGGCTGATATATGGTAGGGAAATTGATTTATTTTAGACAAATTATTTATAAAAATGCATGAAAACTTTAATCTACTAAAGCAAACACGTTATTATTTTAAGAAAATATTAAAAATCCATTGTTTTTGACAATATATGTATTTTTTAGAATCAAAAACTATTGCTGAATGATGCCGTAGAGCAAACTTTTTATGTAGTTCATTGTCAACTTAAATCAAGTAATAAAGTATCTCAAACAATAATAGACGCTCCTTTTTTAGGTTTTCCTAAAGGTCGAAAGTTGAAGTTGTAATAAACTTCGGGAATCTCTAAATTATTTTCATGATTTCTAATTTAAAAACATGTTTTTCTATAAATTGCTCTAGATAAAAATGTGAATATTCAAGTTCAATCAACATTAAAAAGTCACTAAAACCATATATCAACATTTGAAAAATTCATAATGAAAAACTAATTATTTAAGAATGTAGAACTATTAAAACTTACTTTTAATAAATATTTTAAACACTTAATATTTAAAAAAAAAGTTTGCACTTCAAGCAAACATCAACATAGTAAATGACTGCTAGCAGTCGTATTGTCAAAGTGCTCTCCTCCTCGATTCTCATCCGGGCGAGGGAGGTTGGCAAACAGCGCGCGGACCATTTTCTGAAGAAAAAAAGTGTTCTTAGTGAAGAAAAATGTCTGATTCTGCAGTTGCAACGTCCGCTTCTCCAGTGGCTGCCCCATCCGCGACAGTTGAGAAAAAGGTGGCCCAAAAAAAGGCATCTGGATCTGCCGGAACAAAGGCAAAGAAAGCCAATGCGGCGCCGTCACATCCGCCAACTCAGCAAATGGTGGACGCTTCGATTAAAAATTTAAAGGAACGTGGCGGCTCATCACTTCTGGCAATAAAAAAATATATCACTGCCACTTATAAATGCGACGCCCAAAAGTTAGCTCCATTCATCAAGAAGTACTTAAAATCGGCCGTGGTCAATGGAAAGCTTATCCAAACAAAGGGAAAGGGTGCATCTGGATCATTTAAACTTTCGGCCTCCGCCAAGAAGGATAAGGATCCGAAGGCGAAGTCGAGGGTTTTGTCTGCTGAGAAAAAAGTGGAAAGCAAGAAGGTAGCATCCAAGAAGACTGGTGCTTCCTCCAAAAAAACTGCCGCTGGGGCTGCTGACAAAAAGCCCAAGGCTAAGAAGGCTGTGGCCACCAAAAAGACTGCCGAGAAAAAGAAAACCGAGAAGGCAAAAGCCAAGGATGCTAAGAAAACTGGAATCGTAAAGTCGAAGCCCGCCGCAACAAAGGCGAAAGCGACCGCGACCGCAGCGAAGTCGAAGGCTACAGCAGCCAAAGCCCCAAAGGCAAAGCCAGCGGCGTCTGCAAAACCCAAAAAGACTGCGAAGAAAGCAGCGGTTTCTGCTACGGCCAAGAAGCCGAAAGCAAAGACTACGGCCGCCAAGAAGTAAATTGTGAAAAAGTACAGTAGTTAGTACATGTTCGCAATCAAAATTTTAGATTTCAACATCTGAAATTTGTTTAAACAAGCCCTTTTCAGGGCTACAACGATTCGTTGCAAGAGAAAAAACTTTCATTTAAATGCTATTTGAAAATTAAAATGCTCCATTAATTTTATTGGCAACCATCGCGTCGTGTCTGGTTATTGAATTACGTTGCTTTTTGAGCGTATTGAGTTTTCGTTTCCGATTTTTTGGTATATATCTAAACAAATTTGAACAATTTTAACCCCATAGTGGGAATGGATAAGTTGAAATCGACGATATATTGAAAAATACATTTCCTTGGTGAAACACATTGTGGCCCTGAAAAGGGCCGTTTTGGATTAATGTCCGCAGCATTCGTAGGAACAAATTATTTGGAGCTGGTGTACTTGGTGACAGCCTTGGTTCCCTCACTGACAGCATGCTTGGCCAACTCTCCCGGCAGAAGCAGGCGAACAGCCGTTTGGATTTCTCGACTGGTGATGGTCGAGCGCTTGTTGTAGTGAGCCAGACGAGACGCCTCGGCAGCAATGCGCTCGAAAATATCATTTACAAAGCTGTTCATGATGCTCATCGCCTTAGATGAAATGCCGGTGTCAGGATGGACCTGCTTGAGAACCTTGTAAATGTAGATGGCATAGCTCTCCTTCCTCTTGCGCTTCTTTTTCTTGTCGGTCTTGGTGATATTCTTCTGAGCCTTGCCAGCCTTCTTGGCTGCCTTTCCACTAGTTTTCGGCGGCATTATTCACTTTACTTATATTTTCACAAACACAATTCACTTATCATAATGTGGCTCTGAACGCGTTCATTTTTATACTTTTTTACGAACAATCATTTCAGGTCTAAGTCACCCACCCCTAACTGAAAGCGCTGGCAGACGAAAAAGTATAAATATTTCCCTGCCGGGGTTCGGCCAGCATTCGTGTTCCGTGTGTAAGTGAACTAAGTGAAATAAACGCAAAGCAAAATGTCTGGACGTGGAAAAGGTGGCAAAGTGAAGGGAAAGGCAAAGTCCCGCTCCAACCGTGCCGGTCTTCAATTCCCTGTGGGCCGTATTCACCGTCTGCTCCGGAAGGGCAACTACGCCGAGCGTGTTGGTGCAGGCGCTCCAGTTTACCTAGCAGCCGTAATGGAATATCTGGCCGCTGAAGTTCTCGAGTTGGCAGGCAATGCTGCTCGTGACAACAAGAAGACTAGAATTATTCCGCGTCATTTACAGCTGGCCATCCGCAACGACGAGGAGTTAAACAAGCTGCTCTCCGGCGTCACTATTGCCCAAGGTGGAGTCTTGCCGAATATTCAGGCTGTTCTGTTGCCCAAAAAGACCGAGAAGAAGGCTTAAACTAAACGTTTCAAAAGCTGAATACCTACTTGTACATAAAATCATCAATCAAACCGTCCTTTTCAGGACGACCAAATTGTTACCAAAGATTTGAAAAATTTTTTAACTACGTTACTATTATGTTGTATTGAATAAATTATACAAAAAATTATTTTAGGAATTGTCATATTTTATTTATATATGCAGTAAGATTTTTCAAATTTTCTATTATATAAAATATAAAGTAGTTTTTTTATTTTTCGCACTCCACGATGCGTTGATATACACACGGTGTCTGAATTCAGTACAGTCTGTACAAAGCCATGTTATGAATCTATCAATATATACACACTATACTCTCAATTTGGTCTACCTGAAGAAGCAATCAATGATCGACATTTAGTTTGATGCAATAGCGGACTACCTCATTTTGGGTTCCCAACCAATAAAAGGAAATATTTTTTGAAAATGTACCTCCTTTTAAAAAGTAGTGGTGGTCCTGAAAAGGACCGATTGCTTAATAAAAGTACAGGACTTTTTTTTTAACCGCCAAATCCGTAGAGAGTGCGGCCTTGCCTCTTCAGAGCGTACACAACATCCATGGCTGTAACAGTCTTTCTCTTAGCGTGTTCGGTGTAGGTGACGGCATCACGAATTACGTTCTCCAAGAAAACCTTCAGAACACCACGCGTTTCCTCGTATATGAGTCCAGATATGCGCTTCACACCGCCACGACGAGCCAAACGGCGGATAGCAGGCTTCGTGATACCTTGGATGTTATCACGAAGCACTTTGCGATGACGCTTGGCGCCACCTTTTCCCAATCCCTTGCCTTATGATATGTTCGTTTCGTTCCTCGCTCGTCAATGAGATGGCCTCTGTTTCTCTTTCTCTTTCTCACCATCCACGCTTGCTATATAAGTAGGTAGCAAATGCTCTGATCGTTTATTGTGTTTTGAAACGTGAAGTAGTGAACGTGAACTGTGGTGAAACTCAAATCGGAAATGGCTCGTACCAAGCAAACTGCACGTAAATCGACTGGTGGAAAGGCGCCACGCAAACAACTGGCTACTAAGGCCGCTCGCAAGAGCGCCCCTGCGACTGGAGGTGTAAAGAAGCCCCACCGCTATCGCCCTGGAACAGTGGCCTTGCGTGAGATCCGTCGCTACCAAAAGAGCACAGAGCTTCTGATCCGCAAACTGCCTTTCCAGCGTCTGGTGCGTGAAATCGCTCAGGACTTTAAGACTGACTTGCGATTCCAGAGCTCGGCTGTTATGGCCCTGCAGGAAGCTAGCGAAGCCTATCTGGTTGGTCTCTTTGAAGATACCAACTTGTGTGCCATTCATGCCAAACGTGTCACCATAATGCCGAAGGACATCCAATTAGCGCGACGCATCCGCGGCGAGCGTGCTTAAGTTGGCAAGGCTTCAATTGGCAGCCAAAGCCCTAGCATACTCTACAATCGGTCCTTTTCAGGACCACAAACCACATTCAATGAGATTTAAATTTTTCTTTTGCAGCCTATTTATAAAAGAATATATATTAGAATATAATATTATATATAGAAAATAATAACAGAATTGATATTCTATATTTTGTCTTTGTGTTAAGTTCAGCTGAATATATTATTGAAATGTTTATAAGGGGCAAACGGCACTGAAACTTCAAACATTTCTAAAAAATAGAAATTCTGCTAATGAAAGAATCGAAATATTGTTATTTTAATTGTTAGCCCAACATTAATAAAATAAAAGAAAAGGTTAATATAAAAACAGTTGTTTTATATTTTTTATTAGTGCTAACTTCCTTTAGAACACTGAAATAGTCATACGGAGCAAGAACCACGTTACCTTCAAACATCTATAAAAAATCAAAATTCTGCGAATGACAGTTTGGAAATAATGTAATTATATCGGTCAGTCCAATATTTAGAAAGTAACAGAAAACTATAACATAAAGATTGTTAATTAAAATTTTTTCTTAGTATTAACTCAATTTGGGAATATTATTGAAGAGGTCGTACGGGGCCAGTGGAACTGCCCCTTCAACCGTCTGTAAAAAATAAAAGATCTGTAAAAACTTGTTTTGAAATTGGTTAATTACGTAGGGAAATTCAATATCTAATATACAAAAGAAAGAGATAATACAAAAAAGATTGCTTTATATTTTATTATTAAATAAAAACATTGTATGACATACTATATGAAGGCTGATATATGGTAGGGAAATTGATTTATTTTAGACAAATTATTTATAAAAATGCATGAAAACTTTAATCTACTAAAGCAAACACGTTATTATTTTAAGAAAATATTAAAAATCCATTGTTTTTGACAATATATGTATTTTTTAGAATCAAAAACTATTGCTGAATGATGCCGTAGAGCAAACTTTTTATGTAGTTCATTGTCAACTTAAATCAAGTAATAAAGTATCTCAAACAATAATAGACGCTCCTTTTTTAGGTTTTCCTAAAGGTCGAAAGTTGAAGTTGTAATAAATTCGGGAATCTCTAAATTATTTTCATGATTTCTAATTTAAAAACATGTTTTTCTATAAATTGCTCTAGATAAAAATGTGAATATTCAAGTTCAATCAACATTAAAAAGTCACTAAAACCATATATCAACATTTGAAAAATTCATAATGAAAAACTAATTATTTAAGAATGTAGAACTATTAAAACTTACTTTTAATAAATATTTTAAACACTTAATATTTAAAAAAAAAGTTTGCACTTCAAGCAAACATCAACATAGTAAATGACTGCTAGCAGTCGTATTGTCAAAGTGCTCTCCTCCTCGATTCTCATCCGGGCGAGGGAGGTTGGCAAACAGCGCGCGGACCATTTTCTGAAGAAAAAAAGTGTTCTTAGTGAAGAAAAATGTCTGATTCTGCAGTTGCAACGTCCGCTTCTCCAGTGGCTGCCCCATCCGCGACAGTTGAGAAAAAGGTGGCCCAAAAAAAGGCATCTGGATCTGCCGGAACAAAGGCAAAGAAAGCCAATGCGGCGCCGTCACATCCGCCAACTCAGCAAATGGTGGACGCTTCGATTAAAAATTTAAAGGAACGTGGCGGCTCATCACTTCTGGCAATAAAAAAATATATCACTGCCACTTATAAATGCGACGCCCAAAAGTTAGCTCCATTCATCAAGAAGTACTTAAAATCGGCCGTGGTCTGCTGAGAAAAAAGTGGAAAGCAAGAAGGTAGCATCCAAGAAGACTGGTGCTTCCTCCAAAAAAACTGCCGCTGGGACTGCTGACAAAAAGCCCAAGGCTAAGAAGGCTGTGGCCACCAAAAAGACTGCCGAGAAAAAGAAAACCGAGAAGGCAAAAGCCAAGGATGCTAAGAAAACTGGAATCGTAAAGTCGAAGCCCGCCGCAACAAAGGCGAAAGCGACCGCGACCGCAGCGAAGTCGAAGGCTGCAGCAGCCAAAGCCCCAAAGGCAAAGCCAGCGGCGTCTGCAAAACCCAAAAAGACTGCGAAGAAAGCAGCGGTTTCTGCTACGGCCAAGAAGCCGAAAGCAAAGACTACGGCCGCCAAGAAGTAAATTGTGAAAAAGTACAGTAGTTAGTACATGTTCGCAATCAAAATTTTAGATTTCAACATCTGAAATTTGTTTAAACAAGCCCTTTTCAGGGCTACAACGATTCGTTGCAAGAGAAAAAACTTTCATTTAAATGCTATTTGAAAATTAAAATGCTCCATTAATTTTATTGGCAACCATCGCGTCGTGTCTGGTTATTGAATTACGTTGCTTTTTGAGCGTATTGAGTTTTCGTTTCCGATTTTTTGGTATATATCTAAACAAATTTGAACAATTTTAACCCCATAGTGGGAATGGATAAGTTGAAATCGACGATATATTGAAAAATACATTTCCTTGGTGAAACACATTGTGGCCCTGAAAAGGGCCGTTTTGGATTAATGTCCGCAGCATTCGTAGGAACAAATTATTTGGAGCTGGTGTACTTGGTGACAGCCTTGGTTCCCTCACTGACAGCATGCTTGGCCAACTCTCCCGGCAGAAGCAGGCGAACAGCCGTTTGGATTTCTCGACTGGTGATGGTCGAGCGCTTGTTGTAGTGAGCCAGACGAGACGCCTCGGCAGCAATGCGCTCGAAAATATCATTTACAAAGCTGTTCATGATGCTCATCGCCTTAGATGAAATGCCGGTGTCAGGATGGACCTGCTTGAGAACCTTGTAAATGTAGATGGCATAGCTCTCCTTCCTCTTGCGCTTCTTTTTCTTGTCGGTCTTGGTGATATTCTTCTGAGCCTTGCCAGCCTTCTTGGCTGCCTTTCCACTAGTTTTCGGCGGCATTATTCACTTTACTTATATTTTCACAAACACAATTCACTTAGCATAATGTGGCTCCGAACGCGTTCATTTTTATACTTTTTTACGAACAATCATTTCAGGTCTAAGTCACCCACCCCTAACTGAAAGCGCTGGCAGACGAAAAAGTATAAATATTTCCCTGCCGGGGTTCGGCCAGCATTCGTGTTCCGTGTGTAAAGTGAACTAAGTGAAATAAACGCAAAGCAAAATGTCTGGACGTGGAAAAGGTGGCAAAGTGAAGGGAAAGGCAAAGTCCCGCTCCAACCGTGCCGGTCTTCAATTCCCTGTGGGCCGTATTCACCGTCTGCTCCGGAAGGGCAACTACGCCGAGCGTGTTGGTGCAGGCGCTCCAGTTTACCTAGCAGCCGTAATGGAATATCTGGCCGCTGAAGTTCTCGAGTTGGCAGGCAATGCTGCTCGTGACAACAAGAAGACTAGAATTATTCCGCGTCATTTACAGCTGGCCATCCGCAACGACGAGGAGTTAAACAAGCTGCTCTCCGGCGTCACTATTGCCCAAGGTGGAGTCTTGCCGAATATTCAGGCTGTTCTGTTGCCCAAAAAGACCGAGAAGAAGGCTTAAATTAAACGTTTCAAAAGCTGAATACCTACTTGTACATAAAATCATCAATCAAACCGTCCTTTTCAGGACGACCAAATTGTTACCAAAGATTTGAAAAATTTTTTAACTACGTTACTATTATGTTGTATTGAATAAATTATACAAAAAATTATTTTAGGAATTGTCATATTTTATTTATATATGCAGTAAGATTTTTCAAATTTTCTATTATATAAAATATAAAGTAGTTTTTTTATTTTTCGCACTCCACGATGCGTTGATATACACACGGTGTCTGAATTCAGTACAGTCTGTACAAAGCCATGTTATGAATCTATCAATATATACACACTATACTCTCAATTTGGTCTACCTGAAGAAGCAATCAATGATCGACATTTAGTTTGATGCAATAGCGGACTACCTCATTCTTGGGATTCCCAACCAATAAAAGGAAATATTTTTTGAAAATGTACCTCCTTTTAAAAAGTTAGTGGTGGTCCTGAAAAGGACCGATTGCTTAATAAAAGTACAGGACTTTTTTTTTAACCGCCAAATCCGTAGAGAGTGCGGCCTTGCCTCTTCAGAGCGTACACAACATCCATGGCTGTAACAGTCTTTCTCTTAGCGTGTTCGGTGTAGGTGACGGCATCACGAATTACGTTCTCCAAGAAAACCTTCAGAACACCACGCGTTTCCTCGTATATGAGTCCAGATATGCGCTTCACACCGCCACGACGAGCCAAACGGCGGATAGCAGGCTTCGTGATACCTTGGATGTTATCACGAAGCACTTTGCGATGACGCTTGGCGCCACCTTTTCCCAATCCCTTGCCTCCTTTACCACGACCAGTCATTATTCACTGTTTTATACTATTCTGCACACACACAGTCCAAAAGTCACTGAAGAACTAATTTCAACATTTTTTGTGTGCCTCTATTTATACGTAAAACGCCAAAAACCCGAGAGAGTACGAATGATATGTTCGTTTCGTTCCTCGCTCGTCAATGAGATGGCCTCTGTTTCTCTTTCTCTTTCTCACCATCCACGCTTGCTATATAAGTAGGTAGCAAATGCTCTGATCGTTTATTGTGTTTTGAAACGTGAAGTAGTGAACGTGAACTGTGGTGAAACTCAAATCGGAAATGGCTCGTACCAAGCAAACTGCACGTAAATCGACTGGTGGAAAGGCGCCACGCAAACAACTGGCTACTAAGGCCGCTCGCAAGAGCGCCCCTGCGACTGGAGGTGTAAAGAAGCCCCACCGCTATCGCCCTGGAACAGTGGCCTTGCGTGAGATCCGTCGCTACCAAAAGAGCACAGAGCTTCTGATCCGCAAACTGCCTTTCCAGCGTCTGGTGCGTGAAATCGCTCAGGACTTTAAGACTGACTTGCGATTCCAGAGCTCGGCTGTTATGGCCCTGCAGGAAGCTAGCGAAGCCTATCTGGTTGGTCTCTTTGAAGATACCAACTTGTGTGCCATTCATGCCAAACGTGTCACCATAATGCCGAAGGACATCCAATTAGCGCGACGCATCCGCGGCGAGCGTGCTTAAGTTGGCAAGGCTTCAATTGGCAGCCAAAGCCCTACAATCGGTCCTTTTCAGGACCACAAACCACATTCAATGAGATTTAAATTTTTCTTTTGCAGCCTATTTATAAAAGAATATATATTAGAATATAATATTATATATAGAAAATAATAACAGAATTGATATTCTATATTTTGTCTTTGTGTTAAGTTCAGCTGAATATATTATTGAAATGTTTATAAGGGGCAAACGGCACTGAAACTTCAAACATTTCTAAAAAATAGAAATTCTGCTAATGAAAGAATCGAAATATTGTTATTTTAATTGTTAGCCCAACATTAATAAAATAAAAGAAAAGGTTAATATAAAAACAGTTGTTTTATATTTTTTATTAGTGCTAACTTCCTTTAGAACACTGAAATAGTCATACGGAGCAAGGTAACGTGGTACCTTCAAACATCTATAAAAAATCAAAATTCTGCGAATGACAGTTTGGAAATAATGTAATTATATCGGTCAGTCCAATATTTAGAAAGTAACAGAAAACTATAATATAAAGATTGTTAATTAAAATTTTTTCTTAGTTTTAACTCAATTTGGAAATATTATTGAAGAGGTCGTACGGGGCAAGTGAAACTGCCCCTTAAACCGTCTGTAAAAAATAAAAGATCTGTAAAAACTTGTTTTGAAATTGGTTAATTACGTTGGGAAATTCAATATCTAATATATAAAAGAAAGAGATAATACAAAAAAGATTGCTTTATATTTTATTATTAAATAAAAACATTGTATGACATACTACTTGAAGGCTGATATATGGTAGGGAAATTGATTTATTTTAGACAAATTATTTATAAAAATGCATGAAAACTTTAATCTACTAAAGCAAACACGTTATTATTTTAAGAAAATATTAAAAATCCATTGTTTTTGACAATATATGTATTTTTTAGAATCAAAAACTATTGCTGAATGATGCCGTAGAGCAAACTTTTTATGTAGTTCATTGTCAACTTAAATAAAGTAATAAAGTATCTCAAACAATAATAGACGCTCCTCTTTTAGGTTTTCCTAAAGGTCGAAAGTTGAAGATGTAATAAACTTCGGGAATCTCTAAATTATTTTCATGATTTATAATTTAAAAACATGTTTTTTTATAAATTGCTCTAGATAAAAATGTGAATATTCAAGTTCAATCAACATTAAAAAGTCACTAAAACCATATATCAACATTTGAAAAATTCATAGTGAAAAAATAATTATTTAAGAATGTAGAACTATTAAAACTTACTTTTAATAAATATTTTAAACACTTAATATTTAAAAAAAAAGTTTGCACTTCAAGCAAAAAAGTGTTCTTAGTGAAGAAAAATGTCTGATTCTGCAGTTGCAACGTCCGCTTCTCCAGTGGCTGCCCCATCCGCGACAGTTGAGAAAAAGGTGGCCCAAAAAAAGGCATCTGGATCTGCCGGCACAAAGGCAAAGAAAGCCAATGCGGCGCCGTCACATCCGCCAACTCAGCAAATGGTGGACGCTTCGATTAAAAATTTAAAGGAACGTGGCGGCTCATCACTTCTGGCAATAAAAAAATATATCACTGCCACTTATAAATGCGACGCCCAAAAGTTAGCTCCATTCATCAAGAAGTACTTAAAATCGGCCGTGGTCTGCTGAGAAAAAAGTGGAAAGCAAGAAGGTAGCATCCAAGAAGACTGGTGCTTCCTCCAAAAAAACTGCCGCTGGGACTGCTGACAAAAAGCCCAAGGCTAAGAAGGCTGTGGCCACCAAAAAGACTGCCGAGAAAAAGAAAACCGAGAAGGCAAAAGCCAAGGATGCTAAGAAAACTGGAATCGTAAAGTCGAAGCCCGCCGCAACAAAGGCGAAAGCGACCGCGACCGCAGCGAAGTCGAAGGCTGCAGCAGCCAAAGCCCCAAAGGCAAAGCCAGCGGCGTCTGCAAAACCCAAAAAGACTGCGAAGAAAGCAGCGGTTTCTGCTACGGCCAAGAAGCCGAAAGCAAAGACTACGGCCGCCAAGAAGTAAATTGTGAAAAAGTACAGTAGTTAGTACATGTTCGCAATCAAAATTTTAGATTTCAACATCTGAAATTTGTTTAAACAAGCCCTTTTCAGGGCTACAACGATTCGTTGCAAGAGAAAAAACTTTCATTTAAATGCTATTTGAAAATTAAAATGCTCCATTAATTTTATTGGCAACCATCGTGTCGTGTCTGGTTATTGAATTACGTTGCTTTTTGAGCGTATTGAGTTTTCGTTTCCGATTTTTTGGTATATATCTAAACAAATTTGAACAATTTTAACACCATAGTGGGAATGGATAAGTTGAAATCGACGATATATTGAAAAATACATTTCCTTGATGAAACACATTGTGGCCCTGAAAAGGGCCGTTTTGGATTAATGTCCGCAGCATTAGTAGAAACAAATTATTTGGAGCTGGTGTACTTGGTGACAGCCTTGGTTCCCTCACTGACAGAATGCTTGGCCAACTCTCCCGGCAGAAGCAGGCGAACAGCCGTTTGGATTTCTCGACTGGTGATGGTCGAGCGCTTGTTGTAGTGAGCCAGACGAGACGCCTCGGCAGCAATGCGCTCGAAAATATCATTTACAAAGCTGTTCATGATGCTCATCGCCTTAGATGAAATGCCGGTGTCAGGATGGACCTGCTTGAGAACCTTGTAAATGTAGATGGCATAGCTCTCCTTCCTCTTGCGCTTCTTTTTCTTGTCGGTCTTGGTGATATTCTTCTGAGCCTTGCCAGCCTTCTTGGCTGCCTTTCCACTAGTTTTCGGCGGCATTATTCACTTTACTTATATTTTCACAAACACAATTCACTTATAATAATGTGGCTCCGAACGCGTTCATTTTTATACTTTTTTACGAACTGAAAGCGCTGGCAGACGAAAAAGTATAAATATTTCCCTGCCGGGGTTCGGCCAGCATTCGTGTTCCGTGTGTAAAGTGAACTAAGTGAAATAAACGCAAAGCAAAATGTCTGGACGTGGAAAAGGTGGCAAAGTGAAGGGAAAGGCAAAGTCCCGCTCCAACCGTGCCGGTCTTCAATTCCCTGTGGGCCGTATTCACCGTCTGCTCCGGAAGGGCAACTACGCCGAGCGTGTTGGTGCAGGCGCTCCAGTTTACCTAGCAGCCGTAATGGAATATCTGGCCGCTGAAGTTCTCGAGTTGGCAGGCAATGCTGCTCGTGACAACAAGAAGACTAGAATTATTCCGCGTCATTTACAGCTGGCCATCCGCAACGACGAGGAGTTAAACAAGCTGCTCTCCGGCGTCACTATTGCCCAAGGTGGAGTCTTGCCGAATATTCAGGCTGTTCTGTTGCCCAAAAAGACCGAGAAGAAGGCTTAAACTAAACGTTTCAAAAGCTGAATACCTACTTGTACATAAAATCATCAATCAAACCGTCCTTTTCAGGACGACCAAATTGTTACCAAAGATGTGAAAAATTTTTTAACTACGTTACTATTATGTTGTATTGAATAAATTATACAAAAAATTATTTTAGGAATTGTCATATTTTATTTATATATGCAGTAAGATTTTTCAAATTTTCTATTATATAAAATATAAAGTAGTTTTTTATTTTTCGCACTCCACGATGCGTTGATATACACACGGTGTCTGAATTCAGTACAGTCTGTACAAAGCCATGTTATGAATCTATCAATATATACACACTATACTCTCAATTTGGTCTACCTGAAGAAGCAATCAATGATCGACATTTAGTTTGATGCAATAGCGGACTACCTCATTCTTGGGGTTCCCAACCAATAAAAGGACATATTTTTTGAAAATGTACCTCCTTTTAAAAAGTTAGTGGTGGTCCTGAAAAGGACCGATTGCTTAATAAAAGTACAGGACTTTTTTTTTAACCGCCAAATCCGTAGAGAGTGCGGCCTTGCCTCTTCAGAGCGTACACAACATCCATGGCTGTAACAGTCTTTCTCTTAGCGTGTTCGGTGTAGGTGACGGCATCACGAATTACGTTCTCCAAGAAAACCTTCAGAACACCACGCGTTTCCTCGTATATGAGTCCAGATATGCGCTTCACACCGCCACGACGAGCCAAACGGCGGATAGCAGGCTTCGTGATACCTTGGATGTTATCACGAAGCACTTTGCGATGACGCTTGGCGCCACCTTTTCCCAATCCCTTGCCTCCTTTACCACGACCAGTCATTATTCACTGTTTTATACTATTCTGCACACACACAGTCCAAAAGTCACTGAAGAACTAATTTCAACATTTTTTGTGTGCCTCTATTTATACGTAAAACGCCAAAAACCCGAGAGAGTACGAATGATATGTTCGTTTCGTTCCTCGCTCGTCAATGAGATGGCCTCTGTTTCTCTTTCTCTTTCTCACCATCCACGCTTGCTATATAAGTAGGTAGCAAATGCTCTGATCGTTTATTGTGTTTTGAAACGTGAAGTAGTGAACGTGAACTGTGGTGAAACTCAAATCGGAAATGGCTCGTACCAAGCAAACTGCACGTAAATCGACTGGTGGAAAGGCGCCACGCAAACAACTGGCTACTAAGGCGCTCGCAAGAGCGCCCCTGCGACTGGAGGTGTAAAGAAGCCCCACCGCTATCGCCCTGGAACAGTGGCCTTGCGTGAGATCCGTCGCTACCAAAAGAGCACAGAGCTTCTGATCCGCAAACTGCCTTTCCAGCGTCTGGTGCGTGAAATCGCTCAGGACTTTAAGACTGACTTGCGATTCCAGAGCTCGGCTGTTATGGCCCTGCAGGAAGCTAGCGAAGCCTATCTGGTTGGTCTCTTTGAAGATACCAACTTGTGTGCCATTCATGCCAAACGTGTCACCATAATGCCGAAGGACATCCAATTAGCGCGACGCATCCGCGGCGAGCGTGCTTAAGTTGGCAAGGCTTCAATTGGCAGCCAAAGCCCTACAATCGGTCCTTTTCAGGACCACAAACCACATTCAATGAGATTTAAATTTTTCTTTTGCAGCCTATTTATAAAAGAATATATATTAGAATATAATATTATATATAGAAAATAATAACAGAATTGATATTCTATATTTTGTCTTTGTGTTAAGTTCAGCTGAATATATTATTGAAATGTTTATAAGGGGCAAACGGCACTGAAACTTCAAACATTTCTAAAAAATAGAAATTCTGCTAATGAAAGAATCGAAATATTGTTATTTTAATTGTTAGCCCAACATTAATAAAATAAAAGAAAAGGTTAATATAAAAACAGTTGTTTTATATTTTTTATTAGTGCTAACTTCCTTTAGAACACTGAAATAGTCATACGGAGCAAGGTAACGTGGTACCTTCAAACATCTATAAAAAATCAAAATTCTGCGAATGACAGTTTGGAAATAATGTAATTATATCGGTCAGTCCAATATTTAAAAAGTAACAGAAAACTATAATATAAAGATTGTTAATTAAAATTTTTTCTTAGTTTTAACTCAATTTGGAAATATTATTGAAGAGGTCGTACGGGGCAAGTGAAACTGCCCCTTAAACCGTCTGTAAAAAATAAAAGATCTGTAAAAACTTGTTTTGAAATTGGTTAATTACGTTGGGAAATTCAATATCTAATATATAAAAGAAAGAGATAATACAAAAAAGATTGCTTTATATTTTATTATTAAATAAAAACATTGTATGACATACTACTTGAAGGCTGATATATGGTAGGGAAATTGATTTATTTTAGACAAATTATTTATAAAAATGCATGAAAACTTTAATCTACTAAAGCAAACACGTTATTATTTTAAGAAAATATTAAAAATCCATTGTTTTTGACAATATATGTATTTTTTAGAATCAAAAACTATTGCTGAATGATGCCGTAGAGCAAACTTTTTATGTAGTTCATTGTCAACTTAAATCAAGTAATAAAGTATCTCAAACAATAATAGACGCTCCTTTTTTAGGTTTTCCTAAAGGTCGAAAGTTGAAGTTGTAATAAACTTCGGGAATCTCTAAATTATTTTCATGATTTATAATTTAAAAACATGTTTTTTTATAAATTGCTCTAGATAAAAATGTGAATATTCAAGTTCAATCAACATTAAAAAGTCACTAAAACCATATATCAACATTTGAAAAATTCATAGTGAAAAAATAATTATTTAAGAATGTAGAACTATTAAAACTTACTTTTAATAAATATTTTAAACACTTAATATTTAAAAAAAAAGTTTGCACTTCAAGCAAAAAAGTGTTCTTAGTGAAGAAAAATGTCTGATTCTGCAGTTGCAACGTCCGCTTCTCCAGTGGCTGCCCCATCCGCGACAGTTGAGAAAAAGGTGGCCCAAAAAAAGGCATCTGGATCTGCCGGCACAAAGGCAAAGAAAGCCAATGCGGCGCCGTCACATCCGCCAACTCAGCAAATGGTGGACGCTTCGATTAAAAATTTAAAGGAACGTGGCGGCTCATCACTTCTGGCAATAAAAAAATATATCACTGCCACTTATAAATGCGACGCCCAAAAGTTAGCTCCATTCATCAAGAAGTACTTAAAATCGGCCGTGGTCAATGGAAAGCTTATCCAAACAAAGGGAAAGGGTGCATCTGGATCATTTAAACTTTCGGCCTCCGCCAAGAAGGATAAGGATAAGGATCCGAAGGCGAAGTCGAGGGTTTTGTCTGCTTAGAAAAAAGTGGAAAGCAAGAAGGTAGCATCCAAGAAGACTGGTGCTTCCTCCAAAAAAACTGCCGCTGGGGCTGCTGACAAAAAGCCCAAGGCTAAGAAGGCTGTGGCCACCAAAAAGACTGCCGAGAAAAAGAAAACCGAGAAGGCAAAAGCCAAGGATGCTAAGAAAACTGGAATCGTAAAGTCGAAGCCCGCCGCAACAAAGGCGAAAGCGACCGCGACCGCAGCGAAGTCGAAGGCTACAGCAGCTAAAGCCCCAAAGGCAAAGCCAGCGGCGTCTGCAAAACCCAAAAAGACTGCGAAGAAAGCAGCGGTTTCTGCTACGGCCAAGAAGCCGAAAGCAAAGACTACGGCCGCCAAGAAGTAAATTGTGAAAAAGTACAGTAGTTAGTACATGTTCGCAATCAAAATTTTAGATTTCAACATCTGAAATTTGTTTAAACAAGCCCTTTTCAGGGCTACAACGATTCGTTGCAAGAGAAAAAACTTTCATTTAAATGCTATTTGAAAATTAAAATGCTCCATTAATTTTATTGGCAACCATCGTGTCGTGTCTGGTTATTGAATTACGTTGCTTTTTGAGCGTATTGAGTTTTCGTTTCCGATTTTTTGGTATATATCTAAACAAATTTGAACAATTTTAACACCATAGTGGGAATGGATAAGTTGAAATCGACGATATATTGAAAAATACATTTCCTTGGTGAAACACATTGTGGCCCTGAAAAGGGCCGTTTTGGATTAATGTCCGCAGCATTAGTAGAAACAAATTATTTGGAGCTGGTGTACTTGGTGACAGCCTTGGTTCCCTCACTGACAGAATGCTTGGCCAACTCTCCCGGCAGAAGCAGGCGAACAGCCGTTTGGATTTCTCGACTGGTGATGGTCGAGCGCTTGTTGTAGTGAGCCAGACGAGACGCCTCGGCAGCAATGCGCTCGAAAATATCATTTACAAAGCTGTTCATGATGCTCATCGCCTTAGATGAAATGCCGGTGTCAGGATGGACCTGCTTGAGAACCTTGTAAATGTAGATGGCATAGCTCTCCTTCCTCTTGCGCTTCTTTTTCTTGTCGGTCTTGGTGATATTCTTCTGAGCCTTGCCAGCCTTCTTGGCTGCCTTTCCACTAGTTTTCGGCGGCATTATTCACTTTACTTATATTTTCACAAACACAATTCACTTATAATAATGTGGCTCCGAACGCGTTCATTTTTATACTTTTTTACGAACTGAAAGCGCTGGCAGACGAAAAAGTATAAATATTTCCCTGCCGGGGTTCGGCCAGCATTCGTGTTCCGTGTGTAAAGTGAACTAAGTGAAATAAACGCAAAGCAAAATGTCTGGACGTGGAAAAGGTGGCAAAGTGAAGGGAAAGGCAAAGTCCCGCTCCAACCGTGCCGGTCTTCAATTCCCTGTGGGCCGTATTCACCGTCTGCTCCGGAAGGGCAACTACGCCGAGCGTGTTGGTGCAGGCGCTCCAGTTTACCTAGCAGCCGTAATGGAATATCTGGCCGCTGAAGTTCTCGAGTTGGCAGGCAATGCTGCTCGTGACAACAAGAAGACTAGAATTATTCCGTGTCATTTACAGCTGGCCATCCGCAACGACGAGGAGTTAAACAAGCTGCTCTCCGGCGTCACTATTGCCCAAGGTGGAGTCTTGCCGAATATTCAGGCTGTTCTGTTGCCCAAAAAGACCGAGAAGAAGGCTTAAACTAAACGTTTCAAAAGCTGAATACCTACTTGTACATAAAATCATCAATCAAACCGTCCTTTTCAGAACGACCAAATTGTTACCAAAGATGTGAAAAATTTTTTAACTACGTTACTATTATGTTGTATTGAATAAATTATACAAAAAATTATTTTAGGAATTGTCATATTTTATTTATATATGCAGTAAGATTTTTCAAATTTTCTATTATATAAAATATAAAGTAGTTTTTTATTTTTCGCACTCCACGATGCGTTGATATACACACGGTGTCTGAATTCAGTACAGTCTGTACAAAGCCATGTTATGAATCTATCAATATATACACACTATACTCTCAATTTGGTCTACCTGAAGAAGCAATCAATGATCGACATTTAGTTTGATGCAATAGCGGACTACCTCATTCTTGGGGTTCCCAACCAATAAAAGGACATATTTTTTGAAAATGTACCTCCTTTTAAAAAGTTAGTGGTGGTCCTGAAAAGGACCGATTGCTTAATAAAAGTACAGGACTTTTTTTTTAACCGCCAAATCCGTAGAGAGTGCGGCCTTGCCTCTTCAGAGCGTACACAACATCCATGGCTGTAACAGTCTTTCTCTTAGCGTGTTCGGTGTAGGTGACGGCATCACGAATTACGTTCTCCAAGAAAACCTTCAGAACACCACGCGTTTCCTCGTATATGAGTCCAGATATGCGCTTCACACCGCCACGACGAGCCAAACGGCGGATAGCAGGCTTCGTGATACCTTGGATGTTATCACGAAGCACTTTGCGATGACGCTTGGCGCCACCTTTTCCCAATCCCTTGCCTCCTTTACCACGACCAGTCATTATTCACTGTTTTATACTATTCTGCACACACACAGTCCAAAAGTCACTGAAGAACTAATTTCAACATTTTTTGTGTGCCTCTATTTATACGTAAAACGCCAAAAATCCGAGAGAGTACGAATGATATGTTCGTTTCGTTCCTCGCTCGTCAATGAGATGGCCTCTGTTTCTCTTTCTCTTTCTCACCATCCACGCTTGCTATATAAGTAGGTAGCAAATGCTCTGATCGTTTATTGTGTTTTGAAACGTGAAGTAGTGAACGTGAACTGTGGTGAAACTCAAATCGGAAATGGCTCGTACCAAGCAAACTGCACGTAAATCGACTGGTGGAAAGGCGCCACGCAAACAACTGGCTACTAAGGCCGCTCGCAAGAGCGCCCCTGCGACTGGAGGTGTAAAGAAGCCCCACCGCTATCGCCCTGGAACAGTGGCCTTGCGTGAGATCCGTCGCTACCAAAAGAGCACAGAGCTTCTGATCCGCAAACTGCCTTTCCAGCGTCTGGTGCGTGAAATCGCTCAGGACTTTAAGACTGACTTGCGATTCCAGAGCTCGGCTGTTATGGCCCTGCAGGAAGCTAGCGAAGCCTATCTGGTTGGTCTCTTTGAAGATACCAACTTGTGTGCCATTCATGCCAAACGTGTCACCATAATGCCGAAGGACATCCAATTAGCGCGACGCATCCGCGGCGAGCGTGCTTAAGTTGGCAAGGCTTCAATTGGCAGCCAAAGCCCTAGCATACTCTACAATCGGTCCTTTTCAGGACCACAAACCACATTCAATGAGATTTAAATTTTTCTTTTGCAGCCTATTTATAAAAGAATATATATTAGAATATAATATTATATATAGAAAATAATAACAGAATTGATATTCTATATTTTGTCTTTGTGTTAAGTTCAGCTGAATATATTATTGAAATGTTTATAAGGGGCAAACGGCACTGAAACTTCAAACATTTCTAAAAAATAGAAATTCTGCTAATGAAAGAATCGAAATATTGTTATTTTAATTGTTAGCCCAACATTAATAAAATAAAAGAAAAGGTTAATATAAAAACAGTTGTTTTATATTTTTTATTAGTGCTAACTTCCTTTAGAACACTGAAATAGTCATACGGAGCAAGAACCACGTTACCTTCAAACATCTATAAAAAATCAAAATTCTGCGAATGACAGTTTGGAAATAATGTAATTATATCGGTCAGTCCAATATTTAAAAAGTAACAGAAAACTATAATATAAAGATTGTTAATTAAAATTTTTTCTTAGTTTTAACTCAATTTGGAAATATTATTGAAGAGGTCGTACGGGGCAAGTGGAACTGCCCCTTAAACCGTCTGTAAAAAATAAAAGATCTGTAAAAACTTGTTTTGAAATTGGTTAATTACGTTGGGAAATTCAATATCTAATATATAAAAGAAAGAGATAATACAAAAAAGATTGCTTTATATTTTATTATTAAATAAAAACATTGTATGACATACTACTTGAAGGCTGATATATGGTAGGGAAATTGATTTATTTTAGACAAATTATTTATAAAAATGCATGAAAACTTTAATCTACTAAAGCAAACACGTTATTATTTTAAGAAAATATTAAAAATCCATTGTTTTTGACAATATATGTATTTTTTAGAATCAAAAACTATTGCTGAATGATGCCGTAGAGCAAACTTTTTATGTAGTTCATTGTCAACTTAAATCAAGTAATAAAGTATCTCAAACAATAATAGACGCTCCTTTTTTAGGTTTTCCTAAAGGTCGAAAGTTGAAGTTGTAATAAACTTCGGGAATCTCTAAATTATTTTCATGATTTATAATTTAAAAACATGTTTTTTTATAAATTGCTCTAGATAAAAATGTGAATATTCAAGTTCAATCAACATTAAAAAGTCACTAAAACCATATATCAACATTTGAAAAATTCATAGTGAAAAAATAATTATTTAAGAATGTAGAACTATTAAAACTTACTTTTAATAAATATTTTAAACACTTAATATTTAAAAAAAAAGTTTGCACTTCAAGCAAAAAAGTGTTCTTAGTGAAGAAAAATGTCTGATTCTGCAGTTGCAACGTCCGCTTCTCCAGTGGCTGCCCCATCCGCGACAGTTGAGAAAAAGGTGGCCCAAAAAAAGGCATCTGGATCTGCCGGCACAAAGGCAAAGAAAGCCAATGCGGCGCCGTCACATCCGCCAACTCAGCAAATGGTGGACGCTTCGATTAAAAATTTAAAGGAACGTGGCGGCTCATCACTTCTGGCAATAAAAAAATATATCACTGCCACTTATAAATGCGACGCCCAAAAGTTAGCTCCATTCATCAAGAAGTACTTAAAATCGGCCGTGGTCAATGGAAAGCTTATCCAAACAAAGGGAAAGGGTGCATCTGGATCATTTAAACTTTCGGCCTCCGCCAAGAAGGATAAGGATCCGAAGGCGAAGTCGAGGGTTTTGTCTGCTAAGAAAAAAGTGGAAAGCAAGAAGACTGTTGCATCCTCCAAAAAAACTGCCGCTGGGGCTGCTGACAAAAAGTCCAAGGCTGTGGCCACCAAAAAGACTGCCGAGAAAAAGAAAACCGAGAAGGCAAAAGCCAAGGATGCTACGAAAACTGGAATCGTAAAGTCGAAGCCCGCCGCAACAAAGGCGAAAGCGACCGTGACCGCAGCGAAGTCGAAGGCTACAGCAGCCAAAGCCCCAAAGGCAAAGCCAGCGGCGTCTGCAAAACCCAAAAAGACTGCGAAGAAAGCAGCGGTTTCTGCTACGGCCAAGAAGCCGAAAGCAAAGACTACGGCCGCCAAGAAGTAAATTGTGAAAAAGTACAGTAGTTAGTACATGTTCGCAATCAAAATTTTAGATTTCAACATCTGAAATTTGTTTATACAAGCCCTTTTCAGGGCTACAACGATTCGTTGCAAGAGAAAAAACTTTCATTTAAATGCTATTTGAAAATTAAAATGCTCCATTAATTTTATTGGCAACCATCGCGTCGTGTCTGGTTATTGAATTACGTTGCTTTTTGAGCGTATTGAGTTTTCGTTTCCGATTTTTTGGTATATATCTAAACAAATTTGAACAATTTTAACACCATAGTGGGAATGGATAAGTTGAAATCGACGATATATTGAAAAATACATTTCCTTGGTGAAACACATTGTGGCCCTGAAAAGGGCCGTTTTGGATTAATGTCCGCAGCATTAGTAGAAACAAATTATTTGGAGCTGGTGTACTTGGTGACAGCCTTGGTTCCCTCACTGACAGCATGCTTGGCCAACTCTCCCGGCAGAAGCAGGCGAACAGCCGTTTGGATTTCTCGACTGGTGATGGTCGAGCGCTTGTTGTAGTGAGCCAGACGAGACGCCTCGGCAGCAATGCGCTCGAAAATATCATTTACAAAGCTGTTCATGATGCTCATCGCCTTAGATGAAATTCCGGTGTCAGGATGGACCTGCTTGAGAACCTTGTAAATGTAGATGGCATAGCTCTCCTTCCTCTGGCGCTTCTTTTTCTTCTGAGCTTTGCCAGCCTTCTTGGCTGCCTTTCCACTAGTTTTCGGCGGCATTATTCACTTTACGTATATTTTCACAAGCACAACAATCATAATGTGGCTCCGAACGCGTTCATTTTTTGTGATACCTTGGATGTTATCACGAAGCACTTTGCGATGACGCTTGGCGCCACCTTTTCCCAATCCCTTGCCTCCTTTACCACGACCAGTCATTATTCACTGTTTTATACTATTCTGCACACACACAGTTCGAAAGTCACTGAAGAACTAATTTCAACATTTTCTGTGTGCCTCTATTTATACGTAAAACGCCAAAAACCCGAGAGAGTACGAATGATATGTTCGTTTCGTTCCTCGCTCGTCAAATGAGATGGCCTCTGTTTCTCTTTCTCTTAGTAAGATCGTATGCTGTATGCTGAATCTCAACTTTCTAGCTCTTATACACTACACTATGGGAAATTTTACCACTTTTTCTGGCCTAAATTAATAATTCCAGAACGGGGAGAGATATTCAATTGGTGTTTTTTGTATGGGGTTACACTAGTCCATATCTTTAATGGTACCAAAAATTGTGGGCGTGGCACCGCCCTTTCTATTTTTTGTAATTTATAACTCCAGAACGAATAAAGATATTTAATTTTTTTTTTGCATTAATTTGCACTAGACCATATCCAAACCTACCCCAAAACTGGGGGCGTGGCACCGTCCCTTATATATATATTATTAATTTTCGTAAAGGCTTTCTCTAATTTTGTATGCCTTTTTTAGTCTCAGCAAAAACAATTGATTTCGTGATAGTGCTTATATACTAAATTATTTTACAGAACTTAACATCAATAGTACTAATTAAAATAACAAAACCGTTCAGCAACCGCCTTGTTTAACTCCCGTTTAGCATGATATTACTCTAAATTTTGAAAAGTAGGGTTGAGTCCTAAAATGTATAATTTCTCCCAAAATCGGTAAAAGTGGTTTTTTAAATTACAATAATCTGAACAAGAATTAAATAAGCTACAACATGAGGTATATTTCATTGATGCAATCACTTTAAATCTCTATTCAAAGTTAGGCATTATAAAAAAAATACTTTTGTAAAGCAACTAAGATTTTTACTAAATTACTGGGACAACACTAGTTTTTATTTTATTGAATGTTGCAAACGCCTAATAGAAGACCCACTGATTAAAATACTTTTTACAGAATGGAAATTAACGCTTTGGTTCCAAAGATATTAGAACTTTTGTAACGAAAGAAAAACATTTGTTTTTAACAGCTGATTTCTTTTTTGTGGCGCCATCTATTAAAATTTCTAGTATGCGGCACTGAAGATTGGTCAATTATGAATGCGTACACTAAATATTATTGTAATATTCCGACTTTCAGAAAATGGGTTTTTGCCAGAAAAAGGGGTCAAATTTCCCATAGTGCTCTAGACTAACGCACACATATACACTATCTCCTTTATTGTTTTTACTCACACAAGCAAGAGAATTCTATTTTTAGATTTTTACGCTCTCAGTTTTAGGCGAGCGAAAAGAGAGCAATTTTGGTCGTCACCAAAAAAGTGGCTGCATAGTGCCAAACCAATGTATGGCCGTTACGCATCTTGTTATTATAATGTTTTTGCTCGTACTCTACGAGTAACGGATATAAAAATCTAAAAGTGGGATTATTTAAAAGTCATTTTTCCGGACCAAACAGAATGCGAGAAGAGCACTTGGAGTCGTGTCTATTAAAAAAGATAAATAAAACAATTAAACTGATTGATTCCCATGGAATAGATAATAGGCATTTTAAAATGGAAGGTAACTTTAAGGTTATCATTGTGGAAATAAAACATGTACCCTTTTTTGTGCTCATGTGCATGAGTCTGTACATGATTTGAATTGCTCTCGTTTTGTATTTCAAATTGATATAAATGATTTACTAACACTCTAGAACTAGAATTGGCTATCTAACTTTATCTTAGACGCCGCTTTAACAGCGTTGGTATATGACAATAACGATACGACGATAACTGTTTCTTGTCAACTGGATGACTATGGATTTCAAAATTAAGAAGTTGTTAAATCAGCCTATAAAGATGGAGGCTTTTATTTAATTATTTCTCACAGCTACAACAATCATTTTTCAGTAGTGTTTGTAGATATTTTAAAACAGCACTTTTATAGTTATATATGCTTTTGGTAAAGCTCCAATTGCTTCAAAATTTATAAAGTACTACAACATTTTATTGATCCGCTTTAGTAAAACTAGTTTTAGTAGCAAAGCGGTAAAACACGAAATTCAGAATAATTTATATAACTGTGGCATATTCACAAAATGCTACATATATGGTGAATATTACTTTAAAAAATTTGTGCCATATTTGTATTACATTTCGCAAAATGCTATATGGAGAATTTGACTATGCAAAACTTGCAGCCAAATTATTTCTTTGGAAAATAAGTTTTTGTAAAACTATGGTGATTTCTTAGCTAATGTTTGTTTTACATAGTTGCAAATCGACTGAGTTTAATGAACAAGTTCTGTGCGCCGTATGCGGCCTATACTTTCAGTATTCACTTCTATAAATGCCAACCTGCATTTCGTAACTGTTAAATTTTCAAAGCAAGAGAAAAGAGGATTTTCCCAAATGGGTAAGAACATAAGCAAAAACAGCGACTCTGGCCATATATGTGTGGCGCCCAGACTAAAGCCCAGCCCAGTCTGGCAATACGGCGTAAACAAGTACTAACGCCAAGACCTGTCCTAGAGGACGACATCTTCTGATGTCGTCAGACTGGTCACTCTCGACATTAGCTGCGCCGCGAAACAAGCTTACGGCATCAAATTAACATTCTATTGTATTTCTTAATTAAATAAAGCAGTATCTACATAAGTTACTATATTGGGGACCCCGACGTGATAAACAAAATGCTGAATACCGAAACCCGAATACGCGCCGGCAGCTGGCACATGTGTCGTGGACGATTTGAAACGCGACATCGCTGCCATCAAGGCTGCTTTAACTATTCTGCAGAACATGCATTCTCCCAGCCATTCTCGCCCAGCCGATCTCAACGAGCAGCAACTCCGAGCACCACGTGTCTGCTTTTATCATGCCAAATTCGGACCTAATGCACGAAAATGCTCCTCGCCCTGTGCCTGGGTGCCACAGCAGGGAAACTAAAGAATCTGTCATCTGTTCAGGCGACTGGTGACAGCAGATCTCCAAGCACTCGCCCCTCAAAGGAGTACTGACTTCACATAATCGATCGTAATACTAACATAAAATTCGTAGATCTCCAAGCACTCGCCCCTCAAAGGAGTACTGACTTCACATAATCGATCGTAATACTAACATAAAATTCGTTATCGATTCCGGATCAGTCATCTCTTTCATACATGTTTCCATAATCAAGGGAATGCATCGTCGCAAAGACGACTTCAAACTCTACGCGGCCTTAACCTACGGCGTAAGTTTACCTGGTCGTTCGTCGATGCGAATGATGTCCAATCAGCAGTCATCGGAGCAGATTTCCTCACGCACCTCGGCCTCATCCTCGACCTCAAGGGTAAACGCCTTATAGATCCCTTAAAAGCTGTTGCAGAAGCAAAACAGTGGAATAGATCGCCCGTACTCCAATCTTCTTAGTCGCTTTGTGCAGATCACACGTCCTAATGTGCCTTTAGCAACCCGCATTCATAATTCAACCGCCAACTAGGTGAAAAAGGCGTAACCCTGAAAACCTTAGGAAAAAGTGTTACCCATGATTTTCGGTTATGGGATAGGGTAACACTTTTACGACTCTTGAGGAAACACTGGCGAAGGAGAAAAGACAAAGTTTTTTAAAGCTGCTCGCTTTTTTAAAAAAATAAAATAAAAACAAGAGAGAACGCTATAGTCGAGTTCCCCGACTATCTGATACCCGTTACTCAGCTAGTGGAAGGGAGAAGGAGAGTCTTAAACACAGTTTTTGGCGGTTTGTAGGCGTTATAGTGGGCGTGGCAGAAAGTTTTTTGGCAAATCGATTGAAATTTACAAGACTAATACAAAAATGAAAAAATATCAAAACATTTTTCAAAAGTGTGGGAGTAGCAGCTTTGCGCGGTTTGTGGGCGTTAAAGTGGGCGTGGTAAAAAGTTTTTTGGCAAATCGATAGAAATTTACAAGACCAATACAAAAATGAAAAAATTTCAAAACATTTTTCAAAAGTGTGGGCGCAGCAGCTTTGGGCGGTTTGTGGGCGTTAGAGTGGGCGTGGCAACATGAATCGACAAACTTGCGCTGCGTCTATGTCCCTCTAGTCTGTATACTTAATCTCAACTTTCTAGCTTTTGTAGTTCCTGAGATCTCGACGTTCATACGGACAGACGGACAGACAGACGGACGGACAGACGGACATGGCCAGATTGACTCGGCTACTGATCCTGATCAAGAATATATATACTTTATATGGTCGGAAACGCTTCCTTCTGCCTGTTACATACTTTTCAACGAATCTAGTATACCCTTTTACTCTACGAGTAACGGGTATAATAAAGTGACTACAAAAGGTTGTTTATTATTGCTCTCCTTAGGCCCAAATTAATTAGTGCCTCACCACCGGCACGCCGGGATTTCGATCTCTCACTCTAGCAAGGAGTGATTCGTCTCTCCATCAGCCAATGGGCCAGTCCTATTCATTCTCCAAGAAGAGCAACAAATGGCGCACTACTGGTGATTATCGCAAACTTCATGCTTCCCTTATTCCAGATCGCTACCCGATTTCCCATGGGGCAGACATTCTTCAACGTCTGCATGGATGCTCGGTTTTCTCCACAATCGATTTGGTGCGTGCCTACCGCAGGTTCCCAGTCGCGCCAGATGATATTCCGAAAACAGCCGTCACTACACCGTTCGGCCTTTTCGAGTTCGTCGGCATGCCAACCGGACTGCGCAATGCCGCGCAAACCTTCCAGCGCCACATGGACAACCTGCTTCGTGGCATTCCATTCGTAGGATGCTATATATATATATATATATATTTTTTTTTTTTAAATTAATACTTTGTCTGTATTTTCTTTACGTCTGTATTTTCTTACATAAAAAAAAAAAAAAATTTACGTGCAAATGAAGTACAACGGATTATTGAATAGCGTTTAATTTGTGGACAACTCATTAAGGATGACTTAAAACTTAAACAAACGCAAATGAACAAATGTGTACAAAGCCGCGACAAAGGAAAAGGCGCTTAAAAAGTTATATAAACAAATTCAAAAAAATAAATGTACAGGATATGCGCAGGAATCTCGAAAGGTCTAAAATACTTTGAAAATGTATCTGAAAGTAGAGAGAGATTTCAGCAGAGATTTCTGCGCAGCCATTTAAAGTTTTTGCTTGTGCCGCAGTTCTTTCAATGTTACCCCCTTTGACTGTGTGTTAAGTGTAAGGGGGAATGCAGTTTTAGCCTAGGTTTAATCGGTAACTATAAATGATTTAACACGGTGCAATTCAACGGCAATTGCCTTCTCAGTACTCGGGGATTCCCCGCTAGGAAGTTGGCGTTCGTACTCCTCAAACACTGTATATGGACGACATCATCGTGTCCTCCACAACGCATGAGGAGCATTAAAAGCACCTCCAGACAATCTTTGAGATTTTGCAGAGGAGCCCCCTTCAAATTAACCCCTAAAAGAGCTAATTTGGTAAAAGTGAGGTAATTTTCCAAGTCAACGCGAGCGGATTCAAGCCCCCTGTTGAGCGCACGCAAGCAATCAACAATTTTCCCAAGCTTCAAACTATCATGGAATTGCGACGGTTTTTAGGAATGGTCAACTATTAGCGACACCTCATCCCACACGCAGCTCAGGCTCAAATCCCGCTCTCAGACTACCTAAAAGGCGCAACTAAAATACGCGCACTACAATACGCTTTCAGGCAGAAAGCAAGCAAAGCATCGCCTCGACAACTCCGCCGATTGAATTTTTCTCCCAACTCTCAACGGAGATAGTATACAATCCCGGGGAAAACAACGCAGCGGCAAACGCCCTCTCACGCATCAACACCAAGCAAGCTTCAGTGCCCAAGCGATATTCGAGGCCCAACAAACAGACGCTGAAATGGCCGACCGTCCTCGAACCACGTCCCCTATTCTACAAGTTTGGAACATCGACAACCTAGACATCTGGTGTGACATCTCGGATGGAGAGCGGCCATATTTACCCAAAAGTCTGCGACGCCAAGCTTTTGATGCAGTACATGGATTGGCGCTGTAACGAACTGATTTGCTTGGTCTGCTCGCTACGGAATACGTGCGGCTAGCTCAGTAGATTTTTGTGCGTTCGTCCCACCAAATTTATAGAATAACATGATCACCCGGTTACCAGTAATAACACTTGAATTTTCGTTCTTGGGTCTTCATTCGTGCTTGAACTTACAATGAAATCTGATTATCCGATCTTAGTGCTGGATGGATTGTCCAACGGCCTCGTTCCGCTGTCTCGCCGCTCTCGTCGTCCTGAGTGCGCGGACCTTCGTTGTTGGGCGCTCCTCACTTGGGCTTAGAACTGTTGTCTTACGCAGACTCACGGCAGCTAACAGTGATCCCCAAGGCAAACGTCTGTGAAATAGCAAAACGTCAACCGCACGTCTGGTTCGGACTGGTGTCACCGGTACCACGCCTGTTTGGATCGCACGGACACACCTAGGCTATCGCCTGGTTCAAGTTCGCGGTCTCCTACAGAGTTCATCGGGTCTACACCACAATCCATGCCGCTTTTCCTGTGCCCTCCTTGGTTTGGCTTCGCCTGTTGGATGCCTTTGGGCTACTCGTGCTTCGTCGTACTGGACCTCAGCTACCTGCGTCTCAATTCGGAGACTTTTCTCGTCCCGAACGTCTTGACGCAGCGATCTTGCTCCTTATGATTACCACGGCTGTAGCTCCTCTGCTGACTTCGTTCTTACTTTGTTGAATGGTACACTTGTTCTCGTCGACTGTCCCGCATCCATCGTTCAGCGAGCTTATATTGGCCTCCTTTAACGGTTCATCCCTTTGGTCTCCAGTCCTCGGGATCCAATGTCCGCGATTATACCGTTGATCCGGTCCAAAGTTCGACTTGTCCCGATATGCGCTCTCTTTCTCTCTTTCCTATAAGTTCAGAGTCTCCAAACTCTCTTTCGCCACTTTTCGCACTGCCGTTACTACGCGTTGACGTGATGTGTAACTGACAACGACAGGCCCTCCTCATGCGATCACCACGTTTCATCCTTGTTAATCTTTGACTTTCTTCCCTGCAGCCTAATTTGGCGTGCCTTGCGGTACTGCTGTACCGCCCCTCCCCTTTCCTCGGGAGTATGTGGGTTCTTTGGTCCGGTGGTTGTTGAGGCAGGATTCTGGTTCGCTCGTGGTTTGCTTCCGTTGACTCTCGCTTGGTCTGACGCTGTAATGGTTGTCGGACTTGCAGTCTGCATCCGTTGACTCTCGCCTCGGCCTGACGCTAGAACGGCTGCCGAAGCCCGTCCGTTCTTAGGTCGTTCTCCTGCATGCCTTCCCTGCTTCCTTCCGATGGATCCGAATCCACGTTCTTGTCACCATTCTCCTCCTGATCCTGCTGTTTTGGGTCGCTGACGTGTTCCGGCCGAAGCCCGTCCGTTCTCAGGTCGTTCTCCTGCATGCCTTCCCTGCTTCCTTCCGATGGATCCGAATCCACGTTCTTGTCACCATTCTCCTCCTGATCCTGCTGTTTTGGGTCGCTGACGTGTTCCGAGCGTTCCTTTTTGTTCTTCCGGTGGCGAATCTTACATATCACTGGCGATATGAAATCCACAATTTGGTACGGCCCATCGAACCTCGGGGCTAGTTTGGCCGCAAACCCTTCAGCCGCTTTGGATAAATGATGCTCTTTGGTCCACACCACTTCACCAATCCTTGGCTTCCACTGCCTTCTCCGCAGGCTGTAATGCCTTACTTGGTCCTGGGACACGCTCTCTAGGTTCCTCCGCACAATCCCGAAGACCTCTCTCACCTTCTCAGCGTTTCCTTCCGGTGACTCTGGTTGCCTACCTGTACCTAGCGTTTCTCTGTCATAGAGTGCGTTCGGTAGTCTTGGCTCGCGGATTTCGGGCCATCTTTCAACCCAATTCCTTTGGTTCTGTCCGGCAAACTACGCTATCATTGTCTTCACAGTGCGGTTGGCTCTCTCCGTCGGATTCTCCTGCGGGGTGTACGGCGCCGTAAACTGCTGCTTTATCCCCATGTCGTTGAGGAACTTCTTAAAAGCCCGGCTCGTAAACTGCACGCCGTTGTCCGTAATCACCACCTTCGGCACTCCAAATCGTGCGACTATGCGTTCCCTGAACGCTTTCTGCAATGTTTCCGCCGTGGCTGTTCGCAAAGGCACCAATTCCGTCCACTTTGAAAACCTGTCGATCAGCACCAACATACTGTTTCCATGCTTCGATCTTGGTAGTGGTCCGACGAAATCGGTGCACACTGTCGCCCAGGGCTCTTCCGGAATCTGTGTCAACACCTTTCCCGCCGCCTGCCACAGATTAGGTTTGAACCTTGCGCAGTCCTCGCTTTTCCGAACTTAGGCTCTTGCGTCTCCCACACCTAGTCTGGGAACTTTTTAACTCTTCTCTCGCATTTCCGTGATCCAGCTGCATTCTGATTCGGCCTCTTTTTCCTGGGTTCTTCTCAGTATTACATCTGCTACCACGTTCAACTGGCCTTTGCTATATGCTACCTCGAAGTCATACTGCTGCAGCTCCAATGCCAATTCTTCCCGAAGGGCTTTCTATGCTGTTCAGCCACTTCCGAATAGCCCACACAATTGCCAAGCACTCCTTCTCTGTTGTCGAGTAGTTCTTCTCGGCTCCGTTTAGGGTCCGGCTGGAGTATGAAATGACCCTTTCGCCATCTTCTGTGTCCTGTGTCCGGCGTCCGTTTGCAGGATGAACATTTTCCCGAAGTCGGGGCACGCCAAGACTGGGTCGGTAACCAAATAGCTTTTACCTCCTGGAAGGCTTGCTGGTGGTCCTTTGACCATGTCCACTTGGTACCCTTGAGGAGGAGGTCGTTGAGTGGCCTTAGTCGCGCGAAGTCAGGCACGAAATCGCGGTACCAAGATGCAACTCCAAGGTATTGCCTCAGCTCGCGGACCGATGAAGGTGGTTCTAGCTGGGCTATGGCCGCTACCTTCTCTGGGTCCGTGCCTATCCCTTGGCTTGTGACGCGGTTCCCTAGGTACAGTAGTTCTAGCTTGAAGAACTGGCATTTCTCCGGATGTATTGTTTGGTTCGCGTTCTTCAAACAACGGAATACCTCCCTGAGGTTTCTCTTGTGTTTCTCTAGGGTGCGTCCAATCACGATGATGTCGTCTTGATACGCAAATGCATGTGGTGACATTTCCGGTCCAATTACCTGATCCAGGGCCCGTTGAAATGTAGCCGACCCGGAGTGTAACCCAAATGGCATCACTTTCACAGCCATTTCCCTGGGACCGTGAAAGCCGTGAAGCCCCGGCTTGACTCTTCCAACTGTATTTGCCAATACCCATCCCTGAGGTCCAGACTGCTTATGAAGCGCGCCTCTCTTAGTTGGTCGAGGATGTAGTTTATCCGTGGCATCTGGTAGGTATCCTTTATGGATTTATCTGCCTAAAGTCCACGCATAGTCTCCATTTTCCCGTTTTCTTTTTCACCATGAATATGGGTGAGCTGTACGGGCTCCTTGAATGCTCTATCATTCAAATCTCCAGAAGTTCTTCCACCTTTGCATTGATCTCCCCTTGAATCTTTGGATTCTTGGGGTAGTATCTCTGCTTAATTGGTTTATCATCCTTTATGGTTATCATGTGCTCGGCTATACTAGATGTTCCGGTCATGAAGTGAAACTTTGCGAGCTCTGTTTCCAGGAATTTGTTCATGTCGTCCTCTTCGCCGTCCTTTTGGACTACTGCGACCGACAACTTCTCCTCGAGCCACCCGTTGTGTCTGCCTCTGGGCATTTCATGACTGGCGCACCTGTCCTCGGCCACTTGCGTGAGGAAATTCCACCCCAGCACCAACGCATCCACCATCCCTGGTAATATTAGCAGGCTCATGCTGAGTCGCCTGTTGCCGAACTCCACTCCTACTTCGAGCTTTGCGTTGATTTCGCACCTTCCATCTACCATTCTAACCTGTCGTCGTATCCTTAGGCAGCCAGGTTGTCCGCCAGCTCTTCGCTTATGAAGCTTGCTGTTGCCCCGGTGTTGATCGTGGCCTTGTATGTGTCCCCACCGATCGTTACCGCTGCGGACAACTTCTGCTCCTCTTCGATTAATTTGACAGTTAGTTTGGAGAGTCGGCAGCCTGTGACCCCGGCTCGCCTCTCTGCGGCTGGGATCGCTTCACATTTCCCGCTTTCTGGCAACATTCCGTACTTCGGATTCGTATTTTTTCGCACATCCAGCAGAACAGCAGCCTCTTTTGTCGGCAGCCTCTTTCCCAATGGTCGTGTCCACCGCACCTGCGACAAGTTTCTTGCGGATTGGCAACATGGGTTGGGTTCTGACCCTAGTTCCCCGCAAGAGTCGTTCCAGTGTGTCTCTGGTGACTGGTGGTGACTGGCGGCCTCCATAGGGTTGTGTATTGACGCCTAGACTGAACAGGGGTATATTGCGCTCACTGTTCTTGGGACTGCCTAGCTCTCCTGAGTCCTCACACCTTCTATACGTGACGTGTGCTGCGGCCGGGGCTTTGTTGTGGCTGAATTTATGTTCTTCCGCAAAGGCTTCCCGTTCCCTGTGCAATTTCGCGTACTCATCTGCCGAGATCAGAGTGCCTCTAGGTCGTCCACGTGGTAGGATCTCAACGCTATTCGGAGGTCTTGCGCAGTTATCCTTGATGAGCTCCAGCGTTTCCTTTTTCCCATACCCCAGGGGTCTTGTCCGCGAGCTTCGTAAAGTATCCCCTGGGCAGGAAATACGTTTGGAAACAATCTATAAACTCGGCCAAAGTCCTCCAGTGTTTGTTGTTTGATATGTACCTCTTCAGAGCCTTTCCCTGAATTAATTCCGGCATGGTTCGGGGGACTATGTTCAGGTCCAAACCGTACGTATTTGCGGAGCACTCCACCTGCTCCAGGAATTCGAGGGGTTTTTCTTCTCCGTCAAAACGAAAATACCATTCTTTGACTTGTGTTCCTACTTTTGCGTAGTCCGGCTGGCTGGGCCTGGATTTTTTTGGACTTGGCCTCCTTTCCCTGCTCGTCTCTCTCCGTTGACCTTCCCACTACATCTCCTCCATGCTCAGACTTGCAATGAGGTCTTCACCCTCGGGGTGAGCCCTGGTCGCTTGGACCTGGTCTGTCTGGATATGCCGCCTCCAATTCTGTCCAGACTGCTGCGAACTTTGGGTCGTTTCCCGTCTCTGCGTAGTACTCCGCTAGGGCCTTTCGCATGTCCTCTGTAATTCCGGTCAGTGATATGCGCAACCTCTGTGCGACGTATGCGAAGTCTTCCTTTTTAAGACGGTAGATCCAACTTCTACCCATACTGCTTTATTTTTGTCTACTGCCGGGATAGTCACGTTATTTGGGCGCCAGATGTAACGAACTGATTTGCTTGGTCTGCTCGCTACGGAATACTTGCGGCTAGCTCAGTAGATTTTTGTGCGTTCGTCCCACCAAATTTATAGAATAACGTGATCACCCCGTTACCAGTAATAACACTTGCAGTTTTCGTTCTTGGGTCTATCCGGCCGAAGTGCTGGATGAATTGTCCAACGGCCTCGTTCCGTTGTCTCGCCGCTCTCGTCGTCCTGAGTGGCGCGGACCCTCGTTGTTGGGCGCTCCTCACTTGGGCTTAGAACTGTTGTCTTACGCAGACTCACGGCAGCTAACGGCTGTAATCCCCAAGGCAAACGTCTGTGGAACAGCAACACGTCAACCCCACGTCTGGTTCGGACTGGTGGCGCTGGACCCCAGCTACCTGCGTCTCAATTCGGAGACTTTTCTCGTCGCGAAGGTCTTGACGTAGCGATCTTGCTCCTTATGACTACCACGGCTGTAGCTCCTCTGCTGACTTCGTTCGAGTCTCCAAACTCTATTCACTCAGAGTCTCCAAACTCTCTTTCTGCAGGCTTCGCACTGCCGTTACTACGCGTTGACGTGTTGTGTAGCTGCCAACGGCAGGCTCTCCTCATGCGATCACCATCCGCATTTGTACGGAGTTTCAACTACTCAACTACTCACGGACGCATCCCAGCGGCCGTAAAACTGCAAAGTTACTTAAGCAGCGGTTTGTCTGGCCAGAAATTAACCGTGATCTCACCCTCTGGTCCCGATGGAGAAGATCGATGTTCCTGACAATCGTTTCGAGCACATTCACGTCGATCTGATTGATCGCTACTATCTTACCATCATCGACCGCTTCAGCAGATGGCCTGCAGCTATTCCGCTATCCAACATCACCGCGAAGACTGTCGCGACAGCTCTGTATACACAGCAGATCTGCATGTTTGGCTGCCCACTCACTATAACAACGGACCAGGGAACTCAATTCAAATCCTCACTGTTTGTTGAGCTGGCTAAACTAATTGGAGCCGAAAGGATACGTACAACCGCATATCACCCTCAGTCAAACGGCATCGTGGAGAGATGCCACCGGACCCTCAAGGCCGCCCTGTTGTGTAAGTCTCACATAGCATAGCCGGATTTCCTGCCTACAGTTATGTTGGGACTGCGCTCGGCGTTTAAGGCGGACCTTCAGTCATCGCTAGTCGAAATGCTTTTTGGCACCACTGTTCGTATCCCCAACGAATTTGTTGAGTCGCACACTCTAACTGCCTTTAGCAAGGATCACCGAGCAACTACGTCAACATATTAGGGCAGCCCGACCTGCTCCTCGCTGCACCTGCAGCTCCAGAATTTATACCTTTACCTTCACCACCTGGCGTAGTCACTGGAGGGGGAGTAGATGTGGTGCCCAGACTAAGGCCCAGTCTGGCAATACGGCGTAAACAAGTACTAACACCAAGACCTTTCCTGGAGAACGATATCTTCTGATATCGTCAAACTGGCCGCTCTCGACTTCAGCTTCGCCGCGCAACAAGCTTACGCCATTAAATTAATATTCTTTTGTATTTCTTAATTAAATAAAGCAGTAACTACATAAGTTACTTTATATGCGCTGTAAAGCAATTCTGCTTGCCAAAGCTTGCATCCACTATTCTGACGCATCATAATAGTATATTACAATGAAAATGTTGTGCGTAGTATGACTTTGTTGTGAATCTGAATTTGGTAATTTTCCACCTTTAACTTTGTTGCCTTTGATATACTTAAGACACGCTTCCGTTGTTACTTGCTTCCACTACTTGCTCATCCGCATTAGAGGACTTGAAAAAACTTTATGAGCTCGTGGACTCGTGGCCTCCTGGGGGACACCACGTAAAAAAAGCGCGCCAATCACTCTACCTCAATGGTGGTGCGGAAAAGTCTGAAGGCTTAAAACTCTTTTTTCTTTATTTCAAAGAACATAAACCATATATTATTTTTTGTTTTTATTATTTATATTCTAAACAGTAAGCGTTTGCGGCGTCCGGCGTTTTCGCTGGTGAGGCCTCCCCCCTTTGTGGCTGGTCGGCGTGGACCCCTCGTTGATCAAGCCCATCCGCCAGACCCTCCGGCTCATGGATCGGCCTCCTGTCAGCGCAGTCCCGGTGCGCTTCTTGGGGCCATTTTGCTGATCGCCCACAGAAATGTGGTTGAAATGTGTCTGAAATTATGGAAATTTGTCGCGACAATTTCGTAAATTTTTTGTTGGTAAAAAACCGCGAATTGTATGGGTAGCCCCTTTTGGCAAAAACTTTTGCATTTCGCAGTCTTATCGAAATATCCATATAATGGTATTTTAAAAATGGAAAATGTCTGCGCTACGTGTCGTAATAGAAATATGAAATCTCCTCAAAAGCTGTGAATCAAATTGTAATGAAAAAATTTTCATAAATAATGAATAAAATTACATAACTTTTGAGATACCGTAGATACTGTAGATCAAATTGTAATTAAACTTTTTGCATAAATAATTAATAAAATAAGGAAACTTTTAAGACTACGCTGCGAGACTTGTACTAGAGAAGGCGGCATTTTTAAACTTCTCACATAAAATGTAATTCAAGGGCTCATAGATGTATGGGCTGGTATGAACCAGCTATGAAGCTGGACCGACTATTATGCCATTATCCCAAAAAATTGGGTAATTATACTCGTTACTCGTAGAGTAAAAGGGTATACTAGATTCGTTGAAAAGTATGTAACAGGCAGAAGGAAGCGTTTCCGACCATATAAAGTAAATATATTCTTGATCAGGATCAATAGCCGAGTCGATCTGGCCATGTCCGTCTGTCCGTCCGTATGAACGTCGAGATCTCAGGAACTACAAAAGCTAGAAAGTTGAGATTAAACATAAAAACTCCAGGGACATAGAAGCAGCGCAAGTTTGTCGATTCATGTTGCCACGCCCACTCTAACGCCCACAAACCGCCCAAAACTGCCACGCCCACACTTTTGAAAAATGTTTTGAAATTTTTTCATTTTTGTATTAGTCTTGTAATTTTCTATCTATTTACAAAAAAACTTTTTGCCACGCCCACTCTAACGCCCACAAACCGCCCAAAACTGCCACGCCCACACTTTTGAAAAATGTTTTGAAATTTTTTCATTTTTGTTTTAGTCTTGTAATTTTCTATCGATTTGCCAAAAAACTTTTTACCATGCCCAATCTAACGCCCACAAACCGCCGAAAGCTGCCACGCCCACAATTTTGAAAAATGTTTTGATATTTTTTCATTTTTATATTGGTCTTGTAAATTTCTATCGATTTGCCAAAAAACGTTCTGCCACGCCCACTATAACGCCTACAAACCGCCAAAAACTGTGTTTAAGACTCTCCTTCTCCCTTTCACTAGCTGAGTAACGGGTATCATATAGTGGGGGAACTCGACTATTGCGTTCTCTCTTGTTTTTTTTATAAATTTTTCCTGAAAAGTGATTAAAGAAATGTCTTTTTAGGTGGTGTAGCCTGCATTATGGAACACGCTCTGCGAGTGGAAATATTCCTTATAGAGTGGTGATCCGATATTTCAATATATTTTATATACTTTCTTAAGTCCTATAAACATAAAAGGATAAATTTTTCATTTCTTAACATTTTTGCATTTTTGTTTTTTGGAATTCACCTCTACATAATAAAAAAAAGTTATAAATAAAAAATAAAATAAAAAATAAATAAAAATCGTCCCAAGGTTCCAAATTCCACCATTCCGCCATCGCCGCTAACTCATCAACTCTAGTTTGACGCACATAGTTAGACAAACTGCGTACTTAGCATGAATTTGGAATGGCGTAGAACTAGGTATTAAAAATGAACAATCAGGCATGCACCGGTAATCGTAAGTTTTTTTCGATTTCGATTTGGGCCAAATCGTTCGATTTCGTTTTTAGGTGCTCTGGTTTTCCCAAAATTTTTGCTATCGTTTTGCTATCGGAATGTTTCTTTTCTCGTCGCTTCTTGCTGCTCAAACGCCTGTTTTATTTTATTTGACAAAATCAAACAACGTGAATAATTCCTTTTATAGAAAGCCCAGAAAAGGCAGAAATTGGAGGGCTTGGGAAAATCTAGACCTGCCACCTTTTACACAGTTTTAATTCCGATGTTCGCAATTACTTTTTTAATGCACTTTGACCATTTAAGTAATTAAATTAAACAGCATTCTTTACAAAGAATTAATTAATGAATTCTTTTATATTTTATAAGTATTGTTATCTGCCTGTTTCGTTTCACCAACAGTATGGCAACCATCGCGATAGCTTTCGGCGACGTACTTATCGACCCCTTACGAAATCGTAAAATGTTGCTGCCGACGGCAGCGTCAGATGCGTCAGAATAGTGGATGCAAGCTTTGGCAAGCAGAATTGCTTTATAGCGCATATAAAGTAACTTATGTAGTTACTGCTTTATTTAATTAAGAAATACAAAAGAATATTAATGTGACGTACTTATCGACCCCTTACGAAATCGTAAAATGTTGCTGCCGACGGCAACATTTTGTTTGTCAAATGCCTATAAAGTTTAAAGTTATTTTGAAAAGTGCGCCGACGTCAGCTGCTTATAGTAATGATAGTTGCATACATATAGGCTATATTCGATGGTTGACGATATTCTAAATATTAAGTAGATCTCAATAAAAAAAAACTAAATCGCAACTATGTTCTATCATCAGAGTTTTTCCTATGTGCTTTTATTTTGTTCGTTTTTTATTACCTTAATGTTTTGTTAATAATATTACAATATTCGACATTTTTGAATACAGTATATGCACATGTATATAGTTATAATAGTTGTATTTAAGTATAGAAAATACGATATTTTATATTGTATATTGTATGCGCGTTTCCTGCAGTCATTTAATTTGGAACTCAAAATATTGATTTTAATTTATAAAAGTAATACTTTTACTGCATTAATCTGTGATAAAACTATAACATGAACAAAAATGTTAAATAAGAAATGGTATTGTTTTCATTCTATTATGGGAGTATAGTATATATATTTTGGTAAATCATTATTATTGAGGTTTTATATCTATCGATAAGAAACTTGCTGTAGTGGATATAGACTATTATAAAGGCACAAGGGCTTCTTTAGAGCAATTCGGTCACACTACTGGTAAGGATGGTGAAAATAAAAACTCACTCGGACGAGACAAAAACATATCTGTCAGAGTTGTACATTAACAAATAGGAAAACTCAATCACGCCTTTAGTCAGATTGCCAATCAAAATGTTCACCAACAAATTGTTGACCTGCTCGGCGTTACTAATAATATTATTATTGCTAAGCAATGCAGGTGAGTAAGCATATGAAAAGCTACGTAAACCGTTTTTTTTTGTTAGCAGCAAAGAACTGCGTCGCACTGGATGCCTTTGTTCAATGTGCTTATTCATCGCAATTTATTTATATATGTCGTTTATTTGCACGTCACTCATTTTCCCGGTCGCGTTCACGTAACTATCTGGATTAGTAAGTGTGTTTTCTGTGGAATACATTGTAAAAGCTTTTAAGAAGAACGTTGAATTAAGAGTTTTGGGCGTGTAAGGGGATTAAGCATTGTAAACGGATTGCAGAATCTGACTGGTGTCCCTTACGTTGAAACCCCCGGACACCTTCCTATTTTACTTTCGCTTTATCTGTTGTGGCAGTTCACAGCTATGTATGTATGTATGTAGATAAAGTCATCCGCCCTGTTATGAAGCCATATTCTGTTTAACTCGATCTTAAGTTATTTTTACTTATTTTCTTAATTCGTTGTTTAAAAGTTCAATGTTTATTGTGATAATATAATTATTAAAAAGAGAACGCAATATTCGGGTCCCTGACTATCAGATAACCGTTACTCAGCTAGTGGGAGAGCGAGGAAGATGGAGATAAGCGAACAAAAAATAATGATGGCTGGGAGTTGGAGTGGGCAGACTTAATAAATAAAGAAATTAAAACATTTTATTAATAGTGTGTATTAGATCTGACGTGGCCAAAAGGTTTTGTCTAGATATGGCAAGACAAATGATAAAACCAGAAAATATTAAAGCATTTTACTTCATTTGGGCCGTGATAGTTGTGTGCTACCTTTATAGTTTTTTAAATGTTAGGTCTAATTTATTAAATTATAAAAATATTGTATATTAGGTAATATTACCAAATCTGAATTATGTAGCTACTCAATGCTTAAGTTCTACACCCTATAAATTATAATTTTTTTAAGCCTCTCAACTTGAGAACTTTTTCTAGCTTTAGTAGCTGTGTTGATTTGTACACTGGAAACTTTTGCTAGCATAATGGGGTGAGTTTATAAAGAAATAAGTGGGCAAACCTCATAGTTTTGTATTTCGCTTTATTTAACATATAATTTTCCTCATATAAATAAAAAAAGGGTGGAGTTTTATGATAAGGGAACAAAGGAAATACAATCAAAGCCAACCATATGCATGTTGAGATCACAACAATATGAAAATAAATTCTAAATAAATTCTTTAACGCATATGTTAAGAAAATACCGATTTAATAAAGCAAAAGTTATATATTTTTAACAATTCTTTTAGTGTTTTCTCAAAAGTTTATTAGCTTGCCGAATGTCGGTAGTGATGCGTCTCTGGAACAAGCAAATTTATTTACCAGCAGCTCCTTAACTACCCCAACGTCTTCGACTACTGGGAAACCAATCATAACCAGATCAACTTCTTCAATAACTCCACCGACAACCAAGACAACTTCAACTGAATCACCAACTACCACCACACCAGTGATAAGCACGACAATTTCCCCGCAACCATATCCGCAACCATCCGTGGGAACTTGGAATACCTCTTGTATTATGCTTCAAATGGCTGCACAACTTAATTTTACCTATGAAGCTAAGGGTAAGGAAATGACTCTGTTTTGCTTTCGATCGAATTACGTCAATGTCGAAGTATGGGCAATATTAGCTTTTTATAAAGACTGGTCTTAAAGGTGATTTTGACACATAGTTTAATAATTCTTTATGAACATATTAATATCGATAAGGCAAGTATTTGAATTTCGCTTGAAAATCTCTGTCTTTAAGGTGAGATATACATAAATGGTTCAAATGAAGATATTTTTCGTAATTAGAAGCGATTCCGACACTCTAAGTATACATCACTGTGGACGAAGAGCACCAGGAGAATTTGCGAAGACGACTACTATGTAAAAAAAGAAATAGGTCCATTCATAACGCAATACATCAATCAAAATAACGGAAAAACTAAAAGGCTATAAGTATACAAGTAAAAGTTAAACAAGAGAGAGCGCTAAAGTCAAGTTGCCCGTCTGTCAGATACCCGCAACTAAGGTTGTGGAAGAGCTTCCTTCTGCCCGTTACATACTTTTCAACGAAAATAGTATACCCTTTTACTCTAAAATTTATATATACAAGAGTCGAGTTTTCTCTTCGACTTACAGATACCCTTTACTCAGTTAGTGGAAATGCGATCGAGAAATTTCAACATTTTTTTGACACCGATAGAAATAGACAAGGCAAATAATTAAACGAAAAAATTAAAACCTTTATTTAGAAGTGTGGACGTGAAAATTTTGGGACGTTTGTCGGCGCGGCAAAACGTTTTTGGCAAATCAATAAAAATTTACAAAACTCATAAAAAAATGAAAATATTTCAACACATTTTCCAAA
Source organism: Drosophila yakuba (assembly GCF_016746365.2). Lineage (NCBI taxonomy): Eukaryota > Metazoa > Arthropoda > Insecta > Diptera > Drosophilidae > Drosophila > Drosophila yakuba. The sequence continues at coordinate 3,669,161 of NC_052528.2, read as the reverse complement.
AATGACGGTTTTGTGTGGTTGATGTTCTTCGCATCATTTGGAAAGAAACTTGCGGCTCTGTCTTTAGAATCGTGTTCCTGATTATACTTAATATATACTGAATAATAAACTATTCTATAATTAAAAAACAATTTCAAAAGTGTGGACGTGGCCGTATTGGGTTGTTTGTGGAGAGTTCGAGTTTATAAGACGCGCTAAGAAGGGCCATGGAGGCAGATAAAAGTGAATTCAGAAGAGGAAATTAAACTTAATGAGGAGTTTAGGCATTAGCAATTCCCGAAATTTGTTTTAAATTAATGGTTTAAACTTACACAACAATGTGTTAGATGTTGATCCGGATAGCAATATCCAGGTAATAAACCTAGCGCCACTTATATCCTCTTTAAACTTAGCAAATTCGTTTACATCTTTAAATTTAAAGCACAAAACTCTCCTTACACATGTCTTGCATATTGCAAGGACAAGCCGAACCTTTTATGAGTTCGTATCAACTTTGTTTCAGGATATAATGGTAGAGTAGGATGCGAACCAACTTCTGTTAAAATTTTACTGTGCTCTCCAAGGAGCTAATCTGCATACGGAATCTGAGGATCCTCTCTTAATTACATGTTATTTCTCCCTGAAAATCAGGTTTAGAAGTTTAAGCTCTGGTTTGTCGTTCAAGATTTATTGATCTTAATATTCTTATAATAGACGAAATTTCTATAGCCGGTGCAACAATGTTTTTCCATTTGGACTCTGGTTCAAAGCAAATTTTTTCTAATGTTGAAACTCTATTTGTATTCGGCTATCGTGTTCGGCAATCTTAGACAATTGTGGCCCGTATTTGTCATGATCCAGTTTGACTCTGATATTGATCCTGATCAAGAATATATATGAAAACGCTTCCTTCGGCCTGTTACATATTTTTCAATGAACCTATTATACCCCTTTTTTAATAAGAGGGGACAACGATTCTAGGTACTAATGCACACACGTTGTGCTTCAAACTATACCAATTAAGCAATTTAACAGATTGTTTTTTTTTATTATTTCTTTTATAAATATGTATTGTTATACCTATTACTCGTTGATTAAAAGGGAATACTAGATTCGTTGAAAAGTATGTAACAGGTAGAAGGAAGCGTTTTCGGAATTTTGCCACGCACACTCTAACGCCCACAATCCGACAAAAACAGCCACGCCAACAATTTGTTTGTTGTTTTTATATATTTTTTCATTTATTTTATTAGTCTTCTAAATTTCAATCGACTTTTAAAAACACTTTTATTACGCCTATAAGCAAATTGTGAAAAATGTAAAAAATTTCATTTTTTATATATATTTTAAATTTCTAAAAATGTGCCAAAAAACTTTTTGCCGAGCCCACTTTAATGCCCAAACACCACCCAAATATGGCACCGCGGATATATTTAGAAATGAGTCTAATAATATCCAATAGTTGAGGAAATCGATAAACGCGTTCAGAAGTGTTTAATTTCAGAAGTTTTTCGATAAATTTTGTATTCCCCACTTGTTTAAGTTTACCTTAATATTATGTTCAGATATATAAATATAAATACACATAGGTGCCACTTTTGACCACCCCTGTATATATATATATATACACTGACGAGCAAAACTGTAACACGAGTTGTATATTCTAACTTCAACGTTCAGTATCTTCTCTCCTATTTTATGTACGATAATAATCTTAGTCTTGTTTTGTTGCTACTATATTTGACTATCGCTTGTAAAAATATGAAGCGATTTGATAATCTGGAATAAATATGCCGAAGCAAAATGTAAAAGAAGTCAAATGTTACAGTTTTGCACTGGGGTGATATATTAAACGAAAATTTTTTTTAAAATTATTTTAATAATGAGTCCACAGCCCTTTTGATTTTTTTAGCTCCGTTATGCGATTTGGCATACTTTGGGTATACCGTAGCACCATTTCAGGAGGAATAGCGTACCAGACGTCCTTTGTTCTTTCCCACAGCTCCATCATTCCACTTGGAGGGGCTGCATATTTTGCCAGTTGGGATTTTACATGGCTCCACAAATTTTCGATTGGATTCATATCCGGAGATTGCGGTGGCCACTTCAGAGACTGAAGATTTTGCTTTTCCATCCAATTTTTCACTAAATTCGAAGTGTGTTTGGGATCATTATCTTGCTGAAATATGCATTTTTTAGCAGCAATACCCATATTTTGACTCACTTCTGGAAGATTTTGTTGCAAAATGTTTAAGTACTGTTCCTTCCGCATTATACCTTCAATTAACACCAAGGGACCAACTCCGCTTTTGTGTATACAGCCCCAAACCATTATGGATCCGCCACCGTGCTTCACGGTTTGCTTCACGTTACTTGGTGACTGGACTGTGGGATCTCTAGTCCAATACCAAGAGCGTCCATCTGACTCGAAATTTGGTTTTTCAGGTTTTTCAGATGAAACCAAAATTAATCGTTTCGAGTCAGATGGACGCTCTTGGTATTGGACTAGAGATCCCACAGTCCAGTCACCAAGTAACGTGAAGCAAACCGTGAAGCACGGTGGCGGATCCATAATGGTTTGGGGCTGTATACACAAAAGCGGAGTTGGTCCCTTGGTGTTAATTGAAGGTATAATGCGGAAGGAACAGTACTTAAACATTTTGCAACAAAATCTTCCAGAAGTGAGTCAAAATATGGGTATTGCTGCTAAAAAATGCATATTTCAGCAAGATAATGATCCCAAACACACTTCGAATTTAGTGAAAAATTGGATGGAAAAGCAAAATCTTCAGTCTCTGAAGTGGCCACCGCAATCTCCGGATATGAATCCAATCGAAAATTTGTGGAGCCATGTAAAATCCCAACTGGCAAAATATGCAGCCCCTCCAAGTGGAATGATGGAGCTGTGGGAAAGAACAAAGGACGTCTGGTACGCTATTCCTCCTGAAATGGTGCTACGGTATACCCAAAGTATGCCAAATCGCATAACGGAGCTAAAAAAATCAAAAGGGCTGTGGACTCATTATTAAAATAATTTTAAAAAAAATTTTCGTTTAATATATCACCCCAGTGCAAAACTGTAACATTTGACTTCTTTTACATTTTGCTTCGGCATATTTATTCCAGATTATCAAATCGCTTCATATTTTCACAAGCGATAGTCAAATATAGTAGCAACAAAACAAGACTAAGATTATTATCGTACATAAAATAGGAGAGAAGATACTGAACGTTGAAGTTAGAATATACAACTCGTGTTACAGTTTTGCTCGTCAGTGTATGAATATGACTTAATAAAATTAACTAATTACGTGTTGTATATCAAGAGTTGGAAAATCTGAAGAGAAATTTCAAAGGGCTTAATAGTATCGAATTTAAAAAGAATTGTTGATATGTTTTAATAAGGCAAAGAAAACTATAAAGTCAAAAAAAAAAAAAATTAATGCCTTTCTAACGACAAATAATATGTTTATAACGAAATGGGTTCAAAGGCAATATAAAACTGAGCTATGTACATACAGTTGCGAAAAAAATAATAGCAGCACCACTACGTATTTTATTCTCGATGAAATAAATTAAGGTTGCGGTACCGAAGGTACGAAATACAGATTTTTCGCAAAATGCTAGATATTTTTCCCATCAAAAAATGAAAAAAAAAATTTGAATTGTCCATACCTTTACTTTTTATAATTTTTTTTGGGCAGCAAGGACTAAAATGAGGCGAAAACAAAAATAGCAGCACTATCGATTTTTTCAAATATTTAATACTTGTCGGCGGTTTGTTTTGGTGAAAAGCACATGGTTATAAAACTTGACATTTGTATTACTATTTCCAACATTATTTTTTAAACATACCTCAAAAAAATTATTAAAATTGGACAAGGAGAACATTGCACTTCAGATAAACGTGACATGGTCAAAAAACAAATTTCTGAAGGAAAATCACACAGAAATATTGGTCTAATCCTTCAATGCTAAAACAAAATGATAGGAAATGCAATTACCTACAACAATCCTGAATAACGTGGAAGAAAACAATCATTGGGCATCTTATCAAAAGGCTATTGACCGAGAGCAAGAAGGATCCATATAAAGCTCCTACCGAACTGAAAAAGGATCTCAACATATCCGCAACAGTGCAAACAGTTCACACATATCTAAGGGAACATGGTTTATAAGGCTGTAGTCCAAGGAAAGTCCTTTTTTTAAATGGGAGACACAAGCGCATTAAGTTCGTTAAGGAACATTTAAACTGGCCATGCGAAAAATGGACGAACTTTTTGTGGACAGATGAGAGCAAGGTGGTTTTTTTTGGTGGCAATGGATCTCGATCGAATGTAAGGCGCCCTAGGAACACCGAATATAAGCCAAACGACACAGTAGAAGCAATTAACCACGAAGAATCCTGTATAATGGTATGGGCTTGTTTCTCGTACTATGCAATACCATAATATACCATGGATAAAAACCATAATGGATCAACATGTGTTTGTGGATATTTTGGTGATGATAATGCTACCCTTTTCCGAATACTATTAACAAGACTATGACCTCAAGTACACCAGCAGGAAAGCCAAGGATTCGTTCCAAAATAAATCTGTTCCTGTTTTGGATTGGCCTGCGCAGACACCAGGCCGTAATCCCATCATAAATTCTTGGTCAGATATGAGAAAAGCAGTTGTAGCTTTTAAGCCAACTAACAAAGAATAACTTTGGGTATAATTAAGGAGTCCTGGAGCAAAATATCCTTAAAACGGTGCCAGGACCTGGTTGATTCCATGCCAAAACGTTGCGATCCTGTTAATGGTAATAAGGGATACCCAACCAAATATTAAATTAGTGGGATTGGTGTAGTTTTAGCACGCAAACATTTGTTATTAGTGCATTTTTTACTTAAAATTGAAAATTTAAGCATTTTTCATGAAGTGCTGCTATTTTATTTTTCGCCTGATTTTGTCGTTTTTAACAAAGATCCTCATTTAAGATAAGAATGAATAAAACAATTATAGTTATTTTTTATTTCCTAAAGAGTGAATTGTTTAACCTTTCTAAAAAGGTATTTCAGCTCCTTTTAAGCCCTAAATTGTAGGTAGGAGACTTATTCAAAGTTTTACTGGGCAATTGCTGCTATTTTTTTCGCAGCTGTATAGCTGCTTAACCCTTATCTTGCGGTTTTTAAAAAGTATTAAATGTAATAATTCTTATATCTAATGGAAGCATACTTTTTTCTTTGTGTTTATGTGTTTTAAATTTCAAATTGATATTTATAAATATCTCAAGACTATCATATAGCTGCAGAAAATCAATCCGAAAATCCTTAAATATATAATTAAAGCAGTTTCTCGTCGAGTAAAAGGGAACTTTTGATTTATTGAAAACAGGTAGAAGAAGGCGTCTTTGACCCTGTAAAATATATGTATTCTTCATCACGATAATTAGCCGAGTCGATCTAGCCTTGCCCGTCTTTCCGTCTATATGAAGGTCTGTATCGCTAGAATTATTAGAGCTGGAGTGCATAAGCGTGCTGATTCTAGAGACAACCCCAAAAACCGCCACGCCAACACGTTTTGAAAAAAGTTTTAATTTTTTTGAATTATATAATTTTTTCTTGCCAAGGTCTAAATAGTCCGTGTATCTATCATCGTACTTTCGTGTACTGTTATACATTTGTTGTATTACTGTAAAGAACAATTATTCCTACAAGGTTTATAAAAACAAAGAACAAATCATGCAACTTTGTGTAAAAATAATTGACTAACGACGTTTTTATTTTTTCAGGGGGAAACTTTACCAACGGTTTATACAATATCCCCAACAACGCATCTGTTGAAGATTCAGAATGTAAAAGCCAGACAACTCAGTTTATTCATCTAATTTGGGGACCCGAAACTTCAAAGCAATCCATACTAATGTATTTTGATAAAAGTAATGACACCACTGTGCTTTCTTCTATACAAATTCATCTGACTTTGCTGTCCGAGGACTTTCCCGATGCAATGGGTAAGAAAATATAAAAAAAATCGTTGACTTGTCGTTGAGGCCTATCCAATAATCTCCAAATTCCAGAAAATCAAACCGTTCAGCTTATTCATAAAAGCGACGGAGAGTTTAAGACACCAGAAAAGATGTCCTACCACTGCACTCGCGTTCAGAAGATGAATATGACTGAGACACTCGATGCTAAGCAGTTGATTGGCTGGATCAGCGTCAGTCACGTCCAGGTGGAGGCTTTCCGGATGGCCAACGGCACTGGTTTCTCAGTTGCCCACGATTGCGACAGCTCGGAAACGTCGGATGTGGTACCCATTGCTGTTGGGATTGCTTTAGCGGCACTAATTTTGGTCGTATTAATATCTTATCTGTGTGCTAGGCGTCGTTCCACGTCCCGCGGTTACATGAGCTTTTAAGAGAAGAACATCATCTTATTTGTGCGGGTTGGGAATTAAAGCAGTATGGAAAACAAATCATTAGAGAGAAATTTAAGATTGATTTTAGTAATTGAAAGCATTGATTAGTAGAAGTAAAAGTGGCTTGATTTAAATTTTTTTTAAAAAATGAGGAACATTATCAAGTGCAATTGGGTTAAGAGTAATAAAATGATTTCTTTAAAATCTTTTTTTTTCTTTGTCTGTGTAAGTGTCCGATATTGGTTCTTGTATGCTCATATTTGTGTTTTATTTAAACATTTTATTCAATAAATCAATATCCTTAATATACCTACCGCGTTAACCACAAAAAGGTGATTCGAGCGAGGACACTGCTATAAATAAGGTAAAAGCCTGTACGCGATACCAACAAGTATATATTCAATTCAAAAAATGTTATATTTTTAACCATTATTATTGGGGCATATAAATGTGTGCATTACTGGCCTTGAAACTGTAATAAATAATATTTAATACCGAACTCAACTTTAAGGGAAAGAGGTAATGGGAAATTTCTTTAAATCGATTTTAATATTTAATTTTAAATGATAATTTAAGTTATTTAAATTGGTTACTTCTTGTGCTGTTCCAGATAAGAAGAGATAATCCGTTTTAGATTTCAATTTCACTTTAAAAGAAGCAAAGCTAAAGTCGGCTGATCAAATCGCCATAAATAGTGCTTTAATTGCACTATTCGTATTTTTTCATATATTTTTTTTTTTATCAGTTTACAGACAACGTTAAGCCTAAAATCGAATTATCCAAAATTAAAACGATTAACTTATATTCCAATTGGAATAATAATTCACCTTAGTATGTCGTGTAGTATTTTCCCAAGTAATGCTAAGAAAAAAACAGCAATTGCACAGTTGTCTAGAGTTATAAAAGTCTGTTTAAAGAGGCAATAAGCTTTCGGCATTTATTTCCGCGTCGTTATCTACATCGTCTCTGCATTCCAGTGATCGGCCAGTTTTGGGACGTTCTGCGGGAGGTCCCAACGGATCAAACTGCAGTACTGTAAATATATAAAGCATAACAGCATTAAAAAAAACCCCTTACCAGGGTGACACAACTTTACCGGAGAATGCGGAGGTACTCTGTGTATACGTGAAGCTGTTAAAAGTCTCACTGCTATCCTTCAAGTGATCCTCATTTGACTGCCTGATAGCTATAGAACAAATTGAAAATAATCACTGGTACAGAGTTAAATGTATTTACTTGCTTCGCAATTGGTTGCTAGACTTGGCTGCTGAAGAGAAGCGCTGCTGCTGGTATCGCTGCTCTATCTGACGTTCCTGCTGCAGACTTTGCAGACGGATGTATTCCGATGCGTACCTCTCGAGCAGGTCCCCCAATCCCAGCGACTTGGTAACTTGCATAAGAGCCCTTATGCAAGTTAGGTTGTCCGGAAATCGGACGTGTATCTTTTGAAAAAGACCCAGGTACTGTTTGGGAGGCAGATACGAGTTGCGAAAGCAGCTGGCAATGCGCAGCATTAGGTTGGGATCATTAGGATCGGCTAGGACTGCTCTTTCATAATAATAAAGCGCCCGTTCCGTGGCCTGAAGCTTGATGTAATATGAACCGATTGAGCTTGCGATGGAGATGTCGCTCATGTTTATGCGGTACGCCTCGTTATAGTACTGATTTGCTTCTTGGTGGTCTTGAATCTGCTCGTAAAGCGAGCCGACCTTTTCAAACAGCCTTGAATCGATGTCAGAGGCAGAGATGCCAACTACCTGTAGATACGCCTGAAGTGCCGCCCCCGGTGTTAAGTTAGATTTGCTTCCGTTTTCCAACCTGCGTTCCTGCAGCTTGGCAAGTTGATAAAATACATGACTGTGCTGAACTGAGCTGGGCATCATCAGTTGGGCCTTAAGCATCTCGAAACGCTCTTCCGCTAGTTTAAAATCATTCTGCGCCAAGGCCACTAAGCCGAGATTGTACATGGCTTCAAAGTTCGTCGGCTGAAGTTGCAGAGCTCGCTCGAACCGTTCGCGAGCTAATATTAGTTTGTGCGAGCCCAATTCCACTATGCCTGCGTTAATCAATCCTGGCGCATTGTTTTTTAGCGATCCGATTTCTTGTAACTGGTTAACGCAATGGTAGGCCATTTCTAGGTTGCTTAACTGAAATGTACGTTAAGTTTGTAACTACAAATTGCTTACACTTTATTATAATAAATCTTTAAAGGTACATACAGGCTGTAGACAACAGACTAGATTCGTTGAAAAGTATGTAACAGGCAGAAGAAAGCGTTATTTCTGGGATCTCGACGTTCATACGGACGGACAGACAGGCGGACGGACATGGCCAGATCGACTCGACTATTTACTTAATTTGAGCGGAACCGCTTCCTTCTACCATACTTTTCAACGAATCTAGTATAACAAGAGAAAAGGCTTTAGTCGATTCTCACAACTTTCAGATACTCGTGGGCGTGGCAATAAGCTGAAACCAACTTGCACAGCATAGGCATCACTTGCATCTGAATGAATGGTCAATCTTAAATTTCAAGCTTTAAAGATTTTGAGACCTCGACGTTCATACTGACAGACAAACTTTGCCAGATGACCAAGAAACGCTGGTTTCTACCTAGTATATCTAGTAAACCCTTTTTATCTACTATATTTTTTTTATACATATATATTTTTTTTAAAAAGCTCGATTATATCTTATTCTCTTGTTTGATGCTTTATACAAAACTTACACTTATATAAATAAAACTCAAGTTGGTCAGAGCGCTGGCCGTCATGGATCCCTCGCTCTTGCGATCATACATTTGTAACGTTATAATTGCTTGATTAACGTCATTTTGTCGGAGATATACTAATGCTTTGTTCAGTTCAAGTTCGTTGGCTAGCCATGCTAGATTTGAAGTTTTGATGATCTCAATGCACCAATTATATCCTGAAAAACAAAAAAATTTACAGCAGCGATATTTGAATGTTTATACCCGTTACTCGTAGAGTAAAATGGTATACTAGATTCGTTGAAAAGTATGTAACAGGCAGAAGGAAGCGTTCCCGACCATATAAAGTATACCATATATATTCTTGATCAGGATCAGTAGCCGAGTCGATCTGGCCATGTCCGTCTGTCCGTCCGTCTGTCTGTCCGTCTGTCCGTCTGTCCGTCTGTCCGTATGAACGTCGAGATCTCAGGAACTACAAAAGCTAGAAAGTTGAGATTAAGTATACAGACTCCAGGGACATAGACGCAGCGCAAGTTTGTCGATTCAGGTTGCCACGCCCACTCTAACGCCCACAAACCGCCCAAAACTGCCACGCCCACATTTTTGAAAAATGTTTTAATATTTTTTCATTTTTGTATTGGTCTTGTAAATTTCTATCGATTTGCAAAAAAACTTTTTGCCACGCCCACTCTAACGCCCACAAACCGCCCAAAGCTGTCACGCCCACACTTTTGAAAAATGTTTTGATATTTTTTCATTTTTGTATTGGTCTTGTAAATTTCTATCGATTTGCCAACAAACTTTTTGCCACGCCCACTCTAACGCCCACAAACCGCCCAAAGCTGTCACGCCCATACTTTTGAAAAATGTTTTGATATTTTTTCATTTTTGTATTGGATCAATAGCCGCATCGATCTGGCCATGTCCGTCTGTCCGTATGAACGTCGCGATCTCAGGACAGAAACTAAATACAAAAGCTAGAAAGTTGAGATTAAGCATGTTGATTCTAGTGACATAGACGCAGTGCAAGTCCTGATGTTGACATGCCCACTCTTACGCATAATTTTTAAAAATGTTTCAGTTTTTTCATTTTATTTTTTTATTTACTATCATTAATGTATTAATACATTATTTATTGTTTAATAAAAACAAATACCTTTAAAAGGCTCTTCATCCTGCCGATCGGATTCGGTTGTTAAATTTTAATTAAATCTTGTTATACCCGTTAATCGTAGAGTAAAAGGGTATACTAGATTCGTTGAAAAGTTTGTAACAGGCAGAACAAAGCGTTTTCGACCATATAAAGTATATATATTCTTGATCAGGATCAATACCCGAGTCGATCTGGCCATGTCCGTCTGTCCGTTTGTCCGTCCGTCTGTCTGTCCGTATGAACGTCGCCATCTCAGGATCTCAGGAACTATAAAAGCTAGAAAGTTGAAATTCAGCATGCAGACCCCAGAGGCATAGACGCAGCCAAATTTTGTCGATTCACGTTGCCATGCCCACTCTAACGCCCACAAACAATTTTTTCATTTTTGTATTATTTTTTTAAATTTCTATCGATTTGCAGAAAAACTTTTTGCCACGCCTACTCTAACGCCCACGACCGCCCAAAACTGCCACGCCCACACTTTTGAAAAATGTTTTGATATTTTTTGTCTCTTTTTGTTATTCTTGTAAATTTCTCTAGATTTGCCAAAAATCTATTTGCCACGCCCACTCTAACGCCCACAATCCACCAAAAACAGTTAGTGTGGAAATTTCTCCTTTGTACTTCCGCTAGCTGGGTAACGGGTATCAGAATCGGGGAACTCGACTATAGCGTTCTCTCTTGTTTTTAATGTTACCAGTTCTATAGTCTAAGGTTAAATGTTCAATGTGTCACAGTCATGGACAAAACCCACCTTGGTGAAAAACCTATTGCGTCTATCTATTGTCCACCCAATTTTCATTGTTCTGCTGACAACTTCAAAAAACTATTCGACGACCTGGAAACAAAGTTCGTAATCGCTGGGGACTGGAATGCTCACCATCAAGCCTCACATCCTTACTCGAAGGATGCACGGCTGCAAATACTGATGCGTACATTAGAAACGCCGCCGTAGAAAATGTCCTTCATACTCCCTGTGTCAGAGAACAGATCTGCAGAGATTACGATCTTAAAAGCATAAGCAAGTTTTCAGTTTATGATGTCACTCGCAGTTAAAGTAGGGAAAAGCTAAAATATTGCGACTTCTGCTAATTCGACTGCACTTTTTAACCTCTGCGCCTTACAGCTCACATCAACAAACAGGCGCACTGTGGCGCATTAGATACAAATGCTATACTAAATTCCAATTTTTGCTAACAACGGATCGTTGCGTTCGCATTCGACAGGTAACAGTTCAAAAGGGTTGAATCCAAAAAAAATTTAAATCGGTTCAGTATTTTAGAAGTTACACGTGTTCAATGTTGAACCTTTTTTGGGTTGCAAAAAAAACAGGTATTTTTTGTAGAAAAGTCTGACTTTGCGATCGATTTTTAGGTAAAATATGTAAACGACCGGGTTGGTTATGGTCTTTATGGAAAGGGTAATCAAATCTCGGTAAAACAAAGGTAGAATGTATAAAATTCTTTGCAGTGCAAAAATACCTGTTTTACCGAAGTACTAATTTTCACATATTTTTCAACTTTGATAGAGTATATAAATCTTGTTCTTGAATATATTCTTTATTAGAATCAAAAGAGATCGGGTTCCCCCACGTCCCACCCCGAATTTCCCAGGCAAAAGATACTTTCAACTCAGCGTAAAAAACGCGCGGCTTAGTGCAAATTCTGCTACAAGCGCAGTTGCTGCGCAGTACGAAATTGTATGGCGGCCATACATTTTTTCCTGTATTGGCGGCTTGTTTTTCAATGACTTTCTAATGATTTTAAATGAATGTATAATGATTAATTATTCTTTAAAAATATTAAATTAAGTAAAATTAAATGAATATTTTTAATTATTTGTAAAAAAAAGGTAAATTAGATTAAAAATTGACAAAATAAAAAAAACATACATTTTTATACCCGTTACTCGTAGAGTAAAAGGGTATACTAGATTCGTTGAAAAGTATGTAACAGGCAGAAGGAAGCGTTTCCGACCATATAAAGTATATATATTCTTGATCAGGATCAATAGCCGAGTCGATCTGGCCATGTCCGTCTGTCCGTCTGTCCGTCCGTATGAACGTCGAGATCTCAGGAACTACAAAAGCTAGAAAGTTGAGATTAAGCATACAGACTCCAGGGACATAGAAGCAGCGCAAGTTTGTCGATTCATGTTGCCACGCCCACTCTAACGCCCACAAACCGCCCAAAACTGCCACGCCCACACTTTTGAAATATGTTTTGAAATTTTTTCATTTTTGTATTAGTCTTGTAAATTTCTATCAATTTGCCAAAAAACTTTTTGCCACGCCCACTCTAACGCCCACAAACCGCCAAAAACTGTCAGTGTTTGTTTTTGTGTCTCACAAAATATCATTTAAAAATCCGAAACCCGTTGCAATCTAAATTCTGTTGAATTAAACAACATCCAGTTATAATAAGATATTTTAAGTACAAAGAATCTTGAAATGGTAAACAATTTTTATAATATTTGAACAATAACAATTCGTCTTCTTGTCTGGAGATTGCTAGGGTACCTTTCTTTAAGCCTTCTTCTGGTTAGCCAAGCAGACCGCCATACAGTGGCGCATTAGTTACTTTTGGGTTACAAAAATCATAACTCTTGAACCAGTTGAGATATTTTCATAATTTTAATACCTTTCGATTAAGGGGTCATACAATATGATGTGATAAATGGTAGATTTATATTCGAAAGTTAATGTTTTTGGAGGCAGTTTTCTCAATTTGTATCCAATTTCGACAAATACTTTTCATTTGTTTTCTCTAAAAATGCTTATATGGTACATATTTAATGTTTAATAAAAAAACAAGAGAGAACGCTATAGTCGAGTTCCCCGACTATCTGATACCCGTTACTCAATTAGTGAAAGTTCAAAGGAGGCTGTTCAATATTGACAGTTTTCAGCGGTTTGTGGGCGTGGCAAAAAGTTTTTCTGCAGATCGATAGAAATTTACATTACTAACAAAAAATGAAAAAATATCAAAACATTTTACAAAAGTGTAAGCGTGTCAGCTTTGGTCGATTTGTGGGCGTTAGAGTGGGCGTGGTAAAAATTTATTTGCAAATCGAGAGAAATTAACAAAACTAATAAAAAAAATTAAAAAATATTAAAACATTTTTCAAAAGTCTGGGCGTGGCAGTTTTGGGCGGTTCGTGAGCGTGGCAACATGAATCGACAAACTTGCGCTGCGTATATGTCTCTGGAGTCTATATGCTTAATACCCTTAGTACCCTTTTACGTGGACACATGAAACATGCTCTTTGAACGAAGTCATACATGTTAATAAATATATTACGCTAATACAGCGGCTTCTGACATGGATTTCCCTTTGTATTAGTAATAATATAGAACTGGCTATCATTGGCGTTGATCAGCGTGCACGGTACGAGAAAAATATTTTTTAAGGCTAATTATAAAAAAAATTATTAAGTAACAACAAGAGAGAATATATAGTTGAGCTCCTGGACTAACGGACATCCGTTCATCAGCTAGTAAAGGGGCGAATGAGAATTTTGACCAGTTTTTGGCTTACTTTAAACTTTAAAAATTGTAATACCCGCAGGAGTAACAAAACAAGAAATGACGCAATAGTTGAGTTTCTCGACTATCAAATATCTGTTACGCTATTTATATATACCTAAATAGCGTTGCCTCATATTTTCTTATAACTTTTATTAGAGCAACATGACAGGTCATTCAATCTTTCAAGTCCGACATTTATTCCACATGTAATAGGACAGATTTTTTAGGAAAGCTGATCCCTAAACAACGAAAATGCCAACAACAAGGACAACGAGAACGAGAAGGGCAAACACTACAGATGAAGAAGGAGACAATGATCAACGATGAGCAAGAGCGCCAAGTGTTGCACTACGGCAGGAGAGTTGTTGCTTGCTCGTTGAAAAAGTAAGTTTTGCATTTTGTCTGTGTAGCTGCGGGAGCGACAACGAGACGACGATAAAATTGACGATTCATATTCACCATATCCTATATTGTTTGTTCTAAAATAGGTATAAAGTTAATATTATTACAAGAAAACGCCACATATATAGAGTGTTTCAAACCTGAGAGACAAGTAAAACAAACAGACGGACACACGGAAATAGCCTAGGCTATTGTATGATCTGGATTACATTCATTTATAGGGTTGCCAACTTCTGACCAAAATTATATTGCCCGTGAGATTTTATTTTATCCGGCCTGCTGTACTTTATATCATTCATACTCACCATCATTATAGTTATCTTCGATAAAAGGTGATATTAAATCCACAATCATTGTAATAGATTTTTTAACGGTATTCCGACGTTCATTGGTATATATGGCAAGCTCGTCTTTCTTAAGAGCTTGGACAACATAACGATGTTTTTCTCTTGTTACAAAATTTACGGCCTCGTTTAATTTCTCGTAAGAACCGTCACCTTCTTCTTTAATGACAACGCCTCTGACTTCTTCGTTGTCTGAAGACTGGTGCATGTTAGTTTTGCCAGTTTGTTGAACCGGTTCAGATTGCTGTTGCAGTTTAATGATATTCGTCTCACTCTCCATATCCGATTCCGTTGCTTCGGTTTGGACATCACAAAGTCTTCGAAAGGCCAACTTTACCTTCTCCACATCGCCCAAGGCGAAGTAGCAGAGTAAGAGGTGAATGCTACACCTAATGCTTGCCCGCTCCGACATTATAAATTCAAAGCTAGAAGCAGCATCTGAATAGGAGCCCATGCGGATAAAGAGGATTCCAATGTTTTCACGGATCTTAAGTCTCAACTGACTTAAGTTCTTTGGTACCGAATCAAGGGCCATGCGGTACATTTTAACCGCCTTTTGGAAAATACCCATGCTGTAGTAGATGTTACCCATATTTAGTTTTAGCTGATTGACGTGTGGAAACATCTTGTTCTTGGTCATAATGCTGTAGGTATTAAGGGCCTCGATGTGCATCTCATTGCGTTCGTATTGCTCCGCGAGATTAAAAAAAACCTATAGTTAATATATAAATAAGTTATAAATGCCTGTTGTAGTCTATCTTACCGCATATGTCAAATCAAAGTTGTGGTAAACATTTTCACCATGCTGGTCTCGAAATTGGTGTAATGTTCGATCTAATGAGAATGATTCTTTGGCTTTATTCAATGCCTCGGCCAATTTCGCATCCAAGTTCAATAATTGATTGGGGGAGCTTTGCCAGGCCAAAACTATTGACGACTCCAAAAGCTTCACAATTTTTCCTTCCAGATTCTTATACTTCATTTGGGGGCTATAATTTAATATAATATAATATAATATTATCTTGGTAATATTCTGACTTTGGGTGCTACCTAATATTCTACCAATCTACCATCACTGCTTGTTCCTGATTCGCTACGATATAAAAAAGGCTTTATAATATGAAATGAAATTACAGTGATCACTTAAATATTTAAAAAACCAAACGCTTCTTTTTTCTGTAAAATACATTTTACCGGACGGCTTTATAATATGTGTCATAGGAACCACCTGAAATTTATTTAAAAACAAGAGAGAACGCTATTGTCGAGTTCGCCGACTATCTGATACCCGTTACTCAGCTAGTGGAAGTGCAAAGGAGAGTCTTCTGCACTGACGGTTTTTGAGTGAGTTAGAGTGGGCGTGGCAAAAAGTTTTTTGGCAGAACAATGGAAAATTTACAAGACTAATAAAAAAATAAAAAAAAACATCAAAATATTTTTTAAAAGTGTGGGCCTAGCAGTTTCGTTCGGTTTGTGGCCCTGGCAACATGGGTCAAAAAACTTGCGCTGTGTCTATATCTCTGCAGTCTGCATCCTTAATCCCAAACTTAAAGCTGTTATAGTTCCTGAAATCTCGACGTTGATACGGACATAGACAGAAAATATTGCAATATTTTTGGATGTCTTTCAGGCTTTATAAAAAGGGTGGCTAGATTGAAAGATGTTCAAAATTAAAACAATGCTTTCCCAAAATACTAACAAACTTCTGAAATCGTTCCATTGCAACAGAGCCTTTGCTGTGTGATTAAACCTAGATATATCCGACGACCACTATAAAACCTGGAGTGCTGCAAGGCAGCGTTTATATAGAGACTACTGGCGACTTCTACGCTTGCCGACGGTACATCGATTTTAGGTCAATCAAAATGGCCTGTACAATCAACAATTCACATCTCTTGTCACTTAGTGGCCATGGAGTAGTGGCTATCTGACTGAAGAGTCAAAATAATCAAACAGAAATGTAAGCATATGTCATTCACACTCAATCGGCAAGACTGCCCCTCGATCACCTTAAACAACACCGTACTCCCGAAGGTAAAATATCTTAAGTTTCCCCTCAATCGAAGGCTCACCTGTCGCAAGCATTTCTCCATTGGCTTATCAACTTTCGGTCATCCCTATGGATGCACTAGACGGTCCCCGCATTAAAACAAATTTCGGCGTACTGCTCCCAACTATGGGAAAGTGCCAGCTGTTGTAATAGTGATATCATACAAAGCGCTTAGTCGAAGACACTGAGAACAATCACTGAAACATCCTAGTATGTATATCCGAAACAAAAATATCCAAAGAGAGACAAGTACATAAGCAAATTAACTTCTCATCCTTACAATCTTGCGAGAAGTCTAACGCGTGTTTGCGACTAATCCCGGCTTCGCCGCAGCGACCTTTAGCTCAACGATGATCATTAAGTACGACTTTTTCCAGAATACAGTCAAAAATACTTTTATATACTGTATATAACTAGGATTTAGATAATTATTGTTAGTCTCATTATTTTAGAGAAGATCCAACAACATTTGCATTTGCAACACCAACTTTATAGATTTAATAGTTCCTTAACTCATTACGTTTATCACGACGGGCAGACGAGTTATCGGGTTATTCAATACAACAATCAATAGCGAATAACTTAAAAAGATTGCATTAATTATTTAAAAACAAGACAGAACGCTATTGTCGAGTTCTTCGACTATTCGATACCGCTTACTCAGCTAGTGGAATGCGAAAGAGAAATTTACACTTTTAAAAAATTGTTTTGCCAGTTTTAATTGATATGCCAAAATTATTCTTAGTTTATGGAAAAAACTCCCGGTCATGGTATTGAGGAATACTGATACTAACAGTGAGAAATAATTTGTCTTTATAAAAACTTCTGATACCACAGAAGATCAAAAAAGGACGATCAAAACTTCAACATATAAAAGTTTTGATATCAACATTTGTGAAGAAAAATATTTTTGCCTTTAACTTTATAAATACAATTCACAACGAATCGATTACAAAAATTTGCAAAATCGACAACAAAAAGCTGAGAAAAATTGATGTGTGATGATGTTTGCGATTCTAGTAAGAATCGTCATAAAGAACCCAAAATTAAATTATCTTGCCATCTTGGTCGTAATTGTCGAAACAAATTCAAAGTAAACAACGTCAATCGAACAAGAATGGGATTCAAAATATATACATTCAAAAAAGCAAACATGGCACACGGACACATATGTGGTGTCATGACAGTGGGTTCTCGGCTTTTTTAAGAAGGTTACAGATGTTTAAAAAACAATTTATATGGTAGATCAAAACACGACAAAAGGTAACAGTATCGGCAAAGTAAAAATTTATGTATAAAAAAAACAGAGTCATCAGAATAACTGTTTTTATGCAAAAACTGGAATTTCTCAAAACGACGTATGTACAGGGTGCGTTATCTGGATGTATCCTAGTTCAACATTGTATAACTCTGCCAATTTTCAAAAATGAACAAGATTTTTCACAATATTCGTTTTCAATGTAAAGCGGTACGATTTCAGCGCGTTCTTTCGGTGTATATCGACTCATAGCTAAAATGGCACTGAATGACGTTTCAGAATTTTGTTCATCTGTCCAAATCGGCTGAAAAATGAGAAAAGAATTTTAATTTACCAATATTTTAGGTTTCAGATATTACGTACGTCTAGGGATACTAATAAGATAAAGACACTGATGGTGTAAATATCAAAATAACCTGCTACGATTTAGTTACACAGGATGAGTCTCCAAACGACGTTTCCGGTACCGGCGCCTGGACGAGGCAGAGGACACATAATGAAGACTCGACAGCGTGGGAGACCGAGAAAATGTATCAAGAAGAGCTAGAACGTCATATTTATAATGCATTTGCATCTGAAAGCAACGATTACGACCCAGACGGTGTACTGATGTTTGCAACCGTGGTAGGAGACCCATTGACATTTAAGGTCTAAAGTCATTTTATATAAAATTTGAACCAAAACATTAAAAGACATACAAATTATGTCATTTGCTACGGCTTTTTAATACCAAACCGCGCTCGCAATCATGTCAAACATCCGAAATCGACTTTGCACTTCAAGTGCCAAAAGTTGGCTCGGTTCATTAGAACAAGGCAAATCTGAAGTGAAGAGGGAACATCTGGAGTAGGCCTGTCAAAAGCAGGCTCTTGAAATGGCAACCTGTACTCTTCTTGTTTTCACCATAATTCTACTAAGATATATTCTTTCGCATATTTTTGAGAATATAGGGTGCAACCTTATCAGTCGTTATCGCAAGATTCTGAGGTTTTCCTATATTAATAAAGAATTTACGGAATTTGGTTAAAAAGGAGAACAGGGAACAGGATTATCTTCTTAGGCAATTAGGTAATTTGCTTTTGACGCCCGGCCCTTTTTTGCAAAGTAAAAGCTTTAAGTTTCTTCTGGACATGTTGGAAGCACCCGGAAAGGAAACATTAAGGAAGTCCACTGTTAACACTTTCGGAGATCGCGAGGTCAAGTGGCTCAAAGTGTTTCTTTAGTTCGTCCGCAAAAACTTTAAAAAGTACTTAGTCGAATCTGCACCATGTATCGTTAGGTGACCGTGGACGTTTTCAGACATTTTCAGCGATGTTTTTTCCTTTGCACTTTCACTAGCTGAGTAACGGGTATCAACAATGCGACTAAACAATATCTTTGCATTATTTTACGACCCTACGTGAGACAAATGCATAAGGATGGCCTACCTGCTGCGAGTTACACAGCAGATGAGCGTGTAAAAATCACAGTGCGTGGAAAAAAGTATGGAAAAAGAGGGTTTCTCTGTAGATAGAGAAAGTAGGCAGAAATTAAAAATGTAGATCACAGATAAGAAAGACCGGAAGCCCTGGGGGCACCTGTTGACCGTAGTCTGAAAACGGCGACGCTTCCTAAGGTCCAAAAGACTCATAGAGTTGTTAATGGTAACAAGGTAATCGTGTATATATAAATTTGGTGGGACAAACACGAATAATTTACTAAAACAGACGCGAATATGTCGTAACGAGCAGACCAAATAAATAAGTTTATTACATTTGGCGCCCGAAACATGATTGACATACGAAAACAAAATAGTTATGGTTGGATCAACCGCCCCAAGAACGACAAATTATGGCGTTGCCATCTGTCCTCCGAACATTGTAATCGATAGTCAGTATTTTTAAGTGAACTTATGTTGTGAACCAGTTTAAATAAAATAGAATTTGTTAGCTAAATGTGTGCACGCACACTGTTTTTCGCCATCGGAACGTTGGAAATTAGGGAAAACTTGGCATTTAAGGACACACTGCGGTGAGCAGTGAGCAGTTCCAATTGTTATAACCATGAATTCTTGAATAATAAAACGAGCCTACTACCAGTTAGTCTGTCCCTTTCTTTCGGGATTCAAGGTGGAGTAGCCGTTAAAGGAAACTCCGTTGCGAGACGACAGTTTTTATTCGCAGTCCGAGGGAGACATAAATGGCAACATGCGCTGTAATGACGACTTAGACGGCCAACGAGAAGGATTTGTGAGCGGAGTCAGCGCTAGGAGTCGCAGCCAGCGAAATAGACAGGCGCAGCCAGCGCTGAGCGGGGTACAACCGGGTCGCAGCCATTGACGAGGGGACGCAGTGGAGCGTTATTTGCGGAGACCGCAGCCAACGGTCACAAGGCGCAAGGAACGTCAAGCATCGACGTCCGAAGTTAGCGGTCACAGGGCGTCGGAGACGCCATTTTGAAGGGCTCCAGCCATATTGAAGTTTGAGAAAATACACCATTCCCCAAGGAAGTAAACCCCTATACCGAGAGCGGATCAGCAGCCAGCGGGTAGTGGAACGAGAACTCGGCAGCGGGTAAACAACACCACCATTGGTACCCCGTCCACCGAACGGGGGGACGAACCGCTACCGAAGGAGCTATGCAAGGCCTTTTGCGACGCAAAGAGATAGACGCCGTGGGACGTTTCCGATAACCTCGCCATTACTTCAGACACGGTGCAGTTCGGGCACTACAGATGGTAGTCAGGCAGCATTCGCGGCAGTGGATTATTGAAGGGTCACGTATGGGGGCGACGGCGTGCTGGTGAGCTTCGTATGCGCAAAGACGAAGTGTGCCCCAATGACGACGATGACGATCCCACGGCTGGATTTACAGGCAGCAGTCCTTGGAACCTGGCTGATGAACACTGTCAGGTAGGAGCACTGTGTGGTCATCACGGATCTGGTGTTATGAACAGACCCGAAGACGGTGCTGAGATGGATCGGGAGTACCCAACGCCGCACAGTGGCGCATTAGATACTTTTCATCATTTTTTTTAAACGTAATTTTAATTAATTAAATGTAATTTTAATACCTTTCGATTAAGTGGTCATACAATATGGTGGTATTTTATACTCAAAAATTAATGTGTTTGGAGGGAGTTTTCTCAATTTGTATCCAATTTCGACAAATACTTTTCATTTGTTATACCCGTTACTCGTAGAGTAAAAGGGTATACTAGATTCGTTGAAAAGTATGTAACAGGCAGAAGGAAGCGTTTCCGACCATATAAAGTATATATATTCTTGATCAGGATCAGCCGAGTCGATTTGGCCATGTCCGTCTGTCCGTCCGTCTGTCCGTCCATCTGTCCGTCTGTCTGTCCGTATGAACGTCGAGATCTCAGGAAC
This sequence comes from Drosophila yakuba, assembly GCF_016746365.2. Classification (NCBI taxonomy): domain Eukaryota; kingdom Metazoa; phylum Arthropoda; class Insecta; order Diptera; family Drosophilidae; genus Drosophila; species Drosophila yakuba. The sequence continues at coordinate 3,647,961 of NC_052528.2, read as the reverse complement.
TACAAAAGCTAGAAAGTTGAGACTAAGCACACAGACTCCAGAACCATAGACGCAGCGCAAGTTTGTCGATTCATGTTGCCACGCCCACTCTAACGCCCACAAACCGCCCAAAACTGCCACGCCCACACTTTTGAAAAATGTTTTAATATTTTTTCATTTTTGTATTGGTCTTGTAAACTTCTATCGATTTGCAAAAAAACTTTTTGCCGCGCCCACTCTAACGCCCACAAACCGCCCAAAACTGCCACGCCCACACTTTTGAAAAATGTTTTAATATTTTTTCATTTTGTATTGGTCTTGAAAATTTCTATCGATTTGCAAAAATTCTTTTTGCCACGCCCACTCTAACGCCCACAAACCGCCCAAAACTGCCACGCCCACACTTTTGAAAAAGGTTTTAATATTTTTTCATTTTTGTATTGGTCTTGAAAATTTCTATCAATTTGCAAAAAATCTTTTTGCCACGCCCACTCTAACGCCCACAAACCGCCAAAAACTGTCCTTCGCACTTACACTAGCTGAGTAACGGGTATTAGATAGTCGGGGAACTCGACTATAGCGTTCTCTCTTGTTTTCTCTGAAAATGCTTATATGGTACATATTTAATGTATTAAAAACAAACAAGAGAGAACGCTATAGTCGAGTTCCCCGACTATCTGATACCCGTTACTCAGCTAGTGGAAGGGAGAAGGAGAGTCTTAAACACAGTTTTTGCTGGTTTGTAGGCGTTATAGTGGGCGTGGCCAAAAGTTTTTTGGCAAATCGATAGAAGTTTACAAGACCAATACAAAAATGAAAAAATATCAAAACATTTTTCAAAAGTGTGGGCGTGACAGCTTTGGGCGGTTTGTGGGCGTTAGAGTGGGCGTGGCAAAAAGTTTGTTGGCAAATCGATAGAAATTTACAAGACCAATACAAAAATGAAAAAATATCAAAACATTTTTTAAAAGTGTGGGCGTGACAGCTTTGGGCGGTTTGTGGGCGTTAGAGTGGGCGTGGCAAAAAGTTTTTTTGCAAATCGATAGAAATTTACAAGACCAATACAAAAATGAAAAAATATTAAAACATTTTTCAAAAATGTGGGCGTGGCAGTTTTGGGCGGTTTGTGGGCGTTAGAGTGGGCGTGGCAACCTGAATCGACAAACTTGCGCTGCGTCTATGTCCCTGGAGTCTGTATACTTAATCTCAACTTTCTAGCTTTTGTAGTTCCTGAGATCTCGACGTTCATACGGACAGACGGACAGACGGACAGACAGACGGACGGACAGACGGACATGGCCAGATCGACTCGGCTACTGATCCTGATCAAGAATATATATGGTATACTTTATATGGTCGGAAACGCTTCCTTCTGCCTGTTACATACTTTTCAACGAATCTAGTATACCCTTTTACTCTACGAGTAACGGGTATAAAAATAAATACATTTTAAAGAAAACAAAATTTATGTTTTTTTAATTTTGTCAATTTTTCATCTATTTGTACCTTTTTTTTTACAAATAATTAAAAATATTCATTTAATTTTACTTAATTTAATATTTTTAAAGAATAATTAATCATTATACATTCATTTAAAATCATTAGAAAGTCATTGAAAAACAAGGAAAAAATGTATGCCCGCCATACAATTTCGTACTGCGCAGCAACTGCGCTTGTAGCAGAATTTGCACTAAGCCGCGCTGAGTTGAAAGTATCTTTTGCCTGGGAAATTCGGGGTGGGACGTGGGGGACCCGATTTTTTTTGATTCTGATTAAGAACATATTCAAGAACAACACCTCATACTCCAAACCCAGGGAATGGTAGGGATTTATATACTCCATCAAAGTTGAAAACAAGAGAGAACGCTATGGTCGAGTTTGCCGACTATCTGATACCTATCTGATACCCTATCTGATTACTCAGCGAGTGGAAGTGCGAAGTAGAGTCTTCAACACTGACAGTTTTTAGCGGTTTGTGGGCGTGGCAAAAAGTTTTTTGGGAAATCGATAGAAATTTACAAGACCAATACAAAAATGAAAAATATCAAAACTTTTTTTAAAAGTGTGGGCGTGGCAGTTTTAGGCGGTTTGTGGGCGTTAACAACATGAATCGACAAGCTTGCGCTGCGTCTATGTCCCTCGAGTCTATGTGCTTAATCTAAACTTTGTAGCTTTTGTAGTTCCTGAGATCTCAGCGTTCATACTCTGCGAGTAACGGGTAATATGTAATACGAGTAATATGTGAAAATTAGTACTTCGGTAAAACAGGTATTCCTGCACTTGCAAAGAATATTACACATTTATTCTACCTTTGTTTTACCGAGATTTGATGAACCGAGTGGCGGAGATTCTGGAGTCGTCGAGGCTTCTTAATGGAGATGGGTGCCTACAGCCAACAATGCGGCGGTTGATGCTCTCAAAGAGCTGGTGAGGGTTACAGCCTGGGTACTACGGTTTGCGCGCAAACAGAGAAGCGATCTCGAGGAATACGGCCTTACTGCACCAGAATGTTGGTCAGACATGCACAACTGGAGTCGTTCCCCGAAGAGATAAGATCGGCGGAAGCCGAGAGCTGTCGCTTCCAGGACGAGAACGGGATTCTGCGAACTTACATCAGAATTGATGCTGTACTGTGCATACCGTACTGTGCGAGGAATCTCGTAATACTGTCAGACAGGCACAGACTCACAGAGCGACAAATCCACGCCAGGTGAAGCATCAAATTTTGGATGCTACAATTGCCGAGATCTAGCCGAGATTCAGCCGAGATTCAGCCGAGATCCAGATGGGTCACGAAGATGAGGCGTGTGATGCGTGCAACGGGTTCAAGGTGCAGCGAGCGCGGACGATGCCGCCGATAATGACGCCCCATCCGAAAGACACCTTGGATGCGGGTGGATGGCCATTTAAATATACTGGATTGGACTACTTTAAGCCACTGTTGGTGCCTGTGTCCCACCACAATGAGAAACGTTGGGTCGCCTTGACAAGGCCATTCATCTGGAGATGGCGCATAACCTGTCAACGGATTCCTGCATAATTGCGATCAGGAACTTCGTCTGCCGTAGAGGGCCAGTACATAGACTTCGCAGCGACAACGACAAGAACTTCGCGGAAGCTGACAGGGAAGCCAAGCCAGACGCTTTGGTGACGTTTTTGAGTGAGAGAGTGAGAGTGAGTTGTCGAGCAGAAGCATAGAAAGGGTTTTCATTTGCCCAGTGAAACCGACGGAGTGTGGGAGCGGATGTTGCAGTGCGTTACGAGAGTACTGCGTCATACCCTGAAAGAAGTTGCGCCAAGGACCATGTTTAAAGAATATTTTGGTTGAGGCTGAGAAAATCGTGAATTCGCGTCCGCCCACTCATTTGCCTGTGGATGCGGACCAGTAGGCGCCTTTGACGCCAAATTACCTACTCAAGGGAGTGACCAATCTGCCGGATACGCCTGGATAGGATGCGGAGCTGCCCAAGAAGGGTTCCACAAGAAAGCAGTGGAGGATCGGTTATTTATTGATCATTCCTTTGTCTTAGCACGCTCAATTTTCGAGCAATTTAATAACAAAGGGTGGCCCGTGTTTGAATCGGTGCAGACAAGAACAACACCCCGAAGCCGACGAGCAAGGCCGGATCCTAAAGCGTGTCCCCGCAAGTACCGATTCTCGGAGTTTTGGCACAGCACCCGTCGTTACACGTTACTCGTGTTGATGATCTTAGGGTTGTTTTTAGCCCGATTCTAAAATTTTCTTATCACATTTCGCTCATAGTCAATGATGATCCTAACGTAACTAAATCCTTATTCATTTTATTAGTATTACCTCCTTGTTCCAGTAAACTAATGCTGATTATTTGAAGTTGATAATTCCGACTTGGTTAGTCGCCCAAACTTTTCTGATTCGATTAGATTTTTAAGCAATCCATTCTACATTTTTAACACGAAATTAGATCTATTGGGTAAGAAATGTGTTTCTGGCCCGCGCAAAATGGGTTAGGGAACGGTCCTTCCAATTTGACGGCGAAGAAAACCCTCGCATGGTTTGCCATGCTATGAAGTGGCTTATATCGAACAACATGACCTGGAGGACTTGGTTCATAGAAAGTTTTTCAGAAATACTTCCTTGTAATGGCGACATACAAAAGTACAGCAAATAAAGAGAACTATTGATGTTAAGATGCTGGAGAAGAGGAATGCAGAAATATATATATCAGCGAAGTGGGTATCGGCCGTTAAGAAAATAAATTTTAGTGAATACAAATACTACAAGGGGGATTTGTGGTTGAGAGCAGGCGGGCAGTCGATTTGAGTTTGAAAAGTTTGTCAGGGTCGCCAACAGCGTGGAAACCAGCAACGTGACAAGTATTATTATATTAGTCATAAGGTGCCTCCAACTTCGTAATGCAACCTGTCGAAGATGATACGCTTTTAACTCGTGTGTGTAATCTCAAAGCCTTTGTTCAGTCAGCGACCTTCCAACCTTCTCAACCATTGTTCACCTTAGTGCTCAGTTGACAAAGTACGGCAATGGAGATATGCCACCACAGATATGGTCCAATTTGTGGAGAACAAGACGAAGTTAAATAGATCAATAAAGACAGGGCTTTACATATCTACGAAGTGATCACATGACTAGATCCTGCAACTCGAATGGTGAGTGTCAATTAATTCGATGTCGTCAGAGGCATCATCACCTGCTGCACAGAGCAGAAAACTTACGCAGGCTCTGACCATGGCCGATAGACAAAAGGCCGCATTATAAACCATTGCCACCTGGAAAGTGCGATATGAATTTTTGGTAATCAGAGGATAGATGTGGATAAATGTGTTTACTATGTGGACAAGCAAATGTACAAGCAAATGATGTAGTTGAGTTGTGCCATTTTTCTCTTTCTCACTTGGACGAGTAAAGTGCGTCGGATGGGGTAGCGCTGAGCTAAAGAATTTAGGAATGTGTTGGCAGGCAGCCACGGATAACTTCAGATTCAATGTGAAGTATCATTAAGTGCTTAGTTGACAGCGTTTTAAACAGTGCTCGAATTCCTACCATGCAAAAAAATGTTTAGTTTGGTTATATCTTTGTTTGATTCTCTGGGACGTATTTGCTGCCGCATGATTACTTAAAGGTATGCAGGCATGCTCCGGTAATCGAATTCGTAAGAATTTTACGAAATCCATTTTAAATCAAAAAATGTTGTGCTCCGGTTTTCGAATTCCTAGGAGTTTTTGATTTGTAAAACGGGCACTTTTGTCTGGCCAAAATGAAAAGCAATCAGATATTGTTTACTAAGGGAAAAAAACAGAAATTTTCGATTTGGTAACGTCGTCAAAAGATATAGTGAAGGGTGCCATTCTGTTGGTGAAACGAAACAGTTTCGTTTCTTATTAAATACTACTTATAAATTACGTATAATACTACTTATAAAATATAAAAGAATTTAATTACTGAATGTTCAAAGTGCAGTATAATTGCGAATATCGGAATTAAAAGTGGCAGCTCTTGATTTTCTCAAGCCCTCATATTTCTGCCTTCTCCTGGCTTCAAAACAAGCAATGGCAAATATAAAAGGCATTTTTCCACGTAGTATGTGGGGACTAAAGTTAGAAGGATGCTGTTTGAGCAGCCAGAAGAGATGAGAAACAAAACATTCCGATAACCAAAATTTTTCGAAAACCAGAGCACCTAAAAACGAAAACGAATGATTGGGCCCAATCGAATACTTAATCAATTTTAAAATACATTAAAATACGTATGTGAAGGTACTAGAAAAAGAAAAGAAAGAACTCAATAGCCCAAATATTGTTGGCCCATCGGTCAAATATTAGAAAACCAAGGGAGAATGCTACAGTCGAGTCCTCCGACTATGGGACTAAAGCGTTACTCAGCTAGTGGAACTGCGAAGAAGAAATTTTAACACCATCATTATATGGCGGTTTGTGGGCGTGGCAAATCAAAAGAAATTTACGGGACTAACAAAATGAGAAAAAGTATCAAAACATTTTTTAAAACTGCAGATATAGGCGGGTTGTGGGCGTTAGAGTGGGCGTAGCAAAAAGATATTTGGCAAATCGAGCGAAATTTACAAGACTAACAAAAATGTTAAAAATATCAAAACATTTTTTGGACTTTTGGGCGATTTGTGCGCGTGCCACTCTTACCCCCACAAACCGCCAAAAACGTCCAAAACTGCCAGTCCCATCCTTTTAAAGAATGGTTTGATATTTTGCATTTTCTATCGTTTTGCCAAATTTCTTGATCAGGATTATCCATGTCGGGAACTATTCAAGCTAAAAATTGATTCTAAGCATGCAGAGACACGCTTTTGAAAAATGTTTGTATATATTTTTTAAATTTTCATAGAACCGTAAATTTGTATCTATTTTCCAAAACAGTTTTAGCCAGGCCTACCAGCCTCGCAAAACTGCCACGCCCACACTTTCGAACAATGTGCATTTTATTTTATATCGATATGCCAAAAACGTTTTGCCATCGCCCACAAGCCAAATCAACACGGTTTTTATTTTTATACCCGTTACTCGTAGAGTAAAAGGGTATACTAGATTCGTTGAAAAGTATGTAACAGGCAGAAGGAAGCGTTTCCGACCATATAAAGTATATATATTCTTGATCAGGATCAATAGCCGAGTCGATCTGGCCATGTCCGTCTGTCCGTCCGTATGAACGTCGAGATCTCAGGAACTACAAAAGCTAGAAAGTTGAGATTAAGCATACGGACATAGAAGCAGCGCAAGTTTGTCGATTCATGTTGCCACGCCCACTCTAACGCCCACAAACCGCCCAAAACTGCCACGCCCACACTTTTGAAAAATGTTTTGAAATTTTTTCATTTTTGTATTAGGCTTGTAATTTTCTATCGATTTACCCAAAAACTTTTTGCCGCGCCCACTCTAACGCCCTCAAACCGCCCAAAGCTGCTACGCCCACACTTTTGAAAAATGTTTTGATATTATTTCATTTTTGTATTAGTCTTGTAAATTTCTATCGATTTGCCAAAAAACTTTCTGCCACGCCCACTATAACGCCTACAAACCGCCAAAAACTGCGTTTAAGACTCTCCTTCTCTCTTTCACTAGCTGAGTAACGGGTATCAGATAGTCGGGGAACTCGACTATAGCGTTCTCTCTTGTTTTGATTTTAATAGTTTTCTTGCCCATTTCTTTTCATATGCCCAACATATGTTGAAACTTGTACATCTCACTCGGCTATAGCGTTTTCTCTTGTTTAACAATATAATAATTTTTTTACAAATCTTAGTACTTCTATTACTATTTTTCTATTATACTTTAAATTTTTTATTCTTTTTCACAACCCCTTTTGTGCAACATTTACCTGAAAAAAGTAAAATACTCACTTTACTTCCTTCATGGCATCCCCAGCGTTTGCTGACGAGAGTGTTTGTTGCTTCGCCTTCTCCAGGAAAAATTGTTCGAACCTTTGATGAGCAGACCCGCAATTAGCCGCGTAGCCCACTGCCCGAACGGCTGTTGACGGTCTTGCAAGACCTGATTTATCACCTCCTGTAGCCCGACTACTAACCAGATTGCCGCGCTGAATTACAGGATTACACAGCGTAAAAAATTTATCTTTTTCAATACTCACTGAAAAAAGTTGTGATGTTGGGGGTCTGGGTCTTCCCGCCGCCGTGGGTGGGGGTGGCGGCACTGCTGCATGTTCGGAAACAGGCTCCGGTAATATTTGCGTTCCGTTAGCACTGCTTTTAGAAGTCATTCTTGTCACACAGTCCTAAACACATAAAATGTTGTCAATCAATAGCAACTGTGGTTGAGGGTTGGTCTTTGTTTTGGTTAAGTTTCCTTGGTGATCAAAAGTGAGTGTCACGGTTCCCAATTAAAGCGGTATACATACATATATGAATAACTACCAATTTAATGTTAATGGTAAAATAGGTATATATGCCAAATCATTTTAGTTTATTTACTAAGACATTTGATTATTAAGACATTTTTGGAAGTATTATATTTGAATGTTTTAAGTGAATTGTAAGCTGAATCAAGACGAAATTTGCGGATTGCTAATAATTTTAGAATCGTGCATATTCCGGTATGAGCCGAACCCTGTTTTGCGTACACAGAGTTTTTGAAAAAATACTAGCATCTTTTTCAATTATATATTAATTTAGAATGTCCTATTATTGTAATTATTAATTATTAACATAATTATGTAAGTTAAAAAAAAAATAATAATACAAATTTTATATAAAAATATATATAAAACTCACTTATTATAGCAAAAATAAAATTATACAATAAACTATTTATTTATTTTAAAATTATGGTTTTAATATACATAATTCGTCGAGGATATACATTTACAGTATTGGTCATACACAAAAGAAAGTTGTTTGGCAAATCGCTAAAAATTTTGAAAACTGATATAAAAATAAAAATATATTTTTTTAAATGTGTGGGCGTGGCATCTTGGGGCGGCTTGTGGTCGTTAGAGTGGACGTAGCCAAAAGTTGTTGTGCAAATCTATAGAATCTTACAAAACTAACAAAAATTTTAAAAATCTTTGATACATATTTTAAAAGTAGGGGCATGGCTTTTGGCGGTTTTTGGGCTTTGGATTGAACGTGACAACATGGGTCAACAAACTCGCTCCGCGTCGAAATCTCTGGAAGTCTGCATGCTGAATATTAGCTTTCTAGCATTTATAGTTCCTGAGATCTCGACGTTCATGCGGACGGACAGATTTTAATTCTAATCAAAAATTTGTATACATTATATGGTCGGAAACGCTAACTTCTGCCTGTTACATACTTTTCATTTACTTTACAAATAACGGGTATAATTAAAGAAATGCTGTTATTACTTACGTTAAGATGTAAAACGATTTGCCACCGTATCGATAAATCAATCGATAGATAATATCTTTGACCAAAGAATCTTTGTTTTTATAAAAACCCGAAGTTTGCCGATTGCTCATAATTTTAGAATCGTTCATATTCTGGTACAAGCCAAACCCTGTTTTGCGTAACCACAGTTTCTGAAAAATACCAGCATCTTTTTAATTTAGAATGTCCTCTTTTTGTAATTGTTAATAATTAACATAATTATGTAATTAAAAAACAAAAATAATACAATTTTTTTTAAAAATATAAATAGTATTAATGTAACATAAATACATATTTACACACATACATCGTACATATATGTAATGAAATCCAAATCATAAATGTACATTTAGTGTATATATGAAATAATTTATCTGAAAGTATGTACGTTTATGTTTTCTTACATTTTCTGATGCTATATTTTTGATCGCCATTGTAAGAAGAGACGGCACACTTAAACAAACGAGAACTTACGAGAAGCAAATGACAAAAAATCACAGAAAGATTAATGCGTTTCTGTTCAGCTCTGTTGCTTATTCATTTTTGAATCGTCAAGATCATCAGCGTTTTTTTAGAAATCTTTCCTACTTGTGAAACCACTTCCACTCGAAAAACAAGTATAACGAAACGTTCGGGAATAATTCCACTTCCGACTGAGACTTCTTTTTCTCGACACGTTCCCGAACTTCCGGCCGGGAATTGATTTTACTCACAGAAGGAAGCCATTTGTATATTTAGACTACGCTCTCAGTTTCAGGCGAGCGGAGCAATTTTGACTGTCACAAGTTTATTTCCAAATGTTGTCATGCCCACTCTAACGCTTACAAACCGCCGAAGACTTCATATTTTTATTAGTCTTGTAAATTTATATATTTATTGCCAAAAACTTTTGTTACGCTCACTGTATCACCCACAAACCGCTTGATACTGCCCGCACACATTTTTGAAATATCTATAGTTTATAAAATGAAGCATATTAAATTTCGATTTCACATGAACGCTAAACATTGACTATATGGATGGATTTGGTTCTTAAAATGGGAGAATCATATATGCAAGAATAATACGTTTTTTTTTTAGACATCGTGTATAGTTTGCAAAAACGATAGAAAACGATTTTAAAGAACTGAAATAAATGCGCTTAGATGCCCTTGTGATGGTTTTATCTACACCATTTGTTGAGTTAATAAGCTTTTTTATTAACTTTTTTCGAGCAATAAAAAGACGATTTTTATGTAGTATCAATTGCTAGAGTTGCACTGCCTCAGTTGATGACCACTCTTAAGGCAATTTAAACAAAGAGTCAGTCTTTTCGCTTCTTAAAATCGATTGGCTGAGGTTACATTTTTTAAACTCTGGCAGTACTGAATTGAAAAGCATTGCAGAAGGTCGCAGGGCAGAGGCTTGGAGCAAGAAGGGCGGACCTACGCAAATCAGATGCTCTGTGGCTTCCCACCTGATTGCCTGGCGCATATCTTTTCATGGTATCGCTGCTCCACAGACGAGCCGTGCATTCCCACGTTGGAATTACATTTTTAAAAATTTCGTCCTCTAAATGCTCCTCCCATTTCGCCAGACTCGCCAGATCCAGCTATTGGACAAGTACTTGGGTGATAATGCATCTAGCGATTTTTTCCGTTGAGTCCATTCCATTTAGCGCCCGAATATGAGAGTATTGAATTTATCCGACAGTTCACGAAGCATTGAAACGGAACCACTCTGCAATGCCCTTAGCCCAGAATCTCTGTGATGTGTGCCTGAAATACCAAACGACGATTAGCAAATCTGTTTTGTTTATTACTATTGTTTATTATTATCCAGGGACGACAATCTCATCAAACTTCTCACTCAAATAAATTTCCTCAAAATCCCGTTCGTCAAGCTCTTTAAGAATTTCTTTAAATGTTTACTGAAGCTCATCGATCACCTCCAAACTCACATGAAGAATGGACTTGATGAACGAAAATAATGCATAGCTTGATAAGGCTAATTAATTCCCGGCTAATTTTTAACATTGCAATGGCGAAAAACAAAGTACCTGCTCACGTTTACCCCACAAATCCTATCGCATTTAAACTGGTTCACAACATAAGTTCACTTAAAAATACTGACTATCGATTGCAATTTTTGATGCTGAATTCTGCTGAATTAATATTAATAAGATTAATAATATTGAGTGTCAGAACTCCAATTCACACACGTCGTTCTTACAACAAATGGGTAACTCAAGCAAATGAAAAATGTATTACAAGACTGATAAGTGAAAGGGGGCGGAATGTGAGACGAAGGACGTCGGATTCGTCCCCGCGATATTCGAACCGGCCGGTTATATCGCAGTTTTAAATGAAGAAGGCATTAAACTACAGACGGATTGCGGATTCGAGAAAACCTTAAATTGATCAGTATTGATGAAATTCAGCCTAGATAATAATAAAAAAAGCAAGTGCGAAATAAAATAAATTAATAAATAACGAGAGTGAATGAGCTAAGTTCACATATAATTGTGGAAAAGTTTGGTGTAATTCCAAATGTATTGAGTAAAATAAAATTAATTAAAGCGAATTCAAAACAAAAGAAGAGGTATGCAAATTAAAATTGATGTTAAAAAATTATTTTAAAAAATATTTTATTTTTATATTTTAATAAATTTATTGGTGATAAACTTTTTCACTTAAAAAATATTACAAGACACTATTATCTGATTTTATCTTCGATCGTTCTCGATCCGATCCCGAAACAGACTGACTGTTAGATTCTGAATCCTGATCCATTCAACCTCGGCCAGAAGCTTTTCTTTGGAAACTTCTTGAACTTTCAATTATGTTTAGAATAAAAGCTTGATGCTGAAATTATACCTCTGCATTGTAAAATTCAATTATGCTGACCGATGCAGTTTGATTGAAGCGCAATAAGTTGACCATGGTTTGGTCTCCAAGCGGAACCTGTGTTTTTTTTGGAGTTTGATTGTTTATCTTAGCGGGGAGCTAAGCGCTGGCAAAGGCAATGACAAAAACAAAGACAAAGGAAATGCCGCCTAGATTGAAATTTAAAATTTGTTTATAAACTGGGATAGAGTGCTATGTTTACGGGTTAGATAACTCTCCCCCTTCTAAAATGACGCGTCCCGCTTCATTACGAATTTCGTTTAAACGTTCATTTAATTCTGTTAAAAATACTTCCTCATTATTTGGTTTTTCTAGTTCTGGCCGTTTTTGTTTGGTTACAAATAAAAAATATCTGAATTTTACTATTAATGTAGTAATCAAATACAAAATGAATAAAATTAATAATATAAAAGAAAGTGATATCTTGGTATTACTTATTTTAATGAAGGGATTTAAAATGTTTATATTATCTAGAGAGAGTTCCGAGTTATTGGACAATATGTAATCGGATATTTCATAATCTGTAAAATGGTTTGTGGTTATGTATTCAAGAATTTTACTTTCTAAATTGGTATATGAAATGTTGTTTATTGTGGTTGTTCCGTTAAATGTTATTAGAAATGACCCATTTAAGTGGGAGTTGTTAACAATATTGTAACCATTTATAAAAATGGCACCATCTTGGATGATATCTATTTCCTTATTTTTTTCCCTTATTTTCTTACAAGTGGATTTTTCTCCATTTAATAATTTGGTAAAACAAGTTTTTTCCTTACTTATAGTACAGTAATTGTTAAAAAGTTCGGTCTTAAATGTAGACATTTCATAATATGTATTGTCGCATTTTGCGACTTGATTGCTTATTACTAGCTTTCCATCGCCTTTTGAAATCGCTCTAGCATAGTATATTTCGCATCTGTTATAAACTATAGGGTATTTTACATAAATTATTAAGAGTTCTTTATGTAATACGATTTTGAACACAGAGATATCCATTAGGTCTGCAATGATTACTGGTCTTAATTCGTGACTTAATATTTCTTTTATTTCTTCATGGTTTAAAATTTTAGTATTAAAGACATCAATTTTAGCTAATGTGATAGTATCGATTAAATTTTGCAAGTCAAATGTTAAAAGTTTTAGGCGATGTTTTCTTAATGGTAAATCTTGGTCCATAAATACATGTTTAAAATCATCAGAAAGAGATTCTATTTCTTTAAACAATTTGGAATTGATAATAAATTGTTTGTTATTATTTTCTATTAAGTCATTGATTGTATTTTGAATTTTGACGAAGTCGTCATGATCCGGAGTTCCAGCTAACCACTTCCACACGGTGCCTAATTCATTAATTCCCCTTTTGGATCTAGATGATGTTAACTGTGATAAAATTAGTTCGATAACTTCTAAGTCGTATGTGATTTCCCATTGTGATCTTTTGTTAGTGTCTCTCTTTATGTTTTCTGTTTCAACATTGATTATTTCTTTATAAAAACTTAAATTGGTTACGTGGAATAAATCGCTATAGGATTCGTAAGTAAGAACATCCTTTTTGTCTTTGAACAGGAAAAATTCGTGATTGGAGTAATCAATTATTTCTGAAGTGGCTATCATTACGAATAGTATTAGAAGTAACAAGAAATGCATTGTCTGTAAATTTAAAAGAAATATAATATTTGTTAAAACTTAATATTGTCATTGTGAATAGTTCTGTTTCTACTATTGATTACTATTTTATTAGGTAGGTTTTCCTTAACAATCTGTTTTTTATATCTTGTTTTTAGCTTATTTCTTTCCCCATGTTTCTTTTCATAAACAACCTGTCCTACATGATATTCTTTTTCTTTACGGCCTTCATTATGTGTTTTTAACATTTTTTCCTGAGTGTTCTTCAGAATGTTTGGAATGTTTTTGTGTTCAATTTTATTATAGAGAATATCAAAAGGTTTTTGGTTTGTTGTAGAATGAATACTCTGATTGAATTCTTTTGCGGCTCTAATAATTATTTCAGAATAGTCAATGAAATTAAATTCTTCTTTTATGCAACGAGCTAATTCTGTTAATGTCGAATGTGCCCTTTCAATTTGTCCGTTCGAGGTACTATGTCTGGGGTCTGCGAAATGTAGAGGTAAACCACATCTTTGTGCAAAGGATTTAAACTGAGCAGAGGTAAAGCTCGGTTCATTATCGGTCATAATTACTTTGGCGTGTGGAAATTGTTGAAGTAATTCCATTACTTTATTCTCGATGTTTAGTTTATTTTGAATTTCTTTTACTACTAGGAATTTTGAATATGCGTCAATACAAGTTAAGAAAATAAGATTCTGCGCGTAATAAATATCGATGTGTAAATTTTCTCCTTCTTTAGTTGGGATAGGAGCTTCCCCAATAGGAATTTTAATTGGATGCCTGTTATATTTATTTTCGTAGCAAATTGTACAATTTTTTATGTATTCCCTTAATTTGGTAAGTAAAGTTGGCCAATAATATAATCTATTGATTTGTTTGTAGTTTTCGTCTAGTCCTCTATGAGCTCGACAATGTGTTTCTTCTATTATAATCGCCCTATCTTCATTTTTTTCCACGTCTTGTAGAAATATTTTAGTAAAAAGAAATTTGTTAGTAAAGTTATTTTTTAAAGGTAATTGAATACGATAAAGATCTTCTAAGGTGCAATGAATTCCTACCGTTATGTTTGGTGGTAGATATTCCCTTAATATTGTTATTAAATTTTCTGGCGTATCATATTCGATTATATGTCGTGTCTTGTCAAAAACTTTCAATGACTCATGTATTGTATACCTTCCCGTTGTTAATAACAGTTGTTGTTGAAACTGATTTAACGGTTTACGGGTCTCTTGTATTACATTTTCAAAACTACTTTCGGCAGAATGCTGTGTATTTTGATCTGAGCTTGATTGTTCTATATCGCTGTCTGTAAGGTTATTTAATTTTATTCGAGATAATGCGTCAGCGACGACATTTGTTGTTCCGGGCTTATATATTATTTTTGGGGTGAAACTTTCTATAAAAGAATACCATCTTTTCATTTCTATGTTCGGGTTTTTATCCGAGATTGTAAAAGATAAAGATTGATGGTCTGTTTGTATTTCTATACCGATTACTCCATATAAATAATTTCTGAGATTTTTAAGAGCCCAAACTATGGCTAACAATTCTTTTTTATTAGTGGCGTAAAGTTGTTCGGTTTTATTTAAAGTTTTGGATATGAAAGTAATTGGTTTACTATCCTGTGATAATACCGCTCCGATAGCTACATCTGATGCGTCTGTTGTCAAAGTGCATTTTTTGTTGTAATCTGGTTGGACTAATTCCACTTGTGCTATTAAATTATCTTTTAGTTCGTTAAAAGCTTTTACAGCTGGATCATCTAACTGTATTGTAATTTTTGTAGACATTCTTCTAGAAATTTTACCATTATCTCCTCCTAAGTATTTGGTTAGGGGTTTGGCAATTTTTGCATAGTTTCGGACAAATTTTCGGTAATATCCAGTGAGTCCCAGGAAACTTCGAAGTCCTCTAATGTTTTTTGGAATCGGATACTTCATAATTGTAGAAATTTTTTCAGGATCCGCTTTAATTACATTGTGGGAAACGATATAACCAAGAAATGCTGTTTCTAATTTAAAGAATTTCGATTTTTCAAGAGAAATTTTCATATTAGCTTGTTGTAAAATATTAATTATTTGAATTAGATCAGTATAATGTTGTTCAATTGTATTTGAAAAGATTATTATGTCATCCATATAAACATGACAAGTTTTTCCGACTTGTTCTCTTAATATATCGTCCATTGCTCTTTGAAATATTCTGGGGGCGTTTGTTAACCCAAATGGCATACGTAAGAATTCAAATTTCCCGTTATTAATAGAAAAGGCTGTTTTTTCAATATCTGACTCTTTCATTAAAATTTGGTGGAATCCTGATTCCAAATCAATTGTTGAGAAATATTTTGACTTTCCTAAGTTAGATAGTATTACAGACGGGTCTTGCATCGGGTATCTGTCCGGTATTGTGCTTTCGTTTAATTTTTTATAGTCGATAACTAGTCGGTGTTTTAGAGTTCCATCTTCGTTTTGACCTTTTTTTGGGTACTACTAAGACTGGTGAATTATAGGGGCTTCTACTAGGTCTTATTATTTGTTCTTTTAACATTCTATCGATTTCATTATTAACGAAATCTGAGACTGGCATAGCATAAGGATATTGTTTGCTATAAATTGGCCTGTCATTGACAGTATTTATTTCTCCTCGAATATCGGTTCGAAAAGGGATTTGCATATTTATTTTAGAATGCTCCTTTTCAATTTCATTCATAATTTTATTTTTTGGATTTTTTGATCCTAAGCTTTTTGATTGTAATTTGACGGAAATAACATCGTCGGCGTGTTCAGGGTTTTTTAATCCAAAACTTTTCAATTGTAATTTGACGGAATTAACATCGTCGGCTTGTTCAGGATTTTTTGATCCCAAACTTTTCAATTGTAATTTGACGGAATTAACATCGTCTGCGTGCTCGAGATTATAAGATCTCCAGCTATAACTACTGCTTTCTGCAATAACTGATTGAGTTCTATATTCTATTTGATTGCAAAAGTATTTCTTAATAATATATTCTTTTAATGGAAGAGTATTATTTTTTCCAATTAAACACAAATTCTCTTCATTGTCATAACATTCTAGTTTTTCCTTTTTTCCATTATATTCAAGAATACCTTTTTCTACATCTATTTTAGCTCCAATTTTCCTTAATAGATTGTACCCAATTAATAAGACGGATTCCAAACCTTCTATTTCATAAAATATATGTTTCGCTTCAAATATTGTTAGTATATGGTAATATTTTATAATTGAGTATCCTTGATACTCTCTTGTAAATTGGTAATTCTTTTTTATTTTTATAAATTCCTTTTTTGATATAGCAAGAAGAGGCTCCTGTGTCAATTAATATTTTTAGTTGTTTTTTTGTATTTCTGTCTATTCTTGTTATATGAGGCATTCCTCTGTAGGACCTTGATTTAAAAAATGATCCTCATCTATGTTATTTATTCTCATACCTTTCTGGGCTGGTTGACTTACTGTCCCAGTTGCTTCCCTTTTTAATGGGATTTGTGGTTCAATTTTTTGAGCTTGGTTATGATTATAATTATATCTTTGTGCAAAATTATTATAATTCTGTCTGTTATTATTATACCCCCTATTGTAATTATTACTCGGACGATAGTAATTATTATTCGGACGATTTTGATACTTTATGAAACTTTCGACTTCCATTGGTTCTGGTGGGGGTTGTACCTTAGAATTGTTATTTGAATTCCAATTATTATTTTGCCCAAAGTTCCCGTTTTGCGGCCAATTATTATTCAGGTTGTTATTCCAGTTGTTATTCATTCTGTTATTATTATTATTATAATTAATATTATTATTGTTGTTATTATTATTATTCTGTCTGGAATTAACTGTATTAAATCTTAAGTTGTTTCCCTGACCTTTATTTTCATTCCTAAATCCATAATACCTATTTGCAAATTGGGCTCGAAAGTTGTTAGTCTCTAATTCTTGACACTTTGCCAAAGCATTTGGCAAGTCTGGTGGGTTTAGAGAAAATAGTGTTTCTGAAATTGAACCGTTCAATCCAGAAATAAAAATTCTAAGAGCGTTGCTCCTAATTGTTTTATTTGTTTCTTTGGTTATTTCGCTGTCTTTTCCATATGTCATTATGGTTTTATTTATCAGTAATGTCATTTTCTTGTTTACCTCGTTGTAGAATTCTGTAATGGTCATACGTCCCTGCCTAAGGATGCTTAATTCTGATTCGAGAATATGGATTGGTCTTTTATCGTTATAAATAAAATCCAATCTGGAAAGAATTGCTTGAAAGTTTAAAACTGTACCATGGTTAGTTAGAGCATCATGTGCTGCTCCCATGATTTTATTACGTAGAATTGTTAAAGCGATAAAATATTGTTCGCTTCGAATTTTGTATAGACTCATGGCAGTTTCTGCATAACCCACATATTGGGTTATTTCTCCTGTGAATTTTGGTAAAGATTTAACAACCTCTAGGGTAGTTTCACATTTTATAGTTGGGTCGATTGTTTGGATTTTATAATCTTCCACTACATTTTTGCTAGCGATTATCTGCCCTTCTATCCCTTCAATTTTTCTGGTCACTTCACTTAATTGTACACTTATTAATCGGTTAATTAATTCCATCGTCAGATTGCTGGCGTTGGATATCCCGACCGCAGAGAGGATTGGTGCTGAACCTCCGGTTGCCATTGTTAAATTTAAATCTTCAAAACTTTTTATTAAATTTTCCAGATTGTTTTCTTATATTAATGGTTAAAATAGATTTTTAAAAAATTTTTTTCTTTTTTACACTTTATAGTATTTTGTATATCCTGATCTTGTTTTATTAAATTGTTTAAAGACTTAAAATTATTTTATTCTGCTCACGATACTTTCCGTTGTATTCTTCCTCAGTGTAGTTGTCCTGATTATTTTCTGTTGGGGTCTTCCTTCAAAAATTTTTTTGTATTCAGCTGTGGCGGGGGATGGCTCTCTGCTCTTCCTTCCTTCTTGGTGTTGATTTTTTATTATGTTTTTTTGAATATTTTGGTTATATTTTTTGGTTTGGTTTCATTTCTTTTTGTTGTTGAGTTCTGGTTTTGTAGAGTTCCGTTTTTATTGAGTTCTGTTTAGTATCGTGTTCTTGTAATTTGTATTAAGTATTCAGTCCACCTTTTTTTTTAACTTCTTAATTGGATGATTGCATTAATTAATTTCCAATTAAGTTTTTCCACGATCACTGTCACAGTACTTAAATGTCGTTGGATTAATGAGGATGTTTTAATTTTTCCTATAAAAATATGGGTTGTTGGCGGCGCGAGATCCGTTTTATATTTAACTTATTATCGTTAATATTTATTTAGAACTTTTAAATGACACCGCCCCACGTTGGGCGCCAATTAAAATTGATGTTAAAAAATTATTTAAAAAAATATTTTATTTTTATATTTTAATAAATTTATTGGTGATAAACTTTTTCATTTAAACAATATTACAAGACACTATTATCTGATTTTATCTTCGATCGTTCTCGATCCGATCCCGAAACAGACTGACTGTTAGATTCTAAATCCTGATCCATTCAACCTCGGCCAGAAGCTTTTCTTTGGAAACTTCTTGAACTTTCAATTATGCTTAGAATAAAAGCTTGATGCTGAAATTATTCCTCTGCATTGTGAAATTCAATTATGCTGACCGATGCAGTTTGATTGAAGCGCAATAAGTTGACCATGGTTTGGTCTCCAAGCGGAAGCTGTGTTTTTTTGGAGTTTGATTGTTTATCTTAGCGGGGAGCTAAGCGCTGGCAAAGGCAATGACAAAAACAAAGACAAAGGAAATGCCGCCTAGATTGAAATTTAAAATTTGTTTATAAACTGGGATAGAGTGCTATGTTTACGGGTTAGATAACTTGCATGAAAAAGAACAACAAACGATCAGCCCAACGAATGTCTTTTTCAGACGAACGACGGTTGGTGGTTGTCCGCACTTCAATGTGACAAAGAGGTACGCCCAAGCAAACGAGCGTCGGCCGACATCATGCTGGACGAGTCGGTTATAGTTGGAAGTTTGATGCACAGTTTGGGAAGTTGCCAACATGGAATGGATATATGTACATACATATAAAAGGGAAAAAACATTAATAAGGGAAAGTAAAGTGAAGTCACATGTATTGGGCTGTGTACTGAAACACACAGGGCGGCTGCCTAGTGTAGGAATGGTTTTACTCCTAACATCCTAATTGGTCACAATTTTACAAGACCAAGGTTCCGCATTTGGTTCCGATCCTGTATCGTACAGCCAAGGAGCTAGCTTCAGAGTGTAAGATGTTAAGGTAAGGAATAGCATAGAGTATTGGAGAAATAAAATAAATAAGATAAATAAATAAAATAAATGAAGGAAAATAAATAATATAAATAATAAAAATAAATTGAATAAAAAGAGAAATAAAATAAATTAAATAAAGAAAATAAATTAAATAAAGGAAATAAATTAAATAAAGAAATTATAAAATATATAAATATACAAAAGAAAGGAAGAGGAGCGACAAGTATTATAAAACCCCATTTTGCCGAAAAGTTACTCATGATGATTACTTACAGAACTCCATTTCACACACGGACACTGAAGGATCCACTACACCCAATACACAGAGTTCGACATTTTAAACACATCCCTTATTAATCGATAAGAAACAATACTAAATTAAGTACACAGCTTATAACTTATCACACAAAAACACACACACGTGGGATAGGTCTGTCAATTCAGTCGGACTGGCAAAGACAAGTATAGCAACGACAAGCGTATTAGAAGCCATCAAGGTTGTAGGCCTGGTGGAGATTATTTCGAAGTACGATGGTGAAGAAGTAAGGTTGGACGGATTTATAGCAGCAGTTGAGCAGATATTAGGCCTGATTAAGGGAGAGGAAAGGTCAAATATAGGAGTTATAGCTCTTCGAGAAGTAAAAGTAAGATGGTAGGAGCAGCAGATAAAGTCTTAGATCTGGATTGAATTGAATTGGGATCACATTGATCACATCGCATTCCCACCCTAAGGACAAGAGATCAGAACAGGACCTGATAATAAAATTGACTCACATCGAAGAGAAGAAGCTAGAGGTAGACGCTCTGTATTCTAAGATTATGATGTTGAATACGGTGCTGGTGAGTCTAGCCAAGTCCAGCGAGAATAATATATTGGTGAAGGGGGAAAAAATTAAATAATATGAAGAGACGGCATTAAACGCCTTTGTTTCGGCCTTTAAAGGGTCGAATGGTGTGACCATTAGAAACATAGGAGCTCCGAACTAAGCAAATGCCTACTAAATAGCTTGCAGGGAGAAGAACTTAGTTACTTAAAAAAAAAAAGAACCGGAATCGAAAGCTCTGGGGTCAACGAAGTCGCAAGACAAGGGCACTAAGAATACTCCAAAAGAGAAGGAAGAGCCCCAGTTGCTATAAACCCACAGGGAAACAGGCGTTTGGTCACAATACCAGTGGGGAGGAATTAATCATTCTCCGTTTCCAATGTCGTTTGGCATGTCAAATATAAATGGATGTCCGGAATTCGGGTTTCCATATCCGATGATGGGTAACCCGTTCAAGGCAGGTAATTTCAACCAAGGAGAGTCCTAAAATTACCAAAGTTACCAGTTAAACTAGTTAGTTACCAGAATAGGAATCCGAGATGGAACCAGGGCTAAGCAACCCGAAATAGGCAGTAGAACAATTATAAAAACAACAATTATGGCAAATTTTTCGCAATAAGCCTCGAACAATTCACAGGATTTTTAGGGGTGAGAAAGGGTCATTCGACGCTGCCTAATCTGTTGATATAGTCCACCAGAAAAATCAATAAAATTATTAATTGATACATATTGTGGGTGCGCTTATGCGGGTCGAATTAATGAAAAAGTGGATACTGTTTTTTCATTAATTCGACCGACGAAGGAAGGGATTTTGCCCTCATATAAAACAATTGCGATTATATCATAACAGAAACTCCAGAAAGACCCACGGAGATAATGCATATTGATTTATACTTTGTCAATATGAAAAAGGTTTTCACAATTATCGATAAATTTTTAAGAAAAACATTGTGAGAAAGTATTCCAACCAAAGAATGTATAAACATTGTTTATTCGGAATACCCAAAAAGGCAATTTGCGATCAGGGAGTCGAGTTCTCGTCTAACCTCTTGTAGGCAGTGCGAATTTGAACTGCATACAACGTCCTTTCAGCAGTCTTCTATGAACTCCACGGTCGAAAGATAGTACTCCAAGATAACGGAAATATACCGGTTAATTATTTGCAGAAAATTAATGCATTTCAGGAAAATGATACCCAAAAATAAAAGAGAGGGTAGAGAATCCAAGAATTAGGACAATTGAGGCAGTTAACTAGATAGACAAGAACCAGACCAGATACAGGTAGGAAGCTCTATATTTAGAAATGAGAACAGGAGAGATAAACTCACTCCTAGGTTCTCGAAACACAAGATGTTGGAGGATAATATCCTAACCATAACAACAACTTAACCTTAAAATATTCACAAAGCAAAGATCAGAAAAAGTAAGTAAACGAACGAATAATATTAATTACTCATGTGGTGGTCGATGGCCGTGTCCGAAGAGAGCGGGTTCGAAGTAATACCCTTGAAAGGGAATGAACCTTTGGCTCAACGTTGCCAGCGTCAAAGAGATAGTAGGGGGCCTGAAACTAGGGAGAATTTATGGGCTAATATACATTGATAGAATTGCACTTACTATAGACATGTTAGGTCTAAACTTGAATAAGGTTGCCAAAAGTAATTTCCAAATATCTATTTAAACGCCAAAAAATAGATACATGAGTTCACAAATTAGAAAATCAAGGCATATAGTTGTAGGTATGAAACAATATAATTTTTTTTATTTGCGTAATGTTCACAAGGTTTTAAGTTATGATTGTAAAAAAAAAAACTACGACTCTCGCACTATAGATGCATCGACTGACCTCGTTAAAACCTCAATTCTTCTAGTTTTAAGTCGTCATTCAGCTTAAGTCTCATATTCAATCCTGTTAAAATTCGAAATGGACTATACATATTGGTTCGAGGTGGACTATTGTTTATGATTTGTTGAACTCTGTATTCGTAGCGATACCAATCTACTGGGTTTTCTTTACACATTTTGCCGAGCATCGGGATGAAAATTTTATGTATTCGTTCGACTTGTACATTGCCTCTGGGCATACGACTGCTAATATGTGGTTATACTTCTTCTTTGTATCGGTAAGTGGGCAAACATAGTCGATGTGGTAAGTTCCGAGCGGTTATTGAGCCTTGTCGATCGGCGATAGTAATCCCTCCTTTTTTCTGCGCTTAGAGTTAATAATCACGCACTCTACACATGCTCTAACAACTCTTTCTACTTTAGGCAGACTTCTCCAAAATGTCTCTTTTTTTTTAATTCCGAAGTGACCCTGGGTGTGTGTGCTGTAGCTATGATTTCATCTACCATTGAGTCGGGAACACTATCATTTACTGGATCCTTGCAGAGTATATTATTTTTTATATACAAATCTTCGTGCCCCTTATTACTTGTCAACTTTGACAGCTTTTATCCAGTTGTCCCTCTTCTGTGCTTCGATCAAGCGTGATTTTGTGGAATCCGCAATAAGAAAGAACAACAAACGGCTGAGTGCATCTACGTGTCTCATCTTCGTTCCGGCAGATCGTCTTTTTCGATGGACGATTTCCCAACAAGTACACTCTCCATTTTTTCAATGCATGGCTAAAACCTCGAGCTCATAGAAACTTTATTTCTCCTCACAAGTGTTTGTGTCGCGGCTAATAAATTCAATTGGTTGAAACTGCTGATCATGTGGGTCCTGCATCAAAACGCCGCCAAAGCCGTATTTATTCGCATCTGTGTGTACTTCTGTAACAGCTAAAGGGTCAAACAGTTTGAGTAATGGTGCTGATACCAATAGTTATTTTAAGTGGTTAGGGGAAGCGATACCCAACTCAATCATCACGAGGTTCCTATCGTTCTTCTGATTGCCTTCCTTTCGAAGCATGTCAAGGCATAGTCTCATGTCGCATGTATGACGTTAAGCCCAAGTACCTCTGCAAAGCTTGTCTGCTTTGAGGGTTTGGAAAGTTAACAACAGCTTTAATTTTCTCGTCAGTTGGGGATATGGTTCCATTCTTAATCGTATACCCTAAAAAAAATGATTCTTCTTTTCAAAATCTGTGCTTTCTTCCACTTAGTTCGCAAACCTGCCTTCGACGCTGCGCTCAATACGATTTCCAAAGCCTTAATTCCGTAACCTCGCTCCGTATTGCGTTACGGACACGTCGTCGATTGCTCTTACGTCGCCGTCGCTGCTGCTGCCCATCATCATTTCTTCGATTTGTTCAAAAATGTGTACTCTATACTCTTCGCTGGGCAATTAGTTGTTGCAATACTGCCAGCCAACTCTTGCCACTTTTTGGTTACGTTGATTGCTCTCTCGGTCGTTTTAACGTTGCCTGATTTTTGTCGCTGCTGCTGTTCTCATTTCGTTTTCGTCCCCGTCGAAATGCACGTTTTTTGTTATAGTGCACGCTTGACCCTGCTCCCGTCGTCAATGCCACTCTTGATTTTGCGTCGTATGATCTCCTCTACTCGTGTACTGTTTCCACCTTTATTTGGTTTGTCGTTGTCCTCTCGTTGTCGTTGCTGTGAAATTCGTCGTCTCTTTCGCCAGCTCTATCCGCTCTTCAATACGGTATTTCATCCTTTCTAGTTTCGACACGTCTCCTTTTACGCCAATTGCTTCTCTCTCGTTGTCGTTGCTGTGAAATTCGTCGTCTCTCTATTCGCTCTTCAATGCGAAATTTTACCACGTAAAGTTATTGTTACGACACGTCTTTAAGTTTATTTATTTGCATAATGTTCACAAGGTTTTAAGTTATGATTGTAAAGATAACAAGAGAGAACGCTATAGTCGAGTTCCCCGACTATCTGATACCCGTTACTCAGCTAGTGGAAGGGAGAAGGAGAGTCTTAAACACAGTTTTTGCTGGTTTGTAGGCGTTATAGTGGGCGTGGCCAAAAGTTTTTTGGCAAATCGATAGAAGTTTACAAGACCAATACAAAAATGAAAAAATATCAAAACATTTTTCAAAAGTGTGGGCGTGACAGCTTTGGGCGGTTTGTGGGCGTTAGAGTGGGCGTGGCAAAAAGTTTGTTGGCAAATCGATAGAAATTTACAAGACCAATACAAAAATGAAAAAATATCAAAACATTTTTCAAAAGTGTGGGCGTGACAGCTTTGGTCGGTTTGTGGGCGTTAGAGTGGGCGTGGCAAAAAGTTTTTTTGCAAATCGATAGAAATTTACAAGACCAATACAAAAATGAAAAAATATTAAAACATTTTTCAAAAATGTGGGCGTGGCAGTTTTGGGCGGTTTGTGGGCGTTAGAGTGGGCGTGGCAACCTGAATCGACAAACTTGCGCTGCGTCTATGTCCCTGGAGTCTGTATACTTAATCTCAACTTTCTAGCTTTTGTAGTTCCTGAGATCTCGACGTTCATACGGACAGACGGACAGACGGACAGACAGACGGACGGACAGACGGACATGGCCAGATCGACTCGGCTACTGATCCTGATCAAGAATATATATACTTTATATGGTCGGAAACGCTTCCTTCTGCCTGTTACATACTTTTCAACGAATCTAGTATACCCTTTTACTCTACGAGTAACGGGTATAAAAAGACTAAGACTCTCTCACTATAGACGCATAGACTGATATTATTTGACAGACACCATGGGAAGAGAGACTGTTGGCAATGCAATTAGGATCTGGCTGATGAAATACCTGGCGGTTCTGGTGTAATAAGAAACAGTGTGTACACTCCCAATACATCCAGGCTGCCTAATTATACTTCATTATCATTAACAATACAGACATATGTATTTATACCCGTTACTCGTAGATTCGTTGAAAAGTATGTAACAGGCAGAAGGAAGCGTTTCCGACTATATAAAGTATATATATTCTTGATCAGGATCAATAGCCGAGTCGATCTGGCCATGTCCGTCTGTCCGTCCGTATGAACGTCGAGATCTTAGGAACTACAAAAGCTAGAAAGTTGAGATTAGACATACAGACTCCAGAGACATAGAAGCAGCGCAGGTTTGTCGATTCATGTTGCCACGCCCACTCTAACGCCCACAAACCGCCCAAAGCTGACACGCCCACACTTTTAAAAAATGTTTTGATATTTTTATACCCGTTACTCGTAGAGTAAAAGGGTATACTAGATTCGTTGAAAAGTATGTAACAGGCAGAAGGAAGCGTTTCCGACCATATAAAGTATATATATTCTTGATCAGGATCAGTAGCCGAGTCGATCTGGCCATGTCCGTCTGTCCGTCCGTCTGTCCGTCTATCCGTCCGTCTGTCCGTGCGTATGAACGTCGAGATCTCAGGAACTACAAAAGCTAGAAAGTTGAGATTAAGTATACAGACTCCAGGGACATAGACGCAGCGCAAGTTTGTCGATTCAGGTTGCCTCGCCCACTCTAACGCCCACAAACCGCCCAAAACTGCCAAGCCCACATTTTTAAAAAAATGTTTTAATATTCTTTCATTTTTGCATTGGTCTTGTAAATTTCTATCGATTTGCAAAAAAACTTTTTGCCACGCCCACTCTAACGCCCACAAACCGCCAAAAACTGTCAGTGTTGAAGACTCTCCTTCGCACTTCCACTAGCTGGGTAACGGGTATCAGATAGTCGGGAAACTCGACTATAGCGTTCCCTCTTGTTTTTTTTTTTTAATTCGATTGCCTATATTTAAAAAAGAAACTTTTTCCTAACGAAGAATAATTTCACTCCCAATGGACAACACAGAATTTGTGATAACTCCAAATTATATGGTGATTCATGTGATAACTCCAAATTATGTGGTGATTCATGGGAATGAAATACACTACTATAAAGAAAAATGCCAGTTTATAAGAAACATTTTTATACGAGTATGTAAGAACGACAAAAGTGTAACTCAAGCAAATAAAAAATGTATTACAAGACTGATAAGTGGAAAGGAGACGGAATGTGAGACGAAGGAAGTCGAATTTGTTACGCAATATTTGAACCGGAGGCCGGTTGTATCGCAATTTTCAATGGAGAAAGCGGACGGATTGCGGATTCGAGAAAACACTAAATGGATCAGTATTAATAAAATTCAGCTGTTGCAAGGCAATGATGAACAACGACATACGTCAAATACAATAAATTAAGAGGAATAAAAAAACCCAAGAATTGGAAATACATGAGCTAAAAATGGAGAACTTGGAAACGAAAATACAGATCAAAAGAATACAGTGGGGAACTACGATCCCTACGAAGATTACATACACGCTACTCGGAGTACTACTGATACTGGTACTCGCATGGCCTGTGTCGCCCCACTTGAAACGCCGAGTCTTAATATAAACTAACACTCGAATCGTTGTATCGGCTAACACTTAAGATACTAAGTCTTTATATCGATTAGCACTTGAGCTTTCGATCGAAAACGAAAATGGCGAAACAGTACGAATGACATATACATACATATATAGAGTGCTCCAGAACAACGAAACAAATTTTTGCCCACAACAAAAAAGTTTTCTGGTTTCTTATAGTGCTCAACTATAATACATTTAGATGAACATATTGTATTTATACCCGTTACTCGTAGAGTAAAAGGGTATACTAGATTCGTTGAAAAGTATGTAACAGGCAGAAGGAAGCGTTTCCGACCATATAAAGTATATATATTCTTGATCAGGATCAGTAGCCGAGTCGATCTGGCCATGTCCGTCTGTCCGTCCGTCTGTCTGTCCGTCTGTCCGTATGAACGTCGAGATCTCAGGAACTACAAAAGCTAGAAAGTTGAGATTAAGTATACAGACTCCAGGGACATAGACGCAGCGCAAGTTTGTCGATTCAGGTTGCCACGCCCACTCTAACGCCCACAAACCGCCCAAAACTGCCACGCCCACATTTTTGAAAAATGTTTTAATATTTTTTCATTTTTGTATTGGTCTTGTAAATTTCTATCGATTTGCAAAAAAACTTTTTGCCACGCCCACTCTAACGCCCACAAACCGCCCAAAGCTGTCACGCCCACACTTTTGAAAAATGTTTTGATATTTTTTCATTTTTGTATTGGTCTTGTAAATTTCTATCGATTTGCCAACAAACTTTTTGCCACGCCCACTCTAACGCCCACAAACCGCCCAAAGCTGTCACGCCCACACTTTTGAAAAATGTTTTGATATTTTTTCATTTTTGTATTGGTCTTGTAAACTTCTATCGATTTGCCAAAAAACTTTTGGCCACGCCCACTATAACGCCTACAAACCAGCAAAAACTGTGTTTAAGACTCTCCTTCTCCCTTCCACTAGCTGAGTAACGGGTATCAGATAGTCGGGGAACTCGACTATAGCGTTCTCTCTTGTTTTATACCCGTTACTCGTAGAGTAAAAGGGTATACTAGATTCGTTGAAAAGTATGTAACAGGCAGAAGGAAGGGTTTCCGACCATATAAAGTATATATATTCTTGATCAGGACCAATAGCTGAGTCGATATGACCATGTCCGTCTGTCCGTCTGTCCGTCTGTCTGTCCGTCCGTATGAACGCTGTGATCTCAGAAACTAGAAAAGCTAGAAAGTTGAGATTAAGCATACAGACTCCAGAGACATAGACGCAGCGCAAGTTTGTCGATTCATGTTGCCACGCCCACTCTAACGCCCACAAACCGCCCAAAACTGCCACGCCCACACTTTTGAAAAATGTTTTGATATTTTTCCATTTTTGTATTGGTCTTGTAAATTTCTATCGATTTGCCAAAAAACTTTTTGCCACGCCCACTCTAACGCCCACAAACCGCCCAAAGCTGCCACGCCCACACTTTTGAAAAATGTTTTGATATTTTTTCATTTTTGTATTAGTCTTGTAAATTTCTATCGATTTGCCAAAAAACTTTCTGCCACGCCCACTATAACGCCTACAAACCGCCAAAAACTGTGTTTAAGACTCTCCTTCTCCCTTCCACTAGCTGAGTAACGGGTATCAGATAGTCGGGGAACTCGACTATAGCGTTCTCTCTTGTTTCCTTTATTAACAACGTTAAACAGTCCTAATACAGTCATAAGTATGTATATTATGTATATTTTGCAGATGTTTGCATTTCCTCTACCAGGATAAATCAACCTAGGTTAGGTTAGGTTTTACCGGCCGTCGGGTATCCTACGCACCTAGACCATTAGAGGTCCATTGTGATACCGTGTGTGTTTTCCCCTTATTTTCACAGAGGCGCTGGTGAATTTTTGTATCCGATGTAGATCGATTTCGGATAGGTCGGACGTGTCTATCAGGAATCTGCTTCCTAGTTGAGCAAGTCCTTTCGCTTGCAGTGCTGGGCAGTGGCATAGAAGATGCTCTACCGTTTCTTCCATTTCTTCGTCCCTACAGTTACGGCAGAAATCATTATATGGGGCATATAGTTTTCTGGCATGGGTGCCTATCAACCAATGCCCTGTGATGACTCTCATAGCAGTGCTGAGGTTTGCTCTGGTTAACCTTAAGAGTTTTGACGTTCTTTTTGAGTTTATTTTTGGCCATATTTGTCTGTTTGTTCCCGTTTAGGTTTTCCCTAAGTAGTAGTTTACATGTGGGTAAAGGCATATTCATGCCCTCCATCTCTTGTATGAGTGGCGCGGTAGTGCCTTCTCGATTTAGTTCATCTGCGATGGAGTTGCTGATAAGGCTGATTACGAATTGTTGTGCCATCTCGTGTAAAGATGAGCGGCAATTCGATACTGTTTTTGAGTAGCTTGAGATTGAGTCAATCGATTTGATAGCTTGGCTATCACTGAAAATGTTTACGTGTGAGCTTTTCGGTTTTAGTGCTTTCAAAGGCTTTAGGGCCTCCCTTATTGCTGCTACTTAAGCTTGGAAGACGCTGCAATTATCGGGGAGTCTAAACGAGATGCGTAGGCCTAGTTGTTCGGAGTAAACTCCTCCTCCTACTTTGTTCTGTAATTTTGACCCGTCTGTATAGAAGCATATAGCATTCTAGGGGCCATGTGTCTGTGAGTTCCACTCGTCCCTCTCTGGGATAATTGTGTTGAATGGTGTTTGTATGTACTCTGTTGGAATGCAGTAGTCTGTCCTGGAAGGGACTATTTGAGTGTGTTTTAGGATACATGAGTGACCCGCTTCTTGTGGGTTCCACTGTTTGGTATCTCTGAGCCTGATTGCCGCTACTGTAGCCTGTTCCATGCCAGCTAGTTCTGGGCTTGGGAGGTTGAGTATGGCATTTAGGGCTTCGTTTGGGGGGGTGCGTAAAACACTGCTGATGCAGAGTGCCGCGGTTCTTTGCATATTTGCTAGCACTTTTGTGCTGGATTTGTTTTTCAGGGCCGGCCAACATAGCACGACCCCATACCCCAGTATTGGTCTGACGATAGCCGTATATATCCAGTTTACTATATAGGGTGTCATGCCCCATTTGAGCCCTATTGCTTTCTTGCACGTGAAGAGTGCTATTGAAGCTTTTTTGTATCTGTCTGTGAGGTTCAAGTTCCAGTTTAGTTTCCTGTCAAGTATTACGACCAGGTATCTTGCGCTGCTACTGAAGGATAGTCTTTGATTGTTGAGGATAGGTGGGACTAAGTCTGCTATATTATACTTCCTAATGAAGAGAACCAGCTCGGTCTTTGAGGGGTTAATTCCTAATCCGTTATTTTTGGTCTAGCTGGACAAAACTCTGAGTTTTTCGGTCATGAGATCGCATAGCGTTTGGGGGTATGTGAAAGATGATAGCAACGTCGTCCGCATAGGCTATTATCAGCGCATATTCCTTTTGGGACATTGATTTTTCTATCTTGGAGACGAGAGAGTATAGTGCTGTCTCTGTCGATTTCCCTTTCTTGTAGGCGTGTTGCGTATCTGTAATGAGACTTGGATTGAGAGTTGTGACGATCTGTCAGTGCTTGGATGGCTCAAGGATGGCCAGGAGTCGTCTCATATATTTATTTGATTCAGGTGGGGTTGCTGGAAGAGAATCCGAACCGGGTCCCAGGCCTATTAGGTCTCCTATTGATGAGAACAGTTTAAAGGCCGATTAGGTCTGCTATTTGAGAGAAGAGTTGTAGGTCTGCTAAGTATGAGAAGAGTGATGAGGTCTGCTAGGTGTGGGAAGAGTTTTAGAGGCCGATGAGGTCTGCCAAGAATGAGAAGAGTTTAGAGGCCGATGAGGTCTGCTATGAATGAGAAGAGTTTAGAGGCCGAGGAGGTCTGCTAAGGGTGGGAAGAGTTTAGAGGCCGAGGATGAGAACAGTTTAGAGGCCCATTAGGTCTGCTAAATATGAGAAGAGTTTATGTTGTATTAGTGTGGCCGATCTATTTCGGGCCAGTGTGACCCTTCGCGTGTGATCTTAACGCGAACGCGCATTGTGTTTGAATTTGAATGCGGGTTGTGTTGTACTACTATGTGCGCGTTCACAGCGTCACAGAGTTGATCTTAGATGCAGGCCGATGATTCTTTCAAGGGTCTTTAGTAGGAAGGATGACAGACTGATTGGTTTGAAATCTTTGGGTCGTGTGTGATGGTTTCCCTGCTTTGAGGATAAAGACAATTCAGTACTCTAGCCACGATTGCGGTAGGTGTCCAAGAAATAGGGACCTTTTAAAAATGTGTAGAAGCCAGTTTATGGGTATATTTCCCGCATGTTGGATTTGTGCGGGTATGATTTAGTCTGGACCTGCAGATTTGTATGGTTTAAAACTGTGTATGGCCCAATGGAGGACCTTTGGGTCTAAGCACAGTTCAATACTTGCCAGTATGGCGTTTGTATGTTGGGAGGTGAGTGCGCTTTGGCTGTTACCTGGGAAGTGAGTGTCAAGAGTATCTCCAGAGATTCCTCCATCTGCTCTTTTAAGGTAGCCTAGGGTTGTGGCTGATTGGGAGAGTATTTTTTTAAGCCTGGCTGGGGGATCCATTGGGATTTTTTCCCTTAAAATATTTTTGTATTTTTGCACGTCTGTTTTCCTTGGGTTTGAGAAAACTGCTGGTTTTGAGGGGTTGGTTGTGAGGGTCGTTTCTATAAACCTGTGGTCAGAAAAAGAGTGCTTATCTAGCACCCTCCAGTGAGTTACTTTTTCTAATAGTGGTTTAGAGACGAGAGTAAGGTCTATTACCTCGATGGGGTTTCGGCGGGGGGCCGCCGAGGGTAAATGCCGAGGTGGTAACTCGCGCACTGACTCTACTTAAGTCCAATATTCTACAAATTAGTCAAATTAATTATGACATTAAAAGATGGAAGTTATACCTGCTTAGGTGCATTAATCTCTCAATACAGGAATCTAGTTCGTTGAACCTAATAACACTATTCCTTAATGAATACGAAAAATCCTTTTGTTGGGTGCCAATTCTGTTACGTCGGCGTATAAGTGCCCGTGTCCTGGATAAGGACGTAAGCTCGTCGATATTGGGTCGTGGGATCTTGGTAAGACTTTTACCTCTCCAACATAACGGGAATAAATATTTGAAGTGCTTGTAAAAATAATTACATTCGTACCGTTCCTCAGTCAGCAGTCCACACTGTCCAAAAGCTAAGCTGTAGCTTGATCGTAAAACGAGCGAGCAATGTTTCGGCCACTTTTCCGTGACTTCATGAGTTCACATGCCAGAAGGATCGTCGCGAGCAATACGATCCCCTTTTCTCAAGGCTGTCCGTCAAACCTTATGTCATCGTTTCTGACCTACTCCACTTCTCGCGACAGCACCCCATTTGAAAATGTTTACCTATGTACTAATTTTGTTGTAGTTAAATTAATAGCATAATTTTATTGATTAATATGTTGTTGGCTAGGTCACTGTATAATACCAAAAAATTAAAGCCTAGTATAGAAAAACTATGAGAGGTTGACTACAATTTATTTAGCGGGATGTATCGTCAACAAAATTTTTTGTAACGACTACAAACGCAAAAACAAATACAAAAATATACACATATGTATATATACATGCTGATGGAATTATACATACATACATATTCGTGCACTAATAATTTGTAGACTGACCAATAACGTAATACAGACCAGCAACAACAAAAAAAATACAACAAAGTAAAGATAGTCAATCTACACATACTTATATATAATTAAATAATCGCAATACTCATATGTAAAAAAAATATAATTTTATTTTACTGAATGATTACAATATTTTTTAGTTGAGAAGAACACTGACCGATTATAATTAGGTCTCAAACTGAACTCTGATAATTACTCTGATTTGATTGACGTTCAAGCCTCGGTGTCGAGCTTTTCTAATATGGACTTTAGACTTTAGGGTTCTGATCAAATGAAGAGAGAAAGCTTTGGAGTTGCTGACTTTAATAGTCTTCGCATTTCTCTTGGATTCAAGTGCATTCGCTCTTGGATTCAAGTGCATTCGCTCTTGGATACAAGTGCTCTTAGATTCTTATGATTTTGTTTATTGAAATCTAATTTCTGTTTTTCTGGATTGCGTGTCCGAGCTTTGAACGTGGGAACGCAACGATGATGCGAGGGCTTAAGCATAGATTGTTTAAATTAGACAACGGATGTTTAGTCTACCAGTGGGTGACTTATCAGGTATCTGGTATCTGTTGGGTACATCCAGAGTTGTGTTGGGTGTACATGTTGTATGTGTATTAGTGTGTAGACATGTGCTTAAGTCTTAGGGACTTATGGATATGTCACTCCCCCAATCATTGAATTTGGCCTGTCCTCAGGTCGTTAAATTTGGATATATCATAACATTGTTTTCTGGTTGAATATTTTGCTTGACATTAGTTTCAATAGTTTCTTCTTTTTGTTTACAATATTTGACAATAATTTTCTTAGGTATATTTTTAAACTTATATGCTAAATACAGAGTCAAACTAATTATCATGATGACAAAAGTTGTAATGCATATAATTTGGAAAAAGTTGTAGTGTTTTACATGCAATTTTATCATTTCTTTTGTTTCTAAGTGATTTATTGGTTCTAAGCGTGTAACATTGTTGGTGATATAAATCGTTTGTGTAAAATCTGCTACATTATTAGAAATTAGGAATTCATCTATTTGCATGGTACAATTTTTAATTTTAATGATGTTGTTTCCTGATATTAATGTTGTTTATACAATCTTGGTTGACAACTGTATCAGGAATATTCCATGTTAAAAGTATATTTGGTTCTATATAATTTATTTGGAAATTTTTTTGGGTTTTAATGTATTTGCATTGAGTTTGCTCTTGTTTAATAAGTCCAACAATACATTTGTAGAATATTAATTTATCTGTATCTTTATGAAATACTTGGTTATTGAATACATAAAACTTATCGAATATTTGCTCGGTTAGAATATAGTTATGTTCATCTGGGTACGGAACTATTTGAAATATCGGAACTTTAGTAACCTCGCTAGGAACGTGGGATATAATCAAAATTTCGTTCGTGTCTGTCTTGAGCCAAGATAATGTTTTTATTTTTAGCATTTTCTCCGAATTTATGTGTTTCAAATAATCATGTTTTAGTAATTTTGGGTTAAAGATCCCTAATCTGGTTAATTGCATACCTAACTCGATGTCTTCTATGTATTCTGTAAACTGCTGTAGGTTGAATATCAGTATCGCAATTTGTTGGTTCTTTTCTTTTTCCACCTTGAGCTTATTAATTATGTCTATACCGCTGTTGATTATGTCGATAACCATGTTTAGATCATGGGTTTTAACGGAGTCTTCTGACATGTTATTAATTTTTTCCTCTAACTCCTCCCTGTCGTCTTCATCTAATGTACCAAATAAGTATTTATATGCCTTCCCTACTACGTTCAAGAGACCTCTTTTGCTTCTGTTAATAATTCTTAATCCATTTATTTCCCGTTTTAGTTTATCCACTAAATATTGTATCTGAGGTACATTGGGATAGTCATTTGCTTCAGTTACTAGATTTTCGAACATAAGCATTATCTTTGTTATGTTTATACTCAAATAGTGGTATTCGTAGCTGGTTGGAATTTCCATCGTTCCGGTTTGGAATATAAGGTATCCATTTTTCGCACTTATTGGATTTACTTCGATTTTGCTGCATTTGCATTTGACCATAGTGATAAGTGATAACATGCAACTAAGCATTATTAGAAATATATTGCGTACTTTGCGCTTCTCTGGCTGGTCTGGAATTATCGTATTTACTCTTATTAATCTTTTTTTGTTTCTTGAATTTTGATTTATAATGAACGATTTTCCTGCCGCGGTTTGTTTCCTCAAAATGTTTATTGTCTACTTGTTCAATTCTTCCTGTCTTTTTAAATGGATTGGTGATTTTACTCTTCACGAGTGGAGCCTGTCTATATTTTATATCAACTTCAAAATCAAGCCTATTCTTATTAAGATATTCGATCTTATCAATTTTGTTTTGTTGTACGTTAAAGTCTGGGCTGCCTGCATATAGAAAAATGTCTGCTGGAGATCGTTTTGTACTATTATGTTTAGTTTTATGATTATAGACGTATAAGATTGTTTCGAACCTTGTAAACCTATCTTCGATATTTTGTTCACTACCGATGATTCTTAGTTTTTCGTTTACGGTCTTGTGAAATCTTTCTATATCCGATACACCATTTTTGCTGGTTGTTACAGAAATTTGTACGCCTTCGGATCTTAACCAATTTTGCATTTTACATAAAAGCTGAATCTTTGTCTGCTTTAATTTCTTGTGGCTTTCCCATATCATTGAATATTTTAGTAATGGCTCTTTTCGTGGTACATCTCAATAGTTTTGTGAAATTTTTAGGGCTTATGATTTCGGTAAATGCCCTCTGGAAGATCAGAAAATCCTCATCATTAGGGAAGTAAATTGCGCTTTTCTTGGTGCACACATATTCCTTAATGAGGGTTTTGGCGAGTTCAAGTGTCATTTCTTTATAGATTATTTTAATCTTTAGTTTTTGAAAGTAGTGGATTACACTTGTTGTGTCATTGTCGCCTTTTTCTATCTCTATTTGTCTAGAAAAGAAATTGATTGGTCTCTCCGTTATGGATATATAATTTAAATTATCTTCATTAGCACTATGTATAGTTGCGTCTGCGCTGTTTGCGACTTCGCCAACCATGACTTCTTCTATTTTTGTGCGGGAAAGAGCATCCGCGACATAGTTTTCTTTGCCTGGAAGATATTTTATTTTATAATCGAATTCATTAAGTTTGATTTTCCACCTTTGTAATTTCATGTTCGGCTCTTTGATATTATTCAGCCATACCAATGGCTTGTGATCACTCATTATTTCAAATGGCCTGCCGAATAAGTATGACCTGAAATATTTTGTCGCCCAAACTATAGCTAACAATTCTTTTTCAATGGTAGCATAGTTGATTTCGTGTTCGTTCAGCGTTCTGCTGGCATAACAAACGGGCTTATGATTCTGTGAGAGCACTGCACCAATAGCTACATTACTCGCGTCAGTTGTTAGAGAAAAAGGCTTTGAAAAATCGGGGTAGATTAATATCGGATCTGAAGTTATCAAAACCTTTAGTTTTTCAAATGATTCGATGTAGTCTTTACACTTAATATCTATTACAGCACCTTTCTTTAGTCTGAGGGTCATGGGCTTAACTATCTTGGCAAAGTTAGGAATAAACTTGCGATAGAACCCACATAATCCCAAAAATGATTTTATCTGTTTAGGTGTCTTAGGTAACGGAAAATTAGTGATTGCATTGGTTTTGCTTGGGTTTGGTTTAATGCCATTTGTTGTGACAATATGTCCCAGGAATTCAGTTTCTTTTTTCATGAATTCACATTTGTTTAGCTGCAACTTTAAGTTGGCGTCTCTCAGTTTCTCAAAGACTTTCTTTAGAGATAAAATATGTTCCTCCAATGAAGTGGAGTAAACAATAATATCGTCCAAATAAACTAAACAATCTTTGTAAAACAAATCTTCCAAAAGATTATTCATACATCTCTGAAATGTAGCTGGAGCATTCTTTAGGCCAAAAGGCATACGTGTATATTCGTAATGCCCATGCTTAGTTGAAAAAGCTGTTTTTGCAATAGAATTTTCGTCCATCTGGATTTGGTGAAAACCCTTAGCTAGATCAATGGTGGTAAAATATTGGCATCTACCTAATTTATCCAATATCTCGTCCATTCGAGGAATGGGGAATTTGTCATTAACAGTTATCTCGTTTAGATTCCTGTAATCAACTACCAACCTAAATTTTTGTTTCCCAGAGGCGTCTGCCTTCTTGGGGACCACCCAAATAGGAGAACAATAAGGGGACTTTGATTTGCGAACGATCCCTTGCTCTATCATTTCTTTGATTTGTTTGTTGACTTCTTGGTCAACACTTTGGGGGTACTTATAGGGTTTACGGTATACTGGATCCTCATGCTGAGTCTGGATGACATGTTTAATAGTACTGGTGAAGGTCAAATTTTCGCCTTCCTTTTACTGAATGTCTCTATATTCGTATAGAACTTTCTTTAAACATTCAATTTCCTCTACATTTAGATGTTCGAGTCTGTACTCGTTACATTCGCGTAACTCATTGTTGATCGCGAAGTTGACTATATCGTTGTCAACGGACATGGGATCGAGATGTGTTACATCACTGTCCACTGTGTCACTAACAACTTTTGAAGTGAGGCATTTTGGTAATGCGGTCTCCTTCTTCTGTTGTTGATGCTTTGGTTTAAGGCACTTAGGTGCGGTCTTAACCTTTTGCATCTTTGGATTGATTTCCTTCACTGGAGTGAAATCATCCTTTTGTTGTGGGTCGAGGCATTTAGATGCGGTCTCGCCCTTCTTTTCTCCATACACAAACTTAAAGGTTGTTGAACCTAAAGTTACCGTCTCGTTATCATAATCTATCTTAGCTTTCGTATCCTCTAGATACTTTCGACCTAACAGGAAATCATAATTGTCGGAAAATTTGTAAATATAGAATTTCTGAACAGACGGACATACTGAAGTGGGTTTCATTATTATGCTTTTCTTTAATTTTATTGCCCCTTTAATGGTATACACTGTTAGATCTTCTTCTTTTTCTTCTAAATTTTCAAAATTTACCCTTATGATATTGATGGATGAACCTGTGTCGATCATTCCCTTGTAAATTTTGTTATGATAACCTATTCTTACATGGGGACTGGTACGTCCTCCTGTGTCACTTGAGTGTCCGAGGCAGTTTGATGAAAATTTACATCCATTCTGCTTTGGCCACTTTGACTTTCGCGATGTCTTTTTACCGGCATCTGACCCTTAGTATTATTTGAAGTTGAAGGTTGGAAATTAAGGGAATTGTTAAGAGGATTGTTTTGTTGGCCTTGTGTTAACTGCCTTCTAAACGTGTAATAATTTCCCCTTTGATTAACCGGCATGGGACGAGTGGAGTACTGATTTTGATTTATTGTAGGTTGATTAGAATTTTGATGTTGCGTATTGTTATTCTGATTCGTTCCAGGATAATAATTGCTGTGATTGTAATTTCTATTATTGTAATATCTTTGATTATTGCTTTGACTATGATTTCCCCTGTTCCTGCGTCTGTTCCCTTCTGATCTATTAAAACGCTGATTTTCTGGACTGGCGTCATAGAGGCCTAGCTCCATTGAAGCTTGTTTTAATTTATAAATAGTATCAATATCTTTGCGTGCCAATGACATATAAATTCTATCCGGCAGTTTTCGATCTATTACAGATTTAACAGTTCTTTTTAACATTTCAGTGTAATTTGATTTATCTACAGGGTCGCTTTCTAATTCTAACTTGTCAAACATACTTACATACAACTTTTCAAACCAATATTGTGATTCGAGCTTCTCGATGAACTTACAGATGCTTCCGGGGTATGATGTATCCTCCAGTTGTCTTATAAGTTGTATGTAGGGCCTGTGATCCTTTAATGCCATCGCCAGGACCGTCTTTGTATCCAGCCATGTGTTTACTCTTTCTTGGGTCACGACCTCCAATGCTGCATCCACTAGTAACCGTTTCACTGCTCCGTAGATAACGTGTGCTTGTCTGGCATCTTGGGTAGGGTATAAGTTGAGTAGCTGCTCGACCTGGTTAACAAACACAGACAGCTTGCCAGGTGTGCCATCGTAGTAGTTCAGTTCTTTAATTTGATTTAATAATTGATTTAGGTGGGTTTCCGAAAGTTGCGGAACTGCCATGGTGTATTTGTATAAGTATTTGGATACACGGTGTTTATTTAAATTCTTTGTTTTAAGTTACGGAATTACAAATTTTAATTAATTTTGTTTCCGACCGCACGGGATTTTAAATTGTCTTGCAGATGTTACTGACCACACGGGATTTTAAATTGTTTTGCAGATGTTACTGACCACACGGGATTTTTTCTTGAATACTACTTTCACGTAGATTCTTTTGCGGATCTCAAAATATTTTTAGAATCACTGTTTTAATTCGCCGATCCTGGATAGCTAGTTGTATAGCGTATCCTTCAATGGATCAGTACCGTACTAAAGGGACTCTTTATTTAACAGATCCTACCGACTGCGCCAATTAAATAATCGCAATACTCATATGTAAAAAAAATATAATTTTATTTTACTGAATGATTACAATATTTTTTAGTTGAGAAGAACACCGACCGATTATAATTAGGTCTCAAACTGAACTCTGATAATTACTCTGATTTGATTGACGTTCAAGCCTCGGTTTCGAGCTTTTCTAATATGGACTTTAGACTTTAGGGTTCTGATCAAATGAAGAGAGAAAGCTTTGGAGTTGCTGACTTTAATAGTCTTCGCATTTCTCTTGGATTCAAGTGCATTCGCTCTTGGATACAAGTGCTCTTAGATTCTTATGATTTTGTTTATTGAAATCTAATTTCTGTTTTTCGGGATTGCGAGTCCGAGCTTTGAACGTGGGAACGCAACGATGATGCGAGGGCTTAAGCTTAGATTGTTTAAATTAGACAACGGATGTTTAGTCTACCAGTGGGTGACTTATCAGGTATCTGGTATCTGTATCCAGAGTTGTGTTGGGTGTACATGTTGTATGTGTATTAGTGTGTAGGCATGTGCTTAAGTCTTAGGGACTTATGGATATGTCACTATATATAATATATGTTTATTGGTATGAATGTTTTTCTGCGGCATGAAGGCCGCTATCGGATTCTCAGATTACTTGTCATAAGTCACTGCTGTTACTTTGTCTTTGCTGCTACCCACAAAAAAAATGCACCGGTTTACTATTCTTTGTTTATTTGTTTTGTCGGCTTTTATTTTATGCTCGGCTGTAGGCATTAGAATTTTGATTAGCGGATTGTTATTGTCGCTATATCTGCAGAGCGGACTCCGTTTTCCGAGCTATACACTATTGAGGCTGCGGGATGATGCAATCAATCCTGTCCAGTATATGGTGATGGTCCCGACACCGCTGCACTGATCGCTTGTAGATCCTTACTAACTTCATTGTTGCCAGCAACACTAACAACACTGCGATGAAATCAAGTGTATGTTGTACGCCTAGGATCTCGTCTTTGTGGTTAATGGCCACGGTGTTGATCACACTGGGTGTATTGTAGGGTGCCTTAGACTCCTTGCCGCCCATCTTTAGAATTCTTTTATATCTTTTGGCGCAGCGGGAAGGATTGTAGTTCTTGCTTCAGGAGTATTCCCTTTGCCGTCCCTTAATCCTTCCAGTCCAATCCTGGTATCCTGTGATTTTGTGCAGGATTGGATTTTCGCTCTTTACACTTTACTTTGGACCGAAGTCCTTGGCTCTCTTTTACCGCCCGAGAATTGCTTCCCGAGAATTGAAGTCCCGAGAATAGACCTCCCGAGAATTAAGTTATTTATCGGTGGGCTAAGGTCTTTTTACAGCGTCATAGAGCTTTATCTGTGCTACTCCGGTCATCGGTGTTCTAATCCAAGTGTTCCCACCTAGAAGTTATTTTTCCATATTTCACTTATTGACTCTTAAGTCAATACCTGTTGGTGAACTGTGCCCGTTACTGAAGTAGAATTTCACGATGTGACCGAAAATTAAAATTTAACAGCCCCTTTTCCAAAACAAAAGAGAACGCTATAGTCGAGTTCCCCGACTATCTGAAAAGTTGTTTGCATATCGATAGGAATTTGCAAGACTAATAAAACTTAAAACATTACAGGTCTGTGTTTTTAGGTAGTTCACTTTATTTTTCTCCGTCGTTCACTTTATTTTTCCAAAACCAAACTTATTGTATTTGGCGCCGACCAGAAGTAGTCATCGCAGATCTCACTTATCGATCTATCTGTAACTCAAATCGATAGTATCGATGTACTCTAATATAATGTTTACACTGTCGTTATGTTATAATTAATATCACTATATACAATATTGTTACTATATACAAAAAATATTTCTACTATGTTCCTACAACATTTTCCATTTTCCTTTTGTGGGCGTTAGAGTGGGCGTGGAAAATACATTTTTCGCGATTCGAGAGAAATTTACAAGACTAATAAAAAAATAAAATAAAATAATAAAACATTTTCCAAAAGTGTGGGCGTGGCAGTTTTGGGCGGATTGTGGGCGTGACAACATGGCTCAACTAACTTGCGCTGCGTCTATGTCTCTGGAGTCTGTATGCTTAGTCTTAACTTTATAGCTTTATAGCTCGACGTTCATACGGACAGACGGACATGGCCAGATTGACTCGACTATTGATCCTGATCAAGAATATATATACTTAATATGGTCAGAAACGCTTCATTCTGCTTGTTACATAATTTTCAACGAATCTAGTATACCCTTTTACTCTACGAGTAACGGGTATAAATATGGGAAATTTCCTAGTTGGTGGATTCCGAACGTATCGGTCAAAAAGCGGCAGGTTGTGAAGTCCAAATGTATATATAAAACAACCTGATTTTCCGACGACTGGCGGGAGGGGGTTTTCGGACATAGTACACAGTCTTCGGTGGGCCAGTTTCCGTATGGAACCTAGTAAAAGCTCCCTAAGCAGTGAAAGATGGAAGCTGTTTGCTGGATTAAACCATATCACGGCAACGAACAACATCTCCGGATAATATTGGTTTTTTTGGGCTTAAATACCGGACGAGTTTTTGACTGGAGAGACTTATTAATCGAATAACAGCACCCTAGTTTTCCTATCTTATTATAATAAGTTGTGGTCAGCAATGTTCATTGTAGATCGTGTCATATATTTAGCTGCATACCAGACAGAATATCTAAAACGAAGTCCCAAATAAAGAACCCCCAATACATAAATAAAGGGGTCAAAAAAAAGTCTTATTTCAACCATCCACCGGGAGAGTCACCCGATCATGAACGCAAGAAGAGAGCCCTGCACCTGAAAGTGCAAGCGCGGGAGACACTTCCCTACTATATGAGGCACTTAATTGAGAGTCTCGAAAACTGAGACACCTGAGAGACTAGATTGGCAACACAATGGATGAAGCAGCCGGAGAGATGGATTGGAGATGGATGGATGGAGAGATGGGAATCCTAAGGTTCGCCTCAGCATTCCTCCGAGGTACCAGGCAAATTCGGAAGACCGCAACAATAAGTTGCAGCAGAGACCAGTCACCAATTTCACCCCGATTTAGTCTAACATTTCAAGCCCCGGTACCAAAGGGGGTTTATATGGAATGAATCGACAACAAGTTTTTAGAGAATTCCATAGTTTGCTTATTGGCAACTAATGGAGGATTGAGCTGAAGATTGACTACTATTCGCTCACCAGGGATATAAAACGGTAGTGACTTAATAAGGGTAAAAGAATTGATGGAAAGAAAACAAGGGTATAACTATTCCGTAAGCAATTATGTCTCCGACAAGCACAACCTGCTCTTCAAATTAAAACACAAGATGGCTGAGGATGAGTTTCTAGAACTCTTAAAGGAAAACATGAACCCCCAAATGGGTAGTTTACTCTTGACGTCCCCAATAAGATTCCGGGCCAATCTTACAAAGGAAGGGCTCAAAATGGAACGATGGTTAAAAGACCATTGAAAAACTATGCAAAGTGGACCCCTAAATGAAATCCAACGCTTGGACGTGCAAAGAACTATTCCCGATGGTGTCCTTGTCTGAGTGTGCCTGAGTGCAGTAACTCTTTGCTCGATATGGTTTGCTATGTGTGTGGATACGGAGTCGCTTTCTACCGTCATCACCATGAGATCAAGAATTCATGCCTGTCTCGATTTCATGAGTTCACTCGTTGTTTTTACCGGAAATCTATTAACAGTAATGACGGGGAACACACGGGTTTTCGGTAGAGTCCGCCAGGCAAGACTAGGGAAACCAGGCAGACAGGAAACTCGTCATACCCGTCATTGTTCTCAAGCTCAAGCAGATTTACCCAACACATAAGACTCTAAAGCAATGAGAGCAACAGCGTCAAAGAAGAGGATACGCAGAACACAAAGACTTTATAAAAACAGAACCGAACACCGACGCGTTAGAGACAATGTCGACACGACAAGACACGACATGAAAAACTAAGGTTAATGAAAAAGAAATACTAGCAGCATATAATCGACGTAACAAATAAAGATTTCCAGCAAAATAAAAATAGAGAAAC
This sequence comes from Drosophila yakuba, assembly GCF_016746365.2. Lineage (NCBI taxonomy): Eukaryota > Metazoa > Arthropoda > Insecta > Diptera > Drosophilidae > Drosophila > Drosophila yakuba. Next base: position 3,605,016 of record NC_052528.2, on the reverse strand, counting down.
GCTGAGCTGGATCCCATACTAGGCCTTCGCGTGATCGAAGAAAGCACCAAGAATCGCCTTTGCATAGACGACCGCAAGGTAATCGTTTAAACCATTAGTGATGTATACCCTTTGCCACACATTGACGGCCGACTACAGGAAACCTATTATATTTCGATTAATTTTTAAGAAGCATTATGGCACATACCGTTCCCAGCAGGCCACTCTAAAAAAGACCGTGTAAAGAAATTCGAGTTATCTAAAGGCGGTCAGGCGTTTAAGGCCCTGGAAAAAACATTGCAGCACCACCTTTAGTATGACGCAGGCGATACACAAATATCCGTCAAACTAAGCAAGACACACAGAAATTACAGCATAACCGAAATGGAATACTACGCCAAAATTCTTAGCATCACAAAATTCCATGCTTATGTGAAAAGAATTCCTTTTAAATTGACCACGCAAGCTTGAAATGGCTTATGGACCAAATTAAAGGCCTTTGACTTCACCATTGAACACCGCCGAGGGTCCCTAAACGTTGATCCTGATGCACTGTCTAGAGTCCAAATGACTAAAGTACAAAAAGTTAACACCACCGCGCCAGACATCCACATCGACCTAAATTCTACCTTCTTTCAACCCCCGGAATACCTTGCACTAATACAGGCTGTCGAATCCAACGCCGATAAATGCCCGGATATTCAGACATTAGAAGGGTATGTTTATAAAGGAATGAGTTGACGCCATCAACGCCAAACTATGATTAGAACTATCTTAAAGAGCACATCACGCCGGACACGGGGGTTTAATCATATCCTTGGCAAAACTACGACAGTGTTACTACCGGCCCGAGATGTCGATGGATGTACAAAAGACAATTAGGGCATGTGAAGTATGCAAGGTCAGCAAACCCACCAACAAGAATAATCGGGCACCCATTGGAGAAAAGCAAGTGACTGAAAAAGCCGGACAAAGCCGAGAATCAAAGGAGAAATACAATTAACGCCATCGATATCATGACAGAGATCCAGGAGACTGCAAGGCAGTCCAAACAGGTCCGGCTGCAGCTCCAAGAAGAAGCCAAATGAACTCCACGCTGGAGTGCATCGGAGGATTTCTGCGGAGCTTGACTTCCGACTCCTGAAATTGAAGATGACTGGCGCATCCCGGCAGATGACTCGCAACCTCCGTCCTGTACGTCCCTGCGCGTACTGAAGCGAATGACCAAGGAAGCCTAGAAGCAGTTGTTCCGATTTCAGGAACTACTAAGTCAGACTCCGGCTGGTACTCGCCCTCAATTCGCTCTCAACCGCCGCTCGATGCGTGCGATACGTATTTGTAAGATCATAAGACTTTGAAGATTTACACATAAAACCAGCCAGACTCTTAAGCAGGGGAAGGAGTACAACTATCTCGTTGGGACCCATGACCGAAGTAGTCCAGAGAAGGCTCTCTGCCGGTAAAAAGCCCTCAGCCCCCGATAAAGCATTCATTTAGGAGGAGACCAGCTTGGGAGGCGACTTTACCGACATACTGATGGAGCCACCTACCGGGAAGAGACCTTCTCAAAAATTAAAGAAGTAAATTCCAGAGTCCTGGACAGGAAAAATAAGTGGCAGGCAAAAGGAAGATCCACTTTTTTAAACCAACAGACGGAAACCAACAGGGAAGTCTTGAAGGCGCCCTGTGAAGGAAGGCTGACAATTCAAAGCAATATACAAGAAGTCTCAAGATGGGTAAGGAGTTCAAGCCAAGCCAATATACCCAATAGGATCAGCGCCGTGGAAGTAATCAACCACAAAGACGAGATTTTAGGCGTACAGAATACGGTTGATTTCATTGAGATTGGTGAAGACCAACGAGCGGTCAGTGCAATGGCGTCGTGACCATCACCATATATATATATATGTGTTAACCAAAGGTATTAGGCATAAAATATATTTTATTTTTATCTTCTTCCAGGCTTTGCATTTCATTGATAAAGATTAAGTGTTTAATGTTTATAGAAATAAGAACAAGACAGAACGCTGTAGTTACTCAGCTAGTCAAAGTGCGAATCAGAAATTTCAGCAATGACAGTTTTTGGGGGTTCGTGGGCGTTCGAGTGGTTCAAATTGCTCCAAATCTCTTTTAGTTGCATCATGAGCTTAACAACATTTGCGTTCAACAGCTGTGGAAAACACCTAAACATCGGACGTCGAGTTTCCCGACTATTAGATACTCACCTAGTGGGAGTGTGAAAGTAAAAGTTATACATTGTTTTTCGCATTTCGATAGAAATTGGCTAGAAAAATAGTTCAATGAAAAAAAATCAAAACAAGAGAGAACGCTATAGTCGAGTTTCCTGACTATCTAATACCCGTTGCTCAGCTAGCGGAAGTGCGAAGGAGAAATTTCAACACTGTCAGTTTTTGGCGGTTTGTGGGCGTTAGAGTGGGCGTGGCAAAAAGATTTTTGGCAAATCGAGAATTATTTACAAGACTAACAAAAATGTGAAAAAACAGTTTAAAATATTAAAACATTTTCAAAAGTGTGGTCGTGGGAGCTTTGCGCGGTTTGCGGGCGTTAGAGTGGGCATGGCAAACAATTTTTTTGCAAATCAATAAATTTTTAACAGACTAAAAAAAAATGAAAAAATATAAAAACATTTTTCAAAAGTGTGGGTGTGACAGTTTTGGGTGGTTTGTGGGCGTTAGAGTGGGCATGGCAACATGGGTCAGCAAACTTCTCTATGTCTCTGGGGTCTGCATGCTTAATCTCAAGCTTTCTAGCTTTTATAGTTCCTGAGATCTCGATGTTCATACGTACGGACAGGCGGACTCTACTCTACGAGTAACGGGTATAAAAATGTTCAAAAGTGGGGCGTCGAAGTTTTGGGCGTGGAAAAGTTTTTTGGCGAATCGATATAGATTTACAAGACTAATGAAAAAGTATCAAAACCTTTTTCAAAAACGTGGTACGATTTGTCGGCGTTACGGTAGGCGTTGCCAACACTTCGTTTAGCATATCAATTGATATGTGGTTACACGTTGCAACCATTACGGCCATGTTTAAAAAGAGGTCTTTGCATTTCCGTATTTGTATTTTTTTATTTACAATATGCTCAACAAATTTTAATTCTAAAAGCAAAAAAATATTAATTGGTTAGTAAGATACATTGAAGGCACTCGATTGAAAATGGCCAAATTACTCAGATCGTAAAAAGTCCTTCATGAATTAAATGAAATATAATTTTGATATAAAATACAACTAAAACTTTACTGTATCAAATAGTATAGTGTGATAAATAAAAAGCATTACTTAGATGCGAAAGTAATGATTAAACTTAAAAGACATTTAATTAGGAAGTCATAAATTCGAAAGTAATATAACGTGTTTGTGTATGGGAAATATAATCTATACAAGCAAGGAATAAGATTGTCTTAAATACAATATTAAAGGATGTGATTGGTGCTGACTGTAATACTTTCAATCGTATCTGCTTGTACCACTTTCGCAATAGGAACAACTATTAAAGATACATAATATTGTTATAATTGTTATTTTCTGTAACCTGTCTGACGCAATTTCCAATTATGAAAAGCAAATTATTCATTGCCAATTCTGACAGTCTTTTTAAAAAGTTTGATAGATAAGTTAACCAACTAAAAAAAATTTCTGATAAAAAATGTTATAAACACGGACAAAGACGGACGGGTATTGAAAGGTCAATTATGTTTAGTCTAGTTAACTATGGTTCTGATTCGATGTATGTGAAGGTTCAAATATTTGATTTATTTAGCTAGATAAGCTGCCTTTAACTTTTGATATTCCAGAATTCGAGCAATACCATATTCCTGAAAATTAAGTGATATTTTGAATATATAACTTTTTTTAAAACCAGTTTTAGATTTCCTCACCCAATAACCAAACTCAATCGCCGATGTGACATTAATTACGGACCAAAGGCTCCAGAATAGATGAGACAGCATTGTAAAGAACTGAATCTCACCGTCTACTTTTATCAGCTCCTGACCAGTGATATTATAGTTCTCGTCATCGTGATACTTCTTTAAATAGTTTACAATAAAGTCGCGGCGCTGCTGCACAGTTGCGCAGTTGCTTGAGTTATGGTAGAAGTAAGGGAACTGTGGATTGGTGTAGTCGAAAGTCCACTCAATAAAATGATTGGCAAGATCATAACCACGGTAGTTGTAGGCACAATATTCAAAGTCAATGATAATAAGATCCGGCTCATTATCGCCTATGAAGCTGGCATCCAGGGCTGAGTCATTCGTAGTGTCCAGCTCAGTACATGGTGAAGGCGACACGCTATGTGATTTGCTATACGACACGGAAAGTTTTAAGATTCAATTATAATTTGGTATACATTGCTTTGAACGAATGTCATGAATAACCTGTATTTCATTTTGCTTGCTCCAATAATACTATTGCATATGGCCAAAACATATTTTTATAACTCAAACCACGACCGCAGCAAATTTCGGCCATCTAAAATTGTAGGCATGAATATATAGGTCTGGCGAGCAGGAACTTACGACCAATGGGCCAATAAAAAGTAGGTACTGGATAGCAACCCACAGCAAAATAACGGGTTATCAGAAGAGCTAAGTAAACGTTCCCCAACGATCGTGGTCTACTTACTTTGTCTCTGTGTCCGATATATTGCTATTTCCATCAAGGCTATCACCCAATGTTTCATCGAAGTTGGATCTGTAAATTAAATAAATGTGTTTATTAAAAAAATTGTTTATCCATTGTCATTTTATGCCAGAAGAAAGACTTTGTCAATTATTTCTTTGATAATGTTAAATTAGGACCTACAAAAAAAATTCTACAATGGCAAGATCATAAATACCTAATAGGTATTAGGAGCATTAGTTAAAGCAACACAAATAACTTTAAATTTACATATACATATTCATGTAATTTAACACACCTCAGGCTACTTATAGATTCCCGGGGGGTCCCATCGTTTTGACCAGCTGTCGATTGTCTCATTAGAATGTTGCCTTCTTGCAGATCATTGTGACAGAACACAACTGGATATTCCCCTTCATCGATAATCGACCTAATCCAGGCGATTTCTTGAACGTAGTCAAAAGTCCGCATCAATTGCATTTGCTTCTTCACTACTGACGATTTTGGATTCGTTTGAACACTGCCGCTAACAATGCTCTCTAAACCGGAAACCCATCGCTGCATACAATTCCATATCCAATCGGGCTCTTTAGACATGGGTATATTGAGACTGTGGATCTCACCCATTTTCTCTGCAACTTTCATCAATATTCGTTGCTCTCCTAATTCTGCTGTGGTCAAAGCGCGTGCCTAAAGGAAATAAAGCTAAATTTATCTAAATGCAGTTTTAGTTTATTTCAATTTATTGAAATTATATATTTATATATGTATATATTTTATATATATATATATATACTAAAGTATACTATACTATACTCTATATATAAAGTATATATAAATATATAATATAATATATATAGTCGTATGTAAGTACATTCAGACGTAAAATGTAAACGGTTTTAATATTAATATTTTAAGGAGCACTAAATGTAGTTTGTTTTTAAAATTCTTTTAAAGACACGAATAAAAAAATACAAAATAAATTAAGACTATTTTCGAAAGAGAAAATCTTTTTCAAAGCTATATTATTTTTAAGAATAATAAAACGCAGAAACAAAATCTACCGAAAGTATTGCACTCTACTTTTAAGCCCTTTACCCAACATACCGGAATATATTGCTCAATGCGCCCGCCCGGAAAGATTCCGTGCAGTTTGGGGCCGAAGTTTCGTTCACTGAGAAGGGCGAATACTACGGACTCGGTAATCATGCTCTCCAGCGCGTGATCGCCATGGGTCTGACCATAAATTCGCAGTAGGACCTGTGGGTGTTTATCAAGGAAGAACTTGTGAAGAGGATTTCAGGTACAACTGTGGATGACCTACCTCACGGGGTTCCTGCTTGAGGGCGTGCAATCGTTTCGAAGAACTGGAGTCGCGACTATCACTATCGCACCGCTGACGTTTGTGTGCTTGTTTGGCGCTTGGTGCTGCTTCAGTGACGTCTTCGTTTTTTATTAATTTCGTGGCCACCAATGTTACACCAACCGCCTTGGCAGCCGACTTATCGTCGTGAGTGAAAATCATGCTGCTATTGGTCAGAGTTTCGGTGGCCGCTATGACATCTTCGCTGACTTTGACATTTGCCTGCTGCTGTTTTTGTTCCTCCAGCTCATCGTAGTCATTTAAATTGGGAAGGCTTACGTAATACAAAAAATTTGACAGACCGCCACTGGAAGAAAAAAGGAAATTAATAAAGGAGTCTTATTACAATACAATACAAACAATTTTTAGGACAAGAAGGCTTACCTGATACGCTTCACCACCAAATTCTGTGGAGTAACCACTTTCCAGGGTCCAGTTAGATAGTCTCGGCAAATACGCGCGGCCGCATGGCGAATTTCCTCAAGGGTCGCCTGTGTACGATAGAGTGGTGGGTTGTGTTTTTTTAAAACTTGAAAGAGAAAGCGGCCGCAAAGAGAATTCCAATAAAAGAAAAAGAGTGAGAGGCAGAGAAAAACAATTCACCCCGGTACTGGTGGTGTACTAAAAATAACAAAAACATTTCAAGAAAGAAAATGCAAATGCATTTAGAGGGCTAACCAAATTCATATTGATTAAATAGGCAATGAATAGTGGTTGAATTTTCGACAAGAAAAATTATCTAATAAGATATATACTATAAAATTATTTTATATAATGGATATATTATTTATAAATGGCCTACATTGCTATTAAAATGCTGCCATATAGTTTCATAGTTGCAACGTTTACTCAAACAACACTTTTGATTTTTATTGTTTGGCTGCTGGCAACGTTTGAGTGCTTTATTATTCCTACGATTTCGCTGTTTCATGCTACGCGTAGTATATAAAAATATTTATGTACTATATAATATAAATCGTAATATTTAAATTTAAAACAAGTAGCGAAGGCACACTTGAAGTCTTTTCGTTTAGCTCAAAGCGATAAATAGTTTCCAGCTGGGCGTACGAAAACAAACTGACTCATCGTTACAAAACCCAGACCCAGAAAGCCGAAATAGAAATCCCGTACCGCTCCGCTCTCTCGGCAGCTGTAGACGTTTGTGCACTATGAACTAAGGACGCAGTCCACACCCACCGTGTGGCCCGATTTACCTTACTGGCGGGTAGGTAGAAACCAAACAAATATTGTTCCTACTTCGTTTTTTTACTGATGTTCACTGCATACAACGCGAGGAATCAGGGTAACAGGTAAAAATACTGGGAATAGTACTTACAATAATTTTCCTATAATTCTTGGCCATTAGAGAGATACTTAAACTCCTTTAAAGTAGTTGTTGTAATAAGCTTTAATTTAATTTTCTAAAAAATTATGCCTCTTCAATTGTCCAAGAATACTTTGTCATGCCCACAAACCACGCTCACAATTTTGAAAAATGTTTTTATTAGTTTTATTAACCGTACTAATCTCATTCCTTATAAAATAGTTATCACGTTTATCAAATTTATTATTGGGCTTTGCGTTAATTGGCCACGCTCTTAACTTAAGTTGTGAGTAACCTGGTTTATTGATTTTATGAGCTTAGTCTCCCAAATCTCCAAAAATGTTTAATTATACCCGTTACGCGTAGAGTAAAAGGGTATACTAGATTCGCACTTTTAAAAAATGTTATGATATTTTTTCACATTTTTGTTAGTCTTGAAAATTTCTCTCGATTTGCCTCAATCCGCCAAAAACTGTCAGTGTTAAAATTTCGCCATAGTCGGGGAACTCGACTATACATAGCATATACCCTACTACTTAACTCTATAATCGAGTGTCTCAATAAAATGAAGTGCAAGGGGGATACAGATTAAAGTTGAAAAAGAGCTTCACTTCTCGGTAGTTATATTAATTACTTTTTGAAAAAGAACCAGATTTGAAACAAATATTTTTGGCAGTATGTACATATATGCATATATACTAAGTAGTGAAAAGCCGAATGCATAAATAATATATGTTTTCAACATAGATATAATCTATATATATTATTGAAAAATTGGCGAAAAATTTTTCCTATTTTGCAGCAAAATTAAAAAAAAAAAATCCAGTAACATCATAAAGTTGGCATATTTAAATAATTTATATTGGCATATTGGTTTTGACATAGGATTCTTTGGCTGCATCGAAACTTTGGAGAACTCTGAATAAGGCTTCTTTCTGCCATTGAGAGGTTTACTATATAAAAGCAACAATGTAGTCAAACTATGTATGTATGTATAAATGAATGTATGTATGCATTTATCAATGTCTGTACGTATGTATGTAATTCAATCTTACAATTTGTAGGCCAGAACAACTTCGAAATGAGCGCCGCACGCAATACAAAAATGGAATATAAAAAGTACTGATAAGTGCAATAAAGGAGGTAACGGCAATGAACGAAGAAGTGAGCGATCCACGAGGCGATAACAACCATTCTGTGAGATTACAAATCGACATGGAACCGCAAAAACAAAAAAAAGGAATGCGAAACATTTATTATTAAATAGATTTTTTTTGATTTTAAGGCAGGTACTCAAAGACAGTATACTTCCTACCTAGACGATGATTCAGTGATAACATGCCAATGAACCATACTTTCTTTAACAGAAGGTAACCAACATCACAACAAATCTTAAGAAACATTCTAATGTTCATACATACAAAAAAATATGTAAGTATGTATTATTTATATAAGTTTGTTTATCATCTGGCGAGACTAAAATTCATATTTATATTGTAATATATTCATTCATATATTGATAAAGACATTGTAAACATGTTCAAACATTCATATGAAATATGGTAAAAAGTTATCGTAAGTTATCGTAATCATAAAAATCTTTTAAAGAATTTAATCAGCGTTATATGTGTAAATATAAATGTATGCACATAAGTGCAAGGGTAAAACCTTTCCGATATAAATATACATTCACACAGATGTAAAAATGTGGCTACGATCTAAATACGTAAGGGCCTAACAACAACCGCGGCCACTGTACGAAAGGTAAGGGGTATGGGACAAAATGTGCAAAACACAAGCTCGTAAAACCCTAAGAGAAAATGGTTAGGCGATGCCGTTGACATGAGCAACGAATTTGCTTTCTTACCTTTTGCAGGTTGGTAGACATTGTCCTTCGCTTTTTTATTTATTTATGGTAATTAACAGTTCCGGAACCAAGGCACCTACAACACACTTCAAAAACAGATGTTGGCCGTGGATTGGACGTCACGTGGTTTTTTATTATAGTGCAATATATTAACATTAAGTACATACGAGGTTTCAGTCTCAGGTTTCAACGCGCCTACTCGCGAGAACGCTTCAGATTCGACTACTTAGAAGCACTCGCCCCCTTTGATCGGCGGCGCCATGGAAGAATTCTCAGTATTGGTGGGAGCAGTAGCAGCGAGAGCAAATTGGAAATCAAACTCTCTTCTACTACTTTATCTGTTATTAAAAAGTACTGCAACACTTTTGATCTGCTCTCGAAATTTTATTTAAAATGTTAAAACAATAATGAATCGATCAGCCAAATAAATGTGAACTGAACTGAACAAAACTACGGCTGTAAGATAATACTGTTTAAAAAAATAATGAAATCGATCAGCCAAATAAATGTGAACGGAACTGAAATACTGTTTTTGCTAGGATCTGTTTTAATGTCTTTTCTTTTTTTATTTCTTTTTAACAAATTTCCCTAGTCTATCAGAACCATTCTTAAAAGATTGCTCCGGTCAGAATGACTAAGTATTAATAATAATTAATAAATATTTTAATTAAAAAGTTTCAGTCTGGTTAAAGACACATATTTATCTAATTTATAATTTGCCGCTTAGCAGGAAAGCAAAAATGGCAACTCTCAGGTCTGTTGCAGCCGAGCCAAACCTAGCCAGCCGTAAGAGTTTTCAAGGGCCAGTACTTCGTCCTGTAACATACTTTTCCCTACCTGTCACCCTTTTACTCTACAAGTAAATGGTATAAAAACCTTGCTTAGATATGCCCGGATATGCTCGTTTATCAGAGAAGGATTCTTGGACTTACGATGGTGGTTTTTCTTCTTGGAACCTTCGGCGACAAAAATATGTATTCCATAAAATATTTTGATGTACAAAATCATAGATATGCGTATAGATATGTGTAAACATAAACATATATGTAGTATATACGAACTCAATAACACAACAGATATTAAAATAAAACAAGAGAGAACGTTATAGTCGAGTTCTCCGACTACCTGATACCCGTTACTCAGTTACTCAACATTGACAGTTTTTGACGGTTTGCGGGCGTTAGAGTGAACGTGGCAAACAATTTTTATCAACTAAATTCACAAGGCTAACAATAAAATGAAAAAATATCAAAACATTATTTAAAAGTGTGGGCGTGGCAGTTTTGGGCGGTTTGTGAGCGTGGCAACATGGGTCAACAAACTTGCGCTGCGTCTATGTCTCTGGCTTGTTTACTATAATTCCTAAGATCTCCACGTTCATACGGACGGACAGGGCCAGATCGAATCACGAATACATACATATACTTTATATGATCGGAAACGATTCCTTCCGCATGTAACTTTTCAACAAATCAAGTGTACCCTTTTTTCTATATATATTCTTAATCAGGATCAATAGCCGAGTCGTTCTGGCCATGTCCGTCTGTCCGTAGAAACTTCGAGATCTTAGGAATTACATAAACTAGAAAGTTGAGATTCAGCATGCAGATACGCAGCGCACACAATTTTGAAAAATATTTTGACATTTTTTCACATTTTTGTTTTTGTAAATTTCTCTTGATTTGCCAAAAATATTTTGCCATTAACACCCACAAACAACCAAAAACTGTAGATGTTGAAATTTCTCCCTCGTACTTCCACCAGCTCACTATGGGAAGTTTGACCCCTTTTTCTGGCCAAATCCATTTTCTGAAAGTCGGAATATTACAATAATATTTAGTGTACGCATTCATAATTGACCAATCTTTAGTGCTGCGTACTAGAAATTTTAATAGATGGCGCCACAACAAAGAAATCAGCTGTTTAAAACAGCTGTTGCGCGTACACAAAACAACAATCTGCAACATTAAGTTGTTCTTATAATGCCTACCTTTGAATAGAGATTTAAAGTGTTTACAGCAGATTGCATCAATGAAATATACCTTATGTTATAGCTTATTTAATTCTTGTTCAGATTATTGTAATTTAAAAAACCACTTTTACCGATTTTGGGAGAAATTATAGATTTTAGGACTTAACCCTACTTTTCCAAATTCAGAGTAATATCATGCTAAACGGGAGTTAAACAAGGCGGTTGCTGAACTGTTTTGTTATTTTAATTAGTACTATTGTTGTTAAGTTCTGTAAAATAATTTAGTATATAAACACTATCACGAAGTCAATTGTTTTTGCTGAGACTAAAAAAGGCATACAAAATTAGAGAAAGCCTTTACGAAAATTAATAATATATATATAAGGGACGGTGCCACGCCCCTAGTTTTTCGGGTACGTATAGATATGTTCTTGTACAAATTGATGCAAAAAAAAAAATAAATATCTTTCTTCGTTCTAGAGTTATTAATTACAAAAAATAGAAAGGGTGGTGCCACGCCCACAATTTTTGGTTCATATCGACATCTCTACGGTATGGATTTCTTTCTTTTAGTGTCCAAGATCGTTAATACGTTCATAAATACCTAGATTGGTTCGGCTATGGATTCTGATCAAAAAAAAAATTGCAAAGCTTCCTTAAATACCGTTCAATTAATCTGGCATTTATTAGTAGATTAAAAGGGTAAAATAAACAAAGATAATATTAGTGAGAATGGGAATACTAGCGAAAAGGATTTTGAACTGATGATAATGAACAGATAATCGAATTGAAACCATTTTGCAGAAATGATTCCTCAGAAAATGTTAGCAAGATGTTATATGTTGACTTGCACATTTGCTGTATTTTAAGAAAATAAAAAGAATTTTACAAATTTTAAAAACTGCTGACCGGAGCAAAATGCGAATAGTAGCTCTCTTTAATGTTCTGTGTAAAAATATAAAAATAATTTGTTAACAAAACTGTACTATTTCTAGGAAAGCTTTTATAGCTTTCTTCTTCTATTTCTTCTCTAAAATTTCAAGTAATTCAATTAACCCCCACAGAATTTCTAGCAAGAGCTGTTATTTTGGGCGAATACAAATATGCTGAAATTAATAAAAGTTACAGTAAGTTTAATTTCTCATTTAATTTATTTTTTTGATAATTTGGAATTCTGTGTTTGCTAAATGTTGGATTGGCTGGCCATTACCTATCTTTGTCTGGATTCTTTTTTTCTATACCGTTATAGCAACATTTTAAAGTAAAAATAATTTTGTCGCAGACTATTTCGTTGGCTAAGACAATTAAATGAAAAGTAACTGGGAATGCAAATAAATAGGTACCTTGAATACAAATAAAAAAGTTACAGTTCGAAAACATTTCAAAAATGATAATTTTAGAAGTTATTTTGAATTAAATAGTTTTTCTTGCTTTTTTATTGTTTCTATGTGGTATTCCTTTTTTTTAGCCGGTTGACGTACATTTCTGGGGTTTTGCTGGCAGTATTTTGTATATTTTACTGAATTTGTAGTTTTACTTGTTCGATATAAATATTAATACTCAAAATTGGATACGGTTGTAAAATTAAAAATTCTAAAAGATTACGTAAGTTATTTTGCCTTTAATGTTTTGATGTTTTCTTACTTAAAAATTTTGTTTGCAATTTGTTTCATTCGCTTCGTATTTTTTTACAATTAAATTTGACGCTTTTTGTTTACAACTTTTATTCTTAAAACATAGAGGGTCTCGCATCTTAATTTTGCTTAACTTGTTCTCTTAATCCTTCGCTTTATATATATATACTTTGCTTTAAAGTTATGATTTTAAGTAAGTTTTTATATGGTAATGGATTTTTTTTTGTTTTTTTCGTTTGTTGCCGTTATTGTTGGTTGGTAGGTTGTTTGTTAGTAGAGACAGAGAGAATCGGTACGCTATAAAACTACGCTCCAATTGCAGGATTGTTATTGGAGAATTTCCCCCGCCACCCAAGCAGCCACCCACGTATCACCCGCTCACAAGAGCGGAGGATGGATACGGTGCGGTGTCCTGGCGGTAGAACCGTAATTTGTGTGATTTGCTTTTTTGTTGTGTTAGTAAGTATTTAATAAGTAGATTACTGAGTGTACTGCTCCGCGGGCGAATCCCTTAGGCGGCCACTTCGCTAGCCTCGGCCCCGTTCTGCACCTCATCTTTTGTGCTGGACTCGTCAAGCTTCGCCTTTTTCTCCGGCGTGGCGACAGACTCGTCGGCCTTGGCTGCAGCCTCATCCACCTTCCGCTTTACAGCCTCAATGGCGGGAGCGTCTGTAGGGCCAGAGTAAAAAGGAATAATGAGAACGTACCGTAAGCGTGGAAATTCGTCAGGCATTGATATCTACATACCTGTTGAGTCACCGTTAGTGGCCTCCACGGAGCCATTCTCAACAGCAGGTAGAACTGCTTCGCTGCTCTCTTTCTTGGTCTCCTCCCCATCGGCTGCGGAATCCTCCTTTTTATCCTCTTTCTTCTCATCCTTATCGTCAGCGATAGAAGCAGTGGGCTCGGTCGCCTTTTCACCATCGACTACATCGGCGGCCTCGGTCGCGGTACTGTCAGCGGCCCCGGCTCCGTTTTCCTTGGTTACGCTCTCCTCTTCGGCGGCACCGTTTTCTGTGGTGGTTGCCTTCTCAGCTGCTACCTCCTCGGCGACCACTGCATCTTTCTTCACAGCATCGACTTCCTCAGCTGCGACCTTCTCGACGACAGGGGTCTCACTGTTGGTTATAATTAAGATACAAGTCAATATGCAGCTAAATTTTTTACGAAGGAGGGCGAAAATGTGCTTTGTTCGCTGAGTAGTTAATAAAACAAAAAATTATTTAAAAAATAAACTAAGGAATAAATGTATGCACTTATGCAGATGCATACTTGGGTGACATATTTAGAATTCTACTAGATTTGCCAACATTATTTTCTATACTGTCTGTGTTTTTGTATAAAAGAATATTAGTTCAGCAGACTAAAAAATGCTTTAACATTTCCACTGTAGCGTCGGTAATGTTTCTGTTTTCATCCCTCACTCGCTTTATAAGAGTCACAGGATAAAAATAAAGATCCATTGTTACATCTGCCGTCTCTATGCAAAATAGCAGCAACAACTCGGGCAAGCTGCGCCCCTTAATGAACACCGAAAAGTGCGATAAGCCTGGCGGCACGCTCTTTTTCATATAAATGGCATCAGTGTTCATGTGTTATTTTAGTGCTCTCTACAAAAAGATGAGAACAGGGTAGCATTAAAAAGATGCTTTCAGACGTGCAAAATGAAAAGCGAGACCCGTTTAAACTAAAACGAACAAAGAGAGAAAAAAACCAGTTTTTATGCGACTAATGTCCATATAGTCGTTTCTCTCGCACGCATCTGATACTAGCAATCTGAGGTAAATGGAGTTTGATAGGCCGAAGCATGGCCAAGTAACAAAGCTAAATGACAAAAATAACGGTCAAAACTAATTAAACAGTGACGGCATACAAATACGCCCTGGTCTAAGTGCAACCATCTCCTTTCAAAGAAAGCCGGAACAGCCAAAGACAAGTGGCAAAGATTTACCGGTGTTTTTCCCCGTTTTTTTCCAAGCAGCATCATAGAAAAATCATTAAGAAAAAATATACTAAATGAAATATTTTTCAAGGAGACAGCAAGAGAATATTTTTACCGATGGCAAACTAGCTATAAATGTACAAAAATGTACTTTTAATTCCAAGCATCGAGCTTTAAGCTATCAAGCGCGTGTGAAGGTCTGGTGAGGAAAGAATCCAATGCTAAAGCAACAGCAGAGGTAGCAAAGATAGCTGAAATAAAACAGCATGAAAAGAGCGGCAACTTGAACACACACTCGCATACACATACTTATACATTTTTGCGCATTTAACTTGCCGTCCGCACACACAGTCAACGCATTACTCCGACAGGCACACACAAATAACTCGACGTTGCCGTTTGCCGGCCGGAGAATGAGCGAGAAGGCATCATGACGCCGCGCCAAATTAAACGGCGTCGGTTTTTGCGCGCACACCGCTGTGCCTTGTGCGGGAACGAGACAACTACATTAGTGCCAAAAGCGGTTTGCGTATATAGACACAGAATTCAAACGAAAATTTTTCCAAATCGTTGCGGCGAATAACATTTATATTTACGAAATTCGGTACAAGACCATTCCTTAAACAAAATCCACAAGCACCCGAAATAAAGGCTAAGTACTCACTTTTTTTGATCAGCCACATCAGCCATTTTGAATTACTGTTGGATTTTACTTTTCGAAGGCGAAGCAAGGAAACAAGTTGTAATTGAGGGATTTGGTATCACCAAGCTCGACTCGAATATCAGTAAAAAATTTGAAAGAACTGCTGAACTTTATAAATTATTGCAAACGCAGTTTCCTCTTTAGTAGCTTTGTTGAGAAAGTCGCTGGGTTGCTGGAGTTTTTGCCGTACGAGTAAGAACGTCCACACAGTCACAAAGAAAAACGCCGAATGAGAGAGCAAAGAGCGTCGGCCCGGCTTTTAAAGCGGCGCGCTCTAGTGTTGGTAGACGTCGGTACTCTGCTCGCGATAGTTCTGCCGCCGGCTACGTAGTTTCTCTAAAATTTCGAGTGGATAGGTATGACATCGATAGATTTGCATGAAACATTCAGCTGCTTTTGTTGTTGGTATTGCTTCACATTTCATTGTTGCCGCAGACTCTTTTTTTTATAAAAGCTTTCTGAGCTTTCGATGTGTGCTTTAGCGTTTGCCAACACCGCATGCACTGCGAGCGGATCGATATCAACTAGAGGTGAAAAATTTGTTTGCGTCAGTATTATTTTATACGTTTACCACGACATAGATGTCGTTATTCAATAAATATATACGAAATAGTTATTAGAAAAATATATTTTGCAATAATTTGCTCATAGAGTATTATCTATTTACAAATAAATAAAAATAAAATATTTTTTAATGTCACGGTCCAGCCCTTTAAAAGGGCTGCCACCTTTTAGCTTTTATTTAGCGGCTTTACAAGTATAGTAGTTAAAATATTCAAAAAAAATTTTCCATCCTGTTTTATAGAGTAAACATATAAATTCAACTATGTAAATATGCACTTTCAAATTCAAGTCATTTATCAGAACCGTTATTCTTGATATGTCATTCGAACTGTTCTAGTTGCAATTACTGCTTAGATATTATATTTTTATTACTTAATTATACTAATAAATTTCCTTGGCAATCGCACAGTCGAATGGAACTCAAAAAGTTATTTGAATATATACATACATACATTGTAAATGCACACATATCAAGGGCGGAAATAACAATTTCTCACCCCTCGCAAAACATTTCCAGGTAGCTACATATACATACATACATATATAGACACATTCTGGATCGGTATACTACGAAAGAGAAATAGAGTGCACTGCTAGGCAGCTGGTAGATTTTTTGCTCTGCTGAAATTTTATAAACATTTATACTATTTTAGACTATTGGCAAGAAAAGAGCAGATGGTCTGATAGAGTTACACCACTGGACAATATACTAGGACATATGTAGATTTCGATTGCCGATAGGTACATACCTTGAATACAAATAAAAAATGTTATTTTAATATTATCATTTCAGGAGTGATTTTGAATTAATTCCTGTATAAATATCTTTTCTTACTTGTTTTGCCGGTCGGCAAACATATTTTCTGGGAAAAAATAACTAGGACTGAAAAACAATTAACTAGGAGTGAGATAATTGTAAGAACAAGGAGTACGTTTGGGACACGTACAAAATGCCATACAGAAGTGGTAGACATAATTTAACCAAACAATTTTTCTTCATGCCTTTGTACAATTTGAAAAATTAAAGAATAATTTATGTATGTATGTATGTACACATACACATCTGTAACATCTTAAACTGTTGGATCCAACGAATTTATTTTTGAGCATCACTCATGTGCTTGTAAGGGGTGCGTGACATAACAACTAGTGTCATAACGCCCGCAGGCCCACGGATGCTATATCGCACTATGGAAAATTTTACCACTTTTTCTGGCCTACATTAATACCTCCAGAAGGAGAAGAGATATTAAGTTTGTGTTTTTTGTATTGGGTCTTTAATGGTACCAAAAATTGTGGGCGTAGCGCCGCCTCATCTATTTTTTGTAGTTTATAACTCCAGAACGAAGAAACCCATTTAGTTCATTTTTTTCATTAATTTTCACTAGACCATATCTATCTCGGCTATTGATCATGATCAAGAATATATATACTTTATATGGTCGGAAACGCTTCCTTCTGCCTGTTACATACTTTGCAACGAATCTAGTATATATGTATACTCTACGAGTAACGGGTATAACAACTGATTTCGTGGTAGTGTTTGTATATTACATTTTTTTTACAGAAGTTAACAACAATAATAATAATAAAAATAATGAACAATTCAGCAACCGCCTTGTTTAACTCCCGTTTAGCATGAGATTACTGAATTTGGAAAAGTAGGGTTAAGTCCTAAAAACAGTGTAAACAGTGTAATTTTAAATTTCAATAATCAGAACAAGAATTGAATAAGCTACAACATGAGGTACATTTCATTGATGGAGTCTGCTGGACTCACTTTAAATCTTTATTCAAAGTTAACGCTTTGGTTCCACAGATATTAGAACTTATTTAACGGCAGAAAAACTTAACGTAGCAAATAGTTGGTTTTTGTACACACAACAGCTGTTTCTTACAGCTGATTTCTTTGTTGTGGCGCTATCTATTAAAATTTTTATTATGCAGCACTAAAGATTGGTCAATAATACTTTAAATTACACTTACACTTTAAATTATTTTAATATTCCGACTTTCAGAAAATGGGCTTTGGCCAGAAAAAGGAGTTAAATTTCCCAAAGTGTATCGCCTATAATATATTTTTTACTCGTAGAATAAAACGGCATACTAGATTCGTTAAAATATGTAACAGTTAAAAGCAAACGATTTCGAGTGCAGTGTGTGCATGCATATGTATGTGTACATATACCGTGAGCATCGTCTCTGCCGGACTTATCATAAAATTATAATTACTTATATTGTAATATTTATACATACTACGAAATTGTTAAATTTACCTTCCTTCTACTAACGGTTTAAGAAGTTAACTATTATTAGAATGTACCACAGCATCGCGCCTACTCTACCAGTGCCTTTATGTGCAAAAAAATATTGAAATGTAAAAAATTAAAATAATTTACGCATTTTCTATATGAAGAGTTTTATTTGAAAGAAAAATTTAAAAATACCTAATTTTACCAGAATTCTTAAATTGTAGTACTTAGAGAAAATATATAAATATATAGCATGAAGCAATATATAGCAATATATGAATTCTCTATAAAATTCTTCGGTCATCAATCAAATTGTACATTCACTAATGTATAAGGAGTATAACGTATGTAAATATCTCTTACTCATGTTTGTATGCTATGTTCAGTGCAATAGCTGTTTACCCCGGCACACTCTCAACCACCAGCTGCAACCTTTTTAGTGCCAGCTGCATTCCTGTTTTTTTTTTTCAACTGTTGGTTGCTTATTGGCGGAAGACCTTTATTATTAACTTTATGATCTTCCCAGTAATATTCTGACTACGCTATTGTGCAAAGGGTCTCTTATCAAGCTAGCCCAGCTGTACCGTTATCACTGGATTGCTCCGTTCGCATGCGCAGAGATGAGCTTTTAGGCGAAAAAGCTTGTTCTTACTCGACCTCTGAGCGGTTAAACACGAAATAACGAAGGTCCTTGCTTCTGAGGCTAAAATCGACATTCAGTCAAGTTTGTCGGGCGGCTTAGTCCAGTCGGAGGAAATTACTCGGTGTCTATGGTGTAAATTTCACAGCAGGAAAACTGAACACAACGAAAAAGGAAATAATCATCGAAGAAAACGTATGTTAAAGAAGCAGTAAAGGCGGAAAAACGGCAGAATATCTAGGACTAAAAGACGGGACTTATATGTTAGTTTATAAAATTGAAAATTAAAACCAAACGAGTGCTCGTTACATTAGGAAAGGGTACACATATTCACGCGCTTCTATACAAACAAACTCAAATAGTATTAAAGAAGCCTTGAGCAACTGAGCCTAACCCACACATGTATGCGCATACCTAGACATAAAACGGATTTTCCTCATGAAAAAGGAAGAGAGGTGTGTTACTTAGTTTGTCAGTGGAACATTCGGCAATGGGAAAATGAAAAGGTAGTCATACGAAGAGAAAGTGGCAGAGGGGAAGTGAGCAGCGAGAGAGCAGAAAAAATTCTCTTATATCTGTTACCATAATGTCTACTTGGTTTTCGAATGCTGCAAACTAAACATTTTTATAAAAAGATCAATGGATAAATGGTCTTATGCTAAAACAATTTAAATTTGCTATTCAAATATGAACCCCAATTTTCTGTAATCGAAACCACGTAAAAAAATATAATTGTTACATTACTAAGGTGCAAAACGATTATTGGCAACACTTTTTATTTGTTATGTTTATGTTTTTTATGTTGTGAATAAACGGTTACATTTTATCCAAGCGCAAAAAATGTATTCTTGAATACCAATCACTGTGCGGTACGCATATTGGCCGATAAATATACACTTACGTGCTGTTTCATTTGTACAACCACGTATGTACATATGTAATATATTCACCGCTCCCGCTCAAGGACATTTCCGCTGTGCATTTTGCTTGTACACATTAATTTGAGTGGGCGGCAAGGCGCGACTATGCACCGCTAAGTGTCAAGATTATTTGCTTATACTTTGTCCTTGTATTTGGGCAGTATTAGACTGGCAGTGCTTCTATTTATCTTACATTTTTTAGGTCCTTGTCACATCATAAGCAAATAAGCCAAGGACATGGTTTCGCTTTATTAATAAAATACAAATACCAAAGACGGTCGCCGAACAACGAATAGCCTCCAAGGAACTAGACAGAAGAGATGGAAGCAAATTTGGAGAACGGTCAGATGACGACCGCCTCGACAAGCAAATCGCACTCCTTGCGTCAGGCAACATCCCGTCGGCGGCAAAACGACAGTGAGGTGGCCGGAGGAGTGGGAATCACCGGTGGCGGAGTCGTCATTTTGCCGCAGCACGTGCTCAACGAACTCTACCACAACTACTCCCTCAAACAACGCCGCAGTGGATTGAAGTGGTTTGTCTTTGCCGCCGTGTTGTTTAACATATGGACCATCGGGATACCCTGGGATCAGGCGGCACCTACGAGAGGTGAGCTTGGAATAGAGATTAATTGTTTTACATTCGTATAGCTCATATCTTTTAATATAAGTAAGACAAACTTTTAAAATGATCACAAACGTGTATTAATCAAATCGGCTAAAAAGGTAATTCTTAAAGTCTTAAAACAAGACGATCGCAGTTGGAATCAATTTAATTATTTCAATTATGTTTATACATGTATGTACATATGTATATACAGTAGAATCCGGTTATAACGACTCCGCTTATAGCGTCAGTCCGGTTGTTGCAACGGAAACTCGATGGCTTAGTTGGTGCCCATACAAAGTTATATGGATGGACCTCCGGTACGTCTCTGCTTTTAGCGACAAACCGTTTATACCGACGAGATTTTTCTTAATTCAACCGGATTTTGCAACGTGCCAAACAAAAAATGCAGCAAAATAATGCCAACAAATATAAGCATCAAACGACTCTGTTAGAAATGTATGTAAAATCCTGTGACCGATGTCACAAAAATGTTTACAGCGTGCGTGTGCAGACCTTATGCCTATATTCCATGAGATGTCCCGTTATATTTCTAGTTTTTTCTGCTTTTTCCTTATGAAAAACCATGTTATTTAATTAAATTTATTAAATTTTTTGTTTAATTAAAAAATTAATTTGTTTTATGTTAAAACATATTAAAAACATAGCAACCATAGAATATACAAAAAAAAAATTTCGTTTCCACCTTTCTATTAGTGCGTCTTCCGGGTATAACGACGTACAATCCTCGGTCCCTTGAAAGTCGCTATTCTACGCTACATACATATACATATACACTTTGTTGTTATACCCCTTACTAGTAAAGTAAAAGGGTTTACTAGATTCCGACCATATGAAGTATATATACCGCAAGTTTGTTTAGTGATTTTGTCACGCCCACTCTAACGTCCACAAACAGCGCAAAACTGCCACGCCCACAATTTTAAAAACTTTTGATATTTAAAAAAATGTTTTTAGTCTTGTAAAATTCTATCAAAACGGTTTGCCACAAACCTTCTTTTTAACTTTTGTAAGTCTTGTAAATTTCTATCGATTTGCCAAAAATCTTTTTATCATGCCCACAAACCGCCCAAAATTTGCCACGTTCACACTTCTGAAATTTTTTTAAAAATATTTTACACTTTTTATTAGTCTTGTAAATTTATATCGATGCGCAAAGAAATGTTTTGCCCACTCTAGCGCTCACAAACCGCTCAGAACTGCCACGCCCAAACTTTTAAAAAATGTTTTGATCTTTTTTTTTGTAAATATCTTTAGATTTGCCCGAAAAAATTGTAGCCACGTCCAATTTAACGCCTACAAAACGACAAAATCTGTTATGCCTTTTCTGTTATACTGTTATACTTTTGAAAAATGTTTTTTTTTATTTTTCTATTAGTCTTGTAGCTTTTCTCGATTTACGAAAAATCTTTTTGCCACGCCCACTCAAAAACTCACAAACAGCCAAAAATTGTCAATGTAGAATTTTCTCCTTTCCACTTGCACTAGCTGAGTAACGGGTATCTGATAGTAGGGAAACTCGACTATAGCGTTCTTTATTGTTTTTAGATTATTACTTTTTACTTTTATATATGTACATATAGAAATATTCTGTTGGTAAGAAGTCTAAAACAGATACTGATAACAAAGGTTAATTTATTCTTTGAATAAAAAAAGTTATACCCGTTACCCAAGAAAGGTAAATTATGTTATACCATAGGTAATGGAAGATTCTGATACCCAAGAAAGAATATATGCAAGTTTATTTTTAAAAAGGATTAATACAGTCGATCTAGCCATCTTCATATCTATGGACTACGCATTAAAGATTGTTTTCAAAATAATTACTTTCTCATATTATTTCCGTATTCTAGTGGTCAACTGTTGTATGCTGGTTGCTTACTTGGCATTGATATCGCTCCTTCACATTGGACGACGTTCTGATCGACCGGCACTAAGGCGCTTCCACCACATACTCCTGATTATTGTACCACGGGCACTGTGGCTATTAAGCATTGTACATTTTACCGTCTATGTTATTCTGCAACCTAGTTTTTCTCCAAGGTGAGTTAGATTGTTAAAATGTTTACTGGAGTAGTGTCCTTCATAAAGTATATTTTGTAATTCTTGAAAGACAATAAAGTGTTCATACTTTCAATTTCTTCAACGCTCATATTTAAGGGACCTTCTTGGCTGGGCCATCCTTTTAAACTTCTTGGTTTATGTGACGCTGCCATTACAGCTGATTTTCCTTGGTCTGTCGATTGGATGTATCACATATTTTATTTGTCTTAGTCTGCCTCTTGGTTATTCTCACTGGGACTCGCTGCTCTCAAACCAGTTAGCGGCTAATGCGATTTTAATAGCCACGGCAGCGCTGATAGGCCTTTTGTACTACTTTATGGGTGAGGCGAAACAGAAACGAGCCTTCCTCGAAGCCAAAAAGAGCCTTGAAGTAAAAATGGTCATAGAGGAACAGTCGGCCGAGCAGGTTAGCATTCTGTTTTACTGACTCTGGTTACGAGATATAATGTTTTTAATTATTAGGAGCGCCTGCTCTTATCTGTGCTGCCCAAGCACGTGGCTATCAAGATGCGAGAAGATTTGGGATCATCCAGTTCCGAGGCTTTTAAAAAAATCTACATGAGTCGGCACGAGAATGTAAGGTACGCTTTATTTCGATTGAGTCTTTATGCTGTAAAATTTAAAAATAATTTTTTGATTTAATACAGAGTTTTCTTAATATATAATAAAAATAATCGCTAATAAAAAAAATAAAATATTTTCCTAATACTCTTTTATCGAAAGTATATTCTGCTTCCAATATTTACTTACATTACTTAGGCTCCTTTTTTATTTTAAGCAGCATATTTATATTACACTTTATCTGTGAATAAATTCCAAAATACTTTTCCTATTTTTTTTTTACAAACAAGCATTCTATATGCGGATATTGTTGGTTTTACCGCCATCTCCTCCACGTATAGTGCCCAAGATTTGGTAAAAATGCTTAACGAGCTCTTTGCTCGTTTCGATAGGCTTGCCGAGGTAATTTTGTATCCTAAATTTCTCTTTCATTGAATTTTTTTGTTTTAGTTTACAATTAGACACTCATTTTCCTATACCGATTATAGTATAAATTGTATTCTATTGATGATTCTATTAATTTAAATACCTTTTTATTATTTATTGCTTCATAATGATCGTGGTCTTTCTAAGCCAGGGATTTGCTTCAGAATATCATATTTCAGTGCAAAGTTTTCTATTCTTAAATTGTATTATCAAAACACTTAAGGGATACATTTACATATGTCGCAGCTCACAACGAATGGTCTGTACATTAATTAACAAGAGAGAACTATCAGATTCTTTAAAATTCTCTTGGCAGAACTGGGCAAGTAAATTAGGAAACGGAAAAAAAAAGATCACAACATATCTTCTCAGGTAGTTGTCTCTACTACTACTACTATGATTAAAAAATAAGGTAAATTTTAATTTTCCGCGTTAACCGATTCAGGAAAACTTTTTTTCTTAGGTTGGTATTTTTTTAGGTTTCGCTTGTCTTTCTCAAGTACAAAAAGAGCTTTCGGCGATTTGTGCGATGTCCAATTTTGTTAAGCAAAGAAGTGCTATTTAATTTTGCTTGCGGAAAGATGAATCGGTTTACGCGGGAAGTTTAAATTAAAAATACTTCCATCTCTTTACAGGAAGTTAGGGTAGCGGAAATATGAAATTCGAGGTATTCGACGATATCATTCGCTCTTGTTCTATATTATACTTGTTATCTGGATTGCTCAAACTGTATAAGTTTGTTTTTAAGAAGTTTTATTTACATTGATGTACCAAACATTTGTATTAAAATTTGCCCATTTTTGCAATATTGACTTTATTGAAAGTGTTGGTTGTAAATATCAACTAAATCACAATTACCCTACTCTAGAAATATCAACAATTGCGCATTAAGATTCTTGGTGATTGCTATTATTGCATTAGCGGTGCCCCTGATGAGCGTCCAGATCACGCCGTCATGTGCGTGCACATGGGACTCTCCATGGTGAAGGCCATTAAGTAAGTAGCGGTTGTAGATATTTCTCTGGGGAACAGCTTGAAAAGCGAAAGGTGCCGTCAAATCAACGTTTGTTCAATTATTAATAATGGCACTGAACCACGTACGTTCCGTTTGCTAGTTCCTCTTCCTAGACACACTTTCTGCGACCACTTATCACTCCCTGTGCTTGCAGGTATGTGCAGCAGAAGGCCAACTCACCTGTTGATATGCGAGTGGGCATTCACACTGGAGCCGTTCTTGCCGGTATTCTCGGCCAGCGGCAGTGGCAGTTTGACGTTTACTCAAAGGACGTAGAGCTGGCTAATAAAATGGAATCGAGCGGAAAGGCAGGGTAAGTCCTACATACTTGCAGGCATGTTACTTCCTCTGCTGCATAATTGATAACAGCCATTGATCCGGCTTTCAATCGCCTATTTATTTTTACTTCTTTTTTCTTTTACTTCTTAGTCGCGTTCACATTTCGGACAAAACGCTTGCATTTCTAAACGGCGAGTTCGAAGTAGAACCCGCCTTTGGGGAGAAACGGGAGGAGCTGTTGCGTATTGCTGGATTAAAGACGTATTTTATTACCAAAGTAGTTAAGGCGGTGAGTTTGAAAAATCATAAAATTTTTGACAGAATTAAAAACTCATAGAGATTTATGCTGTTAAAAAATTACCACTTAGTCTGTCGTATTGATATTCTAAAGCTTTAAAAATGTTCCCCGTCGATCACAATTTTATAAGCAAAAATTAATTTTACACTCAAATTTAAAAATTTCACTAGATATACAATTTACCAAAAGTGTGGGGGTGGTCATTGCTGATTTCAAATGTGTGGGAGTGGCAACATCAGTTAACTAACTTGAGCTTCGTCTGTCTCTGAAATCTGCATGCCCAATCTTAACTTTTAGGCTTTTATAGTTTATAGCTATAAATATAGTTATAGATCTTGATTATATGGACGGACAGACGGACATAGTCAGATCGGCTCGGCTATTTATCTCTCTAGTATACCCTTTGACTAAAGTATGTACAATAAAGTATTTAGGTGTTCATTTAAATAAAAAAAAATTTTTTTTTTAGTTCATTATACCAGAGTCACTTATTAACTAATTATAATAAATTATTCTTATGTTTTGACAAGCCCTACAAATCTACGGAGCTTTACATGTTTGCTTATCGATAACTAAAACTTCCTATCGTGTAATGGCTTGTGTCTTGGGAGAATTTTTACTCTGATGATTTTGGGGAGTAAAGCTTTTCAAAAGATGTCACATCCCTTAATTTTACATTTTAGGTTGTCATCAAGCGATTATTTCTGGGTGCTACTTGATTTTTAATGTCTTCTATTTAATTGTTTTTCTTTTTTCTGATGACTTTCTTACATTCTTTATTTTTAATGTGAAAAATATATTCCTAAAGATTACAAAATTTTAATTAATTTGCATAATTATTTCTTTTATATTTGTGTTAAAGTTGAACCAATAAACTTTTGTTCTTGTTAAATATTACGTTTCTGTATTGTTAAATATTATTTGATATTGAAAACTCTTTCAACTGCTGTGCAATTAATTTTTTTTTTTTTATAATTTTGTTATTTTCAATAAAAATCTCTTAATTGTTACAATTTTGATTGAGGTTTTCCCGTTATAATTATATTAGGCTTAATGTACTCCATGAAAAATGTATTATGATATTTTTGGAAAGTTGAAGTGGGTGCTTCGTGGTTGATTACACTAACTTGGCCTTTGATAATATTCTTTGTTTGTGTATTTAAATAATAATTATTGTGTATAATTATTGTGCCGTCTATATATTCATTAATAATTTGTCCGTTATTGTCGGGGTAGAGGTAATAAGAAAAGTTGTCTCTTTAATTGTGTTTGTGGGTATGTGAGACATTAGGAAATTTCGTTGGTAGCGGTTTTATACCCGGGAGAAGTTAAATTTGTATAGTTAACGTTAAATTAAATATTTCTGGTCGTTTTATTTGTGAACCCATTTCAACCTCTTCGATATATTCAGTAAAATTTTCAATATTAAATATTAAAAGTGATATATTGAGTGGGTATTGATCATTATTCATTATTGATTATTCATTATCTATCATAATTATTTGATCATATCATCATTATATACATATACACTAGTCCATATCTTTAATGGTGCCAAAAATGGTGGGCGTGGCACCAAAAAACGATCTAGTTTATTTTTTTTGCATACATTCTGGACCATATCTATGCGTATCTTAAAAACTGTGGGCGTGGCACCGCCCCTTATATTTATATAACTTATTTTCGTAAAGGCTTTCTCTAATTTCGTACGATTTTTTCTAATCTAAGCAAAGAACAACTGATTTCGTGATAGTGTTTGTATACTTAATTATTTTACAGAAGTTAAAAACAATAATAATATTAAAAATAAAAAAAAAAATCAGCAACCGCCTTGCATTACTCCCTCTTGCATGCGTTTACTCTGAATTTGAAAATTCAGTCTTCAAATCTATAATTTCTCCCAAAATCGTAAAATGCGTAATTATACCCGTTACTCGTTAGTAAAAGGGTATACTATATTCGTTGAAAAGTATGTAACAGAAGCGTTTCCGACCAAATAAAGTATATATATTCTTGATCAGGATCAATATCCGAGTCGATCTGGCCTTGTCCGTCCAAATTGTAAATTTCTCTCGATTTTCCAAAAAATGTGCTGAAATTTCTCCTTCTCAATTCCACTAGCTGAGTAACGGGTATCAGATATTCGGGAATCTCGACTATAGCGTTCTCTCTTGCTTTAATTACATTTATATGTACAAGAATTAGATAGCTACGTTTGTTTTCTGTACGCGCAACAGCTGTATTTAACAGCTGATTTCTTTGTTGTGGCGCAATCTATTTACATTTTTAGTATGCAGCACTAAAGAATGGTCGATTATGAATGGGTACATTTAATATTATTCTAAAAATCCGACTTTCAGAAAACGGCTTTTCGCCAGAAAAAGTTTGAACGTAAAGATCTCAGGAACTATAAAATCCCAAAACTGCCACGCCCACACTTTTAAAAAATGTTTTGATATTTTTTCATTATACTTTTATTCATTTTTTTGAATTTCTATCAATTTCCAAAAAAAAATGTTGCTACGCCCACTATAACGCCCACTAGCTGTCCAAAACTGCCACGCCCACAATTTTAAAAATGTTTTTATATTTTTTCATTTTTGTATTAATCTTTTAAATTTCACAATTTTAAAAATTTAAATTTATATCGACTTGCAAAAAAATGTTTGCCACGCCAATTGTCTTCTACCAGAAGCACGCTCACATACACACTATCTCATTTATTAATAAAACAATTGTTTTTACTCACACAAGCTCTCAACTTTACGCGAACCGAAAGTGAGCAATTTTGGCCGTCACCAAAAAAGTGGCTGCATAGTGCAAAACCAACGTGTATGCCTGTTACGCATCTTGTTATTCGACTGTCTGTCTGTCCGCCTGAAACGGCCATGCCCACACTTTAAAAAGGTTTTGATATTTGTTCACATTTTTTTCGCCTTGTAAATTTCTTTCGATTTGCCAAAAAACCTTTTTTCACGCCCACTCCAACGCTCACAAACCGCTTAAAACTGTCATTCGTTGAAAAGTATGTAACAGGCAGAATGAAGGGTTTCCGACCATATAAAGTATATATATTCTTGATCAGGACCAATAGCCGAGTCGATCTGGCCATGTCCGTCTGTCCGTCCGTCTGTCCGTCTGTCTGTCCGTATGAACGTCGAGATCTCAGGAACTACAAAAGCTAGAAAGTTGAGATTAAGCATACAGACTCCAGGGACATAGAAGCAGCGCAAGTTTGTCGATTCATGTTGCCACGCCCACTCTAACGCCCACAAACCGCCCAAAACTGCCACGCCCACACTTTTGAAAAATGTTTTGACATTTTTTCATTTTTGTATTAGTCTTGTAATTTTCTATCGATTTACCAAAAAAACTTTTTGCCACGCCCACTCTATCGCCCTCAAACCGCCCAAAGCTGCTATGCCCACACTTTTGAAAAATGTTTTGATATTTTGTCATTTTTATATTGGTCTTGTAAATTTCTATCGATTTGCCAAAAAACTTTCTGCCACGCCCACTATAACGCCTACAAACTGCCTTCTCTCTTCCACTAGCTGAGTAACGGGTATTAGATAGTCGGGGAACTCGACTATAGCGTTCTCTCAAAACTAATACAAAAATGAAAAAATATTAAAACATTTTTCAAAAGTGTGGGCGTGGCAGTTTTGGGCGGTTTGTAGGCGTTAGAGTGGGCGTGGCAACATAAATTGACAAACTTGCACTGCGTCTATGTCTCTGGAGTCTGTATGCTTAATCTCAACTTTCTAGCTTTTGTAGTTCCTGAGATCACAGCGTTCATACGGACGGACAGACAGGCGGACAGACGGACATGGTCATATCGACTCGGCTATTGGTCCTGATCAAGAATATATATACTTTATATAGTCGGAAACGCTTCCTTCTGCCTGTTATATA
The DNA here is from genome assembly GCF_016746365.2 of Drosophila yakuba. NCBI lineage: Eukaryota > Metazoa > Arthropoda > Insecta > Diptera > Drosophilidae > Drosophila > Drosophila yakuba. The sequence goes on along the minus strand of NC_052528.2, from coordinate 3,576,030 downwards.
CTTTCCAACGAATCTAGTATACCCTTTTACTCTACAAGTAACGGGTATAAAAATAACAGAGAAAGTTGCTGAGGCAGATTCCGTTTGCCTACTATTGGCGTTCACAAAAGGTAAACAAAGGGTACATTTTTGTGACCGGATTGGGAATCTGTGATTAAGAATATTTATAGAATTCCATTTATGTTTTTTATGTAACAACGATTTATAAATCAATTGTAGTACTTTGAAATTTATAATAATTAAATGAGTCTCTTTCAGTTTGCATCTCCATGTGCCAAAAAAATAAATGAAACCCAGGACCAAATCTCACACCCCAGTACTAATGAATCGACAAACGATATTATATCAGATGAAGATGACAACGTTGCCACAATGGACCACGAAGAGCTCCTGGCGCAGAATTCTTTATCCAATGGACACCAAATAGTGACTACACTGACTGCAGATGAAGAGGAGCAGGTAAAATTGGAGAACTTCAAACAACGATTGAAAGATGAACTGGTAACTCGCGACGGACATGAGTAAGTAAATATAAAGCTTTGTAATATACTATATAGTTAAATAAATTAATTTGACTGTAATCTATCAGTCGAAATATGTTTAAGAAACAAAGTATTATTATTATGTACACCTTTAAAAATACTAAAAAATTAATTTTTTTCTAGAAACCTAACCAAGGACACTAACATATTTTTGCGCTTTAAAAACCCGCAACTGGAGCAATTGTATGCCGTATATAGAGAACCGTATAGTTCACTTCCGCTTCTTGCCGCTCTTCTGGTGCAGTGCATTGATGTGTTATACTCATACTTGGTTCTGCCGAGATCTACTCTCCACTTTATCAACATAGCAGCGCCGTTGGTACCGATCGCCATGCTGGTAGTGATCAGCCTTGCAGAGAGCTTTAGCGGCATGCTGCCCAAGTTTTTTGTAGACGTGAGCAAGCGCTTCAATGACATAACCTTTGTTCGCGAGCTGGCCGCCATAATTATTGCACTCACAATTGGCTTCAGTAACGTTATCGACATGGTTAGTTTGTGTTTTTGTCAAAAATGATTTTGCATTCAAATATTGGAATGCAAATCCTTTAAAAGTGTCAATATAATTTTACAATACGTGTTACGCAATAAATAAGACTGTTCTAATGTACATGTATATGTATATATCCTTGATCACCGTTGTCACCGGAGTAAAGTGTTCTACTTTTCTTCTTTTTATCCACTTCTTTAATGTTTCGTGGTGTAGCACTTTCTTTTAATTGTAGAGTAAGATGGAAATTTTTTACTTGGACCACTATATCAAATTGCAGCCAGTCGAAAACAATATAGAATATCCCATTTACATGGCTTGCAATCTCAAGAAAATTACATTTACTTTCAATACCTTTATAAAGCACCCGTTATGTTTTTGACGTATACGTTGTTACTTACGTATAAGTAAAATAAATTCAAATTTCCAACATAGCATTTTTTAAAAGTTTGGGGGTGACAGTTTTTTTCAGTTTGTGGGCGATAACGTGTCGAAGTATTAAAAAAAAACTTGTGATGCACCTACAGTAGAATCTGTATACTTGATCACTTGAATGCTTTTGGGTACTAAAGTTTCTACAATAATGTCGGTAAAATGTGGGTACTTTAGTTTCTGAAATAATGTTGAAATAAACTGACAGACAGAAAAACAGATTGGCTCGTAATCCTGATCAAGAATATTACTCCCCGTATATTTCGTATTTTTATTTGATTTACATATTTGGTAAAATATTAAGAAAGTCCATGAAAATGTTTAACATCAAAGAGTTATTGCTGGGGCGTGCTGTCGTTCATACATTGATTACCATTTCCTTAACAGTTCTTTTTCGTCACTTTCGTGCGTACCGAGCATATTGTGAGTGAAAGCGAGTTTAATGTAACGGCCAGCCAAGATAGAGATATAAACGTGGAGATGGAGGGGATTATCACAGCAGAGCACTTACTTCCTGCATCGTTTGTGGAACAAATGCGCGACGCTGTGCCCCCGGAACGAGTTCTATATCCGTCCTACTTAAGTAACTTTGGAGTACTTATATTAATTGCGATCGCCGTGATTGCCCAACTTACTCATCTTACAAAGATTTTGCTGCTATTGTCCATTGCAGGTAACTGTAATTAATTCACAGCACTGACGTCTTAATAAAGTACTCTTTTTTTAAGCTTTGCATTGCTATTTCAATATATTCATCATGCAGGATCTTTATGCTCTAGAGGATGATTTCGAAAATCAACCGTAAGTTAAGTCACGTTTTGATAAAGATGCTTTGTTAAAAAGCTGATAAAAAAAAATTAAGTTGTTTTTCTAATAAATTTTGTTCTCTTATACTAAACATAATTAGTATTATATCTACGCGATATGCCGCTTCAGGACTTCTGCTAGTGGCTGCTCTGGCGTTAAGCACCTTGGCAAGACACGTGAGTGCAGTATAAAGTTAGGCGCCTGATATAAAAAATAATTGCAACTTATAGATGGACCATGAGGATAGGGTAATTTTCAAATGGAAAACCGAGGTCGCCGAGCAAAAGGAGACTGCAAACGACATGCGGCAGCGAAACGAGGCTTTGGTCTACAATGTCTTACCCGTCCATGTGGCAGAGCACTTCATGAAGAACACAAAACGCTCTCATGATGATCTTTATTCCCAGAGCTATGCTGAGGTGGGCGTATTATTCGCCAGCATGCCAAACTTTTCTGGTAATATTAAACCAATATACCATATATAAACAATTAAACTTCGTGAGTTTGTACCAGTGTACACACAATGCCTTGCAATGCATTTGAACTGAGGCATGTTGGTCGCAACTTAGTTGAGCCAAATTGTATTATATTAACTTTGTGACTATAAAATGTAATAAATTAAAGATCCTTGGACAAAAAAATATGTTTTGTCACAGGACAAACATTCATTTTTTTAATACATTAAATTTAAAGTCATAATCGGATTAGTTATATTTTCAAATGTTTATTCTACTAATCTCACTAGCTGAGTACCGGATATCTGATGGTCAAGAAAATCGACTACGGGATGCTTCTTGTTTTTGTTTGATTAAATAACTGCGATAACTCCATTTATTATATGAACCACACTTATTTAAAAACGCATTGTCTGAATCTTATAGCAGATGCTGTGTACACAACCGGCAATTAATGACGAGGAAAATAACTATCGACGTTCATTTTTCAGATTTCTATTCCGAAGAAACAGTAAACAACCAGGGTTTGGAGTGTTTACGTTTTCTCAATGAGGTTATCTCAGATTTTGATGCTGTAAGTAGTTTTTTTCTTTTTTCCATTTTTTTTATACCCGTTACTCGTAGAGTAAAAGGGTATACTAGATTCGTTGAAAAGTATGTAACAGGCAGAAGGAAGGGTTTCCGACCATATAAAGTATATATATTCTTGATCGGGATCATGTTCGTATTTCCGTCTGTCTGTCCGTCCGTATGAACGCTGTGATCTCAGGAACTACAAAAGCTACAAAGTTGAGATTAAGCATACAGACTCCAGAGACATAGACGCAGCGCAAGTTTGTCGATTCATGTTGCCACGCCCACTCTAACGCCCATAAACCGCCCAAAACTGCCACGCCCACACTTTTGAAAAATGTTTTGATATTTTTTCATTTTTATATTGGTCTTGTAAATTTCTATCGATTTGCCAAAAAACTTTTTGCCACGCCCACTCTAACGCCCACAAACCGCGAAAAACTGTGTTTAAGACTCTCCTTCTCCCTTCCACTAACTGAGTAACGGGTATCAGATAGTCGGGGAACTCGACTATAGCGTTCTCTCTTGTTTTATTCTATCTAAGGGGTGTTTTTTTCTAGAGGTATTCAACTTTATATTGCAATAAAACAACGATAGATAATTCCATTGACACGAATTTTATTTATCTGAAAAATAATCGTGTGGTATTACATTTTATATAATTTCTGGCCTATAACCGTGGAAGCTGCTTCAGATGTGGTCCAATCTGGACGTCCAATTTTCGATGACTTTTTCCAATATTTGTGGCCGGAGCACGGTGAATGTTGACTTCCAAATAGTTAAGCCTTTGTGGCTTTTACGCATAGACCAATCTTTTCATAGTTCCACAGAAAGTAGTCTATCGGAGTTAAATCACAAGATCTGGGAAGCAAATTCTTGTGCTCGATATCGGGTGGACTTATCCGGGTCTCCCTCAATGCTACTCTCTACAGCAGCAATTGTTTCTTTTATACGCACCGTACAGCGTCTCTGGGGATGCGAGTTATCAATAACAGAAATGTGGTGCAATAATGATCCTGGTTAATTGAATTAACTGCTCTGGTGGAAGATTTAGTCGACGCTATCGCGGACGTAGTGCGCGATACGTATTCCGCAAAGAACCATTATTTTCGAAAAAACATTGCACTATTTTCATCTAAACCTTGAAAAAACACAATTAAGTATATATGTAACTCGGAACGCGGCGGATAGGAGCAATAATATAATATAAATTTGATATAATAATATAAAAAATTTGAAATAAATGTTTTATATGGCCAACCAGTTCCTATTGAATATATTTTATATTTATATTTTTATTATATTTTAAGAGGTAGACAAAGGAAATTTATTATTTCTAAACGCATCTTCGTTGTTTTGACCATTTCGCTTTTAATTTGATAATCATCGAACGACTATATCATATAGATGTACATGTCATAGGAACAATCGGAAAATTTATTTAGATAATAGGAAGGTAATCTTAGTTTCGTGGTTTTTATACCCGTTCCCCGTAGAGTAAAAGGGTATACTAGATTTTTTTGCAAATCGATAGAAATTTACATGACTAATACAAAAATGAAAAAATATCAAAACATTTTTCAAAAGTGTGGGCATGGCAGCTTTGGGCGGTTTGTGGGCGTTAGAGTGGGCGTGGAAAAAAGTTTTTTGGCAAATCGAAAGAAATTTAGAATACCAATACAAAAATGAAAAAATATTAAAACATTTTTCAAAAGTGTGGGCGGTTTGTGGGCGTTAGAGTGGGCATGGCAACGTGAATCGACAAAATTTGGCTGCGTCTATGCCTCTGGAGTCTGCATGCTGAATTTCTAGCTTTTATAGTTCCTGAAATCCTGAGATGTCGACGTTCATACGGACAGCCAGATCGACTCGGCTATTGATCCTGATCAAGAATATATATACTTTATGTGGTCGGAAACGCTTCCTTCTGCCTTTTACATACTTTTCAACGAATCTTGTATACCCTTTTACTCTACGAGTAACGGGTATAAAAATAATAGAAAATGTTATAAAGGATTAATAGTTTCGATGTATTTTATTATACCTAAATTGGGTTATTTTTTTTGTACCCTTTTACTCTAAGAGTAAAAGTATGTAAAAGGCAGAAGGAAGCGTTTCTGACCATATAAAGTATATATATTCTGATCAGGATCAATAGCGGAGTCGATCTAGTCATGTCCGTCCGTCCTTATGAACGTCGAGATCTTATGAACTTAAAAATTGAGATTAAGTATGCAGATTGTAGATACGTAGACGCAGCGCAAGTTGGTGAACCCATGTTGCCATCTCCACTCTGCCACCCACAAACGGGCCAAAACTGCTACACTCACACTTTTGAAAAATGTTTTGATATTTTTTCAGTTTTGTATTAGTCTTCTAAATTTCTATTTGCTTACCACGCCCAATCTAACACCCAGAAACCGCCCAAAACTACCACTTCCAAACTTTTAAAACATTTAAACAATTTATTTATTTAAGGTTGTTAATCCCTGTTTTATCAATATGCCTGGAAATTTTTAAAATTTCCCATTCGCACTTCCATTAGCTGAGTAACGGGTACTGAGTCGGGGAACTCGACTTTAGCATTCTCTCTTATTTCCAATATAATTGCTGAAAGGTTTTTCAGGCATGCCCAAGCTTGCGTCCTTTTTTGTTAAATATTGAGTTATAACAAATGATATTAATATTAAGAAATCAAAAGACTTAGAGAAATTCTACTTAAAAAAACTCTTTTCTAGTTGTTAGAGCTGCCCCAATTCCAAGACATCATCAAAATAAAAACTATTGGTTCCACATATATGGCTGCAAGTGGGATAAATCAGCAGAGGACTCTCAGAAATGACGCCCCCATTACAGAAAGGTGGTCTCACCTAGCGATTTTGGTAGAGTTTGCATTGGAACTGAAACACGCCTTGCATGGCATCAACGAGCAGTCGTTCAATCACTTCGTTCTCAAGATGGGGATCAATCATGGACCGATCACGGCTGGCGTTATTGGCGCACGTAAACCTCATTACGACATCTGGGGTAATACAGTGAATGTGGCATCGCGAATGGAGAGCACAGGAAAGGCGGGCGCCATTCAGGTCACAGAGGATACCTGCAATATTTTACAGCCCTTTGGTTACAAATTCCTTCAGCGTGGTCTGGTAGCTGTCAAAGGAAAGGGACAGTTGATGACATTTTATCTGCAGGTAAGGGTTATGTATTTTCTTAAAGCCAGATTTCTTAAAGATGCGTGTGAAAACATCGCATAAACTAATTTTCGAACCCAGCTTCTGTCTTTAACTCACAACTCCTTTTAACATTTTGCTGGTGGGCAATTGCTATTTCGTTATCGTATTAGATATTGATATGTTAGTGTGTCATGGAGGCTTGTCATGGAATACTAAATAAATTACTGCAAAAATATAAATCAATAACATAAAAGTCAAAACGGCCGAGCTTGTCGGCATAAGTGACAGACATGAGTACCAACATAACGCCACAAAAAACGAAATTCGATTATACCTAACCCGCAAAAGTTCAAACTTCCCAATACTTTTTACACACACCATAAATTATTTATCAATAGGATCAATAGCCATGTCGAACTGGTCATGTCCGTCTGCCCAAATGAACGTCTCGATCTCAGGAACTATAAAAGCAAGAACGTTGACATTAAGCATGCAGCATCCAGAGCATTGCCACGCCCCAAACTACCCAATACTGCTAAGCCCACTCTTTTAAAAGGTTTTATATTCTTTCAGTATTAGTCTTGTAAATTTCTATAGATTAGAAACAAAAAATTTGTTCACGTCCACCAGCTTCCCAAAACTGCCACGCCCAATCATTTGGAAAACTTTTAATTTTATTTTTCCCCTACTGATATTCCAGATAATGTGGAAGTTTCTTGCTTGCACTTCCATTAGCTGAATATGGGGTAGCTAATAGTCGGGGAACTCGACTATAGCATTCTGTATTGTTTTAATGGACGCAATTTTATAAAATCCTAATTCATTATATTCTATTCGTTTTAAAGGGTAAGTCCCAGACGAGTGCTGAACCGGTGCCCCCGGGCGCAGTTCAGCTTAATGGGCAAGATTCTTTTGCTCCAGAATCCACAAGTGAACTGGAGGTCTCAGACATTAAGATGCCCCTGCTGAAGATGAATGTGCCAGAGCAATCGGTGGGAATCAACCAAGATCAGAGCTTCAGAAAGGACAGTGATGGCCAAGAGAGGCTGGGGGAATTTCAGTCTTTGCTAGAATAATTAGCTTGTAATTTTAATGAACATGATTCTGTATAAACGTGTAACCAGAGTGATGTATGTATGGTCGTGTTAAACAACAAACGTTACCTATTTTAAAGAAATTATTTTTTCAATAAATTTGCTTCTGCCTCAGTATTCGTGTGATATTCCATACCAGATGATTAAAAAAATAATAAACAAAATTCGAAATTTGTTAAAATAATATATTTGCTTTCCAAAAGTTGGCAAACTGTGTACCTAAGACAAGCAACAAATTTCTATCTGCTAAGTGTATTTCAGTACGTCTAAGTATTTTAAGTTTTTCTAAACCATTATTTTGTTAAAAAAAAGTGTAATTTTTAAATATCTGTTATATTTAAGAGCTCCACTTCGCTTTGCAGCTAAGTGATGTGTAAATTTGCATCTCAATGTGTAAAATATAAATAACCTCATTATAGTTAATTCCTATATAAGTATCATTATATTTATAGAATATATTAGTTGAGTGTCCAATCCCACCACATACGACGAAAACACACGTGTCAGTCCAAATTGAGAACAAAATATAATATAATTAATTAGTTACATTAATTAAATATAAAGATGAAATGGAAATCAAACAAAAAAAATATTATCCTTAGAGTACGTTCTTGGGCAACATCAACTAACATTATACCTTCTTAAATATAGAAATATTTAAATTAAAACGAACTTATTAGCATTGCATGCTTGTTAAAACATTTCAACGAATTAGCAAAGCAACCACAAACGAACTTACTTAGTAAAAGTTACAAACCAAAGTTACAAGGATCTTGATCTAATCTCTTATGACTGCATTTCTCCATCAGGTTTTTGAACTCCATTATCTAAGATATTCTTTGATAGCTTGAGGCAAGACAATCAAGATAAAATACCACCATGAAATGATTGGCTTAGCTCGAAATTCCACTGGTTAAAAAACACTATTTTTTTACCCGTTTCAAAAACATACTATTTTAATGGTTTAGTATATTGTGGCGTTGCATTGTGTTGCTTTTTTCATCAAACTTTAAAATTAAATATGGTTTTGTTTTATTAATGAATAATAAACTCTAATATTACCGAATTAAAACTTACCGAAACGAATAGCAAATTATAGCGAAATAAATAAAATTATTTAAGCCAAAGACTTATATTTTTCTGGATGCCTGTGCAATAACAAATTCAGGTATTTCGCAATATTCTTTCTTTTTTTTTGTTTTTTTTCTTGAGGTATACAACTTTAAATTGCAATAAAACAACGATAGATTATTCCATTGAAATGAATTTTATTTATCTGAAAGATAATCGAGTGGTATTACATTTTATATTATTTCTGGCACATAACCGTGGCGGCTGCTTCAGATGTGGTCCAATCTGGACGTCCAATTTTTGATGACTTTTTCCAATATTTGTGGCCGGAGCACGGTGAATGTTGACTTCCAAATAGTTAAGCCTTTGTGGCTTTTACGCATAGACCAATCTTTACATAGTTTCACAGAAAGTAGTCTATCGGAGTTAAATCACAAGATCTGGGAAGCAAATTCTTGTGCTCGATACCGGGTCTCCCTCAATGCTACTCTCTACAGCAGCAATTGTTTCTTTTATACGCACCGTACAGCGTCTCTGGGGATGCGAGTTATCAATAACAGAAATGTGGTGCAATAATGATCCTGGTTAATTGAATTAACTGCTCTGGTGGAAGATTTAGTCGACGCTATCGCGGACGTAGTGCGCGATACGTATTCCGCAAAGAACCATTATTTTCAAAAAACATTGCACTATTTTCATCTAAACCTTGAAAAAACACAATTAAGTATATATGTAACTCGGAACGCGGCGGATAGGAGCAATAATATAATATAAATTTGATATAATAATATAAAAAATTTGAAATAAATGTTTTATATGGCCAACCAGTTTCTATTGAATATATTTTATATTATAAATTTTATTGAACATATTTTAAGAGGTAGACAAAGGAAATTTATTATTTCTAAACGTATCTTCGTTGTTTTGACCTTTTCGCTTTCAATTTGATAATCACCGAACGACTATATCATATAGATGTAGATGTCATAGGAACAATTATTTAGAAAATAGAAAGGAAATCTTAGTTTCGTGGTTTTTATACCCGTTACTCGTAGAGTAAAAGGGTATACTAGATTCGTTGAAAAGTATGTAACAGGCAGAAGAAAGCGTTTCCGACCATAAAATGTAAATCGATGAACAAATGATGTTAATGTGCTTAATAATAGCAATGGTATTAAAAGAAATCATTACTATTTCATTTATAGCTGACTGCAAAGCTCTTCGCTCTTCTACTCTTCGGCCGGGGCAAATGCATCGTAAGAAACATTAAATTTGTGAAGTGCAGAGACTAATTGTGTGGATAAAGGGGACGGGTCAAAGCAAAAAGATCTAACAATAAGAGAACTATCGCAACTTTGTTTCGTAAGATAGGATTTTACTTGAGGTCAAATCTCCAGGTGATTCTATTCGACCCTCTTAAAATTTTTTTTATAGTTGGTAGTTTTAGAATTGCATGTGTTCAAGATAAAAGATGATGCAAAGACACATAGACTTGGAAAAAAAGGCTGATGCCAAAGAATTACTTTAATAGTGAAAGATGCAAAATCTTGGCGTAATCGATTATTTTTTGGCATTGAAGTACTTGATTAACGTGGCGCCTGATAGTCAACATTCCGGAATGCCGCTGATAATTCATGGGCATTCGTTGCAGGAGTGGTCCTCTTCGTGGCTGGATATTAACGTTGTCGTTGGCGGACTTGAAGAGTAGGGCATCTATCAAAACGTTCTTTTGTTGTTGTTATTAACGTTATCTGCATCGCGTCTTGAATAGTGTTCTAAAGATAAAAGATTTTTTTTTATTGATTTAATCCATAGGTATCTTGCCTCAGAATATCGTGCCAATGTTTCAAAAGCTAATACTCGAATTTGTGTAAGAGTCTCGAAACCATATTTTTCACAATCTACGTCTAGCAATTATTTTAAAGAGCATAAATAATGGTTCTATATACACCAACGATTTTAAAAATAAAACATTTTAAGTCGCCGGACCAAGCCCTATCCTTTAAAAATCACGTATATAATTGCATATACATTTAAGTCAGCTGTGGGCTCATTAGTTTGTAAGCTATAGAATTTTGTTATTGTGAAGAAAATGCAGAATAAAGAATTTCGCGAGTTGATAAAATACTGCTGTATAAGAGAAAAAAATATTTGATGAAATGATGCAAAAATTGAGTTTTTGGACACTGCTCCACAAAAATCCACCATCAAAGACTGTTATGCTAAGTTGAGTCGTGATTTTTTTAATACTTTTAAATCACAAGATTTAATGTGTTTTTTAAATACGTTTTTTGGCAAATTGATAGAAATTTACAAGACCAATACAAAAATGAAAAAATATCAAACTATTTGTTTTTTAAGTGTAGGCGTGACAGCTTTGTGTGGTTTGTGGGCGTTAGAGGGGGCGTGGCAACATGAATCGACAAATTTGCGCTGCTTCTATGTGTCTGGAGTCTGTATGCTTAATCTCAACTTTCTAGCTTTTGCAGTTCCTGAGATCCCGACGTTCATACGGACGGACAGACGGACATGGCCAGATCGACTCGGCTATTGATCCTGATCGAGAATACATACATATATATAGTTTATATGGTCGGAAACGCTTCCTTCTGCCTGTTACATACTTTTCAACGAATCTAGTATACCCTTTTACTCTACGGGTAACGGGTATAATGACATGTTGCAGCCGAATATCAGTTTCGACATTTTACGCTGCTGCAGGTTTCGGAAAACAATAGCCGCGACAAGTCAAATATGGATGATTGAAAAAATTTATATTAAACATCTGCGAATCAGTCGTTGATGAAATTAAAAAAAAAACAGAGATTTTTTAAAGTACCTGAAGAAATATTTGCCTAAATGTAACCGAATGATAACAAGGTTTAAAATTAAGAACTCAAATTGGCTGTCAAATAAACTTGTTATATCCTTGCATGAACCATCTCCTCATAAAAAGAGAAGACCAACGCTAGGCTATGCTGAGGCTGGTTCACGCCAAAAATATAAATTAGAGAGCGATCTTTCAGCCATGACCGGCGGTTTCCATACAAGGTTGTCCAAGCAAATCCATTCCCCACCCCGAATGAAACTGTGTTGCCGGGCCTGCTTGCAGCGGATACAAATTTTTCAACTCAGCAGAAACATACTGCTTCTGTTTCTGCAATGATGTCTAACGAGAGTGATTTGGTTAATGCATAAAAAATAATCATATTCCTCTAAGCCCTGAAGAAGCATTGGAGTTTTTGCTGAAAAACTGACATACCAAACAGCAGTATATCAATATTCATCATTTAAATAAAGCTCGTGGCTGCGATATTTTCTCTTCATATTCAGGGGTTCAAAAAGTTAAGGACGACTTGCAGGCGAATTTAAATAGAAATTCGTGAAAATTACTGGTGAAAGAATATTGGACCCGCAAAAAGAGGTTATATCTCAAATGTTTCGTGTTGGCCACAGCTTATATTATATAAGCAAAATTTTAGATCAGAACCTGCCTCCCAAGCTCTATACTTTTGGTCAGCACTCCAATACCTTTAAAATTAATAGATAAAAATCAGCAAATTATTTGGAATAACAGATCTCCACAACCTGTAAGGTTCTGCAGGCCTCTTAAAATCTAGTATGCAAAGGATACGATTTTTTGAGTTGAGTACTGAACGTATCCTATAGGCTCCAAATTCAAAAGTGGCGCATAGCACAAGCATACAAAATCAAAATAATGTTTCGGAAAAAGACATTAAAAAAATAAAGTGGACATAAATGGCAGTTCCAAGAATAATAATTATGGAAACACGGCTAGAAGAGCATTTCGGAATTACCAATTATTTTTATCAATCACAAACTTTGATCAAAACATTTTATACAATTTTAATATACATAGTTTTAATCACTAGTTTATGTGAACATTGCGTTGATTTTGAGAAATTCAAGATATTTTGTAAAAAAACATTTTTGCTATATGTAAATACGTATCCTTGGTATCCGATGTCGCCGACGGTTCATAAAATATTAGTACGCGGTTGGATGTTTAGGAGAAAATGCTTCAGAAGCAAGGATCAAACACTATAAAAACGATAGGAAATGGCCATAAAATAGCTGATTAAACAATATGGCTGATTATTTTTATAGAGCTATGGATTCCTCTGATCCATACATATCAAGCTTAAGTTTAAATGAAAGGCAAAAAAATTTAAAAAAATAACTCTGCCGGCAGATGCAGGGTTGGCGACAAAGTTTCATTTGGAGTGGGGAATGGATTTGCTTGGACAAACACTGGACAGTAAGCCTCCTGATCCAAGGTATGAATTGCCTTCACGAACCACCTTGAGAAATGTTTTGATGGCAAATGCATACAATTAAAAGAAGTCTAATACCAGCAAACAAAAACTTCGTTTTTGATATTACAAACGATTGTTTTGCTGACTTTAAGCGGAAAAACGTCCAATTTCAGATTCAACAAGAGGGAACGCTACAGTCGAGTTCCCCGACTATCAGATACCCGTTACTTTTCAACACTGACAGTTTTGGGCGGTTTGTGGGCGTTAGAGTGGGCGTGGCAGCATGAAACTACAAACTAACGCTGAGTCAATGTCTCTGGAGTCTGTATGCTTAATATCAACTTTCTAGCTTTTGTAGTTCCTGAGATCTCAAAGTTCTTACGGCCGGACAGACGGACGGAAATACGAACATGATCCCGATCAAGAATATATATACTTTATATGGTCAGAAATGCTTCCTTCTGCCTGTTACATACTTTTCAACGAATCTAGTATAACACTTTACTCTACGAGCAGCGGGTATAAAAACGATACTTATGTTAATAATCTGTCAGGGGTCTTATGGCAGCGAAGCTATCATTTTCGAAACCCGAAAAGTTGAGTTTGCGGACATTTTACGATAACAAATGCGGGTCGATTTCCATACCATTCGCGATACTTTTTTAATATTATTTACGGGACGAATTTGGTATCTTTTGCGATACGTTTATAATATTATTTACGGGACCTTTTTTTGTATCTTTTGCGATACTTTTATAATATTTTTCACAAAACGGATTTGTATCATTTGCGATACTTTCGTAATATAAAAATACTACAAAATACTGAAAATGTTCTAAAAAATAGTAATTTTTTTATTATATTTACTAATAATAACAAATTTATAAATTATAGAATAGTTTTTATTTTTTTTATTTTTGGTTTTCGCCGCCCCAGCAAGTTTATTAATTCTGTAAAAATAAATTGTTAAATTTTAATTATTGCAAACAACGTACATTATACCCTACCAGAATGTTTTTAATCCTCAGCTGACGGCTGTAGGGCTGCCAAAGTTAGAGAGGCTCAGGTTCAGAGTCATCGATATTCCGGTTGTTAGTGGTATTCCACACTATCTCTTAGTCATGAAAACTACACTCCAGACTAAGGTAGGTCGAATGTCAGGGGGTCAATAAAAGATTGGTCGCCGATGAAAATCGTACAGTGACACGAATGATCACATTTTTAGACCCTCGCTTTAAAGAAGAGGGAATCCATTGTTGGAATCCATTTATTTCCTCCTAAGGAGTTAAATCGCCAGAGGAGGCGATCAATGCTCAAACAAAATCTTCTACATCCTCAAGCCCGCCAACACCAGAATCCACAGCAGAGTCCAACCTGTTATTCAGTTTTTTACAAGCCAACAAAAATCAAAAAATTCAGAGCGGTCGCGTGGAGGCCATACTAGCTCTGCGACAATATTTGAATGCTACTAATTTGGAGCCTATACAAAACCCTTTAGATTATTGGAGTTCTAATTTCGTCTTTCAACACCACACCACATTCAAAACATGCATTATGAAATTCTTCTGCGTACCGGCCACCACTATTGGAAGTGAGAGGATGTTTAGCAAGGCAGGACTTGTGAGCAAAAACGACAGGATACCTTAATTTTAGTATACAGCTTTATTCTTTTTTTTTTGTTTGAGAAAAACTCGATGTTATTTTTATTTTCGTTTAAATGGAATTGTTATTTCATTAAAATTATTGTGTTGGACGAGAGATAGTTTTAAGTTTAATTTTGATTATCAAGAAATAAAAACAGGAAACTGTGGATCTCAAATAAAGCCAAATTTTTTAAAATAACTTTTAACCATTTTGATTTGGTTATGGAATAGATTTATAATTTTAAATAGGCAAAAATATATTAAAAATAACACCCTACAAAATTTCAATGTATCGATACATCGATGTTTTTGTCTAAAAATCATGAAATCATCGATGTAGGTAAACATCGATGTTTTTCCAGCTCTTTAAGAGGTGATCACCGAAACTGAGGTATATTTAAGGCAACAGAAAAATCGTACTAATTAAAATTCTATCGATATATTGGAGGGTCGCTGTACCAAAGACATAAGAATAATTAGAATAATTATTATAATGTCTTTGTCCCCCCCTATGGGGGGAACTATGTATAGTAAAAACAAACAATTTTGCCAAAAAAATATTTTTTACTATGGTAGGCCGGGGATTTTTCAATTGACCTGTTAAGTACTTTAAAAGTTTGGTAAATTTCAGTTACCTTGGGCTTAAATGATATTTTCTTTGATTTCTTAGCCTTTCTTAACTTTTTTTTTATAATTTAACGTGTAAAGTTTTTGTTTTCCGCACATCTAGGCACTCAAAGGCTTGGACCTTTAAAACTCGATTCGCTCTAAATTATAACTTTTTTCTAAATTAAGCCTATACTTCTTAGAACCCAAAAATATATTTAATAATAAAAATATATATTCAGATAATCGTCAAGCAGATAATCGAATTTATAATCGGGTTTGAGCAAAATTACTCACATACGTATAAGCAACCGATGAAAACGAAAATAAAAAAGTTTTAATATGCTAATACAAAAAAGAATTAAGAATTTCAACTACAATATTAATATAGTTATATTAAAAATTAATCTATAACGTTTGCGCATATACAGTTTTTTTAAGGGAAACGTTGAGAAGATGGCGTTATCCAGTTCTTAGAAAAGAAGTTCAAATGATTATCTTAGTTTCTCAACGTTGACGTTAACCTAATACTAAATAAAAGATAACGGTTTGGCCAGTGGAGACACGACATCGAATTTTTATGTCGTGTTTAAATATCGATATATATATATTTTTTTTTATATCGATATCGTCTTCGTCTGACAACCAATTTCACGATACCAAAAAAAAGTGCAAAAATAACTAAATTCTCGGCGTAATTATTTAGTAATAGCGTAGTTAAGCAGCAGGTGAGTAGACCGCAAGCACACGTCCTTTCACGTTTTATCAAGGGGTTAACTGGGCCTGGTGTGAAATTGCTCGAGGGCAAGGCCATTTACCTAGTAGTCCACACGCAAAAACTAAGCGATTATGCCAAAAACCAAAGCAGAAGTGGGCTTTGCCAACGTATGACCCTCGGTCGCCCGTTGTTGTAATCGCGAAAACGGAATGAGTTTGACGTTCTAATCAGCCTCCGTCCTGTCCCACCAGGAAACACTTCCAAATCCATCTCCAGACGGACCAAGGATTAGGACTAAGACCCAGTTGTCATGTCGCTCAAGCCCAAAATAGTGGAGTTTGTCGATGTTTGGCCGCGCCTGCGCTGCATCGCCGAGTCGGTGATAACGCTCACCAAAGTGGAGCGCTCGGTGTGGAACACAAGCTTTAGGTACGTATTGGACTACCACGGCAACGGTCGGAGTAATTAGATAGCCTGTAATAGGTTACTAGGGGCTACAAAGTCACTCAACACAGAACAAACACCATAAAGCATTGTCATAATAGTAATTCTAAAAACCTGCTTAATTCACTAATTTGAAACAAAACAAACTTGCAAATTAATGTTAATGCGGCAATCCAACTAGAGAAATGGTTTCCACTACATTATTTTGCATTTTCTTCTGTAAACTACGAATGTACTAGTACGCAACGGTTCAGTTGTTTATTGTATTAAAGAGGAGATTTCACAAATATAGCTGCTGGAGAGCTTCCAATGATTTGGTAAACTTCGTAGTGTTGAGTACCTTGATAAATATGAGTGCATATTTTTTTTAACGTGTAGATAATAAATGCTTGTTTGATTTTAAATATATTAACCAAAACTTTACGGACCTGTCTAGTAAACTATACTCAATTAAATAAATTGATTAGATCAATGACATCTCTTTTACATTGTTTTTAAAATTTTTGTTGTGACAAACGACAACTAATCAAAACGGTTTAACGCAAGCTGATTTTATTCTGACCGCAATGGTTCGTATGTGTGTAAAACGTGAATTGCCAAAATAAAATTTATAAAATAACGCGCACTAATACAACGGTCTATCAAAACACCTTCCTTAAACATATAGCGACGTTTACACACTGTGCGTGGCGCAGCCGGAACCGATGGCTGATCGCCTTTATGGCGAAACAAAACATTTTCTCGAGCAGCACGTCCAGGAGATGCTGTCCAAAAAGGTGCTGATCGAGGGCAAATGCTCGCATTCTAATGGTGGCCCAGACCTCCTCCAGCGCTACTATACCACCTGGATGGAATATAGCCAGGGCATCAAGTATCTGCACCAATTGTACATGTAAGAATACATCAGAATCTGTCATAACGCAATAATGGTTGTAATTTTTTTCCTTTAGCTACCTGAATCAACAACACATAAAGAAACAGAAGATTACCGACACGGAATCGTTTTACGGTAATCTATCAAGCGATGCTGCGGAGCAGATGGAGATTGGCGAGCTAGGTCTAGACATTTGGCGTCTGTATATGATTGAGTACTTGTCCAGCGAATTGGTCCGTCACATACTCGAGGGCATTGCCGCAGACAGAGCTAGCAATGGCACCTTGGATCACCATCGCGTGCAAATTATTCATGGAGTAATACACAGCTTTGTGGAGGTGCAGGACTATAAGAAAACAGGCTCGCTTAAGCTCTACCAGGAACTCTTTGAAGGACCCATGCTGGAGGCCAGTGGCGCCTACTACACAAACGAGGCTAACAAGCTGCTTCATCGGTGCTCAGTGTCGGAGTATATGCAGGAGGTTATCCGGATACTTGAATATGAGAGCCGGAGAGCCCAGAAGTTTTTACATGTCAGTTCCCTGCCAAAGCTCCGTAAAGAGTGCGAGGAGAAGTTTATTAACGATCGGCTTGGCTTCATTTACTCGGAATGCCGCGAAATGGTTTCCGAGGAGCGGCGTCAAGACCTACGCAACATGTACATCGTACTAAAGCCCATACCCGACAATCTCAAGTCTGAGCTCATTACCACCTTCCTCGATCACATTAAAAGTGAAGGTCTACAGACCGTGTCTGCGCTTAAGGGCGAAAACATCCACATTGCGTTTGTAGAGAATATGTTGAAGGTGCATCACAAGTACCAAGAGCTGATAGCAGACGTTTTTGAAAACGATTCTCTATTCCTGAGCGCATTAGACAAGGCGTGCGCCAGTGTTATAAATCGCCGCCCCACCGAGCGGCAGCCTTGCCGTAGCGCCGAGTATGTGGCGAAATACTGTGATACGCTACTTAAAAAGTCTAAGACCTGCGAGGCAGAGATTGATCAAAAGCTTACTAACAACATAACCATCTTTAAATATATTGAGGACAAGGATGTGTATCAAAAGTTTTATAGCCGACTGTTAGCCAAGCGCCTAATCCACGAGCAGAGTCAGAGCATGGATGCGGAGGAGGGAATGATCAATCGGTTAAAGGTAAAAAATGTACTTCACAGTAAATAACTACAGATATTTTATTTAATTAATGTCGCTAACAGTATAATTATGTTAATTGAATTTTTTAATTAACTTTTTACAAAAACTCTTTTGGCTTAAAGAAATCTTGTTTTTGCCTTAAATTCTTTATGAATATTTACAGCAAGCCTGCGGTTATGAATTTACCAATAAACTTCATCGCATGTTTACGGATATATCGGTATCTACTGACTTGAACAACAAGTTTAATACTCATCTTAAGGATAGCAATGTGGACTTAGGTAAGACTGGAGAAATATAATCATTAAAGCTAGTTTATTTTAATGTATATTTTTACGCAGGTATCAACCTTGCCATAAAGGTACTGCAGGCGGGCGCTTGGCCTTTGGGGTCTACTCAAGTTATACCATTTGCAGTACCACAGGAATTTGAAAAATCTATTAAAATGGTACGTTTTTCGTAAACAAATATAGTTAACATAAACAGTAAAGTAACATCACTTTGACAAACCCTGTAAATTTTTCGATTTAAAGCTTACAAAATATGTTTTTACTTGTTTTATTTAATCAATTATTTAAAGAGATGCCTTTAAACAAAATTCAAAATATTATATACGGTTTTAAAACCTTGAGAAATATATTAAGCAGCAAAATAAGGAATTTCTAAAATACTTTAAAAAACTATGCAAATACATAAAGAACTTCATGTATCTCTTAAAATGCGTGACTCTTAAAAAGTTCAAAGTATCCCCCTATTTGAGGAGGAAACTACCTTTAGAGGCTGGAAAAAAGGTCTTCTTACACTCGCTTTTGTGAGGAAATGAATACAGTTCATTTTAATCCATATAATACTTTTAAAGTGCCTGAGGAAAAAAAAATTACGAAAGTAAAAATTGTAATTTAACAAACTTTTCAAGGATTTTGTAAGTCATATCGCCGCTGACATCGTTGATTGTGTAAGTGATGCAGGACAACACATTTTTAGTCTGAAATCAACAAAACAATAATTTTCTTTTTTTTTGTCGTCGAATAACTAAAATGTTTTCGAAATTCAACAAGAGAGAACGCTATAGTCGAGTTCCCCGACTATCTGATACCCGTTACTCAGCTAGTGGAAGTGCGAAGGAGAGTCTTCAACACTGACAGTTTTTGGCGGTTTGTGGGCGTTAGAGTGGGCGTGGCAAAAAGTTTTTTGGCAAATCGATAGAAATTTACAATTCTAATACAAAAATGAAAAAATATCAAAACATTTTTCAAAAGTGTGTGCGTGGCAGTTTTGGGCGGTTTGTGGGCGTTAGAGTGGGCGTGGCAACATGAACCGACTTGCGCTGCTTCTATGTCTCTGGAGTCTGTGTGCTTAATCTCAACTTTCTAGCTAGGAATCGCTCCCTTCTGCCTGTTACATACATTTTAACGAATCTAGTATACAATTTTACTCTACGAGTAACGGGTATAAATATATATTTTGTAAGAGAAGACACTCGCTATTAAATAAAGTTTTTTTAGTATACCAAATCAAAAAGCAACTTCTTGCGGTCCAGATACATTTTAAAACGAGTGACTGTCGTAGATACTTTCGAAATTTTAAATTTGTTGTTTTAATCCTGAACCTTATGTTATTCTTTTGCAGTTCGAGGATTATTATCATAAATTATTTAGCGGTCGGAAGTTGACATGGCTACATCATATGTGCCATGGGGAATTAAAGTTGAGCCATTTAAAAAAATCGTACATCGTGACTATGCAGACATACCAGATGGCGATCATTTTGCTGTTTGAGACTTGTGATAGTCTGAGTTGTCGGGAGATCCAGAACACCTTGCAGCTAAACAACGAAACGTTTCAAAAGCACATGCAGCCTATTATCGAGTCAAAGCTTTTAAATGCCAGCTCAGAGAATCTCGCCGGTGAGACTCGAATAGAACTAAATTTGGATTACACAAATAAGCGTACGAAGTTTAAAATAAGTTCGGCTTTGCAGAAGGAAACGCCACAGGAGGTAAGTCTTTTAGATTTCAAATGGGGCCTGGTTTCCTAACAACATTTTTTGTATAGGTGGAACACACGATTAACTCGGTGGATGAGGACCGAAAACTCTTTCTACAAGCCGCCATTGTTAGAATTATGAAAGCACGTAAAGTCTTAAAACACAATGCGTTAATACAAGAGGTAATACCTATCACGCCTGACTGTGAATTTAAACTACATGCCATATTGTTTTCTATAGGTTCTTTCTTTATCGAAGGTAAGCTTTACGCCTAACATAGCAATGATCAAGAAATGTGTGGAGTCATTAATTGACAAACAATATATCGAGCGAACTGCGAACTCGGGCGATGAATATAGCTACATGGCATAGACTGCGGTAGAAATTTTGTATTTTTAAACCAGATCCTTCCCGGACTACAACCGCCCATACCCACAACGAGGAATTGCTAACCAAGCAGTTTAATTTGTTTGTAAACAAACATTAATGTTAAAAAAAAAATCAAAAGGTCAAGCAATTTTGTTTTGTTTTTGTTTCAAGCAATTTTTATGATCATAGCATATTGGTATGAAAGGTGTGTAAAGATCAAACGATGTTACTGATACTTTTAATTTAGCTTAGTTATCTGCGCCATTTTGATTTAATGCGTGTGTCCTATTCAATTGTAGATATATATTATATTCCTTTTATGTATTGTATATTTATCTGGTTTTATTCACACGCACAAAGCAAAACAATTTGCTACAAAATGTATAATAAATCCGAACAAAAATGTTTAACTCAATGTCTTTCAAATGATTTATGTCTTGTGCGTCAACAGAAAATTCACAGTCGATATCGGGTAGACGGTGTACAGGAATATAAAACGCTTTTCGTACATGTCCCGGAGTCGTGAGCATTTTTAATACCAATCTAATTTTATAGAAATTAATGCTATGCAACAAGCAGTTGCCATTTGAAATCTCCGGAGATCTGTACTTTTATTTGGTCGGCCCGGAAAAAATACTAGGGTTACTAGCTCTTTGTTGTAGTTTAATAATTATTTTATTGACCGTTGGTTTCAAATATTTAATTCCCTTTAAATAATCTTAAAATATTGATTTTATTAATTTCGTTTATAGTATACAATACAATACCATTTAACTTTCGCCTTTACCAAGAAATCCAATATATATAATATGTATATAAGCATATTTATATATGAAGAACACAAGGGCCGTGGATTATATTTGTTTTTAGTCATTTTTATTTCATTTGTGCTACTTTTCTAAAAAATATACATTATAATATTAAATAAAGTAGTTTTACATATTTAGTTAAAATTAAAGACCACTAGTTTATTGAACGAAATAAATAAAAGAATGCTTCTATGTCGTTGATAACACTTCTTTTTTTAATAAAGAACGTGAGAATGGAATTTAAAATTTGTATCACGATATAGATTTTTAGAAAGATTTGTAAAGTTTTACAAATATATTTTTGGCTTTTATTTGTGATTTTGTCGTATATCTCAAGTCATGAATTTAAAAAAAAGGACCCATTATAATATAGTCGACACTTTTAAATTCATGGTCATACTCTGCCTTCAACGGATTATTAGCATTTTGGCTGTAATAGCTGTAACTAATGTAATACAAATTGTTAATAATACTGTTATCTTGTTTTTGGGAAACTCGGCTCCCGCTGATGAAATGATTCCAATATTTATGTTCTTGGCATCTCACTGAGTGCTAATAAAAAATATGTTATCTTTCTTATACATTTTCTGTGGTTCATTTTGTATATTTATTGACTAGTAAACGTTTACATATTGCAATTTTTCTCAAATTAATTTTGCTCAAAATTTTAGAAATCCCTTCTCTGGTAAAATCGCCTTGAGCATATATTACACTTTTAACGATTTTATGGATTACATTACTTTCATTTTTATTATCAAACATTCGTTAAAATGTGGAGGGCTTAACTTCATTCTGTTTCAGTTTCTGGAAATTCAATACGTACCATCAGTTGTGAGATTTTTGTTTGTCATTTCAACTTGATTTTTCTGGGTTGCACTCTGGAGCTTGGTAAAGAACCAGAAGTTCGATTCAAATACATACTTTAAAATTTCTTTATTGCTCATGTCCCGTCTCCAGCTCCTTAAAATCTCTTGCCCAGATGTAAGCAATTTAACATAATAATAATATAAGTAGTGTTGCCTAAAACCCTAAACGGTTTAGTTATAGTCCAAACTATATATGTTTTTGTATATATATATATCGCTCATACATACATATGATTAAATTAATTCAGTGCTTTTAAATTTCTTGTTGAGCCAATGCTATGTGTATTCGGTTGGATTTTTGTTATTCGATCATTGGCCATATAACTACAGTAATAGCTTTAATAGTATTTTAAAAGTTCGGTGTTGACCGTACAATTATTTTACACTGCATTTTCTTTAACTTGAAAGAGTGAAATTTTGTTTGTATTTTTTAGGTTTATTTTATATACTTTCTCATATTTTTAAATTTAATTAAATCTTTCTAAACGCTTTTTTCATTGTCAGTCTTTACGATTCACGGCTTTTGTGCATTTGAATTGTTCAATTGTCTCATTACTATATGACCAATTACGATACTTTTGTGTGTTTCAAGATAAACAAACACAAGCGTTCTGCTGAGTTAATAAGCAGGTGAGTCGTCGGGCTTTTAACCCAAAAAAAGTTAATGTATGTGCAGGGTTATAATACTATAAACATATGGTGTATATAAAGCAAGGGGCAGTGGTTGAGCTTTCAAGGGTGGGTTTCACTACTGATCTAAAGAGGCAGTTTTGGAGCGTTTCCAAAGAGATTTAAAAAGCCCCTTTTTTTTGGGTTTGTTATTGGTGGCCGCCCCTGAGACTCCATTGTCTTTACGATTGGTATCCTTTTGCGTGGTGGATCCTAAATAAAAGAGTTTCGTATCAAAATTCAAGTCTTTTAAACAGGTTTTTTCTAATTTATTTAAATGCTAACTTAAATATTTCAGTGGTCTAACTATCAAGAAGCTGCTAAGGAGAGAAATATAAAGACATGGGGATATTGCACACGAGTTTAACTTATCTGCTGATTATATGGGCCGGCAATAATTTGATTTAGATTTATATCAAATTTTAAATGAGCGTGGCAATATTTTGAAAAAATCGATTTAATGCATACGCGTTATAAGAGTATATATCTTAATTCATTACGCTCTAGCTCCTGGGATCTCGACGTTCCAACAAATATATGTACAGCACGACGCAGGTAAAAAATTAAACAAAAGATTTATCGTCCTTTCACACAACCTTTAAATAATCTAGAATACTCTGCTCTCGTGTATTTAAAAAAATATCTTTACATTATTTTATAAATTGCTTTCGCTATTTTTTGTTTTGTTACTTTAATATAATGTATACTCTTCATAAATGTGTTTTAAAACTTTACCCGTTTCGAAATTATAGAACTGCTTGCTTTTGGTATCATCCATAAGCTCATTGCAGTATGCCTTCGGTTTTCGATCTTTGCTGTTTTCTGATGGGTACAAGAATATCGCTTTATTATTTATTCAGTTCACTTCAGACGAACTCACTTTTCTTGGTTATCAGCAAACTGGTCACTCGCCGCAGAGCCTCGCGGGGTGATTTATTCAAGAAGGAAGGTGTAAGATTTGGTGGCAGCGTTAAGGGCTTACGAGATTGTCCGGTGCCCGACATGCCAGTCGGATTATCCCATACCCGCATGGATGCCAGCCGATCTATGTTTTCGGTGGAAACTGGGCGCATACCCCGTTGCTTCGGATACCATCCTCGAGCCGGGGCCCCAGTCATACGAAGCATTTCATTGGAAGCCAAAGCATGATTTATTGAGCGCTGGCGGCAAATTTGAGATGTACCATAGTTACCTCCTACTGATAGGGAATAAAATAAATTAACACTGTGTAAAATGACAAATCCAGTAATGAATATGGTCTCTGAAGCTGTCGAAGACAATATTTTTTTCCCCATCTTTCTGCGCTAATGGAAGGCAAACAGATTATTGGACGTTAAATAATAACCTATATACATATGTTTTTGTATATATATATATCGCTCATACATACATATGATTAAATTAACATTTGTTACATTATGTTATATTTAAGCTTTTAAAAGCTATTTCTGATTGGTTTGACGAATGAGGTGTTCATACCTAACGTTTACATATATTCATATATTTGGGCAGTCTTTAAGTTTAAAATCTATATAGTTTTATGTAGTACTATAAATTATATAGTATAGTAAAAACAAGAGAGAACGCTATAGTCGAGTTCCCCGACTATCTGATACCCGTTACTCAGCTAGTGGAAGGGAAAAGGAGAGTCTTAAACACAGTTTTTGGCGGTTTGTAGGCGTTATAGTGGGCGTGGCAGAACGTTTCTTGGCAAATCGATAGAAATTCACAAGACCAATATAAAAATGAAAAAATATCAAAACATTTTTCAAAAGTGTGGCCGTATCAGCTTTGGGCGGTTTGAGGGCGTTAGAGTGGGCGTGGCAAAAAGTTTTTTGATAAATCGATAGAAAATTACAAGACAAAAGTGAAAAAATTTCAAAACATTTTTCAAAAGTGTGGGCGTGGCCGTTTTGGGCGGTTTGTGGGCGTGGCAAAATGTTTTTTGGTAAATAGATAGAAAATTACAAGACTAATACAAAAATGAAAAAATTTCAAAACATTTTTCAAAAGTGTGGGCGTGGCAGTTTTGGGCGGTTTGTGGGCGTTAGAGTGGGCGTGGCCACATGAATCGACAAACTTGCGCTGCTTCTATGTCCCTGGAGTTTGTATGCTTAATCTCAACTTTCTAGCTTTAGTAGTTCCTGAAATCTCGACGTTCATACGGACGGACAGACGGATCAAGAATATATATACTTTATATGGTCGGAAACGCTTCCTTCTGCCTGTTACATACTTTTCAACGAATCTAGTATACCCTTTTACTCTACGAGTAACGGGTATAAAAAGCTGGTTGATTTCAAGATCAACTTTCGGTTCTGGTGTTTTAGCAAGGTCCAAATTGTTAATAGCAACGGCGGGTCTGGATTGGGACCGTACGCTAGTAAAGGTGATTTTGGTTTAGGCTAGCAGTTTAGTTGGGAAAGAATAGTACCTATGACCGACCTCAATGAGATTAGATTTGTAAAAGAGCTTACATTAATAAAAATGGGGTAGTACAGTGCCTCCCAACTGAATAGGATTGACTTTTTATACCCGTTACTCGTAGAGTAAAAGGGTATACTAGATTCGTTGAAAAGTATGTAATAGGCAGAAGGAAGTGTTTCCGACCATATAAAGTATATATATTCTTGATCAGGATCAATAGCCGAGTCGATTTGGCCATGTCCGTCTGTCCGTCCGTCTGTCCGTCTGTCTGTCCGTATGAACGTCGAGATCTCAGGAACTACAAAAGCTAGAAAGATGAGATTAGGCTTACGGACTCCAGGGACATAGACGCAGCGCAAGTTTGTCGATTCATGTTGCCACGCCCACTCTAACGCCCACAAACCGCCCAAAACTGCGACGCCCACACTTTTGAAAAATGTTTTAAAATTTTTTCATTTTTGTATTGGTCTTGCAAATTTCTATCGATTTGCAAAAAAACTTTTTGCCACGCCCACTCTAACGCCCACAAACCGCCCAAAACTGCCACGCCCACACTTTTAAAAAATGTTTTGATATTTTTTCATTTTTGTATTAGTCTTGTAAATTTCTATCTATTCGCCAAAAAACTTTTGGCCACGCCCACTCTAACGCCCACAAACCGCCAAAAACTGTCCTTCGCACTTACACTAGCTGAGTAACGGGTATCAGATAGTCGGGGAACTCGACTATAGCGTTCTCTCTTGTTTTAATTTTCGAAACGAGCTCCATAAAGAGAGGTCCTATTTAAGCGAAATAAATTTTGAAATAAATTGTTGTATAACGAAAACAGTCCTTTTTGAAATAGCAAATGTTTGGTTCTGATAGTTTTTTTTTATATAATTTTTATTATTTCTTCAAAATTATTGTTTTTGACTGAAATGGTTTGAGTACTAAAACTATTAAATAAAAGTATACATTAATTTTATACAGCAAAATTTCAAAAAACTGGTCATCTCAAAAAACTGGTCATTTTATATAATATAATGTCATTTTATATAATGTTTAGGCGTTATTTAATATTTCGTTTATTTATTTTGTTATTAATTATTTCATATATACGGTTTGGTAAAGAATAAAGAAGGAAGAGTTTCCGACCATATAAAGTATATACATTCTTGTCCGTCCGTCCGTATGACCGACGAGATCTCAGAAACTATAAAAGAAACAAGAAAGAACGCTATAGTCGAGTTCCCCGACTATCTGATACCCGTTACTCAGCTAGTGGAAGGGAAAAGGAGAGTCTTAAACACAATTTTTGGCGGTTTGTAGGCGTTATAGTGGGCGTGGCAGAACGTTTCTTGGCAAATCGATAGAAATTTACAAGACCAATATAAAAATGAAAAAATATCAAAACATTTTTCAAAAGTGTGGGCGTGGCAGTTTTGGGCGGTTTGTGGGCGTTAGAGTGGGCGTGGCAACATGAATCGACAAACTTGCGCTGCTTCTATGTCCCTGAAGTTTGTATGCTTAATCTCAACTTTCTAGCTTTAGTAGTTCCTGAGATCTCGACAGACGGACGGACAGACGGACATGGCCAGATCGACTCGGCTATTGATCCTGATCAAGAATATATATACTTTATATGGTCGGAAACACTTCCTTCTGCCTGTTACATACTTTTCAACGAATCTAGTATACCCTTTTACTCTACGAGTAACGGGTATAAAAAGTTGAGATTCAGCATGCAGACTCCAGTGGCATAGACGCAGCACAAGTTTGTCGATTCATGTTGCCACACCCACTCTAACGCCCACAAACTGCCCACACTTTTAAAAATTTGGTTTTTTTATTGCTTTAACTAGAGTACCAGGGTCACTAAACTGCATTCCTCCTTCGTATACCCTCCTTGACAAGAGTCCCCAAATGTTTTCGATAATATAAAGGCGGCCAGTCGAGCGTTGTCATGCTGGAACGTCCATGGAGTATGACCATAAATCTCAGAAATCGGCGGAAAAGCCTTTTGAAGTACAGTTCAGTACGCATTTGCGTTTATCTTCATAAAATGATGCTCCATAAAAAGATACGGCTTTACACACCACCAGGACAACTGAGATGTCGACTTAAGAAAAGTGGATCCTTTCTCATATCGTGGAAATAGTAATTATAACCATCCGGTCCATCAAGGTTAAACTTCTATTCGTCGAAGAAGGCCACTGTCTCTTACTCCTTGTTCCACCTCATGGGTTCTCGGGAAAATCGATGTTTTAATTTTCTTCGAATAGTTCGTTTTACCGTAGAAACGCTAGCATTTACCCTGCATTCTTCCCAAATTTTACCAGCAGAATGGGTGAAATTTGAGGCAGCTCGTAGTGTGCCTCGTTACAAAGAAAATGAATATATTGACTTCAAGCTATTTTCTTAACTATATAGTGTTTTAATCAAGATTTCATATAGCCTTTTATTATAGTACCTCAAAATCGGTTAAAGCTTTTCCACGGCCCATTTTCCAAAAAAAATGATAATAAATGCCTTAAATTATAGAATACATACATTAAACTCTTTTTAATCACACGGTCAAACACGAAGTAAAGCCAAAAGCGTAAAACATATTCAGTTGAGCCAAATACAATGGAGATTTGTTGTTGGTTTTTGAAAAAATAATTTTAAATCGGAGTGTTATTAATGGATAATAAAACGTTTCGAAAATTGAAAAAAAAAACCTATTCAGTTCAGATTGTTATCTCGCGCGTAAAGCTTTGCATGTACTTGTGGGTTTTGGTATTTTTATTGATATACCTTTTTTAAAAAATCTTAATATTAATTGGAAATATAAGCTAAAATGCTTAAATGTGGCACATGCCTGGAGATTTAAAAATTTATTTTAAAAGAATTTGCCTGTTATTGGAGTTTAGTAATGGTTGAAAACTGGACTTGGACTAAAAAATGGATGAAAATGGACTTTATATTGAAAAAAAATATTTTAAGGCTTATTTCGCGGAAACTTTGCTTTGTTAATAAATAAATAATAATAAATTGTTGGCGTTTGTTAATAAACTGCCCATCTATGTGTATATTTTTATTAAAATATTCAATATTACTTGCCTCCTATTCCCAAAATTGAAGCGCCCATGTTAATGCTGGTCGATGTGCTCGATCTGGGCGCTGTGCGGGAACCACTGACCACAGGTAGGGGCTCATTTTGGCGTCGATATGGGGTTCGGGGTATGTCACAGCTACCGGTATATTGTTACTTTTCTAGGTCTTATGTAACTTGTATGTAATTACTCACCCTCTGGCGAAAATTGGCGTTTCAGGAAGACTACATGAGGTTTGCAGGCGATGCTCTTCACGCGGCGACTGCTTTAGGCTACGTTTGGTGCCATAGTTAATATAACGTCGATGGTAGGACCCAGATCCACCTGCCATTCCGTCGAAGTGCGGAGCGGGCAGTGGAGGCATCGGTCCCAGACCAGTAGGTGTGGTTATCCCACTGCCACCGCTGCTATAGTGACCAAAAAGCTTTGGTGATTTCTTGCGGTATTGCGAGTCAATACTCCAGGATTTCATTGTGTTGGCCGAATGACCTCCAGTGGCTCGATGTGGGGGGACCGTAGGCGGTCCGGCGTGGCCCTCTAAAAAACTGGCGGATTGGTGGGCAGGCGCTGGTGGCGGTGGTAGCTCGTCAGTAAAGTGACGCACAGAGGAGATATTGTCTCGACTGCGGCGAGTGTGGCTGTTGCTACTGTGCACCGCCGTACCGGAGGCGGTAGCATGTACCTCCACTACGGTAGTACCCCGATTCGCGGCAGGGGCCACTGCCGGGAGCTCTAGCTGCTTTCGCACTTCCACCGGCGACGGTGGAAGTGGGGCATCGTAGTCAAATAAATCCGGGTTAAAACTTGGCGGCGAGGGGGGCAGTGGGCCCAAATGGGGGATCTGTGAAAGCAGCATCTCTTTGGCGCTTTCAGACTTGTGAACGCCATGTCGAAATTCCAGTACTCGCTTTGCATGCAGCTCGGCAGCTGTCGTTGGGGCACCAGTAAGTCCACCACCATTACATTCAGCCGGTTGGCCAACAACTGGAATGTCTCCACGCAACAAAGCACTGATGTTATGCTCTATTTGCATCAGTGGAGCACACCCATAGCTAAAATCGGAAAGTTCTTCGTCCTCCTCCAAAGTTGGAGCCAAATCTGTATGAGGAGTGGTGGCGTTTGAAGCTCGCTGATCTACATTGAAAACAGTTTTATATATTATGATTTCAAATTTTCTTTGAAATAGTCATATAAAATGGTTAAGATTATATCTGCTATCTTTATATAATTTAATCCTGATAACATTTTAAGAAAAGACAAAATTAATTGTTTTTTTTTTACTCACCGTTACCGTTGTATCCATACAACTCGTAGCTGCTGGTTCCGTTGAGACGCGCCTCATCAAACTCTTCGCTGCTGGATGTGTTGTCCGGCATGGACTCGGCACTCAGGCGCTTTTCTGTTAGCATTGCCATCTTGCTCTTCACTGGCTTGCAATAGCCGAGTTGTTCTGCTGCCTCAATATCAAGAGATAAGACCGCTCGGTGTGCAGCGGCCATCTCCAATCCGCGGCGTGTATGCTCCGCATTAGCCTCACACTCCTTGTACACGAAGTTTGTCTCAGATGAAGCTGGTGGCAGTGGTAATGGTAGCGGAGTGGCATCGCTTTGCTCGCTATCGCTTGCGTAGAACTCATTACTGATCGCCCCCGGGCCAACTTTGGGTTCGGGTTTGACTCTCTCGGCCAACGAGGAACGTAGCGGCTTTGGTATACGAAACACATCTGCGGCACGAGGCGGTTTTTTGGCAGTGGAGCGACGGATAATAAAAGTTCCATTGCCCAGCATGTTTTTATCGTTGGAAATAAAAATGTCATCTAAATGGTTGGTTATCTGTTGATGGAAATGTCAAAATTCATAATTATTGAACAGTGTTGTACACGTAGTAGGAACTAGTATGTAAATCAAGATAGAACGTAATAGTCGAGATTATCGACCCGCTACAGCACTCAAGGGAAAGTGGCGGAAATACGTATGCAAGTAGAAAACAAATATTTTTAATTTATCAGCCTTCGACGATTAGACAACCAGTGGGATTGATTCATCAGGTGACTGCAATAACGCCTGAAGGGGTTCATTTAACAACTTGTTTATAAAAGCACCAACTTTTGTTTTGCAATGTTCTCCGTTAGCATTTAAAATACTAATTATAAAACTAGTGACGATGTATGCATGTTGTCCTGATATTACCTTATGTAAAGGAAAATGATTTTTTATTTACTAAGATGTATACTCTAAAGATCTTAAGTTTACTAATGCATTTTCTATTGAAGCGAGTGAAATAAGTAAGTTTTAGATTGTTAGTGCTAAAGGCGTAACAAATTTAGCGATTTATAGAAGTTTTCCAGCTATACTAGTCCGTTTTTTTCAAAAGTTGTAAATCTAATGTTTTTCATATTTTTGGGAATATATT
Source organism: Drosophila yakuba (assembly GCF_016746365.2). Classification (NCBI taxonomy): domain Eukaryota; kingdom Metazoa; phylum Arthropoda; class Insecta; order Diptera; family Drosophilidae; genus Drosophila; species Drosophila yakuba. The sequence continues at coordinate 3,545,065 of NC_052528.2, read as the reverse complement.
TTGAATAAAGCGTCAGACTTTAACATATATCTTCATATATATATTCTTCATATTTTAAAATTATCACCTTTACAATTTTACTGCCTTTTCTCCTTAATCATATAATTTGTTTTTTAGTAACCGTATGCAATCGCACTTTATTTTTTGCGTAACCTTCAGATTGGTGTATCACTCGCCCACTCTCTTGGTTTGATTCGTAACTACTTTTTTAATAATCTCAATGAGCTTATGGCTTATGTAATGGCTTAGTGTGATCTGGCTATATAAAAAAAATTTGTAAATCATACAGATATGTAGGTGCGCGCTGATGCTGTAAAAAATTTTGAAATTCCTTTTAATAAATATTTTATTGTAAATAGCTCTAACCGTTTTAGAATCAGAAGTATTTTTTAAGCCACTTGACATCTTCTTGTTGCTCCTAAAGTGAATTTCCCAGGCGATTCCGTTCTGTTTAACGGGTGTGAGGTCAGTCGAGATGTTGGACTCCTCTAGCGAATCTTCCGAATAGTCCTCATCCCTGGCAGCCGCTGTTGATGTCGCCACATTGACGTGAGACGCAGCAGGTGAAGCCTCCGCGGACGAAGAGTTTGAGCTGCTGGATAGTGGATTCAGAATGTGGCACACCTCCTTGTGCTTTTCGACGGAGCTGAGTAACCGCTTGCCACGAGCCCCTTCCCCTACGGCCGCCTTGGAAGAGGGTCCTGGGTAGATCGTCACCGGATGCTCGTTGACGAATGGCTCCGGCAGCTTTGCCAAATTACCACGAAGAACTGCGTTATGCACAGCGCTAATGTCGATGCCCAGGGCATTGCGACCACCGGTGCAGCTTGCCGGGTGTCGGATGGCTAACAATCCACTTGAGGAATTGGCAGCGGAAGCTCCACCCAAACTCGAACCTTTGGCACCACAGCACGGTAAACTGGAGTAATTTGAGCTTACGGCAGAAGTCGAGCTCGAACCCCGAGCCTTTGGCTGGAGGGATGGTAGAAAAATGTGGGTTTGGGGTTAATTAATTGGTGTGCCATTAGCTGTGGGGCTTGCAGGCCTAAGCTCCCTAAACTCACCAGCGTTGTCTGAATAAGGGGCGATGTAGTTTCCCGTTCGTGTACAACCTCAGATAATTTAGTTATGTTCTCAGCAGTGTCATTCACTTCGTTGAAGCTTCTCTCGGGCACAGTATCTGTGCTGGGTGTTTGGGGTACCTCTTCGGAATCTTTTATGGACATGCTGACATGTAAAAGTTAAGATAAATGTTAAAGAATAAGTTTAAAAAAAGAACAAAAATGGGTAAAGCACTATAACAACCATAAAAATAATATTTAAAAAAAAGCAAGAGAGAACGCTATAGTCGAGTTCCCCGACTATCTGATACCCCTTACTTAGCTAGTGGAAGTGCGAAGGAGAGTCTTCAACACTGACAGTTTTTGGCGGTTTGTGGGCGTTAGAGTGGGCGTGGCAAAAAGTTTTTTTGCATATCGATAGAAATTTACAAGACCAATACAAAAATGAAAAAATATCAAAACATTTTTTAAAAGTGTGGGCGTGGCAGCTTTGGGCGGTTTGTGGACGTTAGAGTGGGCGTGGAAAAAAGTTTTTTGGCAAATCGATAAAAATTTACAAGACCCATAAAAAAATATCAAAATTTTGTTCAAAAGTGTGGGCGTGTCATTTTTGGGCGGTTTGTGGGCGTTAGTGTGGGCGTGGCAACATGAATCGACAAACTTGCGCTGCTATGTCTCTGGATTCTGTATGCCTAATCTCAACTTTCTAGCTTTTGTAGTTCATGAGATATCGACGTTCATACGGACAGACAGACGGACATGGCCAGATCGACTCTGATCCTGATCAAGAATTTATATACTTTATATGGTCGGAAACACTTCCTTCTGCCTGTTATATACTTTTCAACGAATCTAGTATACCCTTTTACTCTACGAGTTACGGGTATACAAATAATTGGTGCCATAGACTAGCGATATTTGGCGTTAAAACAGGCACAGCATATTGGATTGACAAATTATATCTGGGTCAAAGCACAAAATCCGTTTGACATATCACAGCTCTGTATCTCTTATACATACTTAAATCCCAAGATCTAAGCCTAAATTCCAAGATAAGACAGGCAGACTAGTAATGATTATTAGTCGTGCGATTCCAATTTCACTTCAGCACAGTTGTAAGATTTAAAGGTAAATATTTCCGGAAACCAGTTAAAATATATGACAGCGAATGTTATTTTATGATAATTTTATCCTTTTTTAAAGTATAAACCTATTCTAGAAAACCGAAATTTGACACTAATTACATAATTGTTTTAATGCTGGCACTATTGTACTGATCTTTTACTTACTTTTTGCGACTTAGGCTCATGTAGCCATCGTCCTCAGACTGATTTTCGCCACCGTTGCAGTTCAAGGCCACTGGTTTCGTTGCTGCCTCCTCAAATTCCGAAATAATCTCATCAAGGACTTTAATTGGCTCAGGTATATCATCCAAGAAAATGGGTTCCAACGACTGTAGTTGATTATCGCTGCATTAAGTAAGAATAGACAATGTTTCAAAACGCATGTTGTTTAGGTGTCACTCTAATAGTACTATTAGTTCACGAGACCTCTCACATGCACGGACACTCGGACTTGGGTAAATCCACTAGGTTGTGGCGCCTCTGGCGGTTAGCTACTACGTTACTCAGGTTAAAATATACAACATTTAACTTAATTGCATTTCATTTCGCTTAAATATATCGGTCGGATTAATTCTTAAACTACTTAGCTCACTTCATAGATCATATTTTAAAATCATAATTACTCCTTAAACTGCGTTGGAAAGATAGCAATTTTTCACTAACAAGTTTAATTCGTTAAACAAAGTTTTTTACTTACTTTTGTCCTTTATGGTCAGCTTCAACATCAGCAGCATCTAAATCTGGGGTTACCTTCATCTGGGCTTCCAAGGAATGGAATGCGCGATGAGATTCTGCCATTGTATCATAAGATTGCCCTGCATCCAGATAAAACGTCCTCTCGGTCTTGACGTTCGTCGAATCGCGTGCTTTAGACGATTTATGTGCCGCTGCCATTATGTGATCATAGCACCTTCGACGGTAGACCTACTCGGCGGTGGCTTCTTTGTTGATGTGGGATATCTCGATAACTAAAATGTCCCAGTCAGCGACGCTGCTGGCGTTGCTTTGTTGACGGCAGCTTCAATGTTCATCTATGCAATGAGTGAAAGTGATTGGAGGTTTGGAGGAGTTTGGCAATTTAAATGCGACCAAGTAATGGTTAATTTGTAAAGCCACTCAGTAGCCATTAATTAATATACATACATATGTATGTAAATGTTTCGCCTAAAATAAAAATAGAATTCTCCTGAGACTGAACTAGTTTTCGGATTACTATATATTTTTGTAATTTTAGCTAAAGCCCTCAGTTTTGAGACATTAAATGTGTTTTTGTGTTTTGTACCAGGCTTAAAAATATATATGTATGTACATTGTATGCAATATTTTTTATGCCACACATTTAAGTATTTTTCATCTTATCACAAAAGTTTTTTACATTATGTACATACATATGTATCTGACATTAACACCGAAAAAAAAGTAAACACACACAACTCGGGGGCAATTAAAACCTGTTCACCGAGAGATTTTTATGCATTGATTTTTCCACCACATTGGGAGAAACGGTTTGAAGAATGAGGTTCTGCGAGGAAAACGAGACAACAACCACCCGAGAGAGAAGAGTGTGGGAGCTCACTATTCGCACTCTGCCTCATCTTCATTCATATTTTCTATACACTGGGGTCCCACCGAGAAGAGTTTAAGTATGAGTCCCAGACAGGCGCACTCACAAACCATTTTCGCCAACCTCCTCCCACACAGTTTGCTGGCTTTATGTATATGTACACACAAACATGTGTACGTACGTACATACATGTAAAAACACGTTTTTCGCCTTTGATCAATTAAAAACCATTTTCAACTGCAACTGAGTTTGCCTCAAAACTTGAACTCGACGTGCATATACAGGATGAGCTTTAATAAAATTTGGCGACGATAATGGGAAAAATTAATTCCTGGTGCTATCAGTCAATTTTCATGGATTACAGGAACCATTACAGTCTTATCACAAAAACATAAGCGCGGACCACTTTGCGTAGCTGTAAGATTTACTTCTGTCGGCTTTTTTCTTTTCAGTCTATTCCTTACTGAATTAAGTTTTACAGAGCTGGCATCGATTTTTTCGAATGCAGACACATGCACCCACTCACGGCGACGAAAGCAAACCGACTTTTTCGACTGCCTGGGGTTGTTCTGCTGTCGGCACCAAAAAGAGTCAAACAGAAGTTTTTCAAAGCAAAATGCTGCTAAGAATAGGTTACGCATAGCGAGGGGCAGGGAGGCCACAAATGGCAAACGCCGCGACTACACTGTAAGCAACGGTACCAGCGTCTTTTGACGGTTATGTTTAGGCCGAATATATTCGAATTTTGCAAAGACCTTTTGACTTAAGCACATATAAAAATGCTCATGCCAGAGACCAGAGAACCTACTTTTCTCCGACTTTTCTACAACACGAAATCGAACTTTTGTTTATGACAGAGCAACGTTCGCTCATCTAGGGATGTCAAAAATGTATCAAGATATTGTATCGATATCTTTCGACCCGCGCAGCATTAATCGTTGACTGCTTTAAGAGAAGTGCTTTTTGCAACACGACGCCAATTGTGCATTGCTTTAGTTTAGCAGTTATAGGGAAAATACATAGATGGATCATTACAGAAAGAAACGTAAGACCTAAAATTGTATTACTTGACATTCCACGAAGGCATATTATCGGATATCGATTTCAATTTCACTTTTTACATTTAGCTTGGCAAGGACTCAAACCCAAGCGGTAGGAACGTATGATGTAAACGACGCCCGAATAAAAAACATAATTAAAATTTTCGCCAGAAGTTTTTTTGTTCGCCGTAACATTTGCAAACAAATCTACTTTCGTTTCAGTGGCGCTTTGGTTTCATGTAAACTGAAGCATTTAATCATTTACTTGATTTATTGTTTTTTTTTTTTACTGTTATACAATTAATAATCATCAAATTTTTGTTTATTGTTTAGTGTTTTTATTTATTATAAAACACTGTTGGCGGCCGAAGGCGATTTTTCAAGTGCCTTGCCGAATGAAAATGTTGAATTCGGTCGCTCCATTTTTTCCTATGTTTTTTCCCTCAGCCAGCTGCACATGGATGTTGTAGGGGATCGGATGGTGGTGCTTTACAACTTGTCCAAGTACTGGGATAGATCGGGCAGTCCTTCCTTAAGACCCTTGCGCTTACGAGTATCCTGAACGATGGCATAGGGCTTACTTGAGGGCTCGCTCGGGTCGCCGGGCAACACCTGCCAATGATCGAAGACACACTGAGGGAAGGCCTGTCCACCAGTGTTAGAGCGCAGATCGGCGGTAAAGCCGAATGACTCGTTGACGGGCAGATATGCCTTCACCACGAACATGGGAGTGCCTACAACCTGGTTTTCCTCGAAGACGTGGCCACGTCGCCTGTTGAGCACTCCGTAAATTCCTCCCACAGCAACTTCGGGGCACTGGATCTCGCACAGGTAGACAGGCTCCATTAAGCGCGGCTTGGCGGTGATTGCGGCAGCGTACAGACAACGACGAGTGGTTGGAATGATCTGGCCACCACCACGATGGATGGCATCAGCGTGAAGCGTCACATCGTAGATGTTAAAGCGGACTCCACGCAAGTTTTCGTCGGCTAAAATACCCTCCTTTGAGGCCCATTGGAATCCAGCGACAACCGAGTCCTTGATTTCGTTAAGGTACTGCACGGACTTGGTACAGTCGAGGATGAAGTTGGGTCCGGTTCCGTCGGGGCCGAAGCACCAGATCTTACGGGCTTCAGTCACATCATAGTCGTACTTCTCAGACAAATAACGGGCACGAGCCTTGAACTCATCCTTGGAACTCACCTCGCCGTTGTCAATGTCCTCGGGAAGACCGTCGGGCATGGGAAGGGCTTTCATCAGCAGACGGTTGTGCTTGTTGGGCGACTTAGACAGACACATTTGGTCTGACTCCTCAGACACAGTTTCACGATAGGAGACGACGGGATCAGACTTCTTCAGTGGAATACAAGCATGGTCTTCCTCCAGATCCTTCAAACAAATCTCCAAATGCAGCTCACCGGCACCGGCAATGATATGCTCGCCAGACTCCTCGATGATGCACTGCACCATAGGATCGGACTTAGCCAGACGCTTCAAGCCCTCGACCAGCTTAGGCAAATCGGCGGGATTTTTTGGCTCTACAGCCACTCGCACCACAGGGGACACGGAGAACTTCATGACCTAAAATTGACGCAAAAAATTTACATTTCAATTAGCATTATATAGTACCTTAAAAAAAAACGCTGCAAACCTTCATGTTGTGGGCGTCCTTGAAGGTGGTAATAGTACCGGTCTTAACCAAGAACTGATCGACACCGACCAGACCGCAAATGTTGCCAGAGGGCACATCCTCGATAGCCTCGACGTAACGACCCATCATGAGAATTGTACGCTGAATGGCCTTCTCATATAAGTCCTCCTTTTTGCCGGGGGTGTAATTGGGGCCCATGATGCGGCACTTTTGCCCGGTGGCAACCTTACCGGCAAACACACGTCCGAAAGCATAAAAGCGACCCTTGTCAGAGGTCGGCACCATCTTAGAAATGTACATCATTAAAGGACCTTCAGGATCGCAAGACTTAACGGCGAGAGCGGCCTCATCGTCATGGGGACCTTCGTACAGCATCTCCATGCGGTACTTTTGGGCAACCACCGGTGACGGCAGATGGATAGCAATCATCTGAAGTAGAGCCTCACCGGCTGGCAGCCAGGTGCGCATCACAGTCTTCAGCAGAGCTTTGCCATCCTTGTCCTTGTCTTCATGCTTCAGAGTCACACCGATTTTCTCTAGCAAGGTTCCTATCTCCTCCTTCTTGTAATTCATGATGGCATCAAACACCTTGTAGATCGGGTCCAAGATGTACATGCAGAACGAGCGTTTGTTGTCAGCTTCCTTCTGCTTCTGCCATTTCTTGGTCTTGGCGTTAAAGAAGTTTTCACCCCACAATCTGTAAACAAGAAGTTGAACTATTAGTTGTGGGTTATTTTAAATTTCTTATTTAATATAACTAGTTCTAATCGCTTATAGTACGAAATATACTATCTTACTTTCTAGAAAATTCCGTATAATACAAAACGCTTCGATTCATATTATTATATTGTACATTTTTTAATTGTTTGCACTTAAGTTACAGTCTAACATCTCCTAAAATGTCTTTAAAATATTTCGATACTTTATTTAATTTTTCGCTTTTAAACAATTTAAAGCCAACAACCATTATAGCTTAAAATGTACTGTTGGTAACAATTAATTTCAAATGAATTTGTATATAAGTAAAAAATTGTTTAGTGTATGGTAACTGCCTTAACATGACTCGTTAGAACATTAAAAAAGCGGTTCCCAGTCAGCGTTTAAACAGTATCCGAGAAAGTTTGATCTCCTTCTATTTATGGTCCACTTGTGGCGCTTTCAGCACGAGCGACTTTAAAAAGAATGCCCCCCTTGGGGAGATGTCTTTCAAGAAGCCGCCCGCTCAGTGCCACACGTTTTGTGGTAGAAGTTTAAATAGATTTAAAACATTCCCTATAAGACACGACTCACCTGTTCATTAGCTTGACAACATCGATCTTGAACTTCTCGGAGTACATCTCGGAGAACTGCTTGAGAGTAAATGCCCAGCCGTGCAGCCCAGAACCGAAGCCGACTGATCCCTTAGAGGGGTCCACGCGCACCTCACCCATCGGACCACCGTCATCGTTATAGGTGGCAATAATAACGTTCACGTTTTCGACGATGCGCTGGAAGGTCTGGTAAAGCTCCTCGGCATCTAGTTGCAGCTCGAGCAGAGCGCGGTCCATTTTGTTCATGAATAGGATGGGCTTGATACGCTCGGCGATGGCCTGACGCAGCACGGTTTCGGTCTGCACACACACACCGGAGACGCAGTCAACCACAACGAGGGCACCGTCGGTTACACGAAGGGCGGCGGTCACCTCCGAAGAGAAGTCAACGTGACCGGGTGAGTCGATCAGGTTGATCAGGAAACCCTTGCACTCCTTCTCGCGCTGATCGGCGTGAGTGATGAACACCAGATCCTTTTCCTCCACCTCGAAGTACATGGAAATAGCACTGCAATAGGGTAAGATAGTAGAAAAAGGGGAAGGGGGCTAAAAAGTGACTGGTCTTACGTCGACTTGATGGTAATGCAGCGCTCCTGCTCATCCTTGCGGGTGTCGGTGAAACGAGTCTCACCCGCCTTGGCTCCGGCAATGATACCAGCCTTCGACACAAGGGAATCGGTCAGGGTGGACTTGCCGTGGTCTACGTGTGCAATCACAGACATGTTGCGGATGTTCCGCTTCTTGTCCATGAGGCCACGGATTTCGTCGACGGTGAAGTTGACCTAAAAAGAAAGGCAGCGTTATGTATTATAACAAGCTATTTTTTTTTTTTTACTAAATCTATGCACATGTGCTTATTAAAAATGGCGTCCATACACACACACACAATTTTGTGAGTCGTGCGAAGGTCTTTGAGGTTAGATAAGAACAGAAAACCACATATCACTCACACCCGATCTTCATCATTGATATATATATAGTTAGATATGGCTGTTGCTCAGGTATTTCACAACATGCACATTCTCGCCAAATTTATATAGAAAATTGCATACGTCATTCGTAGTCTTTGTCTTGAATTTCACCACCATACACACAGACGCACCCATACGTGAAAATACGTCGACACATAATTTCACCAAGTAATTGTGGGCACTTTTTATGCATTTTGCACTGGACATTAAATATATTAATGCAGGTCGGCTATAGGCTTTTACTGTAGCTTTAAGGCTATTATTTCGAACTTTGGCCACCTACCATTTTGGATGTTTGGAGATTTTCTCGCGAACCAAAAAACACTACGCCTTTCAACGGCGTTTCGACAGGAAAGAGCGAGGCGCAGCAGCGACCCTAGAGCTGGGACAATTTTCGATATTCTCGTTAGTCGGAACCAGTATTGTTCGATAGTAGTTCACGTAACAGATTTATTAGATAGATTTTTTGCATGCTTACTTTATAATATTAAAATTTGTATTTTACACAATGACATATTTTTATAATTAGCCTAATAAGATAATTCCCGATTATGATGAAAAGTTCGAGTTAATAATATACGTTGAACTCAGTTTTCCATTATCCTTTACGGTCTTGGAAGATATGGAAAACCAATTTTAATAACATAGGATCGCGGGCAACGTGACGATCAGTATCGAGAGAATGGTTATTAGGGGAATACCATATTCAGCCATATATTTGAAAATTGTATACCATTGATAGCTCCCTTAATTTACACACTTCCGCCATCTAAAATATTTTCGAACGTCACAAGGAGAGCTTGTGAGTAGCGACTTGCCATTGTACTTATCTTGCAGTTCCATTAACCAACTTTTCACCAGTGTATCACAACTCATAAAATTTTCGAGCGCCTTATCAACTTGTATGAAAGCAAGCGATGATTTTAGCATTGGCATGTCTTAAAAAATCATCGCTATGAGAAATAACACATAAACACCGCTAAAAAGCTCAATATCACCGCTATTAATCACCGCTTGTTTGGCGCATTTTAATGGGTAAATCATCGCTCTATTCATCGTTTTTTACAGCTCTTTCTAGAAATAAATTTACATCACCTTTTCATCATTTTTTTTTTTTTGGATTTTTTTTGTTTTATTTACTTTATTTTATTTATTTGCTTCAATGAAAAATTAAGCTTATTTAATAAAAGTTTATTTTTTTATAATTTACCCGTTATTGATGGAGTAAAAGGGCAGAAAACAGGCAGAAGGAAGCGTTTCCGACCATATGAAGTCAATATATTCTTGATCAGGGTCAATAGCCGAGTTTATCTGGCCATTTCCGTCGGTCCGTCCGTCCGTCCGTTTGTTTGCCCGTATGAAATTCGAGATCTCATTAACTATAAACGCTAGAAAGTTGAGATTAAGCATGCAGACTCCAGAGACATAGACGCAGCGAAAGTTTCTATCTTTTGTAAAATGTCTTGATATTTTTTTATTTTTTTATTAGTATCGTAAATTATGCATAAAAAGTATGCATATCTATAAAATTGCGGAGACTCAATTTACCTTAAAATAAATATTAGTATGATGCTTACGAAAATATCTTAAAACAATTTACCTTGATCACTTTTGTGAGTTGTATTTGTATTTTTTGGCATATCGATAAAAATTGTAAAAACAATAATAATATACAACAAATTATAAAATGTTTAAAACTAAGGTCCTGGCAGTTTTAAGTCTGCGTTAGCAAATATATGAATAAAATCTATATAGAAATCTTCATTTTCAATTTTTGTCTTTGGTTTAACTTCTGGCAAAGTGTTAATGTTCTTTATTTATTTATGTACATATGTATATCTAATATTGTTTGGACATTTTTGCCATACTCTTCTGTTGATGCTTTGACAATTCTGCTAAAACGTTTTCTTTGCCTTTTATAAATGTTATGTTAAAATCTAACTCGTTTAATCCAATGTTGTAGCTTTAGGGTTGGGCTTCTTTAGATTATTACGCCAAACTAGGGACCTATAGTTGATTTTAATAATATACTTTCTTTAATAAATATAATATTTAAAGAATTTTTTTCTATTGTACAGTAATTAAGTTGATGAATTTTAAGTGAACGACTAGCATAAGAAAATCCTTTATTATCTTGCATGAGCACGGCACCCAATGCATAGTTTCTAGCGTCTGTAACTAAAGTTAACTGTTTCTTAAAATACGGATACACGACAATCGGATCGCTTGTTATTAGGATTTTAAGTATTTGAAAAGCTTCTATTTAGTCTTGATCATGTGTGTTTATTTTAGAATTTTTCTTTAAGTATGGGCCATTTTGGAATAGTCATGTATGTAGGAAGCGCCGAAGAAAAGCCTGTGATGCGTAGAACACGCTCAATTTGTTTTTGGTTTTTGAATAAATTTCTATTACAAATTGGCTAAATTTTCTTCTGACTTGGCTTAAGACTTTCTGAATTAATGGTGGCAAACTCGCATTTGTCTGATTGGAGTTTTATATTTGCCTTAGATAGGCAACTGAAGACACAGCTTAGATGATTGATGGGTCACCCAATTTATCTATAGTTGGTATCGAAAATCGATCTTCGCTGGTTTCTTATTATTAAGCCACTTTTGCTTATACGACTGGTCCGTTTTCTTTTGAACGTCCCACAAAGGACTATTGTATGGACTTTTTGGAAGTCTTATATTACCTTGAGATAACATGTCTGCTATTTGCCTGTTAGCTACGTCTGTGTTTCTGGGTATTTGTATGTCTGCGAATAAATTGGAAGATCATTCTTTGTAACAATCCTGTGTTTAATTTAATTTGTGAAACTTGGGTAGTTGTCCTTCTTTATACAAAATATGTACAAAATTTTTGTAAATCTTAATTAACAGATCTGCTCTGTAGACTAATTATGTTTATTGCAATTAAGTTATTTATGTTAAAATCTAAGTGATTTTCTTGAACGAAAAGATCTAAATAAAAATGATTGAGTTAAATCTTTTTGTTTGAATTATCAATGACTGCATATACATATGTCATTAAACATGTTAAATTATACTCTAGAAATTCACAAATATTACCCTCAGCTTCAAATTCTTAAAAACAAGGAAATTACAAATTTTCTATTTTAATTTTGTTTCTCATTGCTTTCACTTCTATGTCAATGTCTGTTTCTCCCTTCGGGTAACACAAATTCTGAATTAATATACTGAATTCTGCTCCAGTGTTATTAATAAATATTAATGGCCTCTTTTTACCTTACCACTGCTATATGTGGTATTCATCTTGATCCTCCCTATATCTGAAACTTTACACTTAATTGATTAAAATCCATTGGCTCGAAAATACGCCTGCTTTGCTCAGATCTTTAAACATTTCGACTATTTGTTGAAACTCAAGCAGAATAAGAAGTTTAGCTATTATTTGGTTGATTTTGATCCCATGCCTTCTATTATTTATCCTAAACGTACCTTCTGTCCTTTATTTTCTTGACATGAATTACAATGCTTGATTGATCCCTATTTGCTTCATCAAAACTACTTTGTGAAACGAATGGTTCGTTTACGTTTCTATTAGCGTTATTGAAATTCGATATTAAGTTGAATTTATTGAACCTATTATTCCTTTGAATTGGTCCGTATAATGTATAGCCTTAATGCCGAGCATCTTATATGATTTTATAGGCATCATCTATGGATTGTGGGTTTCTTGCGAATATTAACGTTTTTGTAGGATTAGGAAAGATTTCTCTGAAAACGCAGAGTGCAATTCGTTTCACTTCTAGTGTGGTGTATGTTATGTCGTTATGGATTAGTATCCGGTTGTGTACCATATTAGAAATTTAATAAATTTTATTATAATATTCTTCTATGGTTCCCAAATTTAGGGAACCTACCTAAGAAGCAGGAAGGAAGCGTTTCCGACCATATATAGTATATACATATATCAACAATATCAGGATCAATAGCCGAGTCAAACTGGCCGTGTCCGTCTGCCGTCTATCTGTCAGTATGAACGCCTCGATCTCAGGAACTATAAAAGCTAGAATGTTGAGATTAAGCATGCGCTTTCACAGACATAGACGCAGCTCAAGTTCCCACTCTTAACGCTCACAAAACGAACAGAACTACCACGCCCACACTTTTGTATATTTATTCATTTTTTGATTAGTCTTGTAAATTCCTATCAGAAACTTTTTGCCATGATAACAAAAGTTTTGATGTTTTAGTTTTATTATTAATCTTGTAAATTTCTATAGATTTGCAAAAAAATTGTTTGCCACGCTCACTCGCCCACAAACAGCAACTAACAACTAACACGCCCAAAGTTTTAATTTTTTTTCATTTTATTATTTTTTTCCTCAATTTTTACCATTATTCCAGAAAATGTTAAAATTTCTCATTCGCATTTTTACTTCCTGAGTAATGGTAACCAGAGCTTCACCTAACGACGGTTACATAACAACTTTTAAATAATTGGTCTGCCTAGAATTATTTTAGATTTGTAGATTGATATTGGTAAGCAAAACAAAATCCGATTTCACGGAATGGTTGGGTGCCACACAGAATTGGTTGTATCGATAGGCATCAAAAAGATACACCTATTTAAAATTGTACTGTTTTGCACAAAATGTTGCACCATATATAGACAATGTTTATATACAAAGTATTTTGTAAGTTTGGCAACTAATACCCCTCACGAACGGAACTTCCTTTTCTAGAACTCACCACTGCGAACTCACTCGAACCAAGTTGCTGTTCGACATCCCACCGACCAGCTCAAACCGACCACTTCTACTCGAACACGTTCTCATGTTGCGGAACATGATGCCGATGCGGGCGAACAGTTTTCAAGTGATTTTCGGAGCTCGCGGGCTGTGCTAACGGTAAAGGAAAATTCAGTGCTATGGATTTTTACAGAGCACAATTGCTTGGTGCGCGACGGTGCTTTGTTGTGGTGCGAAAGCAATAAATATCCAAAGGACGTAAGACAAATGATTAGGTTGAAGGATTAAACACTAAAAATGTTTTGCAAATAGTCCTATTTCCCATTATTATAAAAATAAGTCATTGTAAGCTACAACGCATAGAAAAAGGAGTAAAACGCCGAAAATTCTTTAAGGCCACCAATGTATTCATTTTGGAAGAGTCTTTTTCATTCCTTATTATAGCACAGCGTTGTCGATTTGGTGATTTTTAGTGAAACACGCGAAGTTAAAACGTTAGTTATTGTGTAAAGTGTGGCAAGTGCGGCAATATAAATATTTAGTTTGAGTGTATAACAATCAGTAGGAAAAGAGTGTGAAAATCCGAAAATTTTTGAAATGGATCTTGGAGATATATTAGATGAGCGTGTCAAATCATTTAATTTATAGTGGCCGTAAGTCTTACAATTTTAAATGTCTACATATAAAACTTATTTAATTTCGTTTGTTTTTCAATTGCATGACTTGTGTAGCAAAATCGGGAAGCTTAGTTAACACTGATTCTATCTTGTTAAGATTTTACTTTCGGGGAATTCTTGCCGAACGAAGTGCATTTAAAAGTTCAATGCATAAGGAAAATTCAATATTTCTTTTAGTGACCTACAAACTGAAATTAAGAGATTCAAGAATCTTTTGTTAGTTTGTACGTAATTATCCAAGCCCTTATTAGTAATAAAGAAGTTTTATACGGTTCAGGTGAGAATTTGATGATATTCAAGAAAATATATATTTTATTTTATAAGAAATTTTACATTTTTACCGCCGAAGAGCAAATATTTTTATGCTCGTGTCGAAATTAAATTTGATGATAATAACGTAATGAAATGCAAGGACCCAATGTATCCTGGAACACAAAAGCTTAATCGCCATAATAATCCGAAGTGGACATGCTTCCACAAATCAATGTAAATGTGCATTCATGTCGGCAGTTCTTTAATAAACGGCAAATGCATAAGATGGGTCCAGACGACCCACACAATAAGAAATACGCCAGATATGTTGTCGTACTTTTAAAGCAAATTGTAAAGCATCCAAAAGTAATTTTGGTTGATCGAGGGCTGGCAAAACAAGTGTAAATAAAGTAAAGCGGCAAAAGTAAGCAAAAAGCCAACGACAGTTAAAAGCGGTGACCAGGCAGACTGACGGTTGTGCGGTGGGGGTTAAGAGAAACTCCAAGGCATACATGAAAATTTAGGCAATGTGGAACATGTCGGCGTCTGTACATATGTACATATGTATGTTTTTCGCCTCGAAGTCCTGGTCGTACCTGTACCTGTGTGGTAATCGTTTATTACTTCATCCAGAATTTATTTTCCAACTTTCATAATTTTTTTAATGGCTTTCCATTCATTTTACAAGATGGTCTGTTCAAGATGGTATATCAATTTATAATAATTTATATAAGTACTTGTAACTACAAGTACTATTCAACTCTAATCTACTACAACTAAAGTTGTAAATGTAAATGAATAATTACAAAATATTTATATTATATTTATTTTTCATCTATGTTGTACAACCTATTAACACGATATACATGTTCTCACAGATAATTAATACTTAAATTATATTATAACTCTAGGACTGTACCTTTAAGATTATCTTTCAGACCAGCGTCACCCCAAGTAATACGAATATACTAATAAAGTCAAGTGCAAAGAGTTTGTATATAACTTTTGTATATTAAGAGTTTC
The DNA here is from genome assembly GCF_016746365.2 of Drosophila yakuba. Lineage (NCBI taxonomy): Eukaryota > Metazoa > Arthropoda > Insecta > Diptera > Drosophilidae > Drosophila > Drosophila yakuba. Next base: position 3,529,677 of record NC_052528.2, on the reverse strand, counting down.
TTGTTATAGCCGCTACTTGTAGAGTAAAAGGGTATACCAGCTTCGTTGAAAAGTATGTAACAGGCAGAAGGAAGCGTTTCCGACCAAATATATATTCTTGATCACGATCAATAGCCGAGTCGATCTGGCCATGTCCGTCTGTCCGTCCGGCTGTCTGTCCGTATGAACGTCGAGATCTCAGGAACTACAAAAGCTAGAAAGCATACAGACTCCCAAGACATAGAAGCAGCGCAAGTTTGTCGATTCATGTTGCCACGCCCACTCTAACGCCCACAAACCGCCCAAAACTGCCACGCCCACACTTTTGAAAAATGTTTTGATATTTTTTCATTTTTGTATTAGTCTTGTAAATTTCTATCGATTTGCAAAAAAACTTTCTGCCACGCCCACCCTAACGCCCACAAATTGCCAAAAACTGTCAGTGTTTAAGACTCTCTTTCGCACTTCCACCAGCTGAGTAACGGGTATCAGATAGTCGGGGAACTCGACTATAGCGTTCTCTCTTGTTTTTTTTCGCGCGTGTTCCACGGCTACACCTTCTGCCCAACCGACCGAGGGGCGCTGCCGTGTATCGTACGGCTTGAATCGCGGGAGGATAGACGCGATATAGAAGACAGTAAAGAACGAGGAAACATTTATATATGTATATATAGTAAAGATAGAAAAACGCCAACAAAGCGTGCAAAACTAAATGTATTGTTTATTTTCGTGTTATTGTTCGTTTTTCCAATTTCTATCGATCTGCCAAAAACATTCAGAAAAACTGAACAGTCCCACAATTTGTATTATTATTATTAATAGTAATATTATTATTAATATGTTACATTTTTGTTATATTATAATTTATTTATTTATTTATTAGAGATGATAGTATAGTTTACAAAACTAATACTAACGTAGCGTAAATAGTACTAGCTACGAGGCCATCGACTATGCACATCTATAGTTATATACAAAGTTTAATATAGTTTTAGGGTTTCAATGCTATGACTTAATTAAATTGTACAGCATAGTTTATTTAAGAATTTTAGTATGGTTGTGTTGTTGGATCATTAGGTCGGTGGTTTTCGATTACTTAGCTATTGTTATGATTCTTTTGTAATGTGCATCTTTTGTGCATGTTTCCAGGATGTGCTCCATGCTAACGGGGGTTACGGTTCGGCATAGGGGACAAGTGTGTGTGACTTGAGTGACCTCGTCGGAGTCTTATGCATTGGATTTGGTCCCTTCTACTAAATTCTTCTTGTATTAAGTTAAAAAAGTTTTTTGTGTGGGTGTTGCTTGTGTTGATGCTTTTGTACCATGTGCTGCATTTGTTTATTAGCGATCTCTTTTTTTTTTAATTGTTGTTTTAGGAGTTTGTTAATGTCTTTTATACTGTCGTAGCGGGTATATCTAAGAGACATTTTATTATACCCGTTACTCGTAGAGTAAAAGGGTATACTAGATTCGTTGAAAAGAATGTAATAGGCAGAAGAAAGCGTTTCCGACCATATAAAGTATATATATTCTTGATCAGGATCAATAGCCAAGTCGATCTGGCCATGTCCGTCTGTCCGTCCGTATGAACGCTGAGGTCTCAGGAACTACAAAAGGTAGAAAGTTGAGATTAAGCATACAGACTCCAGAGACATAGAAGCAGCGCAAGTTTGTCGATTCATGTTGCCACGCCCACTCTAACGCCCACAAACCGTCCAAAACTGCCACGCCCACACTTTTGAAAAATGTTTTGATATTTTTTCATTTTTGTATTAGTCTTGTAAATTTCTATCAATTTGCCAAAAAACTTTTTGCCACGCCCACTCTAACGCCCACAAACCGCCAAAAACTGTCAGTGTTGAAATTTCTTCTTCGCACATCCACTAGCTGAGTAACGGGTATCAGATAGTCGGGGAACTCGACTATAGCGTTCTCTCTTGTTTTTATTTTGACTTCAAATTCATTTCCGTTAATTTTTGAGTGTCCTTTTTTCTTAAAGGACTTTAAAAAATCGTCTTCTAGTTTCAAAGCGAACGGTCGCGTTCTTTTTCTGCCCTTCGAATTTATATTTGTTTTTGCCAAATGCAGCGGTGGTTTTTATAAATTCATGAAGATTCAATTTCGTACTCAGTACTACTTAAAATTCCGTTCGCTTCGCGTGTGAATCTCTTGTGATTTGTGCATTATTTAAAAAATTAATACCATCTGTTCTCTTTCTGTCTTTGTGTTTTGTTCACTCTCTCTTTCGTGCGTTGTCCATAGTGCTGTTGGGTGTAGTTTTTGTACTTAACTGCACGGTGTACCCGCTCTCTCGTTCTCCCACACAAAATCCTAAAGTTCTAAGCGTGCAGACTGCGCTCTTGCGGTACATTTTTGAATTTGTGTTTTGGTAAAGTGGTTAGAATCCAATTAAATATGGAAAGCAATGTTGTCTGCTTCCAAAACAAATGCCGTTAGGTAATAAAGCCTGAGCAGTCAAAAATGACCTGTTGGCTATGTGATAGAATGGTGCACACTAAGTGCGCTGGTTTTTACGGCCGAACAAGTTATGACCTAGCTAAAGGCCCAAATCTAAAATACTGTTGTGATACTTGCCTAGGAGTTGCGAATGAAATGAAATTGTTTATGCGTTAAACTAAAGGTGGCTTGAAAGGACTGATCAGCAGTTTTGGCCTGGCTAGAGATAGTTTTCGTCGAGCTGATGATCTTCTTTCCGCGCTAGATTCACAAATTTGCCACGCCGACTCTAACGCCCACAAACTGCCATTAAACCGTCAGTGTTGAGGTCCCTCGTTCGCACTTCTACTAGCTTAGTCTCTCTTGTTTTCTTCTGTACTTTAAATCCACTATTACGTAAATGGCACTTACCTGCGTGTGAGCTGCATTTCGTTGATGCTAGAGGCAGGACGTATTATCACCCAAGTAGTGTACACTCACAGGTTGTGGCCTGCCCAGCCAAAATAAGAAGTGGCCTTGCTAATGCGTTTTTTTTTTGCCGATTCTGATGAAGAAGACAATTGCTACTGTTGCACGCTGGTTCCATCAGCCGCTGTACATCGCGAAATAATCTGGCTGCTGAAGATAGCAGATAGTAGAAGAAGATAGTATTCTGGTCTTGAAACAAGGTGGATAACAAGATATCGTCTGACTGTGACATAAGCCGAGCCTTGAAAGTCGATCTAGCTTGTCTCTAGAAAATATGTCCATAATATATCCAAGTATAAATATATCCGTTACTCGTAGAGTAAAAGTAGAGAAAAGTATATTACATGTAAAAGGAAGCGTTTACGACCATATATGTAAATATAATAATATATTCCAGAGACTTAGACGCAGCGCCCACTCTAACCCACAAGTCTAAAAACCGCCCAAAGCTGGCACTCCCACACTTTTAAAAAGGTTTTGATACTTATACCCGCTACTTGTAGAGTAAAAGTATATAACATGTAAAAGGAAGCGGTAACGACCATAAAAATAAAATAATAGTTTCCAGAGACATAGACACAGCGTATTTCCTGATGTTTTCTAGCCCACTCTAACCCGCAAACCGCCCAAAGCTGGCACGCCTACACTTTTAAAAAGATTTTGATATTTATACCCGTTACTCGTAGAGTATAAGGCTATACTAGATTCGTTGAAAAGTATGTAATAGGCAGAAGGAAGCGTTTCCGACCATATTAAGTATATATATTCTTGATCAGGATCAATAGCCGAGTCGATATGACCATGTCCGTCTGTCCGTATGAACGTCTAGATCTCAGAACCTACAAAAGCTAGAAAGTTGTAGTAGATTAAGTAGATTAAGCATACAGACCCCAGAGACATAGACGCAGCGCAAGTTTGTCGATTTATGTTGCCACGCTCACTATAACGGCCACAAAACGCCCAAAACTACCACGCCCACACTTTTGAAAAATGTTTTGATATTTTTTCATTTTTGTCTTAGTCTTGTAAATTTCTATCGATTTGCAAAAAAACTTTTTGCCACGCCCACACTTATTGAAAATGTTTTGATAGTTTTTTCACATTTTTGTTAGTCTTGTAAATTTCTCTCGATTTGCCATGCCCACTCTAACGCCCACAAACCGCCAAAAACTGTCAGTGCTCGCACTTCCAACAGCTGAGTAACGGGTATCAGATAGTCAGGGAACTCAATTATAGCGCTCCCTCTTGTTTTGACATTTATGAGCCCCTGGCTCACCGTTTTCTGGCTTCCGAACAAAGTCAAGCCATGTGTAAATATAAGTAAGAGTTGCATTACTGTTGTAACTATTCCCTTTAGTCGTATACTAGATTTGTTAAAAAGTATGTAACAGGTAGAAGAAAGGTTATTTTAAAACAGTTTATTTCTAATGCCCACAAGCTGCTCAAAACTGTAATGCGCAAATTTTTGAAGCGGTGATTTTCTTGGCGTTGGAAACTCAAATCTTTAAAACTACCCTGCAGTTCCACAATTCAGACGACAGTTCAGCCAAAATAGCCAACTTCGCGCGCGCTCTCTCCTAAAAATTTAAACCGATAACCAAACGATGTTTATTTGCTTGATCATCGATGAAAATGGTGATGTTATATTTAAAACAAAATCATCCATATTTCATTTCTAGGGACAAGCGTATAGGCATTGTAAGAAACATTCAATTTGTGACATGCAAAGATAAATTGTGTGGGCAACAGGGACGGGGACGCGCAGAGAGAAATAACAACAAGAGTACAAAATAGATAAACGGATTCCTTATGTAAAAGGCACGCACCTTTTTCGTTACTTGTGATTTGATTTTTTTGAAAAGTAGACGTGATTTTTATTGATTGCCAGTTTCTAAGAAAATGGTAAGTAAATAATTAAAAATTACATTTTTAATCATATTCGAATTTAATTCATTACTTATTCCAGGTGATGGATTAATTTCATAAGCCACCACAAATACAATTCACAAATGTGATCATCTAAGGTAAATTGTGTTAATAAATTTTCGTATACACCATACAAATATTTTGTATATTACGGTTAATTAAACATGTAGGCCCAACGCAACCAAAACGAAGCTGGCCCAAACTCCGTAGGACAAGAAGACGCCCAAGACTCTGGGATTTTATTATCAAAGGATTCATTAAATAGTAGGTCAAATTTAAGCAATGTATATTAATATTTGATTAATTAAATAAGTTTAATGTATAATTGATAAAAGGTTAATAAAAATAGATATAGAAAAATCCCTAAAGAATCTTTTTAAAGGTGATGAAAACTTCTTCTATAAAACTTGGTGAAAGATTGATGAATCGAGCAATGTTTTGTTCTTTAAAATGCTCTTAGGAAACGCTCTTTTAGCAGTGTTTTTGTGATGTTATAAAAGTGGAAAAATTTAACTTTTATTACGCTAGGGCTATTTCTTAATTTTTTTTATCATGTAAGTTTATCTAGATTTGCCAAAAAACGTTTCGCCACGCCAAATCTTACGCCCACAAATTGCCATTAAACAGTCAGTGTTGAAGTCGCTCCATCGCACTTCCACTAGCTGAGTTCTCTTCTTTTCTTCTTTACTTTAAATCCACTATTACGTAAATGACACTTACCTGCATAAGTGTGTTTTTTACATCAATGCTTTCCTAGGACATGCCAATGTTAAAATCATCGTTTGCTTTAATACAAATTGTGATCAAGCGCTAACAATTTTTATTGAGCGGTGATACACCGAATCAAAGTCGGTGAATGGAACTGCAGGGTAACACTGCAATAAGCAACATGTCTACATTGTTGTAGCAAAATCAATGAATGGGAATAAAGAAGGGTAAGGGACAGAAACATATTTTTTGATTAATTGCACAGCCTTGTGCAAGTATATAAATAATTTTTTAAGCAAAATGTATTAAATTCAGAAAAGAAGTAGGAAATGTCATTTAATATATATTCAATCTGACCTTATGCTTGATTTCGACCCGAATATTATTATATTGAATGTACAAACACTAGTATTTCTCCTTTGCGTGCCAGGCAGTCGCTGAGCTAGAAGCTTTTCGTGTTCATGCAAAAGGGACACACTCCTGTGAACACGTGGCCATATTTTATTCGCATTCTTGCTTGGCATTGTTGTCTGCCATTAGCTGTCATTTTGCTTGATAATTATTTAAGGCTTTCTTTTAGGATGGGGCTCTTAGTTAACTGGTTTCCCCACATTAGCTTTACTTCTAACAGTGGTGCTACAATACTTTAGAAACTGGATGACACCAAAGAATCTGTAAACACTTAGTGATGTACATATCTATATTTGAAATCATTGTATTTATTTATAATTTTGCAGAAAAAAACATGATTACGAGAAAATGCAGACAAAAATGTCGGTGAACATTAACTGGATGTCTTCAAAAATATGGGCAGCTTTGTTTGTGGTAAGTACAATTTGTTGAATTAAGTTTAAGGCTTAGTGGTGTTATGTTATATACATAAGTATTCCGCTAGATTACAAATATATGTATATTAGTGCAATATTTGTACCTTTAAGGTCTTTTTATACATGAATGAGGTTCTGAAATAAATCAGAAATCCATATTTGCCGTATTCAAAAAGTATTTGTCATATATGCAACCAACAGTTGCTGTACAAAAAAAAAACACATTATTTTGTTGGGTTCTTAAGAGCAACATGTAACGGAGTTTACGAATCAAGTCAATGCGTTGCCATGGTCAGGTGCATGAACATTATGAATATATATGTACATGCTTGATCAGGATTAACACCATCGGCTATGTTTTGCCAATTTGTATCGTTGCCAAAAAATCATAATGGCACCGCGCACAATCCATTCAAAACTTCGAAGACCACATTTTTTACAATTTGTTTGGTATTTATTTATGTTATTATTTGTCTTACCATTTTGGCCATGCCCACAAACCTCCTGCAACTCTGGAGTCTTTCATCGATATCTGCGTTAACGACATTTTTTGTTACGGCTTTCGTGTAATCAAAGCGTCAACCAATTGTGTGTCGCATATTTTTTCATTTTTAAGGGTTTTATGTTAAGCTATTATGCTCTCCTTATGTAAAAGACAGTTTTGTATGTATCGGTCTACTTTATTAGGGATTCCGAATATTTGAATTTGTAGCTATACCGTCCTTACGGTCCGTCTTTGATAGGTCGAGTATAGCTGTGCTATGTAAGAACTGCTCAGTAAGCTTTTACCAAGGAGCCAAAGCGGCTCTGTTCGGCAAAATATAGACGTTAATTATGGGTAAATACGTTAAATATGGGTAAAGTCCTGGCAAAGGAATTTTAATCAATTGAAATGAGACATTACTAACATTGCTACATATTTACTTTACAAAGGGTCCATAAACATATGTAGATGGCATTCGAATGTTGTTAAGTGGCAAAAAGGTTGCAAACAGTTTTGTTTTTTTAATAATGTTGGACCTTAAACGATTGTTTTATCGATTTGGAAGCCTTTCATTGTGCAAAAAATATATTACATATATGGTAATAAAAATATTTTCATTGCTTTCTTAAAGTAAAAAAAAAAAAGAGAATTGCGATATTTCCGACTGACTAACTCAGCTAGAGGCAGTGCTAGGAAGATATTTTTACATTGTGTTGGCATAGGGATAGAAATCGGCCAGACAAGACATAAAATTTATAACAAATAAAACATATGTAGCGGTGACAAACAAAATATTTATCATATCGAATTGCGAAGACAAATGTACCAGATAAGGCATATATACATACTTAAAGAGTCGATAACGCTTACTTTTACCGCTTACTTCTCAACTACTCTAATATACCCTATTGCTCCACAAGTAATGGCTCTAAACAGTACAACACGAAGAACATTGTAGAAACTCATATGGGATTACATTATTGTAGATGGCAGCAAATTCAAATGCCGTTTTCAATTACCAGCTTCTGGTAAGATAGAAGCAGACTCCATTTCGTCTAACAACTATTAATTATAATAAATAATTCATGATTTTCCGATAGTTTTTCTTCCAATTCCATTTTAGTTTCCACATTTTTATTAAATCATCTATTTCTTTCTCTGAACTTATCGAGGTATACCTATTTAATCTTACTCAAGAAAAGGGCGTATAAGTGCAGTCACAATTTAGATTTAGGTAAAGAACTGAAGTCATATTTTTAATATCTATGAGAATTTATGTATAAATTAAAGTGTACTTAAAATGTAAAACGGTGGAGGAAAAATGCTCTAATAAGTGATTTCGAATTCTAAAATTAAAATACTGCTTCTAGGTCTATTTCATTCAATTTTTATACCTGTTACTCGCCCACAAACCACCAAAAATTGTCAGTGTGGAAATTTCTCCTTTGTACTTCCACTAGCTGAGTAACGGGTATCAGATAGTCGGGAAACTCGACTATAGCATTCTCACTTGTTTTTATAGTGTTTTCATTAAAATTTATTTTAGGCATCCAGTTATGACGCACAAAAACATCACTATTCAATATACAATGGCTTAAAAGCTTCAAGGTTGTCTTGTGTTGTAAAGGTATATAAAATCAGGTTATGGGATCACTCCATCGCACTTCTTCTGGTATGGTATTAACTATTTGATTATGCGTACTTGTATTCTTTTTAGTGTCGATACGTAAAACGGAGAAGATAAAGGAAATTTTAGAAATCGCAGCTGGAATCGAAAATAGTAATCGGCCACTCGAAAAACACTTCTTTTCTTGGTTCGTGATCAACTCGTATTCGACCAATAGTTGCGTAATTAGTTCATCTTTGCATACCAAAACACCATTCAGCAGCTCTTGCTTTCTGATCCTTGTTGGCTGTGCTGATTGAATTTGCAAAGAGCCCATCTTTGAATCAGACTCTCAAAGATGAATAAGGTTCTTCGATGGATGTGACTTGTTGAAAGAGCCTTATTGTTGTAATGGGGAAAGGGTGCAAACCTCACTCCCTTTTCAGCCGCCAATTCTTTGTGGTCTTTGTGCAAACTTTTCCAGTTGTGGTTCCGCCTTTTGAAGTGGATTTTTTTTACGGGTAATACCAAAGATATTAGAATAGCTAGGTGCGTAACGCCATATAATGTTTTTGCACACAATCTTTTTGCTCAATAGCCAGAGGGCGAGGACTCTAGAGCCTCTATTGTACACTTACTGCAACCGTATACCACTGCATGTGTGCACACGTATGCTCATGCATTGTAAATTTGACAAAATATGCCCTTTACTTTAGAAGTTGTTACACTTCGAATCTATATTATCTTTGCTCAATTGCCACCACGTAAGAACTTTAGTTTTTGCATTACCTTAACATAATTCAAATACAGCATAGAAATAATCTATAAACATTACAATACATAAAAAAATTACTTAAAATTGGAAAAATTGGTATTAGAGTATTCAGCTTGCGACGTGTGAAAAATATAAGAAGGCAATGATTATTGGGTGCACTTCGTGCCTCAAGAAATTAATTTTGCAATAAACAGTTTACCATATAAAGTATATATATTCTTGATCAGGATCAACAGCCGAGTCGATCTGAGGAACTATAAAAGCTAGAAAGTTGAGATTCAACATGCAGACTTAAGAGGCATAGACGCAACGCAAGTTAATTGACCCATGTTGCCACGTCCACCTTAACATACGTTTTCAATCTGATTGAGTTCGGGACTTTGCGCTGGCCACTCCATCATCCTTAAATTTTGGTTTCCGAGACATTCTTTAACATTTTTTGCAGTGTGCTTGATATCTCCACCTTGCTAAAAAGTCATTTCCTGCTCTTGGTACGCAAACTGCTTTGCAAAATGTTCAAATAGTCTTCCTTTCGAATAATCCCGTCGTTTTCAGTCTTCTTGCGTTCATTTTTTGTATTTTTTTGCGATTTTTAATATTTTTCTGGGATAAAACTGGTTTGTTTTATCCTACCAAGCGATTTTTTAGCTGTCCATTGAGTCACGTCTTTATTTATTTCTGTAGAAGCTTCTTTTGGCGTTGAAAGTATATTTTTTCTCATTTTAGACATCATAAGTCGAGCCGTCCAGAGTCTGTTAGAAGGCGACGGCGACCATCCAACTTCTTTTCAGCACAAGCATTTTGTCTTTTCTGGACCTTGACAAGCACTGACTTTAACTATAACTTTTAGTCATGAAAATAATACTATTTTCCTCATCAGAAGACAGCTTCTTCATTTTTCCGTGAATAGTTAGAGACTAAGTTCCAAACTTAACAAATAAACTATAAACTTAAGGAAGAAAATGATTTTTTGCATTCTGACAAAGAATAATATATGCAAAAATCACTTTATGGTTAATCTGCCGTTATAAGAAAGTAAGAAGAGCAAAAATTTGAGCGAATAACGGATGCTGCAAAACTGAGTACAAGCCGCTTGTTTTGGTTTTTGAATCATAACATTCCATTTACCTTTTTTCTATTTTGCTATATACACCTAATTGTACAAAATAAACAGGGTGTTCAATAAAAAAAGTTTTTGTCATATACATTATTTGTATAATATTTATGTGAGCTCCAAGACACCGGTTTTCAACTATTTGTCTTAATGTCTGTCCCGGGTGATATTTGTTGGCCAGTTGTGTGCGTGTTTTTCTCTTTGTGTGCAAGACAGTGTTAATGGCCTAGGCGTAGCTGACAAGTTTTTGTGGTAAGTGTTTCCTAAGAGTACTTGAAGAAGTTGGAGAGTTGAAGCCTGAGTTGTACCATTTGCACAGATGATTAATAGCTTTGGCGAGTGGTCGCGTGGTAAGGGCTTTTAGGTTGGGCAGGCTAAAACAGGGATACATACATATACATATATAGGAGTTTTAATGATAGTGATGAGTTTTAGATAGCATAAAGGTACATTTAACAACTATCAGTTCGGCAAGGCTACCTTTCAAAGAATTCAGTTTTCGTAGTTTCACTTAAAAAAAGTAAACTTTTACATATGTACATGTACATTTCCACTCTAAATTAATGATCATATACCAAGAAGTGGGAAATTTCAAAATGTTTCTTGGCAAATTGATTGAAATGTGAAGGGAAAACAATAATATCGAACGTAATCATAAAGAATAATAATAAAATTTAACAAGACAAAACGGTGTTGTGAAGTTTCTCGACTTTTAGATAATAATAGTATTAGTGGGCGTATAAACAAAAAATTCCATTTTTATCGACTTAAAATAGTAAAAAACCAATAGTAATTGTCAAGACTAATAAAAATGAAAACAATTTTGTGTTATGTCTCTGGAATCTGCATGTTAATATTCTAGTTGCTTAGCTTATATTGTTCCTAAGATCTCTACTTGACTAGTGAATTTGTATACATTATTGGGTCGGAATTTCAGACAAATAATAAACTGAAAAAAATAACAAGAAATGTCAGAATTGTGGAATTGTCAGTTCAATGAAGAATCCGTTAATCGCATTACCACAAGGGTAGATTTTTTGCATAACGCTTAAACTCCGTCTGCAGCGGCAAGCTTAATGTTGGAGGTCAAAGCGAAGCCATACGAATTCGTCCGCAGAGGCAGACTGCATATAAGGCCGGAAACAGTTAACAAAGGCTTAGTCCTTGGCCACTTACTGTCGTTAAACGGTATTAGAGAAACAGGCAGTCAGACAGACGCAAATGCGTCAGTTTCGCTTCTTACCTAAGCTTGAAGTTTTTTAAGGGATGTGGACTATGACAATTTACCTTCGCTTTCTCATGCTTTAGGTGTTGCCATCGAAAATGAATGGAAAAGTAACGTCAGTCAAATGGATTGACAATCCCAGACAATCGGACAGGCTAGACAGGGCCCGAAGTCAAAACAGATCGCAGTGGCACAATGCCATATAAGAACCATCAATTTTAAGACCCAAAATCCCAGAACCCAGTTTATTCATCTATCCCTTGTCAAGTGGACGTTTTCAAAGCTGCTGGAACTGTGACTGCTGTGACTATAGCGACACCGGCTCGACATCGTGTTAGCCATTATATACGCCGAACAAACCTGAGGGGCGCGTACCCTTGGATCTTTCTCACCAGCCCTCGCAACTCAGCACACGAAAGTTTTAGCTCATTGACGTTTTGCGCAGCCGGTCGCTGTCGCTTTAAATAAATAAATGGCATGTCGCTACATACACGCGTACTAGCGTCTCTCTCGCTCTCTCAGCGTTCATCTGAACAAGGCCTCCGACTCCATTCCCTGTCATCTTTGACAGACGGTTAGTCTGTTGGATTGTCCCTGTTCAACCCCGACCTTACTAACCATGACCAAGTTTTATTTAAAACTCGCCCGACTCCCACTTTCCTCTCCGTTATGTAGTTCCTATGATTGCTGTTGGAAATAGACAAGGCAGTCTGTTCTGGTTTGACAATTACCTGGCATGGTGAGTATTATAATAAACCGGAACCAGAAGCCACTCTATAATCAAGTGCCTCGACCATTTTGTTATTTTGCTGATAATATATATACATTTCACAAAAAAACTAAATTTTTAATATAAGAATAAATATAAAATTAATTACAAATTATTAAACATGCCATGAGTAGGCAAAAACATAATCTGGAAAATGTATACCCGGTACTTGTAGAGTACTGATTGTTAAATTTGGTTTCAAATATGGCTATTTTATTTTTCAAAAAATAATATTTAAGTATATTTAAATTAACTTGCCTTAAAGTATTCTCAATACTATGGGCAAATTACTAATATTCCGTTTCCTTCATCTTCTATTTTTTAGACCACTATATGCCTATTGAATATACAGGGTACCTGGGCAAAAAAGCTAAATGCGAGTCAAGCTTTTGACGACACGTGGAACACAGCATCCGATTTAGAAAATGAACTGGAAGTAAGTAGTATTGACTTTTCATTTGGCACTGCACAGCAGAGTAATCCACTAATGCAACTGCTAATTTTCAGCAGCAAAAGCGATCGAAGGGCCAGAGTGCAGGAGGAGGGGGTGGTGGAGGCGGTGCACCTGGCCAGTGGTCTTCCTGGTCAGATTGGTCAACCTGTTCGCGCACCTGCGATGGAGGCATCATGCATCAAATGCGTAGGTGCGGCAGTCCTGGCAGTTGTCGCGGGGAAAGCACACGGTACCGCATTTGCAACATGCAGCCTTGTCCGGAGCAACAGGACTTTCGCTCCAGCCAATGCGCCGCCTACAACGATGTTCCCTACGACGGCACTCTGTACAAGTGGACTCCGCATTATGATTATGTCGAGCCCTGTGCGCTTACATGCAGGTGAGTGTACGTTGCTTATAAAAATAGTTCGCTATGGTGTTCTAAATCGGTTCAGTGAGGCAACCAATTAAACGTTTGCCAAATCAGGCTATGTGTCCACTGTTTCAAACAGAAACGGTATAAAATATTAAGATTCTATCTTATAATTATGACTCTATACTGGTATGTTAGGTATGGCTATACCCGTTACTAGTAGAGTAAAAGGTATACTAGATTCGTTGAGAGGTATGTAAAAGGTAGAAGGAAGCGCTTCCAATCATATAAAGCATATACATTTTTGATCAGGATCGATTCGATGGCCCTGCCAGTCTGTATGTCTTTTCGTCCCTATGAACTTTGAGATATCAGGAACTATAAAAGCTAGAAAGTTGAGATTAACCATTCAAATTTCAGAGACATAGACGCAGCGCAAGTTTATCCATTGTAAATGTACCTTTAAACTCCTCTCGATTTGCAAAAAAACTTTTTGCCACGCCCACCCTAACCATTTTTGCTAATCTTGTAAATTTCTCTTGATTTGCGAAAACACTCTTTCCACGCCCACTCTAAAGCCCACAAGGTGCCAAAAACTGTCAGTGTTGAAGTCTCTTCTTCGCATTTTCACTAGCTGAATTGTGGGGGAACTCGTCTATAATGTTCTCTATTGTTTTTATACCCGTTACTCGTAGAGTAAAAGGGTATACTAGATTCGTTAAAAAGTATGTAACAGGCAGAAGGAAGCGTTTCCGACCATATAAAGTATATATATTCTTGATCAGGATCAATAGCCGAGTCGATCTGGCCATGTCCGTCTGTCCGTCCGTCTGTCCGTCTGTCTGTCCGTATGAACGTCGAGATCTCAGGAACTACTAAAGCTAGAAAGTTGAGATTAAGCATACAGACTCCCAAGACATAGAAGCAGCGCAAGTTTGTCGATTCATGTTGCCACGCCCACTCTAACGGCCACAAACCGCCCAAAACTGCCACGCCCACACTTTTGAAAAATGTTTTGTTTTTTTTTTCATTTTTGTATTGGTCTTGTAAATTTCTATCGCCCAAAAATCGCCAAAAACTGTCAGTGCTGAAGACTCTCCTTCGCACTTCTACTAGCTGAGTAACGGGTATCAGATAGTCGGGGAACTCGACTATAATGTTCTCTCTTGTTATGATTACTATTAGTCTGTCTTCTTCGTCGCCTGCATCTAGTGAGCTTAAGCGTAGCAAAATCCGCTATTTCCATCTAATTTGTAAATAAAAACTATGCAAATATTTTCCATCCGCAGAGGACATCCGGCGCATCTCGTCGAAGACATTTCGCGGGAGACTGGAGGCGGGAACGTCGAGGAGGCAGAGCACTACGACGAGCAGAGCGTCATAGTGCAATTGTCGGCGAGGGTGCAGGATGGGACCCGTTGTCGTTCAGGCAGCCTGGATATGTGTATCATAGGAAAGTGTCAGGTGAGAAATATTTGGGTACAGTTCATTGTAAACAATATTCGGGCCGTCGAAGCCTCCACTTCAAATACCATTCGCGTAGCGATATTAGATAAATTAGGGACACAATGTTGGTGTTGGAGAAGCTGGTCCTGAAGGCTTGGGCATTGGCGAAACCCCGAAGTGGCTACTTACTCTTGGAGGCCAGTTGGGAGGGCCTATTGCGTATGTACATATGTACATGCACATTGCATAGCACAAGCACCTTTGTATACATTAATTGAGATGAGTGCGTAAGGTACTGCTTGTATTCCTCAGTTGCCAATGCTACTGCCGTCAAATTTTAACTAATGTTAAAGTAAGATTCCGGTTTTGTTTACTATTCGACTCTTAAATTACTAACAAGGAGTTGTGGCAACCCAATTTGTCATGTTGCTTACGTCCTCTGCTATTTGTTGCCACATTAGACAGCATTGGGAGGCATTCTATATGTGAATATATATAAATTTATATATTTTTTTATATATTTATATCATATATG
The DNA here is from genome assembly GCF_016746365.2 of Drosophila yakuba. Lineage (NCBI taxonomy): Eukaryota > Metazoa > Arthropoda > Insecta > Diptera > Drosophilidae > Drosophila > Drosophila yakuba. The sequence continues at coordinate 3,514,552 of NC_052528.2, read as the reverse complement.
GTTATACTACTGTGAGTGGCAGTCCACGTAGTGACGAAGCGCACCACTATATATATACATGAAGAAAGGAAAATCGGTAGTAGTTCTCCGTTACGAGTTCATTACCAAGACTTAATAAAACAAAAAAAATGCTATAGTCGAGTTCCCCTCCTACCTGATACCCGTTACTTAGATGGTGGAAGTCCGAAGGATACATTTCAACACTGACAGTTTTTTGCGGTTTTTAGCGATTTTGGGCAAATTGAGTACATATTTACAAGACTAACAAAAATGTGAAAAAATATCAAATCATTTTTATACCTGTTACTCGTAGAGTAAAATGTAGAAATTCACAAGACCAATAGCAAAATACAAATATATAAACATTGTTTAAAAGTGTGGCGTTGCAGTTTGGGCGGTTTGGGGGTGTTAGAGATGGCGTGGCAACATGGGTTGACAAACTGCTGCTGCTCTCAGCCTCCTAGCTCTTATAGTTCCTGAGATCTGGACGTTTATACGAACGGATAGATCGAATCGCCTATTGATCCTGAACAATAATATATACTCGTATATGGCATTTTGGCAATGCCCTTTCTAACACCCACAAACCGCCAAAACTGCCAATCCAAACTTTTGAAAATTTGTTGGTTGTTTTCCTCTTCTTATTTGTCTTGCCTGTTTCCATCGATTTGTCAAAAATATAAGTTAAAATTTCTTGTTCGCATTTCACCCAGCTGAGTAACGGATCGAGTTTCCCGACTATTGATCCCTCTCTCTTGTTATACCCATCAAAAAAGTTAAAGGGTATACGAGATTCGTTGAAAAGTATGTAACAGGCAGAAGGAAGCGTTTCTAAACATATAATGAACATAACCTGATCGGGATCAATAACCGATTGGAACTGGCGATGTCCGTCTCTCCGTCCGTATGAACGTCGAGATGTCAGGAACTATAAAAGCTAGAAAATTGAGATTAAGGATGCAGACTCAAAAGACATATACGCAGCGCAAGTTTATTGGTCCATGTTGCCACGCCCACTATACCGACCACAAACTGCCCAAAGCTGCCACACCCACACTTCTCAGATATGTTTTGATATTTTTTCAAGTTTAGTATTTGTCTTGTAAATTTTTCTAGATTTTCCAAAAATTTTTTTGTGTCGCCAACCTCCAAAAACTATCAGTGCTGAAATTTCTCCTTCGCACTTCCACTAGTTGAGTAACGGGTATCAGAGAGTCGGGAAACTCAACTATATCGTTCTATCTTGTTTTTAAACTGGATTTAATTTTACTTTTCAATACACAGATAATAGGAATCATTATTTTAAAAGTTATGACGTAGATGTGATCTTGATTGTTGATACAGCAGAATGTATGACAATCATTAGGGCCTAAGGCCAATTTAGCAAGCTTAGTCGTGCACGTATATACATATGTACATAGTTAGTTATTTAAATGTGAATTCCAAAGGGGGCACGGAAAAAGTAGGCGATATTCGTTACAAGCGGTGCTTAGATTTCTATTTTCAAGTAAGAACTGCCGTAGATTTGGTGTGTTACGCTATTGTGTTACGTTATTTATTTACACTTTTTTGATATGTTGGGTTACCGTTTGAGTTTGTGCCTAACCTGTTTTAACGTCTGCTGTTTGTCATATCTTTATAGCGTGTTGGCTGCGACTTGAAAATCGGATCTACAAAAAGAATAGACGGTTGCGGAGTGTGCGGCGGCGATGGAAACTCCTGCTCTCAACCGCTTTTTGACTGGGAGATGGCACCAATGCCGCCGTGTTCTGTCACCTGCGGTAGTGGTAAGTTTAGTGCTCATGCAATTAGACCATACCACGACGAAATCCTTATTTGAATATGAACTAAAAACAAAAGAGAACGTTATAGTCGAGTTCCCCGACTATCTGATAGCCGTTACTCAGCTCGTAGAAGTGTGAAATGGAAATTTCAACACTAATAGCCCACTCTAACCTCCCACAAACCGCCCCAAACTGAACCGCCTACACTTTTGAAAATTGTTTTGATATTTTGTCACATTTTTGTTAGTCTTGTAAATTGTTTTAGATTTGTCAAAAATCTTTTTGTTACGCCCACTCTAACGCCCACAAACCGCCAAACCGTCACAATTTCAATTTCAACAACTGGTATCAGATAGTCGGTAAACTCGACTATAGCGTTCTTTCTTGTTTTATTTCCAGTGTCGCTCCTAGTGACCTGATCAGTGTTGGTTCGTCCGGTGGTAATTATATATCGATGTGTAAGTTAGATTATTTCAGTTTTTTTCCTGCACCTAAATGTCAATTGCAGTTGAGTCTTTAGGGGAAGTCCTGCGCTTGGGTGGAGTCAGGTTAAATTGCAGGAGTTCCTAGGGATATCGAAATGCATTACCTCATGTTTGGCGTTGTGTGCCCCTCTTGGGGCAACGACATTGAAATTCACACTCGCTCGCCGAGGGAGTACTAGTACCAAAATGCGATCCAAACGTATTCAAGGGATAGAACTTTTGTTGTTTTTTTCGACGCTTAATAGATTGCTTAGTCAACGAATGTATTGAATGTTTTCGTAAAAGAATCAAAAAATTATATTTTTCTATGCATTAACAACTTTAATAACCATTTAGAAGTGACAGTAATAATAAATTTAGCTGGTTGTAGGAGCTTACCGAAAATAATACTAAATATTATAATTGAAAGCAAAGTGGGTTTTCCTTCTCGTTTTCAGAATCTTTTTTTACATTTGTACAAGCTCCAGACCTATTTTAAATTTTAAGTGCAAAGCGAAAATAGAAAAGTAAAGAATGCGAGATCCAAGTTTACCCTTCACTAACAATTTTTACTTTTTCTCTTCTCGTCGTTTCGTCTCCGATGTTTTTCGTTATTCATCTGCCCCAGGCTACAAAATGTCCCGTCCTATATGCAGGAATCGTCTAACCAACGTCGATGTCGATGATACGCTCTGCAGCCTCACTAATCGCCCGGAGGCGTCTGTGGAACAATGTAATACACACAGTTGTCCTCCCCGGTAAGTACTCGTACCTGGAGCTTCTATTTTAGCCAGCAGGTTCAGCCCGCCATTATGCCCCATCCAGGCCGTCAAGTTACCGTAGCTACACTTGGTACATGTATTTCTTACAATGAACTACATATTGTAAAATATCAACTAAAAAAATACAATATTTGAAATGTACTTATAAAAATATTTCTTGCCAATTAATTTGTATTTTGTCACCAAATTTGATTTTAAAAAATTTGTTTGTTTAAGGTGCTATTGGCATTAGTTTTAGACGTTACCCGTATAGTAAAAGGGTATACTAAATTTGTTGAAGAGGATTTTGTCGCTATACAGTCTATGTAATTTTACCAATTACTCAGTTACAGTTGAGGAAAAGTGTATACTAAATTCGTTGTGAAGTATGTAACAGGCCGGAGAAAGATTTTCCGACTATATGTACATATATATATTCTTGATTAGAATAAAAAGCCTATTAAATTTCTATTGATCAGCCAATCGTCCACCCTAACGCCCACAAGCCGGCCAAAAGTGTCACGCCCACCCTATCCCTAGCCATGTACATATGTCTGTCTGTGTGTATGAAGCGAGCTATAAAAGCCAGAAAGTTGAGAAACGTAGACAGATGACCAATCAGGAATATAATATATGAAGTAGGTCATAAGGACCAAATGTATAACTAAAATATTTATACCCCTCCAAGGCTAAGAAAAGACGATTTAGAAAAGTTTTGGGTTGAACGCTTTTATATAACTTTATTAAAAACCTAACTTTATTAAAAAAAAAAACGTATGCTATCTTCCTACTGTTAATAGGTTTTTGTGTTTAAATTAAAAGGCGGAATCCTTTTAAATGCCACTGTTAGCAGGAAACCCCCTTAGTCCCAACCCTTTATTTATTTTTTTACTTTATGTGTTGTTAACTTCTCTAAATTCGCAGGTGGATAGCAGACGATTGGAGCACTTGCAGCCGCCTTTGTGGTCACGGCTACCGTGAGAGGATGGTTGTCTGTGCTGAGGAGTCGAACGCCATCAAGACAAGGGTGAGTATTAGGATTAGCCTTTATTATTAAAAGGTCACCGGTGTCGCCTCCGTAAAGCGGCGATGAGTTTGTATACGGCAATGGGGAACGCGTCAACACCTTATTGCCACGTTTTTTTACACGAGCCCCTATCTCTTTCAACAGGTGGCTGATATCATGTGCCGCACACCCAAGCCACCAACACAAGAGACCTGCATTATCGAGGAGTGCCCGCACTGGGAGGTCGAGGACTGGACCGGTGTAAGTACTTTAGACCTCAATCAAGTTGTGTAACAACAACACGCCTTGAGCGCTGAAGAAGACACTTTAGTAGGATCCAAACCAAGGCGGAAGGCTGGAAGATTACATTTTGCACTTTGATGATATCGAAGTCCTTTTATTATCAAATTGTTGCCCGTCAGTTTTGAGATCGAAATAGTACACGGCAAAATTAGGTAATAGGAATATTCCTAGAGTATTTGCAATTCATGTAAGCTCTTACGTTCTCGATGTTTTGCACTAGGTATTACTGTGTTTCGTGACTCTTAATAACCTGCTAGCCACTAGACGGAGACTGACACTGAGCATGAAACTGTGGTAGTTACGTTGCTAACAGGTGTCTGCTTAAGCTTGTTCTGTCCAAATCCCATTCTCAACTTACGTTCTTCCCTTTAATTTCACCGTGTATTTCCACTGTGGTTGATGTTTATTTTAACTTCCATTGTATTTGGTTCCATAACCCTCCGCCAAATGTATGCGGACTTATGAGGACCGCTTGGTCGTGTCAAGGGTTTGCGTTGCTCAATTGATTTGTTTAAAGTTTTTCACTGAATGTTGCTTAACGCTTTTGTAAAGAATTTTTGCGGACATGTAACTTGATGTTAGAAATTGTTAGCTACTATTAGAATTCTGGCTTTACATTTGGGACAACTTAAGTGCATTTCATATCCAAATATGTACATAGATAAAAAAATTGCCAAGTAAAATAAAAAGAAACTAGTACATTTTCCAAGTTAACGTTTGTATCCATTACCAAGAGAGAATGCTATAGTCAAGTTCCCCGACTATCTGATACCCATTACTCATCTAGTGGAAGTGCGAAGGAGAAATTTCAATACTAACAGTTTTTTGCGGTTGGTGGAAGTTTTTAGCAAATCGAGAGAAATTTACAAGACTGACAAAAATGTGAAAAAATATCAAAACATTTTTCAAAAGTGTGGGCGTGGCAGTCTTATGCCATATTATATATATATATATATATATATATAATATTTATATATAAGTATATATACTTTATATGGTCGAAAATGCTTCCTTCTGCCTATTAAATACTTTTCAACGAATCTAGTATACCCTTTTACTCTACGAGTAACGGGTATAAAAATTAAAAAAAAACAAGAGAGAACGCTATAGTCGAGTTCCCCGACTATCTGATGACCGTTACTCAGCTATTGGAAGTGCGAAGGAGTCTTCAGCACTTTTTGACGGTTTGTGGGCGTTATAGTAAGCGTGGCAACAAGTTTTTTGGCAAATCGATAGAAATTCACAAAACCAATACAAAAATGAAAAAGTTTTAGGACATTTTTCAAAAGTGTGGGCGTGGCAGCTTTGGGCGGTTTGTGGGCGTTAGAGTAGGCGTGGCCAAAAGTTATTTTGCAAAAATGAAAAAATATTAAAACATATTTCAAAAGTCTGGGCGTGGCAGCTTTGGGCGGTTTGTAGGCGTTAGAGTGGGCGTGGCAACATGAATCGACAAACTTGCGCTGCGTCTATGTCTGTGGAGTCTGTATGCCGAATCTTAACTTTCTAGCTTTTGTATTTCCGGAGATCTCAGCGTTCATACGGACGGACAGACAGATGGACAGTCGGACGGACAGACGGACATGGCCAGATCGACTCGACTATTGATCCTGATCAAGAATATATATACTTTATATGGTCGGAAACGCTTCCTTCTGCCTGTTACACACTTTTCAACGAATCTAGTATACCCTATTACTCTACGAGTAACGGGTATAAAAATAAAGCTGGGGTTGCATAGTTACGCGTCGCCCCATGTCCCGACGCAAGGCGGACAATATACAAATACACATTTTCATTTGTAGGCTGGTAGCGTGCACGTGGCACTGCGATAGGATGTGTCTGTGTGTAAGAGGGGAACAGAAGAGTTTTGAGGACTTTTGTGGAATTTGCCTTGTTGTTTGTGAACCGCATCACTGGAAACGTTCACTTAGAAACAGCGCATTTTGTCATTTTGCGGCTTATCCATTATGCAAACAATACCTTTTTATGATGGCGGAAAGAGTCGTATTGAAATAATTTATAATGCTAACGAAATCTATACTCCACTCTTCTAACCCACAGTGCTCGGTTTCCTGCGGACAAGGCATACAAATGCGAGGCGTTGAGTGCAAATCGACAGACGGCAGCTTGAGTGCCAAGTGTGATCCACTGACAAAGCCAGGCAGCATGCAGCAGTGCTCTACCGGAATTTATTGCGGCGGATCGGTAAACAAAGTTGGTGGCACCATTATTGTGGGCAGCAGCCGCTCGCTAAATGAAGTAAGTCCGTTAAAAAGCTTAGCGTCTCTCCCCTTCAATCGGATACTTAAACTTTGATCCTAGCGATCGGAACGACAGTTGGACAGCTCGGATGTTGATGACGACAACGAGGACGAGGAGGGCGAAGATATCGAGGACGTGGAATCGGGACAGGATACGGATGATGGTGACGGCTTATCCTACGCTGATCATCCATTGCGCTACGCTCATCGCACACAGAGTCGACTGAACCAGGAAACCCCAGATGAGCCGCGGACCATGCCTCTAATGAACGGAAATTCAAACAATAATTTCAATAGGGGAGGCGACGAGTCAGAGGGACCCTCACTAGATCCCACGTGAGTAGGGGGCGATTTATTATGTTAAGAGGGAAGTTATTTTTAAAACATAAAACAGAGAAACGGTCGATTTCCTTGACTTTCAGATACCCGTTACTCAGCTAGTAGGAGTGCTCGAAAGCATTTTTAGCAGCATTTAGTAAAACCAAAATATTTAAAAAAATTTTCTAACGATGGGGAAATCAAAAAAAATTTTGTTTCCTTGCCGAAGTTATATGTCTCATAGTGTATTAAGTGTCATTTCTCCAAATTAGTGTAGCTTGTCGTATACTTTTATAATTATTGTACATGCTCAACTGATGGCACGCCTTGAGACATGACACACTTCGCTCCTTGGGGCTTTACATTTGAGCATTATATCTTAAAGGCAACACCCTCTCCCGTCTAATCCCCGCCCCACCTAACACTTGACATATCTCAACTGTAACAAGTGCTTTGCAGTCCACGCGTCGTTCTCCCCACCACCGCCACTTCGCTGCTACTCTACGTGGAGCAATTGGCCAACACAGCAGGAAACATTGACGTGTCCATGACGCATCAATATGTCCTTGAGCATTGTCGACCCCTAAAGTAAAGGCTGTGTCAGAAAGCCACATGACTACATCCTTAGCCAGAAGTTATGAAAGTGTTGACTTAGAATTGGAGTAGATTGTAAGTTCAGAGAGTGTGCTTGATGACAATTAGCCGCATTAATGTGCCATTTTCTTATTGGAAAGCGATTAAAATTCTGGCGATAAGCCTGGGCAGACATATCGAATTAAAGACTCGCCACAACAGTTCCTCTTTACTATACGTATGTGTATACTTTATATTATGTAGCAAAGCAAAGGAAATCATTTGTATTAAATGTTTAAAGTCAAGGGCTTTTATCCGATGGTTGCCGCTTGCAGAATACTTAGGGGAACTAATAAATTACAGTTCTTATTTTAGATCCACCTCTTTTTTACGTGCTATCGTGGTCTCGACCACTAGCTCGTTAAATGCTGAACTTCTTGGGCCGAAATCGTGGTGTGCGACTAAGCCCGACCAACGATGGTCGGTTGGCTTTAGTTCCTGAAGCAGCTGAATTTTGTACTCCTTGAGACCCAAATCTTTGCGATCCACAATGTCGATGGGCAGATGTGTAACTCCTGCGCACTCTGCAAAGTTTGGTCGGTGGCCGGAGGTTCAAAAAAGTGAATTGAGTGCGAAACTTCTCGATAGTATTGCTCACAGTCTGAACTGATGGCCGATTATAAGTACCATAAAAGGGGCAAAGCAAACGGTGCACTTTCACAAACGACCTTTATTTTTTGAAATAAAATTCAAAGATTTTCTATCGCTATTCAGCTGTTAACCTATTCATCATGATTTGCCAAACCAAACTGAACATAAAGTACTCGACAGATGCCAGCTGACATCAAAGATGGCCGAACTAAACTTTATTAAAAAACAAGAGTGAACGGACAGACGGACATGGCCATTTCGACTCGGCTATTGATCCCAATCAAGAATATATATTCTTTATATGGTCGGAAACGCTTCCTTCGTCCTGTTACACACTTTTCAACGAATCTAGTATACCCTTTTACATTACCAGTAACAGGTAAAACAAGAAAGAACGCTACAGTCGAGTTCCCCGACTATCTGATACCCGTTACTCAGCTAGTGGAAGTGCGAAGGAGAGTCTTCAACACTTCAACAGTTTTTGGCGGTTTGTGGGCGTAGCAAAAAGGTTTTTTGGCAAATCGATAGAAATTTACAAGACCAATACAAAATTGAAAAAAATTAAATTATTTTTCAAAAGTGTGGGCGTGGCAGTTTTGCGCGGTTTGTGGGCGTGGCAACATGAATCGATAAACTTGCGCTGCGTCTATGTCTCTGGAGTCTGTGTGCCTAATCTCAACTTTCTAGCTTTTATAGTTCCTGAGATCTCGACGTTCATACGGACAGACAGACGGACCGACGGACGGACGTCAGGAACTACCGTCAGGAACTACAAAACCTAAAAATTTAAAAAGTTGAAAAATGTTAACTATTTTATTTTTATTTGTATTGTAAATATCTCCCGATCTGCCAAAAATCTTTTTGCCACGCCAAACTGTTAGTATTAAAATTTATTATTCGCACTTCCACTAGCTGAGTAATGGGTATCATATAGTCGGGGAACTCCACTACAGCGTTCTCCTTTGTTTTTTATTAAGGAAATCAATTTCATCCATTTCGTCGATTAATTGACCTGATATAATAATCTTGTTGTATTATATTACAACCAAATACGTTATACAAAAATAACGTAACCCAATAGACCGTTGACCAAAGAACAACGAAAATACTTATTACTTATAATTATCCCAAATTCCTTTGACGGCTTCTGGCCAAGCGATACCCGCTTGGCCAAAACTATTCGAGCCTGGCGTCGCCAAAAAGTCGCGACATTGAGCCGCCACCAAAACTATAGCCTTTGATGACGGCGTTGTAAAAAGGAAGGCCGTAAAAATATTGGAGATGGCAGCGCGCCAGTCAGCGAAGCAAATGTAAGGATACATGCAAACAATATCCTAGCCTACGCGACGCGACGATTATGAAATCAGAATCACTGAGAAAAACAAAAAAATAAAGATCTTAAAGTTAATGTAATGTTATGAAATCATTAATTTCATTAAATGGCTTTAACATAGTAATTATTTTAGATAAGAATAATGATGTCAAAAATATCGTACATATAGCAGGCATTAGGAATTGAGTAACGGCGATCTTTAGTCTAGGAAAAAAAATAAAATAAATATATATGCTTTTTTGTACTTATGAAAATTCAATCATTAATAAGAACAAGAGAGAACGCTATAGTTGAGTGTATTGAGAATCAGATACCCTTAACTTAGCTAGTTTATTAGGTTATTATTATTAGATTATTTACAAAATAAAATCTAGTATACACTATTACTTTGAGTAACGTTAATAAAAATACCGACAATGACCATTTTTGGTATTAATTTTTGTCTGTGCAGCCTGACCTACTAAGAGCACCACACTAAAATGCTTGCATTCAATTCGATCCAATTGCATCTGCATCCCCATCTACAATCCGCATCTAGTGATCAATGAGGTGTATAATGGATTCTGTCCAGCGAATTTGTTAGCCCCTTGTAGGGACAAAGGACCTCAATAAGCCCATAACAAGGTGTAGAACGATTACGACATTCGGGTGGTGGAGCCGTAATTGGGAATTCTTGGCAAAGGAAATGTTTAACAATTGTTAAAAAAAGTAAATGACAGGCAAAACAAGCCGTTGAAGTTGGCTTAGCAGGACTATCGCAATTGATAGCGTACTCAGTACTGAACTAACTCATGGAGACATGTTTGCGTTTATATAGGCAGATTGCGATAGCTTAAGAGCAAAGTTTAAGAGAATTAAGTTATAATCATCTATTCTCCCGTAGAGAGAGGAGCTCCCGAAAAATAGGAGTAATTGGAGAATCCTAAGATAATTGCGTGGGCGAAAGTATTTGTTATATAATTATATATATTTGTTATATATTATATATTATGCTCGCCAAGTGATCGAATGTTTAGGGAACATTGGCTCGCCACAGAGTCTAGACTTAGGAACATGACGCTGTGCGTAAATAACAACCAAGCTTAATCGAAGGCCTCTCGATCTTTGATTACATTTTGTACTTTGGCATTAATGTGTGAGTTTTTACAATAATGTGTGGTTGGGGAGTTGTGGGTCTAGAATGGATATGTAACTATATACATATATATTGTTATTTGTCAGACAAACAACGGGTATTTTGTTTTTCTCAGTAGCAAAACTATCTAATATATTTATTTGGTTTCATAATACACAGCTACATCAAGGACAATGAGTGGTCTTCATGTAGCGTTACCTGTGGAGAAGGAATCCGCCGGCGCACCCACAACTGCAAGATTTTCCTCGAGTACTCTAGAACGGTGGCCACCGTTAATGATTCGTTGTGCGAGGGAAAAAAACCACATGACGAAGTAGAGCGATGTGTGGAAAATCCGTGCATGCTGCCTTCCCACGGCTTCGACGACCAGTTCCCCCGTGATTCTATTAAAGTGGGTGTGTCGGAGCCGGGTAAGACGTATGTCTGGCGGGAACAGGGATACACTTCCTGCAGTGCCTCCTGTCTTGGAGGTGTCGAGGAGCTGATCATCAACTGCGTTAGGGAAGATAATGGTAGGGTGGTGTCGCCCTTCCTCTGTTCCCCGGAAACTAAGCCGGAGGCCAGGGTTCGTACCTGCAACGACCGTCCCTGCCCTCCGAGATGGAACTACTCAGACTACTCGCCATGCTCCAAGAGCTGTGGCATTGGCATCAAGACCCGCGAGGTGCAGTGTATCCACGAGGTTACGCGCGGAGGTGACAACACAATGGTGGTGCCGAACAGTATGTGCCCACAGCCACCACCAGCTGATCGGCAGTACTGCAACGTTCTCGATTGCCCCGTACGTTGGGAAGTAGGTGAGTGGAGCAAGTGCTCCCATACCTGTGGCTATGGGTTTAAGGATCGCAAGGTGGAGTGCAAGCAGATAATGGCACAGGAGCACAAGATCGAACGACCCGAATCTATGTGCCCGAGTGTTAAGCCGGCGGACAAAAAGCCCTGCAATGTAAAGCCCTGCCCGCCGGAAGATCCAAAGCCAGTCATCCAGATCAACAACTCAACACACATTCAGCACGACCCCAAGAAGACCAAGATCACCCTTAAAGTGGGCGGCGCTGGAGTGGTTTTCTTTGGCACCCAGGTAAAGATCAAGTGTCCCGTGAAGCGGTACAATCGCACTAAAATCAAGTGGAGCAAGGATCACAAGCCGCTGCAGCGTTCACGAAAGTACAAAGTGTCGAAGAAGGGCGCCCTACGTATACTTGACATTACGTTCCGCGATGCCGGGGTCTATTCCTGCCACGCCGGTCTCAGCTCCGCAGAAATAACCATCGATGTGAAGGCCAAGCCAGGACAGCAGGCTGAGGAGCCGGAACAACAGGAATCTGGTTGGTAATCTGTGCTAAGTCTAATCTGCTCTTTAGTTTATACCCTACCCCGCTTTTTTCAGAACGATTGGTGCGTGAGAAAAGTGGCACAAAGGCTCTCACCTCGGCGGATATGAAGACCGCTGGTGGAACAGGGACTTCCGCTGCTTCCGGCACTATTAGCCACGTTAATGGGTAAGTAATCGATCTGCCATGCCACAGTATGCAAAGCTTTTTTGAAAATTATACCCGTTACTCGTAGAGTAAAAGGTATACTAGATTCGTTGAGAAGTATGTAACAGGTAGAAGGAACCATATAAAGTATATATATATTTTTAATCAGGATCAATAGTCAAGTCGATCTGGCCATGTCCGTCTGTCTGTCTGTTCGTCCGTATGAACGTCGCGATCTAGAAAGTTGAGATTAAGCATGCAGACAAGCCGCCAAATACTATCAGTGTAGAAGTCTCTCCTTCGCACTTCCAATAGCTGAGGAACGGATAGCGACTATAGCGTTCTCTCTTGTTTTTTTTTTTGCGATTTCGTAATGCCGCTTTATTCCTAATTTTCCAGGACGCAGCAGCATGGCTCACGTCGCAGGCAGCAGCAGTCGGAGCGATTGCAAAACGGAAGAGAACGGAACCGGAGACCCAAGTCGGATGAAGTTCAGCATGCGGATAGCAGCATTATGGAAGATGATGTGAGTATCGGAAGCGTTGTGATATCGATCAAAGTTTAGGTTTTAAGTATGTTTCTAATTTCGTTGTATATGGGCTTTGCGGCTTTAGACGCTTTTTTTTATAGCGTACCCACATCTATGTAATTTGATAGTTTTTCTCATATCATTGGAAATAATATCTGTGCCAGCTGTTGACAGATTTGTATCTGACTGTCTCTTGTTTCCTGCTCTTTTCTATCCGACAATGTAGACATAACGTATGCACAGCTAACACGAGACAGAGAATGCATAAACATATGTATGGCTAGAAAACAACAAAAGCTGAGCTATGGATTGACAAAACGTTCTTGCTGTGTTTCTGATTTGGGGAGTGAAGCAAAAAGTTTCCAAGTCTTTATTCGACTGATTTTGCCAACTCCTCCTGGTCAAATCTCTATATGTTAGCTGCGTTTGACTGTCATACTACTTCATATCTTGTTGTACAAATATTAAAGATATTTATACAGACTTATTTGTTAATATATGATACGATAATACATTTCTTTCCAAACTTAATGCATTCGCTTTCAGGTTGAACCGTTTTAACTGCACCACAGAGTTCCCCTTTTCCCTTTCCCTTTTAACGAACCTGACTCGCTCAACACAATCTCTCATAATATAGTACGCTCATATCCATATCCGCAAATTCATAACTTTAAGTCGAAGCATATTGCTAATAAATATCGCCACAGTTAATAACTATTCTCGCCATATTTCTTTCTTAACCCAACCCAATCCCCGTCCAATACATATGTATCTTCCTGTGAGGGCGTGCATATGCAGCTCTCGCAATTAGTGCAATCTGATGACAGAATACCACAGCCAGCGAGCGCCAGTAGCGGCGGTAGTCGCACCAGGACTCTGCTGGCTATGCCATATTTCCAGGCTCTTCTAAGCAATCTCCAGGTGAGACGCATCTATTTTGCATCCCTAGATCAGCTCGATTTCATTATTAGGGCATCCGGCCGCACTCGCTGCGCCCTATTCCATTTTAGTTTGACTTCGACCTCACATTTCGTTGCCATATTTTTATTCAGTTCATTTTGCTTTTATTGCTATGCTTGTGTTAATTCTACGAAAGGAACACACACATTATTGGTTTTAGGCCCTCCATAAACTCTGACTAAACTCTGAGAATGAAAATTAAGAACTTATAGCACATTAAATTGTAACACACCCTTCTATGCACAAAGTTTAACATTATTTAAACAAAAAGCAGTTAAATCCTTAAAATAGTTTTATTACTCTTAACCAAAATATAATTTTGTAATTCTCTTAAATAATATATAAGAATACACAACAAAATAATAAGCTTATAGAAAACATAAAGTTAACATTTTTAAGTCAAATTTTTTTTTAAACTAGATTTCTTTTTGAATCAATGTTTCGCCAGAAGTAACGACTAATTTAGAAAAAAGTGTTTTTTTATGCCTAACGCGATATAATTTTGTATGAATAAAAAATCACACGTTCAGCGAACAATCACAATTATAACAATAGTGAGTGCTTGCTAACGAAATACAAATTTTATTTATTTTTGCGGGTACAAGAGTGATAACCCCCAAATACGAGCAAAGTAAATTATTAATTATTTAATTATTATTATTATTATTAAATATTTGCATGCTTTCAAATTATTTTCATGATTTATTGTATGTTTTTTAGTGATGTTTCTATGTTTTCCACTCTCCACAATAACTTACCAACTTTGCTGTTCTATTTTAAAAATGTGATCATAAATATGTATATTTCTTTACTGTTCGGTTTTTTCGGGCCCCTGTGAAAAATATAACACAACACATACAACATCTTAAAATAAATACGGAAACTATTTTCGAATATACCGTTAACATAACAAAACAAAACGTAGGTAAACTTTTTACAATTACCAATATATTGCTTAATCCCACTCGACAAAGAGCTTTTTACTCCACTTCCAGCGCGTAAACAGTTTATCTAAAACTCAAATATTTTCTCAGTCTTGAGGAATGAAATTGGTATCAAATCATTTTAATTACGGATTTCTAATAAAAATGCCTTTTTTGTCTGAATTTTTCGCGAGAATTTTTTGCGCGCTTTCCATTTAAGACATGTCTAGCTTTTGTTTATATGCATTTTGTACCATAAAAAATTGGGAAAACTAAAATACTTTTGAAAAAAGACAATTTAAAATTTATTGCAATTTAATTATCAGGTATATATTATATATTTCTCATTTTTTTATTACTTATAATTTATTCCAGTACTGCAGTTTAGTAATTCATGATTGTAAAATTTTTAAATAAAAAACACTTAATCAATTTGTGTAATTAGAGACAAAGAAAAAATAAAAACATGATTTATGGAAAATTCTTTTTTATACCCGTTACTCGTATAACAAAAGGTAAAGATTGTAAAGTATGTCACAGGTAGAGGTAACTGATACCGACTATATAAAGGATATGTATTCTTAATCAGGACCAATAGCCGAGTCGATATGACCATGTCCGTCTGTCCGTCTGTCTGTCCGTCCGTATGAACGCTGAGATCTCACGAACTACAGAAGCTAGAAAGTTGAGATTAAGCATGCAGACATAGACGCAGCGCAAATTTGTCGATTCACGTTGCCACGCCAACTCTAACGCCCACAAACCGCCCAAAACTGCCACGCCCACACTTTTAAAAAATGTTTAGATATTTTTTCATTTTTGTATTAGTCTTGTAAATTTCTATCGATTCGCCAAAAAACTTTCTGCCATGTCCATTCTAACGCCTATAAACCGCCAAAAACTGTCAGTGTTCAAGACTCTCCTTCTCTCTTCCCCTAGCTGAGTAACGGGTATCCGATAGTCGGGAAACTCGACTATAGCGTTCTCTCTTGTTTTTTCTTGTTTTCATCCCTGCATGCGTATGTAAATGCATAATTCAACATAAATGTATTGACACTTTTATAATTTTCAAAAATAATTTAAAGAAACCTTATATTTATACCCAAGCTTATCGTTGGCTTGCTATGGTTTTATATGCTGCAAGGTGTATTCGTGTAATCGGCTTCTCCCCGTAAATGTTTCTGAGCTGGGTGGAACTCATTTTTTTCTAGTAGTTTTCACTAGTAAACTAATTTTTTGTTAGTAAAGCGCCTCAAGGTTTTCTATAACCTTTTCCACTACCAGATACCTTAAACAATACCAACAACGTTGTACGGGCTAGGATGCCTATGACTATATTCGTTGTGCTATATTGAAAGTATAGTAAAGTATATTTACTAATAGTGAAATTGTAATAATGGACTAGATAACTATCAATTTTACCAATTATTTTGACTAAATCACCAATAATACTACCGTTTGAAATATATTGTGTTATCCTTTTGATAAAATATTACTACACAAACCGACCGAAAGTTTACTAAATGTTCTAATACCACTATGCAGATTTGCACAAATAATTTATAATTCATAGCCATGAATATCGCAGGATCCGACAGACCAGCATTGATGCGGGTGCTAGTCAGTAGGAAATGGGTTAATTTTAAGACCATTAAGATCATCAATTGCGCCATTACTAAAATGGCCTACATTTTTAGGTAATGTATGGACTTCAATTTAAGGTACCTGGTGGCCTTTAAAAATGTCTATTGTGGTCTAAAAATATGGAATGGAACTACAAAAATCTTCCCTTCTGGACTAATTTATAATATAAGACCTAAGACCTTTATTTAATACCTATTTTACCTTATTTTACCCTAATATGGGGGAACCGCACACCCTAAAAATCTACGTTATTTACTTGCTTCTATTTTACCAAAACCAAATAAAAAAATGAATGCATTTTAAACGTACAATTCATAAATTTATTTAAAGTAAGCTTAGCTTAACACCACAAGAAAAAGTCCAGCGGGGTCAAATCGGACGATCTCCGCCAGTTCACTTCGCCTCCGAGAGAGATGACCATTTCCGGAAAATTTATAAAGGTGCCTAGAAAGAAATCAAGAGAGTACACAAAAAGTATATAATTTTAATTAGTGTGCCATTGCTTTGGTGGCAATGACCGAAATATATGGCAAATAGTATTTGCAAACTGATGGCTCCATTAAAACCAATGCTGCCAGCATATTATATGCGGCTTTTTGCGGCGAACCACCAACAAGTAAACCACAAAATAAGTGCAGAGCTTGATTTTCAACAGATACGCACTCATTTTGCTACATATGCCAGGTTTTGGGTGACAATAAATCAATTTTGGGTCGAGAATTGGAGGCGTTTTGATTAAACGTAAAATGTAATATTGATAAGATCCTAACAGCAGCAGCAGGAATAACAGTTACATTTTCGGTTGCTGTAACAATAAAATGCGTCGGCGGGGGCGTCATAGTCATGGTCCTACTTCTCTGGGGCTGCAAATGGCGAAGTGGTGCAGATAGTTAAAGCTGGGATAGGCTTACGTTGCTCGCAGGTTCAGTAGCCAGTCGGAATTTGCAAATCAGTAAATATGATGCAATGTATGATGGCAATTCAAGTGCGCATTGATGGAACATCATACCCATCCTCACTGCTCTCCCTTCCAACGATTTATGCACCTGCGTACCTCGTGTATCGATGCATAGTGCTGCAGTAGATTTAGTAAACCGGAATCACGCTGGCTGTCAAGCACTGAAATTTAGCCTGGCATATAAAACAAGCGAAATACGATTGGCTTGGATCTGAAGACCAATGGCTAAACTAATAATATTCCGCCCACAGTTGCTATGGCCGCTACAGCGCTTCAAGGACTCTCAAGGCCAGCACATACTCCTAGGCGAGGCGCTCAAGTACGGCCTCGATTTAACAGGCAACGACTATGACCAGGACGAGCCGGAACGTGTTACGGCCAAGCAGTTGCTCCCAGAATCGGTATCAGTGCGAACGCATTCGCCCTTGGACCCAGAGTACACTACGCAGTCGAAAACTAGTGTGGAAGCGGAGGACATTCCGTCACACATGCCGCATGCTCGATGGGAAACAACAGCTGCAGCTTCGACTACGGCGGTGCCAAGCATTGCGAGCGGCAGATTCGTCTACAAATGGAGACTGGGCGAGTGGTCCCAGTGTTCACAGGAGTGTGGAGCGGCCGGCAGTGGCTTGCAGGTGAGTGAAGTGGTTGCAGTGGATGTCAGGACCGTTTAATGCCCTCGCAAGCAATATGCCTGTCTTATACACAGATATGCAGGTGGTGCTTTTGCAGGTGGGTATATAATTCAGAGCTGGTTAAAGGAATAATCCACAAATAAAAGTACGAATCATCAGGAGAGAAAGCCAAGTCTATTTTACTGGCGTTAGGTTTTTTGAAGGAACCTTAGCAATCGGGATAAAAAAAAATCATTAAAAATAGCCCTAAAGTCTGATGTTTGGAAATTTTCCGATCGAACTGAGTAGTTTTCGTGGAAAAAAAAGGACAGGCAACAGACGGGCAAACGGCAAATCAAATTATTTGTATACCCGTTACTCGTAGAGTAAAAGGGTATACTAGATTCGTTGAAAAGTATGTAACAGGCAGAAGGAAGCGTTTCCTTTCCTTATAAAATAAATATATTCTTGATCGGTATCAAGAGCCGAGTCGATCTGGCCATGTCCGTCCGTCTGTCCGTATGAACGTCGATATCTCAGGAACTACAAAAGCTAGAAAGTGAGATTTAACATACAGACTCTAAAGACATAGACGCAGCGCACGTCATTGACCCATGTTTCCACGACCACACTTTTGAAAAATGTTTTGATATTTTTTAATTTTTTTATTAGTATTGGAAATTTTTATCGATCTGCAGAAAAACTTTTTGCCGCGCCCACTCTAACGCCCACAAACCGAGGTCAAACTGTCAGTGCTTAAGTCTCTCCTTCGCACTTCCAATAGCTGAGTAGCGGGTATCAGATAGGAACTCAGGAACTCGACTATAGCGCCCTCTCTTGTTAAAAATTGTGGGCGTGACATCTTTCGGTTTTTAGAGTTCGTCTGGGTGTGGCCAAAATATTTTTGTCTTATCTATAGAAATTGACTAGACAAACAATAAGGATGGCGAAGCCATTTCTTGAAATAAACTGGTTCCGTTGTCGTCTTTAGAATCTTTCATAGTTCCTGAGATCTCGTAGGTCACGTCCAGACAGCTCGATTCCGCTAGTAATCTTCAGTCAGAATATTTTCAGTGACCGGTTAAATTTACCTACGGGCGTGTTTGGTTTTCGTTTAAACTTCGTTTGCTCACGTACTTTGAGTATTACCACTGCACTATCATAAGAGGGGAATGCGTTTCAAGGCAGTAACGACGTTTAAGCAGTAATTATCAAATTGCACAGTACTCTATAAACCGCCTCCAATGGTCTTCTAATTTAAGAATTAGGATTAATGCAGCAATGATCAAAAGTCCTCTTTCCCGGCCTAAAGCCACTTACTTTATGGTTATTCTTCCTCTACTCCTCAAGCGGCGCACGGTGAGCTGCCAGAGAATAGCAAAGGCCACCAGCTCCGGCAGTACTAGCGACACCGAAAATAATGTCGTGGATAATTCAGAATGCTCCGCACACGGCTTGGAGCTGCCAGATTTTTTCCAGAGCTGCGGCAACGAGGCCTGCCCGCAATGGAGCAAGACCGACTGGACGCCCTGCCAGCGATCCCCCTGCCACGGAAGGAATACGGCTATGCAGCGCCGCGAAGTGACTTGCCGCTACGCCAATGGGACGTCGGGAAACGTCTGCGACGAGTATGAGCGACCTGCGGCGAGGCAGGAATGCTACAATGAGCGGTGCAAGGGAGTGTGGCGCGTGGAGTCTTGGTCCGAGGTTGGTCCTGGATCGCCTATTAGCCGTGTTAAATATTAATACCTCCTTTTCTCAAACCAGTGTAATGCGCCGTGCGGTCGTCAGGGCATCAAGTACCGCATCCTGCAGTGCGTCTGGTACGGAAGTCGCCGGTCAGCCGGCAATGTATGCAAGCACCAGCCACGCCCGATGGTTATGAAGGTCTGCAAAAGTCCCGCCTGCCAGGCGCAGTGTGAGTTTCGACCTCATGGTCGTAATATTACTAAGATAATTTAAGTTTTTCTTTTTAACGGGTGTCGTTTCTTGTAGAGTATAAGCATTATGGCAATACGGGTCAACAAACATGTACTGCGTCAATGTCTCTAGAATCTGTATGCCATAACTATCTATTATAGTTCGTAAGATCTCTTTATCAAGACAGTAAAGAATCTCAGTCTAAGGTCTCAGTACGGGTTTGGTGCAGTCTTGTTGCAAATGTATTCTGGAGGCAGTTATTTTCATCCAGTCCAATACATGAGAAGAAATACGTTTTGTACAAGTTGTAGGCTGTTATAGGATCGCTAGTCACCAAGAGAAATTACAGCCAAGCGCTACAATTACATCACATTGTCATATTTTACGGCCCTCTCCATGTGTCCATAATCAGATCGCCGTAGAAAATGCCACACAAAGTGCTTAATAAATTAAAGATCGCCTATTCATGCGCGAGTAGTAGGAAAGTCGTCGTGAAGACTAGAAAGGGAAAAGAAGTGTACACTCATATTTGTCAAACCCAAAAAATAGCTTTATTAACCTAATATATAGGGGTGCTCCGTAGATCAGTTTAAAAGCCGGGTAAAATCAAGTTTAATAAAACTTTAAAGAATAAATAGTCTCAAAATCTATTGACATGCCGAAAAAAACTGTCGCGCTGCGGGCATGAAAATACATAATACAAATTAGGTGGGGGTCGTGTCCAATCTAAAAAAATTTCTTTCATTTTAGCACTCATATTAGCTGACGAACGCCTACCTAACAGACAGCTTATTTTTTCATATCAAAGTGTTTAAAGAAAACCGTTTTCCATACAAGCAATACTACACTTTAAAATCAAAGATTTGAAAAGTATTTTTCGAATTATGTATTTAATGGAAACACGGTGAACTTTAATGTGCGATGTAATGTGGTATTATACGCCGCTTTTCTGTTAAAATTTTTCAATTGTGTATATTCTAAAATTCCACTAACGCATACTTTTTTCTTCCGCAGTGTCGTCCTCCCAGTACTGTCGGGATTCCTCACGCTATTGCAGAAATGCCAGCTCCATGGGCCTGTGTCGACTTCATCGCTACAAGCAGAAGTGCTGCAGATCCTGCCAGCAGCAACATAATCAACATCTTATTCTCTAACTCCGCTGAGGCTTACTAAAATAGGTATCGTAGGTACCGTAATAAAACGTCTATAGCAATTAGTAAGTATAACTTATCCATGTGTATGCATCGCCAGGAAAATCAGCACTTACGTAAATTCACCTTAATATACATATGTGCTGTCAAAAGCCAATTATAAACAAGAACGTATTATTTATAAAACATCCAATGCGAAAACGTGACATGACACTTGTGTCTGAAGTAAGCATTAACATTGCAAGATCTGCTTCAGAAATGATTTTTAAGGGCCATCAATTACACATTATGAACTATTATACGTGATCCTTTATGTATATCAAGCAATCATAAGAAATAATTAAATCGCGAAAGATATTCGTAACAAGGAAATTTACTAGTTTAGGGTAACTGAGCTATTATTACCTAGCTAATCAAGAAAGATTATTAACTATGATTCGATTACTTGCTGACTTAAATGG
This sequence comes from Drosophila yakuba, assembly GCF_016746365.2. Lineage (NCBI taxonomy): Eukaryota > Metazoa > Arthropoda > Insecta > Diptera > Drosophilidae > Drosophila > Drosophila yakuba. Next base: position 3,493,322 of record NC_052528.2, on the reverse strand, counting down.
CCTACAAAATATGTGCGACCAGCAGCAATGTTAAATTAAACAGCTGAAATCATTAAAGAAACTTAATATTATTGTGTACATATAGAAGGGGCCTCCACTGTCCGTTTATAGCACTGAAATTACTTTCGATTTGCATTTATCAATTAACCACTAAAAAGTTGTAAATAAATCGGGTTTATCAGTTAAACCACAGTTCAATTAAAGGCCAGCCGTGTATTGTAATGAAAGTCGAACTATTTTAAATAAATATATACGCCTAATTATAATTAGTTTTATATGGAAACATTGTTTTTATATATAGAAACTTAAAATGAAACACTAGATATACTCTAAATAACACTGCAACATGTAAGTTGCTAATTATAGACGAATATATCGCAATTGTTAAAGCGTAACTAAATATATAAGCTGTTAAGTGAAAGTTATTATTAATAAGCCCAAGTATTAATGCTACAGTAAACAATATCAAATGCCTACAGACGCAAGCAAAAATAAACACAATCGCAGCCCAAAATAAATTGCAATCCACATCAAGGATATAACATAATTGCGATGTATTGTACAAAAAATAAATAAATTTGGAATAAATATTAAATACGTATAAGCTAAACGTGTTTTTGTAGACGGTTGATTTGCCTTATACACAAATGACTAAGATATTATTATACCCATTGCTCGTAGAGTAAAAGGTATACTAGATTCGTTAAAAAAGTATGTAACAGGTAAAAGAAAGCGTTTCCTACTCTATGAAATATATATATTTTTGATGAGGATCAATAGCCGAGGCGATCTGGCCTAGTCCCTATGTCCGTCCGAATGAACGTCGAGATCGCAGGAAATATAAAAGCTAGAAAGATACAGCATACAGATTCCAGAGACATAGACGCAACGCATGTTTGTGGACCAATTTCGCCATGTCCACTGTAAACTGCCACGTCAACATTTTTGAAAAATGTTTCGATATTTTTTTAGTCTTTTAATTTTTTATCGATCTGCAAAAAGCTTTTGAACACCACCCCACCAAACCGCGAAAACCGCTGCCACGTTCACACTTTAAAACCAAAATTAAAAATTTTTTTCTTTTTTTACCCGTTACTCGTAGAGTAAAAGGAGGGTATACTAGATTCGTTGAAAAGTATGTAACAGGCAGAAGAAAGCGTTTCCGACCATATGAACAAAAGCCGAGTCGATCTGGCCTCTATGTCCGTCCGTCCGTCTGTCCGTTCGTATGAACGTCGAAATCTCAGGAACTACAAAAGCTAGAAAGTTGAGACTAAGCATACAGACTCCAGAGACGCAGTGCAAGTTTGTTGACTCATGTTGCTACGCCCACAATCCGCCCAAAACTGCCACGCCCATACTTTAGAAAAATGTTTTGAAATTTTTTCATTTTTGTATTGGTCTTGTAAATTTCTATCGATTTGCAAAATAACTTTTGGCCAAGCCTACTCTAACGCCCACAACCCGCCCAAAGCTGCCACGCCCACACTTTTGAAAAATGTCTTAAAATTTTTTCATTTTTGTATTGGTCTTGTGAATTTCTATCGATTTGCCAAAAAACTTGTTGCCACGCCCACTATAACGCCCACAAACCGTAAAAAACTGTCAGTGTTGTAGACTCTCCTTCGCACTTCCACTAGCTGACTAACGGGTATCAGATAGTCGGGGAACTCGACTATAGCGTTCTCTCTTGCTGTACTTGTTTTCTACCGATTTCTACGGATATTCCAAAATGTGTTGAAATTTCTCGTTCGCACTTCCCCTAGCTGATATGTATGTATATGGTATATGTTAGTCGGGGAACTTGACTATAGCATTCTGTTTGAATGGCAAATGGAAAGCAAATGGGAGGTAACCACTTCTAACTCAATATTGTGTATAAGGTAAAGTATATTAGTATATTAATATAAAGTATATTGGTATAATTTCTCGCTAATTTTCATAATTTCATAATTTGAAAACGATTTTCAGCTCTTTTCCCAAATATACATTTTTATGTTTTATTTATTTATGGCGTGAGGTAGCGAAAGAACTACAAAAGCGGCGGAATAAACCAAAAACGACAAATTTGAAAGCCCTGGATCCAGCGACAAACGCTAAGAAAATCGCGACACATAAAAACTGTTCAGTTACAGGTGTGAAATCGTATGCACTAATTAAAGCGCAAGAGAAAACGAAAGTCTATGGTCTGATCCTGTTTCAACAGTCTTTTCAGTTATTCATGCAGCACTTAAAAAGCAGACCAAAACAAATGGGCTAATATTCGAAAGAGTAGTTAGCCTCAAATTTTACGGAAAACTCACTGAAAGAAATTTAAGAACGCACTGAGCTTAAAGTAATGCCTAGAATGCCATTATAGTCAAACAGGAGCTTAAAATAATACTTCTGATACTTCGGTTATCCACCTGAAATAAGAGAAATGACTAAGCAGAAACGAAAATTGCGAAAAATGTGTCAAAAAACTCGTGCTCCACATCATAAAACACGCTTAGTCTGTATAACTGTAAAAAAAAGCATATCTATGATATTTGAAAATCAAGGTAAAGGGTGTAATTGTGATAAAAAAAAACATGTAGGAGAGATATTTTCTAATTTTTTTTATTTGAAAGTTCGATCCATTATGTATGGAATATGAGATCATTCAAATGACCGCCATTTTCGATGACCCTGGCGCACAAATCGGGCTGTATTTGTTCGATGGCGTGGCGTATGTTGTCCAGATCCATATTCTTGATTTTAGGCCAAAATAAGTTGGTTATCATCAACCGGTATGGTTCACCATTGACGGTGACGGTGACGGCCACACCATTATCGTTTTCCAAAAAATATGGACAAATCACGCCTCCGGCCCAAAATCAGAACTAAACAAATATTCATATATATTTATACATATACATATATATTTATATATATACAGCTGCGAAAAATAAAATAGCAGCACTTGCTCGGTAAAACTTTGAATAAGTCTCCTACCTACATTTTGAGTTTAAAAGGAGCTGAAATACCTTTTTAGAAAGGTTATACCATTCACTTTTTAGGAAATGAAAAAAAACTACAATTGTTTTATTTATTCTTATTTTAAATGAGGAACTTTGTTAAGAACGACAAAATTAGGCGAAAAATAAAATAGCACCACTTCATGAAAAATGCTTAAATTTTTAATTTTAAACTTGATAGTAACAAATTCACTAATAATTCACTAATATTATTTTTTCCGCAACTGTATATATATGTATATAGTATAATATTCAATTATATTAATAATTATTTATAATATTTAATCATATTTAATAACAATATAAAAAGCTGTTCATGGTCTTAGACAGCCGCAAATTTCGACGCCGCCAATAGGAAAAAATAAGATAAAGGCTTAATACCTTGACGAGACTGTTAAGCAATTTAACGGCGAAGCGCTTGCTCAATAGCAAGAGCTGGGCTCCCTGAACTAAAAGTGAAGAAGTAGTAACGTTTAGGCCTTACGAAACTCCCGTATATGACTGAATAACAGGAGAGATCCTTAAAGAATTACCAAGCAAACTTAAATTACTCTTTTTTATAAATTTCGCTCTTAGATTAGAATATGTACCAGGTGAATGAAAAGTCACCGAGGTCATAGTGGTACCAAATCTAGGAAAATCACCGACAGAGATAAAGTCATTATAGGATATAGATTGCTCCTGCCGATCATTTCAAAACCGATTCTAGAAGACTAACGACTTTTGCCAGATCATGAAATTATAGCTATACATTGTATTATAGTGCTAAATCGTGTAAATGATTGAACAAAGGTTTGGGGAATCGCGCTCATGGAAACCAAATGGTTTCTGTAAGCTTTACCTATATGAAAATAAATTATAAAAATGTGCTAATAAATGAAGTAAAATTTCAAAGGCAAGCGAGGCTAAATACCTCGGAATGACACTCGGTTCAAATGAAAAGCATACGTTAAGAAAAAACGTGGAGATTAAAAAAAATACAGGCTGTTGGGGAAGTACTCCAAGCTCCGTATAAATATCTGCTTTTATATAAGCAAGCATAAATAAGAACTTCTTGTTAAGTCACAAACTTATTAGTAATGTGAAAAAGGGAGGTGTTATTAGTTAGTGTAGTGCTTATAAAGATTTTACACCTACACATAAAAACAAGAGAGAACGCTATAGTCGAGTTCCCCGACTATCTGATACCCGTTACTCAGCTAGTGGAAGTGCGAAGAATAAACTTCAGCAGTGACAGTATTTGGCGGTTTGTCCACGTTAGAGTGGGCGTGGAAGAAGATTTTTGCCAAATGGAGAGAAATTTACAAGACTAACATATTTTTAAAAAAATATCGAAAAATTTTTCAAAAGTGTGAGCGAGGCAGTGTTGCGCGGTTTGTTGGCATTAGAGTAAGCGTGCCAACATGGTTCACATACTTGAGTCTATGTCTCTGGAGTCTGCATGCTTAAATTCAACTTTCTAGCTTTAGTAGTTCGTGAGATCTCAGCGTTCATACGGACGGACGGACGGACATGGTCATATCGACTCGGCTATTGATCCTGATTAAGAAAATATATACTTTATATTGTCGGAAACGCTTCCTTCTGCCTGTTACATACTTTTCAACGAATCTAGTATACCCTTTTACTCTACGAGTAACGGGTATAATGAAAAAAAATAATTTATTTTTCAAAAGTGTAGGCGTGGAAGTTTTGCGCGGTTTGTGGGCGTTAGAGTGGGCGTGGCAAAAAGTTTTTTGGCAAATCGATAGCAATTTACAAGACCAATACAAAAATGAAAAAATATCAAAACATTTTTCAAAAGTGTGGGCGTGGCAGTTTTGGGCGGCTTGTGGCCGTTAGAGTGGGCGTGGCAACATGATTTGACAAACTTGCGCTGCTTCTATGTCATGGGAGTCTGCATGCTTAAACTCAACTTTCTAGCATTTATAGTTCATAAGATCTTTACGTTCATACGGACAGGGACAGAGCGACTCGACTAATACTCCAGATCAAGATTATTCTTTATTATCCTTCTACGTGTTACATACTTTTAAACGAATCTAGTATAAACTAAGAAGTTGCTTTATTTATTAATTTTGATCTTTAAACACTATTATTTTGAGTATATACATTTTGGGTATATGTAGAAAGAACTAAACACAAAGAGTCTTTTCAACCAGTTATTGCGCCTCTTACAAAACAAGAGAGTTAAAAAACACTTCAATACATAAAATAATATTGAAAAACAAGACTTTTTTTATTTTAAATTTTTTAATGCGATATTTGGTCAAACATTTCAGATTTGTTAGTTTTACTTCTTTTAATTTAAAATATTGTGGCTTATGCAAATAAATATATGAAGAGCAAAAATATGGAGCCTTTTGCTGTTTGACTGCACTTTTTATAACTGGATTATTTGGCTGTATCCCCACAAGCCGCCTTTAATTATTTTCAATCCGAGGAAGCACCATCCTTTAATGACGGCAAATATAAAAGGGGAATCTAGTATACTCTTTTACTGTACGAGTAACGGTTATAAATTACTAGAGAAAACGATAAAGTCAAGTTTCTCGAACGTCAGATACCCGTTACTCTACGAGTAACTACACCAGCGTGTTCACATGAAGTTGTGGCGTTACGTGAAGGAAGACAATTTTTGGTTACCTAGGACATGATTGGTCAATTGTAAGTTAATACTATCAGAAGAAAAGCACCAGCAGAGGATAAACAGCTTAACAGCAGAAGCAGTGAAACAACAGCAGAAAAGTAGAAGGCAGACATTTCTTGAAGACTACGAGATGATCTTATATAAATATGTTAAGGATATTTAAAACCGACGGCGGGAAGAAAGTTGAAAAGGTCGAAATAGTTAAACACACTTGTCTAAATTTCAATTTTACTAAATTTTAACTTTTCAGTGACAAAACGATTTAAGCTAAAAAACTTAGATCACATGTAAATTCCCTTGATATACAAGCAGAAATAATCAGGGGATTCTATTATAAAATTTAAATAATTCACGTTTAGCCAAAAATCTTGGTTACTAAATTGTTCCCCTATCCCGACACCAAATAGTTTTAAATCCCTTAAATTAAATAAGTCCATAAATTAGTTAAATTTTTTATAAACGATATAAAGTATTTCTTGATATATTAATGTTATTTTATGAATATAAGCTGTTCACATTAGTTTTAAAGCGGTAAATATACTCATCTAAACTATTATTACTTCCATTTTTTATATTCAAGATCCCGACATATATTAATTTTGATTTCTGTTTATTGAAAATGTACGCCCAAGCTAGCAAAGACACTAACTGCCCATATAAGACAGCTTTGTAAAACAAAATAGTAATCGAATACAAATAGTACACCTAAATAATGTTGCACGTTATGTACATTGTTTTCGATTAAACACAAGATAGTACACAGCAGTGTAGATATACAAATAAAGCTAAAGTATTTATAATATTGCAAACTTATATGGTACTGCGATTTCTAAATAATTCAAAATTTAAAAAACATTAAGATTAGACGTCCGTAAGCCGTGCGATCAAGTGTTTTTTTCAGTCTCAACACAGATCAAACCATATGGGATCTGCTAGAAGCTCTTTCCTATCAATGATATCACAGCCCAACGACACGCAACTTACTATAACTATATTCTAAGAGCTTCTTATGGCTACTACAAGATTCTTCCTTGTTTAATTTTTGACTTAAACTTTTCTGCTTACACACATTTTTATTAAATTAGGCATGCGTTTCTGCACTTCCAAATATGTGGCGCTTGAACCGTTTCCCTCTTCAAATTAGCAAACATTAAAAAAAATATATACTTCAACTTATAAATATTGTGTAAAGGGGTAATTTTAGCATTGGCTAATAAAAGTTAAGATTCGATCTTTGGCGTAAAGAAACTATGTCACGTAATCAAAATTCTCCCTAAAATCAGATTGCCATCTAAATGCATTTAAGAGTTGTATTTATTAATTTTAAATTTCTTTGTTTAATTATTTTAAAGTTTATTCGCTGTAAGAATTATCTTTTAGATCTAAATAACACTTTTTTTTAGCTGTCAACAATTGTCAACAACATTTGTATGCTATTTTCATTTGCATCCAATAACTAAACATATAGACAATGTACAACGTTTGGCGGCTGGGATATGTTTTTAATAATAAAGGGTTGTGGGACAACTTATGTTATAAAAGTTCAAACCATATACGAAGACTTATGTCTATGATGAACCTAAACTAAAATTTGCACTAAAGAAAATGTGAATAAATGTGTATGTCTACTTTACGCCATTTTCAATTATTTTAATTTTGGTTATTCTAAATTTTAATAAGTTATATCACAACAATAGAGACAAAGTGCGTCGGCGTGTGATGGCTTGTTTCGAGTCAATCAAACAAAATACAAAGACATTATTTGGGATCGGACCAATGCGGAAGGTAAAACAATTACAGGCATTAGTTCATCATGGAAATACTCTCACAACACAACGTATATAATTGGTATATGCATATGCAGTTGTTTAAATAGGGGTAGAGAGCAACGCACGCGAGTACCAGCGTTTTACTGAGATCCAAGACAAAAGCTTCGCAGAGCTTCTTTTTAATATTAACTCTTGCTGAGTGCCTTTTTTTTTCTTTGTACCAGAATGTCATAAAACGGATTATGACTAATAGACTGCGTTAAACGCTTGATCCACTCCTGTTGATCTTCCTCCGTGGCAGCGGACATACGGTACACCGTATGCTTGCCCTCTACAACCTGGAATAGGAAAAAATAACTAATTAAGAAGTACATTCTATTATCCTATATACATACTTTGCCCTCAGAGTCAGTCTTGCATGCCTTGATTATATCAGCACCGCCCGTCGCAAACAGCTCAAAGCAGTGCGGTTTGCTGCGATCGTGAATCTCGCGTACTGATATGTTCTCTAGTGGTATAATACCGCGTGGCTCCTTATCCGTTGTGTATTCAAAATAGTATAAGCAATTGTCGTTCAAAATAAACCAACGTCGTTTCCACGATTTGTATCTTAGCCAAAAATAAAGAGCAATTCGTTGGTCAGTCAACCATCTTGGCATTATTTATCAACTTACCTGCCGCCTTGCTTCCACAGCCAGCCCTCCTTGTCGGGATTGAAGAAGGTGTGCATCAAATCATTGCCATCATCCTGGGGTATTTTAAATGGCTCCGTTCGAATCGACTCGTAAAGAGATTCGAGAAGGCCGCGGGGCAAATCTCCGCCGTTGTTGATGCCCCGATTCATAGATATAAATTGATCAACGGTGGGTTTGTCTTTAACCTGTTGAAAGCAAAATGGTAGCTCGCGTTAAACATAAAAAAAAAGCTTTGACTAATTATATAAATACAGATGTATAACGAATAAAAACAACAAAACTTATTATTTTCAGTTAATTTTCCAGGTTCATATAGGATGTAGTCGTTAAATTTTGATTTAACTACTACAGAAAAGGAACATTAAGTATTTCTTGATAAATTCTTGGCAGCTTTAATTGGAAAAGAATGTCGGGAATTTTGGAAAATGTGGACAAACGGACATACATATATCAAATCGGTTGTGAATACTGGACAAGAAATGTCTAATTAAATGCGATGCAATGAATATACTCTGTTCTGCAAGGTATAAAAACTCTATATTCCTGATGTAAATCTTTATTAGACAAAATATAGTGGAGTAAGCTTTCTGCATTTCTGAAATCTCTACTGCGAACTAATCAAAATGTTGATAGCCGAATTTATTATTTTGGAAATAAACGTTATTCTGATCTCAGCTCGTGAATCCTTCTTTTATCCAAATCAGATTTTATCAGTGCTTACAGATGGATTGTGCAGTGAGGTGTTTAGCATTATAATTGCGAAGCTGAGCACATAGCAAGTATCTGTGTTAGTGAATATATCGGGATTCAGTTGACAATAGCGCTGCGCGAAGGTCTCCATCATGCGATCGATCTTTTGTGCCTCGCCGGGCAACCGAAAAGACCACAAAAATTGTCTGTAGCAAGAAACACGAATGGAGAGGAAAAATTATATTAGCGATAGTGATAACAAAAAGGGTTGTCAGTTACCTACCTAAGGGCTTGTACGAGAATGAGATTGGTGAAATCGTGGAGCGCTACAAAAGCCTTGAGCACATCCTCATTAAAATCGTTTTTTTCGCCGAGGTAATCGCCTAGAAATAAGTTTGTTCTTAAAGTGTCTGTTTGATTTTTTTCATCGTAGGCCATTAAGGCGTACAGAACCATAAATATTAATTACAATATCTTACCAATGGCTGTTTTATTCAGTCCCTCTCCCTTATAGAGAAAGTGGGCAACGTCCTGGGGATCATGACGTAGCAGCCGGTTTTCAACGAGGTACTCAATGCCTAAAAATATATGACAAAATTTTTAAAATATTAAATATAGGTTTCCTAACTGCAGCCCAGCCATTATTACACGTAGAGTAAAAGGGTTTACTAAATTCGTTGAAGAGTTATGTAACATGTAGAAGAAAGTGTTTCCGACCATATAAAGTATATACATATATTCTTGATCGGGATCAATAGCCAAGGCGGTCTGGCCATGTCCGTCTGTCTGTCCGTATGAACGTCGAGATATTTAAAAATGTTTTGATATTTTTTTATTATACCCGTTACTCGTAGAGTAAAAGGGTATACTAGATTCGACCATATAAAGTATATATATTCTTGATCAGGATCAATAGCCGAGTCGATCTGGCCATGTCCGTCTGTCCGTCCGTCTCACTATGGGGCGAACGACCACTTTTTGTGGAATTAATTAATAACTCGAGAACGAAGCAACATATTTAAGTTCTGTTTTTTGATTTATGTTCATGATAAAAATAGTAATATATTTGAAAAAAAAATGGGCGTGGTCTTGCCTTCAAACAAAAAAAAACAACCCACATTTTTCAGTGTACAAAAAAAAATTTTTGATCGAAACAATTTAAAATATAATCTGAAATTAAACCAATAAAGTAAGAAATGGGAGTTGCTTACCTTGTTTTTAAAAAATATCGAAGTTTTACTTCTTGCTTCACAGCTTTTATTCTTAAAAATAGCATAAATATGTTTAAAAACTAATGTTTCCCAAAAAACATAAAATTCAAGGAACTAGAATTTTATTATGTTTCACACCTATTGTTAATCGTCATACACGAATTAAAGCTTTAAAACCATTAAAAATGGCGTTATTTTTTGCATTACTCGTCGTCTCTGTTATCCATTTCTCAAACAATTTGCTGTTTTTCACTTTGAGGTTAGACCCTTAAAAGTTAAATTTTGGAGAAAGTGTGCAAAAGTGTGCATTTATACTAATAGCATTAACTAAGAATTTATAACTCTGCAACAAATAACAGGTTTTAGAGACGGAGTGAGCCGGACTCACTTTGTAGCTCTATTTAAAAATTAGAATACATTACAAAAGTTGTGTTTTATTAGGGTTAGAACTTACTAAAGATTATTGGGACACCACAGTTAATTTTAACATTCGAAGATCACAAACACATATTAAAAACCACAAGGATTCGACTGCATGTTATAAGTACCACTTTTGATAATTTTTTAAGCCCTTTTTGTCACTTCAAACTTGTAAGATTTTTCAGCTATTAACAAAAATTCGGTTATCGGTGTGCCAGCGCAAACGAAACAGCTGACTAAACAGCTGCTCATTGAACAGTGGCGCCCTCTTTTTAAATTTCAAGTACGTAACATGATAGATTGATGTTTTTTTAATACGCTTCAATTAAAAAAAAAATTTTTTAACGACTTTTAAAAAATGGGTTTTTTTCACATAAGGTGGTCGTTCGCCCCATAGTGCGTCTGTCTGTCCGTATGAATCTCAGGAACTACTAAAGCTAGAAAGTTGAGATTAAGCATACAGACTCCCAAGACATAGAAGCAGCGCAAGTTTGTCGATTCATGTTGCCACAAACTGCCATGCCCACACTTTTGAAAAATGTTTTAATATTTTTTCATTTTTGTATTGGTCTTCTAAATTTCTGTCGATTTGCCAAAAACCATTTTTCCACGCCCACTCTAACGCCCACAAACCGCCCAAAGCTGCCACGCCCACACTTTTGAAAAATGTTTTGATATTTTTTCATTTTTGTATTAGTCTTGTAAATTTCTATCGATTTGCAAAAAAACTTTTTACCACGCCCACCCTAATGCCCACAAATTGCCAAAAACTATCAGTGTTTAAGACTCTCCTTCGCTCTTCCACTAGCTGAGTAACGGGTATCAGATAGTCGGCGAACTCGACTATAGCGTTCTCTCTTGTTTCATTTTTGTATTAGCTTGTAAATTTCTATCGATTTGCAAAAACTTTTTGCCACGCCCTCTCTAACGCCCACAAACCGCCAAAAACTGTCAGTGTTGAAAACTCTCTCCCGCACTTCCACTAGCTGAGTAACGGGTATCAGATAGTCGGGGAACTCGACTTTAGCGTTCTTTCTTGTTTTTGTATTAGTTTTGTAAATTTCTATCGATTTGCTGAAAAACTTTTTGCCACGCCCACTCTAACCACGAACCACCAAAAACTGTCAGTGTGGAAATTTCTCTTTTGTACTTCCACGAGCAAGTAACGATTATACCGTTCTCTCTTGTTTTTTTATAAGGGCTTAGTTAGTCTTTGATGTCAGCTGACATCGCACACAATTCACTTTTTTTAACCTCCGGCCACCGACCACTCTTTGCAGAGTGCGCACTGTAGAAAATATTGCGGCCGTTGAGGACAGGGTAACAAAAGACCCGAACACATCGATTCGTCACCGTGCGCAGGAGTTACACCTCTGCCCATCGACGTTGTGGATCGCAAAAATTTGGGTCTCAAGGCATACAAAATTCAGATGTTCAGATTCAGATTCGCCTAAGTATTCTGCCAGCGGCAATCTTCGGATAAAAGCCTTTGACTGTAAACATTTAATTCAAATGTTTTCCTTTGCTTTGCTACATAATATAAAGTATACACATACGTATACTAAAGAGGAACTGTTGAGGCGAGTCTTTAATTCGATATGTCTGCCCAGGCTTATCGTCAGAATTTTAATTTTAATAAGAATATGACACATTAATGCGGCTAATTGTCATCAAGCGCACTCTCTGAACTTACAATCTACTCCAATTCTGAGTCAACACTGTCTTTTTTATTTCGCGAATGGGGTTACAATCTGTCAACTGAAAGTTCTGTCGTAATTCTTGACATTTTTGATGGTATACGTACAAAGGACGTTTAACATACAAGCCCTATTTGTGGGGTTTACTTAAATTGATTTCACCCAAAAATAGAATTGAAGCGTTAGTCGTTTTTGTTCGATTATTTTTTACAACTTCATCGTCATGTGACCTATTGTGGGATTAATGCAACCTTAGGCATTATTGGGACTTGCATACATTCAATATTGCATGAATTGCACAATTTGTCAATCGCTCAAAAGAATCGCTCGTGTTGATTGGTCGAAGGGAATGCTCCAAAAATACGATCGCGGTGCTTCAAAATGTCTAGCAGTCGACGGTATGGGTGTTTCAAGATGAGCCAAATCCAACAAAAGTTGCTCCCGCACGAAGCACTTTCCACGCAAATAATAGCCTGTTTTTTGAGAAAAACTGGACAACCCACAACAGTGGTACACAATCATTTGTTTGCCAGTTGTCCTCCAAGAAATCACGACAAGCAACAGTCAAAGTCGGATCACTCTTGATCACGACAATGGCGAGATCTCGCACATCGACTAAAGCAACAGCGTTTTTGAGCACTCAAAACATCGATTTAATATGTCATCCGCCGTATAGTCCTGAAATTTTGTTTTTCATTTTATTATTTTTATTGCCCATTTCTATCTATTGGCGAAACAAATGTTTAAATGTTTTGTTCTCTAGCTGAGTAGCGAGTATTTAAGTCTCTCATAGCAATCTTTCTTGTTATCAAAATAATGGTTCTTGAAGAACAATCTACGCCAGTAACAAAAGAAAAATGTGTGTCCGTATAAAGCCAATGACCTCCAGTATATTTAATAGAAAAAAAACAAGAGAGAACGCTATAGTCGAGTTCCCCGACTATCTGATACCCGTTACTCAGCTAGTGTAAGTGCGAAGGACAGTTTTTGGCGGTTTGTGGGCGTTAGAGTGGGCGTGGCAAAAGGTTTTGGCGAAAAGATAGAAATTTACAAGACTAATACAAAAATGAAAAAATATCAAAACATTTTTCAAAAGTGTGGGCGTGGCAGCTTTGGGCGGTTTGTGGGCGTTAGAGTGGGCGTGGAAAAATGGTTTTTGGCAAATCGACAGAAATTTAGAAGACCAATACAAAAATGAAAAAATATTAAAACATTTTTCAAAAGTGTGGGCGTGGCAGTTTTGGGCGGTTTGTGGGCGTTAGAGTGGGCGTGGCAGCATGATTCGACAAACTTGCGCTGCGTCTATGTCCCTGGAGTCTGTATGCTTAGTCTCAACTTTCTAGCTTTTGTAGTTCCTGAGATCTCGACGTTCATACGGACAGACAGACGGACAGACGGACGGACAGACGGACAGACGGACAGACGGACGGACAGACGGACATGGCCAAATCGACTCGGCTATTGATCCTGATCAAGAATATATATACTTTATATGGTCGGAAACGCTTCCTTCTGCCTGTTACATACTTTTCAACGAATCTAGTATACCCTTTTACTCTACGAGTAACGGGTATAATAAGAATGTGTAAAGAAGAAACAGACTTGTAGTGGTCTATTTAGGTTCGATTACTCCACAAGATAGCAGCTCATACTATTTTCCGCACCCTACACGAATTGATATAATGGAACAATTGTATACATACTTAGTTCGTTAAAAAGTATGTAACAGGCAAAAAGAAAGTTAGCCAAGTCGAACTTTCCATGTCCATATGAACGCCTTGATTTCAGGAACTTTTAAGACTAGGGATAAAGCATGCAGCTTCACGCTCACACTCTGGAAAAATGTTTTGATATGGTTTTTTTTTTGATGTCCTGAAAATTTATATCGATTTGCCAAACAAACTCTTTGCCACACCCAATCTAACGTCAACAAACCGACCAAAACTGTCCCGCCCACGCTATTGAGAAAAAATGTTAAAATTTGTTTCCCCAATTTTTACCTATATTCCAGAAAATGTTTCATTAGCTGAGTAACGTGTAACTGGTAGTCCGGGAACTCGACTAATAAAGATTTTCTGTAGAGATATTTTAACGCGTAGATTAATATTGATTAGCTAAATAAAAACAATTAATATATTTACTAATACGATAAGCATGTCACAGCCTAAAAGACTTTAACTTTATGGGCGTTTGAAGACGATATAGTCCACACTGTAACGTTTCACTTCAAGCACAATCTCGGCCTAGTAAACTTGATGAAAAAAATATTTATATACTGCATAGTTTACCCTTTAACTCTACATGTAACGGTTAATATTGCAAGAGAACATTATATGATCTTAACGAAAACAACAAGAGAGAACGCGAGTTCCCCGACTATCTGATACCCACTATAACTATTGGAAGTGCGAAGGAAAGTCTTCAACACTGACAGTTTTTGGCGGTTTGCGGGCGTTAGAGTCGGCGTGGCCAAAAGTTCTTTGGCAAATTGATAGAAATTTACAAGACTAAAACAAAAATGAAAAAATATCAAAACATTTTTTAAAAGTGTGGGCGTGGCAGTATTGGGCGGTTTGTGGGCGTGGCAAAAAGTTTTTTGGCAAATCGATAGAAATTTACGAGACCAATAAAAAAATGGAAAAATATTATAACATCTTTCAAACGTGTGGGCATGGCAGTTTGTAGCAACATGAATCGACAAACTTGCGCTGCGTCTATGTCTCTGGACTCTGCATGCCTAATCTCAACTTCCTAGTTTTTGTAGTTCCTGAGATCTCGACGTTCATACGTACAGACGTTCATATGGACAGATATATATACAGTAGAATCCGGTTTTAGCGACTTTCAAGGGACCAACGATTTGACGTCGTTATACCCGGAAGACGCACTAATAGGAAAGTGAAAAAAAAATTTTTTTTTTTGTTTATTTTATGGTTGCCATGTTCGTAATATTTTTAAACATAAAACAAATTAGTTTTTTAATCAACCAAAAAATTTAATCAAATAACATGGTTTTTCGTAGAAAAAAGCAAAAAAAATAGAAATATAACCGGACATCTCATGGAATATAGGCAATAGGCATGTGGTCTGCACACGCACGCTGTAAACATTTTTGTGACGTTGGTCACTGATAGTTGTGTATTTTCTAACAGAGTCGTTTCATGCTTAAATTTGTTGGCATTATTTTGCTGTATTTTTTGTTTGGCACGTCGCAATATCCGGTTGAATTATAAAAAATCTTGTCGGTATAAGCGGTTTGTCGCTAAAAGCGGAGACGTACTAACCGGAGGTCCTTCATATAACTTTGTATGGGGACCAACCAAGCCATCGAGTTTTGGTCGCAATAATAACAGGGCTGACGCTATAGGCGGAGTCGTTATAACCGGATTCTGCTGTATATATGTATATGCCTTCTATTTGTCGTACAAAATATAATATTTTAATATTTCTTGTGCCAAATAAAATTTTCAGGAATTTTTAGTTACAAAATTATTTCGCTAAGAGTAAGAATTCTGGGAACCAATTCGAAATAATGGCTGTAACCGGGTAGTTTGCAACAATTTATTACCTTTTTTGGGGTCCATGTTAAACTTTTTACGGCCAATGGACATCTGTTTATCCTTATTGGAATGCTTGCAGTCATCGGGCACATCCAGCGCCTCCATTTCCGATACAACCTCGCACAACTCATCTTTTATTTGCTAAAATGGTATATTTAAAAATGTAAGAATTTTAATCATATTCTACACAAGCCTAACATAATTAAATGTTTTTAAGATTAAACTCGGCAATTCTAAGTTAAAGAGTGCTTCATTTTCATTATAGACACAGTTCAAATGAAGTCATTTGCGAGCTTTCATATAAGGTAAAAACAAGAGAGAACGCTATAGTCGAATTCCCCGACTATAGTGGGCGTGGCAACATTGATCGACAAACTTGCGCTGCGTCTATGTCTATGGAGTCTGTATGCTTAATCTCTAGCTTTTATAGTTCCTGAGATATCGACGTTCATACGGACGGACAGATGGACACGGCCAGATCGACTCGGTTATTGATCCTGATCAAGAATATATACATATACTGCAAAGAAAACTTAAAATTCTTGTTGGTATATCGAAAGAAATGGACAAAAAAAAAAAATTAAACTAAAACAAGAGAGAACGCTATAGCCAAGTTTCCCGACTATCTGATACCCGTTTCTCAGCTAGTGGAAGTGCGAAGGAGAACTCGAGATCTCAGGATCTTTAGAAGCTAGAGAGTTGAGATTAAGCATACGCTTTCCAGAGACACTAACGCTCACAAGCCGCTCAATCCTGCCCTTTTGAAAAATGTCTTAATATTTTTATACCCGTTACTCGTAGTGTAAAAGGGTATACTAGATTTGTTGAAAAGTATTTAACAGGCAGAAGAAAGCGTTTCCGACATAGACGCAGCGCAAGTTTGTCGATTCATGTTGCCACGCCCACTCTAACGCCCACAAACCGTCCAAAACTGCCACGGCCACACTTTTAAAAAATGTTTCGATATTTTTTCATTTTTTTATTAGTCTTGTAAATTTCTATCGATTTTGCCACGCCCACAAACCGCCAAAGACTATTAGTATTGAAGACTCTCCTTCGCACTTCCACTAGCTGAGTAACGGGTATCAGATAGTCGGGGAACACGACTATAGCGTTCTCTCTTGTTCATTTCTTTATTAGTCTTGTAAGTTTCTACAGATTTGCTAAAAAAAAAAACCACGCCCACCCCAACGCCCACAAACCGGCAACAACTGTTAGTGCTGAAATTTCTCCTTCGGACTTCCACCATTTTTGCCCACTATTCATACCTTTGATGGTCGCCTAAGGTTGACTAGGTTGTGACTCCGTTCAGTATTTATGCAATTTTGCTCAAGAAGCATGTGGCAACTCTCGCACAGATTCGATTGCAGACTGTCCCGCTTGCGGTTATTGTTTTTATTCTTTGAATTATATTTGTTGGTTTTGTATATAATAGAGTTCCGCTCGGACTCACTTTGCAAGTTGGAGCTGTCGTCAATGAAGCGCATGTCGCACGTATCGGGTGTTAGGGGTGAACTGTGTTTCGAACAAGGATAATTTTTCAGAAACAGCTCGGGAGGGTTGACGCCAGTTTCAATTTCATTATTCACGTCTAGCATGCGGCCTAGGAAATTAGAGCGCGTTTTGTCCGGGGATCGCCGTGCGATTATTTCACCATTTTCATTTAATAGCACTTCGATGGGTCGCGTCACAATTAAGGTTCTTGTTGTCGTTGTGATGGTTGTGTTCTTGTACTCCGTCCGCCTGCTAATGAGTTCCGTGTTAGGTTCATCGCAGGGCAGGTGCTGCACCTCGGTGACTTTCGAGGTAACATCGCTACAATTTACGGTTTGAGTGCTAAATGTTGGGCTAGCGGGAGGTGGGCTATCCGGCGCTAATTTTGTGATATTATATGTGGCTACACTAGTGTATGGAGCAATGGATGGGGAACGGGGCTTGGGTGGTGGTTTCAGCGCGATCTTAATGTCCGACTTAGGCGTGGTTATAGGATATGTTTCTATTCTGTCCCCGCTTTTTGTGATTAAATTGCAAGAGCAGCGAACGCAAATGCTGCTAGGGCTACTATCACTACGACTGTCCATTTCCACTAGAAGTTTACGATTGTCTTTAAAACTAGCAGACGATACATTTCCGGTGTTGATGTAAAAAGTGCTGTTGCTTCGCCGACTTTCAGGGAACTCCACTCTTAAACCATCATCGCAAACCACCGTCGTCGCGGATAGGTCAAAGCAACTCCTTTGCAACGCTTGCTTTTTGCCAACATTTTCTCCGCCTCCCAAACCGGAGGAGCACTTCTTGTTTTTGGGCTGCCGACGAAGCGAGGAGAACCAGTTACTTATGCTGGGACGCCTCTGGTGGAGGGAGGCCATCCTTCTTGCACAATTGCTTACTTCCTCAGAAACAAATGCGACACTTAAGCATGCCTCTCCATAGTGCCTCGCTGAAAATTGTATAGATCTAAGTTTAAGAAGATCTTTTTGGTGCAACCTTTTAAGGTAGTCAATTTACAAGTACAATTGCGTGTTTTTGGTTTTCATACCCGTTACTCGTTGATTAAATGGGTATACTAGATTGTGCAAAATTTGTATAGGGTTAACCTATCAAAAGACTACTCAAAGTTTACTGAAGAGATTCGTCTCCGTACTGCACCCTAAAACATTGTGTCCGATCAGAACTGGTCTCCGTTATTTTTATACCCCTTACTCGTAGAGTAAAAGGGTATACTAAATTCGTTGTAAAGTATGTAGCAGGCAGAAGGAAGCGTTTCCGACCATACAAAGTATATAAAACCGAGTCAAACGGGAAAAAAAATAATTTTGCAAATCGAAAGAATTTTACAATACTAATAGAACATTAAACAAGAGAGAACGCTATAGTCGAGTTCCCCGACTATCTGATACCCGTTACTCAGCTAGTGTAAGTGCGAAGGACAGTTTTTGGCGGTTTGTGGGCGTTAGAGTGGGCGTGGCAAAAGGTTTTGGCGAAAAGATAGAAATTTACAAGACTAATACAAAAATGAAAAAATATCAAAACATTTTTCAAAAGTGTGGGCGTGGCAGCTTTGGGCGGTTTGTGGGCGTAAGAGTGGGCGTGGCAAAAAGATTTTTTGCAAGTCGATAGAAATTTTCAAGACCAATACAAAAATGAAAAAATATTAAAACATTTTTCAAAAGTGTGGGCGTGGCAGTTTTGGGCGGTTTGTGGGCGTTAGAGTGGGCGTGGCAACATGAATCTTGCGCTGCGTCTATGTCTCTGGAGTCTGTGTGCTTAGTCTCAACTTTCTAGCTTTTGTAGTTCCTGAGATCTCGACGTTCATACGGACAGACAGACGGACGGACAGACGGACATGGCCAAATCGACTCGGCTATTGATCCTGATCAAGAATATATATACTTTATATGGTCGGAAACGCTTCCTTCTGCCTGTTACATACTTTTCAACGAATCTAGTATACCCTTTTACTCTACGAGTAACGGGTTTAAAAATTTCAAAACGTTTTGTATGGGCGTGGAAGTTTTGGAGGGGTTTGTGGGCGTTAGAGTGGGCGTGGCAACATGGGTCAACAAACATGCGCTGCGTCTGTATCTCTGGTGCTTAATCTCAATTTTCTATCAAATAGAGAATAAAACAAGAGAGAACGCTATAGTCGAGTTCCCCGACTATCTGATACCCGTTACTCAGCTAGTGTAAGTGCGAAGGACAGTTTTTGGCGGTTTGTGGGCGTTTGAGTGGGCGTGGCCAAAAGTTTTTTGGCAAATAGATAGAAATTTACAAGACTAATACAAAAATGAAAAAATATCAAAACATTTTTCAAAAGTGTGGGCGTGGCAGCTTTGGGCGGTTTGTGGGCGTTAGAGTGGGCGTGGCAAAAAGTTTTTTTGCAAATCGATAGAAATTTTCAAGACCAATACAAAAATGAAGAAATATTAAAACATTTTTCAAAAGTGTGGGCGTGACAGTTTTGGGCGGTTTGTGGGCGTTAGAGTGGGCGTGGCAAAAAGTTTTTTTGCAAATCGATAGAAATTTACAAGACCAATACAAAAATGAAAAAATATTAAAACATTTTTCAAAAGTGTGGGCGTCGCAGTTTTGGGCGGTTTGTGGGCGTTAGAGTGGGCGTGGCAGCATTATTCGACAAACTTGCGCTGCGTCTATGTCCCTGGAGTCTGTATACTTAATCTCAACTTTCTAGCTTTTGTAGTTCCTGAGATCTCGACGTTCATACGGACAGACAGACGGACAGACGGACAGACGGACGGACGGACAGACGGACAGACGGACAGACGGACGGACAGACGGACATGGCCAAATCGACTCGGCTATTGATCCTGATCAAGAATATATATACTTTATATGGTCGGAAACGCTTCCTTCTGCCTGTTACATACTTTTCAACGAATCTAGTATACCCTTTTACTCTACGAGTAACGGGTATAATTATCTTTCAAAAATATGTTTATATGTGTTATCTGCATTATCTTCACATATATTGTGTGCTAAACATTGCATATGCGTAAAAACACCAGCCGTGCGAATTAATAGTATATTATTCAGTATATTATTCTTATATTTATTCACTTCGATATCATATCTTTTGCATGTTCAGCATATTCATATGTATGTACGTGTGGCGAGTTTTCCTGTTAAACAACCAATTTAAAGCAAGTTGGTCTGGGAAATACCTATTTCCAGCAACCAATAAATACTTCTGTCTAACCGATAAAAATATTACTTATTGCTCGTAGAATAAATGGGTATACTAGATTGGTTAACAAAAATTTAACAGAAAGTAGGTATATATATATATTCTTGATCTAGATCGCAAGCCGAGACGATCTAGCTATGTCCGTGTGTCTGGACTAATATTCTTTCGTTACTATACTTATTGAAAAGTATAACGTATAATGTATATATATTCTTGATCAGGATAAAAAGCAGAGTCTGACCATGTCCGTCTGTACGAACACCGAGATCTCAGAAACTATGAAAGCTAGAAAGTTGAGACACACACGCAGGTCTATGCCACGCCCACCCAAACGCCCACAAACCACCCAAAATTGTCACGTCCAGCCTTTGAAAAATATTTTCATATTTTTTCACATTATTGTTAGTCTAGTAAATTTCTCTCGATTTGCCAAAAAACTTTTTGCCACGCCCACTCTAACGCCCACAAAAACAAAATGGTTAGTTTTAAGAGATGAGCAACGAAATTATTCATTTGTAAGGGTGGGCAAACTATAAAAACCATTTTTAAAGGCAAACGCTAAGTGAATATATTTAGTATTAAGAGGTAAGCTAACTAAATTAATTAGTTAGGAGTGAGAAGGTGAAATTTTGGAAATTTCATATTTTTAAAATTGGACATGGTCAAAAAAAATAATAGGAGCGAAAACATGGGCAAACAATTCCAGTTTTAAAACGTCAAGTTTATATTTTTCCGAACAAAAAAAATTTCAAAAGTGGCACTTTTGAGCGGTTTGTCGACGTTAATGTGGGCGTGGTAAAAAGTTTTTTGACAAATCGATCGAAGTTTACAAAATCCATAAAAAATGTTAGGAAGGCGTGGCAATTTTGGAAAGTTTGTGGGCGTGGCAATGTTCTGAAATTAATTACAACAATTTAGATTCACTGCATTCATTGGAAATTACACTAATATATTCAAACTGCGCTAATAATAAGTTTAAAACACGCTCTGATTAAACATTAGTGTTCTTATTTGGACTATATTCTACGTACATTTAGTCATACACTCTTCAAGACTATTTTCTGCCTAGAAAATTTTTGTTTTGGCACTTTAGTTTTAATTGAACAAGATAACAGTTTCTGTGAAAACAGATTTCAAATATATTTGCCGTCACATTCACGTCATGATGTAAATTGTGCTTTGTTTTGATGCTAGTTTTAGCAAAACAATATGAGAGTCCAGTCCAACACAAATCCGTAAAATATTTATTTTTACACTCCCATGCCACGAAATTATAATACTTTGGGCAACGTGCCGCTTCAATACCAGCGAATAAATTTGGAATAAATTGTAAAAGGTTAATTACATTATTTTCGCACATACTATAAGCGACCAAGGCGCAAGCCAACGCAATGCAATCGGATTGCTTATGTTGGTTTACAATTGATGCCCGGCTATTCTGGCTTTCAGAGCTCATGCAAATGATGCAGGGGGTGCCTTGTCCGTTTGGTATAAAATTGTTTTCAGCAAAAAACGAACAGACGCACAAAACAAAATGATTATTGGAAAGGACAAAAAAAAAGCTCATGGAATCTACTGAACTTAATGCCTCTAGCGTCTGCACAGCGAAAAACTCTTGCACTGCAGTCGGATGACCCAATATCTTAATTGGACGCATCCGCATTGGCTCTGATTATATACCAAGAAAGGCTTTTAAGCCGTACTTCCTGCAGTTCCCTGCGCATACAAAGATAAGATTGGCGATTAAGCAAAACAATGTGTCCGCAAATTTAGCACTGAAAGTGAGTCATAGATATGACTGCTGTTACACGGTAGCATAAATCTAAAGTCAACCAGTGTAATTCCAGTAGCAAGTATTGATTTTTGGTTTTCCTGTTAAACGGTGTAACTTAAAGTTTACTGGCCGCACTATTTACACTTCCAACTATTTAATTTTATTAGTACAAAAAAGTAATACAGGCTGTATACTGTACAATGGCCCAAAATAGACACAAGCTGACAGCGTGCGCCATTTTCATTCTTGGCACCATCGGCAAAGAGAGTAAAAATGTATGCCAGACCAGGGGACTCTTAACGTCACAATTCCCTTTTTCTGACCGGTCGGTAGAAGTGTTTGTGGCAACTTCATTGGCTTGATTTCTATACAAAATTAAAAAAAAAAAACAAGAAAAGAAGGTTGATTTTGCAAGCAGAAACATAGATAGATTTGGAAGAAATTATAAATTAAAATAAACTGGTGCGTACTGAGAAAGAACCCTTTCTAATAAAAAAAACAATAGTGAATGTGTTGAAATTTTGTAATTTTATTGTGTTTCAAATTTTTATCGATTTGTCAAAAGCATTTTAATAACGCCCACTCTAACTCCCACAAACCGTCTAAAAATGCCACGCCAAATAATTTTGATAATTTTTAAATCTACCCGTTACTCGTAGAGTTAAACGGTATACTGTTTTGTTGAAAAGTATGTAACAGGCAGGCATCTCTCTTGTTTTATTTAAATTGAATTTTTTCCCAATTGTTACCGATATTCCAGAAAATGTTTAAGTTCCTCGTTCGTACTTGCACTTACTGAGTAACCGGTATCGGATAATCGGGGAACTCGAATATTGCATTCTCTCTTGTTTTTTTATATTTTTTTTTACAGTCTTTATACCCGTTACTCGTAGAGTAAAAGGGTATACTAGATTCGTTGAAAAGTATGTAACAGGCAGAAGGAAGAGTTTCCGACCATATAAAGTATATATATTCTTGATCAGGACCAATAGCCGAGTCGATATGACCATGTCCGTCTGTCCGTCTGTCTGTCCGTCCGTATGAACGCTGTGATCTCAGAAACTACAAAAGTTAGAAAGTTGAGATTAAGCATACAGACTCCAGAGACATAGACGCAGCGCAAGTTTGTCGATTCATGTTGCCACGCTCACTCTAACGCCCACAAACCGCCCAAAACTGCCACGCCCACACTTTTGAAAAATGTTTTGATATTTTTTCATTTTTGTATTGGTCTTGTAAATTTCTATCGATTTGTCAAAAAATTTTTTGCCACGCCCACTCTAACGCCCACAAACCGCCCAAAGCTGCTACGCCCACACTTTTGAAAAATGTTTTGAAATTTTTTCATTTTTGTATTGGTCTTGTAAATTTCTATCGATTTGCCAAAAAACTTTTTGCCACGCCCACAAACCGCCCAAAGCTGCTACTCCCACACTTTTGAAAAATGTTTTGAAATTTTTTCATTTTTGTATTGGTCTTGTAAATTTCTATCGATTTGCCAAAAAACTTTCTGCCACGCCCACTATAACGCCTACAAACCGCCAAAAACTGTGTTTAAGACTCTCCTTCTCCCTTCCACTAGCTGAGTAACGGGTATCAGATAGTCGGGGAACTCGACTATAGCGTTCTCTCTTGTTTTTTTCTACAGTAAGCAAAAATATGGTTGCACACGCCCAACCTAACGTCCAAAAACCTCCCGAAACTGTCACATCGACACTTATAAAAAATATCATAATTTTGCAAAACATTTTGACAACACCAAAAATTCAGAACCGGTTGGCATCAAAGCACGAACTAAACGAGCAGTATGTACAGATAAAATACATAGTAGCGACATTACGGATGAACAGTAAGAAAATCAAAATACATTAGTATGTGTCTGGTTGTGTAGCGGACACTTGAACATATCAATTTATATTTAATATCATGCGTAATAAGTGACGCACATTGTTTTGTACTTGTAAATTGCTTGCACAAGATAAAAAGTAGAAACTTTTTAATGCATATTTACATGTAATATTCCGATAATTCAGATAGATTGCAATTTATTGCGATCTGCACTGTCAAGCGTCTTCTGGGTGAAAATACGTATTCTTTTCGTTATCAGCACAACCAATGAGATAAGATAAGATGTCACTTATATCTGCTATCTCTTATCTTTTCCATATCAATCAATTTACTTAGTACACATGTCCAGCGAAAATAAATCAAAGGTTATTATTAAATATTA
The DNA here is from genome assembly GCF_016746365.2 of Drosophila yakuba. Taxonomy (NCBI): domain Eukaryota; kingdom Metazoa; phylum Arthropoda; class Insecta; order Diptera; family Drosophilidae; genus Drosophila; species Drosophila yakuba. Next base: position 3,468,925 of record NC_052528.2, on the reverse strand, counting down.
ATTTTCGAATATTTTGTAGCAACGCTACAAACAACAGAAGCTGCGTACTAAAATATATTTTTCATTCCACTTTTTGTATGTGTGATTCATAAAATTGCTGGCGCTCGAGAAGTGAAAAGAATGCGAACAAAAAGTATTAAAAAAAACGCGCACTCCGACAATTCCGTATCCGTCACCTCATCATTTTGCGAGGGCTCCCAGACTCAGACTGAGAGAGTAACGCTTCCACCGAGGAAGACCCGAGTGGCATACAGTTTACTAGCAAACGCTCACAACAAGTTGCTCTAAGAGCATAAAAGAGCACGATGGGCGTACTCTTAGCGTAAAGAATATTTTTCACATACAACAGCACATTTCATAAACTAAGGGGGAACTGCCTTTAGAGGCTGCACATACATATGTATGTAGGTCTTTTTTGTAGTCGCTTTGTGGGAAAATGAAAACCGTTCATTATAAATCCATATAATATTTATTTAAGGTAGAAAAAAGGATACAATTGTAATTTAACCTATTTAAGTCATAAGTCATATCGCAACTGACCTACAAAAAAGATAATTGTTTAACCTTTCTAAAAGGTATTTCCGCTCCTTTAAAGCCCTAAATTGTAAGTAGGAGACTTATTTAAATATTTATTAGCAATTGAAAAATAGCTACAGTTGTTCTATTTATTCTTATCTTAAATGAGGAACTTTATTAAGAACGACAAAATTAGGCGAAAAATAAAAATGCACCACTTTATGAAAAATACTTAAATGTTCAATTTTAAACTTGATAGTAATAAATTCACTTATAACAAATGTTTGCGTATTAAAACTACACCCATCCCACTAGTTTAATATTTGGTAGTGTATCCATTATTAGCAATAACAGAAGAGCAACGTTTTGGCATGGAATCAACTCGATCCTGGCAGCGTTTTAGGGATATTTTGCTCCTTAATCCTTAATCCTTAACTCCTTAATTATAGCCCAAAGTAATTCGTTGTTAGTTGGCTTTGAAGCTAAAACTGTTTTTGCCATATCCGACAAAGGATTTTTGGTGGGATTACGGCCAGGGACTGGGCAGGCCACTCCAAAACAGAAACATTTTTATTTTAAAACTTTTCCTTGGCTTTCTTACTGATGTACTTGGGGTCATAGTCTTGTTGATAGTACTCGGCAAAGGGTAGAATCACCGTCACCAATATATCCACAAACACATGTTGATCCATGATGGTTTTTATCCAATGTATTGCCCCAACTACATAGTACAAAAAACAAGCTTATAACATTATACTGGTTCCTCCTTGTTTAATTGTTTCTACTGTGTAATTTCGGTGTTCTTAGGGCGCCTTACATACGACCAAGATCCATTGCCACCGAAAATAACAACCTTGCTCTCATCTGACTATAAAAAGTTCCTCCATTTTTCGCATGACCAATTTAAATGTTCCTTGGCAAGCCTAATGCGCTTGGGTATGTGTCTCCCATTTAAAAGAGGGACTTTCCTTGCACTACCACATTCCCTTAGACATGTGTGAACTGTTTGCACTGTTGCGGATATGTTGAGATCCTTTTTCAGTTCGGTAGCAGCTTTAAATGGTTCCTTCTTGCTCTCGGGCACTAGTCTTTTGAAGAGATGGGTGCCCAACGATTGATTTCTCCCACGTTTTTCGGAATTCTCGTTGTAGGTGATTGCATTTCCTATCATTTTGTTTCAGCATTGAAAGATTTGACCAATATTTTTGTGATTTCCCTTCAGAAATTGGGCTTTTGATCATGTCACGTTTATCTGAAGTGCAATGCTTTCCTCGTCCCATTTTAATATTTTTTTTTAAGGTGTGTTTAAAAAATAATGTTGGAAATAGGAATACAAATGTCAAGTTTTATAACCATGTGCTTTTTACCAAAACAAACCGCCGACAAGTATTGAATATTTGAAAAAATCGATAGTGGTGCTATTTTTGTTTCCGCTTCATTTTAGACCTTGCCGCCCAAAAAAAATTATAAAACTTCATATATTCATTATTTTCATTCATTCATTCATTTTCATATCTAGCATTATGCGAAAAATCAGTATTTTGTACTATCGGAACCGCAACGTTAATTTATTTGATCGAGAATAAAATACGTTATGGTGCTGCTATTATTTTTTTCGCAACTGTATATACTTTATACTCTACGAGTAACGGGTATAATAATAAGGAGACATTTGCTTTTTATCGTTCCGAAACACAAAATCGACACATTTTTTTTTCGCGTTAGTTTTAAGCCCGAAATTATAAATATACGAGTACTATACGAGTACTTCTTTAAAAGACAAACAACCAGTTTTATACCCAATACTCGTGGAGTAATAGATTATACTAGATTCGTTGAAAAGTATGTAACAGGTAAAAGGGAAGCGTTTCCGATTTTGTAGAGTATACAAAATCAGGATCTCTTTCGCAGTCGATCTGGCCATGTCCTTCTGTCTGTCCGTATGAACGTCGAGATCTCAAAACCTATAAAAGTTATATGGTTGATATGCAGATTCTAGAGATATAGACGCAGGGCAAGTTTGATTCGTAATGTTGCCACGTCCACTCTAACGCCCACAAGCCGCCTTCACTTTTAAAAAATGTTTTGATAAATTTAATTTTCTTAATTAGTATTCTCTATCGATTTGCCAAACAATTTTTTTGTTAAGCCCCCTTTAACGATCACAAACCGCCCAACACGGCCACGCTAACACTTATGAAAAATATTTTTATTTTTTCGTTTTATTATTTTTGTTCCTTATTTCTACCGAACATGTTTAAATTTCTTGTTCGTACTTGCACTAGCTTCGTTAGTTAAATAATGTGTAAATAAAAAAGGATTTAAATGGGTAAAATTCAGCGTTTTTGACCTTATTAAGAATATAAACTAAATCGGTGCAGAACAAATAAAATGCCATATTTACCATATTTATTTCAGGTAGTCGGGGAACAGAAGAGTAAATATGGGACAAATTGTCAAGTGGATATCTAGGTAGAAATAATAAAGCGTGATATTTAGGAGTTCAAGGAAACCAAATAGTGTAGCAACGGAAATTTGGTGGAATCAGCCCATATTTTGAACATATGTATATGTGTCGACATAGGACAAGATAACAACATATTGTCCCAGTAAAAATAGTTAAAAATTATTAAGGAAGATGACGTTTTAACGTTATCAATAACTTGAATGTTATTTTAACCCTTTTACTAATTTACTTCAATTTAAGCAAAAGTTTTTTTGTAAGAATTATTTATTTAATTGCTACGTGCTACGATACACACATACAAATTTATTAATGACTTATTAATACACTCACCTTTACATTAGGTTTTTTCACAATCTTACGATATAACAATTTGAACATATCACTGCAGTAACAAAAATGATAACTGTTTATAAAACAAAACAAAAATTCGTGCACTTTAGATCACGATTTTTGGTACAGACTCGAAGAATAACAATCACTGCACGTGAAAAATCTTCAATGCGCTCGGCGTTGGCTGAAGAGACGTACGACGCAGTTTTCTTACTCTGGCAAACCGTCATTAATGACTAAGAGAGAATCGTGCAGAGCAACGCGCCATATGAGCTCAAGGAAGCCTTGAATATTCTAAAGGTGCTAGTGGAATATGAACGAATTCCAGAGGATCAGGATATAAGAATCGCTTGTTTAGACTGAGGTGCAGTTTCTTTTAATTTGTATCGTACACCTGTACAATTTATATACAGTGTTTTTTTAAATCGAGTAAGAAATTAAGTAGAATTGGTAATTAAAATTTGATGTCTTGACTATTAGTAGTCTACCAAAATTATCACTGTGGACGGCAGCACAAAGAAAAGTTATTTTCAATGAGTCTGGTGAAGGGTAATATCATCAATAAAAAATATAAAACATCTTTTGCTCAAATCCGACGTGGCAAAAAGTTTTTTGGCAAATCGATAACAGTTTACAAGACTAATACAAAAATCTAAAAATATCGAAACATTTTTCATAAGTGTTCGCGTGGCAGTTTTAGGCCGTTTGTCGCCGTGGCAACATTACGAAATAAAATTGCGCTGCGTCTATGCCTCTAGAATTTGTATGCTTAATCCCAACCTTCTACCTTTTATAGTTCCAGAGATCTCGACGTTCATACGTACGAACAGACAGACGAACAAGGCTATTGATCCTGATCTAGAATATACTTTATAAGGTAGGAAACGCTTCTTTCTGCCTGTTACATACTTTTAAACGAACGTAGTATACGCTTTTACTATACGAGTACCAGGTATATAAATTATGAAAAAGGAATGCAAGTTTCAATTGTATAATAGAACTGCATGGATGTTCTAATTTTTTAGGCGGCTACAAGTATATAACAAATATAACATATTAAATCGATACACACAAATATATTATAGTATATTATATGTAGTTGAAGCTCCACTAAACACTTATACTGTACTTATTTTGTACTTATATCTGTTGTTTTACGAGTCACAGTCTATTTTTTTTGTGTTACTTACCTGTATTTCGAGCAAAAGTTCCTGCTTCTTGCGGCGCAGCTCAATCAGCAGTTTTTGCTGCTCTTGTGTTAGTTCTGCAAGAACCAAAGGCGAATCAATAATAATTCAGCTATTTTGTAAACTGTGACGCTGAACAACAGTAAAAAAAAACGAACACACTAGAGCAGCATTCCAGAAACACACCTTAAAGAGCTGACAGAATCTCGTGGGCTACGTCACAAGGTAAGGCCAATAAATAAACAATTGTCGCTTTGTCACTTATTTCCCTTAATCAATAAAATCACAATGGATTGCAAATTGTACAAATTGTCTTATTCGCGTTACCAAAGCTCTTCGGACTGAATTCTTCTGAAGTTCATAAAATAAGAACGCATACACTAACACTGCACCTAGCACACACGTACGAATATGGCTTGTTGCTTCTCCTATATTTTAGTTGTGGGTATCCTTATTTATGAATTAAAAAAAATTAGCATCAATATAAAAAACCGTATTCTGTATATGCTGCACAATATCCTCTGGGAAAGCGACAATATCTGCTGTTTACCTGGCATTGAGAATTCACTGCGCCCCTTTGAAATGGCTCCGTACGATCTGTTGTCGAAATTGTCCATTGCGCTAATCATCGCGGAGCTACTAAGCTACTACACACACTCTCGCGCGCACGACATACACTCTAGTTGTACATTTTTCACCAGCAGTTGGCTAATTTGAAAGGCGTTTCATTGAACAATCTAAGACGAGCGGATAATAAACAAATCAACACCAAAAAAATTCTATCGCCATTTTCTTTCAGCTCTCCACTAGGGATGTGTAAATGAAAAATACAAAATACTGCTGAAAAATATCAAGTGCATACTGACTTAAGCTGGGTGTTACGCGAGTTCCGTGTGGCAACTTTTATAAAATCCCGATTCCACTGCATCTTTCAGCTTATAAAGCAGTGTAATCACAAAAAAGTATTATTCCTTTGTTTACAAAGAGACGTTACATTTATTTTTTAAAGATTAGTACTGGTACTAAAAAAGGAAATGTTTTTATTTCAAGACAACTTGAAAATCCCGATTCCACTGCATCTTTCGTATTTTACCTTACTCTAACTTGAGAGCTTTTAAAGCAGTGCAATCACAAAAAACTGTTATTCATTTGCTAGCAAAGAAACGTTAAATATTTTTTTAAAATATTAAAACAGCTTGAATGTCTGTAAAACACTTTTGTTTGCACCCAATTTTTTTTATTAAATTGCTGCACGTGTACCCAGTGATATCTGAATCGTAAGTATAAAGAATAGGACAGACATGATTATCTCGGAATGTAAGGAAATATTATTTTAAGGATCAGAAACTCGTCTTTCCGCACACTTTAATACGAATCAAAAAAAAGATACATTTTACTCCATGGGTAATATTCATTACGATGACGACGACGCTTTGTGGGAATTGTGTAAAACCCTACTTAAAATTTAATTGGTACAAGTTTTGCAAGCTAAGAAAATATGATAACTTATAACAAATTGTATACAAAGTTTTGGGAATACATCAAAAATAAAACATTAAAATAACTTATACAAGAATTAAATTTGATTTTATTGGCAATTGCTGACTATTTAAAATTCTAATAAACTTTGCTGAACCGAGACGTTTTTGGTCATAACTTCATTTAAAATATCGTCAAGAAATACAAATTTATTTAGACATCATTCCGTTTTTTGAGGGCACACAAATTTTGGTCTTGGTGGCAACACTGCCAACATATGTGTGCACTAGCATCGATAATTTTTTAACCGCAGAATTCTAGAAAATTCCACTCGCTGGCCATTGGAATTGTCAGAATTAGTTAAGACAAAGACTGCCGGACTAAAATTTCACCCACATCTTCCAGCTTTTCATACAATTAAAGACAGTTAACCATAAGAAAGCGATGGCCAAGTGGGGAGAAGGAGATCCGCGCTGGATTGTGGAGGAGCGGCCCGACGCCACCAACGTGAACAACTGGCACTGGACGGAAAAGAACGCAACGCCATGGTCCAAGGACCGCCTACATCAGCTTTTTCAGAGTTTCAAAATAGGCGAGTATACAGCAATGTGTAGTCGTAGTATGACAGATGTATATTCTAACCTAAAAGTAAACTTCTCAAAAAGCAGGGCACAGCGACATTGAGTGCGCCGTGGACTCCGTGGACAAGTGCTCCGGGGAGGCCACCGTAAACAATCGCAAGGGCAAGCTAATATTTTTCTACGAGTGGGAGTTGGTGCTCAAATGGTCCGGAAAGCTCCTCAAGAACAGCAAGTTGAGCCACAAGGGCAAGTTGACCATTCCCAATCTCTCCGAGGAGAACGAACTGGCGGACGTGGAGATCACGGTGACAATCGACGAGTCCAACGACGAGTCGGAGACCCTGAAACAGTTCATGTACAACGTGGGACGTGATCGCGTGCGGCAGCAGCTGGCTTCATACATTCGCGAGTTAAAGGAGGAGTACTCGAAGAACCTGATCCTACCAAAGAAGGGCGACGAGGCCGGAGCGGGAAATTCTGTGGCAAATTTTAAGAATGCCAACAATACCCGTGATGCAGTTCAAAATACCTTGGTGGCGGCTCCTAAACTCAACGTCTCTGGTATCGGCTGTAAGCTGGACGTTCGCACGCTCTCGATGACAGAGGAATTCCACTGCAGCGCTAACGACCTTTACAACGCTCTCACAAAACCGGAGATGGTCACCGCTTTTACGAGGGCACCTGCCAAAGTCGATGCCGTGCGCGGTGGCGAGTGAGTTTCTTCATGTCCCTAAACCGTCATTAATTTTACAATAATTTTTTTTCGTTTGTGTAAAAACCATACTTTTTGCAATAGAGTCATATTATCGCATTATGCCATTAAAAAAAGAGAGAATGCTACATTCGAGTACCCCGACTATCAGATACCCGTTACTCACAAAACAACAAGTTTTTTGAGAAATCAATAAAACTTGACAAAAATGAAACATCAAAACATTTGCCAAAACTGTGGTCGTTGAAAAAGATAGTTTGGCAAATCGATAGAAATGTTCAATATGCACTTGGAAACGATCTTGCTCTGCGTCTAGGTCTCTGCTTATTCTCAAACCTCTAGCTTTTATAGTTCCTGAGATCTCGACTTCATACGGACGGACAGAATATATATACTTTATATGGTCGCAAACGCTTCATTCTGCCTGTACAATACTTTTCAATGAACATAACCCTTTACGAGTAAGGGGTATAATTACTGTTGTATTCTTTTTTATGATAATTATTCTTTGGACTTCTATTGCAGATTCATTCTTTACGGAGGCAATGTGCTAGGAAAATTCGAAGAGCTTGTCCCCGAAAAAAAAATTAAGCAGAGCTGGCGTCTGAAAAACTGGTCATCTGGTCACTACTCTAACGTTATCATAGAGCTGGAAGAAACCGTAAGTTACTTGTTTTATTTAAAAATCACAGAAAGTCACGTATTCGTGAATTATGAGCACTGTATTGTTTTTTACAAAGATCTCGAAAAAATCGAAAAATTAATCCAATGGTAGTATAACCAATATAACCACATTTATCAACTTTAACATCGATATCGTTCAAATTCTGCGCAATCGAACCAAATTTGGTAACTTGTGGGGAAATCCTATCGTTACTCTTGATCTAAAATTTAATCAATGGTTTAAACAAGCTGTACTTTCTGGCGGGTTCATATGCAAAATATATTTCTTGTAACTTTTGCCACACTTCACGTGAGCTTCTAAAAGTTTTTGGCCATGACAACTGTTCTGTGGTTGTCATTGTCGGCTACACTTTTCCTATGACATACTTCTATAGCTGGGAAGTAATAGACTTTTCATTCGGAGTGACCAACTTTCATAGTTGTCCCCCAAAAATTTTAGTGTTCATCATTCCATGTGTCATTTTGACATTTATTTATTTGACTGTCTTCTTCTTTCTTGAATGGAAAAACCCTACCGCAAATCAAGGGTATCGGGCCGACGTAACTTTAGTTGCTCTAAAACTGCATATGAAATGTTCTTACAAACTCTGCCTCAACTCGAATGTATAGCTTTAAAAATGGAAATTAATGAATGTACAGTTTTGTAAGTGTTACTCCTTTGCTAAGGGTTTAGTAAAGGCATTTGCCAGGTTATACGTAGTAGGGAAATATTTGGTCTTGATATTCTTTTTTTCTACTTGTTCTTGGACGAAGTGGAATCGACTGTTACTTCGTTTACGATCCACTTATCAGTCTACTCAATGCTGCCATCAGCATGTCGTTTGGTTGTAAACACCTATTGCATCCTAAAATATTTAAATTCTTATTGGTGTCTTCAAGCTCCCAAGCTTCGATATTTATCGCTTTTTGCCATTCATTATTGTAAATGCCCTGCAGACCGTCTGAGACTGTCTTTGGATCCGATTTGCTTATCTCCATTAGGTTTACAGTGAGGGCAACGAATACCTTTCGTGGTTTGCCAGGCTCGCCTGAAGCCTACTATTTTGAGTTAAAATTCAGTTTTTTTTACCTTTGAGGTTTCCGATCCTTGCTTTAGCTTCATTGACTAATTTTTGAACTGCTGTCGCAAATTAATTATTGTCCACGAAAATACTACACATATCACATATCACGCTTTCTACTTGCAGTCATCCAGCACAATGATGTCGCTTAAGCAGACCGGGATTCCCGCGTCCGAATATGATGCGATGAAAATAAACTGGTACCGATATTACTGGCATAGCATCAAACAGACTTTTGGATTCGGTACCTCAATATCTGATGCCTTATAAGAGGTCGCTTTTGTTGTGGATTGCACTGAATGATTGAGGTCTTGGTGGATGGCAAATCATCAATGGGTTTTTATTTGTATTCATCCTAGAGTACTGTAAGAATTTTATTTCCAATCAAAGCTGTAATTTCTGTTTACCCTAAAAGGCTATTTCAAATCCTCCAACGGCTCGATTGAAGAACCGAACCACATTACTTACATAAAATTAAATACAATTCTGGCATTCGACATTGATTTCACAGAATGAGAAACAATAAACGAAAATTTAAAACAAGTTGTTTATAATTTCAGATTGTATAATACTAATAAATTTGTTACATTTTTAAGGATAAAAATGGCCTTAAAAGCTTGAAATTAAAAAAGATCGGTTTATACTATAGATTTTCATACCATTTCGTACGCATGGGCTAGGTGGCACTTATTATTAAAAGAAAGAAAATTCGCTCAGAATAGTTCGGGGATATAATGAAAGTGTTTTCCATTCAAGGACGCAGACTTACATATTTTCAGGTTCACTAGTTGAGTCAATTTTTTCATATCTGTCCGTATGAACGGCAAGATCTACAAAACTATAAAAGCTTGAATGCCAAGAATAAGCATGCATAAACTAGTGATAATCACGCAGTCGAAGATTGTTTTTAGATAATTGTCATGCCAGCTAACGCTCACCAACCGATCAAATCCGTCACGCAAAAACGTTTCATACCATTTATATTTTTTGTACCATAAAATATTGATCAGGATCACTAGCCGAGTCGATCTGGCCATGTCCGTCTGTCTGTCCCTATGAACGTCGAGATCTCAGGAACTATAGAAGCTGGAGAGTTGAAATTAAGCGTACAGTTTACAGAGACATAAACGCAATATACCCATGTTGCCACGACCACTCTTATGCCCACAAACCGCCCAAAACTTTTTTATATTTTGTGACTTGTAAATATGGATATGCAGAAAAACTTTGCCACGCCCACAAACCGACCAAAACTGCCACGCACGTTTGAAAAATATATATTGATATTATTATATTATATATTTTTCACATTTATGTTACTCTATTAAAGTTACTTTGATTTGCAAAATTTGAAAAATCTTTTTGCTACGCCCACAAACCGCCAAAAACTGAAACAGATAGTCGGGGAACTCGACTACAGCATTCTCTCGTTTTTCTTTAAAATTTCTGTTTTATAAACAATTATTTTAGTAGTAGACATCAATCCACGTAACGTACTACGTACGTGATATACGTTATGAACCTAAAATTAGGGTTCTAAGTTTAATTTAGTTGATCAAACTTGCAAATAAAATAATATTTTGAAAAAATGTTCCCTGCAATACTTTCTTAATCAGCTTTGTGAGTCTCCAAGTGATATTGGTACTCTTTGTAGCTGTTGCTTTTGAATATTTCGCTGGCAGCCTCGGAACATTTAACGCACTGATAAATGAACATTCCAGGATGCTTTCCCGTCTTGATGATGTGCTTACGTAGGTTATCTATTGTGCTGCACTGGAAGTCACAGTGGGGGCATTGGTGGGGCTTCTGGCCCGAGTGGCGCAACGAATGCCGACGGAGGTGACCCTTGAATCGGGCTCTGAAATCGCATTGATCGCACGAAAACCACTCCTCACTACTCTTCTCCGTGAAATGAGCCGACTTGAGGTGCCTGTGGAAAAACAGAAGGGAAACTTGAGCGAAGCCATATTTAAAATCTTAACGCTTGATTAGACAGTAAATTCCAGTGGCGGCTTGTCCCGCCACCGCACTCAGAACTAATTGCTATTTCGCATTCGAATCACTCGCTTGAAATCAAAATACGAGCAAGTTGGCCATTGCCAATTGCCTTTCGACTGAAAAAGAAGCAAAAAGAGGGCTCAGCCAATCCGGTTGTCTTAGATAGTGATCAGTTTTTTGGTTAGGAGGGGAAACCTATATTGGCCAATCGAGCGGTCTGGTCAGGACGACTAGCGAAAGGGCTACATCTGAGAGATCATTCGGTATGTATATTGTAAAATAAAATCTTTAAAAAAGGAAGAAACAAAATCTAATATAACAAAAATAGTTAAAAACATGGGATCTAAAGAACGTAATTTAAAATTATTGTCAATCATTTTAGCTGTTCCATCTTGCAAAATATAACATATGCTGATAATATAACATATGCTTATCGTTTTAATCGTTTTGTTTGCCATACCTTAAATAATAATATTATTATCCCTTGATGATTATCCCGTTAGTGATGTACCAATAAGCTCTACACAGAAAGAGAGGTACCCGCACTCACTCGACTTGAGTTACGCGCCTTCAATTATACCCAGTACTTGTGTAGCTGTTTCCCCAGAAGCCAAATAAAGGAGGCTCCTTGCAAATGTGTGTGTTGGATGTCCACTCCACTTATCAGCTACAGGCACACCGACTCACAATTAATTGCCAATGTTTTTTGTGGGCTCGGGCTGCTGGAATCGAAATCTGTGTGAAATCTTAAGCTTCGACTGAATAAACTGAAGTCTGAAGCCCAAGACCAAGCGACTCATGCGCGACTCGGTAGGCTTAATTAGCGGCGAGTAATGGAGTTTGAAGATCGTTCCAGCAGTTGTAGGAGGCTTCCACCCCTCCGCACTCATCCTCCCTATATAACTGTCGAATGTCGACAAAGCCGCGAATCGGCTTGCAAATCCAGGCCGGGACTGCCGACCGATTGCTTTGTTGGTTGCGCTTTGAAATTCCTGGATTGCCACCGCTGCCTTTTGATAGCTAATTGAAGATCTCGGATGTGAGTTAAGCACATCACAACAGTGATGTGGGCAAGATTTATGCAAGACTCGACTTTCGGCGCAGGACAACTTTTTATATAAGAAAATGGATACTAGATTCGTTTAAAAGTATTTTAAGGTAAAAGGAACCGTTTTCGTCTCTTGTCGTACCCGTTACTCCGGTAAAAGGGTGTACTCGATTCGTTGATAAGTATGTGACAGGTAGAAGGAAGCGTTTCCAACCATATAAAGTAAATATATATTATTGGCCAGGATCAATAGCCGAGTTGATCTGCCCGAATCTTTCTGACCTTATAAACGCCGAGATCTCAGAAACTTTAAAAGCTAAAATGAGATTAAACATGCAGATTTCAGAGACATAGACGCAGCACAAGTGTGTTTCCCCATATTGCCCACAAACAGCCCAAAACTAAAACAAAACTAAAAATTTTAAAAAAATCTTATGATAATATTAACATTTTATTTCTTAGTATTGTAAATTTGTATCGATTTGCAAAAAACCTTTTGCCATTCTCACTCTAACGCCCACAAAAGTTGTTTGGCAAATCCAGTGTTTGAAAAGCTGCAGTCGAATTAGCAGAAGTCGCAATATTTTTGCTTTTCACTGCTTCTGCTGCGAGCGATATCAGAAAGCGAACAATTGCTTCTGCTTCTGCTTCTGAAAAATCAGAAGTCGCAGTCAAAGCATAAGTAAAAATCCCGCAGCGACGAATATCAAAAATCAGCAGCAGTCGCCGTTTTTCGTTTTTTCGCTTTCTGCTTTGCTGTTGCTTTTCATCGTAGACGTTCGTCGCTGCTGCAGCTACCGACGACTTTCGGAAGTTGCTGCCGAGCAGCAACATTTGCCGCAAATCTATAGAAATTTACAAGACTAATAATAAAATAAATTTCTATAGAACTTTACAAGACCTATAAAAAAAATGAAAAAATTACATGTGAACGTTAGAGTGGGCGTGGCAACATGGTTCAACAAATTTGCGCTGCGTCTATGCATACGGACTAGCAGACGTACATGGTCAGATCGACTCCGCTACCGATCAGGAAATTTATATACTTTATATGGCCGGAAACGCTTCTTTCTGCCTGTTACATACTTTTCAACGAGTCTATTATACTCATATGGTATACACTACAAGTAACAAGGTATAAGAATTGGGAGAAAAATGGAAAAATTTTAATTAAGAAACAAAAAAAGTTGGGTTTCACAATTTAAAAAGCTGTCCATAAAATTGTAGATATTGTATTCTACTGACAAAAATTGCAAATATGAATCTAATAATGTTTATTCCAAAGATGTGATTTAAGCGCAACAAAATGAGCCTCTTCGATCAATGTGCGGCGGTGGCATACAAATAAAGTAATTGTCCCCATCAAAACGATCAGAAAACCGACGACGGCCATCCGCCTCATCTTCGTCTTAGTCCAAAGCCCCTTACAACCTGCAATCTGCTGCACTTTTCGATTCGTTCCATTCCTTCTTTAACGGTGAACTCTGGGGAGGCCAACTGAACAGTGGCTTGCCAACAGTGACTCTACTATATTGCCGGCCATTTGGCCTTAAACTGATCGTCGGGACCGCAGTCAATCGGTGGAGTAGTATAAATATACAAGAATTTAATATGCACATTAAAGGCTATCGATAAGTCACGATTATGTAGGGAAGAAAGCAGCTGCGACTTTGGAGAATGTTCTCCTTCAATGTATCGCCACACAACTGTTCCCCTGCCAAGTGGATCTGCGTCCTTTCTTTTTTCTTCAATTTATGCAATTGCCGTGCAAAGTACTCAATTATGAATGACATTCTTGCACTTGTTGCTTTTTCTATTTTCAGACTCCTTTTCGTTTAAGAAATGAAAATTTGTGCTGAAAATGCCGGTCGTTTACTTTGATACCGGCAATTGTATTAACCTTGATTTTCGGATCGTATTCTTTCCATGTACATTCAGTTTAATATTTCGAAGATAAGTATATACCGACTTAGTTTTCTGGCACCTGGGAGACCTTGGTCTTCAACACCGACCGCTTTTGTCGTATCCTGGACATGTCAAAAAGATTTTTGGCGCATAGAGAAAAAATGTACAAGTCTAAAAAAAATATGAGAAAATATCCAAACATTTTTCTAAAGTGTGGGCGTGGTAAAATTATGAAACAAACAAACTTATCTCAACTTTCTAGCTTTTATAGTTCCAGTGATCAAGGCGGACATGGCCAGATCGATTTGGCTATTGATCCTGATCAAGAATATATATGTATACCTTTTAATGTCAACGAATCTAGTCTATCCTTTTACTCTATGAGTAACGGGTAAAAATATACTTTTACTTTGTTAATTGTTAACAAAAATTAAATTCTTGAAATTTTTCTTGCCAAAATTTTAATACGTTATATGTATGCAGAATGGATTGATTATTCAATTAATCACTCACCTTTTCAGGTGCAGCTCGCTCTTTCCCACATAGCTGCAGTTGTTCCGCGCACATTTGTGTCTTTCCTGAGAGTGGGAGACCAAGTGAGTTTTTAAGCTTTCCGGGGTTCGCCCTGCATACGAGCAGTCTGTAAAATGGCAGCGATAGAGGCGCTGAACTGTCTTCGAGTGGCTGATCTCATGAAGTTTAAGGGAATACCTGGAAAAGTTTTAAATGAAGATTAAGGACCAAATCAGGCCATGTGCAGTAGTCTGTCAGATTTTTAAGCCCTATTCCCGATGTTTTGTAGAAACCGGAAATTTTTTAATTACATTAAATCAAGGCAAAGTAATTCGCACCAAAGTCACGTTTTATGGACGGCAAAGACACAAGGCACGTTCGTATCCAAACCAAAAAACCCACCCAGACGAGTTCTATGCCACGTCCACGATTGTCCAGCCGCAGCTAAGTCAAAAGGATCCGCAAAACAAAAATGCAAATTTTTGTAGGCAAAAGTTTCTGCACATCAATTACGCCTAATTAATCGAAGCAGCTGAGGGTAGCTCTAGTGCCCAAAGAGTATTAGTATTGGAGCAACAACAGGATTCAAATAGGCTGGGGCAGAATTGTTGGGCTTAAAGTGGCTGTGCCTCAGGGTTAGAGGTAAACTTTACTTATTGTATTGACGTGCATTAAAATCACCTGTTTTAGCTATTATAACCATATTGAAATGCATTTTTTCAAACGTGTTGTCTTTTCTCGGCATGCATTGTTGTAAGTTACTTAGTTCATTTCGTATTCCAGGAGGAAAAAGATTTCTCTTAATAAGGCACGACATTAAGAAAGTTTCAATCTTTAATCTAAGTTTTCGTTTCCAGACAAAAACCGAGCTACGGCTTTGGAGTGGACGGTGTAAAGGGCTGTGGGGTGTGGACATTCTCTTGAATGGGGACGGGACAACATTGTCATGCATTTGTAATGATGCCATCGCGCGTTAGAGAGGGTGGGGAAAGACAGGGGCGTCGTTGATATGTGAAATGTCACTTTGTATGGAGTTTGAATAGCAACGACAATGACAACGACTCGAGCTCGGTTGAGAAGGTGCAGGGCATGTCAGATGGTGGGAGGCCGCAACTCCTTGAAGGTTGTGCCAGACTTGACAAAAGGATGCCATTTTGCCTGCACAGTTTGCCGTAACTTGTTCTTGTTTTTGTTGCTACTGCTGCAGGAATAATGGGAGCAGAAACGCGGAATCGGGGGAGAGAGTAGCGCCAACATTATGCTGAACGAACAAAATTATCTTTTACCGGGTTCGTTTTCCAGCTTCCATTTGTATTTTCACCTCCGACATTAACTTTTATTTCCCAAAATGCATTTTCCAGACTTCTTGGGAAGTTCTTGAGTTTTCCTAGCCATAACCGTTTGTCTCATTAATACGTGTGTCCGCCCAGAGAAAAACGGAAAAAATGTTCTCAAGACCGTGCAAAATTACGTTCTCAACTGGATTGCAGCATTGAATTAGCTCATTGTTCTCGAAACAATTCAATTATAGCTTAGACCACATATCAGGCGATCAGCGGAGCGGAAAACTGTAAATAAAATTGGTATATCTGTATATATATAATCTAAGTATTCAAATATTTCCGTCTTCCATCCAAACAAAAAACAAGAGAGAACGCTATAGTCGAGTTCCCCGACTATCTGATACCCGTTACTCAGCTAGTGGAAGGGAGAAGGAGAGTCTTAAACACAGTTTTTGGCGGTTTGTAGGCGTTATAGTGGGCGTGGCTAAAAGTTTTTTGGCAAATCGATAGAAATTTACAAGACTAATACAAAAATGAAAAAATATCAAAACATTTTTCAAAAGTGTGGGAGTAGCAGCTTTGGGCGGTTTGTGGGCGTTAGAGTGGGCGTGGCAAAAAGTTTTTTGGCAAATCGATAGAAATTTACAAGACCAATACAAAAATGAAAAAATTTCAAAACATTGTTCAAAAGTGTGGGCGTAGCAGCTTTGGGTGGTTTGTGGGCGTTAGAGTGGGCGTGGCAAAAAGTTTTTTGGCAAATCGATAGAAATTTACAAGACCAATACAAAAATGAAAAAATATCAAAACATTTTTCAAAAGTGTGGGCGTGGCAGTTTTGGGCAGTTTGTGGGCGTAAGAGTGGGCGTGGCAACATGAATCGACAAACTTGCGCTGCGTCTATGTCTCTGGAGTCTGTATGCTTAATCTCAACTTTCTAACTTTTGTAGTTTCTGAGATCACAGCGTTCATACGGACGGACAGACAGACGGACATGGTCATATCGACTCGGCTATTGGTCCTGATCAAGAATATATATACTTTATATGGTCGGAAACCCTTCCTTCTGCCTGTTACATACTTTTCAACGAATCTAGTATACCCTTTTACTCTACGAGTAACGGGTATAATAACTCAATCAATAACGAAAAAAATGTATACAATAAATGCTTTCAGCTTGGAGTGCGCATATGATGTGCATATATTCTCGAGTCAGCCCCATAGCCAGGATTAATTTCCAAAAACTGTTCAGAGGTGAAACTCCCTGAGATAAGACGCCATATCCTGCGTCTCCTGGAAGCAGCTTCGTTGCCGATTAGTTGACGAAAACGTCTTGCGATGAAAACTTTGCCCTTTTCCACTCTGTTATTCAGACACGGGACGGGGTGGAGCTGTCATCAACACACCCGCCGAGGAGGAGTCGGAGCGCAGCATCTGCAATCTAGGACAAACCGTTGGCTCTGTCCGGGTGTTGTGTCAACTTTAGCACGCCATCCATTTCAGAGATGCTCATGCCCTCAGCAGATGCTCCTCCTCTTGTCTCCAACGACATCGCTGAGCCAACATGTTACGGGTGCGGCAGGTGCGAAATGTTTCCTGCTGCTCATTGTCGGCTGCACGGAGATGCAGAATTTTCAAGGGAGGCAGGTGTAGTGCGGTGGAGCCTCTGCCCCAAGAAGGACTCCTGTCTTCGGTTGTCTAAGACAATCGCATGTGTAGTTTGGAGCAGCTGAATTTTTACCCGGGCGCGGTCGCATTGTTGTTCCCCCAACTCGCATAAATATTTATGACAGCGTCTTTCTTGTCCTGTCTTTTGGGTGAAAACTTTTTGGCCGCGGGGCGTTAGTCAAGGCAGCCCCCATGCATAAGGCTTTCGGTGTCAGTCACCAGGAAGTGGGCACACACTAGTTGTGCCGATATGGCGTTTTCGCCGAAAAAGGATTATCAAAGATTTAGATAATGCAATGGTTATAAAACCGAAAGCTCCGTTTTCAGAAATACCAAAGGATTTAGAAAATGCAATGGTTATAAAGCCGAAAGTTCCGTTTTCAGAATTTTCAGGAGAAATTTTAACACTTACAGTCTTTGGCGGTTTGCGGGCGTTAGGGTGGGCGTGGCAAACGGTTTTTAAGCAAATCGATAGAAATTTAAAAAACTAATACAAAATCAACGCATTATTCAAAAGTATGGGCGTGGCAGTTTTGAGCGGTTTGGCAAGACTAAAAAAAAATTTAAAAATATCAAAACATTATTAAAAAAAGTAGGCGTGGCAGTTTTGAGCGGTTTGTGGGAGTTAGAGTGGGCGTGGCAACATGGGTCAACAAACTTGCGCTGCGTCTATGTCTCTGGATCATACGTTCATACCGACGGATTTTGATCCTGATAAAGAATATACAACATATATACTTGATATGGTCGGAAACGCTTCCTTCTTCCTGTTTCATACGTTTCACCGAATCTGGTATACCCTCTTACTCTACGAGTAACGGGTTTAAGTACCGGTCTTTTGGGTGAAGGAAACACAAAAAGTCATGCCTACATAAATGTTTCGCACCCAGCCGTGCTTTACAGCAAAGAAGAAATTATTTTTTTTACAAACGTATTTGAAGGTTGGTCTTCAATGTTCCTCCATACAAATCGTGAATCTAAAACCTTTGGAGTCGTGTTATTTTTGTGAAATTATCGTAAAATGGTTCAAGCATCACTGGTAGACGTTCACCCACGACGCCCACCGGTACATACCCTTTCTGAGCTGTTCTCGTGTAATTGGTACGTAAGTCCTTGTCTGTCCTCTTTTCCCGGTCTGAGACGCTAAGAGTTGTTTCTCGCTGGCGCGATATTAGCCGGATTTGATGCCTCGGCCCGTGCTGCATGTGGAATTAGTTGCCACAGTGCACCACCATTACCCCCTGCACACTCGTTAGGGCGTGGCAACATTTCTATACCATGTGTAATTAGGGAAGTGCCTTCCTTTCTATTCCCTCATTTAGACGACTCTTTAGCGCTTATCTGGCAAACTTGAGCGAAATAAAATCGTTGCAGGAAATTAGCCTTAAATGTCACCCTTGCACTTGTCTAGCATCACACCACCAGCCGCATTTAAACCCCTTATACCGATACGTGTGTATTTTCTTGACTTGTTTTGGCTTTATTATGATGTTGTTTTTATGCCTTGAAGTTTTAAATGATCTTTTAAAAGCATTGTGGAACGGGCCATTGTTATGGATTTGTGGCTGTACTTATACTCGGACTATATAACCACTTATTATACCCGTTACCCGTAGAGTAAGACCAAGTGAAGTATATGTACATATATATTCTTGATCAGGATCGATAGCCGAGTCGATCTGGCTCTGTCCGTATAGACATTGAGATCACAGCGCAGCGCAAGCTGTCGCAGACATAGACGCAGCGCAAGTTTATTGACCCATGCCACGCCTACTCTAACGCCCAACCGCCTAAAACGGCAAAAAACAGACGTATTTGAAAAATGTTTTGATATTTTTTCATATTTTTATTGTCTTGTAAATTTCTATCGATTTGACAAAAAATGTTTGCCACGCCCAACCAACCGCCCAAGTCTGTCATGCCCACACTTTTGAAAATCGGGTAACCGATATCTTATACTAGTCAGGGAACTCGACTATAGCGTTCTCTCTTGTTTTACATATTATAATAAGATTATGAAGCATATTTGTGAACATTACGTAACGTAAATATATGGTTGATTCTTAGGTTAGACTTCGCTCGATGTGAATTGTTAAATTCCCTCATGACTCGTTAGACGAGCATCCACAATCAGTCAGAACAAAGAAGAAATGCTAAAAAAAACATGACAGCGTCAGAATATGCCAATGCCCATCAACAACAAACTGGAATCCACAGTGAGGTGGGTGATTGTGACTGAGACATCAGACCGAGGACTCGAACAACACGTTCCAGTGCCAGCCGACCGCAAACCGAAGAATGTCCGACTCAATTTCGCAGATTCATAAAAATGAATGAATGCAATGTGGCAGCAGAATCCCTAAATCCTCCAATGGAGCGGGCTGGCGTCATTGGGAATGGAAAATCAAGTTTGTAAAATTGACTATCCAGTGATGGAACTTGGGGAGAGCACGGGACGTGGGTGGTAGCGGTCCGGATCACTGGAGGACGACGGCGACCATTAAAATGAATTCCACTGCACTTTGTGCCATCCAGAGAATCAACGGCCGGCAAACGAATGATGCACCATAGAAATGACGTAAAATACAAAAATAAACCGAATGAAAAAAGGAGGACGGACCAACTGAAAAAAAGAAATGCGCACACTGAGAAAGAGGAAAAGCGGGCAAAGCAAGACGGCGATGGCGAGGGTAGATCCGAAACCAACTCCAAATCCGAATCCGAGTTCGACTAGCAGAGGCAGCCAACATAACATTGCACGCTATTTCAATAAAAGTGAATTGCCCGACGCGGCGATGGCGACGACGTCGTCAGCGGACGCCTCAAACTTCAGCCGCCTCCTTCTGGAGCACCATCCCAACTCGGCACTGCAGAAAGAATTCGCAAAGGATATCATCCAGCGATGGAAACGTGACACGAGGAGGAAATGTATTCCTTGCTTGTCCTTGCACAACACAGGTGCATATTTTAATAATAGTGTAACAGCTTTGAACTGGTTAAATTTGAAAATCTTTGGGCAATTAGAAAATAGTAGATTTAGGAATATTAATTAATTTTTCAAATTACATTTTATTGCATTATCATGAGAATTTTGTGATTAACGTTAATATTAAAAATTAAAATGTGTTTATATTAGTAAGAAGTAACTTAGAAAATTGAAAACCGAGGTTGTAATTGCCAGTCTATTCAGAATTACAATATTCAATCCCTAGGACTGTTATCTTCAAGAGTTGTAAGCTTAAAGACCAACGTAAAAGTTGAGTTAGCTGAAGTCTGAAATTCCGGAAGTGTGTGTAGCGCTCCGCTGTTGACATGACTGACGATGTCGTCGTCCTTCCTGTCCCCGTGGCCTCCCTTCGCATTTGGTACTGAGGCGTACTGAAAGTTGCAGAGCTCAGAGACTCCACTCCACGACACCATCCGGCAGCTTTGCTGGCCACTTGGTCTCGTTAGTCGTAAAAGCAAAGTATCTACATCAAGCGAGCACAACAATAACTTCAAATGAGCATTTTAATAAATTTTTCAAATAATCGCTTGAAAAGTAGAAAATTCTCAGCCCCGGCGGAAAGGTTGGTCTCCTGTTTCCATCTTGGTCCCGATTGCACTTCAACTTAATGTTTGCTTAAGGAATTAGTTGGCAGAGGGAAGTGAACAACTTCGAAAGTTATGAGTAGTTATGAAGAGCAGCGGAGTTCGACGATGCGATTAAGAAATGTCAGTGATAATAGGTTTATTTTTGAGATTCAATTACGAGAGGGACTAAAAGGAGAAAGAACTAAAAGGATATCAAAATATGTTAAGAACTTCAAACACCGTCATTCTTATTACGTAATATAATAAACTAACAAATCCTAATTTAGTTATTTAAATTGGACATGGATGCAGTCATTCTATTAATGTTGTTTGGCGCCCTAAAGGGATGAGTTCCGAATTACAACAGACCACTAATGTGGTTCTTCCCGCTTCCATAGTTGCTTACCCTTAAAAATATTTATTTCTTGTAGTGGGGATATTGCAGTTTTTGGTGAAATAGCCGCAAGCTTGATTTGTAAGCGCAGTGCATACCATGTGGCTGCTGTCCACGCTTGGGGGTGTCCTCGCGCTTTTTGGGCGGAATGCCCAGCACTTAATGAGTTATATTTTGCTGTATTATTTCGGATACTTATTCTCACATACCGCAGCAAGGAATTTTTAATTAATGCAACGCAACCAAAACTCTTGCTTGGTTTTCATTTCCTAACGGCACTTTTCTCGGCTTTCATATAGTTTATATAAGTCTCTTTTGAATGAAACCTATTTGGGCGGGTTTTGAAAAATACTACAATTTGTGACAATTCCATATGACCAGCAATTCCGTAGCAGCTTGCCACAGGCCTGGGGCTATTACGAATTTCTAATTAGCGGTCTTTGTTTGGTATCCAAATTACAGAAATAAACCAACAAATTGGCGAGAAGTTGTAGTACCTTAAAATTAAGCTGCTTAGTTGAACATTATGCTTACTAC
Source organism: Drosophila yakuba (assembly GCF_016746365.2). Classification (NCBI taxonomy): domain Eukaryota; kingdom Metazoa; phylum Arthropoda; class Insecta; order Diptera; family Drosophilidae; genus Drosophila; species Drosophila yakuba. The sequence goes on along the minus strand of NC_052528.2, from coordinate 3,446,992 downwards.
TCACTTTTTGGCCAGTATTTTTCCACATGTTCCACACTGATATTTGGGTTTTGATTGTTCAACATCTTTTTTAGAAATTTCAGTCTTGTCCTGATCACCTACTTTACCATGCCTCGTGATAACGTGGTTCTTCAGGTTGTGTCTTCTGGCAAATTTCTGAAGGCACTCCGTGCATTCAAAAATTTTTTCATTTGTATGGTTCCTTAGGTGAGGCCTAAGGGAGTGCTTTTTGAAATTCTTCGGGCACAAGGGGCACTGAAGAAGCTCGTTCTTTCCTATTGTTCCGGATCTTGTGTGAAAAATTCGGTGATAAACTAGATCGGACTCATATTGAGATTGGAATCGACATTGATCGCAGGAGTAGATTGCTTTCTTTTGGGCTAGGAATGGATGAGGGGGGGATGATGTGCTGGCCAGGGGTTGACAGCTGCGTGTGTGTCTTCCTAGTGCCTGAGCAGATTTAAAGCTTGAACCACAACTCAAACACAAATGATTATCTGATGAATGAACTTCTGCTTGATGTTTGGTTAAGCTTTGAGACGATTCAAACGTTTTTTTGCAAATCGCGCACTTAATATCCCCACTCCTCTTGGCGGGTAAACTCGGAGCTGCTTCCTCTAAAACTTCTTTTAGCATATGTTCTATTTCCTTTTCGGGTGGTAAAATAGTCATTTGGGCTCTTGCTTTTTGCTTATGTTCCATCAAGCTTCTATGACGTCGCGCATCTAAAGAGGAGTCAAATTCTAATCGGCAGATTGCACAAAAATACCTTGCCAGGAGGTGCTTATGCTTTTTATGACGTTGAAGAGCTAAACGAGATGTCTGTGAGGATCCACACAAATTGCATCGAAACCTACTCTGGTATTCATCGGCTGCCGTTCCTGTAAGAGCAAGTCCCGGATGATCAGAGATAAAGTGTCGACGTAGTTGAATGTTGTACAAAAACTCCATTCCACACCTAGAGCACTGTAGCCGTCTTATTTGGGCTATGTATATGGGAACCGATCTATTGAGGGCTAAAAGCACCTCCTTATGAGAGGAATCCAGCAAATGAAGCAACATAGAATTATTGGTGTTGGAGCTAAACTGACAAAAAGCACACCAAAAAGTTCCCCCCAGTCTCTTTGTTAGCTGCAAGTGCTCGTGGGATTGCCAGTGATGTAGGAAGTTATCTTCAGTGTTAGCATAGAATCGGCAAGGCAAGCACTGAAAAGGAGATTGCCTCACTATGCTTCCCATATGCTTAAGTATTTCCTGCAAGCACTTTTGCCGTCTAATTCGACTCTGCTTCTGGAGTCTTCTAAAATGAAAATGGGAGATTAAATGCTTGCCCATCAAATGTCTTGCCATCGTGTGCCGGCATAGATCGCATCGCAGAAGATTTGCTCTCCTCTGTCGTTTTGGTGGCTTTTGTTCTTTTTTGTCCTCATTGCCTTCTATTGAGAAGTCCTTGCTTAGGGTAAGTTCTCTGCCTAGAGTAGCTTGCTCTAATTCGCACTCTGCTTCAGCTCTTTTAATGTGGTAGCCACTCTTCAAATGTTGGTCATAATATAAACGACTTTTCAGTCGCCTACAGCAGATGTTGCACCAATAACTAGCCCCCGGTTGGTCCAGCTTAGTAAGATCTATATTTTCGATGTACTCCAGCTGTTTGCTACCCGGAACCCATTTGCCTTTTGTATGGTCCGCTGGAGGATGAATGTAGTTATCTTCGGAGGGCTCATCCCAACTTGGCGAGAGGCGTTCTATATGCGGATGTCGTAGCTGCGGCCGCGATTCCGGCTTCCATTTACCACCTGTGTGACTGGCGGGCACAATGGGCGGTGACTGACGCCTTACATCGTACTCTTCCTGATCTTCTTCCGCATCAAATTCCTCGTGTTCATCCTCATCATCCTCCTCTTCACTCGCTTCTGGTGACTCATGGTCAAAGTGAAGAGGCTTAAACACCGTTTCATCGTGCTCCCTAACTGCTTTCAGTAGGGGATCGCCAGTTGGTGCGACCCACGTCTCATCTTTGCTTCGCTCTTGACGGGCCACCGATACTATCTTCCCACCCGTTGCCACGCTCTGCAGTTGTAGAGACGAAAAGAAAAGATCGGCTCCAAGTTCGTTCGGAAGATCATAAGCTTCCGTCAAGGACTTTGAGGTCTTTCCTCCATGACTGGCGGTAGTTTTGCGGAGGTAACTACTTGGAGCGTCCGGTTCCGTAAACTGGAAGCCATCATATGTTTGATCCAAATTACTGCTACTGATAATCGACGGTGACACTTCAGTACCAGAGGAGATTCTTGCTCGTCCATCGGCTTTTGGCGAAACATTTTGCTTTTCTGTTACGATACAGTTTCGTTTTCGGTGCTCAATGTATTTTGTGAGTCCAAGTATAGTGGCGTTGCACCTAATGCACAGATGAGTGTCCTTTAAATGGTCGGGGTTCATAATTATCTGAGGAAAAACAAAAAAAAAGGGATTCAAAATCTGTATACCCAAAAATAAAAAATATGAAATTTTATCGGCGTTGAAAAATATGTAACAGGCAGAAGAAGCGTTTACGACCAAATAATGTATATACATACATACGTATGTATTCTTCATCAGGATTAACAGCGCAGTCGATCTGGCCATGTCCGTCTGTCCGTCCATACGAACATCGAGATCTCAGGAACTATAAAAGCTGGAAAGTTTTTGGAATCGATTACGCCACACTTTTAAAACATTTTTTAATTTTTTTTAATTTAAATTTTTTTTTCCTATTTCTATCAATATGCCAGAAAAAATTTGAAAATTTCTCGTCCGCACTTCCACAAGCTGAGTAACGAGTATCTGATAGCCGGGGAACTTAACTATAGCGTTTTTTTTTTTGTTTTGGACATTATTTTCATAGGATTTCACTTTAAGAAGTTCGAACACATAATGCGTAAGCTTATTTAATGATTTTCTTTTGCTGCATTTTCGAGTACGCCTTTTAGTTGAGGCGTGAGTTTCTTAAGCTCGGCTTTGCCGAATATGATTAATAATAATAATTTTTTGACGGATTAGCTTTCTAGCCAACTCCTTTTCACGGGGGATATAAATAAACTCGCAGTATTTTTAGTCCATTTATTGGTTTGAGATTCGCTCCCGCAGTCCTCAGACCGTGCGTCGCAACAACAGCCATGGCCACCGCAGCGTTGACATAGCCATGTCCGTAACTCACGTCCTGTTCTTCGAGCTCCACGTTACGTATTCGACAGTTGTCCCCGTGTCCTGTGTGTTGCGGCTTGTCAGAAACGAAGTTTATGGCGTCTGTGCTGCATCCGTGTAAGGCTTTGTTGCTGCTGCCACTGCTGCTGTCTCTCTCTTCGTGCCCTGCTGTCCCTTTCCGGCCCTTTAGAGATGCTAAATGTAAAAGTGTCATTTCCGCCACATGTGAGCGTGATGAACGATGCGTCGAAGTCGACGTTGACGCCAGGAACTCCGATGTTACCGCTGTGCTGCTGTTGTGTTGTCGTCTCGGTTGTTAATAATTTTAGCGCACAATTGCAGCGACACCAATCGCTGGCAGCAGTTGGCGGGAATTTATCCAAACGAGGCCCATGTCTGAGGTTAAATACGAAAAACATAACAATTCCGACGCAGAACCTCGTTCCATTACCGTTTCTACGCCCGGACGATATGGATCCATGTGGGAATGCGGGACATGCGATCTGGCTTATATGGGGGATGGGCCATGCCGAACATCCGCGACTGTCGCCCTCATCCGTCCAACAAGAAAGGACCATATTGGCCACATCCACCACCCTACATGATGGTTCTGTGAGTGATAAACGAACATTTACGTAACAATTAACATGCTGGCAGCAGCATAAGGCGCCCAAAAATATTGCCTATGCTGCTCTAACAACCGTGGCAATTTTATAGCGTTAATTAGCTAAAGGTATTGTTTCCGGAAATTTTTAACTACAAATATTTGGTTGTTAATCGTTCTTTGAGATGCATTTTGTGTTTAAATTAATAACTTTTAGCGGAGATTTTATTGGATCCCCTAAGCGAAACTGATAATGGGGGAAGTCGCCATAGATATATTTAGGAATTAAATCATAAATGCAGTTTCAGTGTTGCTGAATAGCAACATTTTCCAATTATTTGCATTTGTGACTACGTACAACACGGACTATGCCAATTCAAACGCCAGCCCTATCCCAAACCCAAGCCGAATACCGAACCAGATCCAAGGGAATCTGCACCAGAAACATTACCAACCTCTCCGTCATCAACAACAATAAAAGCAATGGGGCAATAGCGAAACAACAAATAACATGACAACATTGTTGCTGTTGTTACACTAATGCTGTTGTTGTTCGAGGCAAACACTGCACAACACAGTTGAGGAAGAAAATCGTACGCGAGGATGCCAATGGGAGCCGCGTGGAATACTCGTGGTTGTTTGATTCGAAGAATGAGTTTAAGCGGGACAAATAAAAATAAAAATAGAAAAGAACGTAGAAAAACAGCAACAATCCAGTCAGGCAAAGCGCAACCATTAAAAAGGAGTTATCACCCAATTTGGTACCACAAGCGCGAAATAGGGGGAGCAAATGGCTGTTTGAATGTAGAAGCCGTCGTCGTCAGTTGGAACAGGAAAAATATAGAAATACTGTACAACAAAATTTGCTGTCAAATCCAAACAGTCTGCACGTAAGTGGACAAGTTGGTGCAAGTGGGCTGGTGGACTTGATAGGGACGTTCCTTTTAAGTGGATAACAAAGTATTTAATTTAAAGTATGAGTATGGGCATGCAAATTGTGATGTATTAAAACGCATACTATGAGCCATCGCTTAAAACGTTGGTTAATTTCTGTTTAGTAAAAAATCGTTTGCTCCATATATTTAACTCAAATGTAAAATATAACTGCTTTCAAATAAAAATGTACGGTTCTTAGTCCAAGTTATTCTCTTGGGCGTCACTCACATGAAGTCTAAAAATAAACCAAAAACGAAAACAAGTCAAAAATACTTCACTTGATGGAGCTTAAGTGGAGTGTCATAAATATATCGATTTAATGGTACAAACTGAAAAAATTCATTGCCATGCGGGCCAACCTGGCAGCTTGACAAACGTCATCAAAAAATTTTACGACCACTCTTTCATGAGCGGACCAAAAAAAAATTATATGCCACATAAGCCTGATGACCGTCCAGCGAATCGCTATGCACTCAACAGGTACCTCCCGACCAACCCAGATTCACGATACCTGGGTCCAGATCCAGAGTCCTCATGAGTGGCATCTGCCGGTATTGTCGCATCTTTTAGCCGGCCACTGTAAAACAGCGAGGGGGAATTTCAATTATAAATTAAAATTGGCTGGCAGCTGACGAGGAGAAAAACGGGGATGCCAATATTAATAAATGCGGTATCGTAAATTAAAGCAGATCGTAAACGAGAATATGCTAATCGATTGCATTAACCCGATAAAGACGGTAATTAGTTCTTTGTTTCGGTCGTAGGAGTATCTTTGTCTTTTTTAATATATTATATGAATAGGGAACCAAAGCTGAACCTAAGGTTGCTGAATTTTTATGTGTATATTATAGAATATAAACCATACCCGATAATTGTGCCTGGGTTGAACTCGAAAATAATTTAATTCAATAATATTATTATTATTATTAATATTATTATTCTGATAGACCGTATCGAAACCTATCCTCTAGTCATTACAATACAATATAATGTCAAGACCAAACAAACCACGAAATCGAACCAAACGTACGACCGAAATGAAGTGCAAATCGTTAACAATAATTTAGCGAGGGATCAGACTAGTTTGCATTTAAGGCAAGAATGATCGTACATTTAAACGGACATATTTGATGGCGCTCGTTCGATCTGTGCGCACCAGCAACTCTCATCTCGGCCCACGACGAATTCATAAAGTACCTTACGCTTTAAATGGTTTCTGGGTTACAGGCTGGCCGAGTGGGATCTTTAAATCTGATTTCCTACGACTCGCAGCAGGTACAACGCAACAATTTGGCGGCAACTTATGACAGAACACTCTTCGCAAATAAACTCAAATGGCACCACACTAAAAAAGTGACAGCGAGAATTTATGCCGCTTTTGGTGCTGAACAGCCAAAGCGGCTCTCGTATGAATTTAAATTATGAATATTACCAAATGGGTCAGTTTGAAATAAATATGCAATGGTCTTGGCGATTCCTAGTCTCTCGAGCGCACCTCTGCGAATTGGCCAAATAGAGTTGTCTCTGTCGCAATTTCTCATTGAGCTGGCCAACACTCATCCGCACTCCCTTGCTGACCATGTTCCCTGGATACTTAGTCTTGCAATGGGGCGGCTTCGCCTGTTATATCGCGCATGCATCTGGTAATCTATGCGCAATTAGCGGTGTACATCAGATTTAGAGTTCTGATTGCTTTTGCCTCTTCTTTATCTGCCTGTGAGTCCAACCGATTATAGGCCGTATATATAATATGGAATTTGTTATTATTCTCTTCCTTAATCTGTCGAAGTGGCTCATCATGGGAATGCTTGAAAGGCACTCAGAAAATGCATTATATTTCACTGGCAAGGCGGCGAACCTGTGAAGGTTATATTTATTTAATGGACAAATAGCTTATTTGTAATCGCTGTGGACTTAGGTTCATGACATGATCACAAGATGATGTATGTATATCAATTACAGCAAACGGACATTAGCCTCACTCTATGCATCGGCTTTGGTTTCGGTTGTGGCGATCTTCATGACACCATGACTGTTCCGTGGGTGCAATCCTTGTTAAATGGCTCCCATTGGGTCATCGCCTTTCCCGCTGTCGTAATGCAGCGGTTCCGTTCTCTTTGTTTTTAACGCGTGGGTTTATTTTTAACTTGAAATTGCTTATATCATTTCGGATAATCATCAGTAATCAGTAACAAAACCGGCAGAGAGTGAAATTTTTGTGTTCAATTACGTTTATGTTTGCAATATAGAGAACAGTTGAACATGCTTAAAACAGTCTTCATTTGTAAGCTTGTTCATGGTAAAGTTGATAGTCCTGACTTGGTTAGTCGGCTAAACTTCCCTGAGCAGATACACTAAAAACTACGTACCCTAATCCTAAATCATTGTAGATTTAACTTTGAGTTGCATGACCCCTACAGAGCATGATGTTCTGGCTATAATAGACGTTGTCCTATTATCTCTAATCTTGACTCTCTGCCGCTCTTAAAGCAATCAAGATCTTACTAATAAAATTTATATATCGCGTCTATATTCTCTCGATTCGAGCCATACGATACACGGCAGCGCCCCTCGGTCGGTTGTCAAAAAATCCTCGATGATGATGATTAAACTCGGCCGGCGACAAATCAAGCAGATTAAAAAACAATGGAAGCTTAACTAAAACGTAATTCATTTTTCTTAAAATGCTGTGTTCTGCCGACTTGGTACAGTGTACATAAAATTAAATTTTATGTTTCGACGACCATCTTTGAAGGAACATTAGAAATAGTCAAGTCAATAAAAGCCCAAGTGACCCGCTGGCTTTAAGTAAGAAAACCACTTAGGCGTTTACCGAATTTACGACTCTATGGCGTTTTGGAGGAGTGGGTGGGGATCGTCACCGTTTTTAAGACCCTCACAGCTCTTAGTAACCCATAAATATGATTTAGAGAATAAGGAATAAAACTATTTTTATAGTCAGAAGTCAGTCAGAAGATTGCATCGCACTGAAGGAGACATTTGTGACCATATAATGTATATGTATATTTATATGTATGTATATACTTTAAAGTATCAACATCTAAGCCAGTTCTTACGCAAACTAGTCAGTTTTAGGCGGTTTCCACCTTTTGTAGTTCCTGAGATCTCAGCGGTCATACGGGCGGACAGACAGACGGACATAGCCAAATCGACTCGGCTATGGATCCTGATCAAGAATATATATACTTTATATGGTCGGAAACGCTTCCTTCCATCTGTTATATACTTTTCAACGAATATAGTATACCCTTTTACTCTACGAGTAGATTTTTGGCATATCGAGAGAAATTTACAAGACTAACAAACATGTGAAAACATTATTCAGCTTTGGGCGTTTTGTGGGCGTGGCAACATAAATACACAAACTTGCGCTGCGTCTATGTCATTGGAGTCTGCATGCTGAACCTCAACTTTCTAGCTTTTATAGTTCCTGAGACCTCGACGTTAATACGGACGGTCGGATAGACGGACATGGCCAGATCAACCCGGCTCTGGATCCTGATCAAGAATATATGTACTTTATATAGTCGGAAGCTTCTGCTTCAACGAATCTAACGGGTATAAAAATTACATTGGTTAAACGAACAACCAGGGAGTTATTCCGATTTTAGAATAAGAAGAACTTTGTATTGTGAGCCAGGCAAAAATAATGACTCTTGTATCTGTCTTGAAGACTGCAAGCATCAGCCAAACTTCGGGATCAGCTGCTGTATCCCCATCTCGTGCGCGACTTCCGAATTTGGCATTGCCAAAATTTAATGGAGATTCTTTGGAGTTCATAAATTTCATCAGCCTTTTCGAAACTTTGGTTCATAAAGTCGCCAGCATTCCAGTTATCTAATTTCTTGACTCTCTGGTGAAGCTTTGGGAACAATTAAAGCTTACAAAGTCACGGAGAGAAATTACAAAACAACACTGGCCAGTTTAAAAGGGTTTACGATAACGAATATTTAATATTTGTGAATAATATTTCAACATTGTTTGGTTTTGGTTCATTGATTTATGGTTCTCTGTTATCGATAGGAGACGATACAAGAATTTTGAATGCAATGTTGATTTATGTGGTATTGAATAGAGTGGACCCATCTCGGATTCAACTAAGTCAACTAACGCGTTAGGAATATCGTGGTTGCCTATCGAAGACCCTCGGCTAATTAAGACCCATTGTCATTAAAGATCCTATTGCAGACACTTTGGCTTAATAAGTTAGATTGTTATGAGTCGATTCCGATGTATTTAGAAACAGTTTGGAGGAATATGCTAAAAAGCACTCTTTCTCAACTGGATGAGATTTCGATTCCTCGGTTTGTTCTGATGTCACCTGTACAGTTACATGCCTTTTCCGACCCATAAGAGCTTATGGAGCTTGCGCTTATATTCCTAGCAAAACTGCCAAAGGTTATAAAGGGTTTTTCATTGGGGGCGCTTGATCTTTGAAATGGATAAAAATGCATGTAGGAAAAAAAATGCAAAATTTTTTTTTTATTTGAAAGGTTTTTTGATCTATGGAGGTTGTGACGTCATTGGACCACTATTTCTGATGGACAAAGAGGAAAACTGACCCAAGAATGCACATTTCGAGCTGGACGATGAAGTATTGCGTCATCAAGCAGTCGGATTGACCGATTCTGTGCATACTTCCGATTTGTTGATGTCATCGAGTTTTCGCTTTATGTTCCGCTTTATAAGAAAATGCAGACAAGAGTATAGTTATTGAAGAAACTTTGTCGCCGACTGAATACAATGAAGCTTTTCCTAAAATAGTCGAAATAGAAATTAAATAGGCTCGTAAAGGCTTTAAGGCTAGCCCAAGTCTTCAACGAATAAACCCATTCATTTATGAAGACACGGCCACTTGGTGCAACTTTTCGTTGTTTCGAGTTGGGGGGCGACTAGCTAGCGCTCCTATATCATACGATTCCAACAGAGCTACGTCCGGCATCTGCACCAATCAAACTTTGATCATGTCAAAATATAAGTTAAGTCGAAATTTGAAACCATCAAGCGCACACGAATTCTTTTCGTCGCCGGCGGAAAATGTAGTTATTTTTGCCACCAAAGCTATCGGTATTTTTAATAAACTTATTAACAATTTTACTTGTAATATATAATTGTTTCAAATAAATAATTACTGCAAGGATAATTAAGTTTCCTTTTTACGAATTTAACTAACTTAACAATCCGGACCATCTTTGTTTTATGTTAGCTATTTGCAGATGTAACTAAGGTATTCATCGCAAGTCAAATAAAATAAGGAAGAACATGGTAAAGTTTGCGATATTGGTCAAAAGGTCCTAAAATCAGTCCCAAAGAATTGTTTTAACGAATTTCTGAATTCATGCCGGCTGCTCATAAAAAAAGAATTAAGAATGCGTAAAATCTCTTAAAGATCCAGCACCACAAACACAACTTGGCTGATAAGGTACTGACCTGGGTGGAGCAGAATATGAGTGACATCATAAAAAGCATAATTACGGGCATTTTTGCTAATGTGACTCTCTGGCCGCAGGCGTTGGCAGAACATTTCTTATCACGACGTTAGGTTGTGATGTGAGGAAGGACATGACGGTCTGGGATGGAAATAATGCTTGCTGATGCTAGACGCCGCCACAAGGCTGAGCTCTCGCATAAATCACTCATTATGAGGCGTAATTAATGCGACTATATGGCGTCCTTAATTTTGTATAAATCATAAGATTAAAACCAGTGCCTAGCATTCATGGTTCCTGTAAGGAACAGATGTTGGGAAATTCTCTGTACCGGCAAATTGAATGAGCTTTGCAAAAGTTTACCCACATGGGCTAATATGTTAATGGGGTTTTCCCCCAAGACATTCCGGAACCAAACCAAAGCCATAAAAAAACATTTTCAATCGGTTCAAATGCGTTGACACTTTAGAGAATTTAAATTTTTCATTTTAACACTGTGTCTTGAAAATGTTACCTGATCGTAATCCGCTAATAATAAAAAAAATTTAATAATTTAAATTTCTTTTTGCCAAGTGGGTTAAAAAAGCGCTAGTTTTTAATTATATATAATATTGATTTTAGCTATTTGTGTTTTTCCGTTCTGGAATTTGACAAAAATAAACCACAATATCTGTTATAGAAGACGAAAGAAGTCTCGGATTTTAGATGGTGGAAGAGGGGAACAATTTGAGTCAAATTATTTGTTGTTTTTGATCATAAAATGTTCCAGCTTAATATTCTACCGAAAATGGTAAATTATAAAATAAAGCTACCACAGTCGGCTTTGTTTGCCTCTTCCCTCCAGGATAAATTAACAAGGCTACTTACTGAAATTGATCGATTTATTGTATTTAAATAAAATGAAAAATAAAATATTTATTTATTTATAAATATTTATAGAACCGGGACTTTTATATTCCTTGGGAACACTTCCTCTACTTTAGTTAGTATACACTCAATAGACATTTTATTAATAATTAAGAAATTTTCCTAATAATAATTAATTATCCAGAAAAAATTCTCAGTAACGTTTACGAAGGTAATGCTTACAGAAGCATTTCAGGAAATGGTTACAGATGAGTTGCACAATTATAAAGAGATTCTCACGCCCGGCAAAATGAAATACAAACTTTCCAAGTTCTGAAACCACTTGTTTCTAAATATTTTCGAATTCCAGTCAGCTGTTCGAAAGTTGTACTATGCATTAGACGGGAGTGTTTTAAAACTCTACACACTAACCAGTTGACTCTCTGGTTATTTTTCAAATAATAGAGAACATATATCTATGGTGAATGAATTTTTAACAAATTGACACGGTTTTGACGAAATTTCCTTGTTAAATTTCTTATAAGTTTATTTTTTTTCGGAAGTAGTTATGGCCTTTCTCAAATAGTATTGTAAAATTCTCCTTCTTTAGAGTTGCCAAAGTCGAGAAATAAAATCCTTTTTTAACGCGATGCACGAAGTATACATACACAAAAATTAATTATTTTTATTCCGACAGCTGTATTAAAATTTCTAGTTTATAAATAAAATATAAAATACAAATATACTTTGCTTATAAAGTTAACAAAAATTGCTTTTATTATATTAATTTTTGCGTATGTATCCCGTTTTTAAAATAATTACTTTACGTCCTCGTCCACATTACATTCTACTGCTTGGACTAACAACGTTCGATCTAAAATTTAAATTTTGGTTTTGAATTATTCGTGCTTAAACTTGTATTTTCGTTATTGAAAATCTCTCGAAAAGTCACCGAAAAGTAACATTCTAAAGGTGACTATTTCTATAAATGATAGAAAAGTAAATAGTTGGCCGGAAAACGTAAAAGAGCGTTCGATATTACTCGTACATACCCAAAAATACTCATTGAATAATTTAAAATGTAAAAACCCGATAGTTCTTTAACATCTGCCCGGCACTATCAGCCGTCTTTCTAGATCATGTTGGATCTAGAACAGAAAACAAGAGAGAACGCTATAGTCGAGTTCCCCGACTATCTGATACCCGTTACTCAGTTAGTGGAAGGGAGAAGGAGAGTCTTAAACACAGTTTTTGGCGGTTTGTGGGCGTTAGAGTGGGCGTGGCAAAAAGTTTTTTGGCAAATCGATAGAAATTTACAAGACCAATACAAAAATGAAAAAATTTCAAAACATTTTTCAAAAGTGTGGGCGTAGCAGCTTTGGGCGGTTTGTGGGCGTTAGAGTGGGCGTGGCAAAAAGTTTTTTGGCAAATCGATAGAAATTTACAAGACCAATACAAAAATGAAAAAATATCAAAACATTTTTCAAAAGTGTGGGCGTGGCAGTTTTGTGCGGTTTGGGGTCGTTAGAGTGGGCGTGGCAACATGAATCGACAAACTTGCGCTGCGTCTATGTCTCTGGTGTCTGTATGCTTAATCTCAACTTTCTAGCTTTTGTAGTTCCTGAGATCACAGCGTTCATACGGACGGACAGACAGACGGACAGACGGACAGACGGACATGGTCATATCGACTCGGCTATTGGTCCTGATCAAGAATATATATACTTTATATGGTCGGAAACCCTTCCTTCTGCCTGTTACATACTTTTCAACGAATCTAGTATACCCTTTTACTCTACGAGTAACGGGTATAATTAGCAAATCGCAAATCACTGCCCTCAGCTTTGGCAGCCACCCACCATTCCTCCATTTGCCGCAGAGAGCAGTCGTGATTGTTGTTGTGTAAGATTGGCACAAGCTGGAGCAGTTGGATCAGACAAATGGGAGGCAGACGGAAGGGAGATTTTTTAAACCCCAAGACCAAGTGATTTTGAATTTAACGTGCACGTCCAAATTTATATTGAACTTTAACCACGCAGACTTTAACGCCTAGAAACAATAAAGCTTAAACATTCGATCTATTTAAATTTTTATGTGGCGGCTCAAGGACAAAAGCAATACATGTCAATCAAGTAGTTTTCAATGCACTGAGAGCCATTTCTGTGGTCATTAACGCGTGTTATAAGGCCGTCTACAGCCAGCGTATATCCCGAATACCTAACGATTCCTTCAAAATGACCCTCGCCAGGAGTGGCTAACACTCGCACCCTAAATTCGGACTGATGCTCATCTGCGATGCGTCTCCACTTATCGGCAGTCAAAACCCGTACCAGGTATAAAGTCTTGCAAGGCGGAGTATGTGTGCGGGTCATCTTATTGAGGTTTCGAATAATGAGGCGTGCAGCCCTCAGAACATAGCCATCTGAAGTCGAGACATTTCTAAGCTGCTGACACAGACAGTTAGCCGTGGGTATGGCGGCCAAAAAACAGTCTCTATGGTCTGGAATAGGCAAGAAAAGGCTTATTCCACGCGGAATGTCTTTGCCCATTGCCCATAAATCAGATCTGCGCTGCTTCAGTTTCTCATCCTCCAGGGACGTCAGATTTGGGAATTGCTGAAGAGTGGCATGTAAATCAAAGGCGGTGACCAAACGACGGTTGTTACTCTTTAAATTGCCAAGGGCTTGCGGATATCGTTCTTCCAGCCACCTGGGATAGCAAAGCATGGCCAGGGGCTGACTCTCCTCCACTTTGCCCTGCACGGTTTTGTAAAACCGGCCCTTATTTAACCCGTGATTGGAAACCACCAAGAGCACTGTGTTCTTAAGAATACCACTCTGTGCTAAGGCTTTAAACATTTTTAGGAACGGTTGATCCAGCTTCCGGCCGTAGTTAAATAGGTGATCGATGCCCTGGGTCCACCAAAGGAATGTAAAGAACCTGTGCGCTTTATGATGGGGAAGCATCTTGAATAGGAACTCCCTAAGCACCATCGCGTAATTGTCCTTTTCATTGCAGTGGATACCAAGTAATCCGTCCGTTCTCGTTTTTAACCACATCTCAAGAAGACCAGGCCGAAGGTAAAAATCTGTTGGCGGCTCCCGAAACCCCTTCACGAACAGACTCTTGTCTATGTTGTCCTCGCCCAGGCCCGTTTCATAGCCGGCTCTTTGGAAAACCTTCCAGATAAAAGGACAGCTGTCCAGGCTGCTGAGGTTAGACGAAATGTCCTTCATCTCTTGCCCACTTAGGCCGCTAAGCAACGGCATCATACTATCGAAGCTGTCATTACCTAACCGATTGAACCCCTTAAATTTCACGTGCGGTAGAGATAGCAGAAAGTTGGCTGTGCGAGTCATGCTTCTGTGGAAATGCATTTGGGAAATGGAATCTAGGCCCACGATCAACACAGACAAACTGCCGACGTCGGTAGCCAACTTCAGAGGAGGGAGACCCTGGGTGTTGCGCAGCCATTTGTCGGTTGGATGAATGTAAAAATGGACTCCGTTGTAGATGTTTTTAGCGTTGATAAAGCACTCAGCCCTTATGATATCCACATGGGGTTCGATTGTATTATTACCATCCGTGAGCAACTCGAATTCTCTGCTATACAAGTAGCGATTGTCGAAATCGGTGTTTCGCTCCATGGCATAATAAATGCACTTGAAACTCTCCAAAGTCTCGATGCCGTACCTTGCTTTAGCAAGCTCTATATTTACTTCCGTTCTCAGGTAGTTATATTCGCATTTGCTGAAGGATGACATGTCCAGGTTGCTGGCGCACAAGTCTCTACGAAGGCCGCGCCACAAGAACATTACGTCGCGTTCATTGGGAACCATAGTCAGCATACGACAGCTCTTAGTGTCCACAGAGTATTTCTCCACGTGATGCTGCTCCTCGAAGACTAGGTAGTCGACCACCACATCGTTATAGTAGTAGACGAAGGAGAAGATAATCAAGCTATACAAGAAGCAGCAACGTATACTGCAGGAGCACATTTTGCTTATTTCTATCGACCAGACATCAAACTATTGGATACTACCCTAAATTGACGAACAAAGAAAAATAATGACAAAAGCACATTTACGTCAGAATTGTCACAATTTTTTATATGAATCGAAATTTAAGGGAATATTTTTGGAAGCTAACAAAAACAAAAATCCTACGTGACCAAAATTATTCTGTGCAAAACGTCATCAATATTTAAAGTACATCACTTTTTTTGTTGGCGATATCAACTGGAACTTATTTTTATACCCGTTACTCGTAGAGTAAAAGGGTATACAAGATTCGTTGAAAAGTATGTAACACGCAGAAAGAAGCGTTTCCGACCATTTAAAGTATATATATTCCTGATCAGGATCAATAGCCAAGTTGAACTGACTATGTCAGTTCATTCCGTACGCCTTAAGAGAAACTATAAAAGCTAGAATGTTGAGATTAGGTATGCAGACTCCAGAGATATAGATTCCAGCTGTGTAACGGGTATATTATAGTCTGGGAACTTGTTTAATCTGTTCTTTAATCTATATTAGTTGTATTTACATATTATAGGAAAAATAACATTTTGAGGGGACTCTGCATTATTTTGTAATGTATGTTTTTTAGGGCAATTTTCGTCAATAAGTACGCTCGGACAATAAGTATAGCCATTAATAGAATCGTATACCTTCCCTAGTATTTATGTCACAGCTTCTTTTCGTAAATATTCGATTCAAGCTAAGCTCCATTTTAGTTCCTTTTTCAAAAAAACAATAAACTTAAAAGTCCACTTGTGCAAGTGTCCGCTCTAATTGTGCGAGTCCACTCTAATCTTAGCTATAGCAAAAATATTGCTGGCGGAGACCGGGCCAGTGGCGTTAATTTATCACTTAACCTTCTTTAACAGCCAAGTTTATAATTTCGATGGCGACCAAAGCGAGAATGACGATGAAGCTGGTAACTGCGGCACTTCAACGACGACTACCCATCAGCGAAATTCTGGAGTTGTGGTGGAGGAAATACAAAAGACATGGAGATGGGCACTGGGAGAAGCAGGATTGCATGGAAAGCAAAGAACAAGTTCTGGAGCACAATGAAAGTTTGTGGCCTAAGGAACAATTTTTTATTTCAGATTTTCAAAATCCATAAAAATGTCGTAAGGTAGAATACTCAATTTTAATGTGTGAAGAAGTAACCAAATAAACATCATATCTAAGAGTGGTTCTTTGAAGAAGTTTTATATTTACTTTTCTTCATCCATTAATTTTTGCCAATTTGTCTTACGACCAATAACAGGACATATAAAATGAAGAGCTATTCCCTTGACACTGTTTTTTTTTAAGTAACATTTTAAATACTTTTCTCAATTTAGCTCATATAGGTAGCTCATTGGTAAATGTAATTATGTCGACTGCAATGTATAATTTAATAGGATTTATTACGCAGTGTAGTCGGCCCAGCTCCAATAAAATGAAATATCAAACGATTGCCGGGATATATATGTATGTGCTTTTTTCCATTGTACACTTAGCCGACTGCTTCACCCTGCTTGTGTTTTTCCGACCCCACAACCCGAGCCCGCTTTTCCATCAGTGACGTCGTCGTATTTCTTTGGCCTTCGCATTAGCACCGCCTTTGCAACTTCGCTCCTGGGGCTGTCCTTTTTGTTGATGGTTTACGCTTTGGTCGGTCCTTTTTGGAAAATGAAAATGTAAACGGAATATTCATGAGCAGATTAGAATTATTTTTCGTGCTGTCATTTTCATTTTCCTCCAACTTTTGCCCATTTCATCTCGGAGATCCCATAATAGGTTTCATTAGGCTTTAAAGTCTGGGTAAAACGCTATAGTTGAATACTGTTGAATCCTAAACCCAGATATGTGAAAAATGAACATTACGATATATTTTATAGATATATTTTAATATATATATAATATATATGGGGAAAAAATAATAGCAGTACCAAAACGTATTTTATTCTCGATCAAATAAATTAACGTTGCGGTACCGATAGTACAAAATACTGATTTTTCGCATAATGCTAGATATAGATTTTTTAAATATTCTATACTTTTCGGCGGTTTGTTATGGTGAAAAGCACATGGTTATAAAACTTGACATTTGTATTCCTATTTCCAACATTATTTTTTAAACATACCTTAAAAAAATTATTAAAATGGGACGAGGAAAGCATTGCACTTCAGATAAACGTGACATGGTCAAAAAACCAATTTCTGAAGGAAAATCACACAGAAATATTGGTCTAATCCTTCAATGCTAAAACAAAATGATAGGAAATGCAATCACTTACAACGAGAATCCCGAAAAAAGTGGGAAAACACAAGCATTGGGCGGGCACCCATCTCATCAAAAGGCTAGTGCCCGAGAGCAAGAAGGATCCATTTAAAGCTCCTACCGAACTGAAAAAGGATCTCAACATATCCGCAACAGTGCAAACAGTTCATGCATGTCTAAGGGAACATGGTTTAAAAGGCTGTAGTCCAAGGAAAGTACTTTTTTTTATATGGGAGACACATACCCAAGCGCATTAAGTTCGTCAAGGAACATTTAAATTGGCCATGCGAAAGATGGACGAACTTTTTATTGTCAGATGAGAGCAAGGTGGTTTTTTTTGGTGGCAATGGATCTTGATCGAATGTAAGGCGCCCTAGGAACACCGAAATTTTTGGTCTGATATAAGAAAAGCAGTTGTAGCTTCAAAGCCAACTAACAACGCATAACTTTTGGGTATAATTAAGGAGTCCTGGAGCAAAATATCCCTAAAACGGTGCCAGGACCTGGTTGAAAATAACGTTGTAAAATTTGAAACAAGAAAGAACGCTATAGTCAAGGTCCCCGACTATCTGATATCCGTTACACAGATAGTGAAAGTGCGAAGGAGAATCTTCAACACTGACAGTTTTTGCCGGTTTGTGGGCGTTAGAGTGGGCGTGGCAAAAAGTTTTTTGACAAATCGATAGAAATTTACAAGACCAATGCAAAACGGAAAAAATATTAAAACATTTTTCAAAAGTGTGGGCGTGGCAGCTTTGGGCGGTTTGTGGGCGTTAGAGTGGGCGTGGCAGCATGATTCGACAAACTTGCGCTGCGTCTATGTCCCTGGAGTCTGTATGCCTAATCTCAACTTTCTAGCTTTTGTAGTTTCTGAGATCTCGACGTTCATACGGACAGACAGACGGACGGACAGACGTACACGGCCAAATCGACTCGGCTATTGATCCTGATCAAGAATATATATACTTTATATGGTCGCAAACGCTTCCTTCTGCCTGTTACATACTTTTCAACGAATCTAGTATACTCGTACCCTTTTAATCTACGAGTAACGGGTATAAATAAACTTGCGCTGCGGCTATGACTATTGAAGCTGCATGCTGAGTCCATTCTAGCTTTTTTAGTTCCTGAGATCGAGGCGTTCATACGGACATGGCCTGTCCGACTCGGCTACTGATCCTGATCACGAACATACATATGTATGTATGTATATGCTTTATATGGTCGGAAACGTTTTCTTCTGCCTACATACTTTTTAACATATCTAGTATACCCTTTTACTCTACGAGTAACGGGTATAAAAGGAAAACACTATGGGCGGCAGCTACATAGTGACGAAGTGCATTAGGATCACAATACCAATTACACCAATCAAAAGGTATCGCGAAAACCAAAAGGATTGATATAAAATTTTATAAAAATTAAAAACTGAAGCAGGCTCAACTTCATTTTTATATCCGATAATCCTAGATTAAAAGGATGGTTGAACGCGTGTTGAAAAGTATGTAAAAGGCTAGAAAGAAGATTTTCCGACTCTATACAAATATTCGATTGGTAAACATTTTGGCCACGACCACTCTTTCTCCCATAAACCGCACAAGCCACAGTTTTATTTTTTGCCTTATCCATCGGTGTGCCAAAGTGCTAAAATATATTTTCGCCTCCCTACTAACTAGTAACGGGTATCCGATAGTCGAGGAACTTGACCATAGCGTTAGATGTCACCCAAAATTCATACATAAATAGAGAATACTGGACTTGACACAGTTTTAAAAATTGTATATAGATTTTTTAAAATTGTATTATTGTTCGAGCCAGCTTTTATCGATATGACAAAAAGTGTTGAAACTAAGCTCTAACTCGTTTGTCGTTCTTATCATAAATGTTTTTTTCTGCTGCTCCTTATAAGGTGTCTTGCTTTCTTGCATAAAAATTTAATGATACAAACACTGAGGAACCGACATGAATCAACCGATGGCAGGCAGACATCGCTTCCTGGAGAGGGGAGCTTGCAATAAAAATGGGAAACCCCGACCACGTCGCCAAAGCATTTAAAATATTTTCGAAATGTTATAAAAACGCGTAAAGGGATTAAATAAATAACTGTTACTGCTCCGCCCTTGCCTCCCGACCACGCTACCCTCTTCTGCTGATGCTCATTTGCCTTTTCCCGCCATTGTACCGTAATTCAAAATGTTGTTTTTTCGACGCTCTCCATGCAGACTTTTCCCTTTTCTTCTGCATCTGCGTAGGCTATGACCATCCCACTCACGCTCAAGCTCTCCTTTCCCCTTCTCTTTCTGAGTGGAATTATGTTTTATCCTGAATTATGGATTTTGTTTTGTTGTTTTCTGTCAAAATCATATTTTCTTCACCACCAACCCCCACTCTCTATTGCTAACACAAGCCCGACTTATTTACATACCGAAAATTTCGCTGAGGGCAGACTGAGAGAAATCAGTTTGAACGGAAGCAATATATATATAAATTGGTGCCATGGCTTTCCAGGAAGTTATATGCATTTTGTTAAGTTGAATTTCAATTATATTGCAACTTAAATAATTTTTAAATAATTTTATTCTATATTTAAAATATATAAAGAGCTTCAGTGTAATAATTTTGCGTTAGCTCAGACCTCAGTTCAGTTTTCATCTACAGCAGGCTTCCCTGGCCATTAATGAGAATTTGTTTGTATCGACGTGGTCGAAGGGCGTTTAAGGGTGTTGGGTTAGGGTGGTAGGTGATGGTCGGCAGGGGATTCCTTTTCTGCTTCGGTTTTCCGACGGCCCGCCTGCTCAGCTTAGTTGTAAATTTACAACAACAAGCAGTTAGAGCGAAAAGTTTTGAAAATAATTTCTACTTAACGTTTAAAATTAGAATTATTTTTAGACGGAAATTAGGAATTATGAAAAATAGAAGGACAAGAAGGACACTGGCGCAGTCCCAAATACAACGGAATGAGTCACATGTATCTATGCTTTGTTATTACGTACACATATACATTCATAGGTCTTCTGATTAGGACGGACGCTTTTGTGCTTTCCGTTAAATTTCCGGTTTTAATCGAATTTGGTGAATGCACCATTTTATTTCACAAAAAAGAGAATTACACTTCGTTTCCAAAATTTTTAATGAAATTCATTAGAAATCAGAGGCAAAATAGAACGACTCGGTTGTTTTGGTATCCACTTCTGTGCGATATTTTCTTATCCTTGGCCATTTTTATTATAGCATGGAGATTGAGTAAGTTTAATATATTTATTGTATTTATGAATTAAGTGCAAAATAATATTTCTTAACAAAAGGTTATATAAGAACGTTTGTATGTTAAGTCGCGATAGACCCTTGCTTTTACCTCGGTAAGCAGTTTTTTTTGTTTAATATCAGAAGTTGTTGAAGAGATAATTCATTTCCATTGTTTTTTATTTACATAATAGTAGTTCAAATACACTGCGTTTCACCAATCACATGATTGAGAGTGCATTACAAAAAAACAAAAGCCCACAGCTTTGAAAAATGTGTTTATATTTTTTTTCTGTTTTTTATTAATCTTGTAAATTTCTACCGATTTGCCAAACATCTTTGTGCCACGCCCACAAGCCTCCAAAGCTGCCACGCCCACACGCTTGAAACGTTTTTTATTTTTAATTCCTCTTACCCGTAGAGTAAAAGGGTATACCAGATTCGTTAAGGGAATATAAAAGGCAGAAGGAAGCGTTTCCGACCATATAAAGTTCAAGACCAGTATCAATAGCCGAGTCGATCTGGCCATGTGGGCGCTTTGTGGGCGGTAGAATGGTCGTGGCAATGGGTCAACAAACTTGCGCTGCGTATATGTCACAGAAGGCTGCATGCTCAATCTAGAGCTCTAGATCGACTCGGCTATTGATCCTGATCAAGAATATATATACTTTATATGGTCAGATTTGCTTCCTTCTGCATGTTACATAATTTTAAACGAATCTAGTATACCCTTTTACACTACGGGTATATTAAAATCATATTCGTCCTACAAAAGAAGCCGGTCCACGAAGAAGAGGAGTGTGCAAGTTCGACTAGTTATATAATTACTTTTGTATTTTAAATGTGGGGTCGTCACTAGATTTTAACTTTTTAATGCGATAAATAAGTTTATCCGCCAAACTAGTCTATCCTCTATCAAATTACTCCCATTTCAAAGAATTCAATAGCACAAAGCTACCCCCAGCTTAAACAACAGTTGCACAATTCGTTTGCGGGTTTGGAGATACATATAAACAAAAAATCAGGTGAGCCTTTGTGGGTGACAAATTAATGAGAAGCTCATTAACGTACTGAGTAAGAATTACTGATTTAATTGAAGGTCCTTTGGGCAAAAGTACGCCCACAGATGCAGTCAGGGTAAATAATCTGATACACACATCGCCACAGGCTGGATACACTCATACATATGCGTATATCTATGTACATACATATATCTCGTTCCTATTTGCAGTGCGCAACGCCAACAACAGAGCGTGAATATTCAGCGAAAAGCGTCATTATGTGTACACACAACGTTAAACCACTCCACCTACAAAAACTCCTCCTTCCAGAACATCCGGATCCGAAAGCCAACAACGGCAACGAACCAACGGCGCAAACAAGGAGAAAATGTGTACATAAAACAATCTCGTTATGTCGGCATTATCCTGAAGAATTCTGGTTCGTCCTCGTCACTTGCAGCGCCATAAATCACTCACACGCTTGGCCCATTTCCCGCTGTCATTCTGTCCCTTTCACCCTCTACGTCTGTCTGCTTCTGGCTGGTTGTGTCTGTCACATTGTTGTTTGTATTGCGTGTGTATGTGTGAGGCGCGTGCCTCACTATGATGTCGTCCTGCTCACACATAGACGTAGTGCAATGACTTTGTTTTAGGGGAATCTTTCCGGCAAATAAAAACTTGAATGCACTGAAAATAAAGTCCAATAGTCCATATGATGATATTTTGACTACTCAAATGTATAGGGCAATGTAAAATACTCAAATGTATAATATTTCTCATACATATTACATACATATAAATTTATGGAAAACCTAAGGGCATTCACTAGTTCAACTGAATTTTCCAGCTATCTAAGAATTTTTGTTTGTTCAGCATTTTTCTCCCTTGGTTTGCCAGTAATTCACCCCGCGGTGACATTTTGGTGTGACAGACAAGACGTGTCCTTCGTCCTTTTTGCATTTTTCTCTGTCGGGTGTCTGTGTATGTGGTAAGTTTATCGTTTTAAATGTTGATACAAACTCGGGTCGTGGTCCGCTGCCGGTCCTAATCCCAAACCAGCCCGCATGGGGATAATAGGATGTTGAGTAAATATTTAAGAACTCCCCTCTCCCACTCGGCTCCAACGGCACATACCCCTCGGGTAATTGAGGAATCGTAGGCGACCTCCAAAGTTTGGGGCAAAAACTTTGCCGGTTGTGTCCGCTCTTTTGCAATGGGTGAAAAAGTTTAGAGGGTGTGAAACGAAACGAACCGCCGCTGGCATTCTCTAATCCAGTTTGTGGCCCCGACTCTTCGGCCAGGACACTTTCTGGCATAAATCATTTGCATTCAAAATGAGACCAATGAGGAAAGCCTGCGAATGAGCGTCGAAGATGAATGCCGGAGAGCAACATCAAGGGGCCGAAAAATCCTTTCAATTTTCGCACACATTCAATTTTATTAATTAAAACCATTTTTTCTCCCTTTCTCTTAGCTTCTTTTTCTGTTTGTTATTGGAGGAGATTGGGCAATTAATTCCAAACATTCTGGACGCTTTTTCTTTGTTAAGTTTCGGAATTTTTTGTGCTGTTGTTTTGGGCGCAAATTATCCTTCGCTTGCCTTGCGCGAAATAAAATATCACAAACAGCAGCAGCTCCCATAAATAATGGAAATTTATGCCAGTTTCGCACAAACGCACTCCAAAAGTCTCATAGACCTTAAACACAAAAGGCAGAAACCAACTTTTCCACCGAAATTACCATTCAATCAATTTGTAATTTCCAGCTCTAGAAAGGAAAAAAAATAGGTGGCTGATTTACTTCATTTATTTGGGCCAGTTCTTAATTGCGCCCATCTGTTTTAATAAGCCTTTGATTCCATTATTTTGCATTTAAATTGGATCCTTTTTCATTACGGTTATTCCAGAAGTGGCCCAAGGAAATTCGAGTTTATTGATTTTTATACCGGTTACTCGTAGAAATTCCTTGAAACGGTATGTATGAAGTCATCGGAAGAGTTTCTTATAAAATATGTATTATTGATTAAGATCTATAGCCGAGCCAACCCTTCTATATAAACGTCGAGATTTCGAAAACTATTAACGATAAAAGTTAAGATTAAGCATGCAGATTGTATTAACATCCACGCCGCGAAGGTCGATTCAGAAGGCTGGCACGCCCAATTTAACGCCCACAAACCTCGCAAAACTGTCACGACCACAAATTGAAGAAATCTTTTTATATTTTGCCATGATTTTTATGTGTTGTCAATTTCTAACTATGCCATTTTTATTTTGTACTTGTTTTTCTTTTTTTTTTTTGGTTAGCCAATTTTTAAATTTCTCCGACGGACTCCCTAGCTGATAGTTAAGGAACTCGAATATAGAGTTATCTTTTGTCTTGTATCTAATTTCGTTACTATATATAAGAATGTTTGGATTACTTTCATGTTTTTCTTGGATAAGTATTGGGGCTTAGGCAACAATTGTTCGCAAGAAAATTAGACCACAACACAGCGTTAGAATTGGTGTAGCATAACTAGTATCAGCACGCGCTCTTGTTGCATCATATATTTATAATATTAAAGCTAATCGTAAAAAATCAGAGTAATAAAATGTATAAAGTCACAAATCGCTGAAATTTTACAGAATATCCCCTCCGGTGGGGCGCAAATCTCATTGGGACAGTTTTGCAATTTTAATCTTTATTTCTTTACGGGGGTTGACGTGAAAGACCCCATACAGACACTCCCGCTTTGTTTTTGTGCAGCTCCTTTGCTACTGTCTGTCATAAATCTATCAAGTTTAATGGCCGCCTCAGCGCTGCACATAATTTTATGTATTTTATGCTGCAAATTGTTAGCCAGCGCGCACACAAACACAAATCAGGAGGAACAACCCTCGGTGAGCCACACAACCAAAGAAAATCCACCCAGACGCCCTCCGGACGGAGCCACCCCCAGAGGAAAGGCGAAGACGAGAACACGAATTTCCACGCACATCTCGGAAGGCTCACAAATTTTATAAAGTGGCAATTCAATCAATCAATTCTGACAGGGGGTGGCCATTGGGGTGGACTGCACTCAGTCATGGCCACCTTAACCGTTATGACCACGTACACAATCACACAACTCAAACTGATTTTGTTACGGTTTGGGGAAGTTGGGTTGTGGTGGTGTTGGAAGAGAGGGGGGGCTAGAAGGGAAAAACAAAAGCGAGGGAATTATGCATAAAATTCCTCTTGTCTTTTTTTAACAGCCCCCTTTTTTCAAGGGGCAGTTACTTTGGCTAGGGGGCAACAGACATGCCAGTCACTCAGTAAGTATAAACCCAAGACCCCAGGCGCTTGAAATTTAATTTAATTATTTAATTATTTTTAGTTGTCTACCGCCGGGCGCCTATCCACCCGTATAAAAACATCACCCATTTTGTAGGAATTTGCATGATTTTTCTAAATCGTAGCTCTCCAGCTATACTAAATTATTATACCCGTTACTCGTAGAGTAAAAGGGTATACTAGATTCGAAGGAAGCGTTTCCGACCATATAAACTATATATATTCTTGATCAGGACCAATAGCCGAGTCGATATGACCATGTCCTTCTGTCCGTCTGTCTGTCCGTCCGTATGAACGCTGTGATCTCAGGAACTACAAAAGCTAAAAAGTTGAGATTAAGCATACAGACTCCAGAGACATAGACGCAGTGCAAGTTTGTCGATTCATGCTGCCACGCCCACTCTAACGCCCACAAACCGCCCAAAACTGCCACGCCCACACTTTTGAAAAATGTTTGGATATTTTCTCATTTTTGTATAAGTCTTGTAATTTTCTATCGATTTACCAAAAACTTTTTGCCACGCCCATTCTAACGCCCACAAACCGCCCAAAGCTGCTACGCCCACACTTTTGAAAAATGTTTTGATATTATTTCATTTTTGTATTGGTCTTGTAAATTTCTATCGAAAACTGTGTTTAAGACTCTCCTTCTCCCTTCCACTAGCTGAGTAACGGGTATTAGATAGTCGGGGGAAAAAAAAGTAAATTGTTTTTTCTTTTTTACTAAGGGAGCTAACTCGACAACTGAAATATTACTAGGATGCGTAAAAGCCTTTCGCTAAATCCATTTCTGTCCATATATGTTTTTGGGTTAAAATCTAATTTTTTCTCTATAAAGTGCCACAAAACAAATCGAAACAGGGAATTTTTGGTAAGAGGTGCAGAAAACAAAAACAACCTTCCAGTAAATGACACGTTTGTCGAGCTAGAATTAGGAATATGGATCGCGGTTAATGTTCTTCTCCGAGTCATGCCATCTGATTCAATATATTGAAGTCAAGGTCCACCATTTTAAATAAACAAACACCAGCCATTGCTGTTCCCTGAGTTCTCATGTATCTTTTAGATGCTTCCAGAATACTCCTCGTGTCTGTGAGGAACGATGACCAGTCAGCGTGACCAATCTGACAGAGAATTGATTGACATTCCAGTGGAGCTCAGGGAGTAAGTAAGACAGGGAATAGCCATTTGTTCTCTTTTGCACTCACTTTAGGTCGGAAACCGGGCTTCCGCCGAAGTTCGATACCACTTCTGCTCCTCTCAAAAATAACTCAGTGAAAAATTTTACAATTTAGAATTCATTGGCATAAATAAAACTTTAAGCAGTGTCACTGCACATGACAGTTCACAGAGACTGCCTTAAAATGGGAAATGATTTAAATTAGCAATCGAAAAGTATTAAAATTATTTTAAAGTAATTTTTTAGAACTCATCAGATGGGGAATTTAAATATTTTTACGGCCATTTTATTTTCCATCTGATCTTATTTTTCTTTGGTTAATACATATACCCGTTACTACTTGGGGTAAAGAGTTGAAAAGTATGTAACTGGTAGGGGGAAAGTTTTTCAGCCTAAACATTTATTAAATGTTTTATTATTATTACATTTTATTTTAGGGAGATGAAAATCTTAAATAAAGGGTAAACTTTTTCGTGCCTTTGTATTACTTGGTGCAGAGTCAATTTAGCCTAAAGGATTTATTTCAATTTAATTTTTTTTAATTTTTTCAGAAATACATAAGAATCAATTTTGGAAGGTATAACATCATAGCCATTCTGTCGTGTCTCACTCATTCATCTTTCGAAATCACTCAAACGTGCGAGAGCGAAAACCGGTCTACGCTCTCGTACTCATGAAACAATAACTGCTCTTGCTCTTTCGCTTGTCGAATTTTCGAAAATAGACTGTGGACAGAGGCGTTCGGATAGGGGTTTCGATATCAGAAAATTATTACATACATACATATAATATGAAGTTTTGCTGATAATAAACAACAACATATTATGTTATGAGTTTTTATACCTTTAATATAAACTGTTTAGGGACCCTTCAAATTGTATGGCAAAACGAAAATGTTTTGAAACCCCTTTTCCGTTGTACGCCACTGACCTTGGAAACAACCAAATCAGCTGATTTTGTTCGATATGCAAGCAAACTTTGAATTAACTACAATTTAATGGTTAACTGGTACGAAATCAATTTACAAAACAATAATTCAATAAGTCCGTTAGTTTAAATCAAAACACAAATACAATTTCTTTTGTAATTTTGTCATTTCGGGCTATATATGTTTGTATTTCTAACCTGGGGATCGGATTAAAATTGGAAGGTTGGCTTAAACCAAATAGTCTTTTCTCGGTAAGGTAGATCTTATACACTGTGGTTGACACGTATCTTAATTTCAATTTGTTAGAACAAACAGTGCAAACAAATAAAAAAAAACTTAATTCACAGCGCACTTTTCACCAGCAAGCGTACGACGCACACGACGCGATGCTTCTCCCACAGAAAATTCGAAATTCGAACTCGTTTGTACAATTGAGAGAGTTACGTTCAAATAGTTGAGTGGTTTTTCAGATTGTACCAGACCAGAGTTTGTTTGAGTTAAAACACTGTTTGGTTTTATTTGCTTACAAGTTTTTTATTCAACTTAATGATCTTTTTCGTTAATGAATGTATAAGACTAAACGGTAAACGTATATTAGAGGCGAATTTAGCCGACATATTTATTTTTCGGGGCTTAAGTAGTTTATTTTTTATAATTCTTTGAAGTTTTAATTTTGCATACAAAATTTCAGTTTCCACCGAAAAAAAATGTTATTTTTAAAAGTAAATTTTAGGTAAACGAACCAAGGAAAACGAAGACTACACGACAAAACGAATTGATAAAATATCACGACCACACTTACAATATATACTATATATTTTTGAGAAGTATCAACAGCCATGTCCGTTTGTTTTTCCGTCAGTCCCTTTCTTCGCAAGGTGTCTCTCAGATTAAAAGCTATCAATAGAAAACTATTGAGATTAAATATGTAGATCAAAGTGCGCCATTTTATTTCAATTTAGATATTCAAATAGAAGAAGGAAATGTTTTATTTCAACAGCTTTTTATATCGTCTAATTAGTCATTAAGCTAATAGTACATACTAATTAGGGGTGACCAAGGTAATTTCGTATTTATGTATTGCATATGTAAACACTCCCTTTTAATACAGACAATACAACTTCAACAAGAGAGAACGCTATAGTCGAGTTCCCCGACTATCTGATACCCGTTACTCAGCTAGTGTAAGTGCGAAGGACAGTTTTTGGCGGTTTGTGAGCGTTAGAGTGGGCGTGGCCAATAGTTTTTTGGCAAATAGATAGAAATTTACAAGACTAATACAAAAAGACTAATGCAAAAATGAAAATATATTAAAACATTTTTCAAAAATGTGGGCGTGGCAGTTTTGGGCGGTTTGTGGGCGTTAGAGTGGGCGTGGCAACCTGAATCGACAAACTTGCGCTGCGTCTATGTCCCTGGAGTCTGTATACTTAATCTCAACTTTCTAGCTTTTGTAGTTCCTGAGATCTCGACGTTCATACGGACGGACAGACGGACAGACGGACGGACAGACGGACATGGCCAGATCGACTCGGCTACTGATCCTGATCAAGAATATATATACTTTATATGGTCGGAAACGCTTCCTTCTGCCTGTTACATACTTTTCAACGAATCTAGTATACCCTTTTACTCTACGAGTAACGGGTATAAAAACTTAAGTTAAGTTAATTTTCATAAGTGTGAAGACCAAGTAGCTGTGTAGATTTCTCAGTTGGACTCACTTTAAATTTCTCGTACTTAATGATAACGAATATCTAGTTTTGATGTTGCATGATAAACAGAGTTTTTAACTAAATGCATAGCACTTAAATTATTATACCCGTTACTTGTAGAGTAAAAGGGTATACTAGATTCGTTGAAAAGTATGTAACAGGCAGAAGGAAGCGTTTCCGACCATATAAAGTATATATATTCTTGATCAGGATCAATAGCCGAGTCGTTTTGGCCATGTCCGTCTGTCCGTCCGTCTGTCCGTCCGTCCGTCTGTGTCTGTCCGTATGAACGAGATCTCAGAAACTACAAAGGCTAGAAAGTTGAGATTAAGCATCAGACTCCAGGGACATAGACGCAGCGCAAGTTTGTCGAATCATGCTGCCACGCCCACTCTAACGCCCAAAACTGGCACGCCCACACTTTTGAAAAATGTTTTGATATTTTTTCATTTTGGCATTGGTCTTGTAAAATTCTGTCGATTTGCAAAAAAAACTTTTTGCCACGCCCACTCTAACGCCCACAAACCGGCAAAAACTTGTCAGTGTTGAAGACTCTCCTTCGCACTTCCACTAGCTAAGTAACGGTTATCAGATAGTCAGGGAACTCGACTATAGCGTTCTCTCTTGTTTTTATATATAGTTATGGATTTCTTATTTAAATAATTCTTAATTAAATTCATATATAAATCGTATACTGCTTCTGTTGCTGCCTTGGAAAGTGCCATATATTCAGCCTCTGTGTTGCTCAATGCAACTGACGTCTGCTTCTTGCTTTCTCATGTAAAAGTGCTGCCTCCTAAGATGAAGATACGACCACTATACTATTTGCGATCTATAGAGTTTCCACCCCAATAACCAGCCACCATTTGTCCAGTATTCTGATATTTCAGCTTTAAATCCAGGGTAGTTTTTAAGACCCTTTACCAATGCCTTAGTTGTAGGTAAACAGCAGTATGCACGACTTCTGCCCAAAACTTTTCATCCAATGCTGCATTTACTATAATGCTGCGATCTATTTCAATTAAAGTGTGGTTCATCTTCTCTGCCACTCCATTCTGTTGTGGCGGTTGTGGAACAGTTAGTTTACATAGTCAGTTCCGTTATCCCTTTGTAATATTTTAATTATTTTTCCTGTTTGGCACTGTGACATTTTCTTGAACTATTTAAAATGTTTATGACTTTCGATTTACGTTTGGTGAAATAAACATACACAAAACGCGATAAGTCAGTCTTCTATCAAATATTTTGAGCCAACGATCGAAGGGACAATTGATAGGTCCGCATACGTCACTATGGACAATTTCCAAAAGCTCGTTGACTTTATTTTCGGAATGCGTAAATGGTAACGTCAGCTTTTACTTTTTAAACACACTATACAGTCTATTTATTTTTAATTTGTCTTAAATTTTAATCCATGCACAAGATTATTTTCGTGTAGTTCTATTAAACATTTATTAATTTATTTTTCATTACCGTTTTCATAGCATAATACGTATTAATTATTATACCCGTTACTCGTAGAGTAAAAGGGTATACTAGATTCGTTGAAAAGTATGTAACAGGCAGAAGGAAGCGTTTCCGACCATATAAAGTATATATATTTTTGATCAGGATCAATAGCCGAGTCGATCTGGCCATGTCCGTCTGTCCGTCCGTCTGTCCGGCCGTATGAACGTCGAGATCTCAGGAACTACAAAAGCTAGAAAGTTGAGATTAAGCATACAGACTCCAGAGACATAGAAGCAGCGCAAGTTTGTTGTTGCCACGCTCACTCTAATGCCCACAAACCGCCCAAAACTGCCACGCCCACACTTTTGAAAAATGTTTTGAAATTTTTTCATTTTTGTATTAATTCTGTAATTTTCTATCAATTTACCAAAAAACTTTTTGCCACGCCCACTCTAACGCCCTCAAACCGCCCAAAGCTGCTACGCTTACACTTTTGAAAAATGTTTTGATATTTTGTCATTATACCCGTTACTCGTAGAGTAAAAGGGTATACTAGATTCGTTGAAAAGTATGTAACAGACAGAAGGAAGCGTTTCCGACCATATAAAGTATATATATTCTTGATCAGGATCAATAGCCGAGTCGATTTGGCCATGTCCGTCTGTCCGTCTGTCCGTCCGTCTGTCTGTCCGTCTGTCTGTCCGTATGAACGTCGAGATCTCAGGAACTACAAAAGCTAGAAAGTTGAGATTAAGTATACAGTTTCCAGGGACATAGACGCAGCGCAAGTTTGTCGAATCATGCTGCCACGCCCACTCTAACGCCCACAAACCGCCCAAAACTGCGACGCCCACACTTTTGAAAAATGTTTTAATATTTTTTCATTTTTGTATTGGTCTTGAAAATTTCTAACAATTTGCAAAAAAACTTTTTGCCACGCCCACTCTAACGCCCACAAACCGCCCAAAGCTGCCACGCCCACACTTTTGAAAAATGTTTTGATATTTTTTCATTTTTGTATTAGTCTTGTAAATTTCTAACTATTTGCCAAAAAACTTTTGGCCACGCCCACTCTAACGCCCACAAACCGCCAAAAACTGT
The DNA here is from genome assembly GCF_016746365.2 of Drosophila yakuba. Taxonomy (NCBI): domain Eukaryota; kingdom Metazoa; phylum Arthropoda; class Insecta; order Diptera; family Drosophilidae; genus Drosophila; species Drosophila yakuba. The sequence goes on along the minus strand of NC_052528.2, from coordinate 3,415,765 downwards.
CCTTCGCACTTACACTAGCTGAGTAACGGGTATCAGATAGTCGGGGAACTCGACTATAGCGTTCTCTCTTGTTTTTATATTGGTCTTGTAAATTTCTATCGATTTGCCAAAAAACTTTCTGCCACGCCCACTATAACGCCTACAAACCGCCAAAAACTGCGTTTAAGACTCTCCTTCTCTCTTCCACTAGCTGAGTAACGGGTATCAGATAGTCGGGGAACTCGACTATAGCGTTCTCTCTTGTTTCTATTATATAATAGCGAACAGTTTAAAATATCACTTTATAGCCACTATTAACAGCTTTGCTAACTGATATAAAATTACACTAAAATTGTGGAACATCTTAGGGGTTATTTAAAACTATATATTTTTATTGAGTAAAATGTTATTGCTCAAACTACATAGGGAGAAAAAAACTTTAGCACTCTCGTTTTTTCATTTTTGCATTCTCCTCTTTTAAGCCTACACTCACTTTGAAGGTGACCATTACGACCGCAAAAATAGCACTTCGTGTTCTTTTTTTACCGTTGCTTATTATTCAGCCCTCTTTCACCACCTTTCTTATTTAACTCAGAGCTCTAAGCCACAATTGCTTGTATTATCCCGTTGTTTTAGCTTAGTCAAAATCTTTCGGCGCTCATCACAAATAGTTCCTCTTGTAAAACTATGCCCATCTCAGTCAACTGATCGAAAACATTTGCAAAAGTTGTTAGGCACTGCTGAATGTTTTTATTTTCTATCTTACGAGTATAAGAGAAAAATGTAAAATTGTGACAAAATTAAGGCTTTAAAAAAACATTTATTTTGATTGAAAAAATCTATATTGCCAAGAAAGAGGCTTACTGGTAATGGTCTTAAAGGGTCGGAAAGGCAGTTACATACTATTTAAAAGCAATCTTATATTTCCTATTACACCAGTAACGGGTCTAAATACTTTCGATTCTTTTAAAACTGAATATCTTATATTTGATTTTACGAAAGCTGGATAATTAAATGTAGAAATGTATTATTGTTAGGAAAGAAGCTGTATATCTTAGGACACGATCACAACAACAACATTGTTGCCCAACAGTCTAAGGTTAAAGTTTTCAAAATATTCCTTAGTTGTGTAATTAGAAATAAGAGTCATGGATTTGCCTAATTATTTTGCACTGCGAAATCAAAACAATTTTTCCATGTCATTTGTTATCGTTCTTATTTCCGATCTTCTGTGAATCTTTCGATGCTAAGTTGTGGAAAGGAGACAGAGATGGGCACTGGAGGAGAACTAATTGCGTGTTCAGTGCAAAAATCATTTCGATTTATCGCCCCTGGTTGGTTATATGCTTCACATAGACACCACACAGCCGCTGTACATCCACATATTGATGCAGCTTGCAAAGGACCGAAAGGAAAGGTGGGGAACGTAGCGAATACCCGCTGATTTATACGCTTCAATCCCACATTTTTGTTTCTTTGGCTGGCATTTAGCTAAAATATTTCATATTCGAACTACGTCGCCGTGTCGAGTCTTTGCTCCTTCGTCTTCTTTTGGCTGCCAGGCAGAAGACTAGAGCGGGACGCACAGATGGTAGAGAGAGGGTACGCAATGGACAGCCGCTTCCCCGTAATTATGCGATTTGTTATTCGAGATTTGAGGCGATTGTGACTGGGCACCATGTGGGCGAGGAGGGTGAAGAGCGAGAAGCTCCACCGAGAGATGATTTAAAATGCGATTTCAATTCTGGCATTTCTGATTCGCCCTGTGTCTGTGGTGCAATTTGAGGCCCTCCCATCCCATCTCCCCAATCCGCCGCGCGACCCCGTAAACCGCAAGCTGGTTTGGTCCCGCCGAGATCTGAGTATCCCAAATGATGATACGGCGGCCATTGCGTGTGCGATGGGCATTCGGACGGGCAGACAGACTCCGGACAAACGGACAACATTCATTCGCTGACTGACTGACGTACTTGGGGGCTGACTGATATGGGTGTAACCAAAAGGCTCTCAGAGCGGCGAACTCTTCTTGCTGGACGCCCTGAAGCAGATCCGTTGAAAAATATTGGTTATATGTATATTACAGTTGGCCATTAATTTACTGGCATTCCGGAATCAAACGCAAAAAACCAGTCATCGCTTCTCTACATCAGGAGCATCAGGACAGTGAATATACGTTTTTTATACCGTTTACTCATATAGCATCGATAGTCTGATAGTCGAGGATCTCTATAAAAAACACAAATGTGGAAACATTCCTTTCAAGCATATGAAAGAACCCTATAACTGTTTAAAAAGTATTTAAAAAAGTCTTAAATTAAAAATCGAGCACCTCTGCTTGAATTCTTGACCTTGTATACGATCTACCGCTGAGTGTTGGCCGAGCTTGATTGCATGGCCTTCGTCTTCGTCTTGGTTTTGGGCTTAGTCTTCATCTCCATCGCCGTCCATTGGCCGTCCATCTTGGTCGGAACATTGTCAGTTGGGTCTGGCTTTGGGTTTTGGATAGGGGCTGGCCTTTTGAGATTCGTTAGGTCTGGGAGCAGGGACTTGAGGGCATAAATCACTCTCTTGGCTGGACGATCGCGGATCGAGCGTTGAAGGGGAAGGGTGAAGGTCCCCACTTCCTTCAGATGCTTATTCTCCCAAGATGCTGGGCCTACTCTGTTGATTAATAATTAATTTGCGTTGCCTGTTGCCAGTGATTGCCTGCGGTTGTGTTGTCTCTCGCTCACCTCACCTGACGACCTGACTCCTTTATAATGAACGGTTTGTGCACAAGTAGAAGAGTGTGTGTGCGACTGTGGCAGGACATTCGCCGTACATTATCCCATCCCAAAAAGCGCGCCCAGTGCTCGACGTTCGATGCTTGGCCTGGATGCTTTAACTCACTGGTTGCTCCTCCAAGCTGGTTCAAAGAATATAGAAAAGGAAAGACCACTCAGACGTCAGCGGCATAAATTAAGCGAATGGTGTTTATACACTCGACAATAAATCAATTAGCGAATTTGTTATTATTATGTTCATAAATTATTATTATCACATCCACCAAAATCAACGATTAAAATATTTTGAACTGATCAAAACGGCACAAGAGTATCACTATTTAGTGATCGCATCGATGATCTTTGCTGTGCAGGCCCCTAAAAAGAAGAGCATTGGTGGGCATGGACTGTCTAGTTAGATTTTATTTCATGCCAGTCGATTGCGGATTTACTTTGCAAAGAATCGTGATAATGCCCAATGCATGCATTTTAAATGAAAAACAAGAGAGAATGCTATAGTCAAGTTCCCCGGCCATGCTGCATGCTGAACCTCAACTCCCTAGCCACTATATCCTGAGATCTCGACTCGACTATTGATCCTGATCAAGAATATATACCTTTCATATGGTCGGAAGCGCTTCCTTTTGCCTTTTACATACTTTTCAACCAATCTAGTATACCCTTTTACTCTACGAGTAACGGGTATAAAAATTTTAACACTTTTATCAAAACTGTGAGCGTGGCAAATTTGGGTGGTTTGTTGGCGTTAGAGTGGGCGTGACAAATTTTTGGCTTACCGATAGAAATTTACGAGACAAATACAAAACTGAGATCTTGACGTTAGTCTACGAGTAAATAGAGGATTCGCCTTATCGACATGATCAGTGATAAGCTTTCTCTTTTCATGTCCATTATATTAAATTACTATTTAAATATGAGTTATTTAGATATATTTTTAGATAGATTTAGATTTTTACAATTATATTTTTTTGAATTCTTTCTGATAATTCTATTCTGCTAATTCTGTTAACTTTTAGTTGTGTGGCTTTCTCATTTTCTGTTTATCAATCAATCAATTGGACGTGCCATCTGCTGCTGCTCAGATGAATAAATCGACTTACGGCCATCGCATGTATCGCATGTATTAAATTCAGACAGGTGACGCCCACAACTTCTGTGCTTATGCGCCATTATTAACACGTCATAACTTAGCACCAGTCGCAGCCATAAAGATGCTCGAGGGAGGAAACCATCGGGCCACTTAGTCTTTGCCATGTTCCAAAAGTTGCCATCAATCAACGCCGAAAGTCCGTCCAAATGACGGATGCAAGTGAGTCCTGCAAAGGTACGGCAGGTGCGAGAGCGGGATGGGAGGGGCGAGCTTCACCGCACCCCAAATACCGCTTATTTATGCACAACGCGCGGCAAGGGCGAAGCCGCAAAGTGATTTTAAATGGGGCTCATACACCAAAACACCGAAGCTCTGAAACCCTGAATCCCAGTACCAGGCCGTCAAAGTTTTGTTGATGTAGTCGGTCTCGGGATGTTGTTAATGGCAGCCATTAAAACACGTTGTCTAAAAGAAAAACAAAGAGCATCAAAAAGGTTAACTTTGTTTTTCGTTTTGAAAGAAAATTGTTAATTGACAAAAAAATTTAACTGAAAGAAAAAAGAAGGTATTTATAAATTTATGGCTACGATAGATCCACATTAGTTTTACCTTTGAAACATGTGTGTATAAATATAAAGGCTTATCTGCAAGTAATTTCACAATACTTAAAATAAAATAGACACTGTGTATAAGTTTACAAATTAATCCTTTTAATAAAATAAAAACAAATAAAATATTTTGTATTGCGGTTTCGTGATATATTTAAAAAGACTAAACTGGCTAATACATTTAATACAACTCTAGAGTTTCACACAAATCAAGGACACTTTAAAGTGCTACCAGTGTGCTTTGTAGGCCAATATATGGAGCGTGCCAAAATCCACATAATACTTAAATGGTTTGGTGTGCATGTGAACATTCTCAAAGAATGTCCCCAGGAAGCCTATTTCCTAATAAGATTCTGGTCAACTATGTGAGCTATTTTCTCAGCTGAAACAGCAAAGAAAGATAAAAATGAAATCAAAGAACTTTTGTCTGGCAAAATTAAACGAGGTTTTTTTTGTCTTTCGCTGTCTAGATTCAATTCAAATTCAATTTTAACGCAGCCGGCAATTCCCCGTCTCAAAAGGGCCCGATACTCATCCTTCCCGGACACTCAACCAATCGAAATCAATTCGCATATACTGCAACTACACTGCGGACCAGGATGAAATTATGACCAGATCCTTTTGCAGTGGGTCCAATGTCTCCGCTTGGGGATTGTCCTCTTCATTTGCCGCCCGCCTCCTTTGCACTCCACGGCACTGGACCATAAAGCGCTGAAAATGCTTCATGAAGTAAATCTAATTTTACTGGACAAGTGACTGTCATTGATTGTCGATATTTGAGAGCCTGGCAACGCAGCCGCCATGATGACCAGAAAAGTGTCCTGGCAAACCCCATGTGCGTAGGGTTGCTTGTAGGATTGTTCCAATCGTCAATCGTGTTGTGCGCCGGCCGGCTGCACTCAATTGGTGATTTTTCGGAGACCTTGCAAATAAAGCACGGTGGTTCAGGAATTTCGAAAAACTTTTCATGGAGTATTTTATGTGCTCTCACTTTCAGTAAACTTTATAAGACATGTTTCTTTTCTCTGAACTGCTTCCTAAACTGTGAGCTTTGATTCAATGGTATATAACCCTATTTATTGCAATTCCTCTCTATTAGTTTTTGATTACACCCACTGTACCAAACCAATCCGACTTTGCCGATTAGGCGTCCTGGTTTAAAACGCATCATTTCATACCCGATTGGACAACAGGGGCGTCGGTCAACCCAACAACTAAGCCACCCAACTCAAACCAATCTAATTCTGCATCCGATCCGATTCGCACTCCCGGCCAGGAGGACACCTTGAACACTGTGGGCGGCATGTGTTCGGCCATGCGAGTGCGCTGAAGTGCGTCTATGTTTTTAGAAAATAAAATTGCATTTTCATGAACCTTTTGGGTTTGGAATTTATCTGGCGCACAGATTTCACAACGGCAACCAAATGGGCAGGGCACGCACGATGCATAAAGCGCATAAATAGCTGCACCCGGTACGGCCTGCCAGCCCCCACACCACTGAAGTCCACCAAATATCGCAAAACCCCCCTGAAACATGGACCCGGACATGCGTGCATATTTACGAGTCGACTGCGGCGGCATCAGCTGCACCAAAAACTCGATTGCTCAGTCAAAGGACTGAACCTAGTCCTGTGGCCAGGAGGCCGGGAGCTTCGGGAGGGAGTCCATGACCGTTAGCCTCCCATTTGGCGTCACAAAATAATTACCAGAGCCAGGGTGATTGAGTTGGTAAAACGTTGCACTCGATTTGATTTTTTGGCCAAGGGTTGGGGTATGCCGGGAAATTTTATGCCGATGCCATTGGGAGCTCCAAAGCCCCTGTAGTCGGCTTTTAAGCTAATTTCGGCAGCATCCTTTGGGCACGGACCGAAAAACCAGACCGAAACACATTTGAGTGAGTGAGCAAGATTTAGTGGCATGCATAAATGCCAAAAACAAAACGCTCCTCTACCAAGCCACGGATGCACCAATGACACACCCTCAATGCGCTTTGCGGCACAGCATGAGTGGTATCTGTGTGCTTGGACTTTTTGGGAGTCAGATGCAAACAGACCATTTACTGCGGAACAATTCTGGCTTCTGAGCAAGTGCAGCAGGGAACCTCATGATTATCCCATAAATGCCACAGCCGCACAAGAGAAGACGACCGACAGTAGCAGATTTTCGTAAAGGAACTAAAAGCTCTAACTATGGATGCGATTACGTCGCTCCTAAATATATATGTATAACGTCGAAGCCAATTTGGTTCAGATAAGTTACTTTCGGTTTTAACTTGATACAAAGTCTAAGAAATGTTATTTAAATTAATGTTATGTTATTTAAATATCAAATTATTTTTCAGCTTTGGGCGGTTTGTGGGCGTGGCAACATGTCACTGGAGTCTGCATGCTGAACTTCAACTTTCTAGCTTTTATAGTTCCGGAGATCTCGACGTTCATACGGACGGACGGACAGACGGACATGGCCAGATCGACTCCTGATCAAGAATATATGTACTTTATATGATCGAAACCGCTTCCTTCTGCCTGTCTCATACTTTTTAACGAATCTATCATTCCAGTCGCAGTAGCACCAGTCCTTTTTACCCTACGAGTAACTGCTATCAATATTGTAAAAACAAGAGAGAACGCTATAGTCGAGTTCCCCGACTATCTGATACCCGTTACTCAGCTAGTGGAAGTGCGAAGGAGAGTCTTCAACACTAACAGTTTTCGGGGGTTTGTGGGCGTTAGAGTGGACGCGGGAAAAAGTTTTTTGTCAAATAGATAGAAATTTACAAAACTAATACAAAAATGAAAAAATATCAAACCATTTTTTAAAAGTGTGGGCGTAGCAGCTTTGGACGGTTTGTGGGCGTGAGAGTGGGAGTGGCAAAAAGTGTTTTTGCAAACCGATAGAAATTTACAAGACTAATACAAAAATGAAAACATTTTTCAAATGTGTGGGCGTGGCAGTTTTTGGCGGTTTGTGGGCGTTAGAGTGGGCGTGGCAACATGAATCGGTAAACATGCGCTGCGTCTATGTCTCTGGAGTTTGTATGCTTAGTCTCAACTTTCTAGCTTTTGTAGTTTCTGAGATCTCAGCGTTTATACGGACGGACAGACAAAGGACAGACGGACAAGGTCATATCGACTCGGCTATTGATCCTGATCAGGAATATATATACTTTATATGGTCGGAAACCCTTCCTTCTGCCTGTTACATACTTTTCAACGAATCTAGTATACCCTCTTACTCTACGAGTAACGGGTATAATAAGCGTTTTTAAACCTATAAAGTATGTCTGTCTGTCTGTATAAACGTCGAGATCTCAAAAACTATAAATACCGTATGAGTAAGTGCTATGAATAGTCAAAAACATTTACTTCCAATTAACGCCCACAAACAGGAATAAGCTGTCACTCCGAAATTGTAGAAATTACTTTATGATATTTCTATTCTTGCCAATTTCTATCGATATTCCCAGTTTTTAAATTTCTTTTAAACACTTTCACTAGCTCAGCAATGGATATCTGATAGCCGAGGAAATCGACTATACATAAGAAAGGAAAACTTTATTTTAAATAATAATTACTGCAAGGGTATATAAACTTCGGCTTTCCGAAGCTGATTCCTTTTTTAATGTTCATCGACATGCAAAATATATAGTATTTTTGTAACCGCCACTGGGTGCGTTAGGTCTAATTATTAGTATGATATGATATGATATATTATATAATGAATTTGATATTTGCCTTTTATTGGCTTTTACTTGCTTTTTATAGACTCGCAATGATTATTATAATAAATTTAATATCTTGAGATACGTCAACAGCCAAATCAATCTGTCAGCCGCTGTATCAATGTAATAAGTGAAAAATCAATAGAAAGACACTGTTAAATGCTCGGAACCGACTTTTATAAAAATCGAAGTATAATAGCTGCCCCAGGAGAAATCAATTGCTAGTGTATGGAGTCAATGACTTTCAATATGTTCCGTTCAGCTCCGCGCCTCACTTTTCAGATGCATTTGTCAGTTTTTCAACCGACGTCAGCCAGTTCATCTCGACCATTTGGTTGATGTGTCACCATCAAGCTGCCAGCTTCAAAGCAATATAATCAGTCACCGTGCTTATTTTCGCCAACCAATTAGCCAAGTGCATCCTGCAGTTGGCATGTCGGGTCCCCTAGTGACGTTGCTTCGCCGTTCGTCCACCTCTCATTTGATTTGTCACGCGTGGACTTCCCACCACATCGACACCCCTTTTTTCAATACTGCCATTGTTTCGGGCACGTTGGACTACTCGAATGACTATAAATCAGTTTGATTTATTTACCTCGGCTGCTCATCCATTTTTCGATTGTTGTCGTAGTTGTCTGTGCTTGTGGTTTCTCGCTTGTTGCTTGTTGAATTTTCGTTGTTGGATGTCGCTAGTTGTCGCTAGTTTATGCATGCATACAGCTCTCCTCACAGACGTTTGAGAATCTTCCATCTTGCAGTGCCAAAAGATCGCATGAATACCTTTAATCGAATTTCGACGCCAGTGTCTGCAAGTGCCCATATGATGATTTGATTTCAAATTAGGATTATTTCCAGTGGCTGGCTGGTACACACTTACAGTTTTGTGTGTCGGATCGATGGAAATCTTTAGTTTATATGTTGGTTGAGGTTCAGTATGAGCTGTGAGCTGCTTCCACTTATATTTTTGAATAACACTTTTTATATATTGATTTCACGTGACCTTCATAGGCAAACTTAAAATGGCTTACTAGCCACTGTCTATATATTTTTGAAACAAAAAATGGATTTTATATACATATTTGAATTTTTATTTAATTTTAACTGAATTGCGCCGTTAAGGTGCGAAGCTTTTAAGTAAAGTTTTTGGCCTAGCATGCGAGTCAATGTTCTGATCCCCTGGGTTTAACGCTGCAGAGTTATTGACATAATTAAAAAGTGTCAGAGTCGTCTATGACTTCAATTAACCAGGCGGGCCACTCGACCGTTTCATGAATGAGAATGCTCGATATTATCAAGTCCCCGGCCGATCCCCATTTTCAGATTCTTGTTAATGAATTGCGAGTAAACTATCTGCGCAAAAGAGCGAGAGATGGGGAGAGTCTGGCAACTGGGTCACTGCCTTATGAGTAAATACGCAAAGAAAGAGAGGGAAACACCACCGAGAGTTAGACGGAAGAGCAGGATAGCTGGCAATGGAGACGAGTGGATTGAATGATTTATTTTTGACAGCTTTTTAACTTGAAATTAAAACGGTAAATCAATTTCTGACAGCGGAGCCTGCGACAAAGCTGCCAACAGCTCTTTTGCTAATGATGATGCTACCAACACCAGCACCACCGTGTGTGTGTGTACGTTATGAGTGGCGTTGACTGTACCGAAATAAAGCGACAACTTTATGCCAGAGCGTGATGGAAAGAGAGGACTGTTTTGGGACGAGTGCGAAGAGTTGGCGACAGTCGCTGCCGAAAAAAACAAAGAAGCTGTCGCGAAAAATTTTACTGTCTCTGAACTGTGTTCTTTCGCTTTCTCTGTCTTCTTTACCGGGTGGCTCATGTCCTTGTCACTAAGAATGGACCACATCTTCAGATTTGAAGACTGATATGCCTAAAGTCAGTGGTATGGTCTGGCCAACTAAATGAATTCACTCAGCGTTAAGCAAATGATAGGTCGAGGAAAGAGGCGCACTTGATATGGATATTTACATAAATGATTCTCTGCCCCTCAAGGCCATAAATTGTCTGACGCGTAATTCTCTGTCAACCGAACTGTAATAAATTAATATAAATTTCTTGTCAACAAGCTGCGAAAAAAGAACTGAGCAGAGAAGGGCCAAATAACTGCAGGAACAGTTCTATACATTTTTTTCTAGCATCTCTAAAAGCAGATTTTGAAGACAAGTCAAGTCCAAGTTAACTGAAGAGAAAACGATATTGCACGCAATCGAGTATAAATTATATGTATATTATAGATATCTCCAAGTCACGTGACGCTTTCTAAATGAATGCATGATGAAATACTTTAATTTTGATTTTACATAATAAATCAAGTTAATTAACAAATTATGAGTGCTTAATATAACAAATTTAAAACAAAAACTTGTTTGGTTATAGTAAGAAGCTTTAGTTTTTTTAGTTTCATTGTTCACTGACTTGGTTGTTTATGATTTAACGCCTAAAGTTTTAAATTTACTTGATAACTGTTCGGAGTCAGAGTCCATCAATAGTAATATGTAGAAATCCGGACGAGAGAAGTGGAAATGGACTGTAATTCAAGAGATTGTTCACACGGTCCAGCTCAAAATTATAATTGATGCATTCAATTCGCGGTGCGAGCTGTGATTGATTATGACAGGTGTGTCCAGTCATGTGGAATCAGAAGTTGAAGTCGAAGTCGGTGCTGAAGCGAATTCCGATGTCTGCCAAAGTGATCGGACTTGATTGACAAGCAGGTCAAGCATTGAGACTTCCGATCCGACATGGTTGTGGGGATAAGTCGATAGGAATACCGGTCCGACTGGCGACAAATTTACGCCCGGTACGACAGATTTATTAATTGATGTAAACGCAGCCGCCCCATGAGCCATGAGCGTGCGGTCTAACGCCGTTTTTGGTCAATACTGAAATGATTTAAGTTTGCCCGCCCTATGAATTCGCACACATACGCGTATTTGTGTATATGAGCGAACATTCAGACGAACAAATCCCGACTCCTCTTTTCACAAAATCTTGGTTTCTAGCCATCAGTATTGGCTACTAAGCTAGCTGCGACTTGCAAAGCATCTCTAAAACTATATTTTTATTCAAATAATGTATTCTAAGAAAAAAAAAAATGGGTTAAGTGAATTCAATTCTTTATTAACATTAATTTAAACACATGTACAACAAGGTATACACAGACGTTACCTCTAATTTAAATACATACATCATAAATTAAAAGTATAGTAAAATTAGTGATTATATGTTTTAGTAGCAGAAATAGGGAAACAAAATAATGGGTAATAAAACATACCCGTTACTCCTGAAGTAAAAGGGTATACTAGATTGATATGTATGTAACAGGCAGAAGGAAGCGTTTTCGACCAATAGCCGAGTCGATTTGTCTGTCCGTCCGTATGTGCGTCGATATTTTAGGAAGAATAAAAGCTAGAAAATTGAGATTCCACATGCAGACTTCAGAGACATAGACATAGACGCACCGCAAGTTTGTGTATTCATGTTCACCCACACTTTTGAAAAATGTTTTGATATATTTTCCTTTTTGTATTAGTTTTGTAAATTTCTACCGATTCGCAGAAAAACTTTTTGCCACGCCCACAAACCGCCCAAAGCTGAAAAATGTTTTTATATTTTTTCACATGTTTGTTAGTCTTGTAAATTTTCTTTAATCTTTTTGCCACGTCCACTCTAACGCCCAAGACGCGCAGAAAACTGCCACGCCCACACTTTTAAAAATGTTTTAATATTTATTCATTTTATTCTTAGTCTTATGAATTTCTATCGATTTGCCGAAAAACATTTTGCCACATTTGTAACGGGTATCAGATAGTCGGGGAACTCGACTATAGCATTCTCTCTTGTTTTTATGCTTTGTTTTCTTTTAACTTTTTATTCTTTTTTATGCTTTTTATTCTTTTAACGAATTGTTGTTTTGCTGTTTTGCATCTTGAATGCTTAAGTGACTTATGTACATATGTATTATAAGAGCTTCCTGCGCGATTCTTGTTATAAACGGGGCTTGTCTGTGGGTGTTTTTTACTTGTAAAGTAAATACGTAGTTTTCCGAAACAAACTCCATTTTTTGAAATGCCAAAACTCTCGGCTGTTTCTGAGTTTCATCCATTTTACGTTACATCTCTCCTATATTTTGAGGACAGCAATCCATCAAAATTAAGGGGTAGTTCTCCTTAGGTCGAGTTATTTTCTATAGCAACCCTTAAAATGTTATTGATTGCTGTCTGCCAGTAGAACATACATATATGTGTACTTTCAAGCCATATAAAAAAAAGACATTTTGTTTTTTTTTAATTTGTACAAACCACGTTTTTCTCTACTGCATCAAATAAAAATGAAGTACAGAAGTAAAATTGAAAGCCTTAATTATGCGAAAAAAAATGCTGAAACCCATTATGGACACAAATTCTAATTTATGAGGTCCATATCGCCCCGTATCCAGTTCGTAATTACTGCACATGTGATGCGCCTCATTCCCAGCACTGTCGCAGAACACGCTTGCAAAGCTTTACAACTTTCCATTGCTTTCAGAGCGCTCCTTGTTTGCCCACCCCTGAAAAGACATCCTCGGATTCAATGGGAATAGTCCAATACTGAAAACCTGAAACTCCGATTCTCGGCAGCTCAACGCATTTCTGGCTGGCACTCGTCTCATGTGCGGGTGTTGCCGACATATTTATGTCGCATTTGGGAACATTTCATCCTCATAAATATTATTCATGCTCTTGTTCATTCTTTTGAGGGTTGTGGAGCAGCGGGCTTCAACCGCGGTCCACAGCCCAAAATCCCACAACGATTGCTGAGCTTTCAAAAGTGGAAAGGCACGAACAGTTTGTTATTGTTGTCGACTGAGCATGTGAGGAAAATTTCGAGGAATCCATCAGATAAGTGAGAATCAACTATACGGATGCCTTTCCTCTCTTTTGTACCGCTCCCTCGGCGTTTCGGCCAGTAAATTGTCAAAGCGACAGCTTCGAGGTAAGAGCAGGAAAAGAAAAAAGAAATAAAGCGATTTTCGACCATCATCGGTTTGCTCTTGTCCTACGGGATGGCCATTCCTTGGGATTGATTTAATGTTGCGTGTGATATATCACGGTCCCCACGACATCTTGCTTTAACTTCGGGCTTATCGAAGTGGTTTTTTAGGTCTGGATCGGGCTCTTTTCTTCCACTTTGCCGTCTCAATTTGTAGCATTTTTTCCTCTCTTCTGTTCAGATGGCATCATTCAGCTTTTACATATTTCGTATTCACTTTCCAAATGCCTCCTTCACCCTAACTGCAAAGTTCAGTATTTTCCATCAACTTCGATTCATTTGCTAATAAATCTCGTACCTCATTGTCTCCCAAGTCCAGCTAAAAGTTTCACACACTTGACAGTCGTAAAGCGGCTATTCCAATTAAAGGGTATGTATTTCTATTAAAAAAAAAGTTATAAACTATTAAACCATAATAAATAAAGTAAAAATATGGAACGTTTTGTCTTTTTATTGTTTTTGGGTGAAAAGGTTCCTTTTTCATCATTTTATACGTAGTCTAGATTTGTTGACTCGCCCGCAGTACGTCATTGGACTTCTATTAGCGGCCCAATTCAGCTAAAGAATCGAATAGGTTTAGGTTTGAGGTTCGTTAAGTCTGACGTCAAGTTGGCAGCCTTTTTGATTATGTCCCTTTTCATGTTGCCTCCTCAAAGTATCGCTGCTCATCCTTACTCGTATGTGGGTTGATTGTGAAAAGTGCGAAAACGAGACGAAACACTTCTTATCTGGCGGGGCCCATCGATAGATGTCATCTTGAGTGATTTACCGTCACTGGGAATGTTGTCTTCAATGAATTTTCCCGTACCCCGCTTCGAATAATGCTCTTCTTGTGATTTATGTGTATATTTGTTCACGGTACTTTGCGCTTGAGCCCGAGTATCTTTTACATCTAATGCATACCCATGTGCCGAAAGCTATTAAGCGGAGTCAAAAGCCTGTCGCTGAGTCGAGAGCCACAAGAATTAATCAATAATCAGACATAAAATCGGAATTCGAATTTAACTGAGTTATGAAGACACTGCAATTTTTGAATTTATTGTACCATGTCTGAAATGGTTTTGTAAGCTTATATTATCGATCTAGGCATATTATGTCATAGGTTAACCTATGTTAAAAATGTTGGAAGTTTACAAAAATGAATGCAGCAAAGGGAAGTCAATTGACAAGTGAACCATTCGGATTTACCTTTCTCAAGCTTCGCAAAAAGGCACCAGAACCAGTTCGGATCCAAAATAAACCCATAAATGAGACTACGTCAAACTGTTTAGTTGATGGATTTTAAATATCCAAGCTTACGCTTAGGGGAGGAAAGGTGGCACAAGCCAGATGAAAGCAATTTACATGACGATTATTATTATTAGCATTGGTATTCCGCTGAACTGCAGTACTGGTCCCCAGACAATTGCAAAACAGAATCAATTAGTCGGTATTGCCGATAGAAACACATGTCATGGGTAGGCAATGCCCCTACAGATATGATGCAGAAATGACTAAATTTAAGGTGACGCTGTCATACAAAAACATAAAAAAATACTTTATGAAATATCTATTCTGGTATTAAAATAGCGTTAATTAATAATTTAATTTGAAAATTTAATACTAAAATTATTTTTTTGGTGATTATTATTATTGAAGATTATTTTGAATTGAATTTTGAATTATTTTGAATTATCTTGAATTTGTAGAGGACTAAAAAAGTATTTATCACTTACCTTCACAACTTCACAACTTAATTATCTTCGAAATTACTTACATCATATATTCAATTAAAACAAATTAATGCCTCTTCCATGAACATGTCACAGCTCTTGTGTTCTGAATGAAAAGATCTGTAGAAATCATTCTGAAGCCAACGGAATGTGAAAAAAAAGACGACCAACTTTTTAGTTCTGCCAAGATGTTTATGATTAACGTGCAGTTGCATGACTCCCATGGCTTCATGAGTTTCTTTAAACAGCTATGTGCATTTCTGCATTCAACTCATATAAGGCTAATATAATTTATAAACATTCTACGCCGGGTCATTTGGAGTGCCTCGATTTCGCGGCAAATATTGCATGACTGGTAGTCGCTAGCTGGAGAAATACCTCTTCTATTTGCAGATATTGCTCAGCTCCCCTGCCTGATGCAATTACTCACAGTATCGTTTAAATTATCGGCAATCACATTGTCCGGACTTTGCTGTACGTGTTGTTTTCTAGTTTGTGAGCTTGAAGGTTTTGTACCCCTGCTGTTGAGGTTGTTGTGGCGCTTGTTGAAGCTGTTACAGTTTCAAACCAGAAGCGTTTTACCATCAGAGAGCGCCAGAAGTGCAGTGAAGCCACCTTTACATCTTGAGCACGCAATAGCAGTACCGCCATACAATATCAGCCACATGCAATGCGAAAGCTGAATGCACCACATGTGGTCCCTTGTCAAAGGGTTCAGTTCAGATCTGTGAGTCTCTGGCACAATATCAGAAAGTCAGCAGCGATCGATTGGTTCTGGGTTTGGTTCTACGGTACCACAATGAGGGCATATTTTTTTATGT
The DNA here is from genome assembly GCF_016746365.2 of Drosophila yakuba. Taxonomy (NCBI): domain Eukaryota; kingdom Metazoa; phylum Arthropoda; class Insecta; order Diptera; family Drosophilidae; genus Drosophila; species Drosophila yakuba. Next base: position 3,400,006 of record NC_052528.2, on the reverse strand, counting down.
AGGCTTTAAATTATTTTTTTTTAAGTTAACTTCTTCAATATTATTTTTAATGAACCTCTAAATACCTAACCAAAATTGTTCGAAAACCAAACATACATTACGCAACGTTCTACGTACTAATACTAGCATTCAAAAGCCTGGAAATTCATTTAGAAATTTGTCTATTTTCCTTAACCAGTTGTCAAAATCAGAAGGCCAAACACGTATTTGAATTAGGCACAAGTGTGGAAATCTGGACAACATACCTGACACCTCTACCTCCTCCTCTCGCCTTGAACGCATTTCGCAGAGGCAAATTTTGGTTTAGGAACCAACTTGCCTAATGCCGTCAATTTTAAAGTCAATTTAATGCAAAATGTGAAATGTTTTCCATCTTTGTTGATTAGCAATAAACTAATCTGTTCGACGATGCTACCTGCGCTGCAGCTGACGTTGGCTTGACAATGGGGAGGAACGAAAGGAAGCTATTCAGAAAGATTCGTTAATGCGAGTCTGAGCATTTTTCAACATAGAATACTATCAATGGCCAGCAACAACAATGGTAACACCGATGATTGCCCAGTGCGTGGTCAGTGGCCCGGACGAATCCGTTCCAGCGCACCCACTTTGAGATTTCAGAGAAAAAATATGTTTATTTAGAATATCAATAACTGAAAGTAATCGATTTAATAAACTGTCATCTGCATGCCACCCACCGGGCAGTATTGTATTACTGCTTGTCTGGTCCTCGGCTAGGTCATCTCAAGTCACGATAATTGCACATGTATTTCAAAACGAACAGATCGAGAGCCTAGACAATCTGATACCCTTTGCTTTATAAATAAATGATCCTCTGTTTGAAAATACCGTCATCTGTTGATAGTTTACTTGACACTTAAATGTAAGCCGTAGGTATTGGAAAATAAAATACTTATCAAACAGTCAAGTGCAGTCTTGTATCCCACGAGTTACGGATATTGACGGTTACTGTGGACAATATTTTATATAGGCTTTCCTTTGCGCTTAGCTTACAACCGTGGTAAAAAGATTGATGAGAGCAACGTATTTAATGTACATAGGTATTTCATTTCAGTTGCAGCATCCTAAATTTCTTAAGATTTTATTGCTCGGCGAGGATTTTTAAATTTTAAACAATTTCTATTTTTTGGAATATCTTGTGCCACTGTGCAGCTCAGCAAGACGAAGGGGGACTGGACATCTGCTGGATGATATCTACGTGCTATCTCGTTAAGCGCTTCCATGCTAGCATCAGCAGCAGAAAATTTCATATATGCTCTGTGAAATCCTTTATGTTGATTACATTTCTGGGTTTATTTTATTAAAAATACTCTTGCATCGCATCGAAATGCAAGGATAGCCCACTCACTCGCCATATGAGGGGAAGAAAAAAAGGAACTGAAGCGAGAACTCTGGTTCAGTCAATATTGGCAGCGTCTGTGGCTGCCCCTTTCAGGACATCCTAGCCTCGTCCTTGTCCTCGTCCTTTCCAGCGTACTGTTCCGACTGCCAAATGCACGTTGCGTGTCCGGCTACAAACATTTGCAATGCAACCCTCCCTCGGGCAGGTGAGCATTGAAAAACCACCAGCTCGACGGGTTGCAAGGATGATGAGTGCACACGACCGCATGAAATGTTGCGTTAAAAGCTGAAAGCCGGTGAAGTAGAAGCGTTGGTCGACAAAAGGACTCGACTCGACTCAAAAAAATAAGTTCGCAGAGCAATGGCTTCCAACATGAAATAAATGTTTATATTACGTCAATTGTTTTAGTGTAGGCGAAAACAAACAGCTTTTCCGCCCTTTCAATGTGTCTGCGACGGAAAAAGGAAGAAGCTCTGTCAGCTGCCACACACTCAACACTTCCCGCATCAATTACGTCATGTTAATCCAATTGTCCACTATATGTCCGCAAACTGACCGACCATACATCACTCACCAACGTGGGTGGTGGTTGGTGCAACATTTTCTGTTGCAATGTGAGCAAAAAAAATGCCTGAATGCCAACCAGCCGACATTTCAACTGTTTTGAAGTCCCCTCCGTTTTCTCCACATCATTACTGCAGTGTTGCAGTGCCAGACAACATTTCAATCAAAAGGGCAGCGATGGCCCTTGTGGCGCCCAGTGTGAAGCATCCAATTCGCAGCGTCAGCGTAAAATGCGTTTGTGTCCACATCCTGTCTATGGACATGTCGACGTCCACTTCCCTGGCTGCCATCAGTTGCGTTTCACTCACTCACTTCATTTCAGTCCTGCCTCATTCGCATGCAAAGGCGGGTGCGAATAAAGAGCAATCACGGCAATAACAGAAAGTGCAGCGTGGAGGGAGTAGCAAACAAAAAGCGGAAAAAACAGAATTCGATTTAATTAAAACCAATTTTCGACTTTGAGCACACCTTACCTAGTGTTCACTACAACTCAGTGTTCTGCTGGCAGTTGAGCCCGCACTCGTTTCAGTGCAAGCTGTGGAGTTTGCATTTCGTTGTTAGCTCTGGATTAAAATAAAATGTTTAACATACTGATAAATGTTGATTTAACCAAATCCTGCGCTTTCTGCATTGCAAAGACGATCCAGGTGCAAACGCCTTTATAAGTCAAACTGATTAAGACGATGAAACGTGTCTAGAAAGTTTCATTAGCCAATCCTATTAACTAATTTTAAATTTTGCTTCAGAACAAGGCATCTATGAACAACACTGAAATATTTAGATATGCTGTTGATTATAGCAAATATTGTATCGGTAAAGAATTTAAAAGTCGAGTTTCCTGACTATCAGATACCCGTTACTCAGCTAGTGGAATTGCGAACATTTGCGAAAAAATCGATAAAAATTTACCAGACTAATAAAAAATATTAAAATGCATAGTAAATTGTGTTGTATGTATACATTTTACGATAAATATACTTTTAAGTCGTAGACTAAAAATGGTAAACTCGTGGAGTAAAGGGAGTGTCCGTCCGTCCGCCTGTCCGTGTTATTTTAAGTCTCAGTCATTCGTTCCGGCAGTGTACCACAATAAGAGTTTTTATTTTATTTAACAGAGCTGCAATCCCGTAACAGGCTTCATATTCAGACTGTGCTTTATCAAACTTTTCGACCAATTCGCATATTATTTCACGCACTTTTCGCTCTTTCCCTGTTTGCCCGCCGTCCACGCTTCTACTTCACCCGCCGGATGGCGGTTTGGCTCCTTCGTCCATTTCGCAGGCCGTGCTGACTTGGCTGTGCAGTGCATTGAAATCCACTTCATTTCGGTGCGATGGCAGATCAGATTGGCAAGGGGCAAATTCAGAGTGACTGCCTCGGCAGGAGAGGGAGACCCGAAAGAGACGAAAAGAGCCCTCGCACATTGAAGGGTATTAACAGTCATTATTCAATGGTATCTGACTGCGGACACTGCAGGATAGGGACATCATCATACGTGCGGAATGTTCGGATTTGCATTCGCAGTTGTAAATGGATCGATTTACAGCCCACTCCGGGCCACCGCCCTTCCACGAGAGGATCAACAGACACTGGAGAAAAATTAAAACAAGCGCGGATAAACTATTTACTTGAGTGAATCAACTACCAGATCGTTGTAGTTGTTTTTATTAGTCTTATTAGTTTATAATGTTTTATAATATATAATATATAATTAGTTTATATATTTTGTTCGTATCGAATTACATTTTTTTTGCGTGCAGGACTCGGAGTGGGATGTCCTGGAATGTGCATTTGCATATCCTTAATTATGATTATTGTTATTTTCGACTCCAAACGTCACATTTAATGCAAGCTGAATCTCTCACCACCCTTTCCCACCGATTTGCCACACTGCCCGCCGTCTATCGTCTGGCTCGTTATGTTGTCATAAATTTTGCGCTTTGGTGGTGGCCAGGATCCAAATGGCGGGCTCCAAAATGACGTCTGGCCCATTAAAATATCGAACGCAGTCAGTCGACTGTCAGTTGACACTTCTGCCCTTAGTGGCCCGCACCACCCTTTTATTGGTTAAGTGCAACATGGGGCCATTTCAAAACAAGAGAGAACGCTATAGTCGAGTTCCCCGACTATCTGATACCCGTTACTCAGCTGGTGGAAGTGCGAAGGAGAGTCTTAAACACTGACCGTTTTTGGCAATTTGTGGGCGTTAGGGTGGGCGCGGCAAAAAGTTTCTTTGCAAATCGATAGAAATTTAGAAGACCAATACAAAAATGAAAAAATATTAAAACATTTTTCAAAAGTGTGGGCGTGGCAGTTTTGGGCGTGGCAACATGAATCGACAAACTTGCGCTGCTTCTATATCTTGGGAGTCTGTATGCTTAATCTCAACTTTCTAGCTTATGTAGTTCCTGAGATCTCGACGCTCATACGGACAGGCGGACGGACAGACGGACAGACGGACATGGCCAGATCGACTCGGCTATTGATCCTGATCAAGAATATATATACTTTATATGGTCGGAAACGATCCTTCTGCCTGTTACATACTTTTCAACGAATCTAGTATACCCTTTTACTCTACGAGTAACGGGTATAAATACCATTATTTTTCCGAATCATTCCTTCGCCATCGCGTCAGATGTTTTTCGCTCAGAGAGCTCACAATTTCATGTTACTATTCATGAAAGTCAAAAGAAAAGCTTTAGCATCACTACAGATTCCAGGTACTAGTAGGCCGATACTGACAGATATACTAATCTGGATCCACTTATCTACTAATTTTTTAAATATATTTATGCAAGCAGAGAATAGGAGAGCTATTTACATATTGTGACAGCACCAGCTGACATTGGAGAGTAGGTTTTAATTCAATGACGCAAAACAGTTTTACAACTGTTCAGCCCAACGCCTCTTCTGTTAAATCTGGCTGTGCTTAGACTAAAAGGGTGTTTGGCTCAAGCAAACGTTTTAATGTTCTCCAATTTATAAGCACTCGTAATTCTTCTCTCAATAGGTGCAGTAGAATCAAAAAGATCCTGTGTTGAATGGTTTCGGAAGGGCTTCAATGCTTGCACGATTCATTGAACAAACATATAAAAAATCATTAGTTTTTAGTGCGGCTGCCAAACAATCAGAAAATTGCCACTAGAAGGAGAACCCTTTTATTCCGGGGATCTGGATGCGGAATTGATGCTTTCAGGCCATGTTCGATTTCGGCTTTTATTTTTGTATTTTTACGGTTCTTTCCGAATTGTTTGCACTCAGTGTTTTTTTTTTGCGCCTCATAACGTATTCAAAATCAAATTGCTTTCACCATTCGTCCAACACGATACTCTTATTTCCACTTTCAAACTGAGACGAAAATTGAAAATAAAAAATCATTTTTGACCAATAAAATAGTGTACTGCTTTAACGCCCCAGCTTAAATTGTTGGGGTCCTGTAGTTGAACTTTCTTATAGGGCTGGAGTGTGGTAATGCGTTTCGCCTGAATTGGCGGTCACTCCTCCACCGACAAACTGTTCTATTTTTTTTTTTTTATCAATTTGAAGTTTTCTCGCTTGTTTTGCGTTTGATTTTATTTTATTATACCCGTTACTCGTAAAAGGGTATATTAGATTCGTTGAACAGTATGTAACAGGCAGTAGGAAGCATTTCCGACCATATAAAGTATATATATTCTTGATCAGGATCAATAGCCGAGTCGTTCTGGCCATGTCCGTCTGTATGAACGTCGAGATCTCAGGAACTATAAATGCTAGAAAGTTGAGATTAAGCATGTCCAGAGATATAGCCGCAGTGCAAGTTTGTTGACCCATATTGAAACGCCCATTTTAAAAAATGTTTTGTTATTCTTTCACATATTTGGTAGTCTTGTAAATATTTCCAAAACCTTTTTGCCACGCGCACTCTAACGCTTACAAATCGCCAAAAACTGTCAGTGTTGAAATTTCTCCTTCGAACGGAAGTGGAAACTAGCTGAGTAACGGGTATCTGATAGTCAGGAAACCCGACTATAGCGTTCTCTCTTGTTTTTTTTTTTTGCAACAGGAAACCTTTTTTCAATTTTCCCATTTTTACAGACCGCTTTAGCCATCCTATTAAATGATACGCAAATAATATGGGAAATAAACATATGTATCATACTAAACCAAACGATCACCAATTTCAAAATGTATAAATAAATGGTCGGTAAACATATTCAAAAGCCAGCTTCCAATAGTTTATAAGTTCACGATAAACCTGTGGCAAGAGAAATTTGGTTTTTATGACTAATATTTTTCGATACTGCATTTTTATTAAAATTCCCAACCAACTCGCCTTATTGGCAATTCTGTGACCAGGAAATTAACAAATGGATGATAACGCTTTTTTCATCTGAAAGATTTCATCAATTCGATAGTGAACATATTTTTGTCTCCCATTTTATTGATTTCTGTTGAGCTCTGTAATCCGGAAAACTTTGTGCATATATATGTCTTACGTCCGACCTTAACTCCCTGCTCGGATCGTGCTGTCAGTTCCAGTTTTTCGTCATCTAAACTTTCATTGTCCCTCTGTGTTTTCTTTTCTTCGCGTTTTCCGGGCAGCAGCACATATTCTTTCTACGTTATTTGACTAACTGCCTGACGTGTTTTCCTCACGCTGGTAATATCATAAAATTTTACTATTATGCGTTTTAGCTGCTTTCCAGCATTTTAATACAATATTTGTTTTTCTCCGTGCCTGAACACAGCTAAGGGCAAGTAAAACGTCCTGTGGCAGGAGGGCCGGATAGAATTCATGGACATGCAACGGCGTCTGAGCAAATTTACATTCAAATGTGTTACGCTCAGATGCGAAAAGCGTCTCCTCGTCTCTGGAAAAGTACTTCAGTGCAGCCAATTCCCTAGAGCAGCATATGTTTGAGAAATGCGGCAAGTGGAGAAAGAGCCCGTGTGGAGGAGCGGGTTTTGATGAAATTTCAAAAAAATTCCCACTTAGCAGCAAAATGACTAACATTAAATTGATTTGCAAGCGAACTACATGACGAACGGAATTGTAGAGGGAAAAATTCCAATTGCGATGTGAGGGAGGATATTTGGCAAAAATCAGAATTCCTTGCACACTTGAGCATTTCATTTAGAGAGCAAATGGGTGTTGTGGAGGGTGGTACGTCGGTTTGGGAAACTTGGGAGTTGGAAGAAGAGTGGAAAATATTCAGGTTTCCTTTGTTGCTGCTCCTCATTGGGCTCTGGGTGGTAATACAAATTTAAAATTATGCTTCCTGCTTGGTGCGCAAGCCCTCCCCGCTCATTTATTCATTCCATCAGTTAGGTGGTGTGCGTGTGTTTAGTCTTTGTTTCCTCTTCACTTTTTTTACTTTTTTCCTATACTTTCATAAATTGTTCTTTTGCATTTTAAGTGGTAGCGAAAAATGAATAAAATAAATTTTTATTTTATGTGTGCAACATGTGAAATAATTCTCAATGGCCTCAAAGACCGTTTTAAATTCCACATTTGCCAAATCATTAAATTTGATGGATACTTAAAGGCTTAGCAATAACCTTTAATTAATATTTCTATGTACTCCCGAATGTGCGCAGTGTTATACCTTAAACTAAAACGCATTTTAGTATTATTTAATACGTAACAAAATGTATGCCACCCTTTGAGATTTAATATTATTAATGTGTATTAATGTTAACATTAATAATGTTAACAGCCAGCTTAGCGCTAGAAGTTGGCCACATAAATAATAAAACAAGAGAGAACGCTATAGTCGAGTTCCCCGACTATCTGATACCCGTTACTCAGCTAGTGTAAGTGCGAAGTACAGTTTTTGGCGGTTTGTGGGCGTTAGAGTGGGCGTGGCCAAAAGTTTTTTTGTAAATAGATAGAAATTTACAAGACTAATACAAAAATGAAAAAATATCAAAACATTTTTCAAAAGTGTGGGCGTGGCAGCTTTGGGCGGTTTGTGGGCGTTAGAGTGAGCGTGGCAAAAAGTTTTTTGACAAATCGATAAAAATTTACAAGACTAATACAAAAATGAAAAAATATCAAAACATTTTTCAAAAGTGTGGGCGTGGCAGCTTTGGGCGGTTTGTGGGCGTTAGAGTGGGCGTGGCAAAAAGTTTTTTAGCAAATCGATAGAAATTTACAAGACCAATACAAAAATGAAAAAATATTAAAACATTTTTCAAAAATGTGGGCGTGGCAACCTGAATCGACAAACTTGCGCTGCGTCTATGTCCCTGGAGTCTGTATACTTAATCTCAACTTTCTAGCTTTTGTAGTTCCTGAGATCCTGTCTCTGGAGTCTGTATACTTAATCTCAACTTTCTAGCTTTTGTAGTTCCTGAGATCTCGACGTTCATACGGACAGACGGACAGACAGAAGGACGGACAGACGGACATGGCCAGATCGACTCGGCTACTGATCCTGATCAAGAATATATATACTTTATATGGTCGGATACGCTACCTTCTGCCTGTTACATACTTTTCAACGAATCTAGTATACCCTTTTACTCTACGAGTAACGGGTATAATGAACAAGGCAGAGACAGGCAGACTTTGTTATATCGACTTGCCTGGTGCTCCTGATTTGGAATATATATACTTTATAGGGCCGAAAACACTTTCCTCATCAAATAAATATTCTTTAAAATAATCTAGAATACCCTTTTACTCTACAAGTAACGGTTATATTGATAAGAACTAAATTAAAACTGTTACAAATGCGGCTAAGTAAATTTGCCTTAAACTATCTAGCTTCATTCTCCTATCAATCAGCGTAAAAAAGTAAAAAGCTCTGGAAAACGACTCAGTTCACTTTTTTGATGTTTCAACTGATGGGGAGTTGATTGATCGATCGCTCGACAGTTGGCCAAATGTCGGAGGGTCTCCGACTGATTATGACGCGAACCTACGCATGAAGGGGGTCGGCAACTGCGCTGCGTCATCCAAAAACACGCAACGGGAAAGGAGGCAGCTCACCAGTCAGACACTTCGAAATGCGCCAGCACTTTTGATTGATGGATGATTGCGGCTAAGCGCTCACTGACCCACAGATTCAGATAGCCAACTAAGTGGGTCGACGAATCATTTCATCACGGGAAACAACCACTCCCTTTGGCGAATAGTATTCTAGTTATTATATGTTATTAATTTGCCATCGCCCACCTCTTTTTCGTTTAATTTTAAATTATTTATCAATTTTAAGTTAAATAGAGTTGCAGCTTTAGCACCCTTTTTAGTTTGCTGTGATTAATATCAGATCATAAAACTCTTTTCATTCGTACACTCTTCCATTTAACAATGTGACTTTCGCGGCCGTTCTGGAACTGCTTGCACATTAATTACGTGATTGCGTATTGCTGGGCCTGGAACTCAGAACTGGAATTAAAACCACATATGTGTGTATATTGAAAATTTAGGGCCGAGAGTGCGATAGCTCAGTGTTAACGAATGTATAGTCTAATACCTGATAAATCTGTCAGTTTAATGTTTAATTTGAAATCTCTCACCACGAGTCCGTTTCGACTTGAAATGCCAGCACTGAGTAATTGCTGGAGATCTAGAAGTTAGAGTGGAAAATGAATAGCTACGCGACGGGGCACAGAAAATTCAGCGCTGGGCCAATCAAGAAGTCAACGTCGGCGAGGGGAAGTGTTAGCAGGAGAAGACGGCAGAGGAAAATCCAAGTAGAAACAAACAAACAAATCCACCAGATGCATTTGCTTTGTACAGATACAATTTAGATAATTTGTATCTCAACATTGTTGTCAGGCTGCGAGCGTTGACTGACAGATGTTTTGATATGTGGGGAGCAAAAACACATTTGCCCCATTTCTTGGTATGGGAATGAAGTGTATTTGTAAGCAGTAAATGGTGAATGCTAGCTGGTATATAATATCCCTGAGATGCGCAGCAGTGCCTCATGAAATCAAAACAAATATCGAAAGATGCCTAAGCACCCAATAGCTAGCGGTTTAGCCAGCGGAATCACTGAGAGATTTATGAGCAATGCTCCTGGTATTTATGGCCCACTCTAAAATTCCTGGGAGTCACTAGAGCTCAAGCCCATTAAAAGCGCATTAAACTCGAAGCTAACCAAAACTTTAAACACGTTGCATGTTTGTGGTTTCCGCGAGTGAAAATAAATATGTTGCCAAGACCTTATTACGAGCTGATGTATCACAAGTGCGTTGAATTTTGGAAATGGAAAACCACCTTCTTCGCACTGTCCATTTTTTTATTAGGTCATCAGTGCCCAGCGAATATTTAAATAATAGACAACAAAATAATAATTTATTACATTAAGTGAACACAAACACAGAAGTCGATTTCCTCGGTAAACAGTTACTGTTTGCCGCTTGTAATTAGCATAGCCACAGAAATAGCTGGGGCAAATTGAAAAATAAAAGAATTTTATACAATTTAATCGTTTTGGACGGTTTGCGGGTGTAAGAGTAGGCGTGGCAAAACATCCCAAGCTGATACGGCGGGGACAGACAGAATGATAGACAGATTAGGAATATAATTCTATCCTGTATGTATTTGGTTCATTTTTGTCTGTATTATAACGGTAATACGGTATATTTAAGGTTAAGTGCTTGATCAAATATCTAAAACTGTAAATCCATTGGCCTATTTAAGCATTTTATAATTCGAAGCGGAATCTAAGCACGAAAGAACGCATAAATTTATGGAGAACGCCAGGACGGGTACAACACTAAATAACACGACTGGTAAATACCTCCGATTTCAATTGTATTGAATGGCCCAGGTAAATTAATCACTCCCACCACCACCACCCACTTAAAGCTTCGTGTTTATACGTGCACCCACATATAACGGCACAACCTTAAAACAATAACCCATTCATACATCAGCGTCACCGCGAGACAGTTTATTTGCTTAATTTTGTTTTATAAACTCACCGGCCTCGGCACTTGCTTTTTTTCTGGAGACATCAATCAAGCTGGGGAACGCCGGTCGGAGAAATCGAGTAACTAGCGCCGCTTTTTGTGGTAGCCAAAATATCAAAATATCACCTGCTAAAAGGAGAACGCGTGGCTTAATCAATTTTCCAAACGGACGAAACCCAAACCTCGCTAAATGAAAGAGCGATCGTCGGTGATCCATCTACCATCCATCATAATGCGAGTTAGGCCCGAATCGAGAATTAATCCCTCAAAACCGGCCTGTGCGCGGCATATTGCCAAATTTACAATCGATCAATGGGCTTTTGCTGGCGGCAAAGCGCGGTCAGCTGCGGTAAACCCTCGCCAGGCTTTGGCCACTGGTCAGCAAAGGCAAAGAAACAGCTGAGGAGCAGAGCCCCAAAACAAACGAGGCAAACTAAGTGGTTTAAGGCACTAAGACCGTTGATGGATGTGCCGCTAGCAAATGCCATATAAAGATATACCTGTGCATGTTATCAATTACAAAGAGGCAGCGCCCACATTAGGACCAATTAGCCAGTCAGGCCAGTCAGCGGTGATCAAAGGGTTTCGCGCCGCTTTCACATTTGAGCTGTTGCCGCTCCACTGGCGCCCACCACCCACCCACCGCTCGAGGAAATGGGGTGGACATCCCTACTATTCCTATTCAATCCGCGCTTCGTTCCGGGAACCTGCTTTCCACGCAACTTTATTCGCATCTGACGCTATTGGCACATTGACCGAACAGCCAAAACAAACCGCGGCTGACGTCATATTTATGACCGGCGGAATCGGCCCCAACGTGATATTTTCCCTTTGCTCTTATCGATTTGATAATTGGCGGCCCTATTGGTGGATTTAACTGGACGATTCCCAACTCCCCAAGCCACACAACCAGAGATATTTTGGTGCTCATGGCTGATGGCAGAGTCCAAATTACAGCCACTAAATCTAGTGTATTATTGGCGCATACGTTTCCGCCTCGAAAAGAAAGGCTTATTGTTAAATAGTTATGTGTTTGGTCAGTATGAAGTTCTACAGTTCCGCCCGGGAGAACTTGTAAAATTGTATTCACTTTAAATACAAAAATGAAGCAAAGAACACAATTTAATAAGCCAGAAAAAGAAATTAATATATTTATTATTTAATGATAAATTTATATTTATTTATTATACCCGTTACTCGTAGAGTAAAAGGGTAAACTAGATTCGTTGATGTAACAGGCAGAAGGAAGCGTTTCCGACCATATAAAGTATATATATTCTTGATCAGGATCAATAGCCGAGTCGATCTGGCCATGTCCGTCTGTCCGTCCGTCTGTCCGTCCGTATGAACGTCGAGATCTCAGGAACTACTAAAGCTAGAAAGTTGAGATTAAGCATACAAACTCCAGGGACATAGAAGCAGCGCAAGTTTGTTGATTCATGTTGCCACGCCCACTCTGACGCCCACAAACCGCCCAAAACTGCCACGCCCACACTTTTGAAAAATGTTTTGAAATTCTTTCACTTTTGTATTAGTCTTGTAATTTTCTATCGATTTACCAAAAAAACTTTTTGCCACGCCCACTCTAACGCCCTCAAACCGCCCAAAGCTGCTACGCCCACACTTTTGAAAAATGTTTTGATATTTTTTCATTTTTATATTGGTCTTGTGAATTTCTATCGATTTGCCAAGAAACGTTCTGCCACGCCCACTATAACGCCTACAAACCGCCAAAAACTGTGTTTAAGACTCTCCTTTTCCCTTCCACTAGCTGAGTAACGGGTATCAGATAGACGGGGAACTCGACTATAGCGTTCTCTCTTGTTTTTATTTATATTTCTTTTTCATTCATATTTTTTTAAGTGAACATTGATTTCATGAGTTAAGCTCTTCATACATATAAAATATGAAGTTCATTATTAATCCATTTAATTGTTTTTAGTTTTCAATCTCCCAGGCATTGACTTACCATAAAATATTTATGCTTCATTTTGCGTGCTAAGCAACTTTGGTTAACAAACTTGGTTTGAAGGGGACATCATAAAGGCGAGCATTCAATAAAAATATTTTAACAATTTTCGAGGTTGTTCAGAATGAACCCGGTCGTAAAGATCGGACCGGCATATGTTCACGATCATTTTTACAGACATAGCATGCCCGATTCTGGGGCGTAACCAGATTGGCCTTGATAAAAATCCAAACATATTGGAGACATTTTCAAATTTTACAAACATACTAAACACGACATTGGGCAGCATCAGAATTCGAGGGGGAAATTTTTTCTCAAGACTTTCACATAAATAAACAACAGGCCGGAGATCCACAGGAAAGGCTCGATCGCCGAATGTGACGAGCGATTGCCGCCTGCGCGTGTCAATATAAAGTAACAACTTTATTGAACCTTATTTATTCGAGGGCGACCCAATAAAATGGGCGACTTTATAATGATTCTCATAAATAACGCTTGGGCCAAGAACAAAGCAATCCAAGTCGAGTCCCGAATAAAACTCGACTAAAAGCAAACTGGCGAACTCAAAGAACGACGCAGGCGCAGCACGCCAACAACTTTATCTCATCGACGCTTGGATTCGAGGATGTGAATCCCGATTGGGATGCTATTTTGCTCATTTTTTTTGATGGCTTACCACCGATGCGGATTCGGCTCGGAAACTTGAAGTTGCGTGAGTGGCGGGGCTTATTAAAATGACTCTGTTTAAAGTAAAAATTAGAGTAAAATTACCATTTTTGGACGGTATACCAATTTGTTTATATTTTACAATGCTAACAGTAAATATTTTACTAAACACCGGAATTGGGATAAGTTTTCACTAACCCTAACAACCAAATCTAAAACATCCTCACATGAGTGTTTAAATCTGCAGAAATATACTTTGGTAAATAAATTCGGCCCTTGAAAACATTAAATAAAATATAAATTCAGCGATTTTTCTACCGCGAATCGTTTCCATTAGGTAAAAATGGTTTATTAGCATTGGTCAGAGGAAGAGCGTTTTGAGTTCAGCAAATGCTTCAACAGCGAGTCGTAAACTTTCGAGTCCACTTTTAAAGCACACCACCTCAGAATGTCCTAAAATCCCTTTTGCTGATCCGTCGACCTCCCACCTCCCCTTTTAAAAGTCCATCGGCTTTGTTGACTTTTAATTTACCGTACAGTCTGCCGATTGATCCAGTAAAGCTTAACAGAACCGCTCATAGGTTTGCAGCGCCCAGTTTTTCGTACATATATTTCGGCTTAACTAATTTTCGATAGCAGAGCGATAGAGCTTGTGGAGACGTTAATCCAACCTGAAAACTATATAAGTAGTGCCTTCTTTATACCCGTTACTCGTAGGGTAAAAGGGTATAATAGATTCGTTGAAAAGTATGTAACAGGCAGAAGGAAGCGTTTCCAACCATATATAGTATATATATTCTTGATCAGGATCAATAGTCTGTCCGTCCCTCTGTCTGTCCGTCCGTATGAACGCTGAGATCTCAGCACTAAAGCTAGAATGTTGAGATTAAGCACACAGACTACAGAGACATAGACGCAGCGCAAGTCGATTCATGTTGCCACGCCCACTCTAACGCCCACAAACCGCCCAAAACTGCCACGCCCACACTTTTGAAAAATGTTTTGATATTTTTTTATTTTTGTATTGGTCTTGTAAATTTCTATCGATTTGGCAAAAACTTTTTGCCACGCCCACTCTAACGCCCACAAACCGCCCAAAAGCTGCCACGCCCACACTTTTGCAAAATGTGTTGATATTTTTTAATTTTTGTTTTAGTTTTGTAAATTTCTATCTATTTGCCAAAAAACTTTTTGCCACGCCCACTCTAACGCCCACAAGCCGCCAAAAACTGTCGGTGTTGAAGACTCTTCGCACTTCCACTAGCTGAGTAACGGGTATCAGATAGTCGGGGAACTCGACTATAGCGTTCTCTCTTGTTTTATCCTTAATTTGCGTTCGCAAATCTTGGCAGTGTTGGTTGGTGTATTGCAGATTATTTAAAAGACTTAAAGCTATAAGGGCCATACCATTGAATTTTACCCGACAATGTAACCTCATTACAAACTTAACATCAGTTTTATGCCAAAAATATGCTAGTCCTCAAATCTGCTTTCGATTTCCTTTGATTCCCTTACTATTCCTTGTCGTTTTTTGTGTCCGGCTGTTTGAAAATTTATACAGTGTGCGATAAGTAACGACACTGATAGAAATTCAAGTAAAACATTTGCCTCTGTATAATTTAAAACAAGAGAGAGTAACGGGTATAAAAATTTGTTGTAACCGGCCAAATTGTTGTATTATTGTTCCATTCAAAATAATGATTAAGAGAAACCGAGGCCGAGAAAACCAGATTTCGATTTCGAGTTGTCATCAAGATTCGCTTGAAAATCTGGAATGATCAATTTGTGGAATTTTTCTGGCGGAGAGTGGCGCTATAAATTTCACATTTATAATTAACAACTTAACTTCTTAAGCTTTTATGTGAGTCTCTTTTGATTGTCTTCCTTTTGCTGCCGCTTTTTGCTTTCTCATATTTATATGGATTTTATTTATGGGCGCTCTTTGTGCTATTGAGTTTTATGATTTTTGCTAATTGTAATTTATTTGATTGATTTATCGAATGAATAAATATGATCACAGCCAGAATCGCAGACGAGTTTCGCAATCAAATCGAGACTTAAGTTTATCAAGTGACCGAATATATTTTCTTCAATTCCAAAAGTGGATCGCTCTATGGATCATTATAATATATTTGTGTAACCGAATATTTCATATATCATCAGAGTAATATTTAAGTTTAAGCTCATATTTGCTGGTTGAGACTTACCACTCTTTATAATTTCAAATTGGATGGCGTTGGCTGAAAGAAATAAATCCAAAGAACTGCGGTTATAAAAAAAAACTTATGCACAATCGGTACAATCATTGCGCTATTCGTGGGCGAATATTGTCTTATATCTGATGACTGCCTCTTATACCTTCGTGATTTCCCATTATTATACCCTTTACTCGTAGAGTAGATTCGTTGAAAATTCGGAAGTGTTTACGACCATAATTTATATTCTTGATTAGGATCAATAGCCGATTAGTCCGTCCGTATGAACATCGAGATCTCAGGAACTATAGGAGCTAGAAAGTTGAGATTAAGCATACAGTTTGCAGGGACATAGACGCAGCGCAAAACTGCCACGATCACACTTTTAAAAAATGTTTTCATTTTTTTTTAGTTTTATGCACATAAATCAAAAGGTTAAAATTTTCTTTTACATAGAGACATGTACTGTTGATCATTTTATTATACATCCATATCATAACTTATTTTGCACTCTATGGAGTGTTTGCTGAATAGCTGAAGATTTTGAATTAAACTAAAACAAATAATAATGATTTTTTCTTATAAGCTAAGCACGGTGCAAATGAGAAAAAAATATAGTTTGCAGAATGAATTCCAATTAATAATAAATCAAACAAATTTTAATGATCAAAAACATAAAAAATTAATGTGATGAGAAATCAATAGATGACCCATCGCGAAGAGATCTCTCTGTCACAGTAAAGGCAGAAAAAATAATATTTAAAAAAGATTCCCAAATCAAATCATCGAATCGTAAAAGTATTTATTGCCAAGGGTACAAAGAAGACTCCGATGGGGATGATACTGGAGATACTCTTTAGGACTCAAGTGGATTCACGTGATTTGATTATTATCGGTTAATTGGTGGATCGTTAAATCTTTAACGATTCCTTCCTCAGCCTATAACGGAGCCCGTTCTGGAAGCAACAAGTGCAGCAAGGATTCCCATTGGATGAAGATCCAGTGAACAATAAAACCAGCGGCAGAAAGTAGAAAAACCGAACCAGTTTTTCGTCATTTTCACTTAAGTAAGGCCCTCTGATGCCGAGTTTTATGCCTCCCCAGATTTAATGTTCGGATTTCGATAATGTGTGCTTTTCGTCCACTAATGGACCATAACCCCAAATTTGCGAACCATTGAAAATAAAACCTTAGAATGGAAACATTGTAATAAAAGTATTGAGTATGGGTCCAATACTAAATTACTTCATGAAATTCAATTGCACACTGAAAAGTTTTAAATTGGAATCCGTGTTATCTTGGCTTGAAAATTATATCCAAAATGTTGGCATATCGAAAAAACTGGACTGATCCTTCACTGCGTTGCAAACGTCGGACTGAAATCAATTTATCCTCTGCAAAGGGATAATCAAAAGATTTGATAACTTTTTGATTATTGCATATAAAATGTGTTAAATTTATTTTGAAAGATACTAAATTATACGTACATAAATATGTAAATATGCAAATAATTATTTTAAGGTAACATAGTTCTGACCAAAAATAAAAATTAGGTAATTAAGCGTAAGCTTAGCAGCACCACTACGTATTTTATTCTCGATCAAATAAATTAAGGTTGCGGTACCGAAGTTACGAAATACAGATTTTTCGCATAATGCTAGATATTTTTCCCATCAAAAAATGAAGAAAAAAATTTGAATTGTCCATACCTTTATTTTTTATAATTTTTTTTTGGCAGGAAGGTCTAAAATGAGGCGAAAACAAAAATAGCAGCACTATCTATTTTTTTAAATATTCAATACTTGTCGGCGTTTTGTTTTGGTTATGGTTATAAAACTTGACATTTGTATTATTTTTTAAACATACCTCAAAAAAAATTAATAAAATGGGACGAGGAGAACATTGCACTTCAGATAAACGTGACATGGTCAAAAAACCAATTTCTGAAGGAAAATCACACAAAAATATTGGTCTAATCCTTCAATGCTAAAACAAAATGATAGGAAATGCAATCACCTACAACGAGAATCCCGAAAAAAGTGGGAAAACATAATCATTGGGCACCCATCTCATCAAAAGGCTAGTGCCCGAGAGCAAGAAGGATCCATTTAAAGCTCCTACCGAACTGAAAAAGGATCTCAACATATCCGCAACAGTGCAAACAGTTCACACATGTCTAAGGGAACATGGTTTAAAAGGCTGTAGTCTAAGGAAAGTACTTTTGTTTAAATGGGAGACACATACCCAAGCGCATTAAGTTCGTCAAGGAACATTTAAATTGGCCATGCGAAAGATGGACGAACTTTTTATTGTCAGATGAGAGCAAGGTGGTTTTTTTTGGTGGCAATGGATCTTGATCGAATGTAAGGCGCCCTAGGAACACCGAATATAAGCCAAACAACACAGTAGAAGCAATTAAGCACGAAGGATCCTGTATAATGGTATGGGCTTGTTTCTCGTACTATGTAGTTGGGGCAATACCATAATATACCATGGATAAAAACCATAATGGATCAACATGTGCTTGTGGATATTTTGGTGACGATGATGCTACCCTTTTCCGAAAACTATTAACAAGACTATGACCCCAAGTACACCAGCAGGAAAATTAATCTGTTCCTGTTTTGGATTGGCCTTCACAGTCCCCAGGCCGTAATCCCATAAAAAATTCTTGGTCAGATATGAGAAAAGCAGTTGTAGCTTCAAAGCCATCTAACAACGAATAACTTTGGGTATAATTAAGGAGTCTTGGAGCAAAATATCCTTAAAACGGTGCCAGGACCTGGTTGATTCCCTGCCAAAACGTTGCGATCCTGTTACTGGTAATAAGGGATACCCAACCAAATATTAAATTAGTGGGATGGGTGTAGTTTTAGCACGCAAACATTTGTTATTAGTGAATTTTTTACTATCAATTTTAAAATGGAAAATTTAAGCATTTTTCATGAAGTGGTGCTATTTTATTTTTCGCCTAATTTTGTCGTTTTTAACAAAGATCCTCATTTAAGATAAGAATAAATAAAACAATTGTAGTTATTTCTTATTTTCTAAAAAGTGAGCTGTTTAACCTTTCTAAAAAGGTATTTCAGCTCCTTTTAAGCCCTAAAATGTAGGTAGGAGACTTATTCAAAGCTTTACTGGGCAAGTGCTGCTATTTTTTTTTCGCAGCTGTACATGCATAGACACCATGGCATTAAACTAATAAAATCGCGGCATCTAGGCACATTTTCAGAGGACAGAACGGGCGGACTGTCGCTAATTTAATTGTTTTGGCACCCAAAAATAAAAGTGGAATGAGTTGACTTCAAGTGAAAATTGCCCCAAACCACTTTTCCACGTTTTCACCTTCTTTCTCGCTCGCACAGCAATGCAACGAAACGAAATAAGCTAAAAGAAAACGTCATGTCAAGTGGAGTGAAATCCACGAAGATGCTACAGAAAGGCGAACAAAAGTTGACAGCAGAGGGCGTGAAGAAAGGAGAGCGAGAGGGAAGAGTCCAAAAGTGACGAGGACGAAAGCTCAGAGAGCAACAACTACTGTTTGTTTTGCAAAGAAATAAAAACAGAGCAGGGACAGCCAAAGTTTGAGTGCCTGCGAGCAGAACGGCGCATGCGATTGAGAGCATTTGTGTTAAACTGTCATAAATCTTAATTGTGATGGAATCGGATTCGGAATAGGGACAAAAGAAGGGTGACGAAACGACAAAACAGATTTCCCACACTTTTGGAGAGAGCGAGATGGAGCGGTCCGACAACGCCATCTCTTTTCCTCGAAATTTCCCCTGTTTCAGTTCCAATCGTTCACTTGCCAGCAAAGGGGAAAAGACAGCCCTGCATCTGCGCTCTTGTTTCTCTCTTGTCTCTCTCTCTCTCGCGCTCACTTTTTGGCTACCAGTCGGTTTCTTTTCACCAAGTGTCAGTCAGTCGACAAGAAACCGTTACTGCGTACGATCGTGCGAAAAAGCTCGGCCGCGCGCCGCATCTGAAAAAATCGTACGGTAATTAGTTAGCCTCTCGGCTCAGTCGGCGAGTGCGAGCGAGAGAGTAGCACATTTAATCACGCTGACAGCCAGCTGTCCTGCAAGGGTGTGGGTGGCAAACACGGGACACACAGCACACACACAACTGCGCAGCCGTCGCCTGAACGCAAAATCGAATCAGAAATTGCCGTCGCCAAAACGGGGGCTTCGTGTTTGCTCGTCAACAGCAGCGCAGCTTCCAATCGCTGCGCGTCCGTCGCGTCGCTTCATTTTTTCATCCGTATCAATCAGTGACGGCAGAGCAGCAGCGCCCTGTTGTTGTTTGTCAGCTTGACAGCGGCGGCAGCGCAGCAACAGCGCAGCGGCAGAGCACCGCAGCAGATGCTAGTGACGAAGGAACCCGGCCAACGGAATTCAATCGCCTTTGGACTTTCGTTCGAGTAGTGACGACGATTCCGGATGAGAAGACGCACGCATCGCGACCCGCGGTTCCGCCAGAACAGTGAATTCTCAGTTTAAAACGCGCTTTTGGGGGAGGATAGAACGAGTGTTTTTTAGGGCGTCATCATCATATCTAGTCAATGAAGCAGAGGTTTGATAATTTCAAACGCAGATGCTCGATCAAGACTGAAACACACGAGAAACAACTACAAATGGTTTAACAAAGTATACGTAAAACTACCACAAGTTAAATAAAATATACCACAAAAATATATTTATTACCAAAACTAAAGATAAACTATTGCATATATTTACATTAAACGGTATTTAACTCAACAAATCCACACTACATATATAATGTAAAACCAGTTACTTAAATCAACAAACAAATTAACGAAGTATACGATTCAATGCAATTACTAAATTAAATTTAAACCCACACAAATTAGGAATTAAAAATACAAACGCCTCGAAACGTCATTTTTGTCTGACATACGAAAGTTTATAAATTATAAAATCCAAAAAATACAAAATAATTAAAGTTATACGCTCCAGCAACAACAAGTTTTATACGATAACGTACCAAGTGCAAAACAATAGATTATATGGTTATTGTGTCAAATTAAAGTTGTTCCGAAATCCAACTGACATCCTTATTGTTTGTTAAAAAAAAAAAACCATCCGAGTTCCAACAAACCGTCGAAATTCAGCAAAATTTCAAAATGTTGCACGAGGCTCTGATGCTCGAGATCTACAGACAGGCGCTAAATGCCGGGTAAGTGTCATATGGACAATTATTTTCCATAGAACTATCTATTCACTGTGAATGATTTAGATTACAGAAAACTCAAATGGACCATTTGGGTCACACCTTTATTACGATTAGATGCAGGGGATTAAAGTTTTGTTCATTCTGACATAGTTAAATTTTAAATTCTAGACTAAAAGTGACGAATATTCGAAATATTCACATATTAAATTTTAACACTAATCATTAATCAGTACATTTTTTTTTTTGCTATGTATGTACGTGCGTTCACATATCTGGCCTAAGGCTAAATATGATTAAAAAAAAATGACATAAACCATACACCAAATGTATTGAATATAAAACCGTTTTAATCAAAATCAAAAATTAACTTCCGATTTATTATTCCGAAATTGTTCAATTCCCATTAAAATATTATTGTAGACTCTCAGCCAGATCGGCATAAAAAATATATGAAGAATGTATGATTCCATGGCATTTAATGATTGGCATCGGCACCTCGGCGTGGTCGCACACCTGTCTGTATAAATTCAGCACCTCGCCAATAGCGCGCCCATATATCACAACACCCACCCGCCAATCCAAGACTACTGAGTTTCCGAATACGAGTCCGAAAACGGTGATTTGCACTCCCTCAGATGGGAAAAAGCTAAACTTGACGAAAAAAGGGAGCCGCAGGGAGGGGCCGGGGAAATCTGAAAATAACAAAATAAATCGCTATAGTTCGATGATGGGATACTGACTTGGGTAAGCGCTTGTGTATCTGTATCTGGGTGTTCTCTGAAATTATGATTAAACAAGTTTGTGATATATTTTCACACTTGCACTCGAACTGTATTTTGAGTCTGAGCAAATTAACTGAAGGCTGAAAACGTGTTTTATGACACTACATTTGTGGTGGCGAGGGTATTTCGGGGTGTATTAATAATAAAGTGCGACAAATTGTCTCGTTCTCGTTTGATTCGCATGCAGATATATACAAATTTTAAAGATTTTCCAAGGCGATGAAGTAGCCGAATTGAATAAATCATGCGAAAAAGTGAAAAACTCAAAATGCGCTACGCTCTGCTTCCCATCTTTTCATTCTGCACCCCCTTCCTTTTCCCCGTGTGCGCCTATTACGGGCGAGATTTATGTTCACAATTTGCCGCTGGCGTGTGCGTGTGCGTGTGGTTGAGTCTCCGGATGCATGTGAGTGCTTAGTGATATTTACTCATTTACCTTAACGGATTCGTCGGATTTCGTTCAAGAGGAAATGAAGGGTTGTAGTCAGTTTAAATAGGGCTTCTTTTATTTCTAACCTTCATTTTGCAGAAACTTAGAAAGGAATCTTCGGTTGTTAAGTATTCGCTATAAAAATATATTTCTGAAGAAAAATTTACTATTAAAGTGATTGTCGGAATTATTTAGTTTAAGTTACCTTTTTTAAATGTAATGAAATTCTGATCGGTCAGCTCATATTCGTACTCAGTGTATTATTATACCCGTTACTCGTAGAGTAAAAGTGTATACTAGATTCGTTGAAAAGTATGTAACAGGCAGAAGGAAGCGTTTCCGACCATATAAAGTATATATATTCTTGATCAGGATCAATAGCCGAGTCGATTTGGCCATGTCCGTCTGTCCGTCCGTCCGTCCGTCCGTCCGTCCGTCTGTCCGTCCGTATGAACGTCGAGATCTCAGGAACTACAAAAGCTAGAAAGTTGAGATTAGGCATACAGACTCCAGAGACATAGAAGCAGCGCAAGTTTGTCGATTCATGTTGCCACGCCCACTCTAACGCCCACAAACCGCCCAAAGCTGCCACTACCACACATTTGAAAAATGTTTTGATATTTTTTCATTTTTGTATTAGCTTTGTAAATTTCTATCGATTTGCCAAAAAACTTTTTGCCACCCCCACTCTAACGCCCACAAACCGCCAAAAACTGTCAGTGTTGAAGACCTCCTTCGCACTTTCACTAGCTGAGTAACGGGTATCAGATAGTCGGGGAACTCGACTTTAGCGTTCTCTCTTGTTTTTATTCTCACCTTAGTTCCAAACAAGTCTCCCATATCAGACTTATAATTACAACTACAGTTTTAGTTAGCCTTCGCTTTACGGGTGCATATCAATATGTAACTTTCGATTATTAATGAGACATTTCAACTTGTAATTAACTGCACTTGCTGGAGTTGCGTATAAATCATTTTGATTTAAGCTTAATCGAATAACGAGATTTCAGATTATGATATGCTTGCGGGAAAATTTGTTGCCAAGTATTTCATAGTAGTGTAGCAAAATAAAGGGGAAACGAGCGGGTTGTATGCGGGCTTAATCGCCCCTTGCAATCTGGATAGCTAATTAGTGGTGAGTGATTGCACAGTGCGTGTAATAACTATCTTTGATATGCTGTCACCTGGCAGGTAACTGAGCTCCAAATAAGCTGCCATGTGCAGCTCAGATTTTGTTTCGACGTTCCTTAAGATGCCATCAATATTGTGCTAGGCCGGATTTGTTAGTAAACAATCCATCAATTAAATACTGACTTTCTGAAAGGGCCCAGTGACAAAACTCCTCCGAATCAAACAACTTAATGCCGGTAAAAAATGTTTTTTCGGTGAATGATCGTTCGTCGCACAAAAGCACATGATAAATACTTGATATCCGAATCTTTGACTAAAAAAGACCCCATAAACTGTGGTTATTGATTAAGTTCGGTTATTTCCGCCCGACTCAAATGCAAACCCAAACAGCAAGGCACAATACGCCCACACACACAAATACATAGTTATTATATAGAGCTATCATCGACAATTTATAACCTTTGCATATACTTCAAAGCTAATCAGGCAATCATTCAAAATAAGCTATACGAAACCCGCTGAATTATGATTCTGTGAAATATTTTCTAAGCAAACAATCGGGGCTATTAAAATCATAAGTGGTTTTAATTTGAATGTTACACACTTGAACAAATCAAGGAAATAAAGTTTAGAGATTCAGTCTCTTTGATGGTAAATAATTTCCTTATTCTCTTTTTTTTGGTTTTCTCTGCTACGAGGGCAATAAAATTTGTTTTTTTCATCTCTATTTATGCACATTTTTTAGCAGCCCAATTAATTTATTCAAACCCTGAGGAATTTGTGGTCGGTCGTCTAAACGATTATTGCCTCCAAGTTTGTCAAACACTTAAATCTCTTCTCAGATTCGTATTTTTGATTATGATCCGCATTGCTCATAACGCACGCTTAAAGTCTCGAATTAATCGCCATTGTTTCATTTGAATTTTTACATCCCTCGAACCGAGTAAAATACTTAACCACAGCTCTCTGCGAAATAGTTTTATTTTTTCTATTCGCGTTTGCCTTATGGCGCTCAAAAATTTGAATAACAAATCGAAATGTTGACATATTTTGGCCATTGATGGCATTGTAGGTCCCCCTGTCCGACTAATGATTTAGCACAGAACGAAGCGAAATAAAAGGTAAACCGATCTATAATGATTTCCAATGCTTTTGATGGCTTATTTACCGGTCTCATCATGAGAAATGTTTGTCCTGCGAAAGTCGGTTGACAAAAGGAAGAGAGATAGCTTTGTCGCTCAAATTATTTTAAAATTCAGCTATTTAGAGGTGACAGATTGCTGATTGATCTCAACGATAAGCTTAATTGCTTGACTGTGGCGAATGCGAATAGTAAAATAAAAAAGTTTTTAACGGTCAATACGTTTTGTTAAACATGTACTAGTCCTATAAAGCCCTATCAAGGCTTTTGTTTGTTGGTTTTTATTTTGTATTTGGTTTGGGTTTTGCCGCATTTATATTTACTACTAGTTATTTTTTTGAAATTCAATCCTTTTCTACCTAATGGACTATCAGTATATATACATAGGTACACTTCTGTCAATCTAGAAGTCGCGTTTTATTCCTGTAGCTTCCAAATGTATGATTTTTACTGTAGTAACACGTACCTATTGTTCTTAGGAGTTCTTATTTTGACATAATGTGTTCGTCATGTCATATCTTTGATCACGTGTTTTTCCATCTAGTCTCTATTTTTTTAAGCTATGAAAAGTGCAAAAAATGATTAACTTCTTTTTTTAGATTTTTAAAGATTAATAAACTTTAATTTAATTATGTATATAACCATTTTTGTATTTGCAGCGCTCTGCCCACAGCTCGTCCGCGTTCCACTGAGTCGGCGAATTCCAGCGAACGGTGTCCATCGCATGACTCAAACTCTTCAGAGAATGGTGGTGGTGCTGCCAGCGGCGGAGTAGGTCATAGGTTAGACGCAGCCACTCTATCCACCGGAGTGATGCCCGGAGAAGGGCCCACCACACTACACTCATCATTTCCGGCAGTTCCGCAGTCCCTGCCCGCCCAGCCGCCCTCAATGGAGGCGTACTTGCACATGGTTGCAGCAGCCGCCCAGCAGTATGGATTTCCTTTGGCCGCTGCTGCAGCTGCTGGGGCGGGTCCACGGCTGCCACTCCCACTGGCTAATGAGGCGGCGGCTCCATTTAAACTTCCTCCACAGGCTTCGCCCACTACATCGAGTAATAATTCGGAAGCTCTGGACTTTCGCACCAATCTGTATGGAAGGGCGGAATCGGCTGAACCACCTGCTTCCGAGGGCGAGGAGGAGGACTTTGATGACGGTGCCAACAATCCACTTGATCTCTCCGTAGGAACCCGGAAACGTGGTCACGAATCGGAACCTCAACTTGGTCACATTCAGGTTAAGAAAATGTTCAAGTCAGATAGCCCACCCGCAAATTCCGTGGCTTCGCCTTCAGCCAGTCAACTGTTGCCAGGAGTTAATCCTTATCTTGCCGCTGTGGCAGCCGCCAATATTTTCCGAGCGGGACAATTCCCCGACTGGAATAGCAAAAACGATTTGGTAATGGATCCGCTAGAAAAGATGTCTGATATTGTAAAGGGTGGAGCGAGTGGAATGGGCACCAAGGAAAAAATGTACTCCTCCAAGGCCACAACCCCACAAGCAGCATCTCAGCCACCAAAAAGTCCGGTTCAACCAACATCCAAACAGAATTCCGAATCGGGAGGAGGGTCCGGAGTCGGTGGTGCTGGTAGTGGCGCAGTGACCAAAGCGAGGCATAACATTTGGCAATCACACTGGCAAAATAAGGGTGTGGCCAGTTCGGTGTTTAGGTGTGTGTGGTGCAAGCAGAGTTTCCCCACTCTGGAGGCCCTGACCACTCACATGAAGGACAGTAAGCATTGTGGAGTGAATGTACCACCTTTTGGTAATCTGCCAAGTAACAATCCCCAGCCGCAACCACACCATCCAACTCCACCGCCACCGCCGCAGAATCATAACCTCCGAAAGCACAGTTCAGGAAGCGCCTCCAATCACTCACCATCGGCAAATGTGAAGAATGCATTCCAATATCGAGGCGATCCACCCACGCCACTACCACGAAAATTGGTTAGAGGCCAGAACGTTTGGCTTGGCAAGGGTGTAGAGCAGGCCATGCAGATCCTTAAGTGCATGCGTTGCGGAGAGAGTTTTCGATCTCTAGGCGAAATGACAAAACACATGCAGGAGACCCAGCACTACACGAATATCCTATCGCAGGAGCAGAGTATATCTATCAAATCAGGGAATGCCAATGCCATCTCAGATGCCAAGGAAAGCCACAACAGTCTGAGTTCCGAAGAAAGTCGCACCCTCAGTGCAGTCCTCACGTGTAAAGTTTGCGATAAGGCCTTTAATTCTTTAGGTGATCTGAGCAACCACATGGCCAAGAACAATCACTATGCTGAACCGCTCTTACAGTCTGCAGGAGCGCGAAAGCGACCAACTCCAAAAAAGCGCGAGAAATCTCTGCCTGTACGGAAACTTTTGGAAATGAAGGGCGGATCAGGAACGACGCAGGAAGATCATTCAAACGAAAAATCATCGGTGCAAGGAAAACCCGGCTTGGGACCTGGGGGAGGCGATAAAAACGATGCCGCTCTTTTTGCCGAACGCATGCGGCAGTATATTACGGGGGTAAAAGCCCCAGAAGAAATTGCCAAAGTTGCTACTGCCCAACTTTTAACGAAAAACAAGTCCCCAGAGTTAGTGGAGCAAAAGAACGGCGGTAGCGCAAAGGCTCCAGGGGCTTCTTCTGTTTTGAGTGCCATTGAGCAGATGTTTACAACCAGCTTTGACACCCCACCCAGACACGCCAGCCTGCCAGCTAGCAGTCCATCCAACTCATCCACCAAAAACACCTCGCCCGTGGCCTCCAGCATACTGAAACGATTGGGGATCGATGAAACTGTTGATTACAACAAGCCATTGATCGATACCAATGATCCCTACTATCAGCACTATAGATATACAAGCAGCGAAAGGAGTGGCAGTGAGTGCAGTGCAGAAGCCAGGCCGAGATTGGGTGCACCGACTCCCGAAAAACAGCAGCAAGGGGGAGGGCATGAGGAGGAGTCGTCAAAGCCAGCAATAAAGCAAGAAAGGGAGACGGAATCGGAACCTATTAATATGGAGATCAAGTCTGAATTTGCTGATGAACAAAATGAAGTCGACGAGTCATCCAAAATAGAGACAGCTGTGGTTAATAGGAGTGCCACTAACAATAACAATAATAATGTGGAAAGGTGCTCCCCGAAGACACCGCCTTCGGCCGAAAGTCCTCAGACTAGGTTGCTACCTCCTCAAAGCCCTGCCGAAAGTCAGAGATCAGGAACTCCTAAATCACCCACTTCTAGCCACAAATCCTACGATGGGAGTTCGGAAAGCACAAAGAAGTATCCAAGTGATTCGCTCAACGCATTGTCATCTATGTTCGATTCCTTGGGTAGCAGTGGCGCCGGGGCTAACTCCAAAGCAAAGTTAGCAGCCGCAGCTACTGCCGGAGGATCAGAATCCCCAGAGAACCTCAGCTCCGGGGGAAACTCCTTGGCGGCCTTGCGACAATTCTGCGTAAAGAAGGAGAAAACCGCCTAAGTCCGTGAGCTGATACGAAAAGCGAAACCGAATCATTTGCCTTGTTTTCGTTGTTTCGAGCAAAACGCATTTTCAACATTTTTTGGTTTGTCAGCGCCTTGCCTTCGCCCCGAACCCAAATGCCCTCTCCAGCGCTAGTCGGGGTTTTGAGTTCAGGCCTTGGGTTTGGCCTGGTGAACCGAGATTCAAGTCAAAAAGCCACGGATGGAGCCACTGGTTGAATCCGTCTGTAAAATTATGGCGGACGTGATCTGTTTTAACTGGCCAAAGAAATCGATATGTTCAGAAGAATCTGCCGTGCAAACTGACGATTGTGTTAACAACTGTATAGAATGTTAAAATACTCGCTGCAGTGGTGGTGATATTTTGGCCCAACACGATTCCTGCCGCGTTCAGTTGGTCCGGCCCTTCAGCAAGCCGTTAGGCCTACTTTTTCAAGGTAATTGTCACAGAAGATTTAACAGTAGTATAGAGTATTTCGTGTATTGTACAATTATTTTTTAATTTTGATTTTGATTGAAAGTTGCTCTATGAAAAATTTGTACTGAAAATTCCCTTCCGTTTTTACCATTTTAGGATAGAAAACAGAAAGCGCCATTTAAATTCCTTAAAAAGACTGGTTCTTTCTGCTGATCGGAGGTGGAATGGAAACTGGATAAACCTTACATCCGAAAACACGAGTCCTTGTTGGGGCTGTCACATGCCAAGGCGAAAAGATATAAAATTGGATAAGAAAACATTGTGATCAAATACAAGATAAAAGTTTTTATGCAACTATTAAGAAAACATTTTTGGGGGGACATAACAGTGTCAGTCAAAATGAGACTGTAAAATTAATGGAAGCAGTTCGATTTCGTTCTTTAGTTGGTTGTTTCTTGAGGAGCTTTTTACCCGAAAAGTGGGAGGACATGTCGCTATAATCCAAAAAATCCTGGATTTTTGAAAACCTAATGTTATTCAAATCCTTCTTCGCTTCGGGGTCTTTGACAATTTTTAGAACTTGCCGCATAAGAAGGGCGGCTCTACCCAGAGGTAAACAGAACATCGATAAATCGCCATTGTTTCCTCTTTCAGAATTGCTTTCGACGTTTGAGGGGTTGAAAATGAAGTATATACGGTACTTAATTAATCAGCGAACGAATATCCGGGTGCTCAGGATTTGACTCCCTTGGGCATTTTAGAAATCAAAAAACGTCCATCCAATCGCATCAACGACGCGTCGTGACGCTTTGTTGATCGACAGTGCTATCTGTGGCGTTAATCGGCTACATTGATATGATCGGATTATTGATAGAATAACAATAATGTTGTACATTTTTTGAGTTAAAAATATTTTTTAAGAATACAAAATAAGAACCTTGATTATGATTTTTGAGGTATTAAATAATAGGTTACTGAGTTTTGAGTTTAAATATTATGATTTTCTATTTAAATACAGTTTTGTTTTGGTCTAAACACTTTCATTAAGGATCATAAAACACTAACATAGAAATTGGTAATTCCGGAATTTGGAATTCTTCGGTAATTCCGAAGAATGTTTGAATTGCTGGATGAAGTCAAAATTTAAAATGCCGCCGGTAAATCGCCTTTACTGAGATACATCCGTCCGTATGGCGGAATGCAGCGTCTAATAAAACGTAGACGTAGAATAGCCTCAAAGACCGGCAAACTCTCAGGCACCATTTCTAAATAATAGCTTCATAATCGTGACCTAACCGACTTTTGTTCGCCCATCTCTTGCTGTATATATGAATTCATTGAGCGGATTCTCGGCTTGGTCTTCACTTGGCCAAATTGGCACTTGTGATGAACGTTTTCAGCTTCTGTGCCGCGCGATGGTAAGACGGTCATTTTGCAAATAGCCAGCGAGATCTCAATTAATGTTAAACATTTTGGAGCGTGCGCCAGCAATTTACCCATATAATTAGAGTCGCCCCGGATTTCCAATCCCAGATCCCGCACTGCAATGGCGCTGGTGTCGCCATTATGGCAATTTTGTGTTCATCGTTTGATTTAGCGCCACCGCATTGGGCTCGTAAGTCCCATGTCGCCATTTTTATACCCGTTACTCGTAGAGTAAAAGGGTATACTAGATTCGTTGAAAAGTATGTAACAGGGAGAAGGAAGCGTTTCCGACCATATAAAGTATATATATTATTGATCAGGATCGATAGCCGGGTCGGTCTGGCCATGTCCGTCTGTCTGTCCGTCCGTATGAACGTCAGGAGCTACAAAAGCTAGAAAGTTGAGGTTAAACATACAGACTCCAGTGACATAGAAGCAGCGCATGTTTGTCGATTCATGTTACCACGCCCATTCTAACGCCCACAAACTGCCCAAAGCTGCCACGCCCACACTTTTGAAAGGTGTTTTGATATTTTTTTATTTTTGTATGGGTCCTGTAAATTACTATCGATTTGCAGAAAAACTTTTTGCCGCGCCCACAAGCCGCCAAAAACGTCAGTGTTGAAGACTCTTCTTCGCACTTCCACTAGCTGAGTAACGGGTATCAGATAGTCGGGGAACTCGACTATAGCGTTCTCTCTTGTTGTATTTTAATTTGCTAACCGCCCGCTCTTGCATTCCCTGGTCTTCGATCTTTGTGGCGGCCATTAAAAGGACTTATTCCTGTTGTGATCTTTATGTTGCTGCTCCTGGCTGCGCCGGATTGACATCGCCTGGCCATGTGTATTATGACGCGGTCGGGGGGAGCTTCCTGATTCAGACTAAGACGCTTTAATTACTTTAAAAAACAATGTGATACGAAAGAACAAAGAAGTGCCACTGATTGAATCGGGAATGTGCAAATGCGGATTCACTTAACGTGCCAAAAATGTTGTAACAAACTTCGCTTAGTGAAATTCAAAGTGCGGTTCAATTATGGGTTGTGTTCTTTAAGCAAAAACGAACTTTTCTAAAGCATTTCTAAAGCTAAATGTTTAAATTTCGAACTTCATACTAAATTTATTGATTGGTTGGCGACATGAAACTAACCTGATCTAATATAAAGCTTTTATCAATATTTCTTTTAAGTTCTATAAATAATACCAATCTAATCTATATGAAAAAAGACAAATACAATGTGATCAATAACGATCAAAAACAATGTGTAAATCAATCATAGGAATTGATAGCTAATGACTGATTTACGATGTAAGTTTCATATCTGTGCCGTAAATCCGCCTGCACAATTATTATCAATATCATTATTGTCGCTATTAGAAGGAAGAATTCTGGAATGACATAGAACTAGTTAATCCTTATCCATATCGGCAAATTGGCCTGCACATTGACTTGGAGAGCTTTAAACAGTAAAACCATTTTAGCGATTGCAAGATAATCGTTTAACGACTTCGTCGCCGATAGGACAAAGAGATTCTCTGCACCTTTATCGACGGACCGGGATTTCTATCTGCAGTAAATCACAGCGAACGTGCCGAACTTTCAAGCGAATGACGCTTCCCTGAAGACCCTTCATAACTGATTTGCTAGGAATTGTTACGTGGCCTGCTGACCACAAAATTCATTCCACAATATTGGGGCCCCCTGACTCCCATAAATTTAAAAGAGCCTTTGTCTTTTATGCGGAAAAAAGATACTTTTAAATATTCATGCGTGATATTTGTCGCAGCGACAGGATCGCTTTCAGACCCAACGATCGATTGTTTCTTCCCAAACCGAAACAGAACATCGAAAGCATCCCAACCCGATGTCAGTCAGGCAGAACAATTGTTCAGGGGCCAGCGAGGCAGCTACACAATGGGTCATTTAGGCCGGACTCACTCTTGCTCCTGTCTCTTTGCTTGGCTTAGCGATCACGTTGCCCATCATGGCAGGCAACAAGTATTGCAAGATGCCCAAATTCGAATGCGAATACGATTCAGAGCACGGGGTGGATCCCCTCGGGCACCTGGTGGTGTTGTCCTTGTGAGTGATTTATTTAGTTTGTATCTATTCCTGAAATTATTGGCCGCAACTGCAGAATTGTTTTAGCTCTGGTCGTGATGAAGTATCCCTAAATGTCCTAACACATTTCGGTCTTCCGTAAAAGATAATTTCACAGAAGGTTAAATCGAAAAAGCAAAGGCTCTCATGTTGATTTAAGTTGGGACTAATACAAGCTGTACTAGATTAAATATATTTTAGTAATTTAAATGATTACAATCAATAATTCCCAAAAATTGGGTAACCTGATTCTTTGCAGACATAATCAGTGCCCAAAATACATAATGTATTAGGCATAGCTTCAGATATGGTAGACGCGATACGATGATGAGGCAGCCAGCAAACAAGATGGAGCGGAGTGAATACACTCCCGTGGATCCGCGGACTGGGTGCATTTTAAACAAGTTCAGGATGCAAACAATGGATCATTATCCGGGCACGAATACTAAAATAAAACCAAAAGCGAAGCAGATACAATCGAGCGCAATCGCCACGGCATTCCCATAGGTTACACGGCCAGATGGGAGATGCCATAGGTCCAGGCCAACATCCCAACCCATCCTGTCCAAAGATCCAGAAGAAGCCAGACGCCCAGATAGTGCGGCTGAGAGAGAAGCTCCGATGGCGATGAGTCTCGTTGTTTATTGATTACACGCTTTTGGGGAATGTGCATTGCATTGGGCCACGGTGGGCTACTTCCAGCTCGCGACTCTTGGCCATAATGGTGCGGATGCCAGCGGCTGCAACATGCGCCTGTCATGCGATCGCCGCCAAGAACATAACATTCATTACACAGCGATCGACTGCAGAAGCGGAGCAGCGACGAGGACGCATTCGATTGTGAATGCCATTTTGAGATCGCTCCTGCTAGGGTCCAAACATTGGTCAGGCACTGCAATATGAAATTCAATGCCACATTTGCCCCATGAACTAGGAACCACTGAAAGGGTTTAATAGATGAAGACTGGATACTCTTCTGAGGGGTGGTAAAAATCGGAATAACATGATATGTGTTGACATTATAGCTAAGTACACGTGAATGAAAATATATTATTACAGGGAAATAAAGCTTCGGCGGACCTGTTGTTAAAGGCATATACTAACAACACCTCTTGACACTCTTTCGTACAGGTTATAATATTAAAAGAAGCAGAAGCAGCTGCTGATGTTGAAGTTGCAGTTTTAAGAATTGCTGAGTTGGTCTCAGCGCCTTCCTCGCGTACATTTAAATACAAAAAATTTCAAAATTAGCATTTGTAACAATGGCGAATTGGCCCGAAAGTAATGGAACTGACCTGGCCAACGATCATGACCAAGGCATCGTTATTGGCATCTCTACAGTAGTTGGTAGTTCGGCCCGTAAATCAATCGTTGGGTGGGAGAGATGCTGGGCCAGGGAAAGGCGGGAGTCGGGGATCAGGCCCATCTGGGGCATGCAGACGACGATGACAACGAGGACTACGAAAATAAGCGAAATTCCTTCTGCACCAGAGTCCTCTGATCAAAAACAAAGCCCAGCCAACAAAAGTGTGTGACGATTGGGACAGCAGCAGCTACAGGTCGATCGGGCAGCGACAGATCTTGGCCATTTGTAACCGGCACTTTGGCCAATCCGGGCCGCGATTACAACCACTGACATTCAGGCTTAGACGACAATCAGTAATCGCATATGAATGCTACACCAATTTGTACAAAGGCAACATGGATCTGGAATATCCATCCCCATGTGTACATATGTACAAACAACTTGTTGTGGCCTGCTTAAATAACTCTAAATTGAATTATTCTGAATTGGAAGTACCAACATATACATATATTTATCAAGATACAACCGTCTTAGAAAGTGAAGGTACTTGATTTCTGACTACTTTTAGAAAATAAAGAATTGTTAATTTCTACTCCATGCCTTGAAAAACAATATCATAGGCAACAACGAGCTAAGACAATAATCCATAAGTATTGGCATTATAAGCTGGCAATTTACGATCGCGCGATCGATGCATTGAAGTGCCTTGACTTGCATTGAGCGAGAGGTGCCCTCGGGCGGTGTAAGCGAGTGCATTCAATTCGGGGAGGTTTGGGGGCGTAATGCATACGTGGGGCATGGAGGACCGTTATGATTATGGTGTTCGTTAAAGCATTTTGCACTTAATTTAATTTCTAAGGTATTGCCTTAGTCTATATACAGCAAGTAATAAAAGGGGTTTGTGAATAGGCAGTGGCGTGGAGTTTTCTGGGGTTGCGGAAACGGGATGTGGGGGCGCCACATCAAGCGCACTGACCGCTGGGGGCGTGGCAGCCACGGCCGCTGCCTCCAAGGCTGCTGCTCGATATCAGTTTCATGGAACTACAGTCACGATTTGCCAATAACGTTGCTTAAATGCGCTCACCATTCGTACTGCAACTGCAACTCCGTCTGCGAACTCTGAATCGGGGGCGCACCGTGGAAGAGATGAGGTAGTACAGTGGGACTTGGCTGGCTGGGAGCACCAATTGTAAAATATTCGCTAGCAAGATTTGTTTGCGGGATAAAAATAAAATTGTTAATTTAAAGTAGCTGCTTCTGTGCTGGCTTTTTCCCCTTTCTGTGTGGATTTCAGTTTTTGTTCGATCTCTGGCTGCCTTCAAATTGGCTTTGTTTATGGTATTGTTTTATTGTGCAGCTAAAGAACCTGCGGGTTAATATCTTAGCGCTACTTAATTTTCGGTTTTCAGTTTCGCCGGTCAGAACGAAATGCAGCCGAAACCTTATCAATCCCGTTTTGATTGGGAGTCTTTGATTAGATGTTTATATTACGGTTGTAACGAATTTGTTTTGTGTGTTTCTGGGGCCAAACAAGCATTGCAAGTTGTTTTTTGAGAGTGTCACGAACCGAAGCAGTTGTCGATACGTTCGATCGCCGATACTTAGCGCAACCTGGAGAGAAACTGCAATGCTACAATAGCTAGAAAATGACAATTACATTCATTACAAATTAGGAAACTGGTGAAAGTTATTTCTCCAGAGGCTTTTTCGCATTTGTGCCTGGAATGTGCCTGGAACGCAAAATCTGAAGGAATTGTGTACAGGTGTAATCACAAGGCAATCACACATTTTTTTCCTAAGTACATCATAAGTTGTGTTAGCCCTCACAGTGATACATAAACAAATAACTATCTCTGCAGAACTTTCATTCCGTAACAATATCGGGAAGTTCCGACCCAATTTTGTGCAGAAATCATAAAAACCAGCTGCAACCGACTTAACTATCGTCTGAAACGTACAGACCCTTTAAGTGTCTCAGATATGTTATCGAACAAAAAATAATCCAAAAATATAACCGAAAGGAAGGCCAAAATATCCTTTCTTCCTACCATACTCTCGAGGACAGTCGACGCGTCGCGACGGCTGAGAGCTGCCAAAACCCAATCCGTATGTGTGTGCGTTGAATTGTTTCAGAACGGCAGGAGACTGTTTTCCAAAATGGAAAGCCATGCCAAACCAAGGCACACCGCAGGAAAGTGAGGCAAAAGAAACACGAATTTTTCGTCTATTTCGATGGCAATAATTCAAAATATGAAGACGGCTCGATAGTCATAAATCTGTCAAAAATCCATTTCTTTCATTTTATCCAAAAAGCAGCACCGCCTGGCGTTTCCTTGCCTTGATTGTGTGAGCGTCTGCTTGCTAAGCGTATCTTTCAGATACACAAACTGGCACTTCAAAAACGGGCAGAGGGAAAAGAAAATGAAATAGTGTCCGCCTGTCGCCGTCTCTTTTGGGTTCTGTTTTCAAAAGATCCACTTGAAATAGCAGCCTCCCTCCACCCAGTATGGTTTTTCCGAAATACGAAGACGAGAACGAAACCCATCCAATCAACTCGAGCTGAAACACAACTGAACGGAAAGTGCACCAAAGTATCTGGTAAGATGCTCGTTTGCTCACTTCAATCCAAAAGATTCCACCCCTCCCGCCATTCGCTCAACCCCAAGCGGTTCAAGATGACGGAAAACAGCCATCGCACCATATTTCAGTCAATTAGAACTGTCATAATTCATTCCTCGGATCTATTTTGTTTTACTGTGCTGCCGATCTTGCTTTTGGGTTATTTCCTATGAACGGCGCATTAATAATGCTTGCCCTCATTATGAGTTCCAGCAAATTCAAACATTTTCGATCTTACTGAACCCCAAAAATATAAGAAAACTGTTTTAAATAGCTATGAACATATAATCACAAATGTTCGTAGGTTTTGGGGGTGGCGTGTTACCAAAATAAAAATTTTTTCGAAAAATATAATATATTAATAATAAAATCGATGAAGAAACTTGAAAGTCTCGGTTGTATGATACCTATTACACAGCAAAATAATTATGTATCAATACATCCACAGATACATCAATATATCCTTTGCCTTTCAATCCGAAACTTTATGGACTGAATTACTTTCTTTTTTACTTTTATACTTGTTAAAAAGTAGGTAACAAGCAGAATAAAGCGTTTAAAGTATATAAAGTATATATTTTTTTGATCAGGATCAATAGCCAAGTCGATCTGGCCATGTCCGTCCGTCTGTCCGAACGGAAAAATGTTTTGATATTTTTTTATTTTGTTGTTAGTCTTGTAAATTTTTATCGATTAGCTAAAAAACAAAGCCACGCTCACGAACCGCTAGAAACGGCCTCGCCCACACTTTTGAAGTATGTTTTGATATTTTTTTACATTTTTTGTGAGTCTTGTAAATTTTTATCGATTTGCCAAAAATCTCTTTGCCACGTCCGCTCTAACACCCACAAACAGCCAAAGACTGTCAATGCTAAAAATTCTCCTTCGCACTTCCACTACCTGAGTAACGGGTATAAATAAGTCGGGGACTATAGCGTTCTCTCTTGTTTAACACTTGTCTTGTCGTACAAAAATAAAGTTAGTTCAGCTTTAATGGCTTGTACTCTGCTGGTACTTTATGAACAAGTTTATTATAGCCGTTACTCGTAGAGTAAAAGGGTATACTAGATTCGTTGAAAAGAATGTAACAGGCAGAAGGAAGCGTTTCCGACCATATAAAGTATATATATATTCTTGATCAGGATCAATAGCCGAGTCGATTTGGCCATGTCCGTCTGTTTGTCCGTATGAACGTCGAGATCTCAGGAACTACAAAAGTTAGAAAGTTGAGATTAAGCATACAGACTCCAAGGACATAGACGCAGCGCAAGTTTGCTGCCACGCCCACTCGAACGCCCACAAACCGCACAAAACTGCCACGCCCACACTTTTGAAAAATGTTTAAATATTTTTTCATTTCTGTATTGGTCTTGTAAATTTCTATCGACTTGCAAGAAAACTTTTTGCCACGCCCACTCTAACGCCCGCAAACCGCCAACAACTGTCAGTGTTGAAGACTCTCCTTCACACTTCCACTAGCTGAGTAACGGGTATTAGATAGTCGGGGAACTCGACTATAGCGTTCTCTCTTGTTATACCCGTTACTCGTAGAGTAAAAGGGTATACTAGATTCGTTGAAAAGTATGTAACAGGGAGAAGGAAGCGTTTCCGACCATATATATTCTTGATCAGGATCAATAGCCGAGTCGATTTGGCCATGTCCGTCTGTCCGTCCGTCTGTCCGTCTGTCTGTCCGTATGAACGTCGAGATCTCAGAAACTACAAAAGCTAGAAAGTTGAGATTAGGCATACAGACTCCAGGGACATAGACGCAGCGCAAGTTTGTCGAATCATGCTGCCACGTCCACTCTAACGCCCACAAACCGCCCAAAACTGCGACGCCCACACTTTTGAAAAATGTTTTAATATTTTTTCATTTTTGTATTGGTCTTGTAAATTTCTATCTATTCGCCAAAAAACTTTTGGCCACGCCCACTCTAACGCCCACAAACCGCCAAAAACTGTCCTTCGCACTTACACTAGCTGAGTAACGGGTATCAGATAGTCGGGGAACTCGACTATAGCGTTCTCTCTTGTTTTTAAAATTAAAACATACTTTAGTGAAATTATATATTCTTTTGAAACCCTTTCCTCTACAAATATTTGAATTACCACCAGTGTATTATAGCTCGTGGGAAAATTATCTTATGTCGCTGCCTTCTCTTCGTAGAAGTGAGTTATATATGTACATATATGAAACTATTGAAGTTGTCACGCTTATCGCTCTCATATAATCCAGCTTATTACATAATCCATTTGGCTCCAACGCGTATAAATACCCTTCCATCCATCTATACTACCAATGGCTTTCTCCACTTCCCGTCTACAACAAGGACTGGCTTTCGGAATTGATGCCGCCAATTACCAGGCGTTGAAAAACATTTCGACCAAATTGCATAAGCCTCAGGACGAAACATAAACTGCTGTGTTGCGAGAGCTGGCAGTGGGTGGCAAATGAACACCTCTCAGTCACGGCTCTCCACAACGAAACCACACGCATATCAGCACTCCGAACATCCGACACAATCTGATGTTGATTACCACACAAAAATCCAGCAGAAGGACCTGACTCCTTTCGTCCACTCGCCTGGGTCAACAATTTTTGATTGCCTTTCTGTGTGAGCAAGCACGGCGTGAAAATTATTCCTAAAACAAATACAAATTCATTTTAGTGGATTTTAACTGCAACACCCCCGCTACCCAACTCGCCAACCTCAAATCCTTTTGGTCCTCTTTGCAATGCATTTTATGCGTTGCGCCAGCTAATGGGCAACGCTCTCTGCCGCCGACGATGATGATTGTCCTGCAATTTGTGTCCTGACCGTATCGAACTGGCCGGCTTGGGGACTTGGGATGGGGGAATGGGGATCGGGTGCCGCGGGGCCATTTCGCTGCGCAATGCGTGCGTGCTGGAAATTGTCGCTGTTATTGCCTTTTCGAAAAATTATTCCTCGTTAATGGCAATTACCACTTATGTATGTACCGGCTGCAGTGCTCTTGGTCCTGCTGCGATGCCCTTCCCCATCCTCCGCCTCGTCTCATGCGCAAATGCAACTCGGAATTATTTTGAAAGAAATGATTTCCAGTTAATTTATGTTAAGTGTAGTTAAGTGAAAATTGTGTTTGAAAATTAGCCAAACGCATCGCGTGGTTTATGCGGCAACTCAATTAGCTATACGAGTACTACTTCAAAGCTGCCAGTACTGTACGCTGTCGATACTGGTGACCAGATGCCACGAAATGGCTTATTCTACGTAAGCTATAGATGTGTACTAGAGACACATTTTTCCATTTTCCAATATATGTAATGAAGAGACGAAAATGCAGTTGGGCATTTTAAAGCGATAATTAAACCTTTTGTTTAAGTATTTTAAAGCAGTCAATAGTATTTAGTAAGTACATACAATTTTAGTATATTAGTAAAGGAAGCTGGAAGCTTAGACACCGTTTAATACCGTTACAGAGAGTACAACAACCAAAACATCAACACAGCCCATCCAAAATATACTTTCCCTCTGGGTCTCCATTTACGGCCGATTTGTAGCACTCTAGTATTTTCTTCAGTAATTGTTAATTTATGTACATATGCGTTTACTTACAAATATCGGTCTTTACAGCATATTAAATTTTATTGATGTACATATGTACAAAAGTGCAAAAATGATTCAACCGTTGAGGCGAGTTTTTACTAAGCTGCACCAAATCCTTGTCTTATATAAATATGAGGATGATTTTTAATTTCCTTAGCTTCCCTTAAGTGCTTTAGTACTTTCTTGCCACAGATCTTATGGTACTTTGTCTTCAGTCGCAAAGAAACATCAACCAAAAATTTGAAGTAACAGTTCGCGAGACTGCCCTTGGGTGGGGAAGGGGTCGCTGTGGGTCAGATTGGTCGGCGAGTGGTGGGCGTGGGTCAGGAGCTGTAGGGACTATAGGGACTGTAGTGGTCTTGGCCATTCAGCTAGGGGATTCTGCCGACTCCCATGGCACTGGAAAAGAGCGAATCGGCATCCACGAGTAGTGGGTAGAGGAGGTAGAGGAGGTAGAGTACGAAGAGTACTGACTACCAGTAAAGTGAAGGCAAATGAAGGATCCAGGCAACAATGACAGCAATGGAGACGGGAAGAGTGAAACAGCAAGAACTCGAACGAAGGCGAAGCGACGCTTTCGACGCAGTAAAGAGGGATCAATAACAAGAGACAGCAGCAGACGCAAATGTCACAAACCGTAGCGGAGACAACGATAGCTGCATCTAAGAAAATGCAAAAATATTCTGACTCATAAGACGTTTCTTTTCGTGCACCACAGGAACAATATTTAATATAGCAACAGCATAGCGTGAATGAAGCATCAATAGAAAATATAATATAACCACGAGAATAGCGGCAGCAATAGCCAGTAATGCATCGGCGACAGAGAAAGCAATAATAACAGCCACTATTTAAAACAGCAGCATCATCTCAAGTGTACAGAATTTTGTTGTTGCTGCCGTCGCAGCAACTTATTCTTTTTGCTATTCTTGTCCCTGTTTTTTGATGGACAGAACAATGGAAAAAGGGGTGGAATCGTTGAATCAACGCACACCAACACACGTTCTCTGAAGAGAGCTTGTGCAAAGAGGGATGGGGTGGTGAGACAGAGAAAGAAGCACAGACAGAGGCACAGAGCACCCAGCAACGAAATTAACAAAAATGTCGAACGAGGGCAACATAAAAATTGATGGATTCTTCTTCAACGCTGCGAGAGCATGATACGGGAGAATGGGTGGTTCGGTTTGTGCGTTTGAGGGCTCGATTTGTTTGGCAAAGGCCATGGGTGTAGCTTGTTAGAGGGGGAGAAAGTTCGTTTTGCGATTCGTTTAGCTTTGTTAGCTGAAACAGCTGACATTAAATAAATAAAAGCACTAATACTCGGATTTTGGCGTTAGTGTTACTCTCCTTTTTGTAAAGTCCTATCCCGTGACTCTGCACTCTTAATTGGAATAATTAATCTTATTAAGTAATCGAATAAGTATTGCATTTCGGTATTTTTCGGTCCTTGTTTCCCATTAAGACACTAACTCTATTGCGTCTTAATATAAATTTTTACCTGAGAATATGTGAAACCATTCGAACCCAGCAGGTGAAGCTGTTCTGGAACTTCTTGCAGTTCGCTTAGTAATGCTCGTATGCATGTGTGTTAGTGCACCTTCTGCTCTCCCTTTCGCACCGGTTGCTGGGGTCCCTCTCCGTCTGCTGTGTTCTGGCTCGGACTTGAGATTGAGTTTTTTTTTTTTAGAGCGCATTGAGCTGTCAACATCATGTCTCAGCAACTTTTCGTTTTCGTTTGCCCCGATGTTGTTGCCTCTTGGGCGCTGTTGCTGTGCTGCTGACGGAATCTGGCCAAAGCAAAGACCAATCAGGTCGGTTGCTGCCTCCTTCCGGCCTAAAGGATTTCCACTTGCCACCTCGCTCACACAAAATGGAAACCATCTACTCGAATACTTGCAAAGTGTATATGTAGGAAGCTTTGGCTATTTTTTTTGCATCTGTACTCGCGTATCTATATTTTTGGGACTTTTCTGCCTTTCTAGTCACATGAAGAAACCATTCATCAGATGGGTACAACCTGAGAGCTCGACCCCACCAAAATATCGTTAAGAGGGGGTGACAAATTGTCCCTGACAACTTCAGTCACGATATGATTTAATTAAGAGTTTCCACGCGCAACTAATAATGACTCTTTTTTTAAAAGCAGCCAAGCCGCAAGGGCAACATTGCGGATGATGAGGACGAGGACTTTCATACATACATATGTACGTATGAAAATTGGACATGTCAATATCTTAATGAGACTATAACACGACCATAACAGTATACAATTTTTTTTGATAGTGACAGAAATTGCAGTTTATTTAGTTTTAGTATCTCAAAAAAATTTTGAAATTTTGAGTTTGTTGTAATTAAAATTTTTTTTAAAATTAAATTCTATCGTCAAATGTAAATTAGTTGCCTTTCCTTTAAATCCCTTTTTTGGAAATATTCAAAGTTATTGTCCTACTGCATAAACGGTAGAGGGAATTCTAATACCTATATTTTTTTCAATGAGTAGACACTTAAGCGACTTTTTCCCCTTATTCCATAGATAGTTCTCCTCATAGTTTCACCATGCCGACATCTGACATTTCAATTATTCAAAAGAGAAGGCTCAAAAAGACCTATGCCAAACACATGTTGGATCGACATCTTCCTTTCCAGGTTGTTCTGGACGACATTTTGTGAGATTAATGCGGCAATTGTTCCCATCATCATTTTTATTTTCCCTCCATCAACTCATCCTCTCTTTCGTTCCTTTCTCCTCTCCCTCGTCGGCATTCGATAATAATGCAATTACGATTTGAAAAACGACGTCTGACAGTTTTGAATTTGTCATGGTATTTCTCAGAGT
The DNA here is from genome assembly GCF_016746365.2 of Drosophila yakuba. Taxonomy (NCBI): domain Eukaryota; kingdom Metazoa; phylum Arthropoda; class Insecta; order Diptera; family Drosophilidae; genus Drosophila; species Drosophila yakuba. Next base: position 3,357,895 of record NC_052528.2, on the reverse strand, counting down.
CCCTTCAGACCGTGCCGTATGAAGAGCCCACGAGATAAAGTTAAAGATGGGGGGTGCGCCTGAGAAAGGAAACGCCGAAGATTCAGAAAATACCATTGGGACCCGCAACCTGCGGATTCTTGGGAGTTCAAGATAAAATGAAATTGTCACTGAGATCGCAGGTAAATCAGTTCCATTTATGTGTAAAGGATTTCCATTTATATCTGGCATCTTTGCCCGTCTCCATCTTATTCGCTCAAGGTTAACTTTTTGATAGCGAGATGCTACAAAAGCCGTTTTAATAGCTATATTAAATCAGCGATAAAAGGGAGACAGCTCTTTTCATTAACGCTGCCTGTTTTATTGCAGTGGGCAGAGCTTTTTTTTAGGATGATTTCAGTATAGGCAACCAAATTTTTTTTCAAGAGGATAAGAACTTAATTTCTTCATATTTAATTATCGATTATAACAGAGATCGACTATCACCGCCGTTCCATTCGCCCTTCCCCCAGCCATTATGCGTAAGCCATGTACGTTTGTACATACATACATGTACATATGTGTGTGATGATAGCTGTGAAAAGGGCCAGATACTATGGTTTAATTTGGTTACACATCTTTAAATGACATGAAATATGGAAGTGCAGCAAAAACAGAAACGGGCAAAAAACAATGGTTACTGGCCGTTATATAATAATGGCAAAAAGGGGAATCCGAGAGATAGTCGCATTCACAGCGGTAGAATCATCTAAAAATCTGTGACGCAATAAAATAGAATTAATGGAAACGAAATTATGCGACTCTTTTGGGGCAACAATCACAGGCAGACATATTTGAAATGGGATGTGGACAGAACAGTGTCCAATTGTAAATGTGTGAGTGTCTGTCGCATCTAATATTAATATACATATATCTTCAATCTGCTGTCAGAAAGTCCAAAATAGTTATGGTACGATACGCAATTAAAATATGGCTAAAAACCAAATGAGAAAAAACAAGGGCCAGAGGAGGACGGTGGAACGAAGTGGCGGAAACTACAAATACCCCTGACAGGTAATAAAAGTAATTTATGCGCGCTAAGGGTTGTAAATGCGACATCAGGAGGTGGTTGCAGATTGGAGTTGGAAAAGAAGGAAAACACCCAGCCCGCGTTTTAATGCTGATGACGATGACACGACGCCAACGCAGGAGTTAGGACATTCCCTTCCCCTCAAAACACATTTCCCGTTTCCATATTTCATACACGCTAAGATCATACACGCTAAGATCACAAATCAAATTATTATAAAGTGTGATGGCAGAGGCATAGCGGTATTTAGAACTTCAGCTTGGGATAGAATGGGTGTTAAGCACCACAACCCATAAGACGGAAGAGCAAAAAGTTACTTAAAAGGCAGTAAATATAATATGCCATAATTATAAGAAAACTAGAGAGAACGCTATAGTCGAGTTCCCCGACTATCTGATACCCGTTACTCAGCTAGTGGAAGTGCGATGGAGACCAGATTTCATACTAGATTCGATGAAAAGTATGGAGCCGGTAGTAGGAAGCGTTTCAGACCATATAAAGTATATATATTCTTGATAAGGATCACTAGCCAAGTCAATCTTGCCATGTCCATCTGCCAGTCCGTATAAAGGTAGAGATCTCACTCTAACCATCAAAAGGAGCTTTTTAATAGGTTTTTTTGTTTTTATTTAATTCGCCTTGCAAATGTCTATTGATTAGTTAGGGATATATGCGGTTATTTTTAGAAATCAAGTTTAATTTCTTATTGTTGTTTTGTTATTTTAAATTTGGCTTGGTAGTCGTGGATAAAGCCGAGGTATGTGGATGGATGCAAACGGCCAAAGCCATATCTAAAGCCACATAGAAGGACATTCAGCCGTTGTGGAAAAAAAAGGAGCAGGAGAGAACAGGATATTATTTTTAAGATATCTGTGTCCAATCTTCTGATTTATTCGGTTGCACGAATCGGAATTATTTTATTCATAGCGAACAGCCCTAAATAACTGAGAGCCTGACTTAACTGACTGCCATTTTGGGCGTCCGCCCTTTTTCTGGGATTTGGCAGTGGCAGCGACGTCCTTTTTGCGTTTAATTTTATACAATTGAGTGATTTATACGTGTCAGAAAGTAAAAAAGAATTATGACTACCCGCCCGACCGGGGGAATAAGGGTCAAATTCTTGAACCCCGAAAGTGTTTGCCAAAAACTCGAGTTTGTATGGTGGATGAAATTCACAGGCAGGGCGGACTGGGAAGACTGAAGGCAACGGAGAGAGAGACAGGGATAAAGAGCGAGACGAGCTCGAACATGCTGCGTGGCCATTGCTCTGCCTCTTGTGTCCTTCGATATTCTGGCTGACAGCCTGTCGCTTCTTCATCGTCATTTTCGTCGTCGTTTTCATCGTCATTTTCGTCGTCGTCGGCCATGATGGAATCATCAAAGTGTGAGTGGGCTTGCGTGTCTGTGTGCCGTCTTACTATCTCTTTCTAGTGAAAAACCCACTCAACTTTTCCTCCGATGCGGGTTTTCATTAAAAAGTTTTTTGTTTTCAATTTGACGAAAGCAACAATAAATGAAATCTTCCGCAGCCATTTCCAATGTGGTGGTATTTCTCGATTAATAATACATTTAAAGCGTTTTAGATTTTAGGAAATTGGACAAGTTTTTGTACACATATTGTTCTCATCAAGACTGAGAGCCTGATTGAAAAATAGCTTTAATCACTATGAACGGCAGTCCACGTAGTGACGAAGCGTACCAGGAGAGTAAGCGAAGACAACTATTATGTATACGAGAACTATAAAAACTAAAATGTTGAGATTAGGCATGCAGCTTCCAGAAACATTTGATATTTTCATTCCCGTTACTCGCAGAGTAAAGAGGTATACTAGATTTGTTGACAAGTATGTAACAGGTAAAACTCCCAAATTTTTATTTTTTTTAGTATTTTTTTTATTTTATTTCCAATTTCTACCGACTTTTCAGAAAATTTTAAAAATCATCCATATTTTTGATACAAATCATTTAAACTTTTGGAGTTGAACGTGTTATTGTTTTCGTACCTCGCTCAGGGATAATAAAAGTACATCATGTACATAAGTGGACAGGTACACATTTAAACATTAATAAAATTATAAAACAAAACATTAAAACAATTTATTATTAATAAACTTTACCTTAAACATTATTTATAATGTAAGAAAGCACGGAAGAACACATAACAGGCTAAAAAATCAAAAAATTACAAACAATATACAAGCGAACAGATGCCGTTGAACAAAGCTTAATTCACATGCAGCAAATCATACGCTAGATGTGGAAACGAACGGACCTTTGATAAAGAAAAAGCCCCAGAGGAAATTTCATGGACTGAAAACCATTAATTTGAAAATCGACTTACAACCAACAGAAGAAGAAAACAAAGGAACGGAAAAATGTCTATTGGTTTACACAATCGATGAAATACATAAATCTTCAGCGGGTCACCTTAAAGGAACAAATGCAAAACGGAAATGTACATCATAAAAATATTAAAAATTCTCTCCCATTCTTCTAATATTGTCTTTTTAGACATTCCTGGAAAGATAAAAGTCAGTGCCGGTTGGCCGTCGTTCCAGTGCATTAGAGATCGCGTTTAAAATGGTACCCCGATGGGCTGCCAAGGCCGTAAATCTACAAAAGGGGCACTCTTTGCTGCCCTCTCGTATAGCTCTAGTAATTTCATAATTTTCATATTTCTCTTTGGCTCGGCAGCTGCGCGCCTGCGCCAAAGTGTTTGACGGATGCGGCGCATTCAATTTCGTTCTGCCAAATTAGCCAGGCTCTGTGATTTATGTCGTCCTTTTGGCCTTTTCAGTCAGTCCTCGTGACTCGAGCGTTGCATCACCGTTCCTGCGGGGTGTCCTCTTTCGTAAATTTGCTACATTTACAAAGATTAGTGGAGAGAGCGTAAAGGAAAGCACAGCATGTGGTCGAAGGCAGGTCCCCTACGTCTTCGTCACCACCAAGGGTCCTATTTGCTGCCATTGTTACTTTCAACTTTCTTCTCTTACAGTCCCATATCACGTGCGCACATATTTTCAAGGTTAACTATATAGTCCTTTAGTAGTGCTCTATTTTCGATTGAGCTCTCGCTCAGTTCGCCACCATCATTTAAATTTTGACCTTTTTCTTCTTTTTACTTTAAATTGCGAGACATTGGTAAGTGTATGTTAATTTTTGGATACGGAGGCACTTTATTAAGATGAAAGAGCGCCAACGCCATCGTCAACTAATGTGGTCGGCCACAAAACAGAACTCAGCTGGCTCCCGAGGTAGATTTTCACTGTCAAAACTTGATTAGTTGCTTTCGATTCCGCCTGTCTCACTTCTTCTGTTTTCTCGTTTCTTCCTGCCGTCATTCCCTAAAGCGATTTAAATTTCGTCTATCATAAATCATACAAAAAGAGGTTACATTTAGTAAGATTTTGTGAATAACGTGAACACGCCCATAAGACTTCTATGACAGTTTAACGGAGAGATGAGAAATAGGTACTTATAAAGAGCTTATACAAAAATATATTTAATAAAATATTATTATATATATTAATAATATTATATAAATAAAACACTATTGAAAACATTTGGTGGCATAACCCCACAAGAAACCAATCAAGGCAACTGGTCTGGAAAGTAGGATCTTATTTCGCCGACTATCTATTTAAATCGTTTATTACTTTTATTATTATTGTATTGTATTTAAACTAAGTAAGACAAAGTAGAACAATTATTTCATGAAGTCAATAGCGATGACTTGAAGGCCGTAAAAGCCTTTCTAAAAAAGATGAAAGCAATTAACTAAATCCTAGCTGGTAAACGCCATTGGGAAACGACTTACAGTCACCCTGAAAACGAATAACATCCGTTTGTGCCTGTTCTTTGCGTTCGCATTAAATTATAATTGCGATTATTTAATGCCATTAAAGTCACTGCAACGATTAATGACTAATGGCGGTCGAAGGGGGTTGGTTTCCCAGTGCTTGTGCGTTTCGGGATTGATAGAATGATTTAATGACACCAATAAATGAACGGACAAGCGAGCGGGAACGTGGGACATATTCGAAGAGCTGGGCGACCCGCATGGCCAGTCCAGAAAAACTAAAGATAGCCGCATAAGGAAGGCTTTTGTATAATGTATGATATTGTAAAGCATCCAAATTTAAAATTCACCTCTTAACGAGCTAAAACTTGTAACAAGATAATGCTTTTTTTTACAGAAAATAGAATATAGAATAATAGAATTTCCTAACGCCTACTTGAATTCCCACTAGCAATGAAAGCAAAAATTTAATCCAAGAACAGGGGGATCTCGTAATTGTCATCCCCTTTTGTAAAATCTTAACTCTAGAGTAGATTCGGAGTGAGTTTTTTGTCCTTTCAGCCTGTTCTATATTCCTCCGCATCGTACTGTGCAACTCGTACGAGTTTGTACGTATACATAAATCTGTCAGTTGGCTTTCTTTTTGTCACTGCCTGACTGTCAATTCACACAAAAATTATGATCCTGAAAAGTAGATTATCCTTGATTTATCGCCGCATCATTGGAAAGTTGAAATTGCGTTTCCCACACACACACATAAAATCAAGCGCGAGATACAGAAATATATATCGTCTATCTCTTGTTGCCTGAATGTGTCTGTCTTACAGAGTTACAGCCTTTGAATTTGGAACCACACATTTTATTTGTTGACATTTCTCTGCCCCTTCTTCCTTTTTAGAACCTTCCCAAGATTGAGGTTTATTTATTACCCTTAGATGTATATCCCAGGTCATTTCTTGTGCTGACTAGATAACAGAAGAAATCAAAATTATTTTCTTGAGTGAAAGTCAGGGTAGATTGCAAGTGTGACTATAAAGCAACACATAAACAAGAAAGAACGCTATAGTCGGTTTCCCCGACTATCTGATACCCGTTACTCAGCTAGTGGAAGTGCGAAGGATTCTTCAACACTGACAGTTTTAGGAGGTTTATGGGCGTTAGAGTGGGCGAGGCAAAAAGTTTTTCGGCAAATCGATAGAAATTTACAAAACCATTAAAAAAATGAAAAAATATCAAAATATTTTTCAAAAGCGTGGCTGTGGCAGTTTTAGGTTTGTGGGCGTGGCAACATGAATCAACGAACTTGCGCTGCGTCAATGTCCCTGGAGTCTGTATGCTTAATATCAACTTTCTAGATTTTGTAGTTCCTGAGATATCAGCGTTCATATGGACGGACAGACAGACGGACGGACAGACGGACATGGCTAGATCGACTCGGCTATTGATTCTGATCAAGAATATATATACTTAATATGGTCGGAAAAGATGTCTTCTGCCTGTTACATACTTTTCAACGAATCTAGAATTCCTTTTACTCTTTTACGAGTAACGGGTATAATAAATAAAATTTAATGTGCTTTAGTTTGTACCCATTGAATTTTGTACGTGTGATTTGATGTTTAGACGGACTGGTTTTAAAAATTTAAAATTCGTCCGCTCAAATATAATTGTTTGGTGCGATTTTTTAAAAAATGTTGTCCGATGTACGTCTTACTCAGCTGTCCATTTATATTTTTCCATTTCTATTTAAAATACGACAATTTTCTTTCCTTTACATCCATAGGAAAATGAATTTACAAGTATTTTGCAGAAAAATTAATTTACATTAAATTCAAATACGCCATTTTTCTATAAGTCCTAGAATCAGGCCACAAAACGAAAGCTTCATATAACAAGGAGTCACACAATTTTTGGTGACTTTTGGTAAAATTTTTTTCAAAGTCTTTGGATATTAGTATTAAGGCGGCAGAAAAAAAATAATACTAAATGCCATCGAAGAAATATATAATTTTAAATCTTTCTTGAGCTTTTGAGCATTCTCGATAGATCACAGCGTTCTGCTTACATTTAATCAAATCTGAAAAGAAGTTGTGATCATACATATCATATTCTGCAGCAACAGCAGCTAATATAGAATTAGTTTCAATTTCTTTTTAAAGTAACAATGTTCATGTTAACATTTGAATTCTTAATACTTATGTATTTTGGCTTAGCTTGGGAGGCCGTATCTAAACAAAAATAGTACCATATTATTTCACACTTGAGCACCAAGAAATATTTGGCTGACCACGATGTATTACTTTTGGTGCAGTTTCTGTTTGCCTGGGTACTGGGCCTTCTTGCTTATAGTTATACTCGTTACTCGTAGAGTAGATTCGTTGAAAAGTATGCAACAGACAGAAGGAAGCGTGTTAAGTATATATATTCTTGCTCAGGATAAATAGCCGATCTGGCCAGGTCCGTCTGTCCGTATGAACGTCAAGATCTCAGGAACTATAAAAGCTAGAAAGTTAATATTCAGCGTGTATACTCCAGAGACATAGACGCAGCGCAAGTTTGTTAACCCATGTGGCCACGCCCACTCTAACGCCACAAGCGGCCAAAAAATTCGCCTTCGTACTTCCACTAGATGAGTAACGGGTATCAGATAGTCGGGAAACTCGACTATAGCGTTCTCTCTTGTTTTTAAGTGTTGTTGCCAACGGAAAAGTAGAATTATTATACGCATTCGGTAATAAATACTCTGTTAGGCCACCATCGATTAGGAACTCTCATGGTTGCACTCGCGCTTTTATGCCATGCTCAAGTTCTATGGATGCGCTCGGGTTCAGGAGGATGCCGCGGCAGCTTCCAATAATGTAAGTCAATAAATCGCCCATTAAGCAATCATACACAATTTATTTCTCTTCATAATTATTGAGGAGCTGGAGCAGGGTTCCAAAGCTACAATCCCCCAGGAACCTCTGAAGCCACTCCCTACCACTCAATCACCCCTCCATAAACCAAATGCAGCCGTGTGATTATGACGCTGCTGTTCGACGCCCTGCAGCGGATGGATCTGCCGGTCCTTCTTACGAGTAGGAAAGAGTCGGGAGGTGTTAATGCATCGCGATGCATCGTCTGAGAAAGAGACAAAGCACTGGCACGCACACAAACGCGGAGACAGTCGTGATTCCCCTTCGCATCATTCTTCTTATTTGATTTGTCGTATAAACAGACGGTTAGACGAAGGTGCGTTAGTGAGAGGTGATTCAAGCTTCTCCACCAGTCTGGAGAATTATTAAATTAGATGTAGTTGTCGTTATATAATATGTCTCTGGAGTCTTCATCCTAAATCTCTAACCTTAATAGTTCCTGTGATTTCGACGTTCATACGGACAGATCGACTCGGCTATTGATCCTGATCAAAAATATATACTTTATATGGTCGAGAACGCTCCCTTCTGCCTGTTACATACTTTTCAACGAATCTAGTATAGGGTGTACTTGTATATTACTCTACGGGTAACGGGTATCAAATAGTCGGCGAAGTCGACTATAGCGTTTTAATTATAATATATATATTTTATTAGTTATAATTTGAATTAAGTACTCATACAAATACTAATAATAATTAGAACTGAAACATCTAAATGATCGTACATTTTTATGTACATAATTAAATGAAAAATTTGGTGTGCCATGCGTTGGTCTACTCTTGCTCGCTTCATTCTGTCTTTGGCCCATTCTGTTCAACGTCTTCGAAACATTTTGGGTAGGGTTCCCATTTGGCATTTCATGGTCCCTTTCTAATCGTTCTAATCGATTGTTGGTTCTCTGGGCCATCCAGTATAAGCTCAAACGCTTCGATAGAATTTGTTTGATACTTGTTTACTTGTAGAGTAAGAGGGGTTACACGATTCGTATACTAGATTGTGACAGTTAAAAACCAAAATAATTAGGGAATTACTACTCAGTTCATCAAAGTTTTTGTGTTGGCATATAGCATTAAAATTAATTAAGAACTCATAAAAACATTGAAAACAATTGCTCCAAAATCGTGATGCGTTGTATTTTAAATAAAATTCAAAAACATCAAAAAGGTTTTTTTATTTTAAAATAAATTAAATTTTTTATCAGCGATAAGACGTAAAATGCGACAAAACATGCTTAATGAACTTTTGGCTTGACGAATTATTTGATTGTGGGATTTGGATCTTGCTTGAATTGAGTGTTGGACCAAATTCTGAATAAGGAATTTATTCAATTTACTTAAATGCTAATGGCAGATTGATGCTCAGGTAAAGTCTTTGTTTTCCCTTTGTGTGTTCCAGTCTAACTGCGATCAAATTAAGGAGTGGGACGGTTTAGATCGGTTTGCACAAATACTCGTATCATTATCGTCATCTTTAGCGCGCGGTCAGTTGCAGCTATAAGCATGGGAGGTATTCCTTCGACCGAATCGAGCATGTTTGGCTGTGTGGGTGAGGCACCAGGCACCGCGTGAATTCAACGAATCAACGCACCGCAGAGAGTGAAAAAGAATGGTAACCAGAGAGATGACGTGGCTGACCAACTGCTGCCATCGGTGCCACCACTTGCCACCCTGGACAAGAAGTGACGAAGGTGCCCCTCTCAGTTGGCGGCGGGCATGATGGACATATCGCATTCCTCGGCCCTTGGGATATCACCATTGGGTCTCGGATCGCCAGCTGCCTCTATCCAATGTAGAGGATAATATGGATCACACCTGGTTGCCGCTTCGATCATATACCCTTGCCCAATGTCGGGTGCTGAAATAGGTGCATCTGTTAAGACCACGATTCTAAATCGCAACACAAGGAAGGCGTTTCGTACTTAGGAGTACCTTAAGCTGCAAAACAAAATGAGCGATCTTAGGGATTCTGAAATGCTCGAATTTGCCCACATTATCCGAATGGCATACTAGCTGTTTGAAGCCCGACCCAAAGTCATGATTCTCCTTTCAGGCAATAAAAGCTGCGTTTAGTTGGCTCAAGAGGCTGTCAACGTATCATTGACAGAATACCGATATCAGAAAGGGAAGCCCAGTTGGACTGCCACCAAAGTTGGTCAAAGGCAGACAATGCAGCTGCCTTGATCCAAGGCGCGAAGAGGAATGGTTCCTCGCACAGGCGGACGAAGAGAGACAGGAGAAGCAGCAGGAGCAGGCGCTGCAACAGCGGTGGGTATCAGAAAGAGCCACCGTGCCATAGAAAAGTGGAACAGTCATCGCCAATTGCAATGGCACTGAAGCCGAGAGTGCTGCCTGTGCAACAAGTTCCAGTTCCTGCTGCGTTGCAGTTTTAATTGACAGCGACAAACGTTGTGCGACCACCACTGCCACCCACCCGGCACTGGAGCAACCCCTCGGTACAAACATATGTAGATAACCCTCTCCACACTTTACTCAAACAAAGCCTGCGAAACAATGCGACGGACAGGGCCCAGTTTCCATTCTCCGAATCGTCACCTCGGCTTTCGGCTGTATCGGACTGAGGCGGTAGGCTAAAGTGCAAATGGCTCTGGACCGAGGGATGCAAAATAGACTAGCCCGCTCAATGGTCAAATCGGCTTCTGGAATTATTCAAAACTGCTCATCATGGTTTCTTCTGTGATTTATTTAAGCGAAACTTCTTTACTACTTTAGCAAGGGGTGTTTTGATTTCAATCAGAAGTTGGTAAAGGAACTAATGGAAACAGCCGACCAAATACAAATATATATTATATATACATATATATCGTTTATTATCCGTTGAATCGATATAGCCATGTCCGTCAGCCCGCGCTAGTCTTTTTCTATGCAAACGAATGTCTTTGTCTAAAAGCTTATTGCAAGAAACTTTCCAAAGTTAAATGCTGTCATAGTAATAAATGATAAAAAATCTATCAGTGTTGGTCATATGGTATACACTAGTTTTTTGACCATTTAGAATAAGAGACATTGGACGACTGTATCAAATAGTTGAAGACAGTAGGAAGGGAATAATGAGAAAGTGAAAAATTGTGGTGTTAATTCAAAATGCGTTATTATTTGCTACTCACCAGTTTTCTAACCATGTTCTATAGCTGCCATAGGAACATCCGGAAAATGAACTCAAATTATAGAAAATAAATCAATTTCGTATTCAAATAATAATATTCAAATTAATTAAGGCTCAGTTCTATCCATATGGTAATTATTTTTTTCACTATGTAAAAGTGAGTAGCTCCTGCAAGGGCTCTACATACATACATATGTCTTATTATAAAGCTTACCCAAAACTATATTCGATTTGCCTTGTTACTGGTATCTAGACACATTTTTGATCGGCACCAGACGCCTTATGTGCAGTTCGTTCTTTTTTGAACTCCCCGATTATCGAAAAGCAACAATTTAGAATGAAAAGCACTCAAAAAGACGTATTTGCACAAGAGTGTGTCGGACGTGTAACAGGTTGCTTGCTTGGTTTCGATGGCTGCTTGAGTGTTGCATTCGTATGTGTCGTGTGTGGTTGTGTGTTTACTGGCCACAACTGCAGCCCAAGCCGAAAATCCCCACCTCATGGCGAAAGCCCATCACCGTTCTGTGGATCTACCGCCTTCTTGGATGTGCTTGATTTTATGGTATTCGCTTGTCGAATTGCAGAAAGCGGCGGTGCGGCTGCAGAAATTCATCAGGCGCAGCTTGATGCATGTAACTTGTCGTGCATAATATTTTTTTAACATATTCAGCACTGGACGTGATACATAATTTTGCCACAACATTCGAGACAGAGAACGGCTTTGGGCGAGGAGTCGACTGGGCAAGTGTAGGGGAGTGGCTGGGCAATATGGTTTATTGTTTATAGAAAAAAATCGAAGGAAATCTGGCGTTATGCTAATTTTACTGCCAAACAAGCCAAACCCAAATTGTGTTACCAGTAATTAAGTGGGTTTCCATTGCTGGTGTTGTGTGAAATCCCGGGACTGTGTGAAATTTCCTACGCCAAACTAGCGGAATAAGTAGGCAAATAACTACTTAGAGGGCCCGACTAAACAGTGACAAATCTGAACTTAAATTGGGGATCTCAAGAGCCCAAGGCTCTGAACAAAGAACTTCAATGAATCATGCCGCGAGTTATGAGGGCTGAACGAAGAAGACTTCCCAGTCCTTTGATGATTACTTGCGGAGGGAAACGCGTTGAGTATCGAAACCACATTTGTGCCACATATTAATTGTCATGCCGAATTGAGGAAATCAGTTCCTTTGAAGTAGCTAATAAGTTCTTATAATTGTTTTTGAAAATATCTCGGCGGAAAGCAAACACATTTTCGGCGATGGTGCTGGTCTCCTCCTAGCGATTATCTACCGGATACATTTTTATCTCTAGTCCGAGATTGTTGTCCGTGGCGGCCAAACAATTAAGAAATGAACTATCACCATCGCCGTGATTCCCGAAAGGGATGGGTTGCAGCGGAATGTGGATCGCTTTTGGGGAAACCAATTAGCCGGCCGCAGTGTTTGCCGATCAAATATGGAAGGGCTGAAGCCCGAATGGACCACTTTCTTGGCGGTTTTCTTTCATTAACTGAAAATTGGGTGGGTCGTATGTGTTTACACACGGCAGCTGTTGCCTGAGCTTTATGGCCGCCTTCCGGTTGCAATATTTACACGGAGTTTAAAAAGTCATAAAGCATTTATTATGGCCTATTTTTGCCTGGCATGTGTTTGCCGAATAATTACCAACCTAGTAAACTATGCGATTCTATCAAAGGCGTTCCGAGGTAAACCTTATAAAATTGTAAAACGCCAGTTGGCCGATCGCGATCCCATGAACAATATTTGATCATCTTTCTAATTAGACCAGAATCTAGTTGTATGTTGCTGACGTAGTTAATTATGCAGCTCAGCATAAATATTTACATTATACTATCTTATACTTCTTCAGTGAATTGATAAAGGCGAGTTCTCCGACTCTCTGATACTCTTTACTCTTCTAATGGAAGTACGTACGATAAATTTATGGCAATTCAATAGAAATTTGCATAAAATATAATAAAATTAAGGAAAATATTTTTAGTGAGCGTGAAAGATTTGAGTGGGTTGTGGGCATTAGAATAGGCGTTGCGACGTCCTGAAACTTGCGCACCGTAGGCGTCACTTGAAACTGCATGTCTAATCTCAACTTCCTAGACTGCAGAACAGATTCTGATTAATCGCTTTCTTCTACACGGCACATACTTTTAAGCGAATCTAGTATACCGTTTTCTATACGAGTAACGGGTATACAAATCAGTTAAAAATAGTCATTTCAAAGAAAATTTCTATAATTGATATTTACAAAATTACGAAAGAAATAACCGTTGTTCACAATAGATACCGCAAAGTTTTTCACGTTGTTATACGAATCCATTAATTTCCTCTCATCAGCTAAAAACTTATTCCCGACTCACGTCTGGTTTCCCTCCAATCCCTACCGACCCCTGTAGTATAGGAATTGATCAGGTGTACAGTCGTCGTCGCAAATCATGACATGAGTTCAATTTGTGACCATTATTGTTGCAACATTTCAAATCGAAGCATTTTGCATTCTGCCTCAGGCGGACTTTGGACAGTTGTGTGATTTTTATCGTTTTTTATTCGATTTGAGTTCAGTTTTTCCGACTCTTTATATTTTTCATTATTTTTCCCAACTTTATGAAGCTTTTGTTGCTGTTTCTGTGTCGATGCTGATGTTGATATGGCCGTTCTATTTAAACAAGCCACATATGAAAAACCTGTCTGAGTTTCCGCTGCCTCCTTTTTTTGCACATTCATTTTTTATTGAAAATTACTTGTGCATTTTTTAAACACATACATATATAGACGGTAAATACGCTAGCTTAAGCATTAAAATTGGACGTTGACTTATAATTACATTTCGTATTTCATTTCATATTATTGTCGCATGCATTTTTATCATCTCATTGATCTCATTTTGAAAAACGTATCTTTCCTTCTTAGGACTCTCTCGTATTTGTTTAGTGGTAAATCTTTTCTTGTCCAATTATAACAATGCTATGATTTTATTCCTTATAAGTGCTTATTGTGATAAACAGAAGGACTTAAAGCATTCTGAACGCCCCGCGCGTTAGATTTTGTGTGGGAGAGGGAGAGAGTGAGCGGATAACGCACAAAAAAAAAGAGTATGCACAAAGACCGAAAAGCTAAAGATTTAGTTAATTTGTTTAGAATCAAATTCATTCCCGGAGCGAACGGAGTTGTAATAATTATGTTTATAAATAGAATTATAAAGAATTTATTATAAACCCTTGCCGGATTTGACAAACGCAAACATAAATTCGGAGCGCAGAAAAGACACGACCGTTCGCTTTGATGCTACGAAGACAATCTTTGCGTAACTAAATTATTATTCTGTGAGGTATACACTGCATTACTTTATTATTCTTGCAAAAACAAAGTGTAATTTAAGTCAAAAGTTTGTAACACACTCAATAAGAATGGAATGCAAATGGAACTTATTTTGCCCATTGCAATTTTATTATCATTTCCCAATAAAGGTAAAAATTTGTAACCAACGCCCCAGTAATGCACGTCATATTTTGTTCAAATTTGGTTTAAATATTTAAAGGAAAAAAGAAATTTAACCTTGTTTTGCCAAAGCTAACATCGGTTTTTGGTTTTCTTATATGAAGTTTAGCTCAATTTATGCTTCGTAAGGATGACCATCATTCTCATACAATGGTTTTTAAAGCACTTATTTCGACTTTTTGAAAAATAATTTTTCGCATTTACATATACATATATGTATTTACTTTTCATCACCTCGCCTTACAAACGGTGCTAAACGTGGACACAATTTGTGTCGCACCTGTTTGCCAATTTGAAATGAGGTTATGAACCCAACTGTAGTTTCTCAACCGTCCAGAATAGCAACAATACCAGCCGCGTTGACCAAAATGCATTTGCCCACCTCTTAGCCGGTTTTCCATCGCTCGCCTCGCTGCCTGCAAATCGGCCCGCGGCGCAAGCGCTTTTCCTTTTGTGGAGACGGAGACCAAAGAACTTGTTGGACAGCCCGAATGGTTGCCATGTGGCTCGGATGAGATCGGATCGCATAGGATATGCGCGGATCGGTGGCTTGGAAGCTATATGCAGCTATAGCTTAGTCGGCCAACACCGCTGGAGATTGATGTTTGGTGCCTCTGACATTTGTTTCGCGCGCCATCTCATCGGGCGTCCCGCTCGCTCTCGCACGATTAATAACCAAACTGGTTTTCGCTCCCGTGTGCGTTTTAGTAGATTTACTGGATTTTCCACTAAAATGAAAGATTGTACTCATGCAAACAAAATCATTAGGTTATGAAAATATTTAAATTATTTAATTATATTTCCATACAAATTTCTTTCAAAACCTAAATTTTATATTTGTATAAGCCTAGAACATGCTAAATAACGTATTTTACGAAAATACTATGTGCTATTGTAAACAACTTTATAAATCTTATTTCGGAATCTGAAAACGAAATATAATTATCGAGGTGCTTATCAAATTATAACCGAAATGATCAAAAACAATAACTTCTTTATGATGATATGGCTTATATACTACCTGCAACTGAAGGACCTAAAGAACTAAGCACAGTCGACCATTCTTAGAATAGGTTGCTTTTTTTTTTAACTCAGACCTAATTTGCGTCGAAACGGACGACTGAATAAAATTGTTAGGGGAGCTGGGGCTTTAGAATATGATTTGAAATGTTCAGTCTTAGTACCTTCGTTAAAATATATGTATCCAGTTATGCAAATGTTTACTTATTCAATCAAGTCCTTCTCCAGTGAGATTTTTGTGGCAGCGATATGTGTGCACAAAACGTGAAATACCAATGGGCCAGCAATTGCGTCGAGCATTTCGTCTCTCGCCATCATACCAACATGTAAATTCGCGCTCCATATCCCAAATGAAGGAGAAGTATTGAAATGTCGGCAAACACAAAGCGGCTACATATTCGATTTCCCTTGCATCCAAATGTACGGAGCCTTTAGGCCAAGTTTCATGGTTGTGTGGAGTGAAGAAAGGTGCGGTGGCTGAAAGGCGAAATGAAGGTGTCATTTGTGTAATACATGCATTTTCTGACTGGGCAACAAATCGCTGTGATGTAATAATTCGCTGATTTAACCTACGCCTGTAAATTGCACATAATCCTCTTTCTTGTTGCAGTGAATTATTTTAGTTTTTACAACAGTTACATACTTTTTTCCATTTTGTCAGTTGTGCTCACTATTATATTATATATTTTTGTATATACACGAAGTAAAACAAGGGATTAGGATAAAATTATAGTTATAATACAATCTATACTAATATTTCAATTTGTTTGAATGTTAGCAGTTCATTTTAAGCTCGTGAGAAATGCCCTAATGATCAATAAAAATCATACGGTCAAAATACTAAAACAGAATTACTATTACTATTAGAATGCATTGAAAATAAGATATTTCATTTTATATCGGAATATTGCTTTTGAATGGCTTCCAAGGATCTCATCAATGGAGAAACCACCTGACATTCCACCTGTTGGGAATACTGCGTGTGTCAAAGTGCGTGTGCAGCGTCGGCGACATTTGTTTCGACTGTAACGGTATCCTTGACCATTTTAGTTTCTCTTGCAGTTGTCAGTTGTGCTTTGATAATTTCATGTTGTCCCACTGGCAATTGTGCACTTCAATACAGGTGCTTTGTTCCCTTTTCCACAACTCCATCGCGCAAAATTGCTATGGACTGGTTTGATTTTCGTGGCAGTCGTCAGGCTCACCAATAATGAAAATCAGGGTTCACAATTCAGATATGTATTCAAACCAAAGACATTAAAATAACAAGATGCGTAACCGCTGTATATTGATTTAGCACTGTATAGCTACTTTTTTGGTGGTGGTGTTTTGGTATCTCCCCCTTGCCTTAGATTCTTATTATAAATTATAAATCCTAATTCTAAAATTGTCGTCATTCTAATGTCTTTGATTCAACTCTGGGTTAGATTGGAATAAATATTAGTAGTTAGGATGTAGAGAAATGAAAAGGGAAGCCAGCGCATAATGTAATCAGATAAACTACATGTCTAAATATTTTCATATAAAAGTACACCAGTCGATTAGTAACACACTAGTTGATTATTTGCAATTCTCAATAGAAGGTCTTGTTTATTACTGTTAATAAGTTATAATTTGACATCTTGTCTGGTACGACATCCTGTCATCCTGACATTCCCATTGCCCAAATGTTTTTTAATGCCAGATGCACATATGTATGTATTTGTTGCGCATCAAAATATTTCGGGCTCGACTTTTAGGTGCTGCCTGAGTCAACGACATTCCGGATCAAAGCTTTTCGGCGCTTAATCTCAAATAACTCTGAGCTGAGCATCAGGGAGTCAAATGAAATGCACAACAGCCGCCAAACATTCTCAGCCTTCGAAATTTTTATACCCCTTACTCGTAGAGTAAAAGGGTATACTAGACTTGTTGAAATGTATATAACAGGTAGAAGGAAACGTTTCCGACCATATCAAGTATATATATTGCTGATCACGATCAATAGCCGAGTCGATCTGGCCATGACCGTCTGTCCGTCCGTATGAACGTCGAAATCTCAGGAACTATTAAAGCTAGAAAGTTGAGATTCAGCATTCAGACTCCAGAGACATAGTCGCAGGGCTATGGTTGATCTATATTGCCGCACCCACTTTAACGTCCACAAACCGCCCAAAGCTGCCACGCCGACACTTAAAAAAATATTTTGTAATTTTTTTCATTTTTTATTGGTTTCGAAATTTTTATCGATTTGCCATAAAAATTTTTTGCCATGCCCACTCTAACGCCCACAAAACCCCCCATCAGTGTTGAAGCCTCTCCTTTGTACTTCTAGCTGATTAACGGGTATCAGATAGTCGGGGAACTCAACAATAGCGTTCCATCTTGTTGAAGCTGTATACGTAAATGTACGTTTTTTCGTTTTGTCTTTGCGTTAATTTATAGTCACTGATTGGGGCGTTATTCTTATTGATCCAGGCCATAAATTAGGAGAACCCTGACATGCCACATACATTACCAACATTTCAGCGTTTGATTTGTTATTTATCATACAAGCGTCGGGGCGAAAGAGACGGCTGCAGCGGTAACAGAGTGGGAGCGAGAGAGAGAGCCGCGAGACCCAATGGCGATGGACGAATCTCGTAGCATCTGATCCGATCTCAGCTACATCTCGGGGCTTACCTGTAAAACTAGTTTCGATCTTTCCCAGCATTTCGTTCTTCGGGTTAGCGCTCGGCTCTTATTTTGCCTTTTTTCTTCATTTTTTAATGATGAAATATACATTTTGAGTTTAATATATCAAATCGAAAGGCGGGCAAGCGAATGTTAATTTGATCCGTATTTTTGCGAGTTTTTTTTAACACTCGTTTTCTGCATTTTTTTCTTGATTTTGATTTATTTCATTTTGAAATTAAAAATCGATTGAATAACGAAAAATCTGTCGATCTGTTCGCTGTTCAGCGAATTTTTTCGTTTAAATATGGATTTCGGTTCCGATTTAGACTCACTTTCAGATTCGCGATCCGAATTCGATTTATGTTTTAGGTAGTCAGAAGATCGTTTAATATGCAAAGAGTTTCTGATAAGGCGATCCAAACGTGTTCTACTTGAATAAGTATCGGAGTCTCCTCCGCGGTTGCGTGTGCGTGGTTTTTTGAGTGATTAATTAAAACTATGCCCAGAAAGCGAACTAATGAGTTTAATACGACGACGTCCATTAATTAACTATGAAGCCAGCGGCGGGACGACGTTGACATTAAGGCATCATCAGCAAAGTCGACCTCTATAATTAAGGCTGAACCCGAGAGAGAGCCAGAAGAGCCGCGAAATGTGGACAAGAACAACTGAGGAAACCTGTATCAATGCATCGGAATAAGACTACGGTATACCCAGTAGTAAATCGTTTGAAAACGATTTAGGAGTAGAACCTTTTTTCAATAAGTTAGAACAAGTAACGAAATCAATAAAGAGTTTGCCTGATGATTAATATATTCAAACCCTCCTTACTGTTAGTTAGTTGGTTCAGTACTCGCAAACCATTTAATATACATATATGCCCTTTTCGGTAGCGAATATGGAAAGAAAACAAAAGGCGGGAATCGAAGCTTCAACATCGCCATCATGGATGGAGATGAAGTCACAGAGCCACCAAATGAGCGTTGATGAGTTCCATTTAAATAAAATCTTGATCGGCAGGCAGACCAAGTCGCGGCATCCGTTTTGAGCCCCATAGATACCATGCTGAGGGGCAGTCGGGGCAAAATTAATATCGTAAAAAGATACATCCGATAATTTATGAAACATAAATAACTAAAACAAAAATACAAATCATTTGTCCGATGACAGTTGCTGCTTTTTCGAATTGATTCCGTTGCTTGATGGCGTTCATCGACGATTTTCGTTTCTCTGTGGTTTTTTATTATCTTTCATTCCCTTGGTCGAGTCCAGCTGACATTTGCTTATTATTATTGGTCAGCCCGTATCGGGACCGTTTCATCTTGGTGGTGAATCGACGGATGAAACGTTGAATTTATGTAAATCGCGCCCTCTGAATCTGAAGTAGGAAGTCCATCTGAGAGAGTCAGGTTTCTTCTTGAGCCGCGTACCCCGACGAATTATAAATTTATTTATTGTGGCTGTCCAGAGGATTTTTGTTTTATTTTTGCGGCACCTATCTGGAGAGCATTGATATTGATTCCAGATACGTAGATGCAGCGCAAGTTTGTTTCCTGTTGGTTCCACGCCCCTTCAAAGGCCCACAAACCTCCCGAAAAATGCGACGCCCAGACTTTTAAAATGCTTGTTAAATTTTTTTTGTATACAAACATTATTTTTAATTTCTCGCTCGCACTTCCCCTAGCTGAGTAACGGGTATCTAAAAGGGGATTGTTGGATTCGTTGAAAAGTATGTAACAGGCATAAGGAAGCGTTTTCAACCATATATATATAGTATATATATTCTTGATCAGGATCAATAGCCAAGTCGATCTGGCCATGTCCGTCTGTCCGTATAAACGTCGAGATCTCAGGAGCTATAAAAGCTAGAAGATTAGGCATACAGTCTCTAGATATAGACGCAGCAGTTTGTTGACCCATGTTGCCATGCCCACTCTAACGCACACAAGGTGCCCAAAACTGCACAAAACGCCCACACTTTTAAAACATGTTGTAATTTTTTTTCCATTTAATTCTTTTTTTCCCCTATTTCAATCTATTTTAAAATTTCTTGTTTGCACTTTCATAAGCTGAGTAACGGGCATATAATAGTCGGGGAATTTGACTATAGCGATTTCTCTTGTTATTATTAGTATTATTATTATCTTCCGTTCTTGCAAACAGATCACTTGCTATTTTAGCACAATATAAACACCGAGACTATAGGTGGAAGTCACGGCAACCTCCTAACTCAAGAGAATGGAAGCGCGGGGGACAGATCAGCGAAGATGTAGAGGTGGACGGGCAGGAGAAAGGTTAATAACTGCCATAAGATGATGCATAGCATGGCGGGGCACGAAACAGTTGACAGTTGACTGGCAGCCGGGTAAGAAGGAGGAATGGTGAATGAGGAAGACATGTTCTCACTTGGCAGCCATTTTAATGCCTCTGGGCGGCCGACGTGAATTTTGGCCAAGTTTAGCCAGACCACCTCCCCCGCACTACACCCAAACAGCCGCTATAATCGCACCTTTGCACCTTTCTGCTAGCTTGACTGAGCGACTCAGGTGTGCCACGAGCACAGGCACAGCCGCACCGGGGCACTGACGCAGGTATAGATACAGGCACAGGCACAGATACAGATAAATTGGCGACTGGATCTACGGGCAGCCAACCAGCGAGTGAACTCAACTCTTGCCAGCGGGGTGCATTTTCATTAAGAATGAAAAATGATGAGCAATCAATCATGTGCCCGGGAGGGTGTTTCTTATATACAAGTATGCTTCCTTCCCTTCCCCTGCACTCAGCTCCATTCCATCCCTTTCAACAAACTGTAGTGCCGCCTCTCTCGCACTGCAGTGTCTCTGTTAGATACAACTTGTAGATTGATAGCATTACCTGCCTCTGGTGTTCGGAATGGCTCGCCGTCTTCCATTCCTCCATATTATGGCTGCTCTTTGGTTGGTCAATGCCTACCATTTCGTTTAATTTACATCTTCATTTTCATGTATATAGGCTCCTCGATTCGCTTGAGGTCTGGGTCCCTCGTTGCTGAATTTGTATCGCTCACCCTTCATTTGTGGGCTGTCCCGAACGCAACCAAGTGCAAGGAAGCTCGGATGTGAAATATGCACTCCAAGCAAGAGACTCAAATAAGAGTCGTTCGCCTCCGTTGGTCAAATTTGGTCAAATTAACACAGCGTCGATAGCGACTGGAAAAGTACTGTGTGAGGTGGTGGGGTACATGGAATAGATAAGAAAAAGACACTAATAGGTATCAATAAGATTTGATGCAAAAAGTTTTTTATACCCGTTACTCGTATAGTATAACCAAAGACATTAGAATAACAAGATGCGTAACGCCATACGATTTTTTTGCACACGATTTTTTCGTGGTGGCTTTTCAAGTGGCTTTTCGCTCTCTCGAAATTTTATTCAAAAGCCAGAGAGCGGAGAGCTCTAGAGCCACCAGCTCTCTTGTACGCATACAGCGACAGCTGACCACTGTATTGGTGCACACGTATGCACATGCATTGTAAAAATGACAAAATATGCCCTTCATCTTAGAAGTTCTTGGACTTTAAATCTATATTATTTTTTAAAAATTGACACCACTTAAAAACTCTAGTCTTGCATTGCCTTAACATAACAATTATTCAAATTTAACACAGAAATAATAATAGCACAATCTATGTACAAAAAAATTCATAATAATTTTAAAAGATGACTTTATATTAGAATAATTGTCATTAGAGTATTCAGCGTGCGACGTGTGAAAAATATAAGAAGACAATGATTCTTCGGTGCTTATGTCCGCACTTCGTGCTTCAAGAAATCAATTTTGCAATAAACAGATTCCATATTTTTATTTATTTTATAAATAATATTTTACTTTATGAATTATTTTTATGAAATATTTATATTTTATATGTAATTTCTTTTTTTTTTTTTTAAATTCTTTGTTTTAAATTACAGTAGTTTTTAAAATTTACTTTGTATATGTTTTTATTATTTATTATAGTTATTTAGTCAAATTACTAGTATAAAAATTACCAATTTTCAATATTTAAAATGAAAATAAGATTCAGATAAATTATGAATGTTATAAGCATAAAATAGATCTTTTAAAAAAACTTATAAAAGTTTTGCTTTTTAAGCATTGCAAGTGGACTGTTATTGCTAATAGACAAAAAACATTCACACATATAAACATTCAAATAATTGACGACTTTAAAAATTAAATTATATAATTAAAAAAAGAGGCGATATATAATAAAAAGCAATAGTTAGAAAACTAGCTTAGTTGGGGAACATGGAAATGTTTTAATGTTAAACATTTAAATATTTCAAGTCGACTCGAAGGTCATATAAATATAAGACCCCATTACAATTGTAATGGCCTCCCCGTGG
This sequence comes from Drosophila yakuba, assembly GCF_016746365.2. Taxonomy (NCBI): domain Eukaryota; kingdom Metazoa; phylum Arthropoda; class Insecta; order Diptera; family Drosophilidae; genus Drosophila; species Drosophila yakuba. Next base: position 3,335,434 of record NC_052528.2, on the reverse strand, counting down.
TGTTCCCTGGGTACCGATTATAATATATTACATATTATTAATTATCAATATAAATATAAATATGTAAACGGTAGCTAATTCGAGCGGCGCTTTTGTCAAACGAATATTAAAAAAAAGTCTTTCAAACCATAATAGTTACGAATCGAAATTGACCAAAACATTAATCAAATTTGTTTCTTAGATCAAAATTGATTTCGGCCCGAAAATCGTCTTCTAGCACAAGCACGCACACATACACACTATCTCCTTTATTGTTTTTACTCACACAAGCCAGTCAATTCTATTTTTAGATTTTTACGCTCTCAATTTTTGGCGAGCGAAAAGAGAGCAATTTCGGCCGTCACCAAAAAAGTGGCTGCATAGTGCAAAACCAATATATGGCCGTTACGCATCTTGTTATTCTAATGTCTTTGGTATAACGGTATACTAGATAATAATAATAATAATAATAATAATAACAATAATAATAATAATAATAATAATAATAATAATAATAATAATAATAATAATAATAATAATAATAATAATAATAATAATAATAATAATAATAATAATAATAATAATAATAATAATAATAATAATAATAATAAAAGTAATAATAATAATAATAATAATATAATAGTAATAATAATAATAATAATAATAATAATAATAATAATAATAATAATAATAATAATAATAATAAAATTAATAATAATAATAATAATAATAATAATAATAATAATAATAATAATAAAAATAATAATAATAATAATAATAATAATAATAATAAAATAATAATAATAATAATAATAATAATAATAATAATAATAATAATAATAATAATAATAATAGAATAATGGACTTGGACCGACTATCAATAAAAATATTTATTTTTTCTAATATTTATGATTAGATGTCTACTCTAAATAAGTTGAAGCCTTTCCCTTTCCTTTCTACTCCTAAGAGAAACCATTGTGGTGATCAGAGATGGGGTCAAAGGAGGAACTGTCGCCTACTCTGGTAACGGGCATTATCATTAATCATTTTTATTTGCAAGCCAACGTAGTTGGCCCACTGGAATTGGTGGCGGAGAGGGCTGTTAATGGGCGGCATAACCACCCTCGTCAAAGACAAAAATTCAGCAAGTTTGTCACATTGTCGGGCCACGCAGCGACCCACCGAACCAGTGTGCTATCATCATTAACATCTGAGTAAACAACTGAACATGGACAGTAAATTGTAGACGTCATAATGTTGGGGGCGAGCAGCACCGACAACAGTATGAAAATCGTTAACGGCAACTGTATAAATTATTTCACTCTTTGCGCACATAAGAATAAATATTATTTATGAATACTCACATGTAGTGCACATCATCATATATAGCGAAAAATCTTCTCTCCTCTTCCTACCCCACATCTACCACTTTTCAGCTTCATCATCATCGAGCTCCACCCCATAAACTAAAAAAATTAAATAAATAATACTTGAATTTTACAAAATCAAGTAATCTTAATTACTAATACTAATACCCGTTACTCAGCTAGTGAAAGTGCGAGTATAACTATATTTCTTGTTGTTTCATTGCAAACTCATCTTAATTTTTATATACATTACTCATAGACTAAGAGGGTATACTAGATTCGTTAAAAAGTATGTAACAGGCAGAAGAAATCTGAGTCGATCTGGCATTGTCCGTCCGTATGAACGTTGAAATCTGAAGAACTATAAAAGCTAAAAAGTTGAGATGCAGCATTCAGACTCCAGTGACATAGACGCAGCGCAAGATTGTTGACCCATGCTGTCACGTCCACGTTAACGCCCACAAAACTGCCACGCCCACACTTTTAAAAAATGTTCTTATATTTTTTCACATTATTGTTGCTTTTGTAAATTTGTCTTGATTTGCCAAAAATCTTTTTCTCACGCCCACTCTAACGCCCACAAACCGCCAAAAACTGTTAGTGGAAATTTTTCCCACTTGTTTTTGTTGAATTCTTGGCTTAGTTTTTTAAATAAACAATTTTATTTTATGGCAATTGGTACTTAAACCGTAAATAAACCCACTGATTACATTGTTTTAGAAGGTAAAGTTAAGGTAAGATAAATAATAAAAACATTTAAAAAAAAGTCCTTGCTTTTAGTAAATAAATGATTAAGGCTCCAGTCTTCATAAATATCGGATGTCTGCAGTGCATACAGATTGCGTGGACACAGCTCTGCCTTTTGCACTGACAATCGATCCATCCAATCTTGGGCCTGTGAGGAAAGGCCATTAACTTGATATATGCGCATCGACCGCCTAATGATTGCCGAATTTCTAATTATACGCATAAGGAATTATATCTGTCAATAAATTTGCCACTGTGCTACAGCCGAGGCCAAGCGAGGGCGATTCCGCTGGGGATCGAAAAAAGGGCGAAAAAGAAACCAGCCAAGGCCATAATTCACTCACACACAGGCACACACACACTCTCTCAGACAGACAAACAGGACGTCTTGCCTTGGCTAGCGTAAATCCTTCCTCAACTGACAACGGGAATGGCTGCTCACTGCTTATATAAATGATGAGTCCAAAAGTCCGAGCAGAGTTCGGATACGAATTCGAGTCTCCTGCAGGGGCACGATGAGCTAGGCAAGGGTGGGGCAGGAAATATTTGGCTGAATGTCGCATAAAACAAATCCAAGGAGCTCGGAACCCCAAGCCCCAAGGTCTGCCTTGCGTTGAGTTGACGGACATGCCTTGATGGAGGAGGGCGAATAGTGCTTCGCCTGCTGGCTCGTCATCGTTATCATCAGTGGCAGTCATCGTGGCCGAGACGAAAAGTCTTTTCGGTCTAGCCCGAAGACAGTCGCAAGGGTTTTTGAGACGGAGGTGGAGGAAGGAGTATGGCCACAGCCATACTATTGACATCGGCCCCATATATTTTCCCTCGTCTGACATTAACGGCTGCTATCGCAGAGTGAAGCTATGCCCAAAGCTCTGCCAAGCTGGCATCATTACAGGCACTCTACGATTTATTGACGAGCAGACCGAAGCAAAGCAAGCCAAACCTAACCAACAGGACAGAACAGAACACACCCGAGCTGACAGAGCAGCCAAAAATTTAGAATAGTCTTCTTGGCAGGACGGCGTAAAAAGGATTGCCGGGGTGGCCGTCTTGGGTGTGGCTAGGTTGCCAACTCGGCCACCAAACCAAACCCTATTACTTTCTAAGACTCATTCCTCTGACGCTTTGGCTTGGTAGGCAGTCAACGCAAGATGTCGTTGACGACTCCTTGAGGTTTGTTGAATCGGGCAAAATGCCTCAGCATCAAAGTTTGGAGCTTTCCTCTGAGAAAATTGCATATAAGATAGCCGACCTTGGATTAGAGTGGCAAAAGATTGTTATTACTTTAACAACGCCAATATGTCCGATAATCAAAATGTATGTTAGCAGAACTTAACTCGGATCAGTCTAGATCAAAAGTCTATATCAAAAAAAAAATTCTAGCTATGTTGTTATACACGTTGCTCGTAGAGTAAAAGAGTATACTAACTTTGTTGTAAAGTATGTAACTTTTCCGACCCTATAAGGTATTAATATTCTTTATTAGGATTACTAGGCGAGTCGATCTGACAATGTCCGTCTGTAAGAATGCTGTAACCTTGGAAACTACTAATGCTAGAAAGTAAATTAGACCTGCAGATTCCAGTAACGCCCTCAAATAGGCCAAAACTGCCAAGTTTTTATTTTTATTTTATTTTATTTTTTTCTATCTATTCGTTGTATTATTTATATTTTATTTATAATTTCTACCGATGGAACAAAAATAAAAAGGCCACGCCAACTCTAATGCCCAAAACCTGAAAAAGCTGTCACGCCAAAAATTTTGAAAATGTTTATTTATTTAATTTACATTTCCTTTGTGCCAATGTTTAACGTTTTAAAATATTTTCCTTCAATTTTCCACATCAATTATCTGAGTAACGGGTATCTGGTAGTCAAGGAAATCGACTGTTTCAAATCTTATACTCTTCTACTTAAGTGTTAACCTTAAAAAAAAATTGTTTGTTAATATATTCTCCTATCGTTTAAATATTTTTATTTATTGTATAAATAAATATATGTGTAATTTAAAAATTTTGTAATAAAATTTATTTTATTGACTTATCACTGTCTTCGTTTTTAGTGACTTAAATTAGATAGATAATTTAGAATTATAAATTAAAGTATTTTTTCTATATTCAAATTCAGGTTCAGATTCAATCTTTCTTTGAGGACATTATTGGACTAACGAATTCTGACATTCAAACTTTTTACATAACTAGCATAGTTCAATAACTTTTATTTTGTAAGACCACCATTGGTCAACATTAACTTCATCGTTTCTTACTTTCCAATTTTTTGCTCGTTTTAAAGGCACCACATGCGCATTCTTATGGGAGATTCTTCAACGGATGATTCATATGTCATGGAAGTTCTTTTGCGACACGGCCTCCTTGCTAAGCTATATTCAATGTATGGATGCTATGGGCCTACCCTGTTCCTTGCAGTCCTGTAAAACCATTTCTATATGCCTTCGGCATATTTTTAATTGCCTAATTTTGCGACTTGACTGATGGGCCCACTAAACGCTGCGAGGGTTGATGCTACTGCTTCTGTTTATGTTTCTCAAATTTTGTCGTTCAGCTTGATAAACGCCCGCTTGTCGCCTTTTGGCATTTTAAAATTGTCGCCAAAAACATCCACCGAGTCCTTACATTCTCACCGGTTGGCAAGTGGCTTCATTTGCAGGCGCTGAAATATTTCACCGCCCCACCAAGCGTCCTCCTGGCCCAACATCCTACACCCACCACCACTCCGAGTTTGAACCCGGTATTGTCACCATCCGCAGTGCCCGCGGCAAATTATGGGACAATATTTTAGGCTAATGTTAATGTTTTCCCAAAAATGTTCTCATTGTGCTGAGGAGGGTTCTCCGTTTCCCTCCACCCACCACCCTTCTCCCCATCACGGCACCACCACCCATTAGACTCCTTGCCTCTGGCCAAAATCCGTTAAATTATTGAGCTGAAGGTACTTTTCAATGCGGTTCGCTGGCCTGGGTTACTCGATTTCTCTTCAGACTGAGCCGCAGAGTTTGGGGTTAAATGAGCAGCGACACTTTTGTCGTTCTTGCTCCTTGCTGGGGTATTCTTTATTCTTGTTGGGCATTGCAATTTCAAGTCGCTCAGGTTCTATTGTTAAATGTTTTGGAAATGTTGCTCTGAAATAAATAAACCCAAGGAAGAGAAAGAATCGTAAATAATTTACACCAATGAAAACTAACATTTTTTCCTAGCAGGTTACATTTAAAGATGTAAATGGCGATTACAGCCAGACTATAAATCTAAGGTGTTAATTTTTGTTTAAAAAGGAACCTTAACAGATAATGTCCGATCTCACTGAACATCGATACATTATTCAAAAGTGTGGGCGTGGAAACTTTTGGGCGGTTTGTTGGCGTTAGAGTGGGCGTGGCAACAAGTTCTGAAAATCGTTTAAAACAATACTAAAATAAACGAATCGACAAACTTTATTTGCGTCTATCTCTCTGGAGTCTGCATGCCTAATCTCAACTTTCTAGCTTTTATAGTTCCTGAGATCTCGACGCTTATACGAACGGACATACGGACATGGAGAGATCGACTTGGATATTAATCCTGATCAAGAATATATATACTTTATATGGTCGGAAACGCTTCCTTCTGCCTGTTACATACTTTTTAACAAATTTAGTATACCCTTTCATTCTACGAGTAATGGGTATAAATATACGATGAAAAATAAAGGTAAGGATAACAATGTACCATGATACGTGTGGGTAAAGGTGACTAGTAATTATACACTTACGGCGATACACCAATCAAATGGTAGCTAAACATTCCAAGGCTTTGAAAAATTATATGGTGCGCAAAACAAAATGGTGAACAAGAGAGAACGCTATGTTCGAGTTCCTCGACTATAAAATACCCGTTACTTAGCATATTGACAGAAATAGAGAAAAAATATAAATAAATAAAAAAAGAAAATAAACCAGAGAGACTTAGCTAGTGAAAGTTAGAGTGGGAAAGCTAGTGGGCGTTAGAGTGGGCGTTGCAAAAAGTTTTTTGGCTAATCGATAGAAGTTTACAACACCAATACAAAAATGAAAAAATTTGAAAACATTTTCAAAAGTGTGGGCGTGGCAGCTTTGGGCGGTTTCTGGGCGTTAGAGTGAGCGTGGCGAAAAGCTTTTTGACAAATCGGTCGAGATCTCAGGAACTACAAAAGCTAGAAAGTTGCGATTAAGCAATACATACTCCACGGACATAGACGCAGCGCAAGTTTGTCGAATCATGATGCCACGCCCACTCTAACAGTTTTTGGCGGTTTGTGGGCGTGAGAGTGGGCGGGGCACAACGTTTTTTGGCAAATCGATAGAAATTTAGAAGACCAATACAAAAATGAAAAAATATTAAAACATTTTTCAAAAGTGTGGGCGTGGCAGCTTTGGGCGGTTTGTGGGCGTTAGAGTGGGCGTGGCAGCATGATTCGACAAACTTGCGCTGCTTCTATGTCTTGGGAGTCTGTATGCTTAGTCTCAACTTTCTAGCTTTTGTAGTTCCTGAGATCTCGCCGTTCATACGGACAGACAGACGGACGGACAGACGGACATGGCCAGATCGACTCGGCTATTGATCCTGATCAAGAATATATATACTTAATATGGTCGGAAACGCTTCCTTCTGCCTGTTACATACTTTTTAACGAATCTAGTATAGCCTTTTACTCTACGAGTAACGGGTATAAAAATGTTTCAACAGTGTGGGCATTAGAGTGGGCGTGGCAAAAAATTTGGCAAATCGATATAAAAGGGAAAGGTCGACTCGGATATTGATCCTGATCAAGACTATATATACTTTATTGGGTTGAAAGCAGCTTAACTGTAACATACTTCTAACGGGTATATATTCGTCTCTATTCTAAAATGAGATATGCCCATCTGTATGTTGTAAATTTTAGCATCCCTTTGTAACTTTAAGAAATTGCAATACGCTGCTTATCCACTCGTTTGAGGCGCACCAAACAGATAAGGAAGGTCGCAAAAAAAGCCAAAAACGGAAATATGCTAGGGAAAACCACTAAATAGTGTTGGTTAGGGTCGTCCAAGAGCCGGCCCTAAAGCCATTTATTTTCCCGTAGCCCTTTTTGCAACGTTCGTCTTGTCTTGGCCACCATAAAACACTTTAATAGTTCTCTTATGCCAACCCCACGACAGCCTCAGCACCAGAAACACAAACCAACGTTTTCTCTGACTGAAGATTGCCAAAGGTATTGGCATTCCTTCTTTCTATTCCTTCTTTCTTTCTTTAGATTCGAAAAGCTCGCGTTTTAAAATTATGGCAGTCCTGTCACTTTAATGGCGCCCGACGCGGGACTCTTAGACTGAACTCAATTGTTTTTAGGTTTTTTGTTTTTCTCGAGCGCCTCCTTTGTCCTTAATTTAAGGCCAGACACTCACTGAACTTTTTAAATAATTTTTGTTGTAAGCCTTGGGGACTCATTTCTTGGAAGCGAGAGTGAGACCCCGCCATATGCTCGGAGACGCAGCAAATTAACCCCGGCAGGACGCCAGGCAACCCTTAAACAATTCTGCCCAACACCCGGCATCGCTCAGCTTCTTAGGCGCTTCATCACTTCGATTTGATTTTGTTTTCTTTTTCAAGTTGCGTTTTCGATTTTAACGCACGCTTAATCAATTGGTGGAAAGCCCGAGATGACCCCGTTCAACCCATCCTTTACTGCCCACTAACCTGCGCGAACTTGTGCGCGTGGCAGGACCACCACCGCCACCACCACACCCACAGGCCCCCGACCTTGTCACATGACACCTGCAACCTTTTGCGCGTCGATTTCCGTTTCCGTTTCGCCGCCGTCGACACTGGTAAAAGTTTTTCGGCGGGGTTTTTCGTCTTGCTGTTGTTTGTGGGTGAACTGAGGAGGATTCACCTCTGCCTCTTGGCTTATAACGATTTTTGATGCCTTTTGATCTTGGCCCCGGCTATTGTTGTGGACTTGGCGTGTTTTTAATTTAAATCCTGCGCCTGTCAGCGTAATACGACAAAAAATTCAACGCAATGTTTGATGTTTAATTTTATTAAAAGGATTTTGTTGTTCCTGCTGCCGTTCAGTTTTGTTGATTTTGCTGAGTTTGCAGACGGCTGCTTTTTGTTACCTGGGTTTTGTCAGAATCCAATTAAAATTAACCGCCGGCGATTATTTGTCAAAAATATATAAGACTTAAAACAATGTCGGAAACAAACAGAAACCGAAAACAAAAAGCATGTGCACGGAGGTGCTGAAAATGCATGGAAATCAGATCAGAGAGCATCACAAATGTACCCATGAATGTTTATTTCCCTTTCGATCTGGATATTTTTTATTATATATTTTTTACCACGCATTAATTTTCAAAAAAGTTTACCTATGCGGTACCATTTACAAATTCTTTTGCCAGAGATTTCAATAAATTCTAATTACCCTGTAGGCCTAATAAAGAATTTTCCGAAACTCGAATAGAGTCAGTTGAGCTCACTTTCACTTCGGTAGCACTCTAAACTAACGAAATTCCGACCGCTTTGTTGTCTTGACGGAAGACGTCATGTAGAGGACTTAGCGCTTGAGTGATTTACGAGGGAAAGCCAAAAGACAAACCCAGAAAACAGTCGGATCACAAAGAAAGGAACTATAGAACAGGCCCTAAACTACATCGCATCGAAAGTGAAGTTCTGCGGACCATAAATCAGATCAGTGTCCTGACTTTGCCCTTTTGTTTTCCATCGGATGCAGGCTGCAAATGTGCAAATGTTATGCCAACACACGTTTCTCCTCAGGAAATCTGCGAAAAATGTTTTGAAATTGTTGCAGTTGCCGGAAAGTCGATTCGGCAACATTACGATTCATTTCTGACGGTTAGTACGGATTACCGCGCTTCGAGCAAAAGGCGGTACGCTTCAGTAACCTGGTGAAAGTCGCAGCAGGTAGCTAGATAGTTTACACAAATCCTATCTTGTATGCCTAGTTGTAAAATTGCGTTGATAATTTAGGGCCACTTTTCCAGGTAAGCGCAGAACGGTCTCGAACGCATTTCATTAAGTTTAAAATATATAAAAAAGTTTTTTTTATAAGTATCGGTTCTAGCAAAGTGGATTCTTAAGTACCCTTAAATTCTTTAAAAACACTTATTTAGATTATGTCGATCCAACTTAAGCGATGAGAACATAAACGACAATTAAAACCAATTTACCTCATATTATTAAAAAATGAATTAAATTTAATTTCAGATAATGCTACTTAGTAATTAAGTATCAATTACAGAGTTCAGTAAAAGTTTAGCAGCACTCTGACGAGAAACTTCGAAATTTCTTTGCCACATCGATAGAAATTGGCCTAACAAATAATTAAATAATTAAAAAAGAGATATAACAATTTTTATTATATTTTTTACATTCTTTTTTCAACGATTCTAGTATACTCTTTTACTCTATGAGTAACGGGTATAATTATTTGTTATTTTAAAGATTGTCCTGAAAGGCATCGGCAATTTTTAAACTATCCGCCAAATAATTCTCCATCGACGATGCCGCCGTTGTGTGTATAATTTACTTTATAGCCTCTTTGCAAGCGGAGTGCAATGATTTAAAACTCGAGCGGCAGCCAATCGCTGACCAATGGCCGCCAATGGCATAAGCAAAACCAGCATGGAGCAGGCACCAAATGTGGCAACAAGGCAGCAAAATCCTTCTATACATGAGCAGCTGATATTTCACAAAAACGACATAAACACTGGAAGGAGATCGGGTGCATTCGACGACAAGCCTCGTACGCCATCCTCCAACCTCGATCATCCGAGTTTAGCGAAGGTGTAGGAGCAAGACAGCGGCTATTTCTGCAACTGTTGCAGTTGCGACTGCTACCAGCAAAATCAACAGCTTAAGCTGTCCCTGAAACAACGATTGCTGCGGATGGACCACAAGGAATACATAAGGCGGGAGGCAAGAGGCTGCACCAACGACGCCATTGCCACCAAATCCCATCCTGGGGTTGGTAAACAGTCGCGAAGCTCGAAGCAAATATATCAAATGCGATCGATCCCCAATGCCTCAGCCTGATATGAAGGTGAAAATCGGGCATGGATCTGGGGATACTCTTTTAACAATTTTGTAAAATTAAAAGTCAGGTTGGTTAAATTAAACAAAAATAATAATATAAATAAATTAAAAATAAAACGCGTTTTTATATTATTTTTGTATTATGTTGTGTATAACTGGCATAACTGCCAGAACTACCCTACATAAATATCGGGACCAGTCAGGAATGTAATTTTAATTTGATCTACGCCGAACGCTTTTTGTTACGATGTTGATGGTCTCGAAGTGTAGGCAAAACAGTAGGACGGCAGCGAAAACTTCCAGTTTTTTTTTAAAAGATCAGAGATTTGCTTGTGTCGCCGTTGTTACGGACAGGTCGAGAACTGGACATGACTATCGAGGACCATCGGGCTTTGTGCTGGCTTGTTTTCGTGGCTTCTAGATACCGATTGGCAGCGGCACAGGCAGCGGCCCTCAAAACTTTGAACTTTTGCGCAGACGACTGCGAACTTGTGCCGGCTTTCAGTTCGTTTTCTTCTTGCAAGGGATCGAGTGACTTTTGAAAGTCGTAAACGGATAGTGACACTTTTTCTTCCCTTTGTACATTGTGCATCAGTCCCTGAATCCAAAGATCTACACTGAGATACCATGTGGAGTTAAATTGAAATACAGTGTGAAAGAAGGAGACAATACCAGCCATCTCGGCAACTACAATTTTAATACCATTAATAATATAAAAATTTGTTTTTCATTTAGCTTGACAGACAACGAAGAAGACAGGGATCCGTAAAACCTATTTCACCGTATACGGGATCTCTCTATCCTTTAAAAGCCACCCAGGAGGGTGCTGGGTGCCAATATCATTAGTTCACAAGTGCAAGCGGATCGTATATCATAGGAAAGTCGTAGTCTCTTTTGCAAATTGTGTCGAAATTTCTTGCTCAGGGTCATTTGCCGAGTCGATCTGGACATGTCCGTCCGTTTGTCAGTCCGTTTGTCTGTCCGTCCGTATGAACGTCGAGATCTCAGTAACTATAAAAGTTAGAAAGTTGAGAATAAAAAATTTTTGTTTAATATTTTTTAATTTTATTATTGGTTATGTAAATTTCTATCGATTTGCTCTTTCTTTCTTTTTTCCATGTCCACTGTAACAAATTGAAATTTCTCCTTCTCACTTCCACTAGCTGAGTAACGGGTATCAGATAGTCGAGCAACTCGACTATAGAATTCTCTCTGGTTTTAAGCCTGTGAAACTAACTCATTACACGACCAAGTTGCGAAAAAAAATGGCGCGATCTTTATCGCCGTTTTCCTCCAAACTCGACTGATAAAATATTTAAAAAACTTGACTCTGTTGCGGGGATGCGTAAGCGCTGACAGCCACCAAGATCGAGAGTAAGACCAGTCAGCAAAGAAACTAGCCACATTGTTTTCTTCGTTGGCAATGTGTTTTCTTTGTGTATCGATCGCATGAAGCGAGCCCAAAAACAATGGATTCAGAGCTCCAAGCCAGCTCATGCATCGCCTGGCTATTCTGGTCAAACAAGCCAAAAGGCTAGGGCTGAGGTAGTCAGCGAGTGACGGAAAGACAGAGAACACAAGCCCCAAATTCCAGAACGAAGACTCCAATAAATTTGGTTAAATGCGCACGCGTGCGAAGAACAACAGACGCGACTGGGATTCTGACTCCGCCTGATTCTCATCAGCATCCTAAGCGAGGTCCCATCCTCCTTCTCTTCCTCAATGTTTTTGTCATTGTTAAGAATTGAGCTGCGATTGGTAATAGGACCAAGGGGAGCAGCTACTAACTCAGTTACCGCGTTGCAATTTCGATGGACATCTTTCTTGCTGCCGTCTCTTTCGTATAGACTTTTTTGTACCCGTTACTTATACAGAACAAGGGTATACTAAATTCGTTGAAAAGTATGTAACAGTTAGACCCTGTACCCCTGTAAAGTATATAAAGTAGTATAAGAAGTATATACAATCCTGATCAGGATCACTAGTCGAGTGGATGTGACTTTTTTTCTTTCTCTTCGCCACGTTCACAATTTTTTAAAACAATGTACAGATTTTTTTTGATTAACTGAAATTAAAATTTCTCCACTAGCTAAACAAGGGATATTAGATCGTCGAAGAAATCGTCTTTCGTGCCTTTCTTGTTTGCTCTTAACTTAATCGATCCGGTCAGTTTGGCTTACTCTAGAGGTGGCCTCGTGATCGTAAAATAATTGGATACAATTCATCATTTAATATCAATAATAACCCCATTTATGTACCTAACCAGATAAAATATACGTTGACGAATGGAAGAAATTAGTGCCAAAATAAACTTAAAGTTTAATATTTTTATTTATTAGCCTAAACTTTAAATTATTATTTATTATTTATTAATGTTATTTATTTATTTATTATTTTAAAATAAAATTACTTATATATATTACGACCATATATATTTAAGTAGGTTTTTTAAAAAGTTGTTAGTATTGCAAAAAATTTTTTAATTATTTACGAAACCCATCACTAAGTCCAAGTCTTCTCCTGTGTCACAAGTTGGAGCATTTTTCAACTCCCCTAACAAGCTGATGAGACATGGACGCGCGCGCTTTGCAAATTCCAAAATGTCAATGGGAAAAATCACGTTGTGTGCCATTATTTTCGTTCTCAAGGCATCTGTAGCTGAGTGGACCTGGCTAAAGAGAGGATTCAGCTCCGGCTTCAGCTAATGCAATGCAGTGTTGTCGTGTTTCATGAGCCATAAACATAAATAAAGGCACCTATTCCATTGGTCAAAAGCCAGAGTTTTAAGGGAATGGCTCGCCAAAAATGGCACAACGAAAACAATGCCGTAGGAGAGTAAAAGTATCAATACTATGGATGGAAAATCTAAGCCGCTAAACGACAAAATAGCCAAAAAAATATATATCCGTCTTTTCGTATGAACGTCGGAATTTCAGGAATTATAAGAGCTAGAAAGTTGAGATTAAGCATTCAGACTGCAGAGGTATAGACAGCGGAAGTTTGTTGGCGCTTGTGGCCATGCCCATTCTAACCGCCCAAAATGGTCGCGCCCACACTTTTAAAAATTTTCGTTTTTTTTTCATTAATTGTTTTTTTATTTCTATCAATGCCACAAATTTTATTTTTTTCACTTCCACAAGCTGAGTAAGGGGTACCTGATACTCGGGGAACTCGACTATAGCGTTTTCTCTGAATACTTTTCAAAAGTAAGAATCTGCATTCTTAATCTTCATTAATAATTATTTTATACGAACATACAGATGGTACAGACTGGCACGGCGAGGGAACCAGAACGAGAATATATAATATATACACACATTATTAGACAGGAAACACTGGCTTCTACCAGTTGCATACTTTCCAAAAAATCCAAGATTAAAAGGTTTTCCAACTATGAATTTTAAACTAACTAGAAGGAAGCTTTTCCGACCATATAAAGTATATATATTCTTTATCAGGATCAATAGCCGAGTCATTTTGGTCTGTCCGTCTGTCTGTCTGTCCGTATGAACGCTGAGATCTCAGGAACTTCAAAAGTTAGAAAGTGGAGATAAGGCATCCAGACTCCAGGGACATAGACGCAGCGCAAGTTTGTCGATTCATGTTACCACGCCCACTGTAACGCCCACAAACCGCCCAAACCTAACACGCCCACACTTTTGAAAAATGTTTTGACATTTTTTCATTTTTGTATTAGTCTTGTAAATTTCTATCGATTTGCCAAAAAACTTTTTGACACGCCCACTCTAACGCCCACAAACCAACAAAAAACTGTCAGTGTAGAAGACACACTCTTCGCACTTCCACTAGCTGAGTAACGGGTATCAGATAGTCGGGGAACTTGACTACAGCGTTCTCTCTTGTTTTTTATTAAAATATATAAACGTTTTAACATCTTCAATGAATTTGTAGGTTATTATTAACTTTACCTGAATTTTTTAAATTTTTTTTGCCAAAACATCATACGTTATAAGATGTTTAGCTAGAGCTGCTCATCGTCACGACGAGGACTTCCATCTACAGTGATTTTTTATTAATCAGTTAACAAACAGATATTTTGCCAATATCATCACTCCTGATTATGGTTTTAGTACAAAATCAAATATTACTACTATGTTTATAACGTGAAGGTGTATAACATACAGGGAAAACTTTCCTTATGATTGAACTTCGCGCTGCTTTGCTTATTTAAATACCCAAGCAAACTGCTGTGATAATCCAAATCATATCGAGTTTCTAACAATTTTAACTTTTTTAGCTTCTGTCGGTTGCCTGTTTTTGGGCCTCGAAATGTTTTTTAAGGGCTTAGGTTTTTTTTCAAGAAAACCAGTGGACCAAATTAAGTGGAACATGTGTCTGGGAAACAAATTTAAGATGGCTCCACAGCAGCAGCAAGCAAAGCGAAAATAATAAATTTAGTAGTAAGAGTAAAAGGCAAATCAGAAGAAGAAGAAGTTTCTTAATACCCATGAATCTTCATCTCCGGTCGGGGTAGTTGTTTTCCGAGAGTTAGGGAGTAGAATCAACTCAACTGGAGCTGAGTCTTGTCTTCCAGACGAACTGGCATTCAAATTAAATTGGATTAGCAGCGTTTCCTTGTCAATCTTTCTGAAAAGCAGGAAAGAGCGAATGAGGAGTGTCAGGCAAATTTCACTCCAAAAACTAAGAAGAATGATCTGGAGAGCAATGAAACCTGAGCAAATCTCATCAGGGCTGACATTAACATTTTTTGTGACAGCTGATGGAATATGCATCGAGTTGGCGTTGGGTCCCTGTCCCTCCAAAAGCTCCTGATTCATCAAGGCCGCGGCGCGAACTTTGCCAGTGTCAACTTTTGCTGGAAGGTGATGTGTCGGCACCATTTGATCGCTTTGCATCTCGATCCCATCCCGTCACATCCGCTCACATCGCATCGCGCCGAACTAATCCTTTTCGCGATGACTTGACATGAGCTGTGTTCTTGAATTCTGCGGTGCCATCAATCAAGCCCGATCCGATGCTGGGCATATACGCTTTATAAGCTGAAACCCCTCTTTCTGCCTTCGTCGCACTAATTAGTCTCCCGAGCATTCAGTTAGCCAGTCAGTCAACTGATATCGAATTCTTCCTTGACTGGCTACCGCAAAAACCCAGACTCAGTCTAGATGCCAGTATTTAGCCAGGTTCAGTGATCAATCAATGATGATTAATGCAAGTGCGAAGCACACGATTCTTAGTCTTCGGCTGTTATGCATACATTAATGCACAGAAATTTATTTTTACATTATCTACAGTGTTCGATAATAAACTTTTAAGAGGTATGCAATTTAATAGATTTTCCACTTTATTATCAATTTTCTCAACACAAAAATAATAAACTTACAGCTGTGAACGGCTCTGAATATTGATATTGGTATACTAGATTCGGTAAAAAGTGTTTCACAGGCAGAAGGAAGCATTTCCAACCATATTCTTGATCAGGATCAATAGCTTAGTCGATCTGGCCATGTCCGTCTGTCCGTATGAACGTCGAGATCCCAGGAACTACAAAAACTAGAAAGTTGAGATTCAGCATGCAGACGCAGCACAAGTTTGCCGGCCCATGTTGCCACGCCCACTCTAACGCCCACAAACCGCTTAAGACTGCCACGCACTTTCACTAGCTGTTTAATGGGTATCAGATAGTCGGGGAACTCGACTATAGCGTTCTCTTTTGTTTTTATCTGCATCAATAGTATTCAAAACATCAGCCAAGAATTAAAAAGTAGTCGGTGTTTTTTACTATACATGCCTAAAATCGTTTTAAATGGTATGAAGCGATATGACCACATCTATGTCCACGTCCCTCCATTGAATCCCCAGCATTTGCGTCACATTTTGCGTTAAATAAAGTAGGTAACAATAGCATAGCAGAAAATTGACAGATGAATTATTGAATTCATTCATTTTCATCTGACTATAGCCTAAACGGCCAAAAAGTACACGTATATCACGAAAAAGACAAAACGGCAGGTGGGATTCCTATCATCCAGTAAAACAATTGAAATAGGCATCATTCAAGTTGAGGGCTAGGTTTTAATCGATTTCTTTTATAACTATAGTTTATGTTTCACACGTTTGATACATTTTATTAATATTTTTTTGAGTGCATTTTGCAATTGCCACACACATCAATCATTCATTAGCAGCTCAGGCTGTTAGGTTTTTCTGCTCTGGTCATGATGCGTTATAATAAATTTTAAGATTACCAGGTGCAGTTGCTTTGATTACACTTGTGATTGAGATCAGAAGTGCTGGCTCCCATACCTTACTCCTCTACCTTCTACCACCCATCACCAATATATTGACTCTCTTGATTTGACATCCTGATCGAAGTCACATCGGCTGGGAAGCTCGGGTTTCCTTTTCCTTTTCCAATAAGAAGCTCCTACTTGAGTGACCCTAATTGTTTCTATCAGATTGAATTAAATTCGCCGAAACACAGGACGTCGGAGGAAAACTAAAAACAGTAGCTTATTTTATAGGAAACTCAAAAATTATTTTTAACATTTTGATGAATTCTTAGACGTGGGCCTTTCCTATGATCTGGCTCGAGATTTTTCAAGATCAACAACAATTTGGACGTTCTACAAACTTTTGACAATTATTTATGGATCTGAAAAGAAAAGGGGGACCAGAGCAATCAAAATGCTCAAAGGCGACGACAATTTCAGATATGAGTTTTCCCAGATTTCCTGCAAATGCCTGTCCCACGTCTAATCCACATCGTTAATATGCTCCAACGTCTGAACGATTTATCAATAAATACTATGTATAACTAATTGTCAAAGCCATTCATTTATAGAAAGTGTTTGAATTGTTTTTTTTAGTTTGCTTTGTGCTGTCTGGCCTATAATGAAATGTTTATCGGTCAATTTTATAATGTGCGTCCTACATAACAAATTTATGACGGACTCGCGGTGATAAATATAATAAGATTTAGTTTTTGTTTTGGACCCAAAGAGAACACTCAATGCCGAAATCTAAATGAAATAGCGGCGACAAGTCGCCAAAAGATACTTTATAAATAGTGGGTGTCTTGCTCAACCCATTGGATTGACTTGATTGTGATTTACAGCTATGGATATCTTTTCAAATTTTCTCCACGCCATATACATACGGCCAATCTGTAGTCGAACGAAGCGATTTGTTCGTTTTCGTTTTATTATGTAAAATGCCTTTCACTGTCTGTAGACACGTGCTCATCAGCATTCAAATATGCAGCAGTAAAGCACAGAAGGCTCGACTGAGGCAACAAGTCTGCGCCGCTGTATACCCTATTTCGTCCAGGCTATATCTCTTTATGAGAACCTTCATACAGATCGACGCTGCTCTTATAAAGGCTAAAAATATTTTCCTGATTACGCTTAGTAGACGTGCAAGAAAAAAAAAGAACGTGAAAAAAGCTCTAGTCGAATGTTAAGTCTACAAGAAACCCTTTGCTCTGTAAAAAAAATGTATAAATATTTCTAGATAAAAGTGGCATCTGTTGTAGATTACACATATTCATATTCTATTCTTAATGCCAAGATTCCAAGCCAGTACCTCTAGAATGTACAGCGTTAATAAGGTTGGCAAAAGCAGCAATATGGGAGTACTGTATTTGTATTTTCAGATAACTTCTATAACATAAAAGTATCCATAGCTCTGTAAAAAAATGTATAAATATTCCTAGATCTATTATATTCTTAATGTCAAGATTCTAAGCCACTACGTTTATAAAAACTTAATACCGTTCTTCTACGACAGGGACGCTGTTTTCTGGAATGTATATGTAGGGCTATATTATCCCGGGTCTCTGTTCTCTGCGCGGTTACTTCGATAGCATTGTACTTGGGGCATTGATCACTTTTCAATATTTTCCACTTGTTATTTATTGGTCCACTCCATGGCAGCGGCGAGAAAACCTCCTTGTCCGAGTTTTTCCCGATCTTTCCAGAGGACAAGTACTTGTCACTGACTATGGTAGAATTATTATGGACTCCCTCATTCCCCTGATACGGTGAAGATGCCTCGGGCAACTTCATTTCTTCATTTACCGCAACTCTTTTTTGCCGCTTTGTTGCAATTAATAAAAAAAATTGGCTCTGTTGTTGCATCTTATTGCTGTTGCACGTTGTTAAAATTTTGTAAATTAACGTTCGATGCAGGAATGCGGACGTTCCTCAAATAAAAGCGCACCCGTACACATGGTGCGATGCCCGCAACATGTTGCCGTTGGGTAAGCTGAGTGGTGTCTGCCTTTATGAAGTTTTTATGAACTCCAGAATTCAGAACAATAAAACCCCCATTTTTCAGACGATGGCCAGTCTATTTAAAAAAAGATCTCTTGTTTAAAAAGATCTCTGTAGTAGTAACGAAAAATCCAGTAGTGCGCCTATTACTATTATTACTATTACTATTAAACTTGAACTCATTCTTATACTAATGAACTCAAATGCTATGTGCTGGCGTAGCTATTCCTCTTACTTTATTTGAAGTGTAATTATCGGAAGATGTATTATTAGATTAGAATATTATATTATATTATAAATTATATTCGAATATTTGTCCAGGACTCGTTTCCACTCTACCATTGACAGGTAATAAATAATTACAAATAGTGTTATATTCATGCCCACATACTTAGGTGTATCGAGTATCGAAAAATGACTGAGAAATGTAAGACTAAGATATGGTCGATGAAATGTTTTACGAGAAAGCGCAAAGTATTTTGGTTCGTTTTAAAGTCACGGGATCTACAGTCATCACAATCAGCTGTCCATCCAACGAGGCTCATGTAAAATTAAAACGCACTGACAGTTGAACACGCCAAGAGCATTTCCCACATAACACATGTTATCGTTCTATTTGAATTTCGGAAAGCGCGCCGAAAACCAACGCACTAAAATAAATATCATGGCAATTTAACATAATGATTTATTAGTTTATTTATCTTCCAAATATTTTCCTCCTTAGCGGAGATCTTTCACAACAGAGAAGAACCAACCCACGCACCGCACGCAGGTCGGCGAGGGGCCTGCGGCGCAGCAAATCCGCGGTGTCAACGGAAAATGTCTTCGAACCGTTTGGCCGGAATGTGGTGATGATGCAGCTGCTGGATGCCACTGACTGTGGACTGGGGTGCAATTTATGAAAGCGCGGACAGAGATATTGACGAATGCCGTTGGTCCCGAACTTGAACCCGAACCCGAAATGCGGAAATTCAGTGACGTGGGCGTGAGTACTTCTTCGGCATTTGGATGGCTCTTCTTTCTCGGCCAAGAGTTATGTTAATTGTTGGCGCGTCAATTTGAATCACGACTTACACTTGTCTTACTCGCATGCGTGACATTAATTTACGGCTTGTTGGGTGAGAATCGCAATTATCATTTTTTAATATGATTTAATAGCAGCGCGGACGAAAAAAACGCAGTAAGTAGCTCGACGAAATGCTTTTCACTTATTTATATATTCTGAAATATATTTATATAATTTTTATTAATTTCTACGCCTCAACGGCAAATATTTTATGATGATGGAAGCGTTCTTTTCTCTCGTTCGTAATTGCTGACGCTAAGAACAACAAGCTAATTAATTTGGCAAAATGAATTCTCTTAATGGGGTACAACATGTTAAATGGCTTTCTCGGCGCTCCTCTCAAAAAGAAATTGGCTCGTCATAAAGAGGAAAAATACAGCTAAGGGTGAAAAAAATCGGAAGGGAAAAGGGTTTGGATATGATAATTCTTACTAATTTATATACTCGACGAATGTTTCTCATTTTGATTTTGTCACAAACTGTCAAAATCGCAACTGCCAAATAATTTCAGAATTAAACAACCGAACTCGGAACCATAATGTCTAGCAAAAAGTTGCTTCTAATTAGAAATGGATAGAGAAATCCCAAATTCAAAAGCCATTTCCATTCGGTTAATTCTTCTTTTTGTTTGTTGCTGGCAGACAATTTTCAAAATATCATGTGTCAAATTTCTGCAGCAGAATGTTACTCATATATACCATGACATATACGAATGTGTAGCCTGAGGCTTAAAAAGGGGGTATGTGCGACTGAATTTGGTATTGGGACTGTGGTGTTTGGAAGAGCAGTTAGGCCTGTCATTTATTTTGTGCTGACAATTTTTGACACAGCTGAAAAATCGACAAAAACACTTTTTTGTTTATTTTTGGTTCTAAAGAGAGCCGTTCATCGAGAGCCTTTTATTTATAAGGCTTTTTGACTTGTCATCCGTGTGGGCGTGGCAAGAGTAATTACGGACGACACTTTATTACTTACCCCCTTACATGGCATCCCTCCTCATTAACTTGTCGGTCTATCATTTAATATTTTATTTTGGGTTTTGTATTTCTTACTCGTAAAGTAAGCGAGTAATTTATATTCGTTGAATACTATCCAACTGGTAGCAAAAAGCTTTCAAGACCACATAAAGCTTAAATAATTTCAAACGGCAGTAAGTCGATCCAGCCATGTTCTAGATGTATAATCAAACACTTTTGAAAAATGCTTATATTTATTTGTATTTTATTATTTAATTATCAAGTTTCGATATGCAAAAACAATGTGTTCAAGCCCTCTCTTACACCTACAAATCGGCGCTAAAAAGGAATCTCGGAAAGAAACACCCTCCTAATTGTAAATCTACATTTCCCAGAACTTACTAAAACCCTAAGAAACCAGTTGTCAATAAAAACTTGAGCATATACTAAGTGTCAAAAATCATTTCAATTATAATAATCTGAGTATGAGCGAAATCTTTGTGCAATTCACAACTTGCGCTCCAAGAACCAGGGCTTCCTTAAATGGCAGTGTGCATTTAAACTTAATTTCCAGTGACAACAAATATTCTTGTGTCCCGACCGATTTCTTTTGCCAATTCCAGCAAGCTACCGCTAGCTGAAATGTTTCACTCTGAAGCATTCCAACACTTTCGCGTTCGGGTCGGTCAACCCAGTTACTCTGGAGTGGATGTTTTGTCTCTTTAGCTCTTCGGATGGTCGGGGCATGTCAATTGCTTGGCCTGCTGTTTGCTTCGATGGAAGGCAGCCGGTGTCCTTAAATGCCGAATCCCAGTCTCGCCAAATTACACCCCCTTCGATCCTTGCGGCGCATGTTTGTCTTTCCTCATTTTTTGCTTATGTTTTTTTCCTGTCTCTTTTTTTGAGTGAATTTATGTTTTTTATGCCTTGCTTTTCATCTATTTTTCCACATTTTCTACTGACCACAGAGGATGGGACCCAGTGGGAACACTACAGAGCACAAAAGCCATTGTTTTTGCTGTTGTAATGTAGCCACTTTTACTACGTTCACAGCTCGCCTGCCATGTCCTCCTGGCTCTGAAGTTTTCCACTCAACTCGCATTTTTGTCTATCTGTTGGTTTTCCCAGTTTTCCCATCTCACTCTCATTTCGTCTCCGACCGTCTATCGGATGGCGGACATTTTTCTTATTTGCAATAAATTTGGTTATGAATGTTTTCGGTCTGCACTCGTTTCTGTTCCTGGGAATTGTACATAATTTTCACAATTTTGATGTTAACTTGAAAATTTACGATACGTTATTTTGAAATGATGGTTGGCCGGTTCAAGCAAAATTTCTGTCTCCTCCAACCTTCTATCGCCTCGGTCCAACCTTGCCAGGTATTAAAAATTTATTTTTACGATTTCAGTCTAGGGATTTAAGCGAAACTGTTCTGTTGGCTTTCTTTATTAAAAAAAAACCGAACGGGATTGGAACAAAGTATGGATTTTGGCTGTCGCTTAATCCAACAACCTATGAAAAAAAAAAAAAATAATAATAATAAATTCGGATTTTCGTTATTCTACGTGTTTGTGGAAAAATTGTTTGTAACCCGGCCATGACCGTCTATATTTATTAATTACAACAATAAAGGATACGAATCATATTTTACTCAAATAAATAAAGTCCCGTTTTGACCATTCCAATCGAAAAACAAGACAGAACGCTATAGTCGAGTTTCCCCACTATCTGATACTATCCGCTGTGTTCAAACATGTGGCCGTGGCAGTTTTGGGCGGTTTGTGGGCATAAGAGTGGGCGTGGCAGCATGGGTCAACAAACGCTGCGTCTATGTCTCTGAAGTCTGCATGCTTAATCTCACCTTTCTAGTTCTTACAGTTCCTGAGATCTCCGCGTTCATACGGACGGACAGACAGACATGTCCAGAATGACTCGGCTATTCTGATCAAGAATATATATACCATATATGGTTGGAAACGCTTCCTTATACTTGTAACATACTGCTCTACGAATCTAGTATACCCTTTTACTCTACGAGTAACGGGTATAATAAAAAAAAGGATACATATGTACATTCATATGTATATGGAACAAGGAGGAATGGTGGAGTCGAGTTCCAACTATCAGATACCCGGTACTCATCTAATTGCAGTGCGAAATTTTTTTGTCAGAAAATTCTTATGACATAATGATGGAAGATAGTAAGATAGTGTTATAAAATAAAATCAAAACATGTTTTAAAATTGTGAGGGTCACAGCTTATGGGCACCATAGTTTGTGTGGCCAAAATGTTTGTGGCATATCGATAGAAATTGGCAATACCTATAGGTAATTACAATGAAAAAAGGTCATAACGGTTTTTGGCGGTTTGTGGGCTTTACAGTGGGCTTGGCAATGTTCTAAAACTAACTTGCATATCGTAGATGGATTCGTAATCTGAGCATTAGAGCTTTATAGACTCGGATGGTGATCATGATGTTTAAAAGGGTACGAATCGCGTTCATCTATATACATATGTACATACTACATACCCCTTTACTAAACGAGTATAAAAATTGTTTATAATCTTGGCGTTATATTATGTCAGGCTATACATACAATTCATTTTTAATCCATATCGATATTTTTCTTGGATCCTTCCTTCTGCCTGTAACATACTTTTTAACAAATCTAGTAAACCCTTCTACTCTACGAGTAATGGGTATAAAAATCTTTCCAGCTTTATCCTGAATTACCCCTCAACGGCGCAGAAACGGAAGTACCGATAACAGTGTTGCGCACTTAATGAGCTTATAATACAGACACAGCGATTGAAGCCGATTCCATTATCCTATATGGGCGGCTTACGTCAGGCGACTTCCTGAGATTAGTCAGACGAGGCAACGAGCTCCTAGCCGATTTTAATAGCTGCTAATATTAACTAATTGGCATACTTAGCCGGAGATAAGTGCGATGGGAGAGTGTGCGGTAGTGCGCCTCACAAGCTCTCCATCAAAATGCGACACGGACTGAAATTATCTAATGAATTTTCTCATAATCCGAATTACAAGTGGCGATCAAGAAGCGGCATCCGTTGCATCTGTTGGCATCGTCAGCCAAAAGAAAACTCTTGCCTGTGCTGTGTCGTTGGCTGTCATAATCCGATCATCAGGCAAATCCGTGGCACAAGAGGCCCGAGGCCTCACAGTATCGCATCCCCAAAAGCAGGGGGTTCCGAAGAGAGGTTGGCACCCAAGATATGATCTGTGAGGTCGTTAGCACGATCTCCCCTCTTTTCCTCCATGCTAATCCGGTGATTCCTCGCGTTGATTTTCATTTCATTCTCACTAATAATTCGCCTGACAGATATTCAGGCATAATTAGAGATTAATTGTTCTACTCATAATTGGTCTTGGCTTGATATTTTTGGATATTTGGCAGGAAGACGAAAATTGCATCAACGTGGGGCTCTTAGCCCACACAAATACTGATGGAAGGGTGGCCGGGGAGATGAGAGATGAGGATCGGAAAAGGGCTCAGAGTGACAGTGGCAGTTGTCCGTGCAGAATCGTGTTTGCATATGACAGGGACAAGTTTTTTTTCTTGAAACACATATATGAGGATTTATTATTAATATCGTTTAATCTACATAGAAAATAAACTTCGAATTACCAAATTAGTCGTCTTTGTTGGTCCAAGCATTTCACTTTTAAAAAGAGACCGTAATCATTATGCGTTTTATCATAAAAATTACAAGGTATTAATTCTATTTTAATTTTTTCTTCATTTCTAATCACTAGAATCTGCAACTCAACTTTTATAGTTCCCGAGAAAAGCTCACGCACGGATAAAATGGTAAAATAAGGTGATTAAAAAAGCATCGATCGATCGACTGGCACATCATTTGTTTAAATCCAAAATTCAATTTTAAAGATATTCCGAAAACAAAATATTGGTAAATTTTGTAAAAATGCCATTTTTGTATGTATGTATAAAATATTGAACCATTTTTTACAAATTAAGATTTTTGTATGTGTATTTGTCAAAATATAAATTTGTAATAATATATGTATGTATAATGTATGACCTTATTTTCGTGGGTGTTTCTTGTTTTCGGCTATTATTTTCCATAAAGTTGATGGTTGCCTCGCTTGTTTGACCCGCAAAGTAAAAGTACTAGCATATTTTATTCCTCCTAATGACAGCGCGTAAAATGTCTCGAAGAAGCAAGGGCCGGTCAGACAGAAGCTAGAGCCATGACAAAATGGCCTGGAAAAAGAGGGAGCACATAAAAAGATAAATTTATGTTCTGCCTTTTCTTTGTTTTTACTCAAGTCGTTCATAGATTACACGGAATTATGACGAGCGCGTGTCTATCCATCGAGCAGGACAATGGACGAATGTCGACATCTACGAGTGGACCCAAGCCGACATTTTGGTCCTGCTGAAATAGTTTTCATAAATTAATTTTATTTCATTTGCGGATCCCAGAACAAGACGCGTGCGTTCGATTCCAGACAGTTACATATTTCTTTTCTAATTGTGCGACAGTTTTCCTTAGTCTGCTTTGGGAAATTTACGTAGATAAGAGCATTTTGCGTCGATTTGTAACGATTTGGCGTACAAAATAGTATTGAGAATCTATAAATATTTATATTTATGGCTTGGAAAATATAATTAATGGCTGCAAAAGTTTTCTATTCACTAGAGTCTCCAGTCTATCTGGAACGCCAGCAATTTCTAGTTTATTTACAGAAAATTGGTATGGTATTGCGGACTTTGCACTGGATCCAAGAAAAATATCGATATGGATTAAAAATGAATTGTATGTATAGCCTAACATAATACAACGCCAAGATTATAAACAATTTTTATACTCGTTTAGTAAAAGGGTATGTATGTATATAGAAGAAAGCGATTTCTACCCTTTTAAATATCATGATCACTATCCAAGTCTATTAAGCTACAATGCTCAGATTACGAATCCATCTACGATATGCAAGTTAGTTTTAGAACGTTGCCACGCCCACTGTAAAGCCCACAAACCGCCAAAAACCAGCCGAGTCAATCTGGCCATGTCCGTCTATTTTACTATATAAGGAGGTACATTGAAAAATGTAATTAGTTCGCTTGCGGACTCAATCATTTGTCATTCCAAGCTTCGGCAGCGAAGTGTGCTGCGTTATTATTACTTATTTCAAATTAAGTTAAGTTTACTATATTAATATATTATATTAAATCTTTGAAGTTTTATTTTGAAGTTAATAACTGTGAATACAAAAACTAGAATATGCAAAATTTTTTGGCTCGCTTTTTAAGCGAGATATCTGATTGAACAGCACCTCCAACTCAGCATATAATCTAATCTATGTATCTAATCTCGAACATTTATAATATGCAAGCACTGTATAATCTCGTGTGCTTTTAAAATGCTTTAAACTGACTTAATAAAACTATTTCACCACAAAAATATGAAGTTAAACAAATATATCAAAGTCTGGAAGGTGAAATAAAGAAAAATTACTGGACAGGGGATGTTTTACAATTATTCCGACTGTTGCTGTTTGCAAAACAGCAAAAATGTATTTATCCGAAAAAGGATTAAAACAGCATCATTGATTTTATGATCCTGAAACCATTGATGCAGCCCAAAACAAAAATCCAGAAAAAGACAATTTCTGGTATATGAAATACCTGACTTTTTAAATCCATTTTTTTTAAGTCTAAAATTTAAAATAAGAAAAATTATACATACATACGTACGTATGCATATAACCAGGTAACGCAGTCCTGCTAGTTTTAGGGTTTACTAGATTTCTTGAAGAGTATGTACTGTTTGCAAGCAACTACCCTATATAAAACCGGGTCGATCTGATCATGTCTGTATGACAATCCTTCTTTCCGTACAACAGTCAAATTATTGCGATCTATAAAGGTTATCTCATTTTTTTATTAAATTATTGCAGAATGCTTTTTGCGCTTGTATGCTGGAAAATTTTTCGGAGTGTATCAAATAAACTCAGAAAACGACTGCTAGGTAAGAACTGACTCAAATAAAGATGCAAATGAATCCAAGCTGGACTGCAATAAAAAACCCTCATTCCGAATGACTGACTCAACTGCCAACACGTAGACAAACAATGCAGCCAAAGGGGGTGCAAGGGACTGGCTCGGGACTTCAGAGTCCTGTGATCAAGGCAGACAAGTGGAGTCCATTAAAACACTAACGTCACGTCAGGCGCCGAGTGATGGATGTGACCCAAGGACGAAGACAAAAGTGCAGGCAAAAACGTCCAAAAACAGGAGCCGAAAGGATAACATGTCCTGACGTCTGCACCCACTGGATAGTACTTGGATGAATACCAATCAGAGAAACAATTGGCAAACCGTCGTCCTCCGGCCAGCGAACAGGATGTGATGGCAATTTAAGGCAGACAGCAGACAGTCGCTCAAAATGGAGTTCCTCCGGCGCTCCATCTGGTCTTCTCCATAGTGCGAGGGGGCGTGACCAGCGCACCGCCTCCGGGCCAGCAACTGCAGCATGTCCTGGCCAATTGTCCGGGCTGAGGAGTGTGCGTGAGGACGGAAGTGAGGAAGTGCGCCCCTTTTGCATCGCCATCATGAAGTCATTCACTCAATTTATCGTTTGATGAATGTCCTGGCAGATAGTCCTGGCAATCCGCTCCCCCCACTCACGCCTTACTGTTTTGGGGCGTTGATGTCGGGACACACACACGTTTAATGGCCATTTGAGCAGTTGATAAACGTTTCGCTCGTTTGCGTTGATGAAATGTTGTCGTTGTCGTCGTCGGTTCTGTCCTTATTTGGTCCTGCATTGTTTATTTATGCCCGGCATATGGTTCATATAGACCTCATAGCGCACATCCACATCTACATCCACATCATCATCCTCTGCATACATGGGCCGTTTAGTTTTTGCGCTTATTTCTAATTGTTTTTCTTGTTTGTCCGTCAGGCGGCGCATTTTAATTTATGGCTCTGGCAAAATCTGCTTGTTTTCTACATCCCTTTTGGTAGTTTTTTTTTTTAAGCCAAGTACTCGATGCAATAGGTCTGATGACAATGATACTGTTATGATGTCAGTGTCTGACAGGCGACATACTCGTTCACATTTTGAGCCGCGGAGTGGAGCATGGTTCGTCATCGTGGTTTATGTTATTGTTTTTACACAAATAATGACTTTGTTACTTTTAGTTGCAGCTCGCCGAAGTATTGAGCACTTTCAATTTATTTGCATATATGTATAGGGTAGGCAGCTGATGTGGTAAAATTTTCATTAAATAAAGTCTCTTAAAAGTTTTTTTTTGTAAATCTATTTTAATTAAAGATTTTGATTCTATAGCAGACGGTTTTTCATACTAACATCGTTATTGTGAAAGGCTTATACTTTTAATCAATGGATAAAAGACTTGTTTGGGTGTTTATAATCATCCAACTATGCAATAAGTCGTAGCACATATCCTCGCCGAAAGTTCCATTTAACCAATAAATCAAATCGCGTAATTCTCGAAATATAAATGCAATTATAAATATGGCTCTTAATAAACAACAGATCACCACTATTTAACAAAGCCCTCTCCACAAAAAAGTTTAGGGCTCAACACGAGACCACACAAATAGATATGAATGTATGTAGAATGCCCAACAAAACGGCTATTGGCTTTAAAAGTGTAATAAAAATGCATTTACACCTCAACCAAAAAAGGGATGAAGAAGCAACAAAAGCTTAAAAAGCGAGCCAAAAATATGGAATAGTTTGGGAAGGCGCGCCAGCACAAAAAAACAAAAAGCAGCAATCCAACACTAATAATTCGCCTTTATTGAGTGTTTCTGGTGCAATAAAAGCATTTCGGCTGGATTTCCCATTGCTGGTCGTAAAAAATGTTGGAATTTTATTGGCCAGAGAGCAAGGCGAAATGCAAGATCATTTGAATACGCAGCGAACGGTTTGCTCCGCGTCGAATCTTCTTTCCCCTGCCTCCCGTCTTTTAAAGAAACTTAACGAGCCAACAAATTACTACAGGTCATAAAACTCAAATCACAAAAATATTCCAAGAAGCGGTACGGCGGGGCGGTCTAAAAATAATATTCGTAGCGCCCGATAGGCAGGAGACTTCTTTAGTTGGGGTCTCTGGCCCTCGGGTGACATTATCAAAATGATTTAATGGCACAGTTGTGGTGATATTAGCATAAGGCATATTTCCAATGCCATTTGATGGCCCATTATCGAAAAGGTTATTTCGATCACATAAGCGAGCTTTAACTTCAAACTTCGGATATTAACTGAAGAGGCACTGCGATCTGCACATCATTTAAATTTGTATTTGAATATTTAAGTTTCAGAAGCTTGCACTTTAAAAACACATCTTTGATGGACATTTCCAGAATGCAATGGAAAAATGTAAATATTTAAATTTTTTGTTATGTAAGTATTATAAATCTTCATTATTTAATTACTCATAGACTATGAAGGTTTATGGATCGCTTTTGGATCGCCACATATAATTTTTTTTATGTAAATTTTGTTAATCCACGATCTGGGAAACGGGGAGTCCACTCTAGTCTGTCTAGTTCCTAGATGCTTTCTGGCCAAACATGGGCTGCGCTTTCGCTGCTGCGTTATCATCACCCATGGAAATCACAGTGATCACCGAAGATCGCTCCTTGGCCGTCTGCATCAGCTGCTCTATCGTGTCGCGCCGGTAGCGACGGATACTTCCCTGTGTCACCTTACCTGTTCCATCCATTCGCATCTGGTGGGGATGGCGGCGTAGCCATGTCCACGGCTTTTCCCGATTAAACGGTTCGTGCAGGAGCACCGGAAGCGGATCGCCATAGTACTGTCGGTTCGTGGACTGCTTAGGAACTGCCTCACTATCACTGGCTTTTTTTCTTTTCCTCGAGCCGCGGGGCAAATAGCTCTTATGAAGGGCTTTCGATGCAGAGGCCTTGACCCTTTCATAGTACGAATCGGAAATTCGCTTAGCAATGCTGGTATGACTTGAGGGCTGTTTTGGATTAGTAACAGTACCATTCAATTTGAGCTCTTTGATGGCAGTTATTAGTTTCTCGGTATCGCGCGTTAGGTAAGTCTTATCATTCACCTGAAAAAGCAATTTGGCGAGACGCCTGGTCCGCTCTAAGATAAATGAATCCTCAAGCGCCCAATCGGGCGTGTACATAACATCTAGGCCGGCGGATTCAAGGCTTGACCCGAAAACATATCCAGGATCTTCTACTGGTCGTTGTTCCAGCCCCGTGTTAAGATAGCTTCTCTTTTCTGAGGCCCTTGCTTCCGAGTTTTTTAATCGCCTCCTGCCGTTTTGATGAGCGATAGAATCGCGATCGATGCCAGCTCTACGCGCTCTGGAATCCCTTTTAGTTGTGCCACGTTGGCCGCTAAAGCCTGCGTCAGTTGCGCGGAGCTCCTTGTGTGGAGATTGCTTTAAAACAGTTTGCACGGTGCGCATTAGTAGCAGCAGTGAGTCTTGATTAAAGCGGCTCCTTACGTTTCCATGAGTATCGAAAATTCTCATAAAATTTTCACAGGCAAAGCAGTTCACATAGGGAACTTTACAAGAGGGGCCCAAGGTCCCAGCGGGATATAGGATTTTTGCAAAGTTCTGGAGGGTCAGTGTGTGCAAAAAGTCAGACACCAAATCCGGCGGACGATTCAGGGCCGTGGCCAGGGCCAGAATAATGCGCTGGTTGGTAGAGAACCAACGCTCCTTTTGCGACTTCTGAGGACATTGACACCCCAGCTTCATCAGGACCGATATGCGCTTCTGCTCCTCCGAGTCATTGTTCAGTTGCTTGAATGGGTTCTTCGGGGAGTTTCCCGCCCGAGGCTTTCGCGAAGAGCGACAAGCACAGGTCGCAAATCGCTGAAGGCAAAAGCCGCTGCCGAGAAGATTGCCCGCGAAGATTCCATTCCTCAGACTGAGCATTCTCGCTGTTATGGTTTTATTTCAAAATATATTTCCCAATTCAAATAGCACTGACATGTGAAATTTGTAAAAGGCGTCGCAAGTGGGAATAATTACCCATTTCGAAAATAATGCTCCAGTGGCAGAATTGGCTCATGAATTGGCAGGAATTGGTCCACCTGGCCGGTACCCGAAATCTGCTTTGTACTCCAGTATACACGGGTCAGTACCACTTTCCGGTGTGAAGAATGCCATGGCTTCTTCAACTAAACCAGCACGGAGTCTCGAGTCTCTCCATGTTAAAACATGGAGAAAAAACAAAAGTGTAGGGACATTTAAAATATCACAAAACTGTCTATCTTAAGAGGGGAACTACCATTAAGGGCTGCAAAAAAGGGGCTGAAGTAACTTTTGGAAGGCATCTCTTAACCAATATTCGAAAATTAGCTTTTAAGCTGACACGACATTCTAAGGCAATATTCCTATCGATGAAAACAAGAACAAAACAAGGTATGAAGTTCACCCTTAAGCGATAAGAATCTTCTGTCACAAACTATTAAATTTACTAAACTAAATTTTCTGTAAATAAAATATTTATAAATTTGGTTTTGTGCTTAAATTGTTCACATTTTAAAGCTAAATATTAACAGATTGTTTTTAATCTTTCTTTAATTTACATCGTTAGTGCTGGCTTTCACCATCTTGCTTATTCCGATTAATATGTAAAGTTTATGTGATTCAACTTTATATTGCACTGAGCTAACCAAAGCCGCCATTTAGTTAAATTAGGTAAAAATAATAATTAATAAATATAATAATATTCATAATTAATATTTCAATCAGCATGTACAGCTGTATTTATTGTAGTAGCAGTCCTTATGTATCACACTTTAAATGGACAAGAGATCCTTATTAAACCATACGTACATATTTAATTTTAAACAATTCAACAAAATTACACTTTTATTTCTTTAATAGTTTCGAAAATATAGAGAAAAAGTACTACAACTAAATTTTTCTTACTAATATTTACATTGGGGTCTAGTTATTTGTTGCATAGCGTTTGTTGCTTATCAGTGCCGTAGACATAATGTTTAATGTCGCCCCACAGGTTCGATCGGGAAATTGTGCTGGGCATGGCATCACGTCTACTTTATTTTGGGTGAACCAATTCTCGAGCGGTTGAACGGTTGTTTGTCTGTTTAAGATCATTATCCTGTTGAAATGGCCGCATTAAGGACATATTCAATTAATTATAAAACGGCAAAACATGTATAAGTACATTTACATATTCGTGTTGGTCCATAAAACGATCAATCATATGCTTGGGACTGATACCACTGTAACGAAAACAAGCCCATACCAGAATATTAAGTCCACCATGCTTAACATGCTTAACTCCTTGTTTTGAGGTCAAACACACTGTCAGGAGCCTGTTCCTCCTCCCTAGAGGACGCAGAAGGATTAACCTTGCTGAAAGAAACTATGCGTCGATCCTCTGAATCGGTGGTTTTACGTGAGGCTTCAAATCATATTTAATGGAATTGGAGACAATTTTGGCAGAACATTGAAGGTATTTTGGAATTTCTATAAATGTTTTTTCCTCCTCTCTAAGCTTAAAAATTGATCGTCCTGGGCGCAGTGCTGTCCTCTACCAAAAAAAAATATTTTTGTTTTAATGTTATTCCCTTTAAATCAAATCCAATTAACTTAACCCAATTTTCTCTTTAAAAAATAATGATAATTTCCGGACTTTTCATTAGACAAAACCAGACACTGCTGTTCTAATGAACAGCCTAAAAGTTGAAAATTTAATAAGGATAACTTGAAAAACCAACGCCTCCTTTCTTTTCGATCTATGCAGCCCAATTTACAAAAATACTTATAATAAAAAACGGCGCTTATGAAAAGGGACATGGAAAAATTCTTGAATATTTCTTAGATTCTCATGCACTGCTATTTTAATGAACACCGCTCTGCATATGCGACATTACTCGTTTGTAATGTATTTTATATGCATATATGTACATATATCGATATAATATTATTTACTATCTGGGACTTGATTCACCGAATTTTCTTTTTTTATTCTCACCTTGAAATAAACTATTGCACTTACGTATACTTTTATGCATGTGTGAGTGCCGAATTGACGCATAAGAGCCTAATGTGAACGAAGGCAAAAGGGAGATACAAATAAAGCTGGACTCCAAATAACAACACACCTCCCCGTTTTCCATTGCGCTTCACTTTGGCATCAACAACAATTAACCCTCGCAAACTCATTCCACTATGGCAATAACAAAGAAATCGCAAAAAGCCAAGCAAATAAAGAGGGAAAAAGAAGCAAAATGTAATCTAGCCCAATTCTATTGGGTGCGAGAGCGAGACCGCTGCTTGGCAGAAGGGGAAGACTCAACAGATCAAAGAGAGCAAACGCTGTTCAAGGGGAAAAGCGGGGCGATAGGAACGGATGAACTGAAATCGCAGCTGTCTCTGCAAAAGGGGAAGTAAAGAGATTTCGCTCTTTTACTCTCTTTCTCTGCCTCTCTCTCTCTATCCTTCTGATTGGAAGCAGCGCTGCACAAGAGAGCATTCAATTGGGAGAAACAAAAATGCAAACAAACAACACGCACACACGCCTGCAAACAGCGCTGCATGTGCTGAATTTACCGGCACTTCTTCGACGGCGTCATCGGTTGACGCGTCGACACACGACTTCCGCATCACCCCCGTCTCCCACAATAATCAACACGCCAGTAGCTTGTATCGGTAGTGATTTGAAATTAACGCAGGGAGTTCAATGAAATTTTGTGCGTGAGGAATCCGAAATCGTATTTACGTTTACAGATGGTTATAATATTACAATTGGAGTAGGATACAATCAGCTCTTTAAAGGCAAAATTGGTCGAATTCGATGAACAGGAAAGCGCTTGATCCGCAGATAAGACTTGTATAGGCACAAGAACGACATTATGGCGATACTTGGGATATGTTTTGGTTCAGAAAAGTTGTTGCTTTTAATTTTATTTTATATATAGAATACCAGACACAGTAGAATCCGGTTATAGAGAGTTTCAAGGGACCGACTATTTAACGTCGTTATACCCGAAAGACGCACTAACAGAAAGGTGGAAAACAATTTTTTTTGTTGGTTATTTTATGGTTGCCATGCTTGTAATATGTTTCAACATAATACAAACTAAATTTTTTATCAAACAAATTTCTTAAGTGTTTTTATACCCGTTACTCGTAGAGTAAAAGGGTATACTAGATTCGTTGAAAAGTATGTAACAGGCAGAAGGAAGCGTTTCCGACCATATAAAGTATATATATTCTTGATCAGGATCAGTAGCCGAGTCGATCTGGCCATGTCCGTCTGTCCGTCCGTCTGTCTGTCCGTCTGTCCGTATGAACGTCGAGATCTCAGGAAGTACAAAAGCTAGAAAGTGGAGATTAAGCATACAGACTCCAGGGACATAGACGCAGCGCAAGTTTGTCGATTCAGGTTGCCACGCCCACTCTTACGCCCACAAACCGCCCAAAACTGCCACGCCCACATTTTTGAAAAATGTTTTAATATTTTTTCATTTTTGTATTGGTCTTGTAAATTTCTATCGATTTGCAAAAAAACTTTTTGCCACGCCCACTCTAAAGCCCACAAACCGCCCAAAGCTGCCACGCCCACACTTTTGAAAAATGTTTTGATATTTTTTCATATTTGTATTAGTCTTGTAAATTTCTATCTATTTGCCAAAAAACTTTTGGCCACGCCCACTCTAACGCCCACAAACCGCCCAAAGCTGCCACGCCCACACTTTTGAAAAATGTTTTGATATTTTTTCATTTTTGTATTAGTCTTGTAAATTTCTATCTATTTGCCAAAAAACTCTTGGCCACGCCCACTCTAACGCCCACAAACCGCCAAAAACTGTCCTTCGCACTTACACTAGCTGAGTAACGGGTATCAGATAGTCGGGGAACTCGACTATAGCGTTCTCTCTTGTTTTTTATTTATTCTTAACTTAAATAATCAATGATTTTGGTTTGTGTTGCAGTAGTTTTAAATTTATAAAAACAGTCGCGACCAACATTATTTAATCGAGGCACGCTGTGCGTTAAACTCTCGTCATTCAAATTTGAGTGGAAATCTATTCACAATTTCTGCAGCCTTGAATGCCTCTAAAACGCTAGGTGCTGGCACAGCTTTATTTTTATTTTCGACGTTGTCGTCGCTGTCCTGTCCGTCATCTAAAACATTATGAACAATGCTGTCTTGGAAAGGTTCCTCACAAATCGCCACACCATTGTCAATAAGAACATATTCATCCAGTTCTTCCATTGAAATCGGTATCTAATCTTTTAGAGCTCTTGCCCAAACCGATAGAGAAATGTCATCTCCGATTTCAATATCATTTGAAAATAAGCTGCTGGGACCTTCTAAATTCCCAATTAATAAAAATTTCCAATGCCCGGCGATTACTATAGTAGCCAACAGGAACATTTTTAACATTTTTAAAGCATCTAGGTTGTAATACTAATGTAGACTTATAAGCTGTGTCGGTCAGCCGTATTTTTCAAACAGATAAGGTATTTTGCTCCACCAGCTTTTTTTTATTATCCCACCCCATATTCCAACCCCCTCCCCGCCAAAAAAAATATCAATATGCTGTCTTAGAATAAAAGTTCTCTTTACAAAATATGAAAATTAATATTATTAATTAATATTAATAGTATATACAAAATATGAAATATATATATTAATAGCCGTAGGGTACATATGTATATACTTTCTTGATCAGGATTACTAGTGGTGTAGATCCGGACATGTCTGTCTGTCTGTTTATTTGTTCTTAAGATCGCTTCCATTTTGGGAACTGTAAAATTGAGATTGCGCATCAGATTCTTGTAATGCATTAAAACATTAAAAACAAAAACGGTAACGGGTTTCTGGTAGCCGAGGTAATCACCAAAAGCGATCACTCTTGATTTCTTTATAAAAAAAGAGAGAACTCTATAGTCGAGTTCCCTGACTATCAGATACGAGTTACTTAGCTAGTGGAAGTGCAAACAAGATATTTCCACATTTTCTGGAATACCAGTAGAAATTGGGGGAAAAAATAATACTATGAAATTATAATTTACTAATTTTTATACCCGTTACTCGTAGAGTAAAAGGGTATACTAGATTCGTTGAAAAGTATGTAACAGGCAGAAGGAAGCGTTTCCGACCATATAAAGTATATATATTCTTGATCAGGATCAATAGCTGAGTCGATCTGGCCATGTCCGTCTGTCCGTCCGTCTGTCCGTATGAACGCTGAGATCTCAGGAACTACAAAAGCTAGAAAGTTGAGATTAAGCATGCATACTCCAGAGACATAGACGCAGCGCAAGTTTGTCGATTCATGTTGCCACGCCCAGTCTAACGCCCACAAACCGCCCAAAACTGCCACGCCCACACTTTTGAAAAAAGTTTTAATATTTTTTCATTTTTGTCTTGTAAATTTCTATCGATTTGCCGAAAAACTTTTTGCCACGCCCACTCTAACGCCCACAAACCGTCCAAAGCTGCTACGCCCACACTTTTGAAAAATGTTTTGATATTTTTTCATTTTTGTTTAGTCTTGTAAATTTATATCAATTTGCCAAAAAACTTTCTGCCACGCCCACTATAACGCCTACAAACAGCCAAAAACTGTGCTGAAGACTCTCCTTCTCCCTTCCACTAGCTGAGTAACGGGTATCAGATAGTCGGGGAACTCGACTATAGCGTTCTCTCTTGTTTTAAAGTGTGGGCGTGACAGTTTATAGTTTCTGATATCTCGTTGTTCATACGGACGGAGTAACGGGTACAAAACATAATCTTTATTGTAGTATCAAAGGATTATTTATTGATCTAAAACCATTCTAAGTATTTTTGATTATAGGCTTTGTAGTGTTAGTTATATACGAGACTCTGATATACTAGGTCGATTTAAATACTAAGTAGAGTGTTGGAATTCTGCATACATATTCTCTTAACGCTTACGTTGCTCAGCTAAATTTGCTAATTTAACCTTACTTTCGTATAATCCATAAAGCTGAAGAATGGCTATTTTAAAACTAGTCCACATTTAAAAAAGTTTCTTGTACACATGCAGTCGAGTAATTGGTTAAATGTCCTGTTTGTTTTCTATTTGATTACACAACACCGTAAATCTGATAAGAAAAGTATAAACGGCACGCGTACATTCCAAAGATTTTATCATTAGGCCAACAAGTAGATCACAGTTCATAAGGAAAAAGTTCATTGAATTTTATGGGGTCAAGATTGAGATAAGCCTTTGATCTGGAGTGTTTCCGATATTGCGCATCGCGGATGATTAACACTTTGGAAATCCTGTCGCAGGCATCGATTATTATAAGAGCGGGAAGGGTACTACCGAACTGCGTATTATAGGCACGAAGATTCATCAGATCGCACCTTAGCTCGATAGCCTCCGCCGGTTCAAAGGGATGCCGCCGCCACTACAGGCAAACAAACAAAGAAATTAGGAACTCGTTCGATTGTTAGAATTATGATGGGAACCAATCAGTAATGGCACCGTCCTACCGTTTGAAGTTCCTTTGACCTGGCCTCGGAAGCAGCCGCCTTTAATCTCCGAACCGCCTAATGGCCCACAATTGGCCTAGGTGAAAGATACTTCCGTGTCGGTCTTTCTGTTGCTCATTGTGGGTGGCAACCACTGCTGCCGACGCCGCAATCACGCAATCAGAATCTCAACCACTTCATGCTACACACAGCAATTGGCGCCTGCAAGTATAACTTATAAGTATTTGTATCAGCTAATTTTTAATATTTTATAGACTGTGGACCTGGAAAACGCTTTGAACATGCCTCAATTCGGATCCCTCCCTGCGCTCTGAAGCAGAGATATTTATGTGTATGGAGGAGTACCTAGCCCATAAATTGCACGAAATTATGCGTAAATAAAGCAAAGCGGTCTGTTCGGGGTACGCCGACCTTTTGATGTTGTTAGGCTTTTGTGACTCGGATGGTGGGGTTTTGAGGAAACTAAATCATATATTTCCCCAGAAATCGAAAAATACATTTTAAAAATTCTAACACTAAATTGGTTTCCATATCTGAATTGGTTCTGTGTAAATTCATCATTATTTTCAAAAGAATTTACTAGGTAAAAGGAAGTTTTTCCGACCCAATAAAGCATATATTATATTATATTCTATATCAGGTTTACTAGCCGTCTGTTCTCTGTCCGTCCGTCTGTTCGTACGAGCGCAAAGATCTCGGAAACTATTAAAGATCGAAAGGGTATACAAGGTTCGTTCAAAAGTATGTAACAGGTAAGAGGTATCATTTCCGACTCTATAAAGTATATATATTTTTGATCAGGAGCAGTAGCCGAGTTAATCTGGCCCTGTCCGTCCGTCTGTCTGTCCGCGTACACAGAGCGCTCAAAACGGCCAAGCCCACACTTTTGAAAAATGTTTTGATATTTTAAAATTTTTTTATTAGTCTTGTAAATTTCTATCGATTTGCAAAAAAATGTTTTGCCACGCCAATCTAACGCCCACAAACCGCCCAAAATTTAATTTAATATTAATGTTATGTAATGTGAATGTTAATTATACCCGTTACTCGTAGAGTAAAAGGGTATACTAGATTCGTTGAAAAGTATGTAACAGGCAGAAGGAAGGGTTTCCGACCATATAAAGTATATATATTCTTCATCAGGACCAATAGCCGAGTCGATATGACCATGTCCGTCTGTCCGTCCGTATGAACGCTGTGATCTCAGGAACTACAAAAGCTAGAAAGTTGAGATTAAGCATACATACTCCAGAGACATAGACGCAGCGCAAGTTTGTCGATTCATGTTGTCACGCCCACTCTAACGCCCACAAACCGCCCAAAGCTGCTACGCCCACACTTTTGAAAAATGTTTTGATATTTTTTTATTTTTGTATTAGTCTTGTAAATTTCTATCGATTTTCCAAAAAAATTTTTGCCACGCCCACTATAACGCCTACAAACCGCCAAAAACTGTGTTTAAGACTCTTCTTCTCCCTTCCACTAGCTGAGTAACGGGTATCAGATAGTCGGGGAACTCGACTATAGCGTTCTCTCTTGTTTTTTATTTTTTTGTTAGTAAAAAAAATTTGTAAAAAAAAGCTTTTTGCCATGCACTCTCTAACGCCCACAAACCGCACCAAAGCTGCCACGCTTTTAAACAAGAAATTTGAAATTTCTTGTTTGCAATCCCTCTAGCAGATATTCTATTGATATCTGCAATTAATTTTAATATTTCTTCTTTGCACCAATTCCTAAATTGCGGGAGATTATTTTAAAGTTAATGCGTAATTTTGGACTAATTTTTCTTCTTCTTTGTAATTCATCACATAGTCAAGGCAATGCCACTCTTGTCAAAATTAAACATGACTCCAGTGGTTTAAATATGGAAATAAATTTGTCAGATTAAATAGAATACATTTATTAAAATAAAAAAATGAACAGGAAGGTTAATAATAGAGTGTACGCAGGGACTCCAGAAGAAAATTGCTTACCAACATATCTAGCAGAACCAATCATCGAGGGTCTGTCCCGGAAGGCGTTCCATCAAGTCATTGGAAACAATTCAGATCATACCATTCAGGATAATACAAATAAGTATGACAAAGAACCCAGGAACTATTTTTGGATAGCCG
Organism: Drosophila yakuba; assembly: GCF_016746365.2. NCBI lineage: Eukaryota > Metazoa > Arthropoda > Insecta > Diptera > Drosophilidae > Drosophila > Drosophila yakuba. The sequence continues at coordinate 3,296,366 of NC_052528.2, read as the reverse complement.
TGAGCGACTATCAGTTGGACAGGACTTACATTGTCTACCGTTTCTTTCACGATATCGGTGGCATTGTTGCCAAAAACTTGACAAAAACTAATCGCATGTACCTGAAGTACTTCAGTATGGAGGATTCCCAAATCGCGCTTAGCTACGATGGCCAAAAAATTGGATATGGCGGTGATATTCGCGTCAAAGTCAGGGCTGAGAGCCCCGTTACAGAAAATGCCGTCATTGGATTTCTGGAACAGTGCTCAGACGGTAATGGCAATCCCACTGACTATGAAACCACAGAGACGGCCATCTTCTATGTCGAGGATGATAAGGACGAGGAGCATATTTGTGATCAAATAAAAACGGGAAATAATAATGAAAACGAGTCTAAGGGCAAAAACAAAAATGTCAGCTTATCCCAATGGTTTAAAGAAAAACTATCTTATGTGTTCTACTTTTATTAAATTCTAACACTAGTTTTTTTTCACATCTAAAAAAAAATTTATTTTAATATCTTAATGCAAGACTTAGAAAAATAACGATGTTATGTTGTGTCTGCCTTCAAAGTCTTTCAAATCAAATACACTAGAATCCGGCTATAGCGACTTTCAAGGGACCGACGATTTTACGTCGTTATACCGGGAAGAGGCACTAACATGTTCGTAATATGTTTTTACATAAAACAAATCAATTTTTTAATCAAACAGAAAATGTAATAAATTTAATTAAATAACCTGGTTTTTCAAAAGAAACAAGAGAGAACGCTATAGTCGAGTTCCCCGACTATCTGATACCCGTTACTCAGCTAGTGGAAGTGCGAAGGAGAGTTTTCAACACTGACAGTTTTTGGCGGCTTGTGGGCGTTAGAGTGGGCGTGGCAAAAAGGTTTTTGGCAAATCGATAGAAATTTAAAAGACCAATACAAAAATGAAAAAATATTAAAACATTTTTTAAAAGTGTAGGCGTGGCAGTTTTAGGCGGTTTGTGGGCGTTAGAGTGGGCGTGGCAACATGAATCGACAAACTTGCGCTGCTTTTATGTCCCTGGACTCTGTATGCTTAATCTTAACTTTCTAGCTTTTGTAGTTCCTGAGTTCTCGACGTTCATACGGACGGACAGACAGACGGACCGACATGGCCAAATCGACTCGGCTATTGATCCAGATTAAGAATATATATACTTTATATGGTCGGAAAAGCTTCCTTCTGCATACATACAGTTACATACTTTTCAACGAATCTAGTGTACCCTTTTACTCTACGAGTAACGGGTATAACTATTAGATAACTCAGCGAGTGGGAGCGCGAACGAGAAAGTTTAACATTGTTTTTGGCGTATTTATAGATAATAAAAAATATAGAAAAAAAATACAATAATATATAAATACAAAATTTTTTAAAGTGTGGACGTTGGAGTTTTCGTCTATTTTTGTATTGCGTTAGATTAGTTGTGGGAGAAAAGACAACAAACTGCGCTACGTCTATGTTTCTGTGATCTGCATGTATTGTTTCTGAGATCTTAACGTTCATACTGACGGACATGGCTAGATCGACGGCTATTGATGGTGATCAAGAATATATATATGTACATTATTATTGTCGGACACTCTTCCTTCTACCAGATACATACTTCTCAAGAAATCTAGTTCACCCTTTTACTCTGCGAGTAAAGGGGTACAAATATATAAGATATATGTGATAGTAAGTTGAATATACTTATTTCAGTTGATGTTACACACTTATCCAATAACAATGTTCAATGTCGATAAATTAAGTTCGCACTGTTCACAAATGCATTTCTGGGATGGACCGCGAACTCGGACTCTGGGAGCCAATTTAGAATTTTTAATAACAATAAATCAATTAAAATAAAATGTAATTTTTCAATTTTATCAAATTGTCATTATGCGTAATTAATTCCTATGCACAAATGCATTTTAGTATAACAACGAGCAGCACGCCTAAAGTAGCGCCCGCGCCCTCTGCCGCCAAGGGGTGGAACTATGCATATACACGATTTGTATCCCGACTTGCCACCATTTTTGAGGTGGGACGCAATGTGGCACTGTGTGTGCATTTGTTTTGTCAAAAATAATGCTGCTTAATTATTATATTTGTAATTTATTTGCCCCGCAGTTATCGGATCCAAATGCTAAAAAGTATGCGCGGTGCTTTAATGCCACATTAATCCCGCACAACAAACAGACCAACAAAGCCTGATACAAAGCAACAACAACTACAACGACGCCGCAACAAACGCACTTAAAATGGGAATGACAGTAATAAACAACAAAAGCAATTCAAATGCAGCGCATAGAATGCATAATTAATTTTTATTTTGATGACAACGTCAACGCACCATCACCATCCAGCCCAGCCAGCTGCCCATTTTCCCAAAACAATTCGTGCTGTGCTTTTTGGCATGTCCACTGCAATTATCCTGTATTGGACATATGTATGTACATATGCATATGTGAATTGGTATGTGTAAATACGCCCACGAAGTTATGTAATATATATACCACTAAAATAAGCGACAATTTCGATCAAACGTGAAGTGGATAATTGTACGTATGCAAAACTTAAGTAGTTATATATTAATATTATTTTAAGTCCCTTAAACGGTATATGAAACAAGGTAAAAATATTATAGAATACAAAATAATTATTTGAATACAGAAAATAATCATTCTTATATAAGATTATTTTGCAAAGCCTGCGTTATCTCAAAGCATAGCAAGCGAAGCACCATAGATAGTCCGAATCATCCGTTGCTTAGAAGTTTTCAATAAATTGAGATTTTAAGTGATACTACGTGAGCAATAGTTGTAACCGATGGTAGTTGACGCTTACAACAAATTTGTTAAATTTCGCCATGTCGGAATTATTCTTTTAACTGCATTTGCCCAGAAACTGCTAGAAACTGCGTTTTCCCACACTTGACCGCAGAAAGAGGCAGAGACCAGCACAGGTCAGGTTAAACACAAATTAACCTCATTTGACAAAACAAAGCGAACAGCGCTAAAATGGATAATTTGTTAAATAAATTGCTCGATTTTTATTCAAACTATTCAAATATTTGGTTGCTGGTATTTGTAAACTTCCTATTTGCATACGACGATAAATAAAAATGAGAAATTAAACTCTTTTGTTATGCTTTTCCATAATCTCTGTTGTTTTGTTTTGGACGTCGATAGATACAAATCCGTTTTATTTGTTTTTTGACCATGTTCAGTTTTTATGCCTTTTCCCAGTCTTTTTTACATCCCGGGGCGCATTAAGCGGCTGTCGCCAATTACGGCAAACGACCTGAACCCATTATCCCTCCAATTTTTACCCCACTACCAATGATATGGGAAAACAAATCCGCTAAAATTATTGCGTTCATTACATTTTAAGCACAGGTGATTAGATTTTATAATTTGCATGGCTAAGCCGAACCAAAAAAGTGGCAGTACAGTTGTGCACATTATTTATTTAAAACAATAGCAATAATGATTTTGAAAATGTATATGGTTTTTCTTTATTTATTAGTGGACTTATTTTATTTGCCCCTTTTCACTTCAAGCACTATCGAAATGCGGGATCAACAATTACCAGCGAATTTCAGTTTTTATTCCTCCTTGTATATTATTGTATTATTTTAATTAGTTTTTCCTATAGACCTAATTTTTAAAACATTTTTTTTTTGTCGACATTATTAATTTAGTGCCCTCAGGTTTTCAATTATATACTTAATTGAAAATAGTAAACTAATTCAATCACATATTAAAAAGCTTACACTCGATTTTCTGTCTGGAAAGTTTCTCTATTCTAGCCTTACAGCAGGCCTGAAAATTAATGCCTTTTAAAGATTTTTATCAGTCAAAAGTTCTTATTCGGATCGTAAAATAACCGAAGAAATGGCACGGCTAATGTTGCGAATGAAAGTATCCATGATCCTGACCGGATTATTTTTTACTCTATACTTTGGGCTTCAGCCCCTAACTGAGTTGTTTGAAAGGAAGCATCTAGTGGATGCACCCGAAGAAGTTGTCTTTGTCAACACCTCCGTGTGCCATGTAAGTGGTCCACGGAAACCGGCGGCGTATTACTTTGCGATTGAGCCGATCAAGAAGTTGCAGTGTCGCATGCCCCAACTACTAACTGCGGTAACTCAAGGCGGTAGCAATTTTCTGGAGGCCAAAAGGATTTCAGAGAACTTTAATTGTAAGTATTGGCTAAAATCTGGATACATCCACTCAAGGCAGTACACAACGGATGGACAATTTGATTTGAAAAGTGGCACGGCCAGAAAAATTAAGATCGGCACAGGTGAGCAGATAGTTCGCATTAGGTGCTCGGACCAGTTAAATATAAGCAGATACCATGACGTGCATTATTTTTTGCCTCCGCCTGATCCCAAATGGATGCCGACAGAGAGACCTGAAAAATTGTCTGTAATGGTTTTGGGCATTGACTCAGTTTCTCACATGCATTTTGTGCGATATTTTCCCCTTGTAAAGTCCTTTTTAGAAAACCACCCTCACACGAAATTCTTCGGCTACAGTCGTGTGGGCTTGGATGCAGATGCCAACTTAAGGCCTATTTTGGGTGGTAAAAGCAGTCGATTGGCAGGGTTAAACTTTCTTTCGGACGAGAAAGACTGGTTGTGGGACATCTTCAAGATGGAAGGCTACAGCACCGCCTATGGTGAGGATAACGCCAAAGGGATCCTCTTCCGTAGAAATGGGCACAAAGAGCTTCCCAAAAATAAAGTCGATTTTGATTTGACTCCTGTAATTGTCGAGATGGATAACCACACGCGCTACAGCATCGACCTGAAGGAGATGATTTACTGCACGGCAGGACGAAAATTCCAAGAGGTTCTCAGGGACTTTATCCTCCAACTGGTACCCTATATGCAAGGAATACCCTTTTTCTCGTTTTTCTGGCAGTCGCAGGGTGTCCAGGAGTACTATGAATATGCATCTCACTTGGATCTTTTCTATATGATGCTTTTGAAGAAGTTGCTGAACGCGGATATTCTAAACAACACTCTGCTGTTTCTGATGTCCGGCCATGGCCTACGAGCTGGAGAATACCGCATGAGCCTTCAGGGCATGAAGGAAGAATCACAGCCCTTAATGGTGGCAATATACCCGGAATGGCTTAAGCGGAAATACCCCTTGGCAGTTAGGAACCTCGAAAGCAACGCTCATAGCTTGATCACTCCGTACGATCTGCGCGAAACCCTGGCTGACGTTATAGATCTGGTTCAACTGAAAGACGCCAACCTAGAGGTCGGCATGAAAAGGCTCCAGTCGCATCCCGCAAATAGGTTGCCCAGGGGCATCAGCCTTTTTCTTCCGATTCCTGACCACAGGACCTGCGACTTGGCTCACATACATTCCCTCTTCTGCTTTTGCCGCGAACTTACCGAAGTTCCCACGGACGACGGACTGGTCATTCGAAGCAGTCGCTTTTTGGTGGAATCCATCAACCAGCTTATCAAACCGTTCAGACAGTGCCGACAGTTAAAGCTCGAAATGGTTCTACTGGCCCACTTCTTGGACTTCGGCGAGGAGACCTTTCTCTACGAGTTGAGGCTGCGGGTGCGGACGAATCCGGGGAATGGAGTTTTCGAGGCCACCGTTCGTCTGTCGGACGTTCTTCTGTTGACCAGTCCCATTAGTCGGGTCAGTCATTACCTAGGGCAGTCCCACTGCGTCGGCGATCCGGACCTAAAAACATTTTGCTTCTGCATTTGAGAGGTGTATTTAGTGGACTCATCCAAAATATAGTCACACATAGTCATGATTCCGAGCCGAAAACCACAATACACACTAGAAGGTTACTCGAAGTGTATTAAAATGTTTTCCTATGTATGCGTAAATAAAAGAGTATAGAGTATAGAGTATAGAGTATAGAGTATAGAGTATAGAGTATAGAGTATAGAGTATAGAGTATAGAGTATAGAGTATAGAGTATAGAGTATAGAGTATAGAGTATAGAGTATAGAGTATAGAGTATAGAGTATAGAGTATAGAGTATAAGAGTATAGAGTATAGAGTATAGAGTATAGAGTATAGAGTATAGAGTATAGAGTATAGAGTATAGAGTATAGAGTATAGAGTATAGAGTATAGAGTATAGAGTATAGAGTATAGAGTATAGAGTATAGAGTATAGAGTATAGAGTATAGAGTATAGAGTATAGAGTATAGAGTATAGAGTATAGAGTATAGAGTATAGAGTATAGAGTATAGAGTATAGAGTATAGAGTATAGAGTATAGAGTATAGAGTATAGAGTATATATGAGTATAGAGTATAGAGTATAGAGTATAGAGTATAGAGTATAGAGTATAGAGTATAGAGTATAGAGTATAGATAGTATAGAGTTAATAGAGTATAGAGTATAGAGTATAGAGTATAGAGTATAGAGTATAGAGTATAGAGTATAGAGTATAGAGTATAGAGTAATATAGAGTATAGAGTATAGAGTATAGAGTATAGAGTAAGATATAAGTATAGAGTATAAGTATAGAGTATAGAGTATAGAGTATAGAGTAAAGAAGTATAGAGTATAGAGTATAGAGTATAGAGTATAGAGATAGAGTATAGAGATAGAGTATAAGAGTATAGAGTATAGAGTAAGAGTATAGAGTATAAGAGTATAGAGTAAATAAGAGTATAGAGTAAGAGTATAGAAGATATAGAGTATAGAGTATAGAGTATAGAGTATAGAGTATAGAGTATAAGAAGTATAGAGTATAGAGTATAGAGTATAAAAGAGTATAGAGTATAGAGTTATAGAGTATAGAGTATAGAGTATAGAGTATAGAGTATAGAGTATAGAGTATAGAGTATAGAGTTTATAGAGTAAGAGTATAGAGTATAGAGTATAGAGTATAGAGTATAGAGTATAGAGTATAGAGTAAAGAGTATAGAGTATAAATAGAGTAATAAGAGTATAGAATATAGACGTATAGAATATAAGAGTATAGAGTATAGAGTATAGAGTATAGAGTATAGAGTATAGAAGTATAGAGTATAGAGTATAGAGTAAGAGTATAGAGTATAGAAGTATAGAGTAATAGAAGTATAGAGTATAGAGTATAGAGAATAAAGATAAGTATAGAGTATAGAGTATAGAGTATAGAGATAATAAGAGTATAGAGTATAGAGTAATAGAGTATAGAGTATAAGTATAGAGTATAGAGTAATAGAGTATAGAGTATAGAGTATAGAGTATAGAGTATAGAGTATAGAGTATAGAGTATAAGATAATAGAGTATAGAGTATAAATAGAGTATAGAGTATAGAGTATAGAGTATAGAGTATAGAGTATAAGTATAGAGTATAGAGTATAGGTAGATATAGAGTATGAGTAGAGTATAGAGTATAGAGATATAAAGTATAGAGTATGAGTATGAGTATAGAGTATAGAGTATAGAGTATAGAGTATAGAGTATAGGTATAGAGTATGGTAAGAGTATAGGATAGAGTATAGGTATGAGTATAGAGTATAGAGTATAGAGTATAGGTAAGAGTATAGAGTATGAGTATAGGTATAGAGTATGAGTATGAGTATATGAGTATAGAGTTAGGTTAGAGTATAGAGTATAGAGTATAGGAGTATAGAGTATAGAGTATAGAGTAGGTTAGAGTATAGAGTATAGAGTGAGTATAGAGTATAGAGTATAGAGTTGAGTATAGAGTATAGAGTATAGGTTAGAGTATAGAGTATAGAGGTATAGAGTTAGAGTTGAGTATAGAGTATAGAGGAGTATATATGAGTATAGAGTATAGTTAGTATAGAGTATAGAGTATAGAGTATAGAGTATAGGTATGTATAGAGTATTATAGAGTATATGAGTATAGAGTATTTAGAGTAAATAGAGTATAGAGTATAGAGTTGAGTAAGAGTATAGAGTTATAGAGTATAGAGTATAGAGTATAGAGTATAGAGTATAGAGTATAGAGTATAGAGTATAATAGAGTATAGAGTATAGAGTAATATAGAGTATAGAGAAGAAGTAATAAGAGTATAGAGTATAGAGTATAGAGTATAGAGTATAGAGTATAGAGTATAGAAGGTAATAGAGTATAGAGTATAGAGTATATATGAGTATAAGTATAGAGTATAGAGTATAGAGTATAGAGTATATAGTATAGAGTATAGAGTATAAGTATAGAGTATAGAGTATAGAGTATAGAGTATAGAGTATAGTAGTATAGAGTATAGAGTATAGAGTATAGATATAGAGTATAGAGTTAATAGAGTATAGAGTATAGAGTATAGAGTATAGAGTATAGATTGTATAGAGTATAGAGTATAGAGTATAGAGTATAGAGTATAGAGTATAGAGTAATAGAGTATAGAGTATAGAGTATAGAGTATAGAGTATAGAGTATAGAGTATAGAGTATAGATATAGAGTATAGAGTATAGAGTATAAGAGTATAGAGTATAGAGTATAGGTATAGAGTATAGAGTATAGAGTATAGAGTATAGAGTATAGAGTATAGAGTATAGAGTATAGAGTAATAGATAAGAGTATAGATGTATAGAGTATAATAGAGTATAGAGTATAGAGTATAGAGTATAGAGTATAGAGTATAGAGTATAGAGTATAGAGTATAGAGTATAGAGTATAGAGTATAGAGTATAGAGTATAGAGTATAGAGTATAGAGTATAGAGTATAGAGTATAGAGTATAGAGTATAGAGTATAGAGTATAGTATAGAGTATAGAGTATAGAGTATAGAGTATAGAGTATAGAGTATAGAGTATAGAGTATAGAGTATAGAGTATATAGAGTATAGAGTATAGAGTATAGAGTATAGAGTATAGAGTATAGAGTATAGAGTATAGAGTATAGAGTATAGAGTATAGAGTATAGAGTATAGAGTATAGAGTATAGAGTATAGAGTATAGAGTATAGAGTATAGAGTATAGAGTATAGAGTATAGAGTATAGAGTATAGAGTATAGAGTATAGAGTATAGAGTATAGAGTATAGAGTATAGAGTATAGAGTATAGAGTATAGAGTATAGAGTATAGAGTATAGAGTATAGAAAGTATAGAGTATAGAGTATAGAGTATAGAGTATAAGAGATATAGAGTATAAGTATAGAGTATAGAGTATAGAGTAAAAAAAAAAATAAGAGTATAAGAAAGTATAAGAAGAGTATATAGAGGTATAGGTATAGAGTATAGAGTTAAATAGAGTATAGAGTGATAGAGTATAGAGTTTTTTTTTTATATGTATAGAGTATAGAGTATAGAGTAAATAGAGTATAGAGTATAGAGTATAGAGTATAGAGTATAGAGTAAGAGTATAAGATATAGAGTAAATAAAAAGTATAGAGTATAGAAGGTAATAGAGTAAAATAGAAAGATATAGAGTATAGAGTAAAAATAGAGTATAGAGTATAGAGTAAAAAAAAATATGAGTATAAGAGTATAGAAGTATAGAGTATAGAGTAATAGAGGTAAATAAAGAGTATAGAGTATAGAGTATAGAGTATAGAGTAAATAGAGTATAGAGTAAAAAAGTATAGAGTATAGAGTAAAAAAAAAAAAAAGAGTATAGAAAAAAAAGTAAGATATAGAGTATAGGAGTATAGAGTATAGAGTATAGAGTAATAGAGTATAGAGTATAGAGTATAGAGTAAAAAAAAAAAAAAAAAAAATAGAGTATAGAGTATAGAGTATAGAGTATAGAGTATAGAGTATAGAAGTATAGAGTATAGAGTAGAGTATAGAGTATAGAGTATAGAGTATAGAGTATAGAGTATAGAGTATAGAGTATAGAGTATAGAGTATAGAGTATAGAGTATAGAGTATAGAGTATAGAGTATAGAGTATAGAGTATAGAGTATAGAGTATAGAGTATAGAGTATAGAGTATAGAGTATAGAGTATAGAGTATAGAGTATAGAGTATAGAGTATAGAGTATAGAGTATAGAGTATAGAGTATAGAGTATAGAGTATAGAGTATAGAGTATAGAGTATAGAGTAGAGAGTAGAGAGTAGAGTAGAGTATAAAGGCTGTTTCGGTGAGCGACGTGCAATGGAATTAAAATGAAAATATTTAATGCCACATCGAAACAAAAATCCGTAATAATTTGCAATTTTTTTGCCGGGAGTAAAGGTTTTGTACTCGTGCTGAGCTGGAACGGCCTTATAAATTTAAAAAAATAATTAAAAACCATCTGGATGACAAGTCGCTTTCAATTACCGCAAAATGTCCTAAAATAAACGCTTTTTCCATTGATTGTTGGCGATTGTTGTCAGGCCGCAGGTTGCTCATGAGGGGAACAGCGCTGTGAGTAAATTGAAATGTCCCATCCACTGGACGTAATCACCCCCACACTTCCACCTCATGGCTGTTCCATTTGATTAACAAAATATTTTCGCATGGGCTGCTACGAATAATTGGCTTTTTTGTTAAATTAAAATTCATCATGGTTGGTACCAACACACTGCGGAGAACGCTTAAATCTTAAACTGATTTATTCTAGAACAATTGAGGTTCAAACTGTTTAGATATCTTACAATTTATTGGCTGAGTAACGGGTATCTGCTAGTAGATGATTTTCCAAAAACCACTCCTGCTTCTTTTTTTTAGATATATGCCGCCACTATTGATGGCGACAGGTGACTCCCTAATTCAGGGCTGTTAACGGAGCGAAACCAATCCCGAGCGCTGTTTTACTTAATAAATGAACGGAAAACAAACCGTAGTTTTTCTAGCCGTTACTCGTAGAGTAAAAGGGTATGCTCGTTGATAAGTATGTAACAAGCCGAAGGAAGCGTTTTCGACCATGTAAAGTATATATATTCTTGATCAGGATCAATAGCGAAGTTGATCTGGCCATATCCGTCTGTCCGTCCGACTGGTCGTCTGTCTTTCCGTACGTATGAACGTCGAGCTCTCAGGAACTATTAAAGCTAGAAAGAGATCCATAATAAAACAAGAGAGAACGCTATAGTCGAGTTCCCCGACTATCTGATACCCGTTACTCAGCTAGTGTAAGTGCGAAGGAGAGTCATTAACACTGACAGTTTTTGGCGGATTGTGGGCGTTGGAGTGGGCGTGGCAAAATTTTTTTGGCAAATTGATAGAAATTTACAAGACCAATACAAAAATGAAAAAATATCAAAACATTTTTCAAAAGTGTGGGCGTTGCAGTTTTGGGCGGTTTGTAGGCGCTAGAGTGGGCGTGACAAAATGGCAAACGTCTATGTCTCTGGAGTCTGCATGCTGAATCTCAACTTTCTAGCTTTTATAGTTCCTAAGATCTCGACGGACAGACGGACGGACAGATGGACATGGTCAGATAGACTCGGCTATTGATCCTAATCAATAATATAAATACTTTGTATGGTTGGACACGCTACCCTTTAACTCTACGAGTAACGTGTATAACAAGCCTCAGCCAACCTTAATATTACTTTTATTGTTAATGCTAAAAGATAAAATTATTATAGAGAATGATAATTAATATTTGTTTGACTAAATAAATGTTTTTAAGCCCTGGTTAAACGAGAGTCTAGTTCTAACATGTCGACGAACCACTGCCTAAGCCGCTTTTCCGCTTAAACGATTACTATTCTGTTAAATGTAATATTTGTTCATGAGCGTGGAAAGCTAGCAAGATTATAATAAAAACACCAGTGTTTTAAATAGCTGGTTCTAGCTGGCACGGCAACATTGAGTCCGTTTCGGAGCATAAATTTTAAATTGGTCTAGCCGGTAATCACTCAAATCGCTCTGATTTGGTTCGAATTGGTAACGGTAATAAATAAACTAGTGAGGTGTGGACGTTTAAAAGGCCGTCTCATAAATTAATTTTATCAATGTCAAAATGAAATTGATATTCTGGATGTGACAGAGAACTGAAGGTGATCTTATCGCTAATTAATCCGTGCGTCCATGCTCAAAGAGTGTGTGCTTATAATGGGGATTGTAAGCGATACCATGCAGAGGATGACACATATTAAAGGTTATAAATTTAAACGAACTCTATTTTGGTTTTCGTAGCATTACAAAATCAGGTCGACAGACGGGCAATGGGATAAAAATACTCTACTGTAGAAAATGCAGAGTTCCAAAGTTGATTGAATTCTTTACAATAAACATATGTCGCTAATATTCAACAAAACACCTCAACACATTGATGTCTTGATAACTCATTCTGAAAGACCGATGTATTCATAGCTAACGATGTCAATCAATCGCTCATCCGTCAAATGACAAATGATTTTTAAAATCACGTAACCTAAGCCCTGTGGTTCAAAAGTCAAGCCACTTGCAAGCAGAGTGAAGAAAAATATTCATAAAGCACGGAAAGCGGAAACAGACACTTTAAATGCTTGCGATATTGTCAATCAAAATTCAATCGAAGTCATGAATCATGCCAAACGGAGGAGACGGTAATGGTTATGCTGATGGCTCCAGAGCATCTCTGAGTCACTCGATTGACTGATAGACGGATGGGTGAATGCAGTGGCACTGAGTAAAAAATATAACGATGGAAAAGGATGAAATGGAATCAGACAATGCAAGGATGCGTGTTGAAGTATGGCCGGGATAGCGGGGCCGGTCGAGCTCGATATACGACAATTTGAGGAGACGAAGCATTTAACATTGGCATCCCGGTTATGAAATGGAACGCAATGGAATGTTATTTTTGCCTCCCACGTGGACGTAATCAGTCAATGTCAGACTGATAGTTTTGACATTTTTATGAGCAAATGATAAGTCTCCATCTGACGGCTGCCTGTCTGCGAAGGCCAGTTTGGCACTTGCCGGCCACAAAATATTCGCACGCACCTATCTGCACAGGCCGGAATTTTGTACCCTCCTTGGTGCCTGTATTTATGAGCGGGCCCATATTATTATCGCTTACGATGTGTATATTTTGAAAATTAGCACTGACAGAGTAAGCAAACGTGTGGTCCTCCTTTCGTCGTCAAATCGGGAACGGCAATCAATCAAAGTGATTTTACAGCCTGGTGGATCGTTCACGGGTTTATTGACTGAAACATTTTTCAAAAGTGTGGGTGTGGCAGTTTTGGGCGGCCAGTGGGCGTTAGAGTGGGCGTGGCAAAAATGTTTTTTTTTTCAAATCGAGCAAAAAAAAAAAATTAAAAACAAGAGAGAACGTTATAGTCGAATTCCCCGACTATCTGAAACCCGTTACTCAGCTGGTGGAAGTGCGAAGGAGAGTCTTAAACACTGACAGTTTCTGGCAATTTGTGGGCGTTAGGGTGGGCGTGGCAAAAAGTTTTTTTGCAAATCGATAGAAATTTACAAGACTAATACAAAAATGAAAAAATATCAAAACATTTTCAAAAGTGTGGGCGTGGCAGCTTTGGGCGGTTTGTGGGCGTTAGAGTGGGCGTGGCCAATAGTTTTTTGGCAAATCGATAGAAATTTAAAAGACCAATATAAAAATGAAAATATATCAAAACATTTTCAAAAGTGTGGGCGTGGCAGCTTTGGGCGGTTTGTGGGCGTTAGAGTGGGCGTGGCAAAAAGTTTTTTGGCAAATCGATAGAAATTTAGAAGACCAATACAAAAATTAAAAAATATTAAAACATTTTTCAAAAGTGTGGGCGTGGCAGTTTTGGGAGGTTTGTGGGCGTTATAGTGGGCGTGGCAACATGAATCGGCAAACTTGCGCTGCTTCTATGTCTTGGGAGTCTGTATGCTTAATCTCAACTTTCTAGCTTTTGTAGTTCCTGAGATCTCGACGTTCATACGGACAGACAGACGGACGGACAGACGGACATGGCCAAATCGACTCGGCTATTGATCCTGATCAAGAATATTAATACTTTATATGGTTACTCTACGAGTAACGGGTATAAATATCAAAACATTTTTCAAAAGTGTGGGCGCGGCAGTTTTGGACGGCTTGTGGTCGTTAGAGTGGGCGTGGCAAATGGGTCAACAAGCTTGCGCTGCATGCTTAGGCTCAACTGGCTAGCTTTTGTAGTTCCTGAGATCTCGATGTTCATACGGACAGACGGACATGGCCAGATCGACTCGGCTGTTGATCCTGATCAAGAAAATATATACATTGTATGGTCGGAAGGCTTCCTTCGGCCTGTTACATACTTTTCCTCAAATATTCCTCAAATAAAATGGACATCTAAGTGAATTTAAAATTTTTAAATTTAATATTGTTTATTTAACTGCTTTTATGTTTTAATGCAGTTTTATCCTGAACGCCATCGACGTAGGCTAACACAACAATATTGGATAGAATATTTTTGAAAATTTGTTTGAGTACCTCCTGGCATTATGTTTTGGATTGCATCAATCTATGGAAAATAAAGATATATTATAATAATAGCAAAATTTTAACTTTATATTCTACTTAAATAAAGCCACATTTTTGGACTCAAGCGCCTTAAATTATGAAATTTTTATTGCATCAGAATTACGTTTTCTTCTGGCGCATCAATTTAATTTATCTTTGTACTTTTATTTATTTGTTGCTTGATTTGCCTTTTGTGCCTTTCACTGAACATATTTATTTATTAATTATAATTACCTTACTGTTATTTCAATTATGTTATTTAAGTTTATTGTCCGATTTTTATGATACTTGCCCTATTCCTCTTTTTTACTTCTGCCGAAAACGTTTGCAGAATGCAACACGAAAAAGAACCGTTTCAGTATTGCAGCATTGCTTTTGTAAATTGTCAAAAACTGTGAAAACAAAAATAGACACAAAGAGTAATCCGAAAAAAATGCTGAAAGCGTACGCGTATGAGTGAGGCGGAAAGTGGTTCGTATATAACGGGTGTTAGATAAAGGAAGTGCAATGCATAACCGTTCAATCTGGTTTATTCTTTCTATAGATAGCTTAATGGTTCGGCGTTCGCTTACCATAGGGTCAGTGCAGTAAGTATAAATGGTTGCGATTTTAAGAAACAAAGTTCAAAACGATGTTTAGTCTTTCTGTACCTTAGTGGTTCGGCGCTCGCTTACCCTAGGGTCAATACGGAAAGTACCCATGTGGGGAGTAGTCGGGTAGGTAGTTCAGACATGGCCAATCGCCACTTCCAGAACGTCAGGGATATGTAACGATGGAATCAAGCAACTTCGGCGCCAAAAACTATATATATATTTTTGTCAGGATCACTAACGAAAAACATTATTTCTGGCTTTCCGATAATTTAGCAAAAAAATAATAAACGATAAATCGATCGAAATATATATACATACATATATATAAATATATAAAAATGAAAAAATATCAAAACATTTTCCAAATGTGTAATGTCGGTTTGTGGACGTTAGAGTGAGCGTGGCAATATGCGTCAGCAAACTGCTGCGCTGCGTCCATGTCTCTGGATCTGCATGCTTAATCTCATTTTTCTAGCTTTCTCGACGTACATACGGACGGAAAGAAGGACATGGCCAGATCGACTCGGCTATTAATCCTGGTCAAGAATATGTCTACTTTTTAAGATGTTGTTTATTTTTATACCCGTTACTCGTAGAGTAAAAGGGTATACTAGATTCGTTGAAAAGTATGTAACAGGCAGAAGGAAGCGTTTCCGACCATATAAAGTATATATATTCTTGATCAGGATCAGTAGCCGAGTCGATCTGGCCATGTCCGTCTGTCCGTCCGTCTGTCCGTCCGTCTGTCCGTCTGTCCTTCCGTCTGTCCGTCTGTCCGTCTGTCCGTCCGTATGAACGTCGAGATCTCAGGAACTACAAAAGCTAGAAAGTTGAGATTAAGTATACAGATTCCAGGGACAAAGACGCAGCGCAAGTTTGTCGATTCAGGTTGCCACGCCCACAAACCGCCCAAAACTGCCACGCCCACATTTTTGAAAAATGTTTTAATATTTTTTTATTTTTGCATTGGTCTTGTAAATTTCTATCGATTTGCAAAAAAACTTTTTGCCACGCCCACTCTAACGCCCACAAACCGCCCAAAGCTGCCACGCCCACACTTTTGAAAAATGTTTTGATATTTTTTCATTTTTATATTGGTCTTGTAAATTTCTATCGATATGCCAAAAAACTTTTTGCCACGCCCACTACAACGCCCACAAACCGCCAAAAACTGTCCTTCGCACTTACACTAGCTGAGTAACGGGTATCAGATAGTCGGGAAACTCGACTATAGCGTTCTCTCTTGTTAAGCTTTGTTTCTATATTTACAACTGCCCAGTAGGCAATTTATTTATTCGTTTTATATGGTCCGCCATTCCTTACTTTTCAACGAATATAGTATACTCTTTATCTCTACGAGCAGCATAGTGTGCAGTTTCAATGATTCGCAAAGTGCCTTTATACTTTCTAGAAGATTTTCAACTTTGCGACCGTTTTTTAATTGCTGTTTTCAAATTGACTGAATCCATTTTCCTTTTGAATATCTATAAATATTATGATTATGAAAAACAATTTTTAGTACACCTTTTTTTCCAAAATTAAAAGACCTTTTACTTCTAAAAAAATGTTTAAGCCATCCATAATAAATGCAATCTTACATTGCTTTAAGCGAATAGAAAACAATGTTTATATATCTACCTAAGGTCACACTTTCGTTCATAAGTCATACAATTGCTTTCCTGACTAATCTATATATATTTTTAAACCAAAAAAGGATTATAAATTATAATGTGGAATAGCAAAGCGGGACATATTCAGACCAATAATAACTGCATGGAATTGTCAAAAATGTGTACTTTTTGCTTAATGTGCCTTGTTTTCCTATTCCGAAAGTTTATTTTGCCTTCTAATATTCACATCCGTTTCCGATGCACGAAACCAAAGTGCGTTTCCGCTACCCTTTTACCACTCCAATCGAAATTTTTTTTTTCGTACTCATCGAACGAATTATAACAAAACCAATTTTCCATGAAATGCAGACAACAGGAAAAAAACAAATTACAAATCAGACAATTCTCATACTCAATACTCGCAAAATGTTTGACATTTATTAATTAAAAATAGGATAAACTCTATATTAATTTTATTCAAATTGTCATCGGCAATAAAAGACAGCCTATTTCAATTTATATCTTTGTTCCATTCAAAAGTGTCATCTGCATATTTTATGCATCAAAATGGCATAGATAAAAATGGACGCATTTATATTGCCAAGAAACTGCGTGCTACAAGAAGCTGCATGTACTACTCAAGAATGGTTACGTAGTAGGGCATAGAGTAATTAAATTTGGCTTATATAAAAAAGTTTTTTTTTTTGTTTTTAATATGTATTTTTAATTAAATTTAGTAGTACCGTAAAATAGTGTAAAATATTTCTTTTCTGTTTCCTTTCACAGATCAAACTAATAAATTTCTTAAATACCATTGTAGTAAAAATAAGTAAAATTACCATTTCCTCAAAAATAGTTAATCCTAGCAACAATATACTTATTTGTTGCATCGGCTTAAAAATGTTTTTAACTAAGTGATTGCAACCTGGACTGATAAGGTCGGGATTGCAGCAGTTGGTTGAAACACCTTTTAGATAATCCATATAAGAGCGGGGACCCTCCAGTCCACAGCATACCAACTGTGAAATGCAAATCTATTAAAAGGACAGATGAGTAAAAAAATATAACATACCGTAATTTCAAGTGAAGTCCAATCTGTCTCGTTGAAGTTGGAGTTAGCCAGCCATTTAAGTGTTAAGCTATCCATGAATGTACTGTAGCTCATGTTTATGGCTTCTAGTTGTTTTGAAATTGCGAAGTACATCCAATGAAGGACGAATATCTGCAGCGGTATAAACTAATTTACAATTATATGCCCTTACATTTGTTTAACTAAGTACTTACCCCAAGAACAAGCCAATCCTCACTTAAATTAGCTAAATATATGCTGACCAAATATAGGCATAAAGTAATGGAAGCTGTACTTGTCAGAAAATTAAAACAGTTAATTAAATTAATGGTTATTTTGGCGTATTTTAGTCGCAGAGTAAAGGGTATAATTACTCTAAACAATACAGCCAATATAAGCTAAAAGTAAATAAAGTTGTCAGTATACATTTTAAGACTGGCTGCTAAATAAGCACTCACCCCAAATAAAATACCAGCTAGCTTCTTTATTATGTCCTCAATCATTTTAACAATTATTTTAATATAGCTTAATTTTATTCTACGCAAGTTGACAAACTATTCATACCTGAAAATAAAAGCCTACCAAAATAAATTCAAATTTTGGTTTTTCCCAATTATGTATGTATCCGAAATCACGAAGGTTTTTTATTTATTTATGTTATTTGTGTTTCAATTCCTTTTTTCTGAGCAAAAGTTCATTGTTGATTTATGGGGTTTGCTATTTTTGACAGTTGTTTTTGCTACAGCGAATGATTGTGTGTGGGATAACTGTTTGTAGGTTTAAAGATAATAGGGTATAATAGGCTTTCTAAATTAATTTTGATTTTATTTTCATAATTTTTTTATAATTACTCTTGATATATGTAAATCGTTAGCAAAATTATCGTTTCATATATGGTTGTATTGTTGCAGCACTTGATATCCACATGGATGTTCCTCAACTCGTTAGGAAATTTACTATGCCCTTTTTGTTGTAGGTTTTAAATTCGCGAAACACCCATACCAAAAAATATTTCTGTGGATTTAAATATTATTAATTGTCAATGCTGGCTCTGTTATTCCATAATCGTATGCTCTTTGTGGTAAGTCAAAAAGGGTGTAGTTTAAAATTCAAAATAAAAAATGTAATATTTCGGCAAAATATGTATAATTATAAATGCTAATTTCAACAAATCCAATGCATTTTTGGATTTTTATTTGGACGATGGCTAAATACTTTGTATCTGCTTGAGATATTTAATTTTTATGTCGCATTTGATCATAAATTAAGCGATTAACAAATAAAGGGTACCATGGGTTATGGTTGCCCTACTGAACTACCACGATGTGGGATTGCTTTTTCGGAATGAATGAAACGGACACTGGTCAGTAAAACATTACTGCTATTGATAAATCCCTATAATTAGGATTCAGGATGTACCGCATTGCGCGGTTGGGTACTCAATGTTATATTAGACTCTTGGTAGGTTGAATAAAAATAATTAAAATATGAATATGTGTAAGATATAAATTATTTTATAATATGCAATCGCGTGTGCCCTTCGAATATATTCATCTCAAAATATATAAAAGCAATTTTATTACATTACAGTGTTTCTATGTGAAAATTTGGATTAGTCATGTTCGATACAACTAAATACTTTCCCCACTCAGTTGATTCTGAGCACCCATCCCTGTCGGAGCCCAATGAGTTCTCTTCTCAGGACAATCTGGTCACCTACGATATGGTCCATAAGCTGCAGGGAAGATCTCCTGATCAAATTGTCGAAATGGCATCAGAAGCTGACCTACATACAGGGCACGATGTCACTCCATCTCCTCAATTAATGATTATTTTTGAAGAAGGTGACATCAACAGTGCACTGCACTTTTTAATTGAGTCGGCTCAGAATCCGTTTTCCTCGAATGCGGTGGCCATGGTTCTGGTTGAGGAGAAAATTCGCGGGGAGATCGTCGATAGAATCCTGCCTAAGCTACATCCTCTTAGTAAGTTTGTGGCCGAACATCCTAGTTATCTAACAGCACTGGAGAAATGCGAGACTTCCAACTTGAATATAATAAGGGCGCGCATTTCTGAGGTGGCCCCACCACTGGCTTCACCCACTTTTGTTTGCGAGTGTACCCACGATGTGCTGGGAAGTTACCCAACTGGGGTTATAACATTTCACACATTCCGCAATAACCAGGAGGCTATTGCCATATGTCGGGGGGAATCAATGGCCTTCGCATCCGTCTCCATTTGGAACGAAACGCTTACCGGATGCTATGATCTCGTGGTGGCCATGAGTTCATCTTATTTTTTTTTTAATTGCGCCAACGTGGACTTGTTGCCAGTTTTAAATCAGCTTAAAGCTCAAAAAAATTACGTCGTAATTGAAAAGGGCTATCACTTCGAAACCTTACGCATCTATGACAATTTTAAATCCATCGTATTTCCCATTGGCGGACTTATTTTACCACGCATCGAACATCGCAGGGAGGAACAAGCTGCCATATCCTTTTTAGAAGCTTAGTATTGGAAAATCTTGGGTAATCCGCGACCAGGACTTCAACCTTCTAACCGATTTCCCCAAAGCGCTTGGCAAATACAAAATTTTAAGTTATTTTGGGTATTTTTATGGTCATTAACATTTATGATGCGTTCCAATATAATTGCAGTTAATAACAATCCTTTTTTCCGGATATTGAGTTTTTGGACGCCTTAATGACCGCAGGTTATTTGAATACACGTTGCAAAATAAGTCGACACTGCGTGACTAACTTTGTTATACGATTTTAGTTGTTTTTCCAATTATTGCATTGGCAAACATGTTACATGGTTCAACGTTGAACTTTTTTCTTTATCTTTTATTTGCGCAAACTGTAAGAATGTTTTCTAGCTTAACAGCCGATACTTATTTTTAAGTTGGCAATCTGATACAGGCATGACCGAATAAATTTACGATCGCACACCATTCCAGATTCACCACAAGCATCTGCCCCATAAAATCATTTTCTTTATGGGAGTCTGATGAGAGTATGAGTGACGCCAAGTCGCCGCTTTTTGGCACTTAAGGCCTGAATCCAAAAATAAAGCCCGCTCGTCAGTGTAATTATCAGTTTTGTTTTTTCTCCCTTGGAATTTATTCCGCATAAATCTCCCGCAAGTATTTGGCTCCATAAGGGGGAAAGGCTTATCAGGTGCAGTCACATCCTCCTCTGGGCAGCTCATCCTTCCCAGTGCGTTGGGAAATTCATTATAAAATGCGGTTTGAATTATTTGTCAAAATGTCTGGTCCCGGACGCAGTGACATTGATGTTGACATTGACGGACAGACTGGGTCGAATGTCCCCGACAGAACAAGCCAACTCACTCGTTCGATGTGACAAAATAAATGAAATTGTTAATGGCCAGTGAGTCACCGAGTTTATCGAGTTGGTAGCGTCATTATTGTCAGTTGCATCAGAATCTGTCTGACGGCGAATAAAGTCTTTTAAAATAGACATTTTATTTGTGAATCCATTCGGAGAAAAACCAAATGGCCATTGCCCTACCATAACATTTAGAGAATCTAACATTCCCTTATATTTCCAGACGTCCAGTGACACAAATACATGGAAGTTTATACTTGATTAACAAAGCAATTTGTCTATTTTGAGACTTAAACAGAGGAAAAGGTATTTAGTAGGTTAAAGGTTATCAAAGCCCAAGTTGTGATTTATATCCAGTGATCGTTTCAGATTCCCATTAATACATTTGAAGACGCATATACTACGCCCATACTCAATGCAAGTCACTGCCTTCCGAGTCTCGAGTTAGCTGTCAGTTTCAATCGTGTCTGCAGAACTTGTCACTCATTCAATAGTTTTGAAAATTACGAATGTCACTTACATCCCAACAACAAGAACCACTGCCTTGCACTTACAGCTTCCTCTTTCCTCAGGCACATGTGTCTGTGAGTAAGCATCCTTGCCAAGGATGCGGACTGAGACAATGTTGCCGGAGACGGAGAAGGATACTGCCAAGAAGACAAAGTCGAGTCAGAAGAATGACGCGGCAGCAGACGCTGAGAATTAAAACAAGGCCAAGGAATAAAATAATAAAAGAACACGAAGCAAAGCAAAAGAAAAAGTGAAGGCTCCCATACCGTTCCAGCCTCTCGTATTTGTGTGCGGATGACCCATAATAGAGAAGGGTTTTGGGGCCACTACACGGAAGAAAATATATGAGGGGTAGTTTCATTTTATACCCGTTACTCGTAGGGTAAATAGATTCGTTGAAAAGAATGTAACACGCAGAAGAAAGTGTAAAAAGTATAAAGTATATATATTCGCCCAAAAATCGCCAAATACTGCTACGCCCACACTTTTGTTTATTTTTTTTGATAATTTTTTTACTTGTTATTGGTCATTTACAATTTCTATTCATCTAGCCAACTAATTTATGTAAAAGCATTAAGCTTCTATAATAAAGGAAAATTAAAGTTTTGTGTTCCAAAGTCTAATGAAATTAGTTAGTTTCGAAACATTATAAATAAATAATTAGGAAATATTTTTTTTTTAATTTTTAAATGCTTAAGTCATTTTTCGCAGTGCGCCTGCGAGTGCAATTCGTTCTCCCCTCATTGCACTGAAAACGGGACAAACATGCACGCATCAAAATCAGACTTGTAATCCAAGTGCAAGTTCCGAATCCAAAAATCCATCCCTTGCAGAACATCCTTCACCGAGGTCCCTCGGCCCTCCGCTCTCTCGTCTTACCAGGAAAGCAAGCAAGTAAGCAGGAAAGCAAGAAAGCAAGCTGGCATCTAGCAAGCTCGCAAGTTGGGAGGCGGGAGGAGTTTGAAATTCGCTCGCCTGGTGTCACGTAGAATAGACATACAGACATGCAAGTGACAGACAGATGGAGAGACACTGTGACACGACACATTGACTGACAGCTGCAGGGTTGCCAGTGGGCGTGGGCGTGGGTGGTTGCGTTGGCATAGAGGGCGTGGCAGGTCTAAGAGGCTGGGGTTGCAATGATTTTGTGCAAGAAGTGGCGTGTGCAAACAAAACCGAAAGACAAAAGCATTGATGGACATGTACGGGGCTGCAGGATAGCACAGGAAATTCCATCTTCCATAGCCGGGCAATGGAACATTTTCCTTAGTCAGCATCTCCGTGGGGCATTTAATTTCAAAAGGATTGTTCGACGACTGCAAGTTAAAGTAGAGCAATGTTAAGGGATCTGAGAACATACTTGCTAACAATTTACTTTTAGGTCCTTTACGTATATCTCGCACTGTGATAGTGAGCAAAGACTTTCTATACTTCAAAGCTGAAAGGCTTTTTTTATATTAGAATACATACGACTTTATCATTGCCTAATTGAAAAATATATGCATAAGTATATAAGTGATGCTATTTTATTTCAGCTATTTTAGTCAGCTGTTCAGGACAACTTGTCAAAAATAAGAAATACAATTTCCCCGAAAATATACACCCAACAGAAAAAAACAAGAGAGAACGCTATAGTCGAGTTCCCCGACTATCTGATACCCGTTACTCAGCTAGTGGAAATGCGGAAGAGTCTTCAACACTGACAGCTTTTGGCGGTTTGTGGGCGTTAGAGTGTGCTTGGCAAAAAGTTTTTTGGCAAATCGATAGAAATTTACAAGACTAATACAAAAATGAAAAAATATTAAAACATTTTTCAAAAGTGTGGGCGTGGCAGTTTTGGGTGGTTTGTAGGCGTTAGAGTGGGCGTGGCAACATGAATCAACAAACTTGCGCTTCTCTGTAGTCCGTATGCTTAATCTCAACTTTCTAGCTTTTGTAGTTCCTGAGATCTCGACGTTCATACGGACGGACAGACGGACATGGCCAGATCGACTAGGCTATTGATACTGATCAAGAATATATATACTTTATATGGTCGGAAACGCTTCCTTCTGCCTGTTACATACTTTTCAACGAATCTGGTATATGGGTTTATTTACGGCTTTTATTGAGAGGTCAAGTGACGACACTTTAGACGATAGCAAGCAAGAGACCATAAAAAGGAAAGGGCGCAGGAAAACGCCGTAAGGATGCTTTATGCAAAAAGTACTTTTAATTTAATTTTTTCACGTTTAATATTTGCTCTCGCATTTTTTGATCAAGCTGAAAATCATAAACCGGAGCAGGGCAAGGCCGCAAATGCGGATGCAGATGAGAACGGGCATTAAAAAATAAATAAGAGTAATTAAATTTCGTAGCAAATATGACGAGATAATGGACCGGAGCCATTAGCAGAACGCCGAGACAGGGCTGACGGTCAGACAGGACACCGAAAGATGACGAAAGCAAAGTCCTTTCATCCCCAAGGACGGAGCCAACGGTGTGATGGAGCAGCTGCCGCCTGGAGTCAGAGCACAACCCACCCCCTGTCCACGTCGTCATATATCACGGATCCAAGTAGCAGAAGCTCCTCGTAATGTCCTGTGCATTTTTCAAGCAAACGTACGTCACGACAAAACTCTTTTCCTGCTCACGGACCCCATTCCCATTGGCACATCTGTATCTCTTGATTTTTCCTCAGCTCGGTAGCCTTGTCGTCCGAAAGTTGAAAACAGTATCGCATCATTTTTGAAGGCATTTTGCGGGAGCGGAGGGCTTCAAAAACGGAACGCGAGAGTGACGAGAAGCGTCTGCCGGCTCCAAGAAGCAGTGCTGAGTGTCAGGGCATCAATAAAATATATTCTCTGCCATCAATAGTCTGAAAGGCAAAACATTTTGAGAAGAAGAATGGTTGGGTTCTCAATCAGTTCGATTTTTGAATACGCTTGTACATATTTGTAACTATGTTTATGGTTTGACTCCCTCTAAGAAGAGTAAGCGACTTAGACACTATTTGACTCGTCAATTTAAAATTTCATGCTAATTAAATAGTAGTTATGTCATACTTCTTCAGCATTTAATATAATATTTGAATATAATACGGAGGTTTTTAGATTAACTTTAAAGAAAAAGAATTTTATACGAAATTGATATATGGACTGCTTTATTATTTACTCTACGAGTAAACACCTTATTAAATCTTAAGGAATAGGGAATATATTCCTAGCCTTCACTTCTCTAGCCGTTCATTATTACCCTTACCCAAACATCAAACGAAATAGTGAGCTACTTTTTGCAATCGAAATTTTTGTAAAAATACAACTATAAAGGCCATCAGCTATGCTGAGATGTGCAGGAAAAAATCGGCAGATATACGGACAAGTTTCCAATGCAAGATGACAGCTCATTCGTCAAATCATACAAAGAAAAATGTGAACTCTTCATCAGCTTTTTGGGTCGAGGTAGCATCCTGCACAACGTCCTTTGTCTGTTCTATGCCAGCGCCGTTTGGCCCTTTGGCCGTTGGGCAAGTTGATGTTGACGTTTCAATATTGATGCAATGTGCTCCACGACCGAGTTTGTCCCCCGCCGGTCGATGGCTATATATGTATAACATATTTCATCGGTCATGTATGTTGCCAATTCTCTGACTGACATAAAAAATAACAAAGCAACAAAAAGGATATCGTTGGGCTCGAATAAACAACGCGATGCGATGTCCAGCGTGAAGACGATGACGCTTGCATCGCTGCGCTTCCTGGCAACAAGCGGAAGCTTCATAATCCATCGTCGAGCGCCTTGGCATGTCCTTGGATATACTCGTACCACTGGCGAAGCCAATCTTCTGCAGCTGTCGTCCTCCAGAATAGATGGATGGATGTGTGTGGGGCTGGGTCTCAGAGAGGCGCACTTTGGACTCAGGCTCTAGCTCAATAATGTCCGACTTTGATGAAGTGGGCGGAGGTCCTCAGCGCGATGGATGGGTCGCTAGCTCAAACGTTTAAATGTATAAGAAGCCAAAATAAAGACAGAATTAAGGTCTTTTAAACAGGACAAGTCTAAAACTAACATTTATTTATAAGGGCTTAAACAAATTTTTTTTAAAATTATTTAAAGGTAATGTATCTTACAAAAAAAAGGAAAAAAATAAAGGTGTGTATTTTAATATTCGTGACTCTGCCAATACTATTTGCAAATGATTTTCTTTTAGGGGATTGTGTTACTATTAGTACTCGTAAAAGGACTTTATGGTCAGTATGAGTCAACTTTCGCCTCATATCTAGTATATGCACATTAATTTTTTTCAATTAAAAAAGCCGCCAATAACCCCTACCCCACACTTTTTTAATTTATTTCTTTTAAATTATTTTTTTTATCGTAATGCCAAAAAAAGTTTTAAAATTTCTCCTAAGCACTTCCATAAGCTGAGTAACCTAATTGTAGGGGAACCTAACTATAGCGTTCTCTCTTGTTATACTCGTTACTCGTAGAGTAAAAGGGTATACTAGATTCGTTGAAAAGTATGTAACAGGCAGAAGGAAGCGTTTCCGACCATATAAAGTATATATATTCTTGATCAGGATCAATAGCCGAGTCGATCTGGCCATGTCCGTCTGTCCGTCCGTATGCACGTCGAGATCTCAGGAACTACAAAAGCTAGAAAGTTGAGATTAAGCATACAGACTCCAGAGACATAGAAGCAGCGCAAGTTTGTCGATTCATGTTGCCACGCCCACTCTAACGCCCACAAACCGCCCAAAACTGCCACGCCCACACTTTTGAAAAATGTTTTGATCTTTTTTCATTTTTGTATTAGTCTTGTAAATTGCTATCAATATGCCAAAAAACTTTTTGTCACGTCCACTCTAACGCCCACAAACCGCCAAAAACTGTCAGTATTAAAGACTCTCCTTCGCACTTCCATTAGCTAAGTAACGGGTATCAGATAGTCGAACTCGACTATAGCGTTCTCTCTTGTTTTTATTTGTATTTTAACGAATCCTTATTCTACCTGTAAATAAAAAAACAAGAGAGAACGCTATAGTCGAGTTCGACTATCTGATACCCGTTACTCAGCTAGTGGAAGGGAAAAGGAGAGTCTTAAACACAGTTTTTGGCGGTTTGTAGGCGTTATAAAGGGCGTGGCAGAACGTTTCTTGGCAAATCGATAGAAATTCACAAGACCAATATAAAAATGAAAAAATATCAAAACATTTTTCAAAAGTGTGGGCGTATCAGCTTTGGGCGGTTTGAGGGCGTTAGAGTGGGCGTGGCAAAAAGTTTTTTAGTAAATCGATAGAAAATTACAAGACTAATACAAAAGTGAAAAAATTTCAAAACATTTTTTTGAAGTGTGGACGTGGCAGTTTTTGGCGGTTTGTGGGCGTTAGAGTGGGCGTGGCAACATGAATCGACAAACTTGCGCTGCTTCTATGTCCCTGGAGTTTGTATGCTTAATCTCAACTTTCTAGCTTTAGTAGTTCCCGAGATCTCGACGTTCATACGGACGGACAGACGGACGGAATATATATACTTTATATAGTCGGAAACGCTTCCTTCTGCCTGTTACATACTTTTCAACGAATCTAGTATACCCTTTTACTCTACGAGTAACGGGTATAATTACAAATTCAGCTAAGTCACAAACACCATCGCTTCGATATCTAGTCTCAGTCTTCAAAGCAATCGACTATATACAAAAAGAGCACAGTCGAAAATGAAATCTGTTCTCATCTTTAACGGAATGGCTCTCACCCATCCATTCTTCGGAGCCCGTCCTTTGCCCGAACCAATGCTATCGAATCCAAGCCCAACAAGCCCGCACTGGCCATTCCAACGCCAACGCCATTCATCGAAGCGAGGCCGGGCCATCAGGCCATCACTTGGCTCGTTTGCTCATCGTCAAGACAAATGGAAAATAAATAAATTACTTGGCCAAGGCTTGTCGGAGCTTGGCCTCTTTGCAATTTCAAAACGTCCCTGGATATAGTGGTCGGGCGACCAACTGTTGGTCGTTGTCCAGTCTGATAGTCCGGAATCGGGGGAGGAGGAACCTGATCCGAGCTGCATGTTGCATGTGTGGTTGTTGCTGATGCAAGAACGCCTTCTGTGCTAAACTTTTAAAACGTCAATCAATTGTCCAAACTTGTCGGAGTTGTCTGACATGTTTTAAATTAACTGCGGAGACGAACCGTTGTAAGCGATTTATGGGTCCATACTCAAGATGGCGAAACCATTTACGTTTACAATATAATATACATATGTATTTACATATAAAAATGAAAAAACCTGGGTTAAATCTTATTTACAATTTTTCCTCTCCTTATTTTCCTCTGTATATATTTTATACACACAAATACATATATAAAAATGTTAGCTACGGTTAATTTTAGCCCGAGTATTTTATTTTTATTCCTATTGTTCATATTGTATTTGGCGTTGTCCTTCACAACAATACGAGTATACATTATAATAAAATAATAATTACTGTCAAACAATAGAAAATTAATTGCGAAACAATCAACGTTTCATTAAAAGAAAATGGATTTGACATAATTCAAATGCAGTCCTGCATTTTATATTTAAGTGGGGCCTGATCTGATGTTTCTGTGGGTCCGGAGTTTTATGGGCTAACGAATTTTTCCTGTTGTTGGCCAACCAGTTCCGTACCACACCCTCTGGGGTTCAGTAACGCTAAATCATTCATTTGTAAAATATTTAATTAATTTTTGCCAATTATGGTGGACAGCGTGAAAGATACGGGGGTGGGTCTCTTTTGGTCATGTGATATATTAATGCTGGTGTAATGATGTCGCCAGTCGAAGCTGTCGCTCATTTAATGACCAGCCTGAACACTAATACCGAAACACACATCTTAAATAGTCATCATAGGCTAACAATTACAATTGATTCCACAGACCATCGAATATTATACCAGTTACTCGCAGAATTAAAATGTATACTAGATTCGTTGAAAAGCAAGTAAAAGGCAGAAGAAAGCGTTTCCGACTTTATAAAATATATATATTCTTGATCAGGATCAATAGCGGAGTCGATCTGGCCTTGTTCTTCTGTCCGTCCGTCTGAAGGTTGAGTTTTCACGAACTATAAAAGCTAGAAAATTAAGCATGTAAATTTCAGATACAGATTTCAGCGCAAGTTTGTTGACCCACGCTTGCACTTTCACTAGCTGAGTATCTGATAGTCGGGATACTGTGAATATGACCCAAAAAGAAAAAACATTTATATCATTTGGTGTTCTATTGACACCGACTTCCTTATGTTAATGCCTTATGCAATTAAGTTACGTACTATTTTTTTAAATAAATGGAGTAGACCAGGGAGGTCAATGAAAATCAATTGTTGCTGTGCGTTCTTCAAGATAACGAACTTAGGGAATCTGGCAACTATCTTGAGTCCATGTCAACGGTAAAACCTGTGACCCACAATTAAATGCATTTGTATGCCTGTCATTGTCATCCCCTAACAGAAAGGACGAGAGGAAAACGTCCAATATTTATTTTATATTTCAAAAACGAGACTTAAAGGCTTTTATCGGCCAGTACGTGCATGCCTGCTCACTTGAGAGGCCAGAATAAAATAAAATATTTCTTGCGTACATAACCACAAGAAAATTACAAAAGTCTTTTGCTAGTTTGGATTTTACTCATTTCATAACAGACTCTACCGGCCAGTGATGAACCCATAAAGTACTGGGTTGGACGAAAAGGAATATCTATTTCTATATAGTTCGGTCTATCACGGAATTTGTCGTTTGATTCCTCTATCGCCTTCGCCTGATTCCTCTCTCATTTGTCCAGGATGCATCCGCCAACAACTAAAAACTGAACATTGCTGGCTGTCTTGCCGATTGTCATTCAACCAGGCTGTTTTTCGGAAAATGTTTATTTGTCTAAGAGTCTCTTGCAAGGCTTAACTGGCTGGTCGCTGTCATTGGAATTGGAGGCACTGGGGCTCATTTATTGTGATTCAGATTGGCTTGCTAGGCAAATTCGCTTAACCTTTTTAAAAAAAATTTCGAAAAACGAAATGAAATGGAAATTGTGTGCAAATTATCAAATCTTAGCCCCTTGACACGTTTTGACCAAAAGTCTTTGACCATTATAAGAAAACAAACGTCATCGACCTCCAGAGTGAGACAATTATTACAATTCATTTTACGCTATAGTTTTATTTGATGGTGTTTCGTCTTTTTTTAAATCTCAGCATGTGAGACGCTTAAATAAAAAAATTTACAATATATTAATCCCATTTAGGCTTGGTCACAGTTTGCAAAAAATCCAGAGTACCCAAACCCAACACTTAACCATCACAACATATTTTTGGAAAAATGTTCTGCTGTCCACTTGCCTTGGCCCGGCTCGACAGCTTTCAGCCAGCATGACATATCAAAAGTAAAAATATTTTAAAAGAAATGTTTTTCTAGGGTTCAACATGGATGCAGGGGAGAAAAAAGTTTTCAATTACAACATTATAAAGATCGACAAGCTGTCTGTGGCAAATATGGAAAGAAGAGAAGACCGACAGAGACATATACAGTATCCCACACCC
Source organism: Drosophila yakuba (assembly GCF_016746365.2). Taxonomy (NCBI): domain Eukaryota; kingdom Metazoa; phylum Arthropoda; class Insecta; order Diptera; family Drosophilidae; genus Drosophila; species Drosophila yakuba. The sequence goes on along the minus strand of NC_052528.2, from coordinate 3,266,383 downwards.
ACTCAAAGTTGAGGTACCTTTTACCAGCTGGCTCTGGAGAAATTATTATTTGTATTCACTGCGAACGAAGTTCCTGTTCGACACATGTCTCCAAGGATTAGGCACGAGTGACCACAAAATCATCATCAAGGAGTTAGCCAAAGTGCCGAAACTTTTTGCTCATGCTGGGCGCCAATTTACATTAGGAAAAGCAAGACTCCAACTAGAAAGCGAGAGGTCCCACCTCCAACGACAGGAAAAATGTATAAAATCAACCTTCATATAGAAATAGCCAAATACTTTTCCGTTGTTATGTCAAAAAAAGAGAACCAAAGCAACCGTGGGGGAGAACGAAGTATGTATGTATGTCCAAGCTGTCAAAAGCCACTATAAACTTGTGACGTGTCAAGCGTCGCAATACTTCCCAATGGTCCGAGTCTCGCTCCTCAGCGTTTTATAGTGTTTAGAAACTTTAGAATTTATTTCTTCTCTACTGTTTCGTCCAAGCCAGTAAGTATGTAATTTTTAATAACGGTAAACGGCAACTCATGAATGACAGCTGAGCGAGCACCGAGCTGACCCCCAAAAGGGATTGAGGTTTGAATTTTGTGGAGGCAGCTGCCCTCCCGTGTACATAACTGTCAGCTTAAGTGAAAAATGTCGCACAGACGGAAGCTTCCTAGGTCCTTGCCATGTATTTGGTGGGAAGCCCACCCACTGATCCTTCTTGGCTGACGGTCGAGTTTTAAACTTCCTTCATGAAAATCAGACGACATGGTTAAGCGTCCTTCACCAGCATTTACCCTCTTCATCAAACATTATCCAAGTTTGGGAGACTGGTTTTCATTGCCAAAAATTTTGTGTGTGCGGCAGTGCAAAATTCCATCGATATTTAATGTTTTTTGGAAGGAAATTGATATAAACTTGTTTTTTAACCATAAAATGTATAACTGGGTATATTAAAATCAGACGACTTTATAATATAGCTAGGAAGAACAGAACAATTATTTGATAATACTAGAAAGTGCACCATGTATTCGTAATTTGTAATCATAAGATATTCTCACATGTTAGTACTATGTTAATAGTAATTTCGCCATGGATCACTAATTCCTTGGTTTTTGATCATCAAGTATGTTTAGAGCTTACGTCGACGCTTTTGCTCCCACCTTCACCAGTTCAGTATCTTAACTTAAGTCCGGGAAGTGCCCACATCAACTTGACCGGTTGTTGCTGGCCATGCCAGTGCCCCTGTCGGCGTTTTTGCTGCTCTTATTGTTGCTGTAGACCCACTTATCATGCCCGGGTGACACTTTATAATTTCTTTACTTTTAGGGATGTCACTATTTATTTCATTTTTCCATCAAAACTTTTAAGGTTTACAATAAATTTTCCGTTGCTACACTTTTATAAATAAAAATATGGATATACATGTATATGTATTCCTGCCGTGCAGTGGGAATCGTATAGAGGTGATTTGTAAGTGATATCTATGTCACTGTCGTTCTCTTGGCTTCTTTCTCAAATTTTCCGTTAGTTGGTGGACCATTTTTGCTGTGCTGTGTCCAACTGCTTTCAGTTGATATACATTAACTAAATCTAATTAATTTTGTTTGATCAAAACCTTTAAATGAAGGAATTCTAGAAAAAATAATTGAAAGAAATGAAACAAGAAAGAACACTTAAGTCGGGTTCAACGACTGTCAGATGGCATGTCCATCTGTCCGTCCGTATGAAAGCTAGAAAGTTGAGACTAAGCATGCAGATTCCAGGGACATAGACTACATAGACTACATAAGCTACCACGCGCACAATTTTAAAAATGCTCATACTATTTCTCATTTTATTATTTGTCTTGCCAATTTCTATCGAAATGCCAACAAGTTGTTGCCCACGTTACACGCAAAAATTGAATATATCAACTTCGCCATCCCTCGAGCTAAGTTAGGTGTGAATAATAGTGGAGGATCTCGAATAATGCGTTCCCTCTCTTGTTTTTAATTATGACAAGAAAAAATAAATCTTCATTTTCATAGAACTAAAATAAAAACAAGAGAGACCGCTATAGTCGAGTTCCCCGACTATCTGATACCCGTTACTCAGCTAGTGGAAGGGAAAAGGAGAGTCTTAAACACAGTTTTTGCCGGTTTGTAGGCGTTATAGTGGACGTGGCAGAAAGTTTTTTGGCAAATCGATAGAAGTTTACAAGACCAATACAAAAATGAAAAAATATCAAAACATTTTTCAAAAGTGTGGGCGTAGCAGCTTTGGGCGGTTTGTGGGCGTTAGAGTGGGCGTGGCAAAAAGTTTTTTGGCAAATCGATAGAAATTTACAAGACCAATACAAAAATGAAAAAATATCAAAACATTTTTTAAAAGTGTGGGCGTGGCAGTTTTAGGCGGTTTGTGGGTGTTAGAGTGGGCGTGGCAACATGAATCGACAAACTTGCGCTGCGTCTATGTCCCTGGAGTCTGTATACTCAATCTCAACTTTCTAGCTTTTGTAGTTCCTGAGATCTCGACGTTCATACGGACAGACGGACAGACGGACAGACAGACGGACGGACAGACGGACATGGCCAGATCGACTCGGCTACCGATCCTGATCAAGAATATATATACTTTATATGGTCGGAAACGCTTCCTTCTGCCTGTTACATACTTTTCAACGAATCTAGTATACCCTTTTACTCTACGAGTAACGGGTATAAAAAGCGGGGGTTTTCGTGAATTAGGAGCAGGGCTCACCATAATGCCCGAAACTGCATAACGCGTTGAAAAATGATTCCTTTAGCAGACAAAGCGGCAAGTGCATTTGACTTTTATGATTTTTGCAGGACTTTCTCGAGGGATAACTCACACGCGTTGAATCGAGTCTGACGCCACACAAAGCGCCTCAAGATTTTCCAGATATTCGTAAACAGTTTTAACAAGAGAGAACGCTATAGTCGAGTTCCTCGACTATCTTATACCCGTTAGTCAGCTAGAGGAAGTGCGAAGGAGAAATTTCAACACTGACCGCTCTTTCGCCTGTGGCGAAAAGATTGTTAGTACATCGACACAAAACTAGAGTCATCAAACTAGCGCTGCGTCTCTGGAGTCTGAATGCCCAATCTTAATTTTCTAGCATTTATAGGTTCTGAGATCCCGACGTTCATACGGACATACCGACATGGCCAGATCGACTCGTCTATTAATCATAAAAAAGGAATAAGTATACTTTATATGGTCGGAAACCCTTCCTTCCGCATGTTACATCCTTTCAACCTTTAAGTCTACGAGTAACGGGTATAATAAGCAGAGAAACGGAGAGACGGCGTGGAAAATGTTGCGAGTGGACACAACAGGGGCTTTTCTCGTAACTTGGGATGGTCCTCATCATCAACTTTAGCGGCATCAGCTTCGGAACAGCGTCATTCCCTTTGGCCATGTCATCATCAGCGCCATCGTAAATTGTTTACTGGACCCTAAGAAAACTTGCTTCAAACAACGTAATGTGTACACCGAGCAATAGGCGATGTCCAAGAGTTCGATGTGCACCCCCGTCCATAATGTAAGTTCTTTGGAAGTTCTACACAAACACATGCCCGCCAGTCCACACATTTGAAGTTGTTTTTATAGTAATTTTTTTCTACCCTTTGCTCGTGGAGTAAAAGGGTATTCTATTATTCGACGTAACTGGATTGTATGTAACAGGAAGCGTTTCACACTTTTAAAAAGGTTTTGATGTTTTTTAATTTTTTGTTAGTTTTGTGAATTTCTATCGATTTTCAAAAAAAACTGTTTGACACTCCTAATCTAACGCCCACAAACTCCCTCACTTTCAAAACCTTTTTTAATTTTTTTCATTTTATTCTTTTTAATTTCTACTAATTTTGAATTTTCTCGTTCGCACTTCCACTAGCTGAGTAACGGGTATCTATTAGTCGGGAAACGGGGCTATAGCATTTTTTCTTGACCTAATTTTACAAATTTTTGTAAAAAAAAAACTTTCTTTAACTTTGTTAAAGACATTTAAGCGGCTTAAATTTTGTTCACCGTGAATCTTATCCCGAAGTCATTCCAGACGAAGCGACAAGAGACACCTATTCAATTATATATTGCATAATTTCATCTGGTGTTTAAAAGAACAAAAACAGGGAATATTTCTTGCCATTTATATTTACTAAGTGCGAAACGATGGCACAAAGATGCAGCGGCATGTAATAAGTAGAAATAAACACTTGCGCCTCTAAATAGATAAAAATATCTTCACTTCAATAAACATGAAAATCATCGTCCGGGCTGAAAACGAGCGCGAAATGTGTTGAAAATTGCACAAGCAATGCGATCATAAAGCATTCGCCATTAATGACATCAGCCCGACAGATACATCCCATTGTCAATAACTTTACGCCGGGCAGATTGCTAGCTCGTCGCCCGCTCTGCCCCTACTGCCCACCCGCATTACAAAATCAAATTCAAATTTCCCAAACGAGCAACCGCAGAATGCAGCCGATGACGTTGTCGACGCAACTGGCCCAAGGGGAAGTGGAGAGAATTGGCGGTGTACACTGCTCTGACATTTAGAAATTTGGTAAGTCAACGTTTCTAGAAAGTGGTTTGCTAACGAACAACTTTGAAAATAAACTAAAATACTCTTAAAAGCTAAACGCTAATCCAGTGAAAAACACTTTACTAACAAATTTTGACAGATCCCTTCAGGGAATAAGAAAAATGCGAAGTTTAGCTTTTAGGCGGAGATATATAAAAAACATATCATTATTGTTCTTATAATAAATGTTACAATCTCTGAAAGTTTTAATAGGTGGAAATACCAAAGCTAACTACTCGTTGCACACTAATTACTTCATGCGAAGACCCCGTGAACCCACTTAAAGGGATTTGAAATATACCAGGAAACAGCCTTAAATAAGAGCACAGCACAGTACATCCTAATTAAAGGCATGATCGTTAGCAAGTTGATTATTGATCTTGGATTCAGCAACCTAAAACAGATTTGATTTCTTTTTAAAATTGGTTTTCCAAAATGGGTTGTATCGAATATCGTCATGGTAAATGTCAATTTTAAGAAATGTTTTCATGTTTTTGTCATTCATGATTTGAAAAATACTTTAAAAATACTGTTCCATATTTGAAAGTTTTTGGTGCAATCTTCTGATATCCGCACGCGGGTTTAGTTTTTATAAGTTATCAAAATCAGTAATATTAATAGATAGGGCCAGCTCCATCGAAAAGTTTGACTTGGTTTGCACCACTGTGCGGCTCGAGCACGGCGCCCGGCAATCGCGATTCGCGAATGATGACATCCGCCATTCGCCAAGAGCGCGACGCTCAAGACACTCGCACATCCGCAAATTTATCGACAAACATTTGGACAGGCGACGGAGCAGAGGCCTGGAACACGGAGCCGGGAGTAGTAGTGGGAGTGGAAATGGGAATGGTAGGGGCCTAGGCCAAATAGAATATGCGCGTTAGCGGCGACCGTACCATGCAAGCAGCAGCCTGGCAGATCGTTGCTTCCTTTTTGATTATTAAGTGCGCAAATAGGCGATAAAAAGCAAGCCAGCCAGGCGCATGTGTGAAGTCGCACGTTGGGAGGGAAACTCATAGCTCGCTACATGCTATCGCCTTCTTTCCCGACCGGATCCCTGCTTCACTGGGTGCCGGCCTGGCGTCTTCAATTTGGAAAACGCAATTGTAACTGCATTTATGTTTAGCTATTTATCTCAAGCTCTGGTATGGCAGGTAACTTCCAACTGGGGTTCCTTTTAATTTTCTCTCGTGGCGCCGAGGTATGTGCTTTATTCAGAAGGAAATACCAGATATGGGGGCTTGTGGATAATAAATTAACCGAACGAAATGGGTCACTTCTCATAACTAGGGGATTTTATTTGGGGGAAGTGAGGCTTAACAAAATATAAGAAAGTTCAAATGAGTATACAAAGTCTATAAGCCTCCGCACCTCTTCCATTCGCTTATTGTCAGACATTTGTTCACTGTAGTATTCTCATACCAGGGTCTAATTAAATTTACCGGCGATTAACCAACTTGGCTTGGACAAAATTCAAAGCTCCAGCCCCCCGGAGGTCCGGGTTCCACAGAAGCGGCGTTAGGCAACGGGCAAGGGACGCCTGAGAAGACAGTAATTCGTTTATAATGCGAAGGACATGTCGACAATGCCACAGGACATTCGTAATGAGTGGGTGGCTGGGTGGAAGGATGATGGTGTTGTGTTAGCCTGAGGGGTCACCCAGTCATCAAAAGAGAAGAATCTTCCCGGCTTTTCGCAACTTGAAAGCATTCCCGACTTTGATGGACGAGAGAACGGTGGGTGGGCTCTTGCTGGTCAGATGGGGGTTGCCGTACTGTTGTCCCCGTTAACTTGATGCTTCAAAGGGTCGCTGCCACGCTTTCATGGCGCTTCTGCTGCTTGTCCTGACACATGTAAATGTGGTTGAAGTAATGACGAAATGGGCACTAGACTCGGTGCCCATCTACCTTCCACCGCCGATCCGGCGCACCCCTCACTTCCGGTACGCCTTCCCGGCCCACAATCCTTTGACGTCGCCTGAGTTGCCTGCTGTTGATGTTTGCCCTCATTATTGTTGTTGTCGCCATTGCGGTTGACATCGTTTTGTTTGCCTATAGGACAACACTGAAAAAATACTTTCAGCTTGAGAAAGTTCTACAACTTCTTTAACCGATGCTGACTTTATATATATTTATTTAGTTAAATCTATTCATTGAATCTCTGTTGCTCTTACTTTTAGTATTCGGAACTTTGTACTTTATATATCTCTCTTGTAATTTTTTCTTAAGCTTCTTGACGTGTATGGAACCAAACCATTCCGCTGTGGACGACAAGTGCCTCAGTCTCATCCTCGGCGCCTTTTCACGTTCCACCTTTATCTTCTTTTTAGCCGCTTTGGCTTGGCGGTGTATTTGTCGACCGCGCATAAACCCTTAAATCCGGCTTCCGGGTCCGGGTCCGGAGTTCCCGGCTTCTTCTTCGCCACCGCGTTAATCCCTGATGTGTCTGTGACATTCGCACTGACAGTGACAACACTTTGATGGGTGCGACGTCCCGGCCAAGTCAGATCCCGTGTCCTGAGTTGATTCAAATGGAGAAGGTAAAGCTGAGTATACTAGAGTTTATACCCGACAGCAATGACGACAATGACAATGTTAGTAATGCGAAACTCTATGCCCTTGCCCTGGGGTTACATTGGGGGTGCCTGTGTTTCTGTTATCCTGTGATTGCATTGTAGTATTCCTGCCTTGAAGGGATGGCCTCAGATGCGCAGCTTCTTAGAACCTTTTTAAGTGGCGTTTCTTCAACGAAAATTATGTCGGTGATTCGAGTTAATTGACACACAGCAAACAGTGTGAACTTTATTAGTATATTGTGTTTTTGGCTGCACTTAGATGTTCTGAGTACGGTGGGATAGTTGATTTGGATCTAAAATCGGGTAAAAACTATTCCGGTTAAAAACTATTACGCCTTAAATCTGTACAACATTTTTTTAAATACAGCGAAAATAAAAATAAAAGCGCATTTTATACAACCTCAAAGTTGTTTAAAGTGTAGCAAATTAATTAATTGATTTGCTGCAAGCTTAGCTTTTTTCTTGCACACCTCGAACTGGATCGATTCGACTTCTAATAAAGATATAAACCACCCACTCGCTCTTGTCCTCCGCTTCCCCACATGACACCCACCAAATTTGTAAACAATTTAGCAAAACGAGAAATACATCCCTAAAGTACACGATACAAATATACTGCCCATTCCAACACCACCGGTCCCGGTGGCAGGAACCGGAGGCTTTACAACGCCTACATTGCAGATTGCTCCCACATTCGTGGTCGGAGAGCAAAAAGAAGAAATAAAAGCAAGCAAATGCGGTTGACAAAACCTTTGTCTTACAAAGTGCTGGGACAAAGCCTTGTGGTAGAACAACTGTCACCGACAACTTGACAGGCCTTTTGCGTGCCGATCGCACGATGCGATTGCTTGATAGTTTTAAGGTGACTGCTTAGCTAACCAGCGCGGGAGGGTTTCAGTGGATCGCAATTCAGACTTCTAGGCTACGACGCCTACTAAGAAGTAAATAACGTGAGTGGTAATTAAATCATAAATTGGCGTGTTCAAGAGAAATGTTTTGTATCCAAAGAAAATTTGATTAAAGACTTAACTTTTCGCTCAATATGGGGTGGTTAAATTTATGAACAGTAATAAATATAAAATTAGTTTTGATGCCCGCTAATCGGAAAAATAGAACAAGAGAGAACGCTATTGTCGAGTTCTCCGACCATCTGATACCAGTTACTCTGCTAATAGAAGTGCGAAGGAGAAATTGGGCGTGGCAAAAAGATTTTTGGCAAGCAAAATTTACAAGGGCGCTTTGTGGGCGTTAGGGTGGGCGTGGCAAAAAAATGTTCTGCTGATCAATATAAATTAACAAGACTAACAAGGAAATAAAAAATATCAACACATCGTGGCAGTTTTGGGCGGTTTGTGGGCGTTAGAGTGGGGGTTACAAAATTGGTCAACAAACTTGCACTGCGTCTACGTCTCTGGAATCTGTGTGCTGAATCTCAAAATATAGCTTTAAAGCATAAGCAGCCACGTTAAGGATACACTCGCTTATGCTCACTGAAATACAGATCTTTTTAAACTTTCCACTTATTAATAATTACGTATATCTTGCAGATTCGTTAAAATGTATAAAATGAGAAATTAACTTTTCCGTTAACCGTTAAAATTAACCAACCTACGTCTGTTTTTCGTCCGATCACACGCAAGGATAATTACATATTACAGCTTGAGAGGTACATGGTTTAAATATATTCTTAAAAGCTCCACGTCAGACGTGTTATAAAATATTCCTAAATGTCGACTCAAATATATCGGAAATGACCCACAACAGCGCTGATATTAACTGTGATTATGCAATCCTAAAAAACTTTAAGCTCTACACCCCTTTGGCCTTTGTTTTTCCCAATAGAAGCTTCCCCGATTTCGTAAATCATTGACAGGCACGCCAATACAATTCAAATGTGTGGTGTGGATTGTCCAATGCCTCGCACCATGCCTCAAGGCAGCCGAAATGAAAAAAAATGAAAAGGAAGACAAACTGGCAACGCCAAAAATGTAAGGACAAATTGAGGACGGACGACAGTACGCCGAGCTGTCAAAGCGAGAGAAGTGGCGTGCGAAAAATGTAAAACTCAAGCGGCGAGTTTAGGAGTGGGGAACATTAGAATCCATATATCGTTCTCTAAAACTCGTAATTCGCGCTCCAGCACTGTGGTATTCAGCTTTTGTTGGCTGTGACATCTTGGCCACATATTTTGCTTGTCGCGGAGGACACAATACTGTCAACCGATGAAAACACGCGCACATTCATTTCACGCCGCAGCGCCATCAGCATTTAGATTGACCGAAATAGAGAACAATTTCTACATAGCCCAGAGCATCATTTATCATTGGCAAGTTATTCCTAACTAGTCCAGATTTCCTATTTCATTCGAACTCCATCCAAGCGAAATGTGTTACTGCTTCTTTCGCAGTTTAAAATCGTGACCAAACCCACTTGTCAGACAGCAATTTCTATTTTTTTACCATAGGTTTAAGTAAGGATACAATATACACTGGTTAAAAACAAGAGAGAACGCTATAGTCGAGTTCCCCGACGATCTGATACCCGTTACTCAGCCAGTGGATGTGCGAAGGAGAGTCTTCAACACTGACAGTTTTTGGCAATTTGTGGGCGTTAGGGTGGGCGTGGCAACATGAATCGACAAACTTGCGCTGCTTCTATGTCTCTGGAGTCTGTATGCTTAATCTCAACTTTTCTAGCTTTTGTAGTTCCTGAGATCTCGACGTTCATACGGACGGACAGACGGACGGACAGACGGACATGGCCAGATCGACTCGGCTATTGATCCTGATCAAAAATATATATACTTTATATGGTCGGAAACGCTTCCTTCTGCCTGTTACATACTTTTCAACGAATCTAGTATACCCTTTTACTCTACGAGCAACAGGTATACCAAGAGAGAACTGCCTGATACCCGTTACTCAGCTAGTAGAAGTGCGAAGGAGAATTTTCATTTTCTGGAATATCGGTAGAAATGATAAAAATAACCCATTTTGTTCTAAAGTGTGAGCGTGATAGTTTTTTTGGCGGTTTGTTGGCGTTAGAGTGGGCGTGGCAGCTTTATCCGGTTTGGGGGCGTTAGAGTGGGCATGGCAACGAATCGAGGAACTTGATCTGCGTCTATGTCTCTGGAATGTGCATGCTTAGTCTAAGCTTTCTAGCTTTATAGTTTCTGAGATCGAGACGCTCATACAGACAGACGGACGCACAATCGAACCCAATCTCACATGGCTATAGGATCGGAAACGCTTCCTTCTACCTGTTAGATACTTTGAAACAAATCTAGTATGCCCTTTTACCATACGAGTGCTGTACTTATGAATATCGAGGCCCCTTAAATGCAAAATTTTTTTGGATTAAGTTTCGAGTGGATCTTAGTCCACTCGTGGTTCTATTTATGACTGGCTTCCGTCAATTGCTTCAACGCAGCAAGGACTAACGTTGCAGAGCACTTATAACTTCAAAGGAAATGCCTATCGCAGTCAGGGACATAAATTGCACTGACAGAGAAAAATGTGAAAGGCGGTATTTGTGCATTTCACATTCACGATGCTAAACCCATGACTATACACACTGCGCTCAAGTGGAGGGGCGTTGAAATGTGTACAACAAAATATTTGTGAAATTGTATAAAGCCCAGACATCAATAAAATAAATAATAATAATTTTGCAAAATGCCCATAAATCCCGGTAGTGTTGTCATAACTTTCGGTTTTATGACTGCAACTAGACAGAGTGACGCTAAAGGCCCCCTGATTTCCAGGAGAAGGTTGGCTGAAGTGAAGGTTCAACCTGCGTGTGCCGCAGTCGTCAATTGCAACTGAGCCAGTGCTGCCAGTGTTGCCAGTGCTGCCAGTGCTGCCAGTGCTGCCAGGTGCAGTTACAAAAACTGGTATTTTAGATCCGCTGAATAGTATGTAACAGGCAGAAGGAAGCATTTTCGACTATACAAAGTACAACAGGATTAACAGTCGAGTCGAACTGGCCATTCCCGTCTACCGTATTGAGCGCCTCGATCTCAGGTTTTTTGGCAAATAGATAGAAATTTACAAGACTAATCCAAAATCGAAAAAATATCAAAAAATTTTTCAAAAGTGTGGGCGGCTTTGGGCGGTTTGTGGGGGTTAGAGTGGGCGTGGCAAAAAGTTTTTTTGCAAATAGGTAGAAATTTACAAGACCAATACAAAAATGAAATAATATTAAAACATTTTTCAAAAGTGTGGGCGTGGCAGTGATGTGCGGTTTGTGAACGTTAGAGTGGGCGTAGCAACATGAATCGACAAACTTGCGCTGCTCTCAACCTTTAGTAGTTCCTGAGATCTCAGCGTTCATACGGACGGACAGACAGACGGACGGACAGACGGACATGGCCAGATCGACTCGGCTACTGATCCTGATCCTTCTGCCTGTTACATACTTTTCAACGAATCTAGTAAAAATGTTTTGATATTTTTCAGTTTTTATGTCTTGTAAATTTTTATCGATTTGCCTAAAAACGTTTTGACACGCGCACTCTAACGCCCAAAACTGCGACGCCCAATCTTTTGAAAACTTTTTAATTTTTTTTAAATGTTATTATTTTTCCCAATATTTAGCGATATTTCAGAAAATGTTTAGAATTCTCGCTTGGAACTCCATTAGCTAAGTAACGGGTATTTGATAGTCAGGGAACTCGACTTTCTTGATTTAATTTTTAGTTGGCCCATGCTAACAGACTATTACAAAAACTATTTAAAATAGCTTATCTAGCTAGCTCATCTAGCTCACAAAAGGTAATGAGCGGTATATGCATGAACATAAATACATATGTATATTTACAAAAGCGATGCCGGGGTTACGCGGAAGCCAAAGAAACAGCACTGGTAAATGCACAACATGTGAACCAGGGCCACGTCAGTCAGCAATAAATAAATGCAAGCTGGCAGTCATTTGGTCGTCACACGTCCTGACAGTCGGACGACCGTAGAGGAATGGTCACAAAGGGAAGAGTTCCAGCAGGGCTGGGAGTCAGGACTGGGAATTGGAAGGGCCACGGGCTTGGGTGGTGTCCTTTTATGACCCGCGGAAAATTGCAGTTGAAATTATTGCATTAAAACAGGACATTATCACACACAAGCCCAGGGACACACTCACAGTGACACTGGTACAGGATATTGTCTCGGACTGAGAGGTCCTGGAAGTGGCAGCAAAAAGTGCAGCGTTGCTTTTTGCATTTGTTGTTGCGTTGTCAGTGTCGCTTTTGCCGTCCTCGCTGCTCCTGCGGCCCATAAATTAAGTCATCATAACGGCAAAGTTATTGGAGTAATGCATTTTTACTCTGACGATGCTGCCGTCGCAACATCGCCTCCGATTTCACCCCGTTGAAAACATATAACGACATCGACACCGTATCGCTATTAAACGATTATTACTTCCCGAGAAGTATGGTGGTTTTTCTGACTGCTACACATGGTGTAAAAAGAATGTATACAATATTCTTAAAAATAACAAATATTTAGAAGCACTACGCAATACGAGTATCTGATTTCCTTTCCAGAATTTTGGCAGCCAGTTGATAATGACAAAAGAATGTCGATATTCAAAGCGATCAGATCACGCACATGGAACGTAAATTTCCAACAAAATTGCTAATGATCCGCAGCCAGCTGACGAGATTTCATTTGCCATGGAACTTGATTTGAAGAACTCCAGACACCACACCGACTTCACTGGCTATTAGCACGTGCACGAATTTTCAACGTGAGAACGGCAAGGACCTTACCAGCGCATTGGCAACACATAATTTGCACAAATTACCTGCAACGTTTCCCTATATTTTTCATGGGCAATGATGCCGCTGGGACAGCCAGCACTCCTTTTACGAAAGGGATAAACGAAGGGTGCAAAACAAGCAGGACCAACTTAGCCAAAGAACGAACGTTTATTAGAGAAGCTCCTCACATCTCGGGATCTTGTGGCAATTTGATGCGGACCAAGCGCCTTCTTCTGTTTATGCATGCAGCATCTAAAGTGTGCATCGCAGATCCCTCGAGCTGGCACGACATGCCGTCATCTTGTCTTGCACTCAATTTAGTAATTTGAATCAAAAAAAAAGGCTAAGGCGGAAATACCTCTCAAATTAAAAGCCAAATAGAACACTTACAATCCCCTACATGTCTTCTGTGGTATTGTCATTATCCGATTTTTGACAAGTACCATTCAGATAATCGAAAACTAATCAAATGTCACAGGACCAGGAGCAGATGAGGCTCAGAGCCAAGATATCTGACACATCTGCCACGTTCTTTGCCCCACTCTACAGATATGAAACAATCATTTGACGCGTGCGAAGTAAGTTGGCGGCCCTGGAGTTAAAAGATACACAAAAAATAATTAGTGCGAAATACGATTTTTCATATTATTATACTTGTTACTCGTGGAGTAAAATGGTTACTAGATTCGTTAAAAAGTATGTTAAATACAGAAAATGTTGAAAGAGGTTTTGACATTTTTTCACATTTTGGTTAGTCTTGTAAATTTCTCCCGATTTAAAAAAAAAACATTTTGCCACGCCCACCCTAACACCCACAAACTGCCCAAAACTGCCACGCCAACATATTTTTTTTTAAATTTTAAACACGTTTGAAATGTTCTGCGAGTATTTGATGCCCGTTACTCAGTAAGTGGAAGAGCAACCAAGAAATTTGGACAGTTTTCTGGCATATTTATAGAAATAGAAAAAAAAATCAAAAGTGCGCGGCAGTTTTAGGCGGTTTATGGGCGTTATGGTTGATGTGTCAAAAGGTTTTTTGGCAAATCGATAGAACTTTACAAAACTAATAAAAAAATAAAAAAAATATCAAAACATTTTTCAAAAGATTGAGCGTGTTAGCTTTGGGCGGTTTGTCGGCGTTATAGTGAAGCGGTTTGTGGGCGTTATGGTTGGGCGCGGAATAATGGGTCAAAAAACTTGCGCTGCGTCTATGTCTCTGGAAACTGTATGGCTAGTCTCAACTCTCTAGTTTCTATTGTTCCTGAGATCTCGACGTTCATACGGACGGACAGACAGACGTACATGGTCATTTTGACTCGGCTATTGATCTAGATCAAGAATTTTTATACTTTATATGGTTGGAAACGCTGCGGTTACAGTTTTTGGCGGTTTGTGGGCGTTAGAGTGGGAGTGGCAAAAAGTTTTTCGGCGAATCGATAGAAATTTAATATCAAAACATTTTTCAAAAGTGTGGGCGTGGGAGCTTTGGGCGATTTGTGGGCGTTAAAGTGGGCGTGGCAAAACGTTTTTTGGCAAATAGATAGAAATTTACAAGACTAATACAAAAATGAAAAAATATTAAAACATTTTTCAAAAGTGTGGGCGTAACAGTTTTGGGCGGTTTGTGGGCGTTAGAGTGGGCTTTATCTCAACATTCTAGCTAATGTAGTTCCTGAGATCTCTACGTTCAACGGACAGACGGACGGACAGGCGGACATGGCCAGATCAACTCGGCCATTGATCCTGATCAAGAATATATATACTTTATAGAGAAAACGCCTGTTACATACTTTCCAACGAAGCTAGTATACCCTTTTACTCTACTAGTAACGGGTATACAAATTAAAAATGGTTGGGCGGTTTGTGGGTGTTAGAGTTGGCGTGGCTAAATTTGAAAACTAATTTGCGCTGCGTCCATCTCTCTGGAAGCTTTTATAGTTTTTAAGATTGAGGCGTTCAAACGGTCAGACGGACAGCCGGACAAAGCCAGATCGACTCGGCTTTTAATCCTGATCAAGAATAACGGAAACGCTTCCTTCTGCCTTTTACATACTTTTCAACGAATCTAGTATACCCTTTTACTCTAGGAGTATCTGGTATAAATATTGGGCAGAGTTGGTTAGCTTTCTAGCTTTTATGGTTTTCGAGATTTCGACGTTTATACGGACGGACATGGCCAGACCGACTACCTGATCAATAATATATATAATTTATAGGGTCGGAAAAGCGTTGTTCTACCTGTTATATATTTTTCAAGAAATGTAATGTAGGATATACTCTTACTCTACGATTAAAGGGAATAACCCGTTTTCTTATATTTGGTTGGGTATTCTAATATCCGACGGTATAAAAAGAACTCTATCTTAAGCCATTGACTATAAATAACCATTTTACTCTCTATACCTTAGTTGTATCTGGTAAAATAATATAAATAGTATTCATAGTTTGATTACGAAACCATTTAAATGGGAAATCCCATTAATTTATAAATATTGTGGCCCACACAGGACACTAGTGTTCCCTGTGACGCAGATAAATTAATCTTAAATAGATGATAGATGTATCGCGTGCAGCGGCAGTCGAACATAAGTCACTGAAGGTCTTTCCAGCTCCCTGCTAGTAAAGGTCGGTTTAGTTTGCCACGATTTGGGAGCACGGAATTTTTGTGACGTCTGAAAAATGTGAAACGGGAACGACGAACCAACGACAGCGTGCCAATCTGTCTTTATACTCCTACTCCACCCTTCGCCATATGGGAGCGTATGGGCGTATGAGTCGTCGACACCATTCATATTTTTTTTTCTGCGTCACTATGCGGCAGCAAAGTGAAAAAAGTCGCAGGTGTTTGAAGAAGGGTTCTCGAAAAGGTTAAGGTTTCTAGGCTTAAAGGGAAATCATCAAGGAGATTGTGGTGAAGGAAAATGAATTTGAACAAAACAAAAGTTGGCACTAAATGACATTAAAGACTTTGATCGTGGTCGCTAGCGGAGTCCGTCATCCCATCCTATGATCGTCTCGAGAACGAAAAAAGTTAAAGATTTGTAAATAGACTCTGATTATAGGAACTCACTGGAAGTATAAATTTGAGTTAAAAACATGCTTATCATAACAAACTCTAAATGCATTATTACTTTTGTAAGGTGTTAGCCCGAATCGTGCCGTCACCTACAAACACTTTCGTTCCCACGATCTGTTTGTGCCGAAGTCTATGTCAAAGACTGATCTGTTCCCAGAATCAGAATTAGGTCTACAACCAAGCAGAGCAATAAAGTTCGCAACGACACGGCACCAAAGACCGGGCTGGCATTGCCTGGCGTCTGAGACATTGTTGCATGCCCCACCAACTGGGACTGGGGTCTTCATTTTCCGTTAATTCCAATTAAGGCTGGCCCTATCTGCAATCGGCGGCAATTTGCTGGTCAGCCTCTAGCCAAACGACAACAAATGAAGTGACAAAATGTCAAATCCAAACAAGTTTGGAACAGCTAGCCGGACCAAGTGATCCCAATGATATTTTCACGCATTTGGCAGACTGCTCACAACGTTTTCATCGCCAACTGCCTAAGGCAGATCGGCCAACGATAGGCGCCGCAGACCGCAAGGCATGCTACAAGAAAAATCAATTAGTGACCGTCTTGTGACGATAATAATATCAACAATAAAAATCGCAACAGTGCACTGGAGAGTGAAATGAGATGTTTATAAAATAAAGTCAAATTTTGTATTTACCATCCAAAAGATAAAATAAAACAAGCGGGAATGCTTAAGATGAGTTCCTCGACTATTAGATACCCGTTACACAGCTAGTGGGAGTGCATCATTTTATTATATTTCCCCCCCAATTTTCATCGATATGCCAGAAAATTATATCGTGAAACTCGACTATAGCGTTCTCTACTCCGTAGAGTAGAAGGGAATACTAGAATCGTTGAAAAGTATGTAACATGTTAAGTATGTATGTAAATGTTAAAATTTCTCTTTCCCACTTCTATCTGAGTAACGGGTATCAGATAGTCGGAGAACTTGACTATAGCGTTCTCTCTTTTTTCAATATTTCAAAAAAGGTTGCAATTTCTCGTTTCAACCCCCACTACCAGAGTAACGGTTATTAAAATTATGTATTAACGCTATAGTCGAGTTCCCCGACTATTTGATACTGAGCTATTGAAAGTGCGAAGTGCGTTAGAGTGGGCGTTGCAAAAAGTTGTTATCCAGATCAATAAAAACATTACATTACTACAAAAAACTGAAAAAATATGAAAACATTTTACAAAAGTGTGGGCGTGAGAGCTTTGGGCGATTTGCGTTAGCGTGGGCGTGGCACAACAATTTTTTGCAAATCGAGAGAAATTTACAAGACAAATAAAAAAATGAAAAAAATATCAAAACATTTTTCAAAAGTGTGGGCGTGGCGCTTTTGGGCGGTTTGTGGGCGTTAGAGTGAGCGTGGAACGTGAATGGACAAAGCTGCGCTGCGTCTATGTCTCTGAAGTCTGTATGCTTAATCTCAACTCTCTAGCTTTTATAGTTCCTGAGATCTCGACATTCATACGGGCCGACGGACATGGCCAGATCGACTCGGCTATTGATCCTGATTAAGAATATAAGTATGTGTATATGTACCTTATATGGTCGAAAACGCTTCCTTCTGCCTGGTACATACTTTTCAACGAATCTAGTATACCCTTTTACTCTACGAGTAACGGGTATAAAAACGTAGAATCCGAGTGAAAGGCGTGAAAATGTAAATGTTTAAGCCCTCATTTATTTACATACTTAAATGTACTTATACTCTTTCTGCACACCAAGAAAGTAGTGCGTAATTAGAGTCTATATACAGCAGTACAATTGAAAATCTGCAACGATGACCATCGTAGCCCATTTAAACCTTGAACAAAACGTATTTGCACGCTACTTTTGAAGTCTTGAGGCGACCAACATAAATAAGACTAGACTTCTTCAACTATATTTTGGCCAGCTTAACTCGTGAATAAAACCTTTATGAATAATTAATTATTATCCTTTATTCAAAAATTTAATTGCAAATTAAATAAGAAATGTAATTTACGTATACGTATTCTGGTCAGACATTGTTCCAATGATTTATACTTCCCATTCGGACACAATGTGTGCTTGCGCTACTTATCAGCCATTTCCATTGTCACGCTGAAGGATTATTGGTAGAGGTGATTTCATCATATGCCATCAAAACAAAAGTATCTTCCTTGACATCATCGTCGTCATCCTGGTGGTAGCATCAAAAGAAAAATGAGATGCCGAGCTTTCGGTTTGATTGAAGGTTCTCTTGATATATGACAGATTCGATTGAAAATCCCTCGGGACTCCTGCTTTTCTTCTTCACGCACACTAGCGAGGGAGCTGGACGCTCAAGCTGGACGCCATCAGATGGATGTTTGCAGAGTGTGACAGCGGCAAAAGGGTAACTGAAGGAATGGTGGATGGCAGGAAAATAAATTGAAAGTGCTTCGAACGAAAATTGACGAGCAGCCACTGCTGATGTCAAGGTTCGAGTCGGAGGCAAGGCTGGAGTCCGAGTTTGTCTGACTGGGGAGAGGTGATTGAACTTATTCACATAAAATAGCAGTAGACTAATTCCTCTTTAGTAGTGTGAACGGTGGAAGTGGAGTCAGACCAACACATCTTGTGGGTTTTCGGGCACAAAATGCGGAATGACAGTTGCAGAAGGGGAAGAAACACATCTGTTTTGCTGAATTCTCATTCAAGCGATTGTTTCCCAGACAGACACTGAGGTGAGGTGAATGGTGTTTTGGATCCGTAGACAGAAAAGTTCAATCAGAAATTAAAAAACAGCCTCCGACGATGAGAACAACACCGAAAAATGACTAATAAAAGAAGGCGTAAAAATCTACGCCATTAAATGAAAAATCATAGAGAATAAGCAAAAAGTAAAATAAGGAAGGAGACACATTTGTCAGCACTTACAGCGACCTATTAAAAATGAAAATGAGAATTGTAGAAATTTTTTCTGTTTTAAATAAAATTTTTTAATATTAAAAAAAACCTACTATTAATCTTTTTATAGTGTCTATAATTTAGACGTATGGCTTTTATGGGTTGGAATTACGTACGGAAATAATTCAGCTAGAAATATAATGGTATAAGGCTTTCTCGACTAATAAATCTAAGATTTTAACAGCTTACCCCGAAATATTAATTACAGTGGTTTCCCTCCTCACAACTAAAGCAGTTTGAGACAAACGCTTGAGGAGCCCATCAAAGTTAGATGAATATTTCAGCTTTGACAAAGTTGTCAGCCGCATGTCTGCAACAAAGGACTTGGCTCGAATGTGAGAGTGCGGGGCACACAGGAGCATAGGACCTCGCTTCCATACGCCACTTGCTTTTCATTTATCGCAAAACCTTTAACTTTGACTGTCCACTTAGCGACGTCTTTGTTGCTGCTCGGCGTCTTCGTCAAACCAAATGTCGCCTTGTCTACAGGACCTCATCCGCCACGCCCGCATGTGCATTGGAGCAGATATCAAAGATCCTTCGGCGAATTGACAACTGGAGGCGAGCGAGACGGTAACTTTGTAATTCCTCATGCGTTGAAGCAAGACCAGCGACATAACCAGAGCACACTCTTTTCTTTCTTTGATTTAAATTCGTAAAAAAATAAACTGCAGGAATATAAATTTCTAAATTAAATAAGATTTCACCATGTTACTAAAATAGTATCTGATAGTAGTCGGATCAAATTAAAACCGCTGTTATATATTGTTAATTAATTCTAGAGCATTCCTATTGCAGCTATATGATTAAGTGATACGTTCTGGTTTATGTACTACAAAAAAAAGATACAAGGAGTTTTAAAGAAATTTCATTTAGATATGTAGCAATAAAGCTGAGAGACTTGTTTCCGTAGAAACGGCCGAACGATAGTATATATTTAAGTCAGACAACTTCATCATACATATATGTAGATGCAATAGGAATAGTCGAAAATTAAATATAGTGTTGTTGTTTTTGACAATTATGTACATTATTATATATAATATACAATAAATCTTTGAATAAAAGAAAAGGTCCGAAATTAATTGAAAATAATAGAAAAGCAATCGTTGTTTTTAATTAAAAATTTTTCTTTTTCGGCTTACTCCAGTTTTTTGCCAATATATTACGATTTTAATTTGATTACAATCCGACATTATAGCTGCTATAGAAAAATTTAAACAACAACATTTCAGACACGCCTACTCTAACGCCCGCAAACCGCCGAAGTCTGTAACGTCCATTCTTTTAAAAACTTCTTTTTGTGTTTCATTATTTTAGGTTGACCTAAAGAAACTGTAACGTAACTATTCATTCGGTCATTTGGCTATGTGAATTGACTGTAATCTAAACTGTGTGTGTACAGACTGTTGTCCTTTGTGTTTGCATAAGATCCTTAATTAGAAATATTTTTAAGTTGTCATCTTGCTCGTCATCTACTCAAGTCTATCCTAAGTCAATGCAACGGCTGTTGCTTTCACCTGTCGCTTCAGATCTCGTCCGGATGTTGGGACCCCTTTCCCACTACCCAACACACCCCACACTCCTTATGCCATTTTAGCCTCATCGTTAGCCTTTCTCTTTGCTTGTGAGCGGAGAACTAGTACTATATTGTCCCACTTCCTAAGGCTTTTCATTTGTTCATCTTGTGCTTGCACCTCGTAAGCATATCTTTCTTCCTCTCCATTTTCATAGGTTTAATGTACTTTGTCCACTCCGCTACAAAATACCTTAAATTTTTTTCTCATCCTGTCATGATGGGTCGCACCGTCTTTCTCGGCATGTAGTTCGTCACTATTTAGATTGGTTCTTTGGTTTTTGTAGAAACTGGATTTACTTTACATTTCGTCCAGAACAATGTTAACAATTTGTATAACCTTGGAGAGGGTATTTTAAGTTAAATTACAGGCTCATATCCACAGAGACATTTTCGCCATATAAAGTATATATTCTATCCCTCCGTTTTATTGTGCCTCTTGTCTCTCACATTTAAAATGTTTCTCAAAAGTCTTCCTTCTTATCCCAGGTAAAGTAAGTCGGAACCGACCGGATCGGACCACTAGCTGCCATTGGAGCAATAGAAAAATTACTAGTGCTCCCTGTGTAAAGGGGTATCTGATAGTCGTGGAAATCGACTCTAGCGTTCTCTCTTGATTTATGTCTTAACTTTAGTTAGTTTATACGTGCCTATTTTGTTACCGTTCTTGTATAACTGTCCAACCGGGAGAGTGTGCCAGCATTTATTGGACATGGTTAACATTTCGCTGGACATTAACTGTACCGTTACGTTTATATTACATGTTAGTGTCAACAGCACTATCCCAGAAGGGAAAAAGAATTCGTTTACTTTATTCATTCTGAAATAGTGCTGTTGCAGAAGAAAAACTCTGCAACATTCAATCTTTCAGTAATTTCATCCGCTCGGGATGAAAGCAAAGGGAAGGTAAATTGACCTGGCCAACAAGGACTAAGGATATATCCTCTCGTTCGTCTGTCTTTCACCGAGACGACAGCGTCTGCAACAAATACAGTGAAAACTAAATACACTTCAAACGAATAAGTTGACAACTGACGATGACTTGCCAGAGACAGGTTTGTATCCTTTCATATACATAATATTGGCCGGTCCGAGCTCAAACACAGGCGCACACAAACCCACAGGTCTGTCCAACAGTTGACGGACATTGGACAAAGGACATGGGACAACGGGCCAAGAACTTCTCGCCCCACACTTATACATGAGTGCTACCCCAGGGATAATGATTTTTCAGTGAAGTGAAAATAATTTTAAAAGTACACAAATGAGAAAGACTTTGGGTGGCTTATAAGTTTTTATACCTGTTTTTATTCGTTGAAAAGTATTTAACTGCTAAAAGGCAGCGTTTCCGTCCATATCGAGTTATGAGGCTATTCCGATAAGTACTTAGCCTTACCGCCTAATGGCTCCAGTATCGTAAGAGTAATTTATTATCGTGTAAGTAAATTCTCTCGACAGCTACTGTCGAAATTTCAGCCGGATCGGACTCGTAGTTTTAACCGCGTGTAAAAGCGGGAGTGTCCGCGGATTTGAGCAATATCGGTCGGTGATTGGATTCTGGTTTCTGGAAGGAAACAAGGTGTCTGTTCTCCATTCATGGCGAGTTTAACGATTTTCAACGTGGTCGCACGTCGGTTTTTGATGAGCCGCGTCCGGGTGTCCCGAAAACGACAACTACGGAGGATAACGTAACAAAAATCCACGATCTCGTAGTGGCAGATCGCCGATTGAAGGTGCTAGAGATAGCTGAGACCGTAGACATTTCAAAAGATCGCGTTGGTCATATCTTGCATGAAATTTGGGAATGAGAACGCTGTCGGCGCGATGGTTGCCGCGTTTGCTCACTCCGGACAACACCGTGAGACCACCTCAAAGCAGTGCACTTTACCCGGCGAATGTGCTCCGAAGAATGCGAAGACTGTCCCATCGGCTGGAAAGGTTATGGCCACCGTTTTCTGGGATTCACGAGGTGTGATCCATATTGAATACCTGGTAAAGGGCTGATTTGACACCGAATATAAGAAAAAAAGAACCCACTCGGCAAAGAAAAAAGGGCCCTTCCATCATGATAACGCCCCGTCTTACGAACTGTTGCGTGTCTTCCGCCACGGAAGAACATTTTGCAGATCTCGAGAAAACGTTAATTTCAGATGGATTAAAGAAATTGGACCATCGCTGTGTTAAGTGTATGGAGCTAAAAGGAGACTATGTTGAAAATCTGCAGCGACTGAATTACTTCATGGGAGAGAGACACTGTTGGCAATGCTGTTAAGGTCTGGCTGATATAGGAAACAGTGTGTGCACTCCCAAACATCTAGGCTGCATGATAAAGCCAACTTACTCCCATCCCACATACATGGATATTCGCCCCTATTTATAGGGTAGGTGCCAAGGAAGAAAATCGCCTGTAGTTTTAGAAAATCGAACTTAAATTATGAACTTAATTAGGGTGCGTTGTACTGAATCTATGGCAAACTTTTCTTTAAAATAGAATATTTAAGAATAGTTAAGTATAGATTTCTTTTATCTCTTTTAAGTTTTCCAAAGTCCTTTTTACTTGGGGACTTTATAATTCTTAAAAGAAAACGACTGGAACTCTTTTTACTCGCGTTCGCAATAAAAATTTATCAAAACCCGCCGAAGCATTTCCAGCTCATTCAAAGCCCCATGAACCTAAGAAGAACTATTTTAACTTAAATTTCACGACCTTGGCCATTTAACGAAATTCAACCTGCCAGTCTGGAGAACCCTTCTGGCTTTAGGATTTTAGTTCAAGCACTAAATAGACGGGCGTCTGAATGGTAACGGGTAGTACGTCAATCTGTCCAATTCATTCACTCACTCGGCCAGACAGGACGTCAGGCCGTCACTCATTCAGATCAAACTAAACCATCTGAAATCATTCCATTCTTCTTGGTTTCGATTTAGTTTCAGTTTGGGACGAGACGCTGTCAATTTAAAATAGAAAATTTATAGAGCAGACAAAATGATGGACAGCCATCGGTAGTTACTCCAAAGCGCTACGTCTATCGTGGAGTTTGTTCTTAAACAGTGGAAATGACAAATAGATGACTTAAGTATCGAATAAAACTATAAACAATTAGTTTAAAATATGTTTATAGTTTTAACATCCATTATACAGAAAATGTTATTTTTAAAATTTACTTTGGCACCAAACAGAAAAAACGAAAAAATTACAGAGTGGAAATCGCCAAAAGAAAGTTTTAAGGACAACAGACACACAATTAATCCACTGTACCGGACAAGAATTGGCGTGGCTGTTGGGGGTGACTGGCTAGCTGGGTGACTGACTGGCAAATTGATGTACACTTTGACGGACAGATAAGATTAAATAACTTGTAGTATTATATATTTATATTGTATATGTTTATGTATATATGTATATACTCTACTATCCCCGCCAGGAGGTTCGTCTTGGACAACAAGCGCACGTACCAAACAAATTGTTCCAGGACCGAAAAAAGCAGAAATTGCGAGGACAACTGCGTGCACATGCATTGCCAAAACTTTCAAAGCTCGACCTCCTTTTCAACGATTTGTCAAAACGAACCTAACTTTCAACTCCTGCCTATTCTCGCCGGTTTCGTCAATCAAAATTACGTGACGTTCTGTAGTCAAGGTCCGTAATAAACGCTTTTGCTCCTCCCAAATGCGTAACAGATGAGATAGACACGTATGTCTGACCATTATTTCACGGGGGGACACAAAATACCACAATTAAATGCTGGGTTCCGTTGGCTAGACATTTTCGAGTTTTTTTTGTATACTGGGGCATTTATTAGAGTGGTCTGTTGCGTAACTCTATCTATTTATTATATAATATAAACCTTATATGCCCTTACAGTAATTTAATTTTGAAAAAAGATTGATTGATATAGTCGAGTTCCCCGACTACCTAATACCATGTATTCAGCTAGTGGAAGTGCGGAGTAATAAAAAAAACAGCCTTTGGCGGTTTGTGTGCGTTAGAGTGGTCGTGGAACAACATTTTAGCAAATCAAGAAAAAATTTAGAAGACTGACAAAAATTTTAAAAATATCAAATTTTTAAAAAGTGTGGGCCCGGCAGTTTTGGGCGGTTTTTGGGCGTAAGGTTGGGCGTGTCAGGACGAATCAACAAATTTGCGGTGTGTCTATGTCCCTGGAAACTTTATGCTTAATCTCAACACTCTAGCTTCTATAGTTCTAAGGATCTCGACGTTCATACGGACGAAGAGACAGACTGACATAGCCAGATCTACTTGGCTATTGATCCCAATCTATATATGTATATACTTTATACGATCGGAAACTCTTCCTTCTGCTGATACATACTTTTCATCTACATACTACTTATTTTTTTAAAATTATACTTTTGAAGTACCTTCCTCTAAATAATTTCGCCATAACAACATGGTTCAAGCGTTAGATCCTAAGTAAATATATTTAATATTGTATATAAGAATAAGTATGCCCTCGTAGCTAGTAACGTTTATGTTAGTCTTAGTTTTGTAAACTATGCAATCCACTTTAATATAAAAAAATTCGCAGTTACAACCGAAAGTGACAAAGTTAAGGGATAACCGGGCGTATGTGTACACGTCTGGAGTTGATTGATTTCTTGCAGTTTCTTTGTTATCTTGCACCATACAATGCACAATCTTGCACTGACAATCTAATCTGAAATATATGAAAAACTAAGCCGTCGCTGCGTACTGAGGCTGAGACTAATATCGCCGTCAAAGTTGCCTTTCATATAGTTTGACAAAAAACACGCAAGACACCAAATATAGTGAATGAGCACTGCAGAACAGAACGGAAAGCGGGCACCAAATAATCGGGAGTGCATGCTGCTAAGTACGAGTGCATGTATAGGATGGACCCTACTCGACTGGCGGCTCCGAAGCATCTCAGTCGCTGTGTGCTTATACATATATCACTTACATGTTTGTCACATGAAAAACAATTGACAAGTTACATGCATTAGCATCTCTGCATCCAAGTTGTCTTGGCCGCTTCGGTGGAACGCAAATTATATGAGTCTTGGACGGTGGTGGGAGAGTTTAATCAGGGTGCTGCGCTTTGCAGCAGGCCGAAACGCTAAAACATTTTTTTGCACTTCCTTGTCGTGTTTATTTTTGAGAATACACGTACCAACAAGAGAGAACGCTATAGTCGAGTTCCCCGACTATCTGATACCCGTTACTCATCTAGTGGAAGGGAAAAGGAGAGTCTTAAACACAGTTTTTGGCGGTTTGTAGGCGTTATATTGGGCGTGGCAGAACGTTTCTTGGCAAATCGATAGAAATTTACAAGACTAATACAAAAATGAAAAAATATAAAAACATTTTTCAAAAGTGTGGACGTATCAGCTTTGGGCGGTTTGAGGGCGTTAGAGTGGGCGTGGCAAAAAGTTTTTTGGTAAATCGATAGAAAATTACAAGACTAATACAAAAGTGAAAAAATTTCAAAACATTTTTTAAAATTGTGGGCGTGGCAGTTTTGAGCGGTTTGTGGGCGTTAAAGTGGGCGTGGCAAAAAGTTTTTTGGTAAATAGATAGAAAATTACAAGACTAATACAAAAATGAAAAAATTTCAAAACATTTTTCAAAAGTGTGGGCGTGGCAGTTTTGGGCGGTTTGTGGGCGTTAGAGTGGGCGTGGCAACATGAATCGACAAACTTGCGCTGCTTCTATGTCCCTGGAGTTTGTATACTTAATCTCAACTTTCTAGCTTTAGTAGTTCCTGAGATCTCGACGGTTATACGGACGGACAGACGGACGGACAGACGGACATGGCCAGATCGACTCGGCTATTGATCCTGATCAAGAATATATATACTTTATATGGTCGGAAACCCTTACTTCTGCGTGTTACATACTTTTCAACGAATCTAGTATACCCTTTTACTCTACGAGTAACGGGTATAAAAATAATACCAATGGACCGTTGGAGACAATGATATATTCACATTTAACTAACAATTTTGGTTAAATATTAATTTAAGAGAGAACGCTATAGTAGAGTTCCCCGATTATCTGATACCGATTTGCCAAAAACCTTTTTGCCACGCCCACTCTAACGCCCACAAACCTCCATAAACTGTCAGTGTTGAAGACTCTCCTTCGCACTTACACTAGCTGAGTAACGGGTATAGTAGAGTCGGGGAACTCGACTATAGCGTTCTCTCTTGTTTTTCCTTCAATTTTAACTATTGTCACAATATGTATATATTTGATCAGTACCCAAAAGCTTGATCTATAAACTTAACCTATAATGTTTAAAACATTATTTATATAACACAACTAAAGTTCGTAAAAAGCGCTGATTTACCATCACCACATATATGTAAGTATTCTAAGTCCACGCACTTTTTGCAGAAAATTATGACGACTAAGATGATGAACGCGTGGTTTTCCGATACGCTCAGCTGGATTTTACCATTTGGAGACTTGGCGGTCAACATTACAATAACGCGCGAGTAGAGTTCTGCGGAATTTCAGGCGGCGAAGTCAGCATTTGTCTACTTCTTCAGGCATTCACTAAACTTAAGTGTCAGAAAATTAAGAAGCCCAATTACAGACTGCCACCTGTCAGCAGTTCGTCATCACCACCCGAGAATATGACATTTTTTCATGCGGCAGAAAGACGAAGCAGTCGAAACGCACCAACGGTCGTGATTTTTTCTGTGACGGTGCGAGATGTTTAGGAACAAGAGACGAGGCACATTTGCATGTATGTATATATAAGTTGTACGGATTTATGTGAAATAAAATTATAAATATAGTCATTTTGTTATTTTTACTGTTTCTTACACTACTACAAAAATTGCGAAAGTTTTTATATGACAAATTTTTTCAAGTGCAATTTAGTTTTGTTATTACATTTTATATACCAGTGAGTTTTACAATAAATTAGTTAGGAAGTGTACATTCTTTAACGTCAGTCCGTGTGTCGAGATGTAGGAGCACAGAATGTTTTAAAAATTTTTTTAGTTAATAATCGAGGCACTTGACGACACCGTTTCTTTGCGTAATAAATAATAAATAACAGTCACACTAACTCTTCAAGAAAATAAATGAAATGCAACCAAAGCCCATGGTGAAATTGAGTGAAGCAAAATGCACTCCCAATGACAATGTGATGTGTGCTGCAACTGGTTATGTATTTTAATCAGGAACTAATGGGGGAGATGATGACTTTGTCGCTGCGAGACAACAATACGAAAACGCGCTAAGATAAGGAAAACACAGGGAAAAACATGTAATCATATTTCTTTATGTTTAACAAAAATAACTTTTTTTATAATTGTTGGTAATTGTCTTTAAAATGGTATAAAATGGTATAAAATCGTATATAAAGGACACAAAAAACAGCTGACTTCTGCAAAGCCAAAGGTAGCGTACCCTTGCAGATAAGAAGACTTTAAGAGTATTAACAAAAAAAAATGATCACTTTTATTAAATCCATTTTTCGTATTTCTAAGGCATTCGCTAAAATGCATGTAACTAACAGTTAGAAGGAACCGTTTGTGTATGTCCACATGAACGTATAATTTTTTTAATTTTTGTTTTTACACTTTCCTTTTCTTATCTACTAATCCTAATCTTCAATTGAAAAAACAGTCTGCATTTTTTGAGGGTCCTATTATATGTTTCGTAAAGATGACCAGACTAACCAGACTATTGTAGAAGATTTTCAACGAGGAAGAGACGGATAAACTTAAAGACTGGCTAGATCGGTTTGGCTTGTAATTCTGTTTACAAATGTATGTCTTTCACATCTAAAGGCTACTCTTAAAATTGTTCATAGCATGTTGAATATATTAAAATATATAAAAAATAATATTATAATAGCATAACTCTTAAGCTAACTTGTACGGGTATACAAATGCATTACCTGAATACACTCGCTTTCCTGCTCAGTGCATAGGGATTGGGGAAAGAGATGAAGTCTTGGGACATGGCTGGTGAGAATCTTGTTTAGTAAATGCCGTCTTAAACTGATGAGATTACCAACGAAGGCGTTGGCTGATGAGCCGTGTTACATTGCAATATTCCGCAGCTCCAGAATAGGGATGCTTGTCATAAATGTCGCGTGACGAGATCTCAGGAACTACAAAAGCTAGAAAGTTGAGATACAGAATCAGAATTTGTCGAATCATGCTGCCACGCCCACTCTAACGCCCGCAAACCGCCAAAAACTGCCACGCCCACACTTTTGAAAAATGTTTTAATATTTTTTCATTTTTGTATTGGTGTTGTAAATTTCTATCGATTTGTCAAAAAACTTTTTGCCACGCCCACTCTAACGCCCACAAACCGCCCAAAGCTGCCACGCCCACACTTTTGAAAAATGTTTTGATATTTATTCATTTTTGTATAAGTCTTGTAAATTTATATCGATTTGCCAAAAAACTTTCTGCCACGCTTACTATAACACCTACAAACCGCCAAAAACTGTGTTTAAGACTCTCCTTCTCCCTTCCACTAGCTGAGTAACGGGTATCAGATAGTCGGGGAACTCGACTATAGCGTTCTCTCTTGTTTTAAGTGTGTTAGCTAATTAATGGCTATATTATTGATTATCGATGCACTTGATTATATCGTTCTATTTGATATTTCTTTAATTTTAAAAGATTTTCAGAAATAAGACAAGCTTTTACATACACATAGAGACAGGGAAAGTGAAACAGACATTGTTGTCGGCCATAATGTGCAACATATTTTCCGAAAAGGAAATCTAGGCCTAGGACCCCTCTCAAAAGAATCATTGTACAAATATTAACAGGCCCCAATTTGTCAGCCAGTTGACAAAAGACTCTTTGTGTCTCGGTGGCCGCGAGACTTGTAGGGACTTGTCTGCGGCAAGGCTGACTTAAAAAAAATTTCCGGATGAGTAACCCATCAGTCAGCGGGAGCACTGAGTAAATGAGGAGTTGTTCACAACAGTTTGGAGGACGCGGAGCATGATACTGAAGCCAAGTGATTTAACAATGCAACAAGTGAGCAACAGGAGCGGTACTTGCATATGGAGCTAAAAGACATGACATGATGGGATGGAAAATCAGATCCTGATTGAAAACTGATGATATTTGCTTGACACTTGCACTTGAAATGCATTGGCATTAAATAAAGAAAATTACGCATTTCTCACGAAAAACGCGTTTCACGTACTCAGGCTTGTCAGTCTCACAGGCAGTTGCATTTGTATCTGCCTGTCGTTAGGCGTCTTCATCTCCATTTTCATTCTGAGTGGGAACGCGAAACTCCGCCATCTCGCGTCAGCCACTAAACTTGCCAGTAGCTCCTACAACCGGATGCTCAAATGGCAATGAGATTCAGATGGCACGACAAATACGGCGGAGACCTGTCCCCCGTCTTCCTATTCCCATTCAGCTCACATTCCGACAAAATGTATCTGTTTGCAATTAAATGTCAACGGCTGAATAACGCTGACAATCCGAAATTCGAAGCACATTGTAGCGAAATATTATATATCCAGACCTTTTCAAGAAACTAAGACATTTTCTTTTTACATATGTGCATTTTTGGATTCTATTTGGCTGCGTAATTGATAAAAGTATATATTTATATTGCTATGACCAATCAAGGGAATAAAATCTGTAACGCCAAAACTTTTAAAAAACTTTGTTATATATTTTTATTTTTTTATTAGTATGTATTAAAAATTTATATCGATTTGCCAAAAAACTTTTTGCCACGCCCACTCTAAACGCCCACAAGCCACTAAAAACAATTTTGACACATTTTTTAATTTTTTTCATTTTCTTAATTTTTTTTTTCCAAGTTCTACCAATACTCAGTTATTGAAATTTCTTGTTAGCACTTCCGCTAGCTGAGTAACGGGTATTTGATAGTCGGGAACTCTACTGTAGCCAAAAAACTTTTAGCTATTTCTATTTTTGGCTATTTATTTCATCGTAAGAAAAAAACTTGTTTAATTTTAGCAATTCCAATACATACATTTTGCCTGCACTGGCAACGTAAAAAATTAACTTCTTTATATGACAAGAAACATTTAAAACGTCTATTTGAAAAATATAAAAGGAGTTGGCGCCGATACAAAGGGGACAAACTATGATACATGCCACAGCCGACCATCTTATTGTCATATTTTATTACGAATTTCGGCACAATTCACAACTTTATTTGACTTTTAATTTCACCGCAGTAAAGCATACATGGTGTTACCATAACAGACAATTGACTTTATATTTTGCCCAACCGTAATGTTTATTATTCACCTAATATACAATTGTCTCTTAACCGGACAGAAGGAATAAATCCAACTCCCACGTTCAGCTCCGTTTAACTGTGGTGATTGCTGTAAAGCTTAGCATACTCTGCTCAATCATGGGACCCAGAGAGATTCTGTCTGGGGATCATGGGTTCGTCGGATTCCGCATCCCGCACTGGCTTAGCTTGAAGCGCATTTATTATTTGATTATAAACAGCAGCGAGCATCGGCGAGCGTCGAGCGCGGCCATAAAAATCACCTACTGACAGATTTATTACACAGCCAGCCGGTTGGCGGTAGGTTGGGGTTGGGGCAACCTGTGGCCACGGTTAAGCTGAGCCATACCGAACCGCCAATGAAGGCGCTTTGACAACAAACAGATACGCCAGCAGCAGCAGAAACACCAACAACATTTGCAGCAGCAACATCAGCAGTATCAGCCGAGACAACAGCAACAGAAACTCCGGCATGGCATCCCGGAGCTCGGTGCTCTCATCATCGTCATCATCAGCAGCAATGCTGACAGCTACACGGCAACGCCATCAGTGTAATCAACTTGGTGTCGGCAAGGAAGTGGACCTGAAATCGACTAGCGGTAAGCGGAGAGCCTTCTTTCTTTCCTTATGGGTGGCATGTGAAGCCACGGGATTCGCGACTAACCTGGCCATCCATGGGCTCCTCGCCGGACTCCCTAACTCTTTGCCCTCATTAAGCTGTTGAAATAAAAAAAGAAAGCCAATAGGTTAGTGAAGGGCTGATCGAATAAAAGCTACCTGAGCATGAATAAGAACTGTTGGTCTTTAGATTTGAATTGGGATAATTTGTTAAATAACCTTATTCAGCAGGTATACATTTGAATTTTTTTTAGTCTTTTTATTCATAGTTTAATGTAGTATGTAGGAATATTAATTGACAAAAAGCCATAAGATATCCAATAATTTTTAATCACAATCAGAGTTGACCTCGGTCAGCAAGATGCCTGGACTGTTTTTAGTCTTCTTCACTTCCCCCGCTATGTTTAATTCAATACCCATGAACGACGATGGGTTGCATTTGTTTTATAGCAGACAGTTTTTACACCAGCCTTGGAAGCTGGCTAGTTGACATGGAAATTGTGGGACAGATGGTGCGGAAGGCAGTGGCAATGGCATCCCAAATGTGTCAAATGTGTTGTGTGATTTATGCAGTCAGTCGCATGATTTGTTTGCAGTCCGTCCACTTTTCGTGTTTATCTGCAGGAAAATATGAGAAAGATAAATGACGACGTCGCCAGTCAGAGAACTCAGGAGCTGTAGCTGGATGATGGTGTACAAAATCGCAATCAGTATTTGGTCAACTTTCAGTAGGGATTTTTTTCTTCTGTCCCCGATATCGGTTGAAAATTAATTTTGCGCAAAGGGGCTGTGGCAATTGAGATATTTCTGCGGTAACATTCGACGTGGAGTGCATTTCAGTTTCTTTAGTTTACACTGAACTTATATGTGCTCTACATTTGTAGTTGCCTTTAACAGCAGGAATTAAATTGGTACTGTTTATATATTGAAATTAATTTTATTATCAATCGGAGGGGTATGAATAGTTTTTACTTTTAACAGATTTATGAAGACAAGGACTGATTTTAAAGCACTTTATAAGGCACTAGCTCCGCTTTTAGTAACAACGAAAAAGCTGGGATGTGTCTAATACCATTTAAACTCTTTGCCCGACAGCAGTTTCAATGAAGGCCACAATTACCTCGTTTGCAAGTGCAGGCGCGGTATAAACTTTTACTGAGCAAAGTGATTCTACGTTGAGTTAAGCTCAACAACTTACACACTCCTCCCGTACCGCTCGACATGCCCAGGTGTCCATGTTAGTCGAAGATCCATCGCCGGTATCTGCGAGCTCCGTTGTTGTCATGGGTCAGGCCATAACTTGCGTGAAACATGTTAATAATTTACAATTTGGTATTCATAAATAAAATGTCATCCTTACCGTACCGACGGTGCAACCAAAGCCACAGCGGCACAGTCCCCAGGTAATGAGCGAATGTTGATTGAGGTTATATTTCATGGCAAATGGGTGCCATGGCTCGCTGGGAAAGTCACTGGACGCGGTCCCAGCCGGGTCTCCAGTCCCGTCTCCTGACGTTTGACACTCTGAACAAAAGTACACAAATGCACCGCAACAACACCTTTTCTACCAAACGTATTGCGCCTGCGCACTCCATTCTATTCGAACTTAAGCTTCGACTTTGACTTTCTATGGTTTTTTGATTAAAGTCCACCAATTTATCGTCGTTAATGGTAGTTGTTCGAATTGCAATAAGTGAGAAGCATAATCAATGCGTTCACACAGAAAAAACCACTAAAGGAAGTTATAGTTCCGGTTAAAGCTTCACCTTTATTAACTAATCTGTTGAAAAAATTTTGAGGACCAAAATATAATTTTGGATACATTTAATTCAAATTGGAAATAAATATACAAGAGTTTTTGTATTCAGATTATATTTACATATTATTTTATTATACCCTTCTAAATAGCTTATTGATTTCCGTCAGAAGTTGACAACGCAGCTTATTTGCTTGAATATTTTCCAAAAGTCTTCTTTCTATTTGGAGAGAATGTGGAAACCAGCCAATTTGGACCATTTATACCATATTGCTATAAAATAAATAGAGAAACGCGAAACGTATTCCCAGCAAGCCGAAGTTTTTATACCGTTGCGGTAATCATAGATTACAACAAGAGAGAATAGTAAAGTAGAGTTCCCCAACTATCTGATACCCGTTACTCAGCTACTGGAAGTGCGAAAGATACATTTCAACAATAACAGTTTCGGGCGTTTGAGCTGTAAAGGACTGCTCACGATATTATAAATTATAATTTGTATTTTTATAATTTACAATTATACTACCTAACGTGCTTCCCTAGCAATACCATAAGAACTTAAACGAGATTTCTTAATCCCTTTCGACGGGCTGGTAAGCAAAATTTTGTTATTAAAGTGCTAGCTGCGGCAAGTAACTCTGCGCAGCGCATCTGTATTCATATATTGATAAAGTTGTAGAAGTTAAAAGTTGTGCAGAACAATAAAAATAAATTCTAATGAAGATGACAGGCCAGCATGTCGTATCACTGGACTTTGGGCGACGGACTGAGTTTTTCGAGTTGAACGTCATTTGTGCCAGCAGTTTTCTCTTCTTACATAAGCAGCGCCAGATGGGAAACGGCAATGTGATGGTAAGGTGCACGAAGGCAGATGACTTGTGATGCTGCACTTCCGTAATTTTTCGGACCAAAAGCAAGAAAAACAATTGAGTAGACTGTCGGAGCATCAAAATTCAAACGTCAAAAGGAACGTCGAAACGAGAAGAGCACAAGCCCCAAGCTCCCAGTACCCAAAGCGCAGAGCCCTGAACTCAATGCCCCGAACCCCACTGACAGCTATCCAGTGAAGCGTCAAAGTTCCTAATGCACACAACAAATTTCTTATATAAGGCGGTAGAGGATACGGAACTGAAGATGAGGAGAAGGCAACGGTGGAGCAGCTGGACACTGAAAAGGACGATGGCGACAACTGCGATGAGGGAAAAGGACGCGCAGGACGAAAAGTAGGAAAGGACCTACGCGACACATCAGGCAGAAATGTCGTGGACAAAATGACGTTGTCACGAAAATTGCAGAATATAAAATTCCTAGTTCCGGTGCCGCCAACGACATCCAACAACAACACTCAAAAGTGAACCCAAACCACATGAAACATCCTGCCTGGTCTCACTTCGATTTTGTGTCCAAGGACAATGCAGAGAAAGCTACACTACTAAAATATACAAAATAGGACGAAATATACAAAACAGAATTGTAATTGTAAACAAGGATACTTGAAAATTGTTGTTAAGATCCTCGGCTGGGATCGGTAAAAAATTGGCTTTATTAATCATAAACATACTCCCTGCAACAACAGGTACCCTTTTCTTCAGTGTACTGATGAAGACGTCTACTAAGAAAAAACGAGGCATGGACGACATAGGGCAACGTAGGAAACTTTTCAAAAATTATTGAAATGTCACGTAGCAACTTCTCAAATTGCAAAAATCCTGACGCTGTCGTTCAATGCGCTCTGCGGATTGATAGAGCGAGTCGTGAACCAAGGAGAATTCGCAAGCAGCACATCTTAGGAGGTGGGTGGCCAGTGGGAGATCGTACTGGGCTGCACTTGTCGCCTGCAGTTTGAAGGTGAAAGAGAAAGAACAAGTGTCTGGGCTGTGGTGATGGACGGGGGTGGAGCAGTCACGCCTCGGCCGCTGACACTAAGACGCCAGCCCAACAAAATCGTCGAGCCAGTCATCCCCAAGGCAGCAGCAAATCCAATACACACGACCACTGGATGCCCCTAGTTCTGCTTCAAAAGTCACCCAGCACCACCATATCTCTCCTCCTATCCAGCCCAACCCCAGTTACCGACCGCAATTTAACGTGCGAACGACAGTTTGACCCAAGAACCGGGCTTCTGTTTTTCTTTATACTTTCTTTAGGGTGCAAAACATCATTAGGATATAGCAGGAGCGGAATGCAGGATTTGATCCAACGTGGCTATCAGGCTTCAAGTGGCCTCACCAAATTATTAAAAAATTTTGAACTGAGTACAGCTTTAGCTTAAATGGATATAAAATGGAAAGCTTGTAACCAAAAATATTTGCAAGTCCCGGTCCCAGCTCGCCGACTTCCCTCCTGACCTGCAGCTGCGGCTTTGGCAATTCTTCGATCCTGTCCGACGTCTTGGCCATTACTATCACGCAGAGTTACAAGAAAAACAATATTCCTGGTCCCGCAGAAGACTGCGGGCCAGGAAGGAAATGAGGGGCCGCCGTCTTCGACGTCCTCGTCAATCGTCAAATGTCGGCGACGACGCTGTCAAATGCAAGCGAAATTGAGGACAGCCCAAAGGCGGAAGAGTAGAACGGGATATGTGAGGAAACTGGGGAAAATTCTTGTGCTATCCAAGTTGTCGCAGGCATTAGGGAAGAAACCCCAACCCCTGCATCCGCAGGAGTCTGCGAGCAGCGCAGAAACTTTTCATGACTTCTTTTATTGCACATTTCAACAAAACGATTGATGGCTTCCATGACAGAAATGGGAAGAGTTCGAAAGCTCCGCGTATCGTAGAGCATCTGCAAGACTGCACCGGGTTATTATACCCGTTACAAGGATACAAGAGTATGCTAGATTCGTTGAAAAGTATGTAACAGGCAGAAGGAAGCGTTTCTGACCATATAAAGTATATATATTCTTGATCAGGATCAATGTCGATCTGGTCGTGTCCGTCCGTCTGTCTGTACGTATGAACTTCGAGATCTCAGGAGCCGAAGAGGCGTAGCAAGTTTGTTGACTCATGTTGCCACGTCCACTCTCACGCCCACAAACCGCACAAAACTGCCACCACCACACTTTTGAAGAATGCTTTGATATTTTTTCATTTTTTGATTAGTCTTATAAGTTTCTATCGATTTGCATAAAAACTTTTTGCGACGCCCACTCTAACGCCCACAAACCGCCCAAAGCTGCCACGCCCACACTTTTGAAAAATGTTTTAATATTTTGTTCATATCTTTGTTAGTCCTCTCTCTGTACATTTCTCTCAATTTGCCAAAAATCTTTTTGCCACGCCCACAAACCGACAAAAGCTGTCAGTGTTAAAATTTCTCCTTCGCTCTTTCACTAGCTAAGTAACGGGTATTAAACAGTCGGGGAACTCGACTATAGAGTTCTCTCTTGTTTTATTCTGCTGTGCTCGGGTTCTGGTGGTTACAAAGCTGCAATATGATGCCCAAGGATTATTTTGACGCTCCGCAGGATACTTGCTATTTTCTTTTTGCTCGACATTTTGTTTCTTGCTCTGACTTACCATTTACGCTGAAATGAACTTCCGCCCTGGGTTTTAAAGAAAAGTAGTTTTATCTTTGACCCGTTTTGGGGATATTGTATGTAATTTTCTAGAGTTGGGAATCGGTTTTCTTGCTCTAAATTGTCATATTCGCTGAACTGAACTTTATCCTTGCGTTCTATAGCAAAGTTGTTAATTTGTAAATTTTTAACGCGTTTTTGGGGATATCGTAAGCAGTTTTATAGAGCTGGGAATCGGTTTAAGACAGTAAATCAAAACACCCATATAGCTTCTATGCTGTATACTAAATTCTAATCATACTAAATATAATACTAAAACTAATTGATGCATTTTTTATTCAATACCTGTTTAATTATAGATCAATAGAATAAAAATAAAGATGCCAAAACAGTTTTGCAAAAACTTTTGTGATAGCCCTCAGTCTCGTTATATTTAATCTATTTTGGGGTCACCTAAAAGTTTTCTGACTCAGCTCGAGCTCACACCTTTCCTGAATGTTGATTTTTTTAGATCCCTTTTCATGAGTCAGAAATCCAAGTAAAGCAAAATTTTACATGAAACAGCAAATAAGCCCAAACGCATCTATTCCAGCATGAGAGAAAAACATTGTCAATTTTAAAGAAATTTGCTTAGAAGTTGTCAGTGAAACGCAAAATCCGTTTTGCTGGAAGTCAGAGAGGGGAGAAAAACGGAGACGGACTGAAAGCTACGACGATATCCAAGGAGTTTTGTCGCCGAAATGCAATAAAGACTTGACTGAGTTCATTGTTGTTGTCGTTCCCGACGTTGTCAGAGCCAAGAGCAAGCAGCACCCAACATCTACCAGCCCACTAACTGTCTGACAGACTGACTGACGAAATGACCAGCATTTCTCTACCCTAGTTGCAGTCTGGCAATACCCGACGAACACTTAAAGACGCTATCTTATATTGAAATATTACAAAGCTAGCACAGCAACCCCTAGAGCTATGAAGGGTATACAAACACCGGAATTATGTACAACTCACGTTAAGTGTTCAAATCAATTATTTCGACAGACATCGTTTTTACTGTTTGCACATGTTTTACAAAATCAAATCTTACAGGGAAAATTAGGTCGACACTTATAAATATTTTTCATTGTTAAAATTTTAAGTATTTAACAGTTTTTCTTCCAGTGCGCGTTACGCAATACAGGGGGAAGGTTTCTCGGCTGGCGAGCGAACAAGACAGGCAAAAGGACGGATACTGAGACAGACACACATCTTCCGACTGACGCTTTCTGCCATATATACTTAAGGATTAGAAATTTACTGAAATGCTTTTCTTTCTGCTTATACAGCAGGGTGAAGGGGCGAAAAGTAAAAGCACACACACACGTAAAATGCAAGGACTGCAAAAGAAAAGTCAATGCGCAGTCGAAGAGAAACTTGTCAGTTGCCGTCAATCAGCAGACGGGCACTCGGACAGACATTCTGCCACCCAAGTAGAAACATTATGTGCCGAGTGGGCAGTGGGCGGAGGGTGGTTTTTGGCTCGGACCTATGCAACTTTTGCTCGTCAGCAACAAAAATTGATGTGCTGCAGATGAAACGCCAAAAAAGTTTGTCCTCAGCTAGGGAGCGCAATAGAATGGCAATGGGCTGCTAAGAAAGAATACCGAAAGCCAGTGCCAAAGATTAAAAAAGAGGGAGGAAAACGGAAAATGTTCATGGCGAAAGAAAAACACTGCAGATCTCAGCAGAGACCAGGGAGCTGAGCAGGACACTGTCGAACGAAACGAGGTCGAACCCTGAAGGGTTGGCCAAAATATTTTACTGATTGTGTGCAAACTTCGATACAAAGTTGATGCTGACGACGGCGACGACTTCGACGTTGACATTCTGCGACAATATTTGGTGATTGCACAAGATGCAAAGTGTCAACTGATGGCTCCAAAAAGGGAAAAATGAGGCAGGAACCGAGCGAAGTGTAAAGCAGCTCAGTGCAGAGGACCGGGGAAAAGCCGGAGGACAAAGTGCACTGACCATTGATTGAAGAAAGAATCCGGGGTATACCAAAAGCTTAATGAACTTGTACATGTAAATATATTGAAAAGATTTAGGTGGCCTGCATCTATAAGTTGATTAACAAGAGCTATAGATTAAAGTTCTCTTCTACCTCCAAAAATTGATTTAGATTTCGTAAAATAACTTACAGTGCTATATGAAGGTATTTTGTTATCCAATACTTTTGACATTGGAATACTATGCGAGTCTCGCGACTATGTATGAAGGTATGGATTTGAAACTTGATTACACCATACATTCAACCCCTGTAGTTTCCTCTAGTGGTTGGGCATTGTCGATTGTCAATTGACGTTGACCGTCGCGTCGGGCATGTCAAATAAATTAATTTGTGCAACGAGAAACGTCAAAACTAATTACGACATCGCTGCACGTCAATTGAGGCTGGCCAAATTGCTGAGGTTGTTTTGGCCAGATGGGCGGTCGATGGGAGAGAGTTTGGGCCGATTGGATGGCTTGTGGGTGGTTGGTGGCTTGGGGGAAAATAAAATATATTAATGACGTGCCAAAATTAACATTTCATTATGCGAATTTGTCTGCGCTGAGAAGTGGCGCTTTGATGCCGAATGCAGATTTGAGAAAATATGGTTTAAACCATTAATTAGGGGCCATCAATCTTGGCGCTAACGGTTGCCGATGTCGCCCGTCAATCAATCAGCTTCCGCCCTTTTCCCGACTGACCGCCGTTTCCAATTGATTTCGTCAATTGATTTTAACACCCATCAGACATCAATGTCAGGGAAGGAAAAACAAAATGGCGAGTCCATAGATTACGGGCTTTCCCGAACGAGTCTGTGTGCGTTATGTCAGCGTCAGTGACACTTCAATATTTTATTAAATGACATTAAACTGTCTCTATCGGCTTAATTAATTTATTGTTGCTGTATTGTCGACTCTC
Source organism: Drosophila yakuba (assembly GCF_016746365.2). NCBI lineage: Eukaryota > Metazoa > Arthropoda > Insecta > Diptera > Drosophilidae > Drosophila > Drosophila yakuba. The sequence goes on along the minus strand of NC_052528.2, from coordinate 3,226,824 downwards.
ATGGGCGCACACATTCACATACGGCTCGTGCCCCGTGCGTGTGTGTGACATTTTTATTATGCAAAATCAATAAAACCATCTCTCACTCATTCACTTACTCACTCGCCGCCAAATGTTCGGTCATGTCCTTTTTGACACTGACAGCCGATGTCCACTATAGCCTAACGGCCAGTTCACCAAAGGCAAAAAATGCCTTTAAATTGTTCAATTAATTTTCCATTTTTTCCTCCGGGCCGAAGCAAGACCAACGGAATGCATTCCCTGACAGTTTGTCAATCGCACTTCGAGCGGTGCGACAAATGAGTCCGGCGTGTTTGGTGGAAGGACCACTGAGACCCCTGAGTCTCGTGACCCCAAAGGACTCCGGACTGCAGACCACGAACTGTGGATTCCACGTTCCGCACGCCGATCATATGCATTGCAGTCGCAGCCGTTCGTTCATTAAATGTGCAGCCCAATTTTTCGTGTTTGGTTTTTAGGTTCGTAGCTTTATTTGCTCGCTTAATGGCGTTTCGTTTTGTTTGGTGATAAAATGTAATGTAGATGTAAGCGCCACACATACACATATACATATACATTATATTATAACTTTAAACTCTTTGAAAACAAGAACTTTCAGTTATAATTAAATTCGTCACTTAAAAGTTGGACATTTTGACTCGCGTTATTCGTAGCGAAATTTTTAATGTTATTTGGAAAAGAACAAAACGCATCCTCTGTGTTTGTTTTTGCTGTAACAGAAGAACGTTTGCAGGCAATCTTATCCCATCTAATCCTCCAATAACATGTGATTAAATAAAGATTGCCTTCAATACGTCCTTGCTGAAGTACGTAAAAGTTAGAGAGTAATGGTTAGTTCGAGCTTCATTCCAAAAGTATAAGCTTTATATTAATTTGGTGTAATGCTTGTAGATTTTCTTTAAATCTCGGGCGTCAGGCCCAACCAACCCAAAAACCAACTACCCACTTTAGGCCTTTCTTCGTATAAACCCACTCCATCACGATTTCTGCTTGTCCATCGATTCCCGTTTCAGACTCCTGTCATTGTCATACCTTCGATTGCTCGACCTTTGTTGCTGCTGATGATGAAATTTCTATTAAGGATTAATACGTCAACGTTTTTGTATTGAAGGCAGGTGCAAAAACTTTCTGTGGCACGGACAGATCCGCAATCGTCATGACAAAACTTTTGATGCTTTTGATGTGTCGGGCGAGTGGGTTCCGTCCGGCTGAAACGTACACATCTCCCGTTCTGACCCCTATCGAAATTGGACATTGGAGTGGCCATGACATGTCTTACACTTGAAGCCTCAATGGCCGCTGACAGACAGACCCCAGTATTGATGAGGGATTCGGTTCTAGGACTGGGTCGGTGCGGCGTTGATTCCTCCAGGAAATGTGCGTAAAGAATTTGTATTGTCATCGGAAATGAAATATGAAATGCTCTTCATATTCCCGGCATTTAAATAAAAATGCAAAGCCATCACTCAGAAGACGAGAAAAACTCATGTAATTAGTTTGTGCCTGACAAGTTCCAAACTACTAATAAATACATATAAACTACTAAAATATACATATGTATACATATAACAAGAGAGAACGCTATAGTCGAGTTCCCCGACTATCTGATACCCGTTACTCAGCTAATGAAAGGGAGAAGGAGAGTCTTAAACACAGTTTTTGGCGGTTTGTAGGCGTTATAGTGGGCATGGCTGAAAGTTTTTTGGCAAATCGATAGAATTTTACAAGACTAATACAAAAATGAAAAAATTTCAAAACATTTTTCAAAAGTGTGGGAGTAGCAGCTTTGGGCGGTTTGTGGGCGTTAGAGTGGGCGTGGCAAAAAGTTTTTTGACAAATCGATAGAAATTTACAAGACCAATACAAAAATGAAAAAATATCAAAACATTTTTCAAAAGTGTGGGCGTGGCAGTTTTTGGCGGTTTGTGGGCGTTAGAGTGGGCGTGGCAGCATGAATCGACAAACTTGCGCTGCGTCTATGTCTCTGGAGTCTGTATGCTTAATCTCAACTTTCTAGCTTTTGTAGTTCCTGAGATCACAGCGTTCATACGGACGGACAGACAGACGGACAGACGGACATGGTCATATCGACTCGGCTATTGGTCCTGATCAAGAATATATATACTTTATATGGTCGGAAACCCTTCCTTCTGCCTGTTACATACTTTTCAACGAATCTAGTATACCCTTTTACTCTACGAGTAACGGGTATTATAATGCTTCATTTTTAACCATATGTAATTAAACAAGCGATAACGCTATGGGCGAGTTCACCGACTATAAAATACCAGAGGTGCGAAAAAAATGTTCTTCTTAATATTGCGCAATCGGGTGGCAATTAAATTTTTTGTAAGTGTAATTTATGGTCGTGAGCCAAGTATTTTTGGGGAAAAAAAATGTACAAAAATTCTAGCAGCTTTAGATAGGATGTGGGTGTTCAGAACCTTAAACATCTCCTAAGTGAAGTCCAGATTCTTGAAGACAACCCATGAATCAGCTTCAAACATGAAGGCTCTTATTAAATCAGTCTTTTGGAGTCTCTTTAAAAGTGCAGCTATAATCAACAGGCGATGGCTTTTCCATCGCTTATGTCCTCTGAATGTTTTGACCAGCCAAATTCGGTTTGGTAATCCTTGGTGAGACTCAACTGCTTAACCGCCAATTGTCGACACATTCCGACGGTAATGCCCCAAATTGGCTGTTGACGTAAAATTTCATATTCGAAGTTTTCGACCACGTGAAATCTCCATGGCCCTTGATCTACCCAATCAGCCCACTCATCGCCGTCTACTCAGCTGCTGCTGCGTGACACATGAACAGCTAATTATGACTTGGATTCCGTCTTGGCACCCGCTCCATCCTACTATTTGTGTGCATGCGACGTGTCCAGTCTTTGCTGGCAATAGATTCATTGAAGGTTTGCATATTAACGAAGTGCGGCCCATTTGCACCCAAACGATTGAGCAGCTGCTTTAACGCCAAGAGAGGTATAGCGGTAATGTTTGCAATAAGATAATTAGGTGGCAACTGTTTAGGAACTCAACCGGAAATTCAATAAAATAGTTGGCTCAACACTATAGATAAACGCCTGTGACAAAGACAAACATTTCTGGAATCTCGAAGTAAAGTAGAACCCCGACTATCAGATACCCGATACTGACATTTTCTGGAATATCGGTAGAAATGGGGTAAATAAGTTAAAATTAAAATAATATTCAAAACTTTCCAAAAGTTTGGGCGTGGCAGTATTGGGCGGTTTGTGAACGTTAAGAGTGGCAAAACGTTTTTGTCGATTAAATCGATTAAAATTTACAACATATAAAACAAGAGAGAACGCTATAGTCGAGTTTACAAGACTAATACAAAAATGAAAAAATATCAAAACATTTTTCAAAAGTGTGGGCATGGCAGTTTTGGGCGGTTTGTGGGCGTTAGAGTGGGCGTGGCAACATGAATCAACAAACTTGCGCTGCGTCTATGTCTCTGGAGTCTGTATGCTTAATCAACTTTCTAGCTTTTGTAGTTCCTAAGATCTCGACGTTCATACGGACAGACGGACATGGCCATATCGACTCGGAAACGCTTCCTTCTGCCTATTACATACTTTTCAACGAATCTAGTATACCCTTTACTCTACGAGTAACGGGTATAAAAATGCAAAAATTAAAACTATAGAACGGCTATTATGATGTCTGGTTTTGAATTTCTTGTAATATTTTCCATTGATTATGCATTCAATTTCTTATTATATGAACTGCGAACTTGGCTTCGATGTTGGATGGAGGAATTTTCTTGAATGGGTTAATCTGGTAAGCCCAAGACCTACTTTTTTATTTATATACCAATATGACATTGAAGTAATTCATCTGATATTATCATCAAAATTATTAGATTTATAATAAGAATTTAGTATAGCTTTAAATAGCCAGAAAGAGCTTTCAGGTCACACACAGTCATTTAGACGGATAACACCCCCATATCGACGGTCTCCAACAAATGTGGGCACAAGGAGAGTGCGATTTGGAAATACGCAAACAAAACAAATTGTGAACAAAGTATGTCCTTCGGTAACCGCTCAAAAATAAAGCCAAAAGGTACTGGGTGTTGTGGAGAAGAGAGGATTTATATAAAGGAGTATCCGTCGAATAAGGGCAAGCACAATGAACTTGTCGCTTTCATCGTCACCGTACTCGTCAGCCTCGAAGTCAAATGTCAGTCAAAGACTTTGACGTTGGTGATAAAAACGGACGAAAGCTTCGGAAAGGAAGCCTTAGGCAGTCTGTCAGTCGCTGTTACAGAGGGCCCTGCCCCGGGGAAGGAATGATGGATGAATTTGTGATTTGTACATATAAATATATGCCGGGTCCTAGCTTCGACTCGTTTGTGCTAATGAAGTGATTATTGCAATGCCTCCCCATGCAATATTAAATACAAGAGAGGCAGGGCAGAGATCTTATAAATAGCCCCAGACCTTGACTTGAGTTTCCCGTTTTCTTCTTCATCACCAAATAAAACTAAGCACTTTCCATCGATCACAAATATTAAACATTTTTCTTGCCCATGCCGACATTTGTTCTGCAAAAGTTTTTGGGCCTTAAACCCATATGCCTCACACTCAGATAAAATGTAGTAGACTTTCATTGGCGTGAGGCTAGAACAAATATCTGGCTTTGTGAGCTCTGCGCATCGCATCATTACCAATTATCAGTTCTGATGTATTCACAATATTACAATTGATCTTATGTTACCCGTTACTTGTAGATTACTAGATTCGATGAAAAGTATGAAACAGGGAGAAGGAAGCATTTTCGACCATATAAAACGAATAAATAAATTGCCTACTGGGCAGTTGTAAATATAGAAACAAAGCTAAAAAAAAAACAAACATAAAAAGTAGATATATTCTTGATCAGGATTAATAGCCGAGTCGATCTGGCCGTGTCCGTCCGAATGAACGTCGAGATCTAAGAACCTATAAAAGCTAGAAAGTTGAGAATCAGCATGCAGACTACAATGACATAGACTAGATGCAGCATATAAGTTTATTGACCCATGTTTCCCCGCCCACTCTAACGCCCACAATTCATCAAAAACTACCACGCCCACACTTTTAAAAAATGTTTTGATATTTTTTCATTTTTTATTAGTATTGTAAATTTTCTATCGATCTGGAGAAATAACTATTTTCCACGCCGACCCTAACGCCCACAAACCGCCCAAAATGCCACGCCCACACTTTGGAAAAATCGTTTTGTATTTTTTCACATTTTTGTTAGTTTTGTAAATTTATTTTGATTATCCAAAAATCTTTTTGCCACGCCCACAAAGCGCCAAAAAATGTCAGTGTTGAAATTTATCCTTCGCACTTTCACAAGCTGAGTAACGGGTTCCAGATAGTCGAGGAACTCGACTATAGCGTTCTCTCTTGTTTAATTTGTAGATATACTTCTTAAACGAAGAAAACTTTGTAAGTTTTCGTTTCATTTAAAGAAATAGAAAATATCTATACGAGTGCTGTATAAACGCTTTTCGATGTGAAAGCAATTGACAGATTACGAGGCGTGAACGGCAACAGAATACCCATAGGAATCGTCATACCCACAATTCGTTTTGCACCGAGGGAGGGACCATCTTATGTTTGTTGGTAAATTGTTGATGTGGCTATTAATTAATGCGTCATAGAATGACAAGACCAACGTTATTGAGCTAATTTATGAAGATGTATATGTGAGGATTTGGCATAGCCGTGAGACAGTGTATGTATATACTTATATGCTATGCGTAAAAGCATATTTATGGATTTGGGGGTATAAATCTCAGTTGGGTTTTATCGTGGTCGAGCTAAAGTCCAGAGAAGCTGAATGATGATGGAATATGCGTATTTTTTTAATTAGAAACATTTTGCAAGATTTATGAGTGTCCTGTGTGAGCTCATACATACATATTCGCACTGTTATGCCCATTAGTTTTTGTATAAGTGGTTCATTTGGGAATTATCTGCAGACGTGCCAGTTCCAATGATTTATACGTTCGTTTAATTGAGAAGTTCGAAGAGACTTTGATGGCACAAATCCAGAAAAGCTTTGATTATAATCGCAGCTGAGGAAAAAAGTAATTAGAGTCGGCCACATCAATACGTCTGAGAACTAAAGAGGAAAGGGAAAAATGCATCGAAATCGATAAATTAATAATTGAGGTGATAATTCCACATAATTAGCAAAATCTCGAGTAATGATTTTCAATTATTATTGGCATTGGAAGTGGATGGGACTGAATTGGATTGGATTGGATTGGATTGGATTGAGCAATAAGGGAGGGATTTCTGATTCTATTCAGGCTTCTGGTATTACCGTTCAAAAACTTTTTGGGCCACGGTAGCGCATCTTAATTAATTCCTATTTGATAAAAAAAAACACTTTTACAAATTTATGTAGCCGGGAAAAAGCAGAAAAGTTTTACCGGTCGGACGTCGTCCAGGATGGGTGAGAGTCTTTGGGTTCTTGTCAGCTTCAATTACCTCTTTCCAACCACTTTTTCCCGATTGAAAACCATTTCGTCAACTTTTTACAACTTCTGCTTCTCCGTTCCATTCCACGCGAAGTCTACTAAATTTTTTCTCATAATTTGTACAGTGTGTGTGTAGACACACGCACACATTGAATTCGTCCTTTCAATCATGGAGCAAGGACTCCTTGGTAAAATCGCACGTCCACATCCGCGTCCAACTGTCAGTCAAGTAGCCGACGCCCTTACCCACACGTTCATACCACACCCACTGTCGCTGTCTCTGCCGACCCATACCCAACACACATCTCCTCCGCTCAGCTGCCTGTCACCTTAGGACTTCACTTGGGAGGCCTTTATCTTCCTGAATCCGGCACTCTGAGTCCTCTAGTCTACTGGTCTCTAGTTCCAGTCCAACCTGAAGTGGAAGTCGAAGTCAACGCGTCTGAAAGACATTGATTGACTTTCTTAATAGACTTTATGCCTTGTCAAAATTAAGGGAATGCTTAGTTTCGAAGCTTTTCGTCCTCATCCTTGGCACTATTTTGACATTGAAACCTAGTAGCCTTTGTTTATGTCGACACCAACGGCGATGGTTATGTTATGATTCAAGAATTAATTTTTGAATAATCATTACTTTATGCATTTTAAGTATATACCTATTTTGAGTACACTGAATACACTATATACTTTGCTATTTTAGTATATGAATCAGTCGCCTCTTTCAAAAATTACTCATAGAACTTAAGAGGGTATTTTCGGAATCAAATACGAAAGATAGCCTTAGTTGAGTTCCTAGACTATTATATACACGTCCCACTAGATAGGGAGTGAACGAGAAAGTTCGCCTTTTTTTGGTATATCGATAGAAATTGTTTAGAAAAAAGAAAAATAAAATAATAAAATGAAAAATAAAGCAAAAAAATGTTTAAATGTTTTGGTCCGTTTTTGGTTTATCGACGGAAATTAGAGAGACAAAGTGTAAAAGGCGGTTTGTGGACGTAAAAAAATTGACAAGACTTATACATATGTACATACATAAAAAAAAACATGAAAACCTTTTTCTAAATTGTCTGGCTGTCTTTTATAGTTCCTGAGATCTATAGAACGCCTATAGGCGTTCAAGGCGAATATATATACTATATATGTTCGAAACGCTTCCTTCTGCCTGTTACATATTTTTTAAGGAATCTAGTATTCCCTTATATGGGTATTATAATACTCACATTTTTCAATTGTAAGGTGGGTGTTAGAGTGGATGAAAACTGGTAAGAAAAATAACCAATTAAAAAAAAAAATTTTTTTTTATTTTGGAAACACATTTGTCTATGTCTCAGGAATCTGCATGCTTATTCTTAATACATATTTTAATTGCTTTATTAGTTCCTGAGATCGAGGCGTTCATACGGACAGACAGACTGTCATGGCCAGATCGACTCGGATATTGATCGTGATTAGAAATATATTCCATGAGCTCTCCCAAAATGTTCTGCCTAGTTACTCAATAATCGATTTTCACCTTGATAAAGTTAATATCTTGCTAGCCACGATTGAGAGAAGAACATATCAATACTCTTGGTGGTGGATTTCTGTTTGCATCGACAAATAAAACAAGAGAGAACGCTATAGTCGAGTTCCCCGACTATCTGATACCCGTTACTCAGCTAGTGGAAGGGAGAAGGAGAGTCTTAAACACAGTTTTTGGCGGTTTGTAGGCGTTATAGTGGGCGTGGCAGAAAGTTTTTTGGCAAATCAATAGAAATTTACAAGACTAATACAAAAATGAAAAAATATTAAAACATTTTTTAAAAGTGTGGGCGTAGCAGCTTTGGGCGGTTTGTGGGCGTGGCAATATGAATCGACAAACTTGCGCTGCGTCTATGTCTCTGGAGTCTGTATGCTTAATCTCAACTTTCTAGCTTTTGTAGTTCCTGAGATCACAGCGTTCATACGGACGGACAGACAGACAGTCATATCGACTCGGCTATTGATCCTGATCAAGAATATATATACCTTATATGGTCAGAAACGCTTCCTTCTGCCTGTAACATACTTTTCAACGAATCTAGTATACCCTTTTACTCTACGAGTAACGGGTATAATTATCCTCAGCGTGATACATTTACAAGGCCCCAGTCTTCAGCTGCGTTCCGTGCCGACCACAGTCACAGTCATCCGTCATGACCAACAACGGAGCCATCGTTCAATGCATGAAATGGAGTGCACAGGCATCGGATTTGAGCAGTTTGATGGATCAACTTGCGCACGTCCTCGTCATAACTCACAACACTTCACAACCCGACCCCTTTGGCCATCCACTTATATACACGGATCCCCATGAACATCACTATCCAGAGCCAACAGCCCATTCATCTAACCCTCGCATAGCTGGACAAGGCTTCCTCAATATGACGTTTGACGTGAGAGCACGTTTGATGGAGGATCTGTCAGGCTGGCCATGAGCCCTGGTTCAATTCGCTTGCCGCTTAAGCCTGTCTGATTCAATGTTCGCCAATTTGCAATCTGAATGTCTTTCGGTGCCTTTTGTTCTGGATTCCGCCCTCATGGGCAACGATTTCTTCATTTTAGTTATCGCATGCCCTTGATTTATTGGCAATTAATAAAATTTAAGTCTCATAACTCAAGTCGCTCTCTGGCAACTGTCTTTCCACTTATAATTGACCATTATATGGTGCCGTTTAAAATGCCAAAAATTAATGTATATTTACGGTGTGTTCTTTTTATGGAGATGGAAATGATTGATTTATAAAATACGAAAGTAGGTGAATGTTTCGTTTTCTGCAGGGTTGCCTGTTGCTTGGAAACATTTGCCGAAAATGCCTACAATCACATGCACACAATGGGAGGGTTCTTCGACTGTGCCAGACAGAAGTAAGACTAGGACAAGGCCGCTGCGGAATCAAGGAATTATATCTCGGTAGTCTGCCGTGTGGCAAAGGCCACGACCTAAGCTCCCTCGCCACCCATTGCCCCTTTGGCATGTGACATGGCAGCAGCAACAGGGGCAAAAGTTGAGCAAAATAGCTTTTTTTCACCAGTTCAATTTCGATCGGGGTTAAATTTCCTTGCGAGGCACAAAAACGTCCGACTTGCGTTTTTCACGTTTTCCAAACACACACACAGCTGCAGACCACCTCCTTCTGCCCTCGTGCGTGTGGGCCTTGGCAGCGAATCGAGCGTCTGCCTGCCGTCTGCTGAAACATTTTCTTTTGCTCTGGCCCAGAGTTCAAGTTCCACAGTCGCACCATCACCCACCGACTCCACATTTCCATTCATCGAATCCAATGGCAACTTGTTGATTTTGTATGAAATACACATGCAAAAACCAAACCAATTTTGGCCTTTATTGGGACTCGCCAGTCGACAGTTGCTTTCCTTTTCCCTTTTTCTCGCTTTTTCCTTTTTATTGTGTTTGTTTTGCCGTTTCCCCCACTTTGCCGCAAACTACGCTGCTCCGCAACTGGTCGAAAAAAATCAATAATCGATTCTTATGTTATGCCCGTTTTCTTTAAAGTTCTTTCGTGATTTCCGACTTAATTATTTGCCGAAGGGCTTGTTTTAAATTCTTGGAGTAGGCTGTGCCGCATAGAAATAAAAAATATTGAAGCGGCAAATGGATAGTTAGATAAATGTAATTATGTAAAGGAAATCGAAATTTAGATTAGTTTTCACAAATTTTATAATATTAAAAAAAAAACACAAGAAATATAATTTAAATAATATTGCATTCTAAAGCCCTTCAAAATGCTTCGACTTTTTTTCGACACTGTGATCAGCGTGTCACGTGTATATTTGCGGCCGAAATCCCTCAGCAGAAACTCGATCCAGCCCAAAACCACAACCACATGCCACATTTACTGCTCATTCATCAATTGTGACAACGGCTCAGGTAATTCCTCCGGACATTTTACGCCAAACTGAACGTAGGACACCCAATCAAAGAGCTTTCTCTAAAGCAAAGGCTAAAATAACGACAACAAAGGAAAAACACGAAAGAACACTATAGTCGAGTTCCCCGACTATCTGATACCCGTTACTTAGCTAGTGGATGTGCGAGGGAGAGAATTCAACACTGACAGTTTTTTGCGGTTTGTGGGCGTGGCAAAAGGTTTTTTAGCAAAGCGATAGAAACTTAAAAGACTAAAAAAAATGTAAGATTATCAAAACATTTTTAAAAAGTGTGGGAGTGACAGTTTTCGGCGGTTTGTGGCAAAATTAAGAAAAAAAACTTTCTAGGATTTATAATTCATAAGATCATGGAGTTCATACAGACAGACGTGCGGATATGTGCAGAACGACCCCTTTTTACGATTAAGGGGTATAATAATACCAATTTAAGTTTAAGGGACAGAGCGGTCCTACCGAAGCACGGAAGCTGAGGCAAACGGCTGACATTTGTTAAATTCCGATGAGCGGCGTGGAATTTATGTGCTACCGAAAATTTTAAAGCGACTCATCGGTAGCACGCCGATTATCGCTTACGGTTCGAATTACCATTTGATTTTCAGAGTCTTCGAATTTCTTCATCTAATACCGTCTGACACTTGCTGCCAAGTGTAATCGACGCCACTTCACGGTCCATTGAAAAAACCTCAGCCCCTTTGCTGATTTATATCCGTAGTCCTTAAAAATCACTTTCATACATTTTATCAATCTAAATGTGGGTTAAAGTCGCACATTAAATGTAGAGAAAATGTGCTGAGATCAGCTGGCAGAGCTGATCAATTAATCGAGCTGCGATCAAATCTATACAAATTTAGTTACTTTCGGAGAACTACTCACTTCCTTCTTCTTTCCTGTGCGCTATCCACATGTCGTACTGTGGCAGCTTAACCAAATATAATTGCTAACTTATAAAAAAGGAAAAAAAAACAAGAGAGTGGAAGTGCAAAGGAGAGTCTTCAACACTGACAGTTTTTGGCGGTTTGTGGGCGTTAGAGTGGGCGTGGCAAAAAGTTTTTTGGCAAATCGATAGAAATTTACAAGACAAATGAAAAAATATTAAAACATTTTTCAAAAGTGTGGGCGTAGCAGTTTTGGGCGGTTTGTGGGCGTGGCAACCTGAATCGACAAACTTGCGCTGCTTCTATGTCTCTGGAGTCTGTATGTTTAATCTCAACTTTCTAGCTTTGTAGTTCCTGAGATCTTCACGTTCATACGGACGGACAGACGGACATGGCCAGATCGACTCGACTATTGAGAATATATATGATGGTCGTTCGGTTATATGGTCGGAAACGCTTCCTTCTGCCTGTTACATACTTTTCAACGAATCTAGTATACCCTTTTACTCTACGAGTAACGGGTATAACAAGAGAGAACGCAATTTCCCCCTATCAAATACACGTAACTCAGCTAGTAGAATTGTCAGGAAGATGTTTCACAATTTTATACTATATTACTAAAAATCTTTTCAAGCGATTCAAGTTTCTTGGAGAATTTTCAGGTAAACTAAAAAATTTAAAGACACTGGGGACCAATAAATATACTTACTTTTCTTATTTCAGTAGATGAAAGGGGTTTTAAGTACTTGTGTACATATTTGCATTATAGCCCTTCTCCTGCCCGTCACCTTTAACTAGATTAAATAAGTGTCAATATTAGGAGCATTATAAGGATGTGTGTAGTACCCAATTGATATACATAGATTGTAAATGTGTTCATATATGTATTAATTTGCTGCTGTTTTTAGGGCAGAGCGGGATAAATTACTCGTGCATTCTACAGAACGGGGGACAGCTACTCTTCATTCCGAGCGGGCACAGCATAACTCATCCGGATAACAACTGTGGAGGTTTTGTTTTCTGTTTGCAGCTCTGCTGCTAAAGTGTTGAACCGCCGTGGGTGACGTTTTGACACCATTTTCGGTGCTGCGATGATATGGCATTCATCTCGACAGCCATAACTGCCTCCATTGCCTGCGTGAGAGTTTCTCCTCGGTGGATGTGAATGTCCTTTCGTGCCCCTGATGATGGTGATGACGATGATTTACTCTGTCCGTCTGCATGTCCGCCCACTGTGGGTAAGGGCGATTGCTGTGTCCGTGATGCATTTATGTCACTTACTTGAATGTTGAAACACATTTTCGGTTAGCCGAAGCACAAGCACACACGTAGGACAAATGACCAACATAGCACCACCCACTGGTGGGCAAGGATATAAAGGCATGAGGTCAGAAAAAGAGGGGACTCCGCACCAGAGACTGGAACATGTTACGTCGTTCGCAAAAACAAAAACTGTCCTTGACACTTAACTCACGCTGCATTAATGTGAACCGAAACTGAATGTTGAGTTTCTTTGGCTTTAAACTGACACAGTGGGCCTTTTATATTCTATTGGAGAAAACTGGCGTACTAACCTCAACCAACCTAGAAGATAACTGTTTCTAAACTATAAAGTATTTATATATTTGAACAAGATTACACTGATCAAAAATACTTATGAATCTGTTCCTCAATGCACTTTGTGTGGAGGGACAAACCCATATATAGTACTGAAAAATGTCACTTTGAAAACACTTTCCAGCAATGACCTTTCTATCTCCCGCTCCCGAAGAGTCTGAAAGTTACCCATGTTTATCCACACACTCTCAGAATCCACCGAGCTGCCCATAACATCCCTGTCGCCACCAACAGACCAAAGTGAAGTACAGGCAACGCACTGCACTCCCATTCCAGCGGACATGCTGAAAAAGCTCGTAAATTACTGAACAATTTGGAGTGGCGATGCTGATTGGAGATGAAGGAAGTTGAGGCAAGAGCAGGGTGACCCTGTCCTGGAAAATATAAACATCAACAACATCGGAGGGGCAACAAATAGAACAACAACACCCATGGCTCATGTTGGTGATGATGCATTTTGCGGTCTGTCACACCAAATGCAATTTGACGGAGCTGTGCAGAAACTGTTTTTCGAGCTATCAACCAATTTGGCCACGGCTGCACGCCACGCCACACAGTGTCCACAGGTCTGCTAGTTCTGGTCCTCGAGTCCGGAAATGTCCTGCGGAAGTCCTCTTGGGCATCTCCTCCTATTTTTGGTTCCCCTGCACCAGTATTCTATAAGTAGTGTTTTATTATCTACACTTCCAAAATAATAATAACTTTTTACAACAAATGAATAAAACGCCGCCTGGCTTAAAATTTGTAATTATACCCGTTACTCGTAGAGTAAAAGGGTATACTAGATTCGTTGAAAAGTATGTAACAGGCAGAAGGAAGCGTTTCCGACCATAGAAAGTATATATATTCTTGATCAGGATCAATAGCCGAGTCGATCTGGCCATGTCCGTCTGTCCGTCCGTCTGTCCGTCTGTCCGTCTGTCCGTCCGTCTGTCCGTCCGTATGAACGTCGAGATCTCAGGAACTACTAAAGCTAGAAAGTTGAGATTAAGCATACAAACTCCAGGGACATAGAAGCAGCGCAAGTTTCCACATTCATGTTGCCACGCCCACTCTAACGCCCACAAACCGCACAAAGCTGCCACGCCCACACTTTTGAAAAATGTTTGGATATTTTTTCATTTTTGTATTGGTCATGTAAATTTCTATCGATTTGCCAAAAAACTTTTTGCCACGCCCACTCTAACGCCCACAAACCGCCCAAAACTGTCACGCCCACACTTTTGAAAAATGTTTTGAAATTTTTTCACTTTTGTATTAGTCTTGTAATTTTCTATCGATTTACAAAAAAACTTTTTGCCACGCCCACTCTAACGCCCTCAAACCGCCCAAAGCTGATACGCCCACACTTTTGAAAAATGTTTTGATATTTTTTCATTTTTATATTGGTCTTGTGAATTTCTATCGATTTGCCAAGAAACGTTTTGCCACGTCCACTATAACGCCTACAAAAACTGTGTTTAAGACTCTCCTTCGCACTTCCACTCGCTGAGTAACGGGTATCAGATAGTCGGGGAACTCGACTATAGCGTTCTCTCTTGTTTTTTTTTTTGTTTGTTGAACCCAATTTAATAAATTCCAAATTTATTCTCATTCTTTATTAGGTATCATTTATAAAATAACATTTAACACTAAGATGACTGACCGCGACTTAATTCTTATTTGTTTCTATTTGCGGCTCTAGCCTCTAATGTTCGATTTCAGGTATGTTTGCATGTTAATCATAATCTCAACGCTTGTTATAAATCCTGAGCCTTTCCCAAACTAAAAGCAAATGCAAATTCAGTTGTCCATAAATTAACATGGAAATTGCATTGTAGGAAACTAGGAAATGACACGAAAAATATTGCAATGAAGCAAAAAAAAAACAAATAAATTCTGTTTTATAGCATTAGTTACGTAATAACGTAAGTAAACTGTATAAGCTTACATACATATAACTGTCATATGAAGCATGCACTGTCAAACGATCTTGAAAGTGTTTTAAATAAGACAACCCAATAAAATTGTGCAATTGAACAGGAATATTAAGGGGACTATCATTTAAGCCGTCGCCTAATTAGTGGTTAATTTCCCTATTTATACCTATTTTAAAATTTTTGTAATGTAAAAGTGATATAACATGAATTGTTAATTATTAATAAGTGTCCCACTTTTCAAACCTACGCTCTAGAATTAAAAACTGAGTTTTGCGTTTATAAGTAAATTGTAAGACAAACATTTTAACAGAAACAAGAGAGAACGCTATAGTCGAGTTCCCCGACTATCTGATACCCGTTACTCAGCTAGTGTAAGTGCGAAGGACAGTCTTTGGCAGTTTGTGGGCGTTAGAGTGGGCGTGGCCAAAAGTTTTTTGGCGAATAGATAGAAATTTACAAGACTAATACAAAACTGAAAAAATATCAAAACATTTTTCAAAAGTGTGGGCGTGGCAGTTTTGGGCGGTTTGTGGGCGTTAGAGTGGGCGTGGCAAAAAGTTTTTTGGCAAATCGATAGAAATTTACAAGACCAATACAAAAATGAAAAAATATTAAAACATTTTTCAAAAGTGTGGGCGTGGCAGTTTTGGGCGGTTTGTGGGCGTTAGAGTGGGCGTGGCAAAAAGTTTTTTGGCAAATCAATAGAAATTTACAAGACCAATACAAAAATTAAAAAATATTAAAACATTTTTCAAAAATGTGGGCGTCGCAGTTTTGGGCGGTTTGTGGGCGTTAGAGTGGGCGTGGCAACATGAATCGACAAACTTGCGCTGCGTCTATGTCCCTGGAGTCTGTATGCCTAATCTCAACTTTCTAGCTTTTGTAGTTCCTGAGATCTCGACGTTCATACGGACAGACAGACGGACAGACGGACAGACGGACGGACGGACAGACGGACAGACGGACGGACAGACGGACATGGCCAAATCGACTCCGCTATTGATCCTGATCAAGAATATATATACTTTATATGGTCGGAAACGCTTCCTTCTGCCTGTTACATACTTTTCAACGAATCTAGTATACCCTTTTACTCTACGAGTAACGGGTATAACAAGAAAGAACGCTATAGTCGAGTTCCCTGAATATCTGATACCCGTTACTCAGCTAGTGGAAGTGCGATGGAAAAATTTCAACACTGACAGTTTTTTGGCGTTTTGTGGGCGTTATAGTTGGCGTGGCAGAAAACTGTTCTACAAATCGACGCAATTCTTAATTTGTCAAAGAAAATTACTTTTACATATACATAAGTAACCAATAAGGTGATCCAAGTAATTTTTTCGAAACTAAAACAATGCACCTATTTTTATACCCGTTACTCGTAGAGTAAAAGGGTATACTAGATTCGTTGAAAAGTATGTAACAGGCAGAAGGAAGCGTTTCCGACCATATAAAGTATATATATTCTTGATCAGGATCAATAGCCGAGTCGATTTGGCCATGTCCGTCTGTCCGTCCGTCTGTCTGTCCGTATGAACGTCGATATCTCAGGAACTACAAAAGCTAGAAAGTTGAGATTAGCAATACAGACTCCAGGGACATAGACGCAGCGCAAGTTTGTCGATTCATGTTGCCACGCCCACTCTAACGCCCACAAACCGCCCAAAACTGCGACGCCCACATTTTTGAAAAATGTTTTGAAATTGTTTCATTTTTGTATTAGTCTTGTAATTTTCTTTCTATTTACCAAAAAAATTTTTGCCACGCCCACTCTAACGCCCACAAACCGCCAAAAACTGCCACGCCCACACTTTTGAAAATTGTTTTGAAATTTTTTCATTTTTGTATTAGTCTTGTAATTTTCTTTCTATTTACCAAAAAACTTTTTGCCACGCCCACTCTAACGCCCACAAACCGCCAAAAACTGCCACGCCCACACTTTTGAAAAATATTTTGAAATTTTTTCATTTTTGTATTAGTCTTGTAATTTTCTATCGATTTACCGAAAAACTTTTTGCCACGCCCACTCTAACGCCCTCAAACCGCCCAAAGCTGATACGCCCACACTTTTGAAAAATGTTTTGATATTTTTTCATTTTTATATTGGTCTTGTAAATTTCTATCTATTCGCCAAAAAACTTTTGGCCACGCCCACTCTAACGCCCACAAACCGCCAAAAACTGTCCTTCGCACTTACACTAGCTGAGTAACGGGTATCAGATAGTCGGGGAACTCGACTATAGCGTTCTCTCTTGTTTTTTGTGTGTTTGTGTGACCGGAATGGAGTGTGGTATTGTACAGTTTGTGTTTATGTCGGCGGATTCATGCCGTCACTGCGTGAAATGTGTGTGTCAGATGGGGGAAGCAGTTTGAGGCCCCTTTTTCTTTCCAAATCGCTTAGGATAAGCTGGGTGCGGGCTAGTTTCGTAATTTATGTAGCGTTGGTGAGTCGGTTTTATTTCTAAAGTCTTTTTTGTCGTCGTTTTTGTTTGTTATCTGTGCAGTCTGAGCAGTATCATAACCATTAGCTGTCTATTGTCCACTGTCCATGAGAAGCGCGATCAAATGTTTTCCGCTTAAAATATATAGCCTTCAATCAGGAGTGTGTTCCACCTTTGCAGCGACATTTAGAGAAATTTGATATGCATCCCAAGGTCATAAATCATAAATTGCAATTAAAAAATCTATAAGTTTAACGAATTAAACAAATTACAATCAAATGGATTTATTTGTCGACGTACCGACCTGCTTATGCGTTGTGCTTTTAGCTGACTCAGTCCACTTTGGACCAAAGGTACTGTCGGTTTCCCAATAAATATATACTGCCAGTCATCATGCCACGAGCCAAGTGGGTAAATATGGTAGAAAAAATATTTTTGCGGAAAACTAAATGTGGCGAGTGTTGTCTAAAATAAATTATTTTTTATAAAAAATGAACCGTTACCTGTTATACCATGAAAATACCGAGAATTTTTTCTAGCCTTTTTAGAACTTAAAGTAAAAACAAGAGAGAACGCTATAGTCGAGTTCCCCGACTATCTGATACCCGTTACTCAGCTAGTGTAAGTGCGAAGGACAGTTTTTGGCGGTTTGTGGGCGTTAGAGTGGGCGTGGCAAAAAGTTTTTTGGCGAAAAGATAGAAATTTACAAGACTAATACAAAAATGAAAAAATATCAAAACATTTTTCAAAAGTGTGGGCGTGGCAGCTTTGGGCGGTTTGTGGGCGTAAGAGTGGGCGTGGCAAAAAGATTTTTTGCAAGTCGATAGAAATTTTCAAGACCAATACAAAAATGAAAAAATATTAAAACATTTTTCAAAAGTGTGGGCGTGGCAGTTTTGGGCGGTTTGTGGGCGTTAGAGTGGGCGTGGCAAAAAGTGTTTTGGCAAAACGATAGAAATTTACAAGACCAATACAAAAATGAAAAAATATCAAAACATTTTTCAAAAGTGTGGGCGTAGCAGCTTTGGGCGGTTTGTGGGCGTTAGAGTGGGCGTGGCAAAATGTGTTGGCAAATCGATAGAAATTTACAAGACCAATACAAAAATGAAAAAATATCAAAATATTTTTCAAAAGTGTGGGCGTGGCAGTTTTGGGCGGTTTGTGGGCGTTAGAGTGGGCGTGCCAACATGAATCGACAAACTTGCGCTGCTTCTATGTCCCTGGAGTCTGTATGCTTAATCTCAACTTTCTAGCTTTTGTAGTTCCTGAGATCTCGACGTTCATACGGACGGACAGACGGACAGACGATCAGACGGACGGACAGACGGACATGGCCAGATCGACTCGGCTATTGATCCTGATCAAGAATATATATACTTTATATGGTCGGAAACGCTTCCTTCTGCCTGTTACATACTTTTCAACGAATCTTGAAACACTTAATAAAAATTAATAATAAATAATAATATTACAAACACATAAACCATGTTGTTACCTTTGTATATAAAGCAAGAACCGAGGCTACAGACATAATTATACCCGTTCCTCGAAAAGTTCATGTTTTTAGATTCGTAGAAAGGTTTGTAACAGGCCGTATGAACGTCATCTCAAGAAAAAAAAAGCTAGAAAGTAGAGATTGAGCATGCAGACTCCAGAGACATAGACGCAGCGCATGTTTGTTGCCACGCCCACTCTAACGCCCACAAACCGCTCAAAACTGCACACGCGCACACATACGTTTATATTTTTTTAAATTTTTGTTAGTCTTGTAAATTTCTATTGATTTGCAAAAAATTTGTTTGCCACGCCCACTCTAGCACCCACAAACCGCCAAAACCTGTCAGTGTTGAAGTCTCTCCTTCGCACTTCCACTAGCTGAGTAACGGGTATCAGATAGTCGGGGCACTCGACTATAGCGTTCTATCTAGTTTTTATGTCAAATCACGCCTCCGGCCCAAAATCAGCACCAAACAGTCATTTTCGGCGGATGCATTGCCCTTGGCAATTGGCAATTTATGCTTGTTAAGCATCCTATTGGATAACCCTTTAATAGTAGGTAGTAGGTAGGTAGGTAGTAAACATTTGATATCTTTCAATACATAAAAAGAACAAATGTAATGTAACGTAATTTGCATTGCAGTTTGGCAATGTAGCACCTTGGTTCTATTTATGAGGCATCCTGTCCGCAACAGAAGTTGGTTATTATACGGCTTGGCTGCTCGAGATACTTCGTAGTGTTGTCTGATTTGGGTAAGCCCACGAATAGACAGATAATCATTCACAGAAGGTTGTGAAGTTGCTCGAATACCAAACGGAAACGTTACTTTTTCCGAACCAAATTATCCAATTTTGTTCACTTGATTGACTGCACTTTTGATGCCGCTGCCAAGGCCACAAAACTTCAATGCAGATGCAGCACTCTCACTCCACTTTCCGTCCCTCACTTTGGCCATTTGGTCTTCAGTACATGTGGCCAGCACCTCGCCCATATTTCTCGTCCAGAGTCCCTTAATGGAATTTCGCAATCAGCTGTCAATGCCTCGCCCAGCATCGGTTCGGTTATTTATTTTTGCCTCAGTGCGAAGTGTCACCGACTTCGCAGAGATTCCATCAATCAATCGCTTCGAATTATAAATAACCAAAACCTCCTCGGGACGCCGTCTGATTACATGAGTGTGTCAGAGCACTCAAAACAATTTTGACTTGATCAAATTCGACTTTTCGCCAATTTTTTGGCTCTTAATTTCCGTATAAAGATCGAGATCTTGAAAAGAGAGAAATACATAGAAAAACAGAATCACTTTTAAGTCTAAAGAAAGGTGGCACTTTTTAATTTAAGTATTTGATTTTTACATTGGCTATCATTTCCCATGATATTAAATGGTTGAAATCTATAGAGGTGGTTGGGATATATTTAAGAAATTTCTTACAGTGTAAATGAATAAGTGACTGAACAGAGGCGTGCCTGTCCAGCAACTTGAAATTGGTTACGATTTTGAAAAATTGCCGGTCAAATGTTACTTGCAAAGAAAAAGTCACGATATTACTGCACTTAATAATCCACGGGAAAACAAAAGAAATTCTTTAATTGGGCAAATTCTGAATCTTTGCTGTCCTTTTTTCATTCATCGAAGCGATGCACTGTTAAGGGTTAAGTATTAAGTATCACAAAATGATAAGCGCTAGATCGACTTTATTGAGAGCATCTTTAAACTATTCTATTGGACCAATTTTTATCTTTATTAATCGTGAAACTAGTATTGATTTGCTTTTATCGAGCTACCCAGCAAGAACTGAGATGTGGGTCTGGCTGCTTAAGAGAGTTGCTATAAATATCAACACACTTCTTATAAAATATGAATTAGTTACTGAGGTTTAATAGGGATATTTTACTATCGAATTTAACTTCGAATAGTGTAGATTGAAATAATCTTACTCGAACTAAGCACAAAACCATCTGTGTGCATGCTCAAAATGCTTAACACAAATAAATAAAACTAGTCCCAAACACACCTTTCACTTCGGCTTTCTTATCTCACATGCCAAGTGCATCATATCCATCAAATGGAAGTCTGCCTGATTGATGCGCCATAACCTCATCGACTAAAGTATCGCATGTCTATTCATGAGAAAACAATAACAAAAGTGTTTTTTTAACATATCATTGCGCATTGGCACTTGAGCATTTGGTTGTGTACACAGCATTTTTTAAGTGTCCCGATAATGTCATATCATCGTTCGTCTTTGGCTGTCTCGATTCCATATCCAATTCCATCGAACTGTGCCGGATTTCACCGGATTGACAGGAATCAAGCATCATAAATAACATTCGAATTAAAAAATCCGCGTAAAAAAATTGAATTCATTCGCACTCGAAATTGAGCTGGAGATTTTGATCGAGTGCAAGTTGTAAGACTTTACTAGCACAGACAAAAAATATTATACTTTTTCGTTGAGACTGTATTTCTTTATAAAAAAAATATTAAATATAGAACAAAAATGTATAAATACATATTAAATCAAGAAGTTAAAAATAATACCAAAAATATTAACTATATGTACATTTCACTGCAATAAAAACGACACACGGTTTGAGTAGACAAAAGTTAAACGAAAAAAAGTTTTTTCCTGTGCAGCAAGTCACTCGGACAAAATCGATGCCATCAATGTCATTATCAATATCAACAACATGATTGCACATAAAACTGAAAACGAAACGCAGACTACTCGGGGCGATGAAAATGAGTCGAATCGATCTTTTGACCATCGCGATCTAGAATGTGTAAACACAACCGCGCTAACTGCACTCAATCAAAAACTTGATTATTTTGATATGCACGGTGCTTGAGGCCTTGCAGCCTCCCCCATTAAAAATTTCAGTCAAATCGTTCGGGAAAAATACCAACGGCATTAAAACCATATGCACTGATCTAAGTACCACGAGCCTAGAATAACAAACGGCTCTAGAAAGAAGCACGCAGTCTCGAGCAAGATTGCAGCTGCCTTGGTATTGACTTTTACCTGAACTCCAACTCCGGCATCGAAATCTGCATCTCAAACTGCATGTCAGCGTATCCATGGTATTCCTGGAAGCCGCACTTGAGCGCATCAATTTAAAGGAAATACTCTTTTTATTGCAGGAAATTATCAAAGGGCAAAGATTGCTCCGACGCAAACGCAAGTCCTTCCGTGATTATGGTTAGCTTATAGACAGTTTAACTTAAAAACCTAAAGCCATCGAGACTGTTGTCTTACTTTGTAAAGACATTCTACAGATTTACCACTTTAAACGAAACAAGAGAGAACGCTATAGTCGAGTTCCCCGACTATCTGATACCCGTTACTCAGCTAGTGTAAGTGCGAAGGACAGGTTTGGCGGTTTGTGGGCGTTAGAGTGGGCGTGGCCAAAAGTTTTTTGCGAATAGATAGAAATTTACAAGACTAATACAAAAATGATAAAATATCAAAACATTTTTCAAAAGTGTGGCCGTGGCAGCTTTGGGCGGTTTGTGGGCGTTAGAGTGGGCGTGGCAAAAAGTTTTTTTGCAAATCGATAGAAATTTTCAAAACCAATACAAAAATGAAAAAATATTTAAAAAATTTTTCAAAAGTGTGGGCGTGGCAGTTTTGGGCGGTTTGTGGGCGTTAGAGTGGGCGTGGCAAAAACTTTTTTTGCAAATCGATAGAAATTTTCAAGACCAATACAAAAATGAAAAAATATTAAAACATTTTTCAAAAGTGTGGGCGTGGCAGTTTTAGGCGGTTTGTGGGCGTTAGAGTGGGCGTGGCAAAAAGTTTTTTTGCAAATCGATAGAAATTTTCAAGATCAATACAAAAATGAAAAAATATTAAAACATTTTTCAAAAGTGTGGGCGTGGCAGCTTTGGGCGGTTTGTGGGCGTAAGAGTGGGCGTGGCAAAAAGATTTTTTGCAAATCGATAGAAATTTTCAAGACCAATACAAAAATGAAAAAATATTAAAACATTTTTCAAAAGTGTGGGCGTCGCAGTTTTAGGCGGTTTGTGGGCGTTAGAGTGGGCCTGGCAGCATGATTCGACAAAGTTGCGCTGCGTCTATGTCTCTGGAGTCTGTGTGCTTAGTCTCAACTTTCTAGCTTTTGTAGTTCCTGAGATCTCGACGTTCATACGGACAGACAGACGGACAGACGGACGGACAGACGGACATGGCCAAATCGACTCGGCTATTGATCCTGATCAAGAATATATATACTTTATATGGTCGGAAACGCTTCCTTCTGCCTGTTACATACTTTTCAACGAATCTAGTATACCCTTTTACTCTACGAGTAACGGGTATAAAAGTATGGAACAAAAATAATAGTATGAAAAAAAAATAATTTTTTGTAAAACAGATTTTGGCGGTTTGTTGGCGTTAGAGTGGGCGTGAAAGAAGAGATCTTTGGCAAATCGATAATAATTTACAAGACTCACAACAAAATGACATAATATCAAAACATTTTTCAAAAGTGTGGACATGGCAGAGTTTTGCGACTTGCGGGTGTGGGAAAATAATATTTTGCAAAACAATAGAAATTTATAAGACTATTAGTATAAAAATATAAAAAAAAAAATAAAAGATTATCAAATAAAGGTGGATGTGGCTTTGGGCGGTATATGGGCGTTAGAATGAGCGTGGTAACATGGATTAACAGACTTGCGCTGAGTCAATGCCCCTTGAATCTGCATGCTTAAATTTAACTTCTAGCTTTTATTGTTCCTGAGGGGTTCATATGGACGAAAATATGGATATGGTCTTATCGTCTCCGCTATTGATCCAGAAACCCGTTACTCGTGCTATGGAAAAATTTTAACATTTTATTGGCATACCTATAGATTATGATAACAGAAGGACGTAGAGTGCAAGGATGAATATTAACATAAGGATGTTATTAACGAGGATGTTAACGAGGTAGTCGGTTGAATTTGTATTTTTACACGTTGCTCGTAAAGTAAAAGGGCCTACTTCATTTGCTGAAAGGTATATAATATGTAAAAATAGGCATTTCCGACCATTTAAGGTAGATATATTCTTCATTAGGATTACTAGGATTACATGTCCTGAACGAGCATATGATTCTTTTACATATTCTGATTGATGTAAAATATGCGCACCAATGCGTGTTGGGCACTTAAGAGTCGATTATAGTAGGTGATTGATTGATTCGTGTGTCTCTTTTTACTTCGGTATTTACTTGATGTAATGATTGTCAAGTTTGCGCAGACCGCGGGACCACGACTACTTCTTTTGATTGGTTCCCACAAATAATGACATGGCGACTTTGACGGATCGGACAAGATTCAAGTCTGATTGACAAATTTACAGATCTGGGACCGGGAACAGATTATACTGTATAAACTCTAAAAACAAAGTCATTTATAGGATCTGCTTTAGCATTGCACCAATTAAAGAAATGATAGGTCTCCGATTTTCTAAAATTTAAAGCTAATTCAGCACCCAAAAGATACTTCTTCTCAAACCTGTCATTCAACTGGTAGATTTTACTCTTTTCACCGAATTAGAAATTTTTAAGGAGCGTAACATTTGGTTTTATAAGCTGACTTTTATTTATATTTTTGCAACTAGTTGGGAAACAGCAAAGCATTCTCACTTAATATGATGAATCGCATGCCTGATTCTTCAAATATTTAGTTTTCGCGCTGGTTTGCATTTAAGTTACTTGCTTATTCTATATTTATTTTATCTATGTAACCTTTTATAGCAAAGTAATTATGAAGTCTCGCACTTGATGACTTCAGCTATGTCTCCTCAATTAGTCGTGATACCTACAGTATTTTTAATATGTCCATGAGTGTGGTGATATTTATACCCGTTACTTGTACAGTACCCTTTAGGTCAATTGTGGGCGTTAGTGTGTGCAAAGTTCTGGAACAAACTTGCGCAGCATTGGCATCACTAGAATTTGCATGGTTATCTAGAATTCCAACACTAACAGTTTTTGGCGGCTGTGGGAAATCGAGACAAAATTACAAGACTAAAAGAAATGTTAAATAATATCAAAACATTTTTTAAAAAAGTGGTCGTAGCAGTTTTGAGTCAACAAACTTGCGTTGCGTCTATTACTCTGGAGTCTGCATGCTTAATCTCTACTTTCTAGCTTTTATTTTTCTCGAGATGACGCTCATACGGCCTGTTACACACTTTTCAACGAATCAGTATACCCTTTTACTCTTCGAGTAACTGGTATAAAAATCCTATCATGCACACTTTTAATGGACATAATTTCTAAAAAACCCGTAACGAGTAGATCAAAGGTTAATACAGTAAATATAAGTTTAAAATGTAGTACTTGGGTTTCTTTGGCTGATTTATGATATGACAATGACATTCATTGTGTAATTTGCAAAATAATAAATGATAATAATAAAAGGAAACGAAATGCCTCTTTGCATGGCTAAAAACTAGTAACGATCCCACGAACAAACGTTTTGATGTAAGCTTTTGACACAAATACATTAGACTAAGAAAATAAGTTATTAACAATTTTCTATTCAACACAACCACACGTGTTATTATTATTCACCGGTTACTTGCATACAAAAGCACAGTAGTAATCTACCAAACACCCGCTCCCTGTACGCTGTGTCAATAGTTGTATTGCCGTCCCCATGGAAATGTACTTAAAGTATTTAGCTCTGGTTATTATTGCGTTACTTTTTCTGTCAACTACGCTCACCGACATCTGTTTTAAAACAATCCACGTAAAGCTCCTTTTTTAATTCCCATCTCGCCTTTGTTTTTGTCTGGCTCTATATCTTTAGCATCTAGGGTCATAAATTAGCCGGCCAAGTATAATGTATCGATACAAAAGCCTTGCCTCGGATCCATTTTGCAATCTTGACAGAAGAGTACGTGAAGCTCGAAGCCCAAGAAAAGCCCAAAGCCTGTTCACCTAGTCCCTTTCTCTTATTTTTAGTTTGCGTTCTGTGCACTTATCTGCATTTATACATATCTTAAAATTTTTAACTGGCTGGGGTTTTAAGATGTATATATATGAAAAGAAGAAGAAGAATCCCAAATATTTAAGAGACCAAAGTATATAAAGCTTATTACCATATTCTTTGTTTCTTAATTTAAAAAAACATATATTATTAAGAAGAATTTAAAAAGACTCCATTTCGTTAACCTAATGCAAATAAGTCAGCCAATGAGTGAATCAGAGTACTTTAGAGCTCCAAGCCCCAATCTCAAATTCTTTACCTGTATATCTCAGGGTTACAAAGTCAAAATAAAGGACGTCCGAAGAAAAATAGTCTTGCGTGTTAGTCGCACTCTCCTATCACTCAAGAACAATCTTCCCTGGGCAACGCAGAACAAGCTGCGCTAAATGCCGGCCGAAACTGAGAAGCGGAAAGATTTTAATTACATCTACAATACCACACTACAGGACCATTCGACGGGACCGACTGCCTGGCAATTATTTATGTACATTAGCACGATCACAACTCAGAGGCACTGCACATGCATCATCATGTTGCGAAGTTGATCGAGATCTCCAGACACCAGATCCCGCACCCCCGCACTAGTCTATACTTCGTCCAAAAACCAGACAGCAGTCGCTGTCTGGGTGCCTGCCATGTATGCATATTAACTTATTGGAATCATGTTAGTGAGTCGATATTGATATAAATCCATTTTCGATCGCTGTGCCTCGATATCCAGAGGCCGAAAAAAGAAATCGGTATAGGCAGACCCATGCTGGGACCTTAAACTTGGCAGCAGACATTACAAAACTACTAAAACGCTCTCGGTTCAATCTGAGTGGGCAGAGCCCAGCTTCTGTCCATTCTATGTATTAACCAGCTCGGTTCTCCTCACCTCCTTTATATTGCATGCCCAGCGACCGTATTGAGCTCTTATCGTTCGAGTATTATATGATAATGGAGTCGAATTTTTTTCTGAATGGAACAATCTGGATCATGACCACTTTGATGTTCGGGTGGTTTTTCTTTAATTACATTCAACTTATTAACTAAAACATCTCTATCGGCACCATAAGACAAAAGGGCTTGGCTAATGACTACCTTTTTATACCCTTGCCAAACTTAATTTTGAAGTTTTCAACAAAGTGAATAGTGCCATAGAGTTCAATTTTTTGTATCAACAGCAAAGTCCGTCGGACGGTTCATATGCAAGGTATTTCCTCAATTATAAAGATATCTGCTGAAATTTCTTTTGTTTCGTCTCAGCAAAAGTACGCGACTATTTCGTATGACAAAGCTATTTTGGCTTTAACTCCTCGAAGCTAAATACATTTTGGTTAGCACAAGAGAACTCTATAGTCGAGTTCCCCGACTATCTGTTACCCGTTACCCAGCTAGTGGAAGTGCGAAGAGAAATTTTCAAGACATATAAAAAAATATCAACACCTTTTTTAAAAGTGTGGCCGTGCCAGCTTTGGTCGGTTTGTGGGTGTTAGAGTGGGCGTGGCAAAATGTTTTTTGGCAAATCGATAGAAATTTACAAGACCAATACAAAAATGAAAAAATATCATAACATTTTTTAAAAGTGTGGGGCAGTTCTAGGCGGTTTGGGGCGTTAGAGTGGGCGTGGCATTGAATCGACAAACTTGCGCTGCGTCTATGTCCCTGGAGTCTGTATGCTTAATCTCCACTTTCTAGCTTTTGTAGTTCCTGAGATCTCAGCGTTTACGGACAGACGGACAGAAAGACGGAAAGACAGACGGACGGACGGACAGACGGATATGGCCAGATCGACTCGGCAATTGATCCTGATCAAGAATATATATACTTTATATGGTCGGAAACACTTTCTTCTGCCTGTTACACACTTTTCAACGAATCTAGTATACCCTTTTACTCTAAGAGTTACGGGTATAACTAGGCAGAATGCTACAGTCGATTTCCCGACTACCAAATACCCGTTACTAAGCTAGTTGAAGTGTGAACGAGAAATTTCCACATTTTCTGGAATATCAGTTTTTTCTATTAATCACGTTGCAGTCCAGACCAACTATCTGAAGCACATGAAATTTTTCTTTTATATTTAAATGTTGTAGCCAGTGATTAAAACTCGCAAATGTTAAAAAACTTTGAGATTTACTGTTCACATTTTATTTGTTATTATCGACTGAAAAATTGTTTAAACAATTAGTTTTTACTGCAGTTAGTTTTAATCATTAGCGGTGACCTTAATCTAAAAAGCGAGTCTAAGTTGAGCTTTATACGTGTAGCGGTCCGTTCGCATTCGTGATTACCGACTGAAAAAAGGTTTTAAGAAAACACGCTTTAAAGTTTTTGGATCCAACCTAAAGTGGCTACGTGCGAGCTAGGTCCTGACAAAATAAGTCCCAAAACTATTCGTAGTACGACTTTCAAATTTGGGATAATATTTTTTATAATAGTATAGCTAGTTCCATCAACGCACTTGACCCGCTCCAAAACATCATTCTCATGCTCGGGTAATAAGGTGGTCCAATTTGCATCTACTGGACTATTATATCAGTATATCGACCATAGAAAAATCCCTTGCTGTCCCTAATCAAGGAGAGATAAGAAAACATTACATTTTCCAGAATTTCATGTAAGTCGATACATTCCTTAGAATTTCGTATTCGAATTGAATTCCAATCGGAACCATTTTCGCTTAGTCCACAGGATGTGTACTTATTCCGAGACTGTGATATGGCTCATTTCATCAGAAAATAAGCTATTGGTGTCATGGAGTACAGACTTAGGCTCTCTAAAATCTTTTTCTGCATCATAACGCTTTTATTCTGCAGGCCAGTATTCTTAAAATAATAATAGTAGTTACCGTGACGCATGGGACACCCATACTTCAGGAAATTCCATAGCTTTGACAGTTTGGAATTATTATTCGCCCATTCCGCACTTCTTTTAATGAACGATTGGATAATGTTCTTCTGCGCGTTCTCGAATCGTAGAGTTTCTACAGAATGTGGATCTTCAATCCACCGATAAACGTCTTTTATTTTATACTCGTGTATTATTTCTTCGAATCGCTTTTTGTGCTTCTGGATACACAATCCTAACTTCCTTTCTCGACTGACCGACTCACGTCTGTCGGTCCATTGACCGAAGCCATCGAACGAGACATAGATATGTGATTAAAAAATTTTAACACTAACAGTCTTTGGAAGTTTGTGGGCGTTAGAGTGTGCGTGGAAAAAAGTTTTTTGCCAAATCAAAAGAAATTTACAAGACTAATAAAAAAACTAAAACATACTTTTCAACGAATCTAGTATACCCTTTTTAGTCAGAAAAGCCAGTCAGAAAATAATTTTCAGTTTCTGGTTTCCTTAAATTTAAATGCATACTATAGTAGCCAACTTCATACAGTTTTAAAGTAGATGAGATAGTGGTTGTGTTATCCATTTGCCTAGAAATCTACTTTAAGTTATTTAAATTCGTATGCAATATGTCGTGATATCGTCGATTCCGCCATAAGGTCCCTGCCACGACACATTGACATCTCTGGGGCGCCTTTCTGATTGGTGATTTTTCTTTTATTGGTGAAATGTTTGTAAGCCTAAGTATGCTGAGCATGTCAACAAGGGGCGATACACAGCACCAGACTAAGAAAGACAGAAGGGCGCGGAGGCCAGAAAGGCAACAAGTTAAGAGCGCTGACAGCCAACATGAGCGTACCAGCAGCAGAGATCAGTGGTTACAAGAGTTGCACTGCGAAAAAATTTAATCCTTGTGCCCAACTATAGAGTGCTGTTGGCGTCAAGTTTACTTTTTATAAAAAAATAAGAAATTTTCTAGTTTTATTATATGTCACTCTCAGTTGAACAAATTGGCTTTTAAAAGGATTCTGTTATTAAGTAATAACTTTAACTATTTTGACATTGGCTCTTATCTAAAAAAAAAAATTCCCACAGAGGGCACAAATTTTTGTTTCTATTAAAAAGTGTAGTTCATCCACAGTTTAGCTGGTAGCCAGCTATCATACTACGTTTTTGCATCGATTGGAAGCTGGGCTTTGTGATCGTCATTGCAGATTTGTGGCTTGATCAAGATCAAGAATTTCAACATTGGCTCGTCTTCATCTCTGAAGTGATCAGACACACGCAAAGCACACACACTACACCATAGCACCCCTGGGTTTTGTATCTGCATCTAGAACCGAGGCTATGGAGATGAAACCGCGTGTGTTTTTGTCGCAAATCGCCAGATTGCGATCTCATTAAGGCAAATTATATGTGTTGCTGACCCATTCCGGCGCGCTGCTACTATGACTGTCTTCTCCGATTCGCAAAAGAATTAAGATCGACGGTCCTGCACTCACGAAGTTTATCGTTGGCATAAGTTTGTTTCTGTTTTGTGACTCTGAAGTTACTTTTAGTCTGCCGTTTGCCAAACTTGAGTGAAATGTTTTATAAAATTATGATCTTGCATGAATAAATATATATTTATTTTAATCACTGTGGGCGCCTGTCCACATAGAGTGAAGAACCAGGAGAGTGAAGAAATGAAAATCTGCTGTGACTAAGCGATCTGAAAAAGCAATACAGGAATCAAAAACTAAGGCGGTGAAAGCGTAGTAGTATGCTTATTATTTTAACCGGTTATAGTAAAATAAAATCGTATACTAAATTAATAGATTCTTCGGTAGAAGGACGCGTTGCCGACCATTTAAAGTATATATATTCTTGATCAGGATCAATAGCCGAGTCGATCTGGCCATGTCCGTCTGTCCGACCGTCTGTCCGACCGTCTGTCCGTCTGCCTGTCCCATGAAAACTCCAGAGACATAGACGCAACAAATTTGTTGACCCATGTTGCCACATCCACTTTAACGCCCTTGAACCACCCAAAACGGCCACGCTCACACTGTAATGTAAATGTATTGGTATTTTTTCACATTTTTGTTACCCTTGTAAATTTTTCACGATTTGCAAAAAAAACTTTTTGCCACGCCCCCGCCCACGCCCAAGGCCCACAAACCTCAAAAAACTGTTTGTGTTGAAATTTTTCCTTCGCACTTTCACTAGCTGAGTAACGGGTATCAGATAGTCGGAGAACTCGACAATAGCGTTCTCTCTTGTTTTAACGGTCAGGGACGTTAAAGTCGTAAGGTAGATATGTAACCAACTGACCTCCATTTATATTCCTCTATTTCCGTTTAAGTAAAATCACTGTGGACACGTGCCCACCCATATATTTATCACTTTCTCATGTTGGGCTATTTAGAGAAAGCCACAAAGCTCATCAATCTAGGCACGCCAAGCCCTTCTATACCTCTTAGTCGGCCACAACTGATGAGAATGGTTTGGCACCGTGCGGATGTCCCACGAGTCTAATCAGGCTGTAATATGAAGGACAGCAGCCAGACATCAAATTGGTTGTTTCGCCCCTGACTTATTGCAGGTGTCTCGTTTTTACGACTCTCTCACTGCAGGTCACCCCTTTCTGGGTCCGAAGCTTGTGATCCATTCGGGACATTTGCCAAATGAACGGCCAGTGATTTCGTCCTCGGCAAATGAATGAATTAGTTCCTTGGAGACGACTTAAGGTCTTCGAATACAATCAACTAGGTGATTAATGAGCATGGCTATGGTCCAGTGCGTAAAATTACTCTTTCTTTTTATTGATAGAAACGGAATTTTCCGAAAATTACTCTTTTAAAAATTTATTCAAATTTAGAACTGATATTTTTGATGCGAGCGACGAGAGATTTGTTCATTTTCCTTAAACTGCGAAATAAATGAGTGAAAACCGAATCGGCAATGTATTATGAGAAGGTGCTGGCATCGGCAATATTTATTTTAAACAGCGTTTACGGCAAATGGAATGATAGAGGTTTGTTATGGCGTTCTTCGAAAAGCGATTTGGCGCTTTAGTACTTCAATTCTGCGTGGGGCTTGGCTCACCAGGTCTTTTATTAATTACACTGATTTATGTGGTCATTGTTCATTGTATTGTGTTTCCTGCGCCCAATTCAGTGGCCTCCTAGGCACTGTTCTTTCTATGGCTAACTCTTTTAATGGCACTCAAGGGAAGGGATGGTAAGCGTTTCCAACGGAATCGGGGAAAAATTTATTTTCATTGTTATAGTTTCTTCAAAAGAAAGTTGATTACGACTTCCGATTTTGCGGCTTGCAGATGCCAACAGATACATATGGTAAGTAGGAACCTATTGTTAACCAATTTCAGAACGCATTTCCTTCCTATTTTAGTTGAAACACATTCACGAGACTCGATGGTTAAAAAATTCTTTTACTTCTAAAATCTCAATTTACAGTTCCCCCAAAAGTCGAAACAAAAATCGGCATAAGGCAAGCAACCCAGAACTGAGGAATAAATCAGTTTGTTAACACAAATAAAACAGAAATAATTTTCTTCGCACATTTCGTGCAGGGAAAGCCTCAGCTGAATTGCCTTCGTCATCGCTTCTGACAACAGGCTAAAAACTCATTAGAGGCTATTGAGAAAAGGGAGGGGTGCAGATGCAAAAACTTATCGAATTATTATAATAGTTTATTATAGTTTTTGCGATGCTCAACCAAACCAAATCGAGGAGAAGGTCAAGCACGAAAACGACTATTATATGTAGATTAAAGGAAATACTAAATTCGTTGAAAGGTGTGTAAGAAATTTATAGCTTTAATATTAAGTCTTTTAAAAAGCTCATGTTGTTAAAAAAGAGATTGATTTTCACTGTTGGATATCCAAACTTATAAAGGAGGAAAGTCCACACAAGGTACAACTTAAGCCAAAACCGATTAAAAAATTAAATTGTATAAAAAAGTGTGTTATCTCGTTTTCTTCTCTATGATTTCCTGTGGATTTCCATTTCTGACTTTTATAGTTATACATTAGACAAAACAATTTAAAAAATAAAACGTTTTTCGGAAATTAGAAAATTGAACATTAAAGTATCATTTATATAGGTAAAAAAAATTAATTGTAGTAAAAGTGGTTGATAATTTAATGCCCATCCAATGCTTATCGTATTCCCTTAAGGTAAGTAGGAGCTATCAACAACGGTTTGACTTGTTTATTATTTGGAACAACCGATTAGCAATAAATAAGCAATTAAACATTCTAAGAATAAGCTAAATAATTGTCCTATTACTGTAAAGTCTTAGAGCCTAATACTACTTATTACTAGAAACAATTATAAAAAAAAGTAGCCTGTATATTAATCTTCCCTTTCTAAGCCTATAAATCAATAGTTTATGAAGTCTTTTACTAGACAAGTAAAATATATTCGAATTGAGTAAATCACTCGAAATAAATTACACGTGAAGCAAACAAATTAACATGATATTAGATCCCATACCGTACCCTCTTCCCCTAAATGGTCTTAAAGTCTTTGCACTTTGTGTCTCATTGGTATGCGAACCACCATTTTAAACTTATAAATCGTCATAAAAGAGATGGGTTACAGAAAATTTCACCATTATCCATAAGGAACGTCTTTTTATAAGCTCGAGAACTTCTCAGGGCGAAAGCTAAAAACACAGTGGTCAGATGAAATGCAATTAATCAAACATCAGATTAGCAAAAAAGAAGGGTACAAGAAAAAAGTATCTAAATAATAAAAGGAATAATAAATATCAGATACCCAAAAAGTATGTAAGACGTATAGGACAGTATAAAAATTTAAGTTTTTGTCGTTTTTTTGCGCTAATAAGTGACCAACACTTAGGCTTTCAAATTCAAAATGCAAAAATATTTAAAAGAGAGAACGCTATAGTAGAGTTCCCCGACTATATGATACCCGTTACTTAGCTAGTTGAAGTGCGAAGGAGAAATGTCAACACTGACAGTTTTTTGCTGTTTGTGAGCGTTAGAGTGGGCGTGGCAAAAAGTTTTTTGGCAAATCGAAGGAAATTTACAAGACCAAAATGAGAAAAAATATCAAATCAAAAGTGTGAGGGTGACAGTTTTTGGCGGTTTACGGGCGTTATGGTGGGCGTGGCAGAAAAATTTTCTGGCAAATCGATAGAAATTTACAATACTAATACCAAATTTAAAAAATATCAAAACATTTTTCAAATGTGGCAGCTGTGGGCGTGGAAACATGGATCAACAAATTTGCGCTGCGTCTATGTCTCTAGAATCTGTATGCCTAATCTCAACCTTCAAGCTTTAGTTCCTGAGATCTCGACGTTCATACGGACGGGCAGACGGACATGGTCAGATCGATTCGTCTATTGATCCTGATCAAGCATATCAATGAATCTAGTATACCCTTTTACTCTACGTGTAACGGGTATAAAAATTGTGATACAATAATTTTTACCCTGGCATAATATAATTAGTTAAATTTAATAATATAAGCTACACTAAATATAAAACAAACAACAACAATGTCGAGGCACTAGCCAAAGCTTTGTGACTTCCTTTGTATAGACAAACAATTACTAAAATGGTAACAATGGCAGCAGAGCGACCAAAAGTTACAGGACTGCAATATATCAATGTCAGCTGAAGTCCGGAAAAAGAAGCACTTTTCCCATTGGCGGAGAATTTCGATACCATTGTCTTGTTTGGTTGCAGGACCAGCCCAAATGACAACTTTTTGAGTTGTTCCTTTTGGGCATAAGTCGCCTCATTGGTGGTTTACCAGACCAGGTTGGTCATTGTTTTTCGACATTGAGAATGTGTACGGCAAGGAAAAAATTAAATCTTTTGCTACAAAAATGACTTCATTCATTTCGCCAAAGCAGTGTAGGCAGAAAACTGTTTGGCTTGGCCACCCGCACACGAGGCGATGTTGATTCAATCGCATGTTGCCAGGTCCCACTCCCACTCATCACCCCGTTACAATGCCATTAGGAGCCATATTATGGGGAGAATGCGGAGAAATATATCCATTCACTTAAGCGTGTTTATATGTATGTAAGGCATAAATGACAGATTTTGCAGATTTTTCAGCATGACGTTTGTTTGGTGCTTTGCAGAACTCAAATAAACCCTCCTTGGTAATAAAAGCGACTAGACTTTTCGATCGGTACATGTAAGAAGCTGCTCTTGAGATCCATGACAGAGACAGGGAAACTGTCTCTAGTACCATCCTGTTCAGCTGACGGAAATTAATACAAATCCTGTTTGTTCCGTCTTTCATCTTCACTATGACCACTCGACTTGAAAAATTTGAAGTTGACTTCTGAACTATTTCATTTTTAAGCAATTGAACACTTGCTCTCTTACTGCGGCCGCTTCCATAGCTAAATACTGACTTGGTTAGTGACGAAATGATTTATTTTATTCGTCCGGTACGATCCTCATTTGAACTATTCAAAAACGCTTAAGTTATTTTCGGTCTCGACAATATTGTATATACATAATTAGCTCATTATGTCCAGCACTGTGTGGTCGCGCTGACACCTTGGTGAAAGTAAACCCCTCATCGTCCAATGTGACACGAAACTTTGATGCGATGTCAAAACCAAGCAGGGCGTTATTTTGAATATTCTTATTCGAACAATAACAAATTTTTGTTCTATATCAGATCCATCGACGCACATGGCCCGTAAACGTACCCATTGCCATTGTTTTTACACTTCCTAGGCCTTTCAGTGCAGTAAAACATTTTTCCAATTTCACGTCGGTCAGTTTCTTAAAAACTGAGTTGCAAACGATTGATTCACCAGACAATTTATTTCAACTTCGTTCACGTTTATCGCTTTATGTCGTTTTGAAGACTTAACCATCTGCGCAGATCTACTATCTTGCAATCTGTCTTCGGTGGGTGGCATTGTATGTGTTTTTGACTTGACTTGATTGGACATGCACTTGCTTTGGCATATCTCGAATTTCTCTTTCAGCTCGTGAAATCCCCAAGCGTAAGGCATAAAAGCCTTTTTATTAATATAATTAAACTTGTACTAGTAGTTATAGACTTACTACTTGAAGACTTGAGCCACGATTTACCTTTCGACACACCAACTTCTATGCTTGGACTTAATCCCTCGACGACTTCTTTTACTACTTCACAACTTGACTCTATCTTCAACTTTCTGCTCTTCGTACGCCTTGCACTTGCTAGATTTTTCTTGACGCTAGTGCCTCCTCTTCATTTCTTCTGGTAATGTTACTTCGTATACTATCGCATTTCAGGCACGTTGATAACTATCGATACCCAAGTAATTTTGGGGGGTTTCTGGGCATTATAGTCGGCGTGGCAACATGAATCAACAGACTTGGGCTGCATCTACGACTCTGGAGTCTGCATGCTGAATCTTAACTTTATAGGTTTTAAAGTTTCTGTGATCTCTACGTTCATACGGCCAGACGGACATGGCCAGATCGACTCGGCTACTGATCCTAATCAAGAATACTGTCAGTGCTGAAACTCTCCTTCGCACTTCCACTAGCTGAGTAACGGGTATCAGATAGTCGGGGAACTCGACTATAGCGTTTTCTCTTGTTTTTTTTTTGGAAAAATTGGTATTGCAAAAATTAATATTATTTCGTTTAAAAATTGTTTTATACAATTTTAAAATACCTCGCGGTAGGGGTTCTGATCGGACTATTGTAGGGGCTCGTCGTCATAGGGCGCAAAAATATATCTGCAGTCAAGAATGCCGACTGCTATGAACCACACATCACAGTGGATCGCCGATAGAATGTATGGATGGGCGGCGGGACTGTATATTCTGTCAATTCTGTTCGATCTCATATGAGCCCAATGATCGCCTGATTGGAACTGAGTATCGCAGCTGCTTCCGTGCTTGATGTGCTTGTTTTAGTTGTGGATACTGTCAAAGATATCGCAGATGGTGGCAGAGACTCTCTCTACTGGATGTGCCTGCCGATCGCCTGGTTGATAATTTGTTTGTTTTGATTCACGTCTGAAGAAGCGGGGGTGAAACAGAAATCGCTTCGCACTTTAAAGGAAATAAGTTATGCGTATATATACATATGTTATGAATATGTATTTTTGAAGAAACACCATCGCAAAACAGAGAAGCTGGTTCGAGAGAATTTTTAATATTATTTTTAATCTTTTGACCGCCATTGGAAATTTATGCCCCACATTTTTTGTTTGACCTCGTACAGTTTAAAAATATAAAAGTTGGAAATTTTGTTTTGATTTTTAACATTTAAAAAATTGTAAGTTTACTTTTTCCTATTGTTTTTCTTTTAATCTTTTGACCACCATTGCCAAAATGTATAGTAAAGTTTCTCGACTCTCAGATTCCCCTTACTCAGCAAGCAACAAATTTCCTGTTACTCTACGAGTAAAGAGTATAAAAATTTAAATAATTCAAACGGTGTCCTAAAAATAATAAATTCTAGGGGAAAACTTAATATTTATTATTAATTTTCAGCTACATATCTACAGGAACTCCCCTTTTTTCCTATTTCTGTCCATTTTCAGGTGCACGGACTTGTTTAAAAAAAAATTCGGAGGGCAGATAATTTGATTTATATGGACATATAATTTGTTAACTATTTCGAATGGCAACATTTTTATAAAAGTCTCTTAAAAACACCAATGTTTTCTTTAAGTTTAATTTGAAGAAACCCAAATAATCTAAGTAGAATCTGCTCCAAAGACCGGAACACTAATTGCTTGGGACACATTTCTTATGCTTACCGCTGACACTGACGCCATCTGCTGCTCCTTGGTCCTTGGACTCTGTCCCCGCCAGCGGTTATCAGCAGAATTTTAAAGCACATCATTGCAAAAAGGAAAAAATAAGACGGTGGAAGTGAAAAGGAATGTGAGCCCACTTAGATGGGTAATTCATACCACCTCTCCATCTGTGACTGCCCGCTAATTCGCTGGCATTTTCTTTATTTTAGCTAAATGCGTTGTGTCGCCCCCAACTCTTCCAATGATGGTTGTTGTCGTCCTTTGGCTTCAGCTCCTCTTCTTAGCTTCAGCTCCTCACTTCAATTGCCGCCTCCACGGCCGCCAAGAACTGAAATTCTTGATATCTTTTGTTTGTCCGCACGCTGCTGCTGTCCTAACGCATCTTTGTCCTTTCGCTTCTCTAATTAAAAAAGGGGCAAGCTTATTTCAAGAAAACCACTATGATATACTCTTGGAAATAATTCGAGAGTTTTTCAAAAATATGTAAATTGTAATGCTAGATATACTAGCTTATGAGTAATGTGGATTTAGTTTGCAAATAAGGAATTATTATATATTAACATACTAATAATATTTTAGTATAGTGTATAATAGTTATTTGTTAATATATAAAAGTTCCTATTTGGAAGATGTAATTGTTCCGACTGGAAGCCCTTGAACATTATAAATACCTTTCGATGCGACCCTATTTTTATTATGTCGTCAAGTTTTTCTCAAAATAGAACTACCCACTTCTAAGGATATTTAATGAAAAAGCAAAGAAAAACGAAATTAAACCGAAACGAGTCGAACGACCACGCTAATTAGCCTCAAAGCCACATTTGGTATGCTTTTGATTAGTAAAAGATATATCGTCCCTTCCCTAAAAAAGTTCTATGGTTATCGAGGGGAATGTGCCGGGGAAATGCATTTCTTGATATAGTTACAACGCTGGCTACTTCTTCATTGGCCGCTGTCATCGATTAAACAATTCAGTAAACATGTCTCATGCAACCGAATCAATTTTCGCATCAATTTGTGGGTATTATATGAAATGAAAAGCCATGTCCATGTTCAAAGTCAAGACCAAGTAGACTCCCATTTCAACCTTTGTTGGATTGACTTCTCTCTGTGCAATCAAGGTTTAGGGAATTCCTGCGGCAAGTGAAAAATGTGAAAGCAATCAGTGAAGATTTTTATCTTTTCACTTCCCATAAAAAGTCAACAAAAGTCAGGAGTTCCACTGAAGAAAAATTGTAAAATCTTTATTTTAGGGAATTTTACTTAAAGACTGTTATGGCAATAAGAATTACGTTTTCGACCATATAAGGAATACACCCATATTATGATAGTCGATATAGCCTTGATTACCTGTCTGTTCCTACTATGTACATACCATCTACCCAAACCAGTCTCACAGTGCGAAAACCATATCCTTGCCTGCATATAATAATAACCTTGAAGACTTCACAAAATCATTGACCATTAAAATATGGTTTCGATCAGTTATATGTGTATTCTTGATTCGAATCACTATCTCAGTAGACCATTTCCGACCGTCTTTCTGTGAGTATGGAAGCAAAGATCTCGGAAACTTTAAGAGCTAGACAGTTAAGACCAAGCATATTCTTATAACGCCTTGTTTGAAAATTTTGTAACGCCCACAAACCGCGAAAAAAACCGTCATTTGCGGTAAAAACGTTTGTGGTAAATTGTACCTTTTCTGTATGACAGTATTGTAACACATCAAACAGAAACAAAACGAAGAAGAAGATCGATGCCCAAAATGTTGAATTGAAGAATTTATTGTTGAATTTATTTGATTTAAGTTTCTGCCGTCGAAGCCCTTTATGGAAAGCCTCTTTTCAACGACATTTTAGCCTCTTTTTAAACTATACCGATTCCAATTCAATGTGTACACGTTGACTATTCTTTAACTGATCGTCTCCAATTCAATTTTTATACATACATTAATTCATAAATAAAGAAAAAAGCTGATTAACAAAACTGTGTCAACGGTATTCTTAAAAGGTGACAACCCTGAGCAGTCAAGTCGAAAAAAGAACAATAACTATCCGAGTTCTGTGACACAAGAAATTTTAAAGCGAATTACTTTACCCCAAAATTTCACGGGTGGTTTCTGTGGCACCATTTTTTTAAGTCTCCCACTCTAACGCCCACAAACTTCCAAAAACTGTCAGTGTGGAAATTTCTCCTTCGCACTTTCGCTAGCTAAGTAACGATAGTTAGATTGTCGAAAAACTCGACAAGAGAGAATACTTCTTTTTATTTGATTGTTGTTTTTGTCAATTTCTATCGACGAAAACATTTTGATCACTCCTATTATAACACCCACATATTAATATTAAAAATATATATGTACATTTACATTTAGATTTAACATATGTATCTTTTATCGTGAGCAATAAATGTAACCGCCACTTTGTGGCGAATGTATGTCATCGAGTACACATTCTCTTTCCTAACGGCATATTTGAATCTTTCTTATTTGATCTTATTCGTTGGTGTGACATTTTGGGTGGTTTGTGGCCGGTGGAGCG
Source organism: Drosophila yakuba (assembly GCF_016746365.2). Taxonomy (NCBI): domain Eukaryota; kingdom Metazoa; phylum Arthropoda; class Insecta; order Diptera; family Drosophilidae; genus Drosophila; species Drosophila yakuba. The sequence goes on along the minus strand of NC_052528.2, from coordinate 3,186,901 downwards.
GGCCAACTTGCATACTTGATCTCATCTTTCTAGCATTTATAGTTTACAAGATCTCGGCGATCTTACGGATAGACAGAGAAACGAACGGTCATGGCCAGATCGACTAATTAAAAATATAGATACTTCTAGGAATTTGAAAAAAGTAAGTGCTTCGAGAGTGAATCGACAGGGGTATACCAAAGTTATCATACCATCAGAACAAATAGAAATTTAGTTTTGAAACTGTTTGTTTAATACAATAATATTGATTTTCTAAACAACTTTCTTGTTAGAGATTTATATTCTGATACTTAGATATCAGAATATAAATTAAATCCGACCTATTAGAAACAACACTCTCTTTTGAAAAAAAAATGTCATAATATGGCTATTTTTTTGCCACATCTGCTTTTGATGCAAAGGATGACAATGACAGCTTGGCTTTTTCAAACGCGATTCAAGTTGTCTGCGTAATTAATAGCAGTGCACAGGGAACAAGCTGACTTGTACTTGTTTGCTCACATCGAAAATTGCTAAGACATTCGATGACAGTTTTTGTTAAAAGAAAAAATCTGGGCAGAATCCTGCAGCCAAACGGATGGGGAAGTCTTGAGCTTGGGATTTTAAGTACATTTTCATTAATGAGCAACCCCAAGGACTAATAACTTTTGACCGGTATCGGTTTGCTGTGTCTGCGTCTTTCCGAAATTAGCTATGAAGTGAAGTCAGAAGAAAAGAAAAATGCTGTGACAATCTCAGATACACAGGGACATTGGACGACAAGCCAAGGGTCCTGCTAACGTTTTCTATCGCCATGTAGTAGCGGTGGACGTGTGAATCGAGAACCGCCAAACAAATCGAAATCAATTAGCCGATTGCACTTGAAGGCGCCAACGACCAGAAACGTTGTAGATTTAACCACCCCTAACAATTTTAGCCACAAAGCCCAAGACAAAGTTTGATCTAATTGATGCAGGACCATAATGATTATTTTGGCTTTTGCAGAGTTTGAACCGAAGGGCTAGTTACTACAACAATAAAGCAAGCCAATGCTTATACGGCTTGGGCTATAACACTCTTGCGCCGATATATCGACGGACAGACGGACGGACAGACGGACGGACAGGCGGACGGATCGACTCGGCTATTGATCCTGATCAAGAATATATATACTTTATATGGTCGGAAACGCTTCCTTCTGCCTGTTACATTCTTTTCAACGAATCTAGTATACCCTTTTACTCTACGAGTAACGGGTATAAAAACCTCTGCAAGAGGTTTAACCAAAACAGCTCAAAATCGTTAACAATGATATTACATCGAAGCATCACTTCATTCATTCCGGACTTAACTCACTAATTGGTCACCCGATCGAAAGTCAAAGTGTCTTGAAAAAAAAGAGGGAGATTTGCGGTGAGGCTGGTCGACAGGACTGTAAATACAGTATGAGCCGTGTCTGTCTGTCGTGACTTGTCTCCTAGACAAGTCGGTTTCGGCTGCTTGGTTTTGCCATCTTTTGGTCGTTTTACTCCTATAATAAAGAACAAAGCAACCTTAATTACTCTCAACGGTATAATTTTGATGCCCCATCCGTATGTGCTGTCCCAATGCGTCAAAGCCAGAGATATGCACACCAGACAAACATTTTAGATCCAATAGAGTTGTACACTGTAAACCTTTAATTTGGAACCTTATATCCACACCCAAGTCATACTTTCATCGAATCTAGAATTTTCTTTGACTCTACAATTAATGTGTATAAGAATGACGATCTGTTTCACACTCCAGTTTCTAGTTATTACTATTAATGAAGCTAAAGTTGTCACCAACATTGGTATCGGTTTACTGGAGGTCACACCTCACCTGAGAACTCTTACCAGTTCCAACAAACTTTGAAAGGCGAGAATAGTATTCATTAAAAATGGCCATAATAATGGGCCCTACGCTGTTAGAAGCTATTATACGTAGTTGTTTCTTTTTATCTTCTCCCCAGAGCTTTGAATTAAATTCATTGTTCGTCAAAAGGGGAAAAGTTAGGCTTAACAATTTTATCGTTAGCAGGGCTCTTGCGTTGAGCTCTTCAAACGTCGACTTGGCTCCACTGTGTTAGCATTTCAATTTAATGTGACTACGATCCATGTGAATTGGTGTAGTGGGTGACAACGGGAGTGCTCGACCCTTTGCCCGTTTCGCATCTTCATATTTCCTAGCTGAAACGTAATTACTTTAGAAAATAATCGTTAAAAGTAATGGTCTGTATCAAATATATTAAAATAAACCGCGACGCTGGCAACATCGACCAGGAACAGGAACATGGACGAGCCCCAGAACGAGAGACATTACCAGCGTAGGGGGGAGGGACGGAGAAGTGGGGTCACGCTGGTTGAGAGCGAGGGCGATTGCCAAGGAGGTGTCTGGCTTTGGGCATTCACACTCGTCATGTCAGGAGTCGTCAAAGTGTCCACGCTCCATTGGCGGACTCAACACAGTGGTTCAGAAGCTTAGGAAAACTGTTTATTTATTAAGAAAAAATTTATTTCAAGTCTAATGAATTCATAAAATACTATTGCAGAATTTTTAATAAGAACCAATGTATTTAAAGTTGTGTAGCACACACATAACGTTCACCTTTAAAAATCGTAGTTTGTTAGTTATTATACCCCTTACTCGTAGAGTAAAAGGGTATACTAGATTTGTTAAAAAGTATGTAACAGGCAGAAGGAAGTGTTTCCGACCATATAAAGTTTAACAATTTTATATTCAAACTGCAAAAGCTAGAAAGTTGAGATTAAGCACACAACACATAGCCAGGAACATAGACGCAGCGCAAGTTTGCCATTCATGTTGCCACGCCCACTCTAACGCCCACAAACCGCCCAAAACTGCCACGCCCAAACTTTTCAAAAATAATTTGATATTTGTTAAAACACTTTTTGCCACGCCCACTCTAACGCCCACAAACCGCCAAAAACTGTCAGTGTTGAAAACTCTCCTTCGCACTTCCACTAGCTGAGTAACGGGTATCAGATAGTCGGGGAACTCGACTAAAGCGTTCTCTCTTGTTTTTTCAATCCGCTGGCGATAGTTGGACTTACCTTTGATCAATCTTAAAATTTTTTTTATTTGAACCCACTAAGTACCATAGCTACATCCACGCGGTTTAAAAGTCGTTCGAATGTGGGTATTAACCAGAGTGCAGGGGGAAATTTGACCCAACATCATTTGTTTTTTATGTTTTTTTAAAGCAATAAATAGCTATGAAAGCTATATCTAAAATAAAATATCCACTTTTGACCCACTGTGTCTTGTTAGAAAGGTTTTGTAGCGGGCAAAGGGCAGTCCGCCCGGGACTTGGGCCATCAGATGAAATGAGTTTTTATTAATGTCTGTCTGCTGGGGTCAAAGGAGCGTCATGGTTCTGAGCACATTAGTGGGCAACAGTTTCATTGTACCTCTGGATGTGTTTCTGTTCCAGTTGCTCCGCTTCTATTTCATTTATAATATAATTCTTAATGTCTCCCAGCACTCGGGCAGGCACTAAAAAAAACCTATTCGCGTTTGGCACCTCATCTGCAGAAATAGTTATCCCACCACCCACAAACCATCTCCTGGATGCTCCTCTGTTAGAGAGGCTCCCAAGATATCCGATTCATAATGCATAAGGCAACAGCCTGTGGCAATACCGTTTTCCATTTCCATTGCCGGGTTCATCTTAAGGCATCTCATTCCTATTTTAGAACTTCCTTTGTAGTTAAATGTAATTTCTTTTGTTTCGTTACTCGCACGTCACTTACAAAATGAAATTATTACAAAATGTTTTCTTCCTTCCTGACTCATTTGCCATTGGCTTGGTTTGGATCCTTTTCTCCTGTATGTTCTTTATTTTTTGCATTTTTCCTTATTCTAAGGCTTTATCTTTGCCTTCCAATCATCTGCCCCATAAGAATCTTGGTTTTTTGGCTTTGACATTCAGTTTCCTTTTGCGGCGGCATTTTTTTTATTTCATGGCTTCTCGTTTTTTTAATTTTCCAATTATTTTGGAATGTCTTCATTTGACTTGTATGCTCTGGGTTTGAAGTCCAGTGTATCGTAAGTGACCAGCGCCTTAACTAGCCCTGGTAGTATTATTAGCACTTCAGCTTTGCCGAAAATGCAGATTTATCACCATATATTAAATACATTCTATATATGTACATATATGGAGTACATAAATGACGTATAAGGAAGTACCCTGGACACGAAGCCTAGACAACGACCTGTAGCGAGATACCTATTATTCCATTGTTATATTATAAATATTATACCTGTCATTCAAATCAATGCGACATAAACATTTACTTATGCTTTTGATCGACAGCACCCTAGTTGTAAACATTTCACCCGCTTTTACATCAGATATAAAGACCTTACAAACTTTTAAAAAGGCTCCATTAAAATCGAAAACCGCCAATCGGAATTTTTGATCAAAGTCCAATTTCGCTGCCAAATTGCATTTGCCTTACCTGTAATACTCTGTTGTAATACATTCAAATACAAAAAAAATAGTTCTATTTAATTTGAAAACAAACTGCATGCATAATCTCAACTTTTTAGCATTTATAGTTTCTATCGATATGCCAGAAAAACTTTTACTAACGGGTATCTGATATTCGGGTATAGTGTCTTCATATATACACATAGGCGTAGAGTAAAAGGGTCAACTATATGCAACAGGTACAAAGAATCGTTTCCGACTATATAAAATAAATATATTCTTGATCAGGATCAATAGCCGAGTTGATCTGGCAAAGTTCGTCTGTATGAACGCTTTGACGCAGCACAAGTGTTTTTCCAAATGTTGCCACGCCCTCTATGTTGTACATTTTATTATTTGTTTTTCAAAATTCTATCGAAAAATGTTGAGATTTCAACCAGCCGAGTTAACAGGTACATATATGCAAGTCACATCTGCATATGTGCTACCGAGGATCGGTTATGGAGCAGCAATGGGCCGGTCCGGGCCCAAAGGCTTATTCTTGTATAGGGGAGAAATATACCCGAGAGGCGCAATATAATTACGAACATCTGCTAAATTTTGAATTAGCCATAAGGGCGCAAAATGTGCACCATTAATAAATGACAAAGAAGCCTTGATTTGATTCGTAGTGGTCTCGTGTCCACGCGCTATGTCAATGTCAACGGCGGACAAAACTGGACAGTTGGTAGCCGAGGAAGATGCAGGACTGGTGCGCCTGCGTATAATCGTAATTGAAGAAATAACTCTGAGTCGACCCTATCATTTATCAAGTTTTTGTTATGGCACGGCTTGGCCTACAGTTGCATCTTTCTTCCTCAGTCCCGCCTTGGTGGTGATCTTCTTAATGAAATGAATACCGCAGAAACTCTAAATAGTTCACGATATTGTGTTAAATAGATGAAGAAGTATACGAAATACAGACAGAACTGGGAATAGCATATTCACATCCAATAAAGTGTGCGTTTTTTTATCTTACCTTAAATTTTAATGACTCTGTGTGACAAATCAAATGACAAAAGCTTTGGAGTCATTGCTCTAACCAGCTAAGAAGGGGCATTGATTTCAAATGGTTATGACACAAGCATCAACTGCTATACTAAGCCGGCTGATTATAGTCGTTCTACACGACCAGAATCGGATTCTAATGGTCAACAACCACAATGGAAATGGTTTTAGTTTGCCTTGGGCCCACAAAGTGAGGCAAGAATACCTAACCAAATCGTCAGATGGGTGTCAACGAGCGCCGTTGAAGAATTCACGATGTGACAATGTTCCTCCGCCTGACATGTGGCTAAACGGCAAACAAACACAAACTAAAAAGCAAACAAAAAGTGATGCTGATGGCGGCCAGGATGGAAACGTCAACAGCATGGGCAATAAGCTTGAAGTTCACAATTGTAAAAAGTTAGGGAATATGTGAGAGACGGCCTCAAAATGGAGTTCGCCAGCAGGGATGACAATTATATAGGTAATACAGTAAGCATTAAAACATGTACGAGTCAAGCTCCTCCACAAGCGAAATAGTAAATTATAAATCATTCACTTGAATAAACAACTGACCGACAGTTTATAATTTAAATAATAACTATTTGCTAAGTGAATTGAGTGAGTTTCTAGTAGCTCTTCTTAAATACAATGTTATGATAGTGCCGAATGCAGTAAGGGTACAATTTTCTTAAACGCCAATTTGACGCAGTGTCAAAATGAGCATGACTCCAAGGCTCCTTTACTTTTCGATGAATCTACCTTAAACGCAAATTTAACTATATGTATATGATTGGAAATTACATAAAAAAAATCTTGGCATCACTGGTCTACGGCAGCAGAAACTAAGAGCCATTGAAAAAAGTAGAACCGGCAATCATAAAATCAACAACTATGAAATTCATCACCCTCGGTGAAAACCCTCGCCTCGTTGACACTTCCGCCTGGCACTACAACTTGGACGAGTGTATTAAGTCTGCACTGGATTTAGATGGTCCGGAAAGGCAGCAGCAAGAACAGCAACAAGAACAGGAAAGAGCGCGACAGCAATACTCCACTGTGGACAGCCAACACAACAGCAGCATCATCATCACTCACGGACGGAACGGCAGCATAACGGTGACGGGTAAGTGAAATTAATTGCATTGTTTTTGGCCAATGAATTCCTAGTTGGAAGTTTTTGTTTTCGGCTTAAACGCCTTGCCCCCTTTTTGCCGAAACACCAGATCCAGCTAGAGCACCAGCAACAGAAACCAAACAAGCCAGCCATGGTGAAAACATAGGCATCATCACACGGCGACCACGGCTCGTTTCTCTGTCCGGAACCCATATCCCGATGCGATCCCCGTTCTACCCATTGCCTCCTGACATTTTGCAGTTCATCACTTGTGATTGTTTTGTATGTTGCAGAAAACATTCAATGGACACTGTATCCTGAGTTCCAAAGGCTCCCAAACCTAAACACCGGCTATTATTATTTCAGAATAAATATTATATGTATATTATTATATATTATTATTATATATTATTATTATATATTATATATTTTTTATTTTTTAAGCTAAAAACTGTTGCATGGTCTATTGTAAGAACAGCAAGGCATGTTGGTTTCAATGTGCGACTGGCAGAATGTTTTTGGGTCCCCACGTTTGTTCCTCCCGCCACCAGTCCTCATTGTCCTGTTGTCCTCATCGCTTTATCGCGCCTAGACCCCGCTTGGGCCTGGAGCACCAGTTTCAGTGCCTACCCAATCCCAAACCGAATCCGAGTCCCGGCTCCGTCTACATATCCTTCCCACAGCCCTCCAACTCCTGGCCAGCAGTCTCGTGGTGGCTCTTGGTCTAGTTAGTTACCATCATCAACATGTTGACATGTCTATGACTGCATGCGGACGTATGTGTGCGCTGACGTACTGTTTGTGACAGTGTGTGTGGGGAACGGGTGTTTGGTTGTGAGTTGCAGTACGCTAACCAAGCTCAACAGCGTTTATCACTCATGCTTATGGTCTTGTTTTTGCGGTGATATATCACACTTGACACTCATTCATTCAGAATCGGAGTTTAGTGTTTTGGGCTCGTTAGGGCTCATCCACTCCTCCATGTGAATTTCAAAGCATTCTAAGGCAGCAATGCGAAAATAAACTTTCGCCCATTTCTGATTCTGTTTATGTTTGTGGCCTTAAGTCTTTGAGTAACTTTGAGTAACATTATTTAAATTTTATTAAATTTATTTGGCAACGATATTTATGCTGTACGCTGTAGTGTTGACCTGTAAGTTTTTCAGTTACATATGGCATATAGATATGTTTATAGGGCAATGTGCGGAAAAGTATATTATATATACATACATATCTGCATCCCTCCAATGCATTTTAGAACCAGACTTTGTTTTTGTTGAGTTATTATTCCCATTACTCGTAGAGTAAAAGGGTATATTAGGGTTAATTAAAAGTATGTAACAGGCAGAAGGAATCGATTCCGACCATATAAAGTATATCTGTATATTTTTGATTAGAATCAATAGCCGAGTCGATCTGGCCATGTCCGTGTATCCGTCCGTCTGTCCGTACGTATGAACGTCGAGATCTCAGGAACTAAAAAAGCTAGAAATCGCCCAAAGTTGCCACTCCCACAATTTTGTAAAATGTTTTGATGTTTTTTAATATTTTATTAGTATTGTAAATTTCTATCGATCTGCCAAAAAACTTTTTTCCACGCCCACCCCAACGCCCACAAACCGCCCAAAGGTGCCACGCCCACAGTTTTGCAAAATATTTTGATATTTCCTGTATGTTTTTTTTAGTCTTCTAAATTACTATCGATTTTTTAAAAAACTTTTATTGTACGAGTAACGTGTATAAAAATATACGGACTCCATTTTATACCCCTTGAACCATTGTATTTCAAGAATGAGTTGTCTATCGTTTAAAGTTTCCAACTGTAAAATCAATGTTAATTAATAAAAATCTCCAGAAAGTATACAATAAAATTGCCCGCGGCTGTTGAAATGTACCACAAATTTACCAAACTCATATCCTTTAAACCCAAAGCTTGTAAACATTTGCCGAAAACATAATTAACTCTGCTGAATTCCATATAACTTCTGAATGCACCTGAATAGTGGACAGAGTTTTTAGGTACCTGTCATTCAAAGCACACGAATTTTACGATTTTTAAATTAACAATAAATGAATCTGGCTGTTAAATGAATCGTTGTACCTGTGTCTACTTTATAAAGCGTATATTTATCTGTGTCATATGGTGCTTAGGGAAAGGACTGGTGCCTGCAATATAATGTCATTCTGGAAACGTAACTGCCTTTGTGATTGTCATCTGGCCGCATCTGTCACCGCGAAAAATGTGTCGGAATTTTTTTTCAATCTGTATTTTTTGACAGATGGACACAATGTGTGTGGGGGTCTGAAAGGTAATGGGTGGAGTTTCGCGAAAGGTGCAATGTGTGATAAAAAATCGTGTGTCAATTCGTTTTGTGACGTTAACCACTACCTAAACAACAAAAACAATACCAACCGTTTTTGCAGGCTTCAAAAATGTTTCTGCTGCAATAGAAAAAGAGCCGCAATACATGACATCTGCGGCAGGGAATTGGCAGCTTCCACAGGTTGCATAGCACAAGCCTGATTGACGGCCGGCCATTCCTACATAGGCAGGACATGGCTTTTGAACTGAGAATACCATGTTAAGAGAAAATAAAATATAACTGATTGTGAGTAGCATCTGAAATTGGAGTTAATTGTGTCTTGTGGAAAAAACGTTGATATATTTATAATTTTAATTGTATTTTAAATGTTTTTTATTAGAACCAAGTGAAAACGGTATTCTCGAGTGCTTCCGCCTTAGAATTTTATCACTCTACTAAGCTATTAAATCAAAAAATTTCTGGGAATACATACTGTACAAACAATAAGAATTGAAACGTTCTAATCTACTTGGTAAACTCTTATTAATGACTAGACTAATCAAATTTTTTAAAAACATTGTATCACAAAAAGTAGAATGAAAATAAAGAACTAATTATTATTTATTCTGTTTTTAAATCTAAATGGATATTGCTTTTTATTATATTTCACAATTGTTTTTTAGGTTGGGCGTCCGTATACTTAAGTATATAATGTCATCAATGAAGGCTAGCTGTGCTAGCTTGCATATTTAAAAGAGTTATTTTATTTTAAAAAGTATAGTTTGATGCAAAGCAATTTTTAGCTACTTTGGCTTGATTTTTACCAAAAATTTACATTTTTTATGGTTGACTGTTGAAGTTTGAATAAAAATCATTTTACTTATTAAATAACACCTAAAAATTATTTTATTTAAAACAAGAGGAAGCTCAATTTTAAAGCTCTCTTCTGATTGCATAGGTATCCTAATTTGGGATACACCTGTTTTCTTGAAAATATATATTATATGTATATATTATTATATATGTATGTAGTTGTCATAGGAGCGTTCGGAGACATGCTATTCAATTAATGCAAAAAAGAAGAGAAAATGCTATAGTCGAGTTCCCCGACTATCTGATACCCGTTACTCAGCTAGTTACTCAGGAAGTGCAAAGGAGAAATATAGAGTGGGCGTGGCAAAAAATAAACATAACCTTTTTGCCAATTTTTGGCAAATCGAGAGATATTTACAAGACTAAAAAAAATGTGAGAAAATATCAAAACATTTTTCAAAAATGTGGCCATGGCAGCTTTTTTCCACGCCCTCTAATCTTGAAAATTTCTATAGATATGATAAAACAACTTTTTGTTTTTAATTTTATTTATTAAATTCTTTTTTGTTCCGATTTCTTTTAATGTGCCAGAAAAATGTAAAAATTTCTCGTTTGCACTTTCACACTAAACGGGTATCAGATTGTCTTGAACGAGACCCCCAACACCAGAAAGACCCCTCGATATAATGCGTAGGCGTACAACATACACTTGATTTCATTGCAGCGTTGTTAGTGTTTCTGGCAATAATGATATCCACCATCCCGCAACCCTAATAATGCATAGCGCGGAAAACGGAGTACGCTGAGCAGATCTTAGCAGTGCACTATGGGCAAAAAGCTCGACATTTTTGCAGAAAGTCTTTTTTTTATACTTTTAAGTCACAATATTGAATTTGTTTTCTAAATATAAATATAACCATAAGCAACTATTTAAAAAAAAATTGTTTAGTCACGCTTCAAAATTCCCGCGCTAACAAAGTCAGCTGATTAACTGCTTGTCCGTTTGTCTAGCCAAAAAACTTTTTGCCACGCCCACTCTAACGCCCACAAACCGCCAAAAACTGTCGGCGTTGAAGACTCTCCTTCGCACTTCCACTAGCTGAGTAACGGATATCAGATAGTCGGGAAACTCGACTATAACGTTCTCTCTTGTTCATTTTGGATTCGGAAGTGGGTCAATCATTTCTCTCTGGCTTTCCTTCAGCAACAATACTAATAGGCCTATTGCACTTGCAGGAATCATATATACATATATTATATCCTCCAGAACTCAGTCGTGTTCTACTTTTAATTCAAATGAAAATTCTAAGTAATCTTTTCGTTATAAACTCAGGGCGTTTAGACGGCAGCCGTTTGCAGGCGTGGCCTAACATACGCCAAACCAGATCGAATATCCGACGACAAGATGACGGTGAACAGCCTTTTGGCCGCCATATGAAAATTATTCATACTGTCAAAATGTGCATCCTCTTGCTGCTGTGGTTGGGCTGTGCATTCATAGTGTTTGTTTTTGCAGCCGAGAAAACGCCACAAAGCACTATGATCACCGTGATGCCCAACAAAACTGCCATAACGAAGGTTGAGCTGCCTAACAATGATCTCAGAATTACGTTACTTGGACCAGTACATTTGTATCCAATGAGCTCACCGGAGAACAGTAATGGAGCTTACGAGGTGGGATTGCGTGTGGAATGGCGTAACTTCGATTTAAATGTGACTTATCGCCGGACGGAGAAGTGGAATATTGCCATAAACAATGATGACACAACATACGCGAAAGTGTCGAAAAACTTCATGGTAAAAAGAACGCGAGGGGCTGATAGTCAAGCAGTGATCTCGTTGGATAGTATACGGAATTCTCCGGTATCCCTGCACGTTGTCATGGATACAAATCCGCTGGTCACCGATATGTGCCTTGTTTATTCAGGACTCTTGATACTTGGACTCTATATGCTGATTATTTTCGACGTGATAGATCACACCTTTGCTGCACTCATTATAGCTACCACAGCTATTGCGATTCTCGCTATCCTAGAGCATCGGCCCGACATGCATGCGATAATATCATTTGTTAACTTTGAACCTCTGATGTTGCTCTTCGGGCTTATGACCATTGTGGATATTATGGCGACAACTGGCGTCTTTGATTTCCTAGTCGTTTGTACGTACAGGATTTCCAGGGGTCGCCCGTGGCCTCTGATTTTTTTTCTGAGCATGCTGACCGCTTTTTTGTTCGCTTTTCTGAACAGCGATATCATGGCTTTGTCACTGACCCCAATAACTATCCGTCTTTGCGAGATGATGTCCTTGCGGACAAGCTACGTGCTGGTCGTAATGGCTATATTCGCAGATATTGGCGGTGCATTAACGCCCTTGGGAAATCCACCTAATGCGATCGTAACGACAAATCCGGTGGTGGTTGCAGAAGGAGTTGACTTTGTCAACTTTATAATACACATGATGCCTGGAGTGCTGGTCGCGATGTTCGTGATCTTTGGTATGGTTTACGTGACCCACAGAAAAAGCATATTTGTCCTTGATCAAAATCAGTTGGGCCTTATGGAAGAAAGAGCCAAAGGAAAGAAACCGCCCAGCCAGGAAACCCAAGATCGGATAGTATTCCTCAGGGGTAGCTTGCCGAGCAAGTATTGGCTGAAGCCAGTGGAAGACTATCCAGAAACCCTGGCTGAGTTGGAGGCCAGCAGTCCGATACATGATAAGCCGCTTCTGGTTAAATGCTGCATAGCCCTCATTTTTGCCTTCTTATGCATGGTCCTCCACTCGATACCCAATGTAGCAAATGGGGCTTCCTTAGGCTGGGTAACCTTGCTAGCCGCCTTCTTGCTCATTATCCTGGACGACAAAAACGACCTGAACGCCACACTTGGCATAATCCAGTGGACAATCCTCCTTTTCATAGCAGCCCTTTTTGTTTTGTCTGAGGCCGTGGATCAGTTGGGATTCTTTGAATGGCTCGGGGAGAGAACGGTTCGACTTCTTACAAGTTTGGAACCACACAAGCAGATTGCGGTAATTACCATGCTGCTTCTTTGGATGACCGCCCTACTTACAATCTTCATTGACAACGCCGCAGTTACAATCTTTATGCTAAAGTTCAGCTTCCAGATGGCCAGCAACGATGACATCCCATTGCCCCCGATGTTTTGGGCTTTGATTTTTGGAGCTTGTTTTGGGGGAAATGGGTCCTTATTTGGAGCCGTCTCTAATGAGATTATTGCGCTGATCGCCCTACAGCATGGTTATAAGATATCCTTTTGGCACTTTTTCGCCATCGGATTTCCACTAATGCTGGTGACCATGGTAATTGGTTCGGGATACCTTTTAATTGCACACTCAGCCCTTAGTTGGAACTAACATTTGATTGGTTAGAGAAATATAATATAATCAAATATAATCTTTAGAGAAGGCTGCCCATTAAGAAGAAGGACAAAGAAGAAGGTAACATATATACATATATGTACATATATATACACGGAAAGAAGTACAGACGGACGGGCAAACAAAAAGACATGGCAAGTTTGACTCGGATTTTGCACGCAAAACAAAATAAACCATATTTTCCAAAGTCCAAAGCTAAAAACCTTAAAAATAAAAAAAACTTATTAAAGTATAAAAAAAAACATTTGTAGCTGTTATGATTTCTATAGCCCGTACTTGTAGAGTAAAAGGGTATACTAGATTCGCATAAAATACGCTTTGGACCATATAAATCTATATACATATATATATGTATATACATATATATAATTGATCAGCATCAGGACTGGCCGTGTCTGGCATTAACGTCGAGATCTCATGAACTATTAATCGGCCTAAAAAGAAAACACTTTTAGAACATCGCAATAAAAGAGGACACATCCTTAACAAGAGAGAACGCTATAGTCGAGTTCCTCGACTATCCGATACCCGTTACTCAGCTAGAAAAAGTGCGAAGGATGGGTGTTAGAGTGGGCGTGGCAAAAAGTTTTTTTTTGGCGAATAGATAGAAATTTACAAGACTAATACAAAAATGAAAAAATATCAAAGCGTGGCAGCTTTGGGCGGTTTGTGGGCGTTAGAGTGGGCGTGGCAAAAAGTTTTTTTGCAAATCGATAGAAATTTTCAAGACTAATACAAAAATGAAAAAATATTAAAACATTTTTCAAAAGTGTGGGCGTGGCCGTTTTGGGCGGTTTGTGGGCGTTAGAGTGGGCGTGGCAAAAAGTTTTTTTGCAAATCGATAGAAATTTTCAAGACCAATACAAAAATGAAAAAATATTAAAACATTTTTCAAAAGTGTGGGCGTCGCAGTTTTGGGCGGCTTGTGGGCGTTAGAGTGGGCGTGGCAGCATGATTCGACAAACTTGCGCTGCGTCTATGTCCCTGGAGTCTGTATGCCTAATCTCAACTTTCTAGCTTTTGTAGTTCCTGAGATCTCGACGTTCATACGGACAGACAGACGGACAGACGGACGGACAGACGGACATGGCCAAATCGACTCGGCTATTGATCCTGATCAAGAATATATATACTTTATATGGTCGGAAACGCTTCCTTCTGCCTGTTACATACTTTTCAACGAATCTAGTATACCCTTTTACTCTACGAGTAACGGGTATAAAAATAGGTGCATTGTTTTAGTTTCGAAAAAATGACTTGGATCACCTTATTGGTTACTTATGTATATGTAAAAGTAATTTTCTTTGACAAATTAAGAATTGCGTCAATTGCTTTAAATTGCTTGTAAAAACGAATAACACACATTTCAATATCTTCTCTTAAACTCAGCAAAAAATTGCTCGTGGACTTTAAACAAGTACAAAACAAGATAGAACGCTATAGTCGAGTTCCATGACTATCTGATACCCGTTACTCAGCTAGTGGAAGTGTTTTCCAGTTAGTATGGGCGTGGCAAAAAGATGGCGAATAGAGAGAAAGTTAAAAGACTAATAACAAATGCAAAAATATAAACATTTTTATTAGTATTGTAAATTTCTATCGATTTGCAAAAAAACTTTTTGCCACGCCCACCCTAACTACATACACATATGTATTTGTTAGTCTTGTAAATTTTTCACGATTTGCCAAAAAACTTTTTTCCACGCCCACTGTAAGGCCAACAAACCGCAAAAAACTGTTAGTGTTGAAATTTCTCCTTCGGACTTTCACTAGCTAAGTAACGGGTATCAGATAGTCGGGCAACTCGACTCTAGCGTTCACTCTTGTTTTAATTTTAAATAATTGGGATTCTTCTAAAAACACATAACACTAAATTGATTTGATTGAAATCTGTAACAGGCTCTGTCGTCTTATTCGCTTCTTTGACCAGTGTGATACACCAAAGTGGAACCGCAAAACTAATAAGGGTGCGTAATGGCCGTCTGCGCAAAAGTATTGGAAAATAATAACAGTGTAGGAAAAACGGGAACAACTTGAAAGGAAACGATGGTGCAGAACTCAGAAAGATTTCAGAGACCGAAGTGAATCCATTCTGCCACCTACCCACTGAGCTTGCAGGAATCCTTCTGCGATATGCATGCAACAATTGTTCCCTAAGTGACATTGCCAGCAGGAGATGGCCATACGAAGGCAGAAGCAAGTAAACCATTCTAGGAAAAAACAGCACAAAAATGAATTCTTTTCAAGTGCTGCAAATAAATGGAAACTCTTTAACTTTAACAAACCTCCCTCTTTCTCTCTCTCTCTCTCTCTTTATCTCGCCCTTCTCCGACGCATTGCTTCATTTTCAATTTCAATAAATAACCTTGATTTAAGCGGCAGCGACGTCAACGCCGGCAGAACAGTCAGCGTTTGACCAGCTGCAATACATGCAAATGCGGGGCCCACAAGCGCTCACACATGGGTCGGACCGGCCGCCCCCCCACACACAAACACCTGTCACACACCGCTGTCGCTCGCTCGCTCTCCCTGCAATCCTGCAATCCCCCGCTCTCAGTGCAGCAGAGGTGAGCGAGAGCCGCCGCTATAAATCAAAACAAAGGTGCACGACCAAGATGCGCAGGCGTCGGTTGGAGCGAGCGTGAGAGCGAGCGCCACTCTCGTTCCATCTCACATCCGCTCTTTTATATATCATTTTAATGGGGAAACTGTCTATTTCTCTCGCTCTACTCAGTTGGGCTGCTCACGCTCTGCTGCTGTCGCTCTCGGCCGCTGCCCGCTGTCAGCTCTCAACGTTCCGATTGTCAAAAAGATATTTCGGTCGAATGTTTTAGTTTCGACCTCGGTTGAGCTGGAGACTCATCTAACGGCTTTCTCAGCGGCAAGTTCGAAGTCATGTCGCCTTTGAACGGTGGGTGGTGCAGCAGTTACGGTCGACTCGGACATCGCTCGACTTGCGTCTAAATTGCGAGTGCAGAAAATAGTGTTCACGGAATTAACAGACCTCGATAATCCAAGTGTAGGCGAATAAATAAGTGAAATTATTGTGGCAAGCCAGCAATAAATCACTAAATTAATAGCACTGTCGAGCACCCGCGGCACACGCACAGCTGTTGTGTGTGAAAAGTGAGAAGAGGAAACAGAAGGAAGTGAAATTGGCGGCAGTTTGACCGCAACAGCAATAAAATACGTCTGCAATCCACAAACGCACGCTCACATACATCCGTTCGTCATCGTCATCGAATCGTCGTGGTCCTCCGCTTCTCAGTCCCCGCCACCCCACCCCCTTCGGCTCACGAGTCATTGTGACATTTGATTTATTTGACGTGTGTGTTTTTGATAGAAGTTCAACACGAAACCGTCACACAAACACACGTATGCTCGCCGAGGAATTTATTCAGTGAACGAAAATAAAATCGCACTGGGCCGCCGTGAAACGAATACGCCGCCATCGATGAGCAGCCGGACGGAAGACAGAAGTATCGCCAGGACGTCCAATAATCAAAATTTTGGAGAGCGAGCCGGGGTCCCCAGTATTCCCGAAAATGATGCTGCACGAGGCCGTCATGCTGGAAATCTATCGCCAGGCGCTGAGTGCAAGGTGAGCGGTCCTCCGATTTCATGTTCCAAGCCAATCGCGATTCGATACAGGGTTTTCCGAGGACCTCATCCACAATTTCCGTTTGGAGCCGTTTAGAGCCCTCTATTTCAAATACATCGTTGAAAACCAAAAGTTGTGTGCTAAACCAATTCAGGCTTCATTTAGCCTATTACCAAGATTTTTAATAGAGTTTGTGTTACATGCTTAAATGTTTGTTATGAATGCAGAATCTTGCCGGCTTATTAGTGTGGAATTTCAGTTTGCTCGGTTTGTGTTTAGTTTAGAGCAAAACTGAAAAGCTAAAAAAATACGAGTTGAAAAGGGTTTCTTCGGTAGTTTCGGAGTTTTCATTTTCTCAACGGCTCGGATGCGGCTTGTTTTTGCCTCTAGGCATATCAACAAATAAAAAAAAAGTCAATAAAATATAGTTCTTCAGCACCACAGTGGAATGCTTGTTTGCAAGTCGCAGATATTACAGGCATGTTCATAATGCTACCATATTGGTAGTAGCACTGGTGCTGTTTTGATGGCCGACCTTTTAAGAGCTATAAGAACGTCTTTTTAGATAGAGAAAATTTATAAATTTATTTGCATGTCACATGCCTCGATCCTAACTACCATCACCTTCGAATTTTTATTTTAGTGAGCTAACTAGTCCGCGATGCCAGTCTCGGGAGTCCAACACCTCAGCTGGAGCGGTAGCTGGAACGGGCGATGTGCGATGTCCATCGAACGAGTCGCATTGTTCGACCAACGATCTTTTGACCCCAGCAGCGACGCCCACCCTCGCGCAAACCTGCACTGCTATCTCCCCGAACTCGGTGGGACTTCCCCTGACGGCAACCCTTCCTCCTGCAGCTGCAGTTTCTCTGCTACCGCCCCAATCCGCCGCCATGGCCGCTTACCTAGCCGCTGCCCAACAAAATCACCTGCTGCTAACGAATCCTTTGGCGGCAGCAGCTTCCCTGGTCCAACATGCCACGCAGCAGGCGGCGGGGCAAGTGAAGGGGGAGTCACCGGTCCTGGATTTTAGCAGAAAGCGGACTACGAGCGACGGGGACGATGGTCAGGAACAGGATCAGGAACAGGACCAAGAGCCCGAGCAAGATGTCCAGGGCGATAATGGTCCTTTAGATCTATCTGTAAGCACAGGGAAAAGGCAAGAATCGGACTCTCCGCCTGCCAGGAAGATTCCAAGAAGTATATCGGCAGAATACAAGTCCCCTCTACCACCTGGCAGCTGGATGCCGCCCATGAACCCATACTTGGCGGCTGTAGCGGCTAAGACTTGCGGCTTGGGATACTCTAAGTTGGCACCCAGTGAGGCCAGCAAGGCGCTAGAGAAGATGAGTGAGATGAGCCGATTGGAAACACCACCAGCAGTTGCCCGAAGTTCAGGCGCCACATCCTCTCTAGGAGGAGGAGTGCCTGGGGGAGGCGGTTCCAACTCCGGTGGCCGGCACAGCGCGTGGCAGTCTCATTGGCTAAACAAAGGTGCTGATACTGCTAAGGATGTGTTCAAGTGTGTGTGGTGCAAGCAAAGCTTTTCAACTTTGGCTAACTTAACTGCCCACATGAAGGAGACTCAGAAATGCGGTGTTCAGATACCTTCGCCGTTACCAACCGGAGAAGTCGGTCCTCCGACTGCTGCTCCTCCCACAAGGTTGGCCACTTCAGCCTCCAACTCGGCCTGTTCCAGCAGCAGCAGCTCCACCTCGAGCTCTTCAAACTCCTCAAAATCAGAGTTAAATATGCTTATTAAGGAAACTATGCCCCTTCCCAGAAAACTGGTGAGGGGTCAGGATGTTTGGCTCGGAAAGGGCGCAGAGCAAACCCGCCAGATACTTAAGTGCATGTGGTGTGGACAAAGCTTTCGGTCTCTGGCCGAGATGACCAGCCACATGCAGGAGACGCAGCACTACACGAATATCATCTCGCAGGAGCAGATCATTTCCTGGAAGTCGGGCGATGAACGTGAAAGGCCGGCAAACCCTGGAGTTCCGTCTGCATCCACAGCTGCTTCCCCTTCGGCGAATGGCACGGCTCCATCAGTGAGTGCCGTGCTCACGTGTAAAGTTTGTGATCAGGCCTTCGGTAGCCTAAAGGAGTTAAGCAGCCACATGGCCCAAAAATCACACTACAAGGAGTCACCGGCTCCGTCTGATTCTCCACCAGCTGCTGGCACTGGCAATCCGAAAAGGGGAAGGCAAAATCGCAACGAGAAACGCAAGAAGTCCTTGCCGGTGAGGAAGCTTCTTGAGCTAGAGCGATCCGGCTCGAATTGCAGTCTGGACTCGGCGCTAAAGCCCCTGAGGGACTTTGCTGCTGCCACCAAAATTACCTGTGAAAAGTGTGGTAGTAAGATTGAAACTGCGTTGTTTGTCGAGCACATACGAAAGTGTCTGGGCGAAAGTATTCCAATACCTCCCCGTCGATCTAACGCGGGAGTAGAGCGCCAGGCAAGTCCGAGTGTAGGACTAGGAGGTGAAAAATCGCCATCAGTCCTAAATGCATTGGAGCAGCTCATAGAGAAAAGCTTTGAATCGAGAACAAGCAGAACCATGACACTAGGTGGCTATTCCGAAGCTGGAACTCCGCTGGGGGCCAGCATCCTGAAGCGCTTGGGAATCGAGGACAGCAGTGACTACACCAAGCCTCTAATGGAAGCCCAGGCGATGCACCAGCTCCGATCTTCATTCGCCTCGCGAGACCGCAGTGCCAGCGAATCGAGCTCAGCCAGTAGGGTGGAATCTTCCTACACCCCCGACAGACAGCAGGCTACACCCCGCATAAGCCCAGATACTCCTGCTCCGCCGCCTCCTCCTCCACCGCCCACTATCAAAGCTGAGCCACCAGAGGCGGAACATTCGGTGGGGGGCGATCGAGAGGGCTGCAGCCCCCGGCAGCAGATCCAAGTGAAGAAGGAGTTCAACATTGAAGCGAGTCGGGAGAGTCCTCGATCTATAAGCGAATCTCCTGCGCCGCAGACTGAAAGATCTCACACAGATAGTGGCAGCCTACTGGCCTTGAACTCCATGTTTGATCAGCTCAATGGAGTGGAGAACAGCAGCAACAACAACTCGGGTAAGAAAAAATAATCGTTTATTTTAGCTTTTTGTTATAAAAGGGTAACGCTTAATTAGGAAAAAGGTATTAGTCCCTTTTCAATAAAATTAAATTTTTTATATCCTGCCATAGGCAGAAAATTGATTGGCTCAGAACCTTATAATTATAATTATTTAAAATAAAATTCTATTAAATGTGCTGAACTCATCCTTCTTCCAGGGAATTGCTTTAACAACAACAACAACCACAACAGCAGCAGCAGTAGCGTCTCCGCCCAGAAGCCAAAGTCCCATCCCCTAGCTGCGCTGCAGAAACTGTGCGAGACAACGGATCCCCCAGGCACTGGCCCCCGCAGCGGATCGTCCGCAGGATCCTCCACCGCATCTACAACACTTCCCTCAGCGAACGGTAGCGATCTAGTGGCATTCAGCTGGGCCAGCAACGAGGCCGTTCTGAGTGCCAGTAATGGTGGCTCCGGCGGCGATTCGTCTCTCATTAAGTGCTCCTACTGTGATACTCCTTTTGCATCGAAGGGCGCCTACCGCCACCATCTCTCCAAGGTGCACTTTGTGAAAGACGCGGCCGAGGACTCTCCCAGACTCAAGTCCCCCTCTGTTCAGAGCCCTAAGTCGATGCCCTCGGCCTCTCCCAGGAGATCAGCTTCCAGGAGTCCGGCGACAGGATCTCAGCAGCCACTTCCCTCTCCCACCATTAATCCCTATGACGAGAGTCCTCAGTCTAAGTTCCTCAAATACACGGAGTTGGCCAAACAGCTGTCCTCTAAAAACGCCTAGACACGAGCAGAAGCTGTCGGAATTTCGCAGAACTCTGGATGCATTTGGGCATCGGAGAACTTGTAAAGAAGTTACGTCGCCAATGAAAAGAGAAGGAGATTCTACTAGCGAAAGTCTTGGAGACGAACTAAAGCGAAAGGTTCTGGGCTCGGATTAAACAAATTCGGTTACAGATTACAGACGCGTAAGCTATATTTCATAATCAGAATCTCTTGAATTAAGGCTAAATTTGAATTGTTTGCTTTACGAAGCTGGCTGTGTAACGGTCATATAAAATCAAAAGTTCAAACTACTTTAAACTGAATAACGTACACCAAGTATGGTTTTTATTCATAAAAATCGATGATACTTTCGTCAATGTGTGTTAACATAACTTTAGCAGAAAACTGTATCGATTTCGGATCATGATTCTGATCTGCACAGCTCTCGCTCTTTTGTCCGCTCTTTAAACTCCAAACTACTGATGTTCTCACTGTCTCTCTCTGCGCTTTGGCGCTGCACACACAGTCTCTTTATGATTTCCCCTACTTTTGCTGAATTAACCAGAACATTTCTCCAGATCCTCTCTCTTGAGAAGTTGTTCCCCTTCGTCAGTGACGTCACAGCGATGCTGGTCTGCTCTTTATTGTTTCCCAATCGGACAGTCGCAGTCTGAAGCACGAGCGAGAGAGGACTATAGTAAGCTGGAAATTCAATTACCACCACTTTGACGAACTGCTGTCCATCAAAGCGAGTTGGACAGGGATGGCCATAGTGGCCGAGTGACGAGAGGCGACGACACGAGTTCGTCAAAGTCGGATTTGATGGTGGCGAGAGAGACAGGCATAGCGCAGTGGGTGTGTATAGAGCAAGAGTGTGAGTGCCACCACTGAGTGTGAGCAAAAATTGACTTTGTTTTCGAGTGCATTTGAATCGGATTTGAGTGCACTCAGGGAACAAGCCAACCATTACTTATTTATTTATCCGCTGCTCCTTGTCACAATGAACAAAAACAAAAAGGGTGCCAAAAATCAAAACTGTTTTAATCTTGAAAGATACCTAACCAGCTCAATTGGTTCTTCTAAGCAATAACAAAATAAAAGCAACGCAGTATACGTAAATCCTTACATTTAAACGATAACCTCAATGATAGAACCAATTAATGGTTGCGTGCAACTCTTAGCGATGCACATGTAGCCCTCATATAAAAAAAAAAAAGCATTAAATGAATGTACATAAATACGAGCCAATGGCACTTTCCTTCCATAAGTCTAAAGATTACCGATATTTACATCAATATATAGCCACAGCAACGCATGTATACGGAATCAATTTTAAAATGGTATATTCATACACATATTAAACAATATAAAAAACCATGTATATTAGCAGTTCGAGTCTCAACAATTACTTTGAATCTCTAACCTAAGAGTTAAACCTAAGAAGAGGGCAATATATTCAGAATGTGAATCATTTCATATTGTCCAAACAATCATTTTTACCGTCTCTCTTCGGGATAATTTATATCTATGATATATGGTAAATAATAGTTACTAACTATGTATACGAATTGTATTTTAGTTTTTGTGATATTATTTTTAATCAAACCCGTTCGCTTCCCCCCTGCCACGCACCGCAACATCCCTTGTATTTCCTGCAACACCTCACCCCTTCCCCTCCCCAGCAAATTACTCGCTTTAGTTATACAAACGCAATAAAGGCAGTATTCAGAATAGAATTTAAACGATGTTTTCTCTACGACGAGCATAACAAAGTCGAGGTTGCACTTGATCTTGTTGAATAAGGCTTTCAAAATGATTCAGAATCAGTGGACGGTATGCAGCTCAAGGAAAATCAATAAATAGTTGTACGTTTGACTCTCCAATTTAAAATTTTTGTTCGGGTGTTGTGGGTGTCTCTTTTCAGACTGACTGCAATAAAAGAATTGAATGGGACTCATGTGGCATATTAAAGATACATTGGAAATCAGAATGATATCGCCACAGTATATTGTGCCAACTATTAAGTACCAAATTCTTTGTAAGCATGGTGTTTAGTGGAGATAATTTATGTAAGTAGATCAACGTCTAGTTTAATTCAAACAACAAACTTACATAAAGCTGCAGGTATAATAATAATAGTGCCCACAAACGTTTTCAAAGAACAAATATCTTTTGAAATTAAGATAATACAAGATTATATTAATACAAAGTACCTTAGGTTAATTCATTTGATTTTAATAAATGAAAATGTGAAATGGGACGAAAAAATTACTCGGTAAAAAATAGTAGTGAATGTTTTAATAACCATCATAGCCAAAAAAATAGTCCTATACTTATTGGTTTATTTTGATATTTAGTTTTTTCTCCGTGGTTTTTATTAAGGGACGCACAGCTCCTTTGCATGGAATCAACCAAATTCAGGCATTTCTTTACAGAAATAGGGTTCGCTTTCTAAATCAGCCAAAAGTTAAAAGTTATTACTGGATTTTATATCAAATAAAAAATGTTCAATTGTATTGACATCGGTTGACTGTACGGCCACTTCATGTTGTCGACTAGATTATTGACAAAACTCTGTTTGAAAAGATGACTTGTATGTTTTGGATCATTGTCCTGTAGGAACTTCTAAACAGGTGGAGTGTCCTCTAAGCCATATGGGAGCATCACGTTGTTAAAAATTTTGAAGTATAGACAAAGACCCGCGATAGTTTTGACCCTTTATACTGGCTCAATTCCATAACATACAAATGTTCTCCAAATCATAATTGATAAACCACCGTGCTCTACTATTTCTTAGGTAATGTCGTCTAATATACCACCGTGAGCCACTGTTTTTGAAAATAACTATTTTGGCTTTACCCGGCCACAAAATATTAAAATATTCGAGCACTTCTCCAAGCACCAATAAAAGTGTTTTCGATCTTGAAACTTTTAGCTGCATGTTTTTTCTTGAAACAAGGTTATTATCTTTGAGTCATCTTCTAATTACTAATCAACTTAAATTTAAATGCCCGAAATGCTAAATCCATGACTGTTCTCTTGAGCAATGACCTAACTTTAAAGAGCACATATTTATAGTTACATAAGTGCACAAATTTATTAAATATGTGAAGGAATGGAGAAAATAATGACAAATAACTCTTATTTTAACCGTAACTGCATATTTGTGGCTAAGAGATTTCCAACCGAAACAATCTTACGGTGGGCGTGCTAACCGCTAAATTCTTCCATACATTTGCAAATATTTATAATTGTTAAATGGACATATTTAATCAATACAGACCAGATTAGTCCTTTGATCATACATTTTTCTGCGAGAAATGTGTCCCACTAAGTATTCTGCCGTAAACCTAAAATTATTATTTTTTATTTGTAATCATAATTATTTATTTTTTACGAAATGCACAATTTTCAGCAGCGAATGCTGTTCGCATCTGGCCAGTCGAAAAACACAACGATTAATGAAACTAATACGAGAAGTTTAAACATAAAACGGCTTTAGATGGAAAGCTCTCGTAGAAGCCCTAAGTTCCCGAGAGGAATAAAAAGGAATTTAAAAAAAAAAAAAAAACATCGAATGCATGCCAAAAAAGGCCAAAAGATTTTCGGGTTTAAATTTGATAGCTAAATCTGATGATTGTAATCTAAAAGGTGTTTTGGAATTCCATTTGGGCTGCTTAAACATAATTTTACTAGCCATGGAAACTGCACAACTATGGATACATTCAGCCTTTTTTGCTCAACTACTTTTTTAAGAATGTTTTTGGATCAATATAAAAATATTATAAATATCATGCATTGGGCCGTTACGCTTGCAAAGCCTTTCGGTTGCTTGTCAATCCAATGTATTGGTCTGAATTAATTGTGGCACGACGCCGCCCGAATACGGGGCATATCACATTGTAAACTAATATGTGATAATAAACACGCCGAGTTAATGAAACCTGAATTATGGGCTACACGGTCGTCCTAACTCGGCGGTGTGGTAAATTAGTGGAAAGGGAAGTGACTTCGCAGGAACAAGAACATGTGCGAAATGCGATTCGCTGATTTATGGGCAACAAAGGATTGAGACAACGACATCCAGATCCTGATACCAACTTCATAAGCAAATCCCTAACCCTCTCCCTCACTTTGCCCATTTCCCTTTTCTTCGGCCTTCGTTGATAACGACAAAAATCTCCTCGGAAACTTCAATTGCCAAAGGATTCGTTTTTACTCAATATTTATGATCTGCGCGCAAAAGTGTGCCTTATATAGATACACAAAAATACATGTTTAGTTAAAATAAAAAAAATAAATAAAATAAAATAAAACAAAGAAATAAAATATTATAAAATAAAATTTAACACATATAAATAAAATAAAATAAATATAAATATGTATAAAAAATATAAATAAATATAATTATATATAAATAAATATAAATAAATATAAATAAATATAAATAAATATAAATAAATATAAATAAATATAAATAAATATAAATAAATATAAATAAATATAAATAAATATAAATAAATATAAATAAATATAAATAAATATAAATAAATATAAATAAATATAAATAAATATAAATAAATATAAATAAATATAAATAAATATAAATATTTATAAATAAATATAAATAAATATAAATAAATATAAATAAATATAAAAAAATATAAATAAATATAAATAAATATAAATAAATATAAATAAATATAAATAAATATAAATAAATATAATTAAATATAAATAAATATAAATAAATATAAATAAATATAAATAAATATAAATAAATATAAATAAATATAAATAAATATTAATAAATATAAATAAATATAAATAAATATAAATAAATATAAATAAATATAAATAAATATAAATAAATATAAATAAATATAAATAATTATAAATAATTATAAATAAATACAAATAAATACAAATAAATATAAATAATTATAAATAAATATAAATAATTATAAATAATTATAAATAAATATAAATAAATACAAATAAATATAAATAAATACGTATAAATAAATATAAATAAGAAGTATAATAGATATAAATAAACAATATAAAATAAAATGAAATAAAATAAATGAACTGTATACATGGTATGCCTCGAATGAGTGGCAGGGTAGGAGGACATGTGCTGGATGTCTAATTTGTGCTAAGAGATAATTTTTGGAAAATGTTTCACATAACTTTCCCGGCCCTCCTCAGTTTTCAGTTTGGCTTCATTGATTGCACGTTCTTCTCAAGGGGCCTCCCCTGCACGAAAATTTTACTTGCCTTCGAAGTTACGCACGGGACACCTTAGGGCTGACCTCCCACCTCCAAGCACCCACTGCTCCACCCGTTGCTGCTGTTCCGCTTAATGAGATACAAACACATAAATTCTGAAAAGTGTCATGAATAACGGTTCACTTTTTTGCTCTTTGTTAAACCAACAAAACTGCCGACATTGGAACTGTCTCTATGTCTAAGTGGAGGCTAATGTGGGTAGAGCATTACAAAGTAGGTGCGATGAGTGGCCGAAGTTAATCCTTAAGTCATAAAATGCAAGAATAGGTAACAGGTAAATATGAGAAAATAATAATAGCAGGTAGTTTTTAACTTCTTTTAATACATTTAATTAATAGCTTACTAGTAATATAGTATAAATTAAAGATTACTGCGATTTTGAAATGAAAGCTAATTGATGTGAATGATTAAAGAGTTGCTTTTATTTTGAATTTTTACTCTACAAATTATATGATGTACGTATATTTGTTAATAATAAGGGAATAGAATGTTTTTACTTTTACGTATGTATCTATGAGATTTATTTCGTATACTTATAGAGGAGGTTTTTGATAAAAATGCACCATTGTATAATATGCATAAAGCGCCGTGGAAACATTGGTATTTAGGACAACTTATCTTATATACATATATACTTTTAGAATATAAAATACAATCTCTAATGGAGTCTAGTTTAATTACATATTATTCTTCAATTCGATAATTCGTGACCCAAACTGCTAATACCTCTTGCTATCCATGTGATAATTTCGCACTACCCCACGTTTGCCCACCAGAGGAAAACACCACTAAATGAGCTTGCGAAAATCTCAGTTGGCTGTGCCGTGGGTCTCCATGTGACCATCAGTGAGCCATACGCTTGCCATATATCCTGTGGCATGCATAAAGAAAAGTGTAATAAAATTTGATTTATTGCAGACAAGATTCGAGCTGGATATGTTTTCTCTTACCAGCTGAGTGCATATAATCGTGTATGTTTGTGTGCATTCGCATTCTCATTCGCTGCTGCGTCCACGCCTGCGTCTGGTTTACAAGGCAGCGTCTTCCGCACTCCGCACTTCGCCCTCCGTCCGCAACCGCCCCTCTACTAGGGAGCGCAAAAGCCCTGGCGAATGAAGCGTCGGAATTCCTAAAGGCCACCCAAGCAACGCCACCCGCCCCCAAAGCGGCTCATGCATCATTCGTCTGGATATCATTCATCTCGTTTGCTGCCGTTTACCTCGGCACATTACCCGCACCACACAACGCCAACCACCACCCACAACCCACCACCCACACATTCGCATTCACATTTTCTGACACTTGCTAAACTTTTGCACTGCAGGCGCTTGTCCTGCGTCCTGTGGCAGTCTCATTAGTCTTTTCCGGGTTTCTGGCTTTTGGTCTCGGCTTCCTCATCCTCATCGCCATGACGATGGCACTGGCAGTCGTCGCGTGGCTCTGATTCCATTCCTGGATCTGGTGGTGGGTGGGCGTTCCTGATAGTTGTCTGCCTTAAGTATATGTCTAAGGAAAACTGAGAACCTCGTCATGTTTGCGTCAGTGGGACAGTGGTCTGTTTCAGTAACTTCTATTTTGCAATTGTTAAATTTTATACTGGTTATGATGCGATACTGAAATATACAATGCTTACAGAATATACTGCAGTCTGGTACTTGGACAGTTTATGACCAGATAAAATATAAATCGATATAGGTTTTAATATTTCCACTTCATATGTCACAACATATACTTTTATTATATCTACATACGGTCCGTATGACCGTCGATCGAACACACTTTCTAATATTTTGGTCATTTTTTTCCTTTTTGTCTATATATATTTTGTGTATTTACTTATATATTTTTTAAAATCCTTTATTATTTTAAAACTATTGGTAAAATTATGGTTACAAAGGCATAGTAGCGAAAAAAATATTATCACAGTATCCTTCTCGGTTTTGGCTCAATGTGCCTTTAGAACTACATGTGCACTTATTAATATTTTTTGATGAAGAAGCAGACGGACAATAAGCATGTTTAAAACATTTACATCAGGTTACTCTATTTTATTTTATAGGTGGTCCTCACGGGTGCCTGATAGTTGAGCTTGAGAACTTTTGCATTATGCTTGGTTAAGACATAAATCAAAATACCATTACGCCCAAAAGGTCCGCCCATATCAGGAGACAACCCATGCTGTGATTTATTAGAAAAACTGCAAGGGAAACCCAGAAGAGAAACAGGAGCAAAAGCCACAGCAGAAGCAGAAACGCGTTTCTTTTGATAAAAATTTTGAACTAAATCAAAACTTCATTTCACATCGGTGCCATTTCTTGCGCCAGGGCCTCAGTTAAACTCCGTTCGGTTTTCAGTTAAGTTGAGCGAAAACTCCACCCTCATGCTGCAAAAAGCGAGACGGGTACAACATCGAAACAAGAAATGGCGGCAAATCTAGAACATATAAAAGAGGGTAGAGAAGGGAATATTACACCGCAAAATGTTTCGAAAACGCCAGGGACTGATTTGACATTTGAAAGAGTTTCAAATGATATCGTAAGGTCGCAATTCATCTCATTAACTTATTTAAGGAAATCAGATTGATAAACAAATGTCAAATCAGTCCCTGGCGTTTTCGAAACATTTTGCGGTGTAATAACTCTTTACTAACAAAATTTTGTTTTCTACCATTTAAGGCGGTTTTACATTTTTTTGCCTTTTTGGGCCAATGTAAAAATTTAAAGGTACAATTGTTGTCTTACTATAAGCATACCATATAATTTTGGTATATGCCGAGGCTGTTTCCCCATGTAATGGAAAATGTTAGGTTGGTGAAAAAGGCGCAGGAAGATGCTCGAAGGATGGCTCGTCCTTTTCCTCAATGACGACGCCACATCGTTGTACTGCGACTTGACTCGACAAAATTCACTGCTGGCTGTCAGTTCAATAAATCATTTGCGTTTTGACATGGCGCTCCCCTTCACCCTGCAACGAACTGCTGCGCCAATGAAAATCCATAAATACAGGAACAAAACAAAAAGGAGGGCAAAAAATGGGAGCTAGAAAAATTCAGAGACGCGACACCGAGAAACAGCCCCAACAGACCGGCTCGCAGGCTCCATGTGGGATGCACATAAATTGCAAGCTGTGGGACCACTTCCAAAAAGAAAATTCGCACGGAGAGCAGTGTTGGAAGAGCGGAAGAGAACGGCAGCCAGCCAGCAAGTCGAACCAGAATAGGTTTCCACCGCCAGAGTCCATAGATCAGAGCCCCCTTCATGGTGTCTGCACCCAGATGATGACGATGATGATGGGGATGATGACGATGTCGCCACAAGGACTCCGCAAGATGCAGTCGCACCTCTAGAAGCATAGGGCGAGATGCAGACTGCAGATGCATGGTGGGTTCCGCGATACATTACATGGAATTTGGAAACACCAGAGAAAGCTCTTAAACCA
Source organism: Drosophila yakuba (assembly GCF_016746365.2). Classification (NCBI taxonomy): domain Eukaryota; kingdom Metazoa; phylum Arthropoda; class Insecta; order Diptera; family Drosophilidae; genus Drosophila; species Drosophila yakuba. Next base: position 3,157,618 of record NC_052528.2, on the reverse strand, counting down.
ATCCTGCCATGCCCATTACTAACAGATCCTGGTCATGTCAGCTCACCTCTTGATGTACAGCCAAGATGCAGGCTACGTTGGCTCATCGAAATCAAATGTACGTATATGGGGTTAAGTGCAGTAAAAACATGAAAATGATTTTAGCAAGATAGAGCACTATAATCGAGTTCCTTGGCTATCAGATACCCGTTACTCAACTAAAGAGTGTCCGAAGGATACGGACTTCGTAACTAGTAAAGTAGCTTGGGAAGTTTTTGGAGCACCGGTAGATGTTGACTGAGTAAATATTTACTTCCAAAGAGAGGTCTCTACAGGCTTCTGAAATTTTTGGCCGTTAGAGTAGACGTAATCAAAAACGTTTTCATAACATTGGAAATTAGATCACATAATAAAGACAAGGAAACGCTATAATCAAGCATCTCGATTACCAGATAACAGTGACTTAGCTAGTAAAAACACGAGGAAGCAATTTAATAATTCATTACAAATATTTATTAAATTAAATTGCAAAATTAAAACATTATTCAAATGTGCGGCTGTGACAGTTTTGGGCGGAAAACGAAAACTAAAACGCGATATTGCCAGTTACTAAAAATTGTTTAAATTTGTTTAAATAATTTAACTAATTAGTTCTTATTTTGTAAACAGCAAAACCAATGAATAATCCAGTTAGAATTGGTTCTTATTTTGTAAAATATAGTATAGTTTTTGGAACAGAAAACAATGAGTAATCAAGTTATATGATATATTAAATGACTGCCGTAAGCGAAAATTCTAAACCTACAAGCACAAACTGTGGCACAAAACAAACAAATGGAGGAAAATGCGCCAAGCGACAATTTCTAATTAAAAATTCGCCAGAACATTTAACCCGTTTTGACCGAACATACACCTATACCTAAATATACAGCAAACACCTTTTAGACAACAACAAAAAGGTTTAGGGGATACAATTGAGGGAATAACTCCTGTTTTGATTGCTGGACTGAAAAATTACCAGTAAATAGAAGCGAAACCAAATGATTCAAAACTTACGGATTAAAATTTATTATTACTTACTTTATTATTACTTATACTTTTTTTATAAGGTAGCAGTTTTACCAAACGTTTGGTTTTAATTACGTAGTGTTAATCTACATACTCTTAGAAACAAAATTTAACAAAAATCAACGTAATTTTATTAAGTCCCTTATCATAATATAATTTTATAGAATAGTGCAACGAAACGACCCCCCCCACCAAATTTCTTTGGCTTGCTTTATTGTATCTATAAAACAAATTTTTTATTTTCAGATATAGATAAAGGTATACCATTTACACCCTGAAATTACCAGGGATTTAGTAAAAAAAGCTCAGTTTGCTACATTTTATGCTGATCCCTGTCAGGCAACAAAACACACATAATCTGCAAAAAGGATAACAACAGGGAGGGGACTGAATGAGAGAAAAGAAAAGTGCCAGAGAACCGGGGAAGGATGAACAAACAAAATATTTATGTCTCCAACACACCTTGAAAAAGACAGACGATAAACGAGGAACAAGCCAAAAGGATTCGGAGTCTGAGGCGTGGCATAGATCCTGGTGGGTTTTATGCTTCGTTCTATGCAAAGTACAGGCAAACAACATCAACCAATAATGCAGACGAGATTATGTCCAACCAGAAGCAAAAATTGTTATGGGCAGCCAAAGGACAACTCCAACTCCGAATGAGAAGCTGACGCTAGAAAAGAAGGACATTCGCACACATAAAGGATTGGAATTGCTTTCCATGGACACACACTTTTTAAGGGAGCTGCATTCTCACAATCTCCAAAAAAAAATTAAAAACAAACAGAACACAGGGCGAACGGCAAATGGAGAGTGAAAAAAAATAAAGGACCTCGGCAAGCGGAGACCTGGGAGGCAGCTACAAAAAACGAAAGTGTTGCACAATGGGCGTTGCTTCCGGTAATCCGCACACTCAAAATTCTGCGCCCATCCACTCTCTTTCAGGAGGGACACGCACCAACACTGTTCTCTGATTTATGCTACGAGCACTTTGCAGAAGGTACAGTCTAATAATTAAAACAGCCAGAATATGTAGAATAGTCAAAGGTGGAATGCATTTTAATTCGAATAATATGATGTCGCATTACAAATTCCTTAGCTTTTAACAAAAACAAGAAGAGACTGATCGCGTTTAACACATTTTTTGGTTTTTGCGAAGAGCGATATCTGATGACAACTTACACCACAGCCATGAAGTCGAATTTACCTACTGACAACAAGAAAACATTTGTTTTGGCGGGATCTTCTGATCCTTACTCTTACGAATCAATTACGCTTTCCTTTATCCTTGCCACTCTCTTCATCGACTCTCTTATACGACTACTGTAATAGCTACTGGTATAATAAACAAGAAGACAAACGAAAACTTACGATAACTACAACATTGGGAGCAAAACTCGATGCCTGGCCAACGGGAGCAATCGCAAATCGCAGCGATAGCAAGGAAGGACCTACGATGCTGCCACTGACGAGTTGGAAGTGAGCTGGAGGCAGGCCCCCTAAGCGCATCCACCTCTCGCAGAAGGATCCCTCGTTTTGTTCGGAAGATGAAGTTCCGCTATTCGTTTGTGGGTTTCTGTAAGTGTGTGCACTTTGTTTTCTTTTTGTTTCCTAGGTTGCTCGACAGCCAGTCAGGGCCAAGTCTTCTCCGCTCTGTTGCTTGACCTGCACGAAGGACGTTTCGCAGACTCCGTGTTTGAGAAGTCCTTCTAACAAAATTTAATACTTATTGCCCTTCGCCTAGCGTTGGCTGGCTTGCACAAAGAAACGCAAGCAGAATTTATGTTGTGACATTTTAAATTGCGCAATTTTTATGAAATCCTTTTGCTGCGCCTCTCCAGCGCATCCCTACGAATTTCAGAATAACATCTCCTGACTGCAAAAGACATTCTCCACCAATCCAATGCGAATTTTTGTTCAACGCTCAAATAATAGAAGAAAAAGCAGTAGGAATTGAAGCAGGGTCCTGCGCAAGCCGCTGTCAGCCTGGCTCTGTGTATATTTTTATAACCGTTACTCGTAGAGTAAATGGGTATACTAGATTCGTGGAAAAGTAAGTAACAGGCAGAAGGAAGCGTTTCCGACAATATAAAGTATACATATATATTCTTGATCAGGATTAACTGGCCGTGTCCATCGTTCCGTCCGTCTGTCCAAATCCAAATCCAAATTTTTATTTTTCTTTACTATGTTATTTTTCCACAATTTTTTCACCCGATCTCGTTCGCACTTCCACTACATGGTTAACGGGTATCTGATAGCCGGGAAACTTAACTATAACATTCTCTCTTGTTATATTTAGACTTGGCCATCGTCCGCTAAAACCAAAAATGTGCGAGCCTTCGCCCCGCGAGACGACTATAGAAAGCAGAAAGTCCCACCATGATTTACGATGATGATGTGTCCTAGAATGGGGCCGCATTTCCAACAACTACAATACAAAACCTCCAGATCATGAGGGCTTCCCTTTTTCCCTAACGGCTAAAGCAGCATTAAACACTTGGACACAACATTTTGGCAACAAGACCTCTGGAATGCATTTCCCTGTCTGGACTTTAAAAACGATTGCATAGAAGTAAGAACTCTGTTTTCATCTAGCTTCTGGAGTAATTCGAATTATATTACACTAAGACAAACAGGTTCCACAGGATCAGTCGGATATTTAGTTAAATTTTTTATTATTTTAGTTTCGTTGTTTTGGTTATAAAGTGTTCTTATTTTATATACACCAGTTTTTTATACACTGCCCTAATACGATCGCCCTAAAACCACACTTTTCGTCCTAAAACTCAAAAAAACGCCCCAAAACCAACTTTCCCTTATTTAAGAAAGTTTTAAACCTTCAAACTTGCTTACTGTTAGGGTGAATTTTCTTGAGTTAAAAAAATGTTTTAAATATAGGGCGAGTCTTTTTATACCCGTTACTCGTAGAGTAAAAGGGTATTCTAGTATGTAATAGGCAGAAGGAAGCGTTTCCGACCATATAAAGTATATATGTATATTCTTAATCAGGATCAAAAGCCGAGCCGATCTGACCATATCCGTTCGTATGAACGTCGAGATTTTAGGAACTATAAAAGCTATAAAGTTCAGATTCAGCATCGAGACTCCAGTAACATAGACGCATCGCAAGTTCATGTTGCCACGCCCAATCTAACGCCCACAAACAACCCAAAACTGCCAAAACTGACAAATGTTTTGATATATTTTCATATTTGTATTGTAAATTCCTATCGATTTGCAGAATAACTTTTTGTGACGCCCACAAATCACTCAAAACTGGCACGCTCACTTTGAAAAATTGTTTTGATACTTTTTCACATTTTTGTTAGTCTTGTAAATTTCTATCGATTTGCGAAAAAAATTTTTGGCACGGCCACTCCAACGCCCACAAGCCGTAAAAACTGTTTGTGCTGAAATTTCACCATCGCACTTTCACCAGCGAAACGGGTAAGATAGTCGGGGAACTGGACTGTAGCGTTCTCTCTTGTTTAATTCTAGGGTCCATTTTTCTCGTTTAGGGTAGGATGACTTTGAACTAGGACAGAATTTTTGAAATGTATGGCGATTTTACTTGCATTTAGGGGTGATTTCCACTAAAGTTAAAGTCCACTATATATATATATATATATATATATATATATAAATTTATATATATATATATATATAAATTTATATATTAAATTTAAATTTATATATATATAGTGGACTTTATATATATATATGTATATATATACATATACATATATACATATACACATATGTACATACATATATATGTATATATATATAAATATTTTTATTAGATGTATTTAGTTTTTCCTAAATTGTATAAATAAATATATATTACATAAAAATAAATCTTAGCCTTAATATAACTTTTTATTTTATATTTGTGATATTGTTGAAGGAAACTGTGCGAATACGAAAGAAAATATTATATAATGATATAATGTACTTAAGTTTTTTGCCGATTCTCATCGAAACTGGTCCCACTTCAATAAGTTACGCATTAAGACTGAAAGATTGGGGAAAAAGGGAAAGAATCTAGTAATGTATGTAAGTTATTATATTAATATTTATTTATTATTAACCTTATTATTGTTTTATTATTTATGTATTTATATACACCAAATTTAAAGATTACATGTACCTACCAGAAAAAAAGTTAGGAAAGGCTTTGCCTCCCACTTCCATCGTCCACGTCTGCTGTAATGTACTTTTCATAACAACAATTTATGCACAAATAATATTTCCGAAAGTCCGACGAAAACGGAGAACATATCCGTTGCTCTTCTCTATGTGCTCTTTGAGAATAAAGTGAAGCGTAAAACCAGAACAATACACCTTTCTCTCTCTCATTTTTTTTCTTTGCTTTATTTATAAGCAAGTGTCCTTAGTTTTAAGGCAAATTACCCGTCGATTTTAAGTGTGGAGTGTAGGCGTTTACTAGTTTCGTTAAAAAGTATGAGCGTCCATATCTCAGGAACTTTAAAAGCTAGAATGTTGAGAATAAGCATGCAGACTACAAAGACGCAGCGCAAGTTTGTTGAGCCTTGTTGTCACGCTCATTCTAAGGCCCACAAACCCAAGCCTACACTCTAAAAAAAATTTTTAAATTGGTTTTTAATGTGATTATTTTTTTGCCAATTTCTATCGATAACCCCTCAATATTGTTCAGCTTTCTTTTTCTTACTTCTACTAGCTGAGTAAGGGTTATCTGATAGTCAGAGAACTGGTCTTGGAGTTCTTTCCTGTAAAAGTATTTAATTGCTGCAAGGATATACTATATAAGCTTTTTATACCCGTTACTCGTAGAGTAAAAGGGTATACTAGATTCGTTGAAAAGTATGTAACAGGCAGAAGGAAGCGTTTCCGACCATATAAAGTATATATATTCTTGATCAGGATCAGTAGCCGAGTCGATCTGGCCATGTCCGTCTGTCCGTCCGTCTGTCTGTCCGTCTGTCCGTCTGTCCGTATGAACGTCGAGATCTCAGGAACTACAAAAGCTAGAAAGTTGAGATTAAGTATACAGACTCCAGGGACATAGACGCAGCGCAAGTTTGTCGATTCAGGTTGCCACGCCCACTCTAACGCCCACAAACCGCCCAAAGCTGCCACGCCCACACTTTTGAAAAATGTTTCGATATTTTTTCATATTTGTATTAGTCTTGTAAATTTCTATCTATTTGCTAAAAAAACTTTTGGCCACGCCCACTCTAACGCCCACAAACCGCCCAAAGCTGCCACGCCCACACTTTTGAAAAATGTTTTGATATTTTTTCATTTTTGTATTAGTCTTGTAAATTTCTATCTATTTGCCAAAAAACTTTTGGCCACGCCCACTCTAACGCCCACAAACCGCCAAAAACTGTCTTTCGCACTTACACTAGCTGAGTAACGGGTATCAGATAGTCGGGGAACTCGACTATAGCGTTCTCTCTTGTTTTTGTATTAGCTAGCTTCCTTTTTTATATATATATTGAGATGTTATAGATAGTTATATTTTGTATGTTTTTCGATCTAATAACCTATTTCTGTATTAGGCTCACAAGACATGTTCGTTTTTCAACTCTTCTGTCTGTCTGTTCATATAATCGTCAAGACATCGGGAACTACATGCTAAAGCTATTTGGCTCCTACGTATAAACATGTTATGTTATAAAATGTTTCAAAAGGTAAGGTGTCAAAATGTCTTTTGGCAAACAGATAAAAATTTTCAGAACTAACAAAAAAATGAAAAAAAATAACAAAAAATTTTTCAAAACTGTGGGCGTTGCAGTTTGGCCGGTTTGTGGGCGATAAAGTGGGCGTGGCAACATGGGTCAGCGCTTCTTTCTGTCTGTTACATGTGTATTTACAAAAAAAGTTTAGTACCCTTTTACTCTAGGAGTACTTTTTGCCGCGGCCAAATACTGCCCAAAACCGCCACTCACATACTTTGGAAAGAGGTTTAAAAAAAAAAGTTTTTGGCACGCCCACAACCTTTAACGCCTTTTAACGCCCACAAACCCTCAAAAAATGTTAGTGGTTAAGTCTCTCCTATGCACTTCCACTTTGTTTACAAATAAAATGTTGCTCTTGCTATAGTTGTTTCCTTGTTACTGCATTTCCAATTGCTGGTCATAAAAGTGTACGATTATTGCTTTCTCATTTTTCATGTTTGCCAATATTAATAAAGTTATTTTTCATACGAAATTTGAGTCATTGAATAAATACGGACGTATCGCGATCCCTGTTCAACATACTAAGGATATGCCTTCCAAAATTGTATTAAAATCCGGTGATGGAATCCACCCCGAAAAAAAACACGCGAATTGCAATGGAAAATCACATTTAATCGGTCGCCAGCAGCGTATACCAGTCATAACTCTAACCGGTTCCAGGACATAACCAAGGCTGGGACACGGACATGAACGCAAATCCGTAGAACGATGGACATCGACGATGGCATTCCCATTGTTGTAGTGTTGGAGGTTTTGGGACAATTGTCAGGCAATAAATCGATGTGTGTAGGGCTGTAAATTTTTGGCGGATGGCCGATGAAAAAGTGCATATTATGCAATTCGGCAATACGCCAAACATGTCGACCTACGCATGACCACCCCCTTTTGAAATCCATCCCTTTACCAGACCACCCTCGACCCCATTGCACTGCAGCGGAAACGGAAGCGCACACACAAGTTCTTCTCTTCTCTCTTCTTCATCTTCGGCCTGCAACAGCGCTTTGCATATCAATGAAAATGCATAAATTTTTATGCGCCCTCAATTTCACTGGTGTTTTTTTTCTTCTGCGCGATGCCTGTTCGGTTGCACTCGTTGCATCCTTGCCCAATCCTGTCGTCCATCAAGGGGCATAAATCAGTTTGGAGGTAGCGGCCGGGCGTAGGGAAAAAAAGATTTACCAACACGTAACGTAGCGTAGCTCCGGAAGTTTTTGAATAAAATGGACGGACCCACCCTCGGTAGATCAGCTTTTGCACCAAGCCAAAAACACTAAAAATACCAAAAATTCATCAAGTTTTCCTGATCACTCGTCCAACACGAGCTGGATCTCCATCGGCCCGCATCATCGTTGTGCGTAACACGGTTTTTAAAGCTAGGGTAAACCAGGGTAACCAGGGTAACCAGGGTAAGCAGATATCCAAAGATATGTAATCTACGGCAAAGACTGCTTAGTATCTGATCAAAAATAAGAGAAGGATTTCGATCTTCAATTATACCTGAAAACACTGAAGAGAAATACGTGTACTGCTTTAAGTATAGGAAATACTAGAATTAAATACTAACAGGGGGAAACGCTATAGTCGAGTTCATTAACTATCAGGGGATAGTTACTCGGCTTGTGGAAGTGCGAACAGAAAATTTTCATTTTCTTTTTTCTGGCATATTGATAGAAACACTGAAATAATATAATTAAATATAAAACAAAAGAGAACGCTACAGTCGAGTTCCCCGGCTATGATATTTCAAAACTAACAGTTTTTGGCTGCTTGTGGGCGTAGGAGTAGGCGTGGCAAAATGATTTTTGGCAAATCGATAGAAATTTAAAGTGTGAAAAAATATTAAAAAACATTTTTCAAATTTGGGGGCAGCTTTGGGCGGTTTGTGGGCGTTAGGGTGAGCGTGGTAGCTTCGGTCAACAAACTTGCGACTTGGACTCCTGGACCAGGACTCCGCTTCCTAAATCTCATTCTTCTAACTTTTATAGTTCCTGAGATCTCGACGTTTATACCGACGGACAGACGGACATGGCCAGATCGACTTGGCTATTGATTCTAATCAAGAATATAGTATATACTTTATATGGTCGGAACCGCTTCCTTCAGCCTGTTACATACTTTTCAATAAATCTAGTATACCCTTTTACTTTACGAGTATCGGGTATAAACATAAAGTCATTATCGCTAAAATATATATACTCTTTTCGTAAAGTTGAATGTGTACGCATACTTTATCTGGCAAGTGAAAATACTTTCGCAAATGTCCCATTTAATGCGTTTCAATCTTTATACTGAAATACATTCATGATCGGCAAGGTCATATTTAAGTTGTTTGATTTTTTTAATTTTAACTATTTTGTTGGGTATCTGCCTCGCAGTTGTGTGCGCGGAATTTGTGATTATTTTCGTTATTTAAATTGCAATTGCTTTACTTTAAGTAATGTATATATATTCAAGTTTGCCATTACCAAAGAATTTAGAATATTCTGAAAAGTGCTAGTAAACACCAATACCACTAGTTAAAATTTAAGATTGCGCGAGGGAAGATTTTTACTTAGCAAATGACGCCCGTGTGTTACTTAGAATGCAATCACAACCCCTCTTCTCAACAGATCTCAATATGGTACACCCGTTGTTTGCCTTTTGCGTCTCGCAAAATCAACACGATAGGCGGATGAAAGAACAGCAGCTGAGAGCTGAAATCTTACACAGCTGGCAAATATTTAAGTCTGGCAAACGCCGGGACGGCTTTTTAATTGTTTCTAATTTTTAATGTTGACATGGCGGTATTGAAGCGTCACAAAACATCTGTTCCACGAAGTGTTCTTTCGTTTGCCGACATGCATCTTTATCGTATGTTGACACACACATGTGTATACTTTTTAGTCTTGCCGGAATCTTTTCTTAATGTAGTCTTTTGGTTCTATTACCTGTTAGAATTTCTAAATGAAGATCAACACTAATTAAACACAATTTTGGAATAGAAATTTAGTTCCTTGAAGATGAAGCTTATTACAAATTTCATTGTAATTATAGTTAAAATATCTTGATTTCGAGGAATGTTGTAAGAAACTGGATGCGTAAAGCATAGTCTGACTTGGGATCTCGATTTTTTAAGGTTTGTATAAATTGCTAATTTTTTCCAGTTTCCCAATTTTGACTATACGTTCTCCCTTTTTATACCCGCTACTCGTAGAGTAACTACGTATTTTATTCTCGATCAAATAAATTAAGGTTGCGATACCGATGGTACGAAATTCAGATTTTTCGCATAATGCTAGATATTTTTCCCATCAAAAAATGAAAAATAATTTTTTTGGGCGGCAAGGTCTACAAAGAGGCGAAAACAAAAATAGCAGTATAAATAAAAATAGTATTTTCTTAATCAGGATCAAAAGCCGAGTGGATTTGGCCATGTTCGTCCGTCCGTCCGCCTGTCGCAAGTTTATTGATTACCACACCCACACTTTTAAAAAATGTTTTGATAGTTTTTTTTATTTTTGTATTAGTCTTGTAAATTTCTATTGATTTGGCAAAAAACGTTTTGCCACGCCCACTCTAACGCTCACAAACCGCCAAAAACTGTCAGTGTTGAAGACTCTTCTCTCTATCAGATAGTCGGGGAACTCGACTATAGCGTTCTCTCTTGTTTTATAGTAAACTGGTTGGCCTTATCAGAACTCAGTATGGACCATTACTAATGTTCCAAAACGGCATAAAATTAAACTTTCACATTTGTAAAGCTCCTGCTAAAAATGAAGGTACTAAAAAAGTAATTTTATTTGGACTTTGCCCGGTTTTTGGCGATAATTACTGTAGTTCGTCGCAGCTCGATAGCCAGATACGATCTCAAATTTAATTTACCGTTAAGCTTTGTTGCCCCATAACCAAACTCATCAGTATTATTCCGGTCGGCAAGTGTGTAGCTTCAAAAAATAAATTAACATGAATAACTCCCGCATTCTGAGAACAACAAACGTCATGCTTTTAGTTATGGGTTATCAAAGGCATTGGTTTGAAAAAAAGTCGCATAGATTCCGATTTTTCCTTCCCAGTGTAGTTTACATCTTTGGCCTCGGAGTGGTTTATGCCGCGTGCTTCTCCCAACATTTCGATACGTCGTCATCTACACTAAATGTTTTGCAAGATATATCACCTTTTTTATTTGGATTAATCAGGATGCAGCTTATTTTGGGAGCAAAAGCATTTCTTTATGTGATCTATTCTTCGGTGAAATCTGTGAGTGCTGTTAACTCCCTGTTGAAAGCTCTACCAATTAGGAATTCCGAATTTAAAAAAGATGAGGGCCTGGCCTACGTTTTATTGTGTTCAACCTTTTGGATACTCTGCTGTTTCGTGATCTACATAGCATATGAAATGAAATTTGAGCCACCTCCCGTGCAAGATGCTATGCTTGGAATGGCTCTATTCTTTCCTCATCTTATTTTAGCTGGGTCACTGAGATTGTACATAGTATTCTCTTGGTTGAGTCGAGGACAACTTAAAGAGCTTAAGAAAAATGTAGAAGAGGAGTTAAGTGCCAATTTGACGAAGGACACTGCGAATATTGCTTCCACTTCTGTTACTGTTTCTACGAAAAGCTTGGAAAATTTAAAGACAAAACTCGAGATTCTGGGAACCAGTTTTTTAATTTTTGTCCAAACTTTAAAATATTCTATGATGTTTCTTTTTGCCTTGTACGCAAACTGCCTTTTGGGAGGAATCTATTCCTTTACATACTACTGGAATACTTGGTCCGTTTTGTTCGACGGCCGCAAGCGAAGAATCTTTTATGCGGCAAATGCCTCCATATACGCCTGTATTGTCAGTGATTACATCTGCCTGATGGTTGTTTTGTTTATGATGGAGAACGAGGTAAAATAAAGATAATACTGATATTACATTTTTTGTGTAGATATTAAAAACTATTAAAAACAATCTCTCAGCGGCGAAACTTTATTGAGGCTATAGGTTTCTTGCTGGCACAGAGGAAATTGTTATCAAAAAAATTCAGACCTATCGCAAAAGATTTAAAAGGTGTTTTAGAAACCAAATTTTGTAGTAAATTTGTTGGGCCTTTTCAGTTAAATATCAGTTACGTCAGTTTGGTAAGTTTTTAGGTTTGATCAAGAATAGCTTTTACACAAGTTCCTTGTAGGTGATATGCGTTCAGATGATAATAATAACATTGATTGTGGCTATTCGTCATCTGAAAGACGAAATTTTGTTGCTAAAAGAAGAGTTTAGCAGCACAGAGGATAAATAATAATATTTTTGTCTCCGTATTGTTGCTGTCCACGTCGGTAAGTTTATATTAATTACCATTATAAGCAAACTTAATCCATAAATTTATTTGCTTGCCAGATTCAAACAGGAAGAAACAACAAAACACGATTAAGTTACTAATAAAATGGTTTAAGGGAAATGTGTGCGGTTTCGCTAGAGATGAGCAAAATACTGAAATACGCAGCTTCCTGAATAAATTAACCCCTTGATAAGACGGAAGCGAAAGACTATGCATACTACCTGGTATTTTTTTATTTTAAATGGATTTCTGAACATTAAAATATATTAACATCACTTAAATTTTTAATAATTTCCTTTTGCTCTTCGGCTTGTATGAATACGAACCTAAAATTGCCACCCAATGCAACCATTTTACCAATCATTCATTGTGATATAACTCGCAGAATGTACGTAAATAAACATAATTTGCATTTGAAAATTTACATATTATTTACTGTGATGCCAAAAGCCATTTAACCAAACAACCCACTCCCGACCAAGCTGGTGCACCAACCAGGTTCATGCAAGCAGGTCTATGGAGATGCTGATGAGCAGATAAATTCATTAGGCAAACCAGTAAAATTGTTCCACTAGGGCGACGACTATGCTGGGGCGAAAAGAATGTGGGGCTTGAAGGAGTGGCGGACATTTGGCTCAGCTGGCAGGGCAAACGGCGTAGGAAAACCAGACGACCGCAGATCTTAAGTTTTACCCATGAGGCTGGAAGTTGGCAGTCACGTAGTCGGAGTTTCCTGGCAAAGCGTTACTAAATACAAATTAAACAAATCCATAAATAATGTTTAATAATATTAACAGGGATATTAGCCGAAACTACATACATAGTATATTCCTTCTTGGGTGCTACAGATGCTCTCTCTTATTGCACTCAGCTGTATATGTTGGTGCTATAAAACCCTAGACCCCAAATGCATTCCATTAGGCATGGTTCGTGGACATGTGGCCTGTGCCAACTGTATGTTTGCCTGTTCAGAAATTTGATAGGTACAGGGGTGTAAACACATTTCTAAAATTATGACTTATTATACCCGTTACTCTTAGAGTAAAAGGGTATACTAGATTAGTTGAAAAGTATGTAACAGGCAGAAGGAAGCGTTTCCGACCATATAAAGTATATATATTCTTGATCAGGATCAATAGCATAGTCAATCTGGCCATGTCCGTCTGTCCGGCCGTCTGTCCGCCCGTTTGTCCGTCCGTATGAACGTCGAGATCTCAGGAACTACAAGAGCTAGTTGAAATTAAAAATACAGACTCCAGAGACATAGAAGCAGCGCAAGTTTGTCGATTCATGTTGCCACGCCCACTCTAACGGCCACAAACCGCCCAAAACTGCCACGCCCACACTTTAGCAAAATGTTTTGATATTTTTACATTTTTGTATTGGTCTCGTAAATTTCTATCGATTTGCAAAAAAACTTTTTGCTACGCCCACTCTAACGCACACAAACCGCCCAAAGCTGCCACGCCCACACTTTTGAAAAACTTTTTGATATTTTTATACCCGTTACTCGTAGAGTAAAAGGGTATACTAGATTCGTTGAAAAGTATGTAACAGGCAGCCCACACGCCCACACTTTCGAAAAATGTTTAGATATTTTTTCAGTTTTGTATTAGTCTTGTTAATTTCTATTGATTTGCCAAAAAACTTTTTGCCACGCCTACTCTAACGCCCACAAACCGCCCAAAACTGTCAGTGCTGAAGACTTTCCTTCGCACTTTCACTAGCTGAGTAACGGGTATCAGATAGTCGGGGAACTCGACTATAGCGTTCCCTCTTGTTTCATTTTTGTATTAGTCTTGTAAATTTTTATCGATTTGCCAAAAAACTTTTTGCCACGCCCACTGTAACGCCCACAAACCGCCAAAAACTGTCAGTGTTGAAGACTTTCCTTCGCACTTCCACTGGCTGAGTAACGGGTATCAGATAGTCGGGGAACTCGACTATAGCGTTCTCTCTTGTTTTTAATTATGATAAAGAACATATTCAAGAACATCCCCTCATACTCCAAACCCATAAGTCGGTGTAAGATCGATGTTTTCTTTCCATCAAAGTTGAAAAATATGTGAAAATTAGTACTTCGGTAAATCAGGTATTCCTGCACGTGTAAAGAACATTATAAATTTATTCTACCTTGGTTAAACCGAGATTTGATGACCCTTTGCATAGAGACCATAACCAAGCCGGGCGGTTACATATTTTACCTTAAAATCGACCGCAAAATCCGAATTTTCTACAAAAAATACCTGGTTTTTTGCAACCCAAACAAGAGAGAACGCTATAGTCGAGTTCCCCGACTATCTGATACCCGTTACTCAGCTGGTGGAAGTGCGAAGGATTCTTAAACACTGAGAGTTTTTGACAATTTGTGGGCGTTAGGGTGGGCGTGGCAAAAAGTTTTATTGCAAATCCATAGAAATTTTCAAGACTAATACAAAAATGAAAAAATATCAAAACATTTTTCAAAAGTGTGGACGTGGCAGCTTTGGGCGGTTTGTGGGCGTTAGAGTGGGCGTGGCAACATGAATCGACTTGCGCTGCTTCTATATCTTGGGAGTCTGTATGCTTAATCTCAACTTTCTAGCTTTTGTAGTTCCTGAGATCTCGACGTTCATACGGACAGACAGACGGACTTGGCCAGATCGACTGGGCTATTGATCCTGATCAAGAATATATATACTTTATATGGTCGGAACCGCTTCCTTCTGCCTGTTACATACTTTTCAACGAATCTAGTATACCCTTTTACTCTACGAGTAACGGGTATAAAAAGGTTCAACTTTGAACACGTGTAACTTCTAAAATACTGAACCGATTTGAATGGATTCAAACCTTTTGAACTATTACCTTTAGAATGCCATATCCCATGCAACGCTCCGTTGTCATCAAAAACTTGATTTTTGTATAGCATCTGTATCTTTTGCGCCATTGTGTAACGATGGAATTGAATCTATGACAAATGAAAGAATGGATTTATATTCCTTATTCTTAAGCGTTAAGCTTAACACTAAAAATCAACGAGTATATATATTTATGGATCCACTCTAACGACCACAAACAGCAAAAAACTGTCAGTGTAGAAATTACTCCTTTTCTTCCACTAGATTAGTAACGGGTATCAGATAGTTGGTGAACTGGAATATAGTGTTCTCTCTTGTTTTTTGTCTTGCTTATTGTTGATCTGAATAGCCTACCTGATACCCATTACAGTCGGGATAGGGAATTATTTTAATGGTGTTAATGATTTTGTGGTTAGTGGGGATATGTGAAATCAGTAATCCATTTGCTGTTTTTGTGGTCAATCTAAGTTTTTTGATTAAAAGTATATTCTGGTTGTTAATGCTTCCTAATTGGTCGAAATTGAGTAAATATGGGTTAAAAAATCGACGACGTAATAGTTGCAGGCCAATTTTGATGTCTTCTGCAATTAGGTCTATTTTTATACCCAGGCAGAAGAAAGTCTTTCCGACTATATAAATGTGGTCCCAGGGTTCCGTTTAATGACAATAACTCCTGCGACGACATTGTCTTATTATTTAGCAAACATGTGTGTACAGCTTACATATAGTTTACATATAGTTAATTGCTCTCGTTAATTATATTGATCCCTATTCTTTCCATTTGTTTAATGCTCTCACGTTCTCTTACATTCATAAAATCAACGACCACTCCGCCCTTCTGGCTTGTTTCCGATTCCTACATTCGGCCCTCATGAACTCGGCTACTTTAGGCTCATCTTCGACAACATTGGCACCACGATTTTATGTAGTCTTTCCACCTTACCGTTACCACGAGACACACCTGTAGCAATCAATAAATGTAGGATCTGCTGTTTTTCGCAGAATTCCTTGAACAAATGTTATGTGAACGCTGCACCTCCAAACGCTGATACATCCAAACGTACTTCGAGAAAGCATCCACAATGACAAGTATGTGGTTGTACCTCTTTTTGGTTATCTCCATCGGTTTTACTTGATCTAAATGATAAGTTACGAGTGGTTTGTCTCTCCTATCAATTGGATTGAGATATCTCTCCTGTCTTCCTGCCGTTGCGTTTACTAAAGCGCACTCAACACAACTTCCAGCTACTTTCAGCACCTTTCTCCACTAATAAGATTTCTCCACCAAATCCTGTGTCTTCTTCGCAGAAAAATTACCTTGCCTACGAGCAATCTGAATGATTTCAGTTTCCATTTCAGATGGAACGACGATTAGCTCTGTATCTGGGTCCTTAAACAACATTTGATTTGCAATGTAATAATCCTCATGCCCCTTTGTTTCAACTAAACTTCTGACTGCCTTGACACAGTCATCTGCTAACTATGCTTCCCTTAGGTTATTCATAACGGTTTCTGAAACTTTGCAGAGCGCGTCTTCATGCCTCATCTTCTTTTCTGATCGATTTTCGATTTCGTAGTCATAGCCCTGTAAAAACATTGCCCACCTAGCTACTCGCAACGGAACTTCTTTCTTTTTCATCGTCATTGCAAACGCGTTACAATCAGGGACAATTTTGAACTTGGTTCCCAGGACATACACACGCCATTTTGTCAGTGCGCAATGACTGCTAGACCTTCCAATTCGTATGAGTGATATTTTTTCACACGGCTTGTCTTTTGGCTCATGCACATGACGGGATGTAAATGGCTGGCTCCTCGATCATTTTGCAACAGGACTGCGCCAAAATTAAATTTGGACGCGACCGTGTGTATCTCTGTAGCCAACTTCGGATCATACAGTTTCAAAACTGGTTTACTGATCAAAGCTGCTTGGTCTGATTGGTCTGACAAAGGCTTAGCTATGAACGGAAATTGATTTCTACCGGAAAATGGAAATAGCCGTTGGTTAAAAATGTTCCTTCCTTCTAATTTCTTAAATCACGCTGTCCATCGAAATCATTGGAAAGTGGACCCTATCTTCTCGTTCAACTTGCGATAGTTGGCGCAAAAACGTTTCTTTCCATTCTTTTTCGCTTCAAGAAGTACTAGGATTAATTATCTTTTGCTCAAGCCACTCCTGAATTTGCTCGTCTACTACCCTCTGCTTTGTATAAGAAATACGCCGGGCCCTGCTCCCCATCTTGGACCGGCTTTTTAAGTCCAGTTACAACCTTTGTGATTTGGATGTCTACTATTAGAAAAAGTTTTCTACCTAAGATTGCATTAAATTTCATGGTTCATCAGCTACTACGTGGAATTCTACGTTGAGATCTATGCCATCTATTTTTATACCCGTTACTCGTAGAGTAAAAGGGTATACTAGATTCGTTGAAAAGTATGTAACAGGCAGAATTTACAAGACTAATACAAAAATGAAAAAATATCAAAACATTTTTCAAAAGTGTGGGCGTGGCAGTTTTGGGCGGCTTGTGGGCGTTAGAGTGGGCGTGGCAACATGAATCGACAAACTTGCGCTGCGTCTATGTCTCTGGAGTCTGTACGCCTAATGTAAACTTTCTAGCTCTTGTAGTTCCTGAGATCTCAGGGTTCATACGGACGGACAGACAGACAGACGGACAGACAGACGGACGGACAGACGGACATGGCCAGATCGACTCGACTATTGATCCTGATCAAGAATATATATACTTTATATGGTCGGAAGCGCTTCCTTCTGCCTGTTACATTACACATACTTTTCAACGAATCTAGTATACTAAAGGTAACGCAACTCGGTAGACACAGAGTCACCATAAAACGCGCTCGTCGCAGGAAAGAAGTGCTGCAATGTATGAGATGCCACATCTTTGGACACTCCAAGAACTATTGTCTCCAGGACCCTATATGTGGTAAGTGCGCAGGCCCTCACGCAACTGACTCTATGCTGTGCACGAGTGGTAATTATTTGTGCATCAATTGCGGTGGTGATCATGCTTCAACGGACAAAGTCAGCCCTGTCAGGATCGAAAAAATAAAGAAGCTCAGGCCAAACCCAAGACTCCCTGCATTTACTAATAATAGCAACTCTGTCAGCTCAAAAAGAGGTGAAAGCTATAACCAAGGTTTCATCCTGGCTGAGGATGTCAGAAGCACTATCCCATACGCCGATATTGTACGGCCCAACGGTCCCTAATTTAGATCAGCTGAGACTCACCAACCCCACAGAGACCTAGACTCAACACAAGACTTGGGTCTTGGGAAAAAGTTTCTGGCCCTGGAATGCGCCATCCGGGATATAAACTTGAGAATGGACAAAATGTTCAAACTAATAGAGGAGACTGTGGAATCTAACAAGGCTTTTAGAGAACTTGTTCAGATCCTTATATCACGGACATCAAAATGACTCAACCAATAATAAAAATTGGATTGTGGAATGCACGTGGACTAGCTAGGAACGCTGAGGAACTTAGGCTTTTCCTAAGCATGCAAGATATCGACATCATGCTTGCCACGGAAACACACGTGCGAGAAGGACAGCGCATCTATTTACCTGGTTACTCCACCTACTACGCCGTCCACCCCAGTGGAAACAGCAGAGGCGGTGCCACTGTCATTTTTCTCCTCCTACACACAGATAGCTCCATATGCATTAGATTTTTTTGTAACCAAAGGCTACTCTATCAACATCCGAACTTTGCACGATCTGACATCAGACCACACCCCTCTCCTGGCTGATCTATATGCTTCGCCGCTGAAAAAGCCTGAACGCTGCCGTTTCCTAGCTCCTGGTACTAATGTTGAAGCTTTCAAGGATCACCTGTCTGAACTAATCGACTTAAACATGGAAATTCAAGGGACAGAAGGTATTGACAACGCCATTAACTTATTTATGGATAACCTGGAAGAAGCAGCAGCACATGCGGCACCGAGTACTCCACGCAATGCCCAAGCCTTTATCCAGTCGCCCCTGACTTCTGTAACAGTTGACCTCCTACGCCTTAAACGAAAAGTCAGAAAGAAATTTTCCAGAACAGGAGATGCTCATATCCAACAGATCTACAGAGGCTTTCAAATCGGCTTCATAAAGTGCTAACCCACAGAAAACAGCACCCGATAGACAACATCCTCAAAATTCTCTCTGTGGAGAATCACGAAAAGGTTAAAGTCTCAGCCTTTTCAAAAATCCGCTATAAGGAGCCTTTCTGGTGGCACACCACAGGACAAAGCAGAAGTGTTTGCAAGCAACTTGGAACAAAGATTTAAGCCGCCCGCATTTGCCGATGCGAATCATTGTCGTCTGGTTGCGCAGTCTCTCGAAAGGTCATTTCAAATGGCGCTGCCCGCAGATCCTGTCACCCTCGACGAACTGAAATAACTTGTTTTCTTGCTGAAGCCAAAAAAAGCCCAGGGACATGACCTTCTTGACAAAAGAACGATCAAAATCCTACCAGATCAAGCTTCTCGGTTTCTGGTACTAATTTTTAACAGAGTTTTACTTAAGGGCTGTTTCCTAAAAGTATGGAAGGCTCCAAATATTATCCTGATACCGAAACCAGAGAAAAATCCGACAGAGGTAGAGGTAGAGGCCGAACAGCCTCCTCCCCTCGCTGGTAAAATTATGGAAAGGGTTATTCTCAACAGAATGCGTGACGTTGAGGCTGTATTATTGGCGATACCTGACTTCCAATTTGGATTCCGGACTCAGCAGGGTACCCCCGAGCAACTCCATAGAGTTGTTAATTTTTCGCTACAAGCCCTAGAATGGAAAGAGTATGCAGTAGCAGTTTTCCTGGACATTCAACAAGCCTTTGACAAAGTTTGGTGGCCTGGACTCCTACATAAAGCAAAACAAATACTAACACCTCAGCTGTACCAGCTTATAATGAGTTTTTTGCTAGGACGAACATTTTGTCTGACGACCGATTGATGTACCTCTTCCGTTAAAGCCATCGAAGCGGGAGTGCCTCAAGGAAGTGTGCTAGGCCCCACTTTATATTCTTCTCCTCGGATATGCCCACCCATACAGCAGTCACTGGACTAGACCGCAAAGATGTGCTGATGACACTGCAGTTCTGACAAAGAGTAAAAGCATTACCGAGGCCACGGATGCACTGCCATTTCAGAATTGGGTTTAGATGTGGAACGTCTGCATCAACGCTGACAAATGTGCAAATGTTACTTTTACCAACAGAACAAAAAGATGCAGCGGCGTCTCACTTAAAGGAAGAGTGCTTGACCAGAAATCATTCTACAAATACCTCGGAGTGATCTTTGATAGAAAATTACTATTTGAAAGGCATATTACGGCGATACAGCACGCTTTTAAGACCAAGGTCTCTAAAATGTCGTGGCTAATTGCTGCCCGCAACAAACTTTCCCTCACCAACAAGGTCAGAATCTTCAAGAGCATATTAGCTCCTGGCCTATTCTATGCCATACAGGTGTACGGGATCGCTGCCAAATCGCACCTCAATAAAATTCGGGTCCTGCAGGCAAAAACGCTCAGGAAGATCACGGACGCTCCTTGGTACATGGGGACCAGAGATATTGAACGCGAGCGAGGCGACTAAGCATCGCAGCCCAAATTCATCGGACAAGAAGATGACTAAAACGCCACAACCCTTAAGACCTGATTAACCGGGACTTGACTTGAACGTTCTAAATGTGAATCTTATTCTTATTTTTATTCGTTATAATCATCCATTTACTTTAAAAACAACCCAATCTTTGCAAAAAAGTCTTTGTAAAAACTTAGATATTAAGGAAAAATCGTTTAAAGTATTTCAGATTAGATTAAGTTGTCCAATAAGGGTAATAGTACGCTAATCCAAATAAACAATTTTGTTGAAAATCTTTTACATCCACCAGCGCGCTGCAGCGCTTCTATGTGTACTTCAACTCCAGGCCTAAAGAGGTAAACGCGCTTGTTGGCCATTACATTAAGTTCTCCTGGTTGGCAACAAACTCTACCTTGCATTGAGCCGCCCTATGTCCTGGTTGCTTGTATCTAAAACATTTGTTATCTCTTTTTAGACCATCTCTTTTTATGTGTGACTCGTCCCCACAGCTGAAACATTTCCTAACCTTTTCAACGGCTTTAAGTACATATTTTCACCTTTAGTGAAGTGAGAGTGACACCTGACTTGCTTTACAGATGATCGCCTTTTCTGATTTGCTTCCATTTGAATTTTCAACTGTCTTAGAGTTTTGGCTTGGTATAATAACGCCTTGGAATCTGTAATACCTTGGATAAATTATTTAATCTAGAGCTTGATTCGCTAAAAAACTTTTTGCCACGCCCACTCTAACGCCCACAAACCGCCCAATGCTAACACGCCCACACTTTTGAAAAATATTTTGATAGTTTTTCATTTTTGAATTAGTCTTGTAAATTTCTATTGATTTGCAAAAAAACTTTTTGCCACGCCCATTCTAACGCCAACGAATCTAGTATATAACGAATATAATAACGTTAGAATAGTATAACATTATAAAGGTAATGTTTATCAAATATAAGAGATTAAATCCAAAATATGCCACTCGGCCCAAAAATACAGCTTACTCTATCAAGAAATGCTAATTTAAATCAAGAGAGAACGCTATAGTCGAGTTCCCCGACCATCTGATACCCGTTACTCAGCCAGAGGAAGGGAGAAGGAGGGTCTTAAACACAGTTTTTGGCAGTTTGTAGGCGTTATAGTGGGCGTGGCAGAAAGTTTTTTGGCAAATCGATAGAAATTTACAAGACCAATACGAAAATGAACAAATATCAAAACATTTTTCAAAAGTGTGGGCGTAGCAGCTTTGGGCGGTTTGTGGGCGTTAGAGTGGGCGTGGAAAAAAGTTTTTTGGCAAATCGATAGAAATTTACAAGACCAATACAAAAATGAACAAATATCAAAACATTTTTCAAAAGTGTGGGCGTGGCAGTTTTGGTCGGTTTGTGGGCGTTAGAGTGGCGACAAACTTGTGCTGCGTCTATGTCTCTGGAGTCTGTATGCCTAATCTCAACTTTCTAGCTTTTGTAGTTCCTGAGATCACAGCGTTCATACGGACGGACAGACATACGGACAGACGGACATGGTCATATCGACTCGGCTATTGATCCTGATCAAGAATATATATACTTTATATAGTCGGAAACAATTCCTTCTGCCTGTTACATACTTTTTAACGAACCTATTATAGCCCTTTACTCTACGAGTATAGAAATGATAGCCCGCAGTATACATACATATGTTGATGAATAAAGCCGACTGACTTTTCTTATAAGGATTAACCAATTTTTAAGATAGGTTGAACAATATGAAAAGGACTTTGCACATGTCTAATGTAAATGCATGAAAACCTAACAATCTGTTAGATCCCTGGTGACAAGTGTGTTTTTATTTCAGAAATGTCCGATTTTAAAAAAGCTTGTCCTTCAAAAGTTCGCATAAATTACCGCTATTTTGTACTCTGCAAATGACTACTTTAAATGAAATTGTCATCATCTACTCATTAGTTTATGGCGCGACCCATAATACTGAATTATGAATTAATGCTCACACTTCAAAATAATTTTGATGCAAATGGCACCTAGAATGTAAAGGGACCAGCCTCGGTAAGGAAACAAGATGTTTTCATACAAAGAAAAAGTCGACAAGTGAGAGACTAGACCTTCTGGTCAAATACCGGAGCTGCAGTCAATGAATATAGCGTGAAAAACGCAATGCGGCAAAGAAGTTACGTGACGGAAGGTAAGTAAAGGGGATGTCCCACAGGACTTGTAAATATCAACATCGCAAACAAGTTAAAAGTTTTCCTCTTGTTCTTTGGCATTTGTTTATGTTCGGGTCGAGGCCGAACCATAATCGTTTCTTATTTCAATCCTGTGCGAGGTGCACCTTATATATTTCGCCCAACTTCCGCAAAGGCACTAAACAAAATTTTCACAAAACATAATTATATAAATGATATGCTAAGATAAAAACGATTAAACTTCTTAAGAAAGAATTTTTAAAACAAGAAATTCATATGTTTAAAAGGGCTGGTTTTGGCGAGGGTTCTGATTCGGATTATTTTTACTGTACGCATCCTTTAAATATATACCATTTTAATATACGTGTATGTATCACGAGCATTCTCTATTCCAGTAAAGGCTAATTTGTGCAGATTTGTAATAAAAGATCGCAGAAACTATAAAAGCGAGAATGTTGAAAATAAGCATGCACGTTTTAACGTCTACAGACCGCACAAAACTGTCACGGCTACACTTTTGAAAAATATTGAATATTAAAAAGTACGGCGTTTCGGACCATATAAAGTACATAAATATATTCTAACTGCCACGCCCACACTTTTAAAATATGTTTCGATATTTTTTCATTTTTTTGTTACACAAGTAAATTTTTATTGATTTGCCAAAAAGAACGCCTTTTAGTTCTGAAAGTAATTTTGTTTAATAGCGCAAGTCGTCAGATAAAATTTTGCTGCTGTAGAGCTGCAGCCCCAACCAATTGTCTCGCCATGACATTGGTACTAAACTCTTCGGCCTGCCACACTACCGCTGTTAAAAGAAAGGTCTCTGTTTTGGCGGATATCGCAAGTAAATTCCTTAGTTTGGGCCATGTCCGGGGGCCTAGGGTGAGCGTCCCTTCGGTTTGTTTTATTGGAGGTAAGGGCGTATCGGTGGGGAAAGTTTTCCAACGGCCGCTTAAGTTACCGTTTTTTGCAGCATGACGATTTAATTTGCATTTTATGATAATTTCACTTCATAAATATGTCACGGCATCATCTTAAGGGTGCCAGAAAAACCACCATACACAGCGAAACAAGACATCTTGTTTCCTTTACGAAACAGGTTCTTAGTATGTTTTCTGTGATGACAGGTTGTTAGGTTTTCATGCGTTTACTTCAGCCTTGTGCAAAGCACTCTTTATATTGTTCAACCTATCTTAAAAATTTTGGTAATCCTTATGAGAAAAGTCAGACGTCTGTAATTTCTCAACATCTGTATACTGCGGGCTATCGTTTTAATACCCGTTACTCGTAGAGTAAAAGGGTATACTAGATTCGTTGAAAAGTATGTAACAGACAGAAGAAAGCGTTTTCGACCATATAAAGTATATAATTAAATAATCGCAATACTCATATGTAAAAAAATATTATTTTATTTTACTGAATGATTACAATAATTATAATAATGCCGTAAACTGAACTCTCATAATTACTCTGATTTAATTGACGTTCAGCCTAGGTTTCGAGCATTTCTAATATGGACTTTAGACTGGTCAAATGAAGAGAGTGAGCTTTGGAGTTGCTCACTTTAATTGTTTTTGCATTTCTCTTGGATGCAAGTGCATTCGCTCTTGGATACAAGTGCTCTTAGATTCTTATAATTTTGTTTATTGAAATCTAATACTTCTGTTTTTCGGGATTGCGAGTCCGAGCTTTGAACGTGGGAACGGGGGGCTTAAGCAAGGAATGTTTAAATTAGGCAACGGATGTTTAGTCCAACAGTAGGTGACTTATCTGGTATCTGGTATCCATTGATAACATCCAGACTAGTGTAGGGTGTGTGTGGGTGTACGTGTTGTATGTGTATTATTGTATAGGCATGTGCTTAAGGCTTAGGGACTTATGTATATGTCACTCCCCCAATCATTGAATTTGGCCTGTCCTCAGGTTGTAAATTTGGATATATCATAATATTGTTTTCTTCTTGTTCTTCTTTTTGTTTACAATATTTAACAATCATTTTCTTAGGTATATATATTTTTTAACTTATATGCTAAATACAGAGTCAAACTAATTATAATGATGACAAAAGTTGTAAAGCATATAATTTGGAAAAAGATGTAGTGTTTTACATGGAATTTTATAATTTCTCTTGTTTTTAAGTGATATAATCGTTTGTGTAAAATCTGCTAGATTATTAGAAATTAGGAATTCATCTATTTGCATGGTACAATTTTTAATTTTAATGATGTTGTTCCTGATATTAATATTTTGTTGTTTGTACAATCTTGGTTGACAACTGTTTCATGAATATTCCATGTTAAAAATATATGTGGTTCTACATAATTTATTTGGAAATTTCTTTGGGTTTTAATGTATTTGCATTTAGTTTGCTCTTGTTTAATAAGTCAAACAATACATTTGTCGAATATTAATTTATCTGTATCTTTATGAAATACTTGGTTATTGAATATACAAAATTTATCGAATATTTGCTCGGTTAGAATATAGTTAGAATATTTGAAATATTGAATCTTTAGTGACCTCGCTAGGAACGTGGGATATAATCAAAATTTCGTTCGTGTCTGTCTTGAGCCAAGTTGATGTTTTCATCTTAAGCATTTTCTTCGAATTTACGTGTTTCAAATAATCGTGTTTTAGTAATTTTGGGTTAAAGATTCCTAATCTTGCTAATTGCATACCTAACTTGATATCTTCTATGTATTCTGTAATATGCTGTAGGTTGAATATCAGTATCGCAATTTGTTGGTTCTGTTCTTTTTCCACCTTGAGCCTATTAATTATGTCTATACCGCTGTTAATAACGTCGATAACCATGTTAAGATCATGGGTTTTCACGGAGTCTTCTGACATGCTATTAATTTTTTCCTCTAGCTCCTCACTGTCGTCTTCATCTAATATACCAAATAAGTGTTTATATGCCTTCCCTACTACGTTCAAAAGACCTCTTTTGCTTCTGTTAATAATTCTTAATCCATTTATTTCCAGTTTTAGTTTATCGACTAAATATTGTAACTAAGATACATTGGGATAGTCGTTTGCTTCAGTTACTAGCTTTTCGAACATAAGCATTGTCGTTGTTATGTTCATACTCAAATAGTGGTATTCGTAGCTGGTTGGAATTTCCATCGTTCCGGTTTGGAATATAAGATATTCATTGTTCGCACTTATTGGGTTTACTTCGATATTGCTGCATTTGACCATGGTGATAAATGGTAACATGCAACTAAGCATTATTAAAAATATGTTGCGTACTTTGCGCTTCTCTGGCTGGTCTGGAATTATCGTATTTGCTCTTATTAATCTTTTTTGTTTCTTGAATTTTGATTTATAATGAACGATTTTCCTGCCGCGGTTTGTTTCCTCAAAATGTTTACTGTCTACTTGTTCAATCCTTCATCTCTTTTTAAATGGGTTGGTGATTTTACTCTTTACGAGTGGAGCCTGTCTATATTTTATATCAAATTCAAAATCATGCCTATTCTTATTGAGATATTCGATCTTATCAATTTTGTTTTGTTGTACATTAAAGTCTGGGCTGCCTGCATATAGAAAAATGTCTGCCGAAGATTGTTTTGTACTATTAGGTTTAGTTTTATGATTATAGACGTATAAGATTGTTTCGAATCTTGTACACCTATCTTCAATATTTTGTTCACTACCGATGATTCTCAGCTTTTCATTTACGGTCTTGTGAAATCTTTTTATATTAGATACACCATTTTTGCTGGTTGTTACAGAAATTTGTACGCTTTCGGATCATAACCAGAGTTACAAAGCTATGCTCATAAAAGCTGAATATGGTTACCCGTGAGATAAAAATCTATCACGTATTTTTTCCTTGTGTTAAAAATTTACACATATTCTTAATGAGGGTTTTGGCGAGTTCAAGTGTCATTTCTTTATAGATTATTTTAATCTTTAGTTTTTGAAAGTAGTGGCTTACACTTGTTGTGTCACTGTCGCCTTTTCCTATCTCTATTTGTCTAGAGAAGAAATTGATTGGTCTCTCCGTTATGGATATATAATTTAAATGATCTTTATTGGCACTATGTATAGTTGCGTCTGCGCTGTTTGCAACTTCGACTTCGCCATCCATGACTTCTTCTATCTTTGTGCGGGAAAGAGCATCCGCGACATAGTTTTCTTTGCCTGGAAGAAATCAATTTATAATCGAATTCATTAAGTTTGATTTTCCACCTTTGTAATTTCATGTTCGGCTATTTGATATTATTGAGCCTTACCAATGGCATGTGATCACTCATTATTTCAAATGGTCTGCCGAATAGGTATGACCTGAAATATTTTAACAATTATTTTTTAATGGCAGCATAGTTAATTTCGTGTTCGGTCAACGTTCTGCTGGCATAACAAACGGGCTTATGGTTCTGTGACAGCACTGCACCAATAGCTACATTATTCGTGTCAGTTGTTAGAAAAAAGGGCTTTGAAAAATCAGAGAAGATTTATATCGGATCTGAAGTTATCAAAACCTTTAGTCTTTCAAATGATTCGATGTACTTTTTACATTTGATATCTATTACAGCACCTTTCTTTAGTTGGAGGGTCATGGGTTTAACTATCTTGGCAAAGTTAAGAATGAACTTGCGATAGAACCCACATAATCCCAAAAATGATTTTATCTGTTTAGATGTCTTAGGTAACGGAAAATTTGTGATTGCATTAATTTTGTTTGGGTTTGGTTTAATGCCATTTGTTGTGACTATATGTCCCAGGAATTAAGTTTCTTTTTCATGAATTCACATTTGTCTAGCTGCAACTTCAAGTTGGCGTCTCTCAGTTTCTCAAAGACTTTCTTTAGAGATAAAATATGTTCCTCCAATGAAGTGGATTAAACAATAATATCGTCCAAATAGACTAAGCAATCTTTGTAGATCAAATCTTCCAAAAGATTATTCTTACATCTCTGAAAAGTAGCTGGAGCATTTTTTAGTCCAAAAGGCATACGTGTATATTCGTAATGCCCATGCTTAGTTGAAAAAGCAGTTTTTGAAATAGAATTTTCGTCCATCTGGATTTAGTAAAAACCCTTAGCTAGATCAATGGTGGTAAAATATTGCCACCCACCCAATCTCATCCATTCGAGGAATGGGAAATTTGTCATTAACAGTTATCTCGTTAAGATTCCTGTAATCCCCTACCAACCTAAATTGTTGTTTTCCAGAGGCGTCTGCCTTCTTGGGGACCACCCAAATAGGAGAACAATAAGGGGACTTAGATTTGCGAACGATCCCTTGTTCTATCATTTCTTTGATTTGTTTGTTGACTTCAAATTTTCGCCTTTTTTGTACTGAATGTCTCTATATTTGTATAGAACCTTCATTAAACATTTAATTTCCGCTACATTTAGATGCTCGAGTCTATAGTATAGACTCTATACTCGTTACATTCGCGTAACTTATTGTTGATCGCGAAGTTGAATATATCTTTGTAAACGGACATGGGATCGAGATGTGTTTCATCATTGTCCACTGTGTCACTAACAACTTTTGAAGTGAGACATTTTGGTACCGTGGTCTCCTTCTTCTGTTGTTGATGCTTTGGTTTAAGGCACTTAGGTGCGGTCTTAACCTTTTGCATCTTTGGATTGATTTCCTCCACTTGAGCAGAATCATCCTTTTGCTGTGGGTCGTGGCATTTAGATGCGGTCTCGCCCTTCTTTTCTCCATAAAAAACTTAGTTCTTGAGAGTTTAGAGTTTAGAGTCTAGAGTTTAGAGTCTAGAGTTACCGTCTCTTTATCATAATCTATCTTAGCTTTCGTATCCTCTAGATACTTTCGACCTAACAGGAAATGTCGGAAAATTTGTGGATATAGAATTTCTGAACAGACGGACATAGTGATGTGGGCTTCATTATAATGTTTTTCTTTAATTTTATTTAATGGTAACACTGTTAGATCTTCTTCTTTTTCTTCTAAAATTTCAAAATGTTCCCTTATGATATTGATTGATGAGCCTGTGTTGATCATTTCCTTGTAAATTTTGTTATGATAACCTATTCGCACATGGGGACTGGTACGTCCTTCTGTGTCACTTGAGTGTCCGAGGCAGTTCGATTAAAATTTACGTCCATTCTGCTTTTGCCACTTTGACTCTCGCGTTGCCTTTTAACCGGCATCTGACCGTTAGTATTATTTGAAGTTGAAGGTTGGAAATTAAGGGAATTGTTAAGAGGATTGTTTTGTTGGCCTTGTGTTAACTCCCTTCTAAACGGTAGTCCCTTTGACTAACCGGTATGGGACGAGTGGAATACTGACTTTGATTTTCGTAGGTTGATTCAAATTTAGAGGTTGCCTATTATTATTCTGATTCGTTCCAGAATAATAATTGCTGTAATTGTGAATTCTATTATTGTAATATCGTTGATTATTGCTTTGACTATGATTTCCTCTGTTCCTGCGTCTGTTCCCTTCTGATCTATTAGAACGCTGATTTTCTGGACTGGCGTCATAGAGGCCTAGCTCCATCGAAGCTTGTTTTAATTTATAAATAGTATCGATATCTTTGCGTGCCAATGACATATAAATTCTATCCGGCAATCTTCGATCTATTACAGATTTAACAGTTCTTTTTAACATTTCAGTGTAATTTGATTTATCGACAGGGTCGCTTTCTAATTCTAACTTGTCAAACATACTTACATACAACTTTTCAAACCAATATTGTGATTCGATCTTCTCGATGAACTTACAGATGCTTCCGGGGTATGGTGTATCCTCCAGCTGTCTTATAAGTGTTTTGTAGGGCCTGTGATCCTTGAATACAATCGTCAGGGGCGTCTTTGTATCCAGCCATGTTTTTTACTCTGGTTAACAAACACAAACAGCTTGCCAGGTGTGCCATCGTAGTAGTTCAGTTCTTTAATTTGATTCAATAATTGATTTAGGTGGGTTTCCCAAAGTTGCGCAACTGCCATGGTGTACTTGTATAAGTTACTGGATACACGGAGTTTATTTTAAATTTGGTTTTAAATTACGGAATTACAAATTTTAATTAATTAACCCCGTTATTCCTAAAGTAAAAGGGTATACTAGATTCGTTGAAAAGCATTTAACAGGCAGAAGGAAGCGTTTCCGACCATTTGAAGTATATATATTCTTAATCAGGATCAATAGCCGAGTCGATCTGGCCATGTCCGTCTGTCCGTCTATATGAACGTCGAGATCTTAGGAACTACAAAAGCTAGAAAGTTAAAATTAAGCATACTGACTTAGACGCAGCGCAAGTTTGTCTATTCATCTTGCCACGCCCACTCTAACGCCCACAGACCGCACAAAACTGCCACTCCCACACTTTTGAAAAATGTTTTAATATTTTTTCATTTTTGTATTGGTCTAGTAAATTTCTATCGATTTGACAAAAAAATTTTTGCCACGCCCACTCTAACGCCCACAAACCGCCCAAAGCTGCCGCGCTGAGTAGTCGGGGAACTCGACTATAGCGTTCTCTTTTGTTTTGTTTATTGAAATTTTATAGTTCTGTTTTTCGGGATTGCGAGTCCGAGCTTTGAACGTGGGAACGTGACGATGATGCGAGGGCTGTTTCTGTCCAGAGGAGCAAGTCTTACTCAACCTGAAGATCCATAATTTCCTACTTTCGAGGTGATAATTTCTCAAGGCGAACTTTCTGAGGCTCAATAATTTTATATCTGGCTTTAATTGGTCCGAACTTTACTTCTGGAACATAATGGCGGATGCCATAAATAATTTGTATACCGATGTACTGTCGATCAATCTCTAACAAACCTCCTTAGATTACCAAAAAGTTCACACCAAAGAAATATAAATACAAAATTAAAAATGCCGGCTTTCAGTCTATCCCTTTCTAAATATTTAAGTGCTCGGTTACATTTTACCGTGCTTAATGCTCAGTCTTACAAGAACTATTTAAACCGTTGTAAGTTCCAGTTTGTCGAATTTAATATTTTATGTATTATATTGACATATTCTAAACCGTGATTTACAATCTTCTGCGTGTAAAGCCAGGCTCCGATGGAATGCCCGGGTGTGCTTTGTTTCTATGCGGAAGCCTTAAGCAAGACTACTAAACCTTATCTCTGAAATATTTCCCCCATATATGGAAGGAGTCCTTTCTATTAAAAGGTAACAAATTGGATGCAAGCACATACAGAGGAGTTCTTAACTTTTCGGCTATCCCTAAGCTTTTTGGAATTGTTATCACTCCTCATTTGCAGCACCTTTGTAGGTCAACTATATCACCATGACAGCATGGTTATTTGAAACGCATATTTACATCCTCTAACTTTTTGGAGCTAATATTCAAACAGATGTCATCTACACTGACTTTAGTAAAGCATTTGACTTTGTTAGTCATTCTCTTCTATTAAAGAAACTTGATTTATTAGGTTTCTCTGTTTATATGGTAAATTGGATTTTAGGTACTATTTCTTTCTTGCATTCTCCAAATCACATCCGGCACAACCGGCTCCTTTGTAGAAAGCCATCTTGATCCACTCCTTTTTAACTTATTTATTAACGACCTTCTCTTAGTAATAAAACATTCGCGCGTACTTATGTAAGCAGACGATGTTAAATTATGCCTCCAGTAGGACATTTCCTGTCATTTGGACTTACAATCTGATCTAGATAGCTTTAAAATATGGTGCCGTTATAGCGTGCTACACTTAAATGGCTCGAAGTGTAAAGTTATGACCTTCTGTCTTGTCAACCCAAGACACGCGACTTACACTCTAAGTAGTAGCTCTTTGGACAGAGTTGCACGGGTCAATGATCTTGGTGTTTTTCTGGACCCTAAACTACAATTTCCAGACCATATTTCGTCTATTGTCAATAAGGCTAGGGGTGTGCTTGGTGTTATAGGAAGGTTGTCAAAGGAATTTTTTGATCCTTACATGACCAAAACCTTATTCATTTCTCTCACCTGCTTGGAGTCCACAATATGAAGTTTATTCGGACCCGGACCGCATCGAATCGGTTCAAAAGAACTTCTTACTTTTTGCCTTACGGCGCCTTAATTGGGATGTAAACCTTAGATTATCTCCTTATTCAAGTAGATTAATGTTAATTAACTTACCCTCCTTAGCTAACCGTAGAACGATGCTTGGAACAGTCTTTATTTGTAACCTTATTCGTGGTGAAGTGGATAGTCCCGACTTAATTAGTCGGCTAAACTTCACTGTTCCGAGCAGATTTACTAGGAATTACGTACCTCTAATTTTAAATCATTGTAGATCTAACTATGAGTTGCATGATCCCTACAGAGTATTATGTTCTGACTTATTGAGTGTAAGTGAAGTTACTGCTAATTATATGATCTATATTATAATGATTGTGGCCTCAAGTGATAAAATATATCTTTTATCATCCTTATAGTTAAGACAAATTATACCCGTTACTCGTGGAGTACAAGGGTATACTAGATTCGTTGAAAAGTATGTAACAGGCAGAAGGAATCGTTTCCGACCATATAAAGTATATATATTTTTGATCAGGATCAATAGCCGAGTCGATCTGGCCATGTCCGTCTGTCCGTCCGTATGAACGTCGAGATCTTAGGACCTACAAAAGCTAGAAAATTGAGATTAAGCGTACAGACCGGAGAAGCAGCGCAAGTTTGTCGATTCATGTTGCCACGCCCACTCAACCGCCAAAAACTGTCGGTGTTGAAGACTCTCCTTCGCACTTCCACTAGCTGAGTAACGGGTATCAGATAGTCGGGGAACTCGACTATTGCGTTTTTTCTTGTTTATTAATAAGTATGTTAGGTAACATTTTTCTATACTGATTGGGTGTTTAAGTTCAAATTCTGCATTGGAGTTTTGCAGTCTTCCTCCCACTCCTAGTACCCCATTTTTGTTTAAAAATGGATTTAGTGACAATATTTTATTATTTGTCTTAATTTCTTTGTTGTTTTGCAGGCACTTTATCTCCGGACTGAATTGATGTTGTTATTAGGGATCTAAAACCAAAAAAGGCTCCAGGCGGTGACCAAACATAAACAAGAGAGAACGCTATAGTCGAGTTCCCCGACTATCTGATACCCGTTACTCAGCTAGTGGAAGTGCGAAGGAGAGTCTTCAACACTGACAGTTTTTGGCGGTTTGTGGGCGGTTGAGTGGGCGTGTCTAAACGTTTTTTGGCAAATCAATAGAAAGTTACAAGACTAATTCAAAAATGAAAAAATATCAAAACATTTTTCAAAAGTGTGGACGTTAGAGTGGGCATGGAAAAAAGTTTTATGGGAAATCGATAGAAATTTACAAGACCAATACAAAAATGACAAAATATCAATTTATTTTTCAAAAGTGTGGGCGTGGCAATTTTGGGCGGTTTGTGGGCGTGAGAGAGAGCGTGTCAAAAAGTTTTTTGGCAAATCGATAAAAATTTACAAGACTAATACAAAAATGAAAAAATATCAAAACATTTTTCGAAAGTGTGGGCGTCTATGTCTCTGGAGTCGGTATGCTTAATCTGAACTTTCTAGCTTTTGTAGCTCCTGAGATCTCGACGTTCATACGGACGGACAGACAGACATGGCCAAATCGACTCGGCTATTGATCCTGATTAAGAATCTATATACTTTATATGGTCGGAAACGATTCCTTCTGCCTGTTACATACTTTTCAACGAATCTAGTATACCCTTTTACTCTACGAGTAACGGGTATAAAAACCTCTTACTTTTAGCATTACGGCGCCTAAATTGGGATGCAAGCCTTATGTTACCTTCTTATTCCAGTGGACTAATGTTAAATAATTTGTAATCTTATTCGTTGTGAAGTTGTTAGTCGACTAAACTTCTCTGTTTCAAGCAGATACACTAAAACTTCGTACCCCTAATCTTAAATTATTGCTAATCTAACTTTGAGTTGTATGACCCCTACAGAGCATTATGTTGTGACTATAATAGACTTTATCCTATTATCTCTTATCTTAACTCTCTGTCATTCTTAAAGCACTCGATTCTAACTTTTTAAGCACATAACTAGATCTTAATATTATTTATAAAGTTCCTCGTTCTATATTCTCGTAAATCGAGCCGAACGATACACGGCAGGTGTGGCCGTGGAACTCAAGTGTATAAAACACAAGAGAGAACGCAATAGTCGAGTTCCCCGACTATCTAATACCCGTTACTCAGCTGAGTGGAAGTGCGAAGAGAAATTTCAACACTGACCGTTTTTGCCGGTTTGTGGGCGTTAGAGTGGGTGTAGCAAAAAGATTTTTGGCAAATCGAGAAAAAATTTACAAGACTAACAAAAATGTAAACAAATAACAAGACATTTTTCATGGGCGTGGCAAAAAGTGTTTCTGCAGATCGATAGAAATTTACAATACTATATAATAAGAAAATGAAAAATTATCAAAACATTTTACAAAAGTTTGGGTGTGGCAGTTTTGTGCGGTTTGTGGGCGTAAAAAGGGTTATAATTAAAATAGAATAGGTCGATGTATTTGATTTTTGTAGAGCCTAGTACTCACCTGTATAAAATATACGCTATGAAACAGTAAGGGGGAAATAGGTGAAAGGTACGCTTAGTTTTAGACATATTTCACCATATAACTTCAACAAACAAAACAGAAGAACAGAAGAGAACCTTATGGTGGAGTGGCACGACTATAAGATACTTTTCTTATATCATAAGACGCGTTATATGCAAATATACAAATTAGAAATCGAGACTTTTCGAGATTTCACCCGAAAGCCACATAGCGGAGCTTACATTTATGGCTCATGGCACTATTATGATTTGGCACTATTATGATCTTCCGTGCAAGAAATCACGTCTTACCCCTTTGTAAACCTACAGCGGACAAGCTCTACTCAATAACTCAACTAGACAAAATCCTATCATATTAACCCCTTCAAAGCTCAAGGTAAAAATGAACATCTAACGCCTCATTAGAATCGAGACATCAAGCTATCCCAACAGCAACAGCCGACGTACCCATCCGCAGCCACAAGACGCAGGCAATGAATTTACTCCGGCATAAACAGAATATATGGCCGCAAATCCCAGAAGCGCCTAGCAGGGAATGAATATTAATGAGATGTCGTCAGTCTTTCGTCAAATTAAAACACAGCTCCAACGGGCCAGAACTGTGAGCAGGGATCGGGTGAGAAATTGGTCCTGACAGGAGAGGACACATCTTCTCGGGTGTTGTGCGCGCACATCCTGCGGTAACTTTTCTAATTGTTGTCAGCACTACGCGAATAAATCAGCAGCCGTGAAGCTGGGCCACTAAACTAGCTGAAGGCCTTGTGGAATTTCGGCAATTTGTTTTCCCCTAGTTGGGTTGAATGTTTCGAACGAGGATGACTGGATGAGAAGGACGGGGAAACAGCACTTAACCCTTTTGGGCAATGTGACTCTGCCAGTCACCGCCATCGTCACACGTCAGCGCACCATCATCAGCTTGTTTACACGCATAATTATGTGAGCCGGATTCCGGGAATTGCTCCAGGCTTCCGGCTAACCCACTCTATTTCTACTCCTTGCCCGGTATCATCCTTGCGGCTTTTGGGGGCTACCACGCCAGACGACTTAATGCAACGTGACAGATTTCTCACTTGAAGTTAAGATGACGGGAAATGTCACAATTTGATGCTGATAATATGCTAATGGGGTTTGTTTGTTTGATTTATATTCCCCTCGTCAAGGCTGCGAAGAGAAGGTGTAGACGCCAATGGGCAACACGAAAGTCAAGACCTTAAGTTTCCCTTAAATGGTAGTTAATGTCGGAGAGCTCTTTCAACTTAAGTTAATTTACTTAAATGAATTGGTAGTGGCTATTTGATGTTGGAGCACTGTTTTTAGAGGTGTGTTTTACCATTAACCGTTTCAATTATCCATCTGCTGATAAGAAAGTTAGGCACACATATTTCCAAATAAAACAAGTGAGAACGCTGAAGTCGAGTTCCCCGACTATCTGATACCCGTTACTCAGCCAGTGGATGTGCGAAGAAGAAATTTCAACACTGACAGTTTTTTGCGGTTTGTGGGCGTTAGAGTGAGCGTGGCAAAAAGTTTTTTGGCAAATTGATAGAAATTTACAAGACTAATACAAAAATGAAAAAATATCAAAACATTTTTCAAAAGTGTGGGCGTCTATGTCTCTGGAGTCGGTATGCTTAATCTGAACTTTCTAGCTTTTGTAGCTCCTGAGATCTCGACGTTCATACGGACGGACAGACAGACATGGCCAAATCGACTCGGCTATTGATCCTGATTAAGAATCTATATACTTTATATGGTCGGAAACGATTCCTTCTGCCTGTTACATACTTTTCAACGAATCTAGTATACCCTTTTACTCTACGAGTAACGGGTATAAACACTATGAGCTTGACAGCTTAAATTTTTTACAAATGCTGTCATTGATCACCCTGTCGAAATTTGTCAATAATCTGAGTTGTTCCGGAATCTATATCTAAATCGTTTTGGACTGGTTAACCACAACACAAAAGTGCAGAAATACAACTACTTCAAAATTAATTTGCCTATGTATGTATAAAACGATGATTAATATCAACTAAAGCTACGCTTACATCTGCAGACAAGATGTTCCGCACACTGTCCATTGAACCGATTAGAATCGAGGAGCGCTCCAAGGATGAGGTCCGTGCTAATATTTTGGTGTTTACCGTCACCTGTGCCCTCATTCGGTTTTTTCCGATAATCTTGAGGAAATTATCGTAGTCAAGGTTAAAAATGCGATTGTGAGCTTCCGCTTTGGCTGAGATAAAACCGATAATAAATATTAACATATAAGCTAACACCAAATTATTATAGCAGATTTAAAAACAAGAGAAGAGCAATAAGAAATAACAATAGCAAAACGAATATTGATATCCAAAACATCGAAAACATTTTACAAAATGTTGGATGCTCGGTTTGTGGGTGTTTGTGTGGGCGATCTTTAAAAGTAAACTTAGGACAGCGCCACTATAATTTGCATGCTTAATCTTGAATGTAAGCTTTAGTTTCTGAGAACTCGACGTTCATAAGGACAGACGTCCATGCCTACCTCATAATATTATATATACATAAATATGTATATACAGTAGAATCCGGTTATAAAGACTTTCAAGGAACCGACGATTTTACGTCGTTATATCCGGAAGACGCACTATCAGAAAGGTAGAAAACAATTTTTTTTGTTTTTGTTTATTTTTTGGTTGCCGTGTTCGTAATTTGTTTTAACCTAAAATTAATTCTTTTTTTTTTAACATTTGTTAATGCACTAACTCACATTTGGCGAATTTACGCATTAAGTTTTATTGGAAAAAAGCTGAAAAAACTAGAAATATAACGGGACATAGGGAATGGAATATAGGCATGAGGTCTGCACACGCACGCTGTAAACATTTTTGTGACGTCGGTCACAGATAGATACATACATTTCTTACAGAGTTGTTTGATGCTTAAAATTGTTGGCATTATTTTGCTGTATTTATACCCGTTACTCGTAGAGTAAAAGGTATCGTTGAAAAGTATGTAACAGGCAGAAGGAAGCGTTTCTTAATCAGGATCAATAGCCGAGTCGATCTGGCCATGTCCGTCTGTCCGTCCGTATGAACGTCGAGATCTTAGGACCTACAAAAGCTAGAAAATTGAGATTAAGCGTACAGACCGGAGAAGCAGCGCAAGTTTGTCGATTCATGTTGCCACGCCCACTCAACCGCCAAAAACTGTCGGTGTTGAAGACTCTCCTTCGCACTTCCACTAGCTGAGTAACGGGTATCAGATAGTCGGGGAACTCGACTATTGCGTTTTTTCTTGTTTATTAATAAGTATGTTAGGTAACATTTTTCTATACTGATTGGGTGTTTAAGTTCAAATTCTGCATTGGAGTTTTGCAGTCTTCCTCCCACTCCTAGTACCCCATTTTTGTTTAAAAATGGATTTAGTGACAATATTTTATTATTTGTCTTAATTTCTTTGTTGTTTTGCAGGCACTTTATCTCCGGACTGAATTGATGTTGTTATTAGGGATCTAAAACCAAAAAAGGCTCCAGGCGGTGACCAAACATAAACAAGAGAGAACGCTATAGTCGAGTTCCCCGACTATCTGATACCCGTTACTCAGCTAGTGGAAGTGCGAAGGAGAGTCTTCAACACCGACAGTTTTTGGCGGTTGAGTGGGCGTGGCAACATGAATCGACAAACTTGCGCTGCTTCTCCGGTCTGTACGCTTAATCTCAATTTTCTAGCTTTTGTAGGTCCTAAGATCTCGACGTTCATACGGACGGACAGACGGACATGGCCAGATCGACTCGGCTATTGATCCTGATTAAGAAACGCTTCCTTCTGCCTGTTACATACTTTTCAACGATACCTTTTACTCTACGAGTAACGGGTATAAATACAGCAAAATAATGCCAACAATTTTAAGCATCAAACAACTCTGTAAGAAATGTATGTATCTATCTGTGACCGACGTCACAAAAATGTTTACAGCGTGCGTGTGCAGACCTCATGCCTATATTCCATTCCCTATGTCCCGTTATATTTCTAGTTTTTTCAGCTTTTTTCCAATAAAACTTAATGCGTAAATTCGCCAAATGTGAGTTAGTGCATTAACAAATGTTAAAAAAAAAAGAATTAATTTTAGGTTAAAACAAATTACGAACACGGCAACCAAAAAATAAACAAAAACAAAAAAAATTGTTTTCTACCTTTCTGATAGTGCGTCTTCCGGATATAACGACGTAAAATCGTCGGTTCCTTGAAAGTCTTTATAACCGGATTCTACTGTATATACATATTTATGTATATATAATATTATGAGGTAGGCATGGACGTCTGTCCTTATGAACGTCGAGTTCTCAGAAACTAAAGCTTACATTCAAGATTAAGCATGCAAATTATAGTGGCGCTGTCCTAAGTTTACTTTTAAAGATCGCCCACACAAACACCCACAAACCGAGCATCCAACATTTTGTAAAATGTTTTCGATGTTTTGGATATCAATATTCGTTTTGCTATTGTTATTTCTTATTGCTCTTCTCTTGTTTTTAAATCTGCTATAATAATTTGGTGTTAGCTTATATGTTAATATTTATTATCGGTTTTATCTCAGCCAAAGCGGAAGCTCACAATCGCATTTTTAACCTTGACTACGATAATTTCCTCAAGATTATCGGAAAAAACCGAATGAGGGCACAGGTGACGGTAAACACCAAAATATTAGCACGGACCTCATCCTTGGAGCGCTCCTCGATTCTAATCGGTTCAATGGACAGTGTGCGGAACATCTTGTCTGCAGATGTAAGCGTAGCTTTAGTTGATATTAATCATCGTTTTATACATACATAGGCAAATTAATTTTGAAGTAGTTGTATTTCTGCACTTTTGTGTTGTGGTTAACCAGTCCAAAACGATTTAGATATAGATTCCGGAACAACTCAGATTATTGACAAATTTCGACAGGGTGATCAATGACAGCATTTGTAAAAAATTTAAGCTGTCAAGCTCATAGTGTTTATACCCGTTACTCGTAGAGTAAAAGGGTATACTAGATTCGTTGAAAAGTATGTAACAGGCAGAAGGAAGCGTTTCCGACAATGTAAAGTATATAGATTCTTGATACAGGATCAATAGCCGAGTCGATCTGGCCATGTCCGTCTGTCCATCTGTCCGTCCGTTTTTCCGTCTGTCTGTCCGTATGAACGTCGAGATCTCAGGAACTACAAAAGCTAGAAAGTTGAGATTAAGCATACAGACTCCCAAGACATAGAAGCAGCGCAAGTTTGGCCACGCCCACTCTAACGCCCACAAACCGCCCAAAACTGCCACGCCCACACTTTTGAAAAATGTTTTTTGCCACTTTTTGCCACGCCCACTCTTACGCCCACAAATCGCCAAAAACTGTCAACGTTGAAAACTCTTTCCCGCACTTCCACTAGCTGAGTAACGGGTATCAGATAGTCGGGGAACTCGACTATAGCGTTCTCTCTTGTTTTATATTAGATTTTTTATAAAATTTAAGGCTGTAGGTCCCTAAAAAAAAGGATTCAGAGTAAATGGAACCCAAAGTTACAAAAAAAAAGTTGTAAATATCCAAAGGAATATTGCCCATTTTTGTCTTCATGCCAAAACCATGTTGGCCAGGCCGTTCCTAACGCAAGTAAAGGACAAAAAACATTAACTCACAAAACTTAAAAAAAGTTATAAAAGTAGCGTTCTCTTTTGTTAGTTTTCCCATCTTTCTAAGAATTTTTGACAGATTTCAAACTTTCGAAATCTACACGGAATCCGCAACGACAAAATCCCCATAGATAAATTTGACACTACATTGTGCAGGTCCGCCTCAGAGATTT
This sequence comes from Drosophila yakuba, assembly GCF_016746365.2. Classification (NCBI taxonomy): domain Eukaryota; kingdom Metazoa; phylum Arthropoda; class Insecta; order Diptera; family Drosophilidae; genus Drosophila; species Drosophila yakuba. The sequence continues at coordinate 3,117,597 of NC_052528.2, read as the reverse complement.
CCGAGAGACGCTTTTAGCTATGTGCGCTAGCAAGGGCCGAAGATGTTATAGAAAGAATCAACTTGGTTGCATTATCGTTGCCATTGAATTCCAAGGGTTTGCCTAAAAAGAGATCCTGTTCCTTGTTCACTTGTCTCACTCAGTGTCACGTATCCAGTATTTGTTTTCTTAATGGAACGTGCTGTGATAACGACGATACCAAAGCCACGAAAACTAATAAGCATGAGCGGGTCATACCGACTGATAAGTTTGCTACATTATATATATACATACAAATTAAAATTGATGTTAAAAAATTATTTTAAAAAAATATTTTATTTTTATATTTTAATAAATTTATTGGTGATCAACTTTTTCACTTAACCAATATTACAAGACACTATTATCTGATTTTATTTTCGATCGTTCTCGATCCGATCCCCAAACAGACTGACTCTTAGATTTTAAATCCTGATCCAATCAACCTCGGCCAGAAGTTTTTCTTTGGAAACTTCTTGAACTTTCAATTATGTTTAGAATAAAAGCTTGATGCTAAAATTATTTCTCTGCATTGTGAAATTCAATTATGCTGACCGATGCAGTTTGATTGAAGCGCAATAAGTTGACCATGGTTTGGTCTCCAAGCGGAAGCTGTGTTTTTTTTTTTGAGTTTGATTGTTTATCTTAGCGGGTAGCTAAGCGCTGGCAAAGGCAATGACAAAAACAAAGACAAAGGAAATGCCGCCTAGATTGAAATTTAATATTTGTTTATAAACTGGGATAGAGTGCTATGTTTACGGGTTGGATAACTTACATATATGTATATTAGAGAGAATATATTTTTTTAGAGTTATAAGAGTATTAAGCGTGCAGGATGCCATTCACAACTCGCAAGGCGATTCTGCCTTCATTGTCAACTCCTTCTGTCGAATTACATCGTCTAGGATCACCCAGGAATTCCAGGACTCGTTCGGTATATGGTAAATATCAGAGAGAGGACCGATCCTTCCTAGTGATAACCTTCACGACATCATAACCGCTCTCTCGACCAAGGATAAGAAAGCTTATGCGAAAGTATCTTGGCGATCTCTGGACAAGAAGACGACATGATTCTCGAGTCCAAAATCCATATTAGTTTTTGTTTAATTGTTATTAAATTGTTTATCGTTGTTCTGCTATGTACTGTAATTATCTTTTCCCTCTTTATAATCAATTTATAAAGCCATTATTTTCTAATAAATAAGTTTTCGACTAATTTATAAATATTGGGTTGGGTTTTAGGCGTGCACGCTAAGTGAGTGTTGTGTTTGCATTGTTACTGAAAATATATTTAAGAAAGAGTTCACATTTTTGAAAAATAATTAGCTTACAATAATCATATAAAAATCCTCTCTTTACATCTGAGTCATTTTTTTATTCTCAGTTTTAAAAAACGCTTTGATGCTCTTATTGGTTTATTGGTTGCAATGCCGCTGGATTGGGCCTGGGCCTAAGTCAAATACCGTGTTGTGCGCCCGTTAGTCCGAGCAAATTCCGGTGCACATTATTTCTGGCTCGGCACGTTTTGGACCGCAAACAGATGAATTTTTGCAGTGCCGCGCCTCGTCCGATTAGGACAACGAAATATGAGCAGGCGGCAGCCACTAAGGGCAGTTTGCGTATTCCAAGTTTTGGTCCAGGAACTGAAAAATGAGCAGGTCCCGGAGCTGGAGGAGCAATGCAATTCGTCCTCGGGGTCTTTTTTGCATTAATAATAAATAAACGGACCTTGCAGCAGGAGTCCTGCTCGTGTTTTGGACAAACTGGAGCGGATTTTAATGGACGGATGCGAGTGCACCGCCGGAGTGGAGCTAAAACCCATAAGCCGTACCCGGAACACACCTTTTCCCAGGTGCATGTGTAACACCCGAACCCTTCCTACGTTCCTGCCTTAAAATACAGCATTTGCTCGTCCATCTTGTGATTTAGCACCGACATAAAAATGATTTATCAGTGACATTAAAATAATGCACACTGTGGCGCATTTTATGTGCGAATGGATTTTCGCGCCTTTTTGTTCTCGCACTGTGAAGGGTGAGGAACCATGTGGTGGAGTCGGTGCAGTCGCATTTACCCCTTCCAAAAGTTGCGGCCCGACCAGAAGCAACCCATGCCATGGCGAGGCAAGGGTAAATCACATATGAGGCAACAGCCGTCCGTCCGTCCTCCGGTCCTCATCAGACCTTTTGTGTCGCCGTCACCCGAATGTTTTACGGCCGGGATGTTTGTGACCAGTCTCCGGCAGCTGCATCAGCCTGGTTTGTGACTGGGTGGAGCTGCATGCACCTATCAGGAACTAAATAGTCCTCTGGATGCTGTGGAATCGTGAGTGTAAACTTTTGTGCGAGTATCGCGCACTCGTTCTGTATGCCAGGCGTCATGCGACGTATAAGCTGCACTCAGAGAATGTCTAGGTCCTCAATTGACGCGAACAAATCAAACAACTTAAAGGTGAGAGTAATATAATCTCCTTCAAGGTTGGTAGGTAATTCATTATAGTAAGATAGGTACTTAACGACAGCTAACTTAAACGTTCCCCAAAATCGAACAGCGTTACTTCACGGAATCCACGTGCGTTTCATTGCTTTTCAAAATATGCCATAGCATGCACCCAGATGTGTGAGACAGCACTGCAAACGCGTCGAACGGGAATATCCTGATGCTGGCTACTCGTATCAGACTTTCAACTGGTAGGCGACTAGGATGCCCTGCTACCGAAATGGTCGACAGCATATGGAACTCATTAGAGTGGTCCTGTGTGTGCAAGTTTAATGAGGACACCACAGAAGCGAGAAGATGGCGCAGGCACTGGACTAGGATGCGGGAGTCAGGGACGCCAAAGATGGGACAGATACAAGGGACGTAGACACGGATATGGAAGTGGACATGGGCAAGCACATCTGCAGACGCCGCTGATTGCCCGGTCCAATCTCAGTGGTCGCACGATTCCCATGCCTTCCCCATGCTGTGGCCAGTTGGCAGCGTCAGCATAATTTCCTGATGCTAAATGCCAAACGCAGGACGAACCAGAGCGGGTCAGCCGAACACTTAAGCCCATTCGCCATCGACTGACCGACTGCCAGCCAACGAGTTTACGAAATGGGATTGGACTTTTGCACTGGGTTGGGTTCGGGCTAAAGTAGCCCGAATGGAAACAGCACAGAAGGGTACACGGCCAGCAGGATGAAAGGAGGGCAGAGTGATATGCTGCTGCAGTCGTGATGGTGGTAGTGGTGGCTCTGTGTCATTGTCTCGCGTGGAGACGGCAGCGGAGTGAGGGGCACCCGGGGAGGAGCATCAGGAGCAGGACCATCAGGGTAATTTAGAGAAGCACACATATACACCGACACACCTGTTTTTGGGTAATTTATCTCGAAGAATTATTATTTCAAATATTTTGGGGTGCTGGAGAGCACTGAAAAAAAGTGTATCAGAAACAGTTGTTTGCGTTTTAAATCGAACTACCCTTTATTCCATAAATACCTAAAAATATATAAATTTGCTGTAGTCTGCTATTTAAGATATTCGCGTAGAACACATTTAAAGTTTGAAACCTATGATATAAATATGGTAGGGCTTACAGAGCAAAGCATGGTCTAAGCCGCCAGTGCATAGAAGATAAATACCCCTACATGTATTTTAGGTGTTTTGCCTTTTCAACCCCCGGTATGTAATAGTCGAGACACTCTGTAGTAGTAGTCGTTTTTCCTATTTTTGTTTTAATTTGAACATGATAACGGGCTAAACAGTTGTTTAAGTGCAAAACGAGCTGAAAGATATGGAAGCGATGGGCGACGCACCGAAATAAAAGGATTTTAAAATGGTCATTTGATATGAATTATGCGCGCTGGTGCAATTACAGAATTTCGCCCCTCTGACGAGTTCGCTGCGGCATGAACTCAGACTCGTAGACCACCTCAGCTGGGAATTTTCTCCCTCCCGGACAGTGATGCTTTTTTGTGACTGTGATGTGTTTTGAAGAGGTGTTTCCGGCTGCTGTTTGGGTCGGGCCGGTGGACCTCTTTTGGCGCCCGCGACTTGGACTTCATCGTTAAATAATTAAATCAGCTGCTAGACTAATATATTTCTCTTAATTACCAGTTTCTCATGGCTAGCGCGTACACAAGTGTCCCAGCCATTTGGATCCTATTTTGTGATTTATGTTGCCGCGCTCCAATATCTACTATAGCTGATAAGTTGCATATGCATTGTGTAATGGATTTTCGGGCCAAATAAACCTACCAAATGGGCTGGGATGTCCGGAATTGATTTGATGCTACATATGTCTACTTTGCTTAGATTCCAGTTACATATTTGTCAACGAAAATAGTATACCTTTTTCCTCTACGCGTAACGGGTATAATAAGATAAAGCTAAGAGGGAACAACAATTGTAAAATGTAAAACTCTTTTTACGACTTGTGAAAATAAATTTGTATTGTGTGCTAGTATTGGCAATTTCTTTAAGAACTGCGATTTTCTTTTTTCTTTACGGATCGTTTCGGTGAAAACTGCATAATAAAGACAACATATATTTCATTATCATTGATAATGTTTTCAAACCTAAATAATAAGCTAACCAGCGACTTTAACAAGTTTATACCAATCCCTGGCTAATGGTGATTAGAGATGTTCCTATACTTAACCTCGATCTTTGTCTTATTATTATTACAGTCTTCGCAATTCGGTTTATGTTCAGACAAACTGAAATTTCCTAGGTTGCCATAATATTCTTTTTAAAATGGGAATGAAAGTCTGCTGCGCCACCAGGAACACTTTTCTGTTCCAATCCCCTCTCCGTCGCAAATATTGCAACAAAGAGGAAAATATGAACAAAAAAATGTAAAATTAATCGGCAATAAATTTAGCAAAAGTGTCGAAAACGGCACACACATCCGTTGGAGGGTGTGACGCGTGGGAGAGTCGAACATGGAAGAAATTCGGCCACGCCACGAACTCATAGTTCAATGTCCTGAGCAGGCGACGCCTTCCATGAGCAAAAGAGCGCCGGGACTGGCACCTTTCATGGCCAGCGCATTTATAATAAATTGAATAGCAATAACTCAATCTCAATCAAAAATCATAATTCATGGAACTCGACAGCCCAGAACCGGGGCGACACCAACCCTAAGTTTGAAATGCAGTTAGGAGCACTGCGATTTTTCTTCTGTTTTTCCGAATGATGTTCGCGAGTGTTTGCTCCCTTATCATATGATAAAACTAAGAGGTGTGTGATATTGAATAATTCCTTTTTTTCGGGATTTATTTCTTGGACATACTAAGGCAATGGAATTCGAGTTAAAGGCAGTTTAAGAAGCCTCTTGTGGAGGTGTCACCAAGTTCTCATGATTTCTCTTCTTAGGTATTTGTATGTGCTGCCAGTGAGTTGCGTTGCATTGCATTGGCGACGCAGCCAAAAATGATAAATTTACGGTGTGACATGAAGCGCAAATGTGTGAGTCCGACCGATTGTTTAAGTGCTTTAAAGACGTGGATTTATAGTCGATGACATAAATACAAGACGCAATGCGTCTGGAGGTGGTGAAGCGAATCGACTGGCCGAAGACCGAGGCAATAACGTTAAAAGTGCAGCACCGCCCTCGGCAAAGTTGGAACACGCTAAAGGCTCATAAATATCCTTCCAGTTAACCGATTGTGTGTTTGCGAAGATCCTTGCAGGGCAACGCATTTTGGGTGAAAATAATAACCGCTTCACATGAAATCTTTAGCCAGGGAGAATGCAAGGTCCGCAAGTGAGAAACTTTCAAGGGCTCTGGGAACCAGACAATAAGGAATCGCCAGGAAAATTAAATGCCTACTTCTCCCCGAATCAATGACAAACAAAACAAAAGTGACAATTTTCGTTGGGTCCCGAAAACACTTTAAATTATTATTGGCCTTAACTCGTTGCAAATAATGAACAAAAGAGTAACGAGCAAGGTAGATATCCTAGCAGTTTAATATGTCCATAGATTGTCTTGGAGAAATTTATTAGTTGAAATTATAGTTATAAGCAAATGAAGATTTTCATATCCAGTTTCACGGATTAACTTTTTTAACTATTAATGAACTTTGCTTTAACAGTCAAGTCATAACAAAAGGCTATTTGGCTATAAAGTACACTCTAAAAAATGTTGAAAAGGAAGACCAAAATAAAACAAGAGAGAACGCTTTATTCGAGTTCCCCGACTATCTGATACCCGTTACTAAACTAGTGAAAGTGCAAAGGAGAAATTTCAACACTGACAGCACTGACGCCTTGTGGGCGTTGGAGGGGGTGTGACAAAAAAAAATTTACAAGATTAACAAAAATGGTGAAAAACTATCAAAACATTTTTAAAGTGTGGGCGTGACAGCTTTGTGCGGTTTGTGGGCGTTGTATGTAAAGTTGTTCGTGTTGTGTTAGGAAACGTAAGCAAAAATTTAGACAACCTTTACTACTATGAATTCAAAACCATACATTTTATGTTCCACTTTGAAGCCTTTAACATGCCCAGCCTAAACAAATTTTGCGAAAAACAGATATATAATTTTTTCTTATTTAAAATTCGCCAATATTTTTCAGAATAAAAAATGTAAATTTGCATAGTTGAGGTATTAAATCAGCCGCCTATGTATTTTAATTTTTATTTATATGTAAATTGTAATTGTCATGAAAAAAAGAGCGACTATGAGGACCTGCCCAAAAAGGATGCGGATGCTCGTCGCCGGGAATATTTTTCTAGTGTATAAAGAATTCCAGGCAATGTAGTAAGCTTGCAACACCTTTGAGCAAACAGTAAGTAATAGACCAAAAAAAATTGGTCATTCAACAAAAGAGGATGCGGAAGTAATTTACAATTTAATAGAAGAATTGAAAATCAGACAAAAAAGCAACTGAAATTGTAGGATCACAATGCGTCTGACCCCGACGCAAGTTGCAAAGATTTATATTTAGTTAAAGCAGGAGCTGCGCATTAGCGTATTAGCAGGGTATGCCTATACAGACGTCGTCGCTTTCAATACTTCCATTGGCACTTGCGTTTTATGTTTCATCTTATTTGACGATAAATCAAAAAGGTCGGCTCGGATTCTTTTGGGGAATAAATTGGCGTGTGCCAATACGGGCGGCGGGGACCCAGAGATGCAATCGCATACGGCATAGATAAACGACAAAGGACAAGGATATGCATTGCAATTATGTATGTAATCGATTGCGTAAGTTGCAGCAAGAGGAACATCTAACTTTAACTTTCTTAAAAAACAGATTGCTCGATCACGAGATAAAAATTAAAAACGATAGCAGGGACACAAGTCGGAAATTGATTAATGCAGTGGCATATAATAACAACAAAAATGAGTGCGTATCTTTTTAAAACAGTAACAGCGTAGTTCGTAAACCATTTAAGGAAAAAGGGAAATTTAATATCAAATGTCATATTAAAAGTGCTTTGAAAATAAATTATAAATGATAAAAATAAAGAAATTGACAAGCAAGCAAACACAGCAACAACCCAACCTAGCTTCGCGTTTATGTGAAATCGTCTTGATAACAATAAATCTACAACTGGTGCGTATCTTTTTTTTAAAACAGTTACAGCGTAGTTCGTAAACTATTTAAGGAAAAAGGAAAATTTAATATCAAATGTCATATTAAAAGTGCTTTGAAAATAAATTTTAAATGATAAAAATAAAGAAATTAGCAAACACAGCAACAACCCAACCTAGGTTCGCATTTATGTGAAATCGTTTTGATAACAATATATCTACGACTGTAAAGTAAAATTAAGTTTGGATTCTGGTGCTTCAGACCGTCTCGTAAATGAGGAGAAATGTTAAACAAGCAATATTGCGTTGTTACGTCGGCGTATTAGTGCCCATGTCCTGGGTAAGGACTAAGGCCGAGGGAGGGGCATCCGATGTTCAGGTACCAGGTTGCCAGGAAAACTCGTCGATTTTGGGTCGTGAGATCTTGTTAAGCCCCTAACCTCTCCAACATAACGAGAATAAATACTAGAAGTGCCTGTATTTACATTCGTTCCGTTCGTCAGTCAGCAGTCCTCAAAGTCAGTCAAATGTGTTAATATTTCTGACCTACTCCACCTCTCGCGTCAGCAACACCTTTCAAAGATGTTTACCTACTTATTTTGTTGTAGTTATATTATTTGCATAGCTTTATTGATTAATATATTGTTGGCTAATTGTTGACTATAATTGTTTTTAGCGGTGATCAATAAAGATATAAGTAATTTATACCAAAGGTAGACTTAAGAAAAAAGTGTCACGTACCATCGTTGATAAACTTTTATTGATCTGCAGTAATTTAAAATTTTATTGCTCCTGGATTGTATTATTTGCAGATTATGACTAGATAGTGATTCCTTTACATTGGTTCCTTTTGCTTGTGCGGCTAGTATCCGACCAGCATCGCGATGAAAACATATTGAATATTATGAGCGCGTTGAATAGTGACGAGATGCATAGAGGATTAGCGTCTGTTGCATCGTATTATTCAAAGAAATGGCAAGACGCGATGCTTGCCTGTTATTCCGAGGGCGTTTAGATGGTCCGTTGTTAATCATATTCACGAGGCCATAATGCACATGGGTTGGCAGAAGACACTAGATAAGGTCTACGAGGAGTACTGGTTTGAAAATATGGCAAAATATGTTAGGAAATTCGTAGAAAATTGCGTCACATACAAATTATCGAAATCAGCGTCAGGCAAAACGCAAACAGAGTTACATCCAATACCCAAAGAAGAGATACCGTGGCATACCATTCATATTGACATATGTGGGAAATTGAGTGGCAAGAAAGGCGAAAAGGAATACGTCATTGTACAAATTGAAACTTTCACTAAGAACGTCTATTTGTACCACACCTGGAATTTAGACTCGATTAGTTACATACAGGCGGTGAAGTCCGCCATATCGATATTTGGCGTCCCCAGTATGATTATAGCGGATCAGTGACGATGCTTCACAAGTAGCGAATTTCGCAAGTTCTGTAACACAAACAAAATGGATTTACATGTGATAGCAACTAGGGCCAGCAGAGCGAATGGGCAGGTAAAGCGAGTGATGCGTGTACTTAAAGGGATGTTAACAGCAGTAGAGACTAGCGAACGTTCGTGGCAGGAGGCTTTGGGTGAGATACAGTTGGCCATAAATTGCACCACTAATCGGGTGACTCAGCACAGTCCCTTCTGCCAGTAGATCTGGAGAAAGCTAGAGAGGAGGCTAAAGAAAACATTGAAAGAAATGCAAAGTATGACAAGGCCAGAGTTGATAAAATGCATGCTCGTGTGGTAAAATATAAGATTAGTGATCATGTGTTGTCAAAGAGTGAAGAAAGACACCAAACGAAATTAGATCCTATGTACAAAGGGCCGTTTGTTATAGTAGAGTTGCTAGATGGAGATCGTTACATGTTGAAATCATTAACGACTAAGCGAATGTACCAGTATCCACATGATAGTGTACGCAGTTTGGCCGATGAAAGAGAAACTCGTGAGTTAATAGAAGAGCTTGACGACGGCAGCAGAGAAGAAAACGTAGAAAAGGAATTCGATAATGAGTTGTGAGCGGATTGGTATCCAAATGGTCGAGTTTGTGCAGAAGGGAGCGTGTACTCCAATTTGAAAGTGTAAAGCCTGCTAAACTGACATTAGACGACTAGTGTAAGATAGCCAGACGATTGAGCTTAAGTAGAAGAGAGCCTGTACTTAAGCGTTAAGTTGAGAATAGTATATGAATATATACTAAGCTAATCTCAGATGAAATGTATGGTTGATAGCCAAATTTTTGGGTTTGTGCGGAAGAAAGCGTGTACTCTAGAGGAGATTGAGAAGGTTTATCCCACCAAACTAACATTTGAAGACACGAGAAGTGTAAGAAAATTTACCACACAAAGTTAAGTAGAATGAAGGCCGTGTCGGGAATTTACTTGGTTCATAAGATTTAATATTAATTATAAGTCTCTGTGTATTCGCTATGGAAATAAATGAGGATAAAAAGGAATGAAAAGAGAGAGAGAGCGCTTTATTGAGAGAGCGCGTGTATGAGAGTTTCTGTATAAGAGCGCTGTGGGGAAGGAGAACGAAAATCCCTGTGTGTGCTCCTTAATCCGGACGACGTTGGCCCGGGAGATGGTCACCCTCCATGTCTTCCCTTCGTCCCAAATCAGGCACGACATTTGTTTCCCGTATCGCGGTCCTCTACCCTTTGCCGGACTTCTTCGATGGCCTTCGCCGCCGCTGTCTTCTTCCGGGCACCGCCTGGTATTACCGTTGTCTCCACCAGCTGGGTTTTGCCCCTAGCGGCTTCTATCTTTCGGTGCGTTTCTCGAAACTTCCTTACGCTTTTTTGGAATCGCTATTGTATACTGTGATGTACATTGGTTAGTGTAAAGGTGTGCATAAATTAGTGTTTGTTTGCATTGCAAACTTTGCAATGAAGCTTTAGTGTTGTCTACTGCGTGTCGTAGTGTTGTAATGCGTCCTGGCTATCGACATATGGTTTCGTATCCCCGATATATGCCCGTTCTGTTTTCCGTGTTTTCGGATCCGTTGCTTGGATGATCACTGGTGATACAAATTTATCCACCTTCATGGTCCATCGTATTTTGGTGCCAATTTCGCGTTGAATTTGTCCACTGCCTTCGACAAGAGATGAGTCTTGCACCAGGTAAGATCCCCGACGGCCGGTTTCCAATCTCTTTTGCGCAAGCTATAGTGGAGCTCTTGTTGTTCTGTTGCGTCCTTCATGTGTTTCGTTGCTTGTCTAATTACCTCTTTCAGCCTCCTCCACCGCGCCTCTGCGTTTTCTGCCCTTATTCCCCAGCCCGTGTTACCATATCCAAAGGCGTACTTGGAAGTCTGAGCTCCCTACCGAAAATGAGGTGTGCAGGACTGTATTGCGTAGATTCTGAAGCGCTGCTATTATATGCCAACATTAGCTCTGGTACCTGCTCGTCCCATGTCGTTTTCTCGCCTCCCGAAAGCTGTGCGATCATCGTTTTTATCGTTCTGTTTGTCCTTTCCGTTGGGTTCTCCTGGGGTGTGTATGGCGCCGTGAATTGTTGTTGGATGCCCCATTTTTCCATGGCCGTTCTGGTTTTCCGCCCCGTGAACTGTACCCCGTTGTCCAAAATCAGAATCTTTGGTGCTCCAATCCTCGATATTATCCGTTCCCGAAAGACGCGTAGGAATGATTCCGCCGCAGCGGACCCACGAAGTCTACGAACGGTAGAATGGTTTCGAACGGCGCTTCCGCAATCTTCGTCAGCTTTTTCCCTGCTCCTTTCTGTTGTGAAACTTTGTATCTTTGGCAGCACAGGCACCCTTTTACGAATTTCTTGACGTCTCTCGCGAGCCGTGGCCAGAAGTATCGGTCTCTCACCCTTTTCAACGTCTTAAAGGTTCCCAGGTGTCCTGCTTCCGTCGTGTTATGGTTCTCCGCGAGCACCTGTTGTACCTCGTTCTTCTTCAAGCACAGCTTCCAAGGCTGCTGGTCTCCTCGGTCCGCGTTTAGTATATGTATATATCCTACCCTCTTTTTTTGGGATAACGGCAAGCTCGCGCTGTGTTCGAATTAATAGTGGTAATTAGTTTCTTATCCTTTAAGTCTACCGTTTAAAAGAATTACTCATGTTGTTATTTTTGTTGGAAATACAACATTGGCATCGTAAAGATGCATATTGCCAAGCAATTTACTTTAACGCCTACAAACCACCCAAAACTGTAAAGCCCACACATTAAAAATTTTTTTTAATATTTTTTCATTTTCGTATGTCTTGTTAATTATCATCGATTTGCCAAAAAACGTTTTGCCACGCCCACTCTAACGCCCACAAACCGCAAAGAAGGGTCAGTTTTGAAGAGCCTCCTTGGCACTTTCACTAACTGAATACCGGGTATCAGATAGCTCGACTACAGCGTTCTCTCTTGTCATGGTGCTTGTTTCTTGCTTCTAAAGCATTTTCTCTTAAACATCCAACTAATATTTTATGAACCGCCGGCGTCATCGGATACCAAGACATAACACATATGTAGCATAAATGTTTTCTCACAAAATATCTTGAAATTCTCTACATCAACGCAATGTTCACATGAAATAGTGATTAGAACTATATAGAAATTATATTAAATGTTTTGATTAATGCTTGTGATGAAAATAATTGGTAATTCCAAAATTCTCTTATAGCCGTGTTTCCATCATTACTATTCCCACTTCCATTTTGATTGGGAATGCTTACATGTAGGCCTATTTTGTCCACATAATTTTTTGAATTTCCTTTTTCCGAGACTCATTTCGATTTTATATGCTTGTGATATGTGCCACTTTTGAAGTGGAAGCCTAAGGATACGTTTAGTACAAACTCAAAAAATCGTATTCAGACATGCAATGGGCTGACACCATCATTGGTTTCGAGAAGTATTTTATGTTTCACCCAACATATTGGGCTACACTGAGTTCATGCAGTGCCTGTTAAAGCATTGAACACTTTACCATCAATAAGTGTCATCTGTGGCTTATAGGTGACGAAGATTTCTCTTCCTTCGGTAATATATGTTTTTTTCTCACGGCTTTCCTTAGCATTTTTACTCAATTTTAAGAGGCCTGCAGAACCTTACAGATTATGGAGCTTTGTTATTCCAAATAATTTGCTGATTTCCATCAATTAATTTTAAAGGTATTACAGTGCAGACAAAAAGGTACAGATCTAGGGAGGCAGGTTCTGATCCAAAATTTTGCTTATATAAGCTCTGGCCTATAGATCCATCAAATCCGTAGCTTACTTTTAAAGCGCAACACGAAACATTTTCCATTTGAATTATAACCTCTTTTTGAAGGCCCAATATTCGTTCAGCAGTATGGTCTAAAAGGTTCTGTATTGAAAACTTTGCTAAATTTTCACGAATTTCTATTTTATTTGGCCTGCAAGTCGTCTTAACTTTTTGAACATCTAAATATTACGGGATAATATCGCAGCCACGAGCTTTATTTAAATGATGAATATTGATATACTGCTGTTCGGTAAGTCAGTTTTCCAGCAAAAATTACAATGCTTCTTCAGGGGTAAGAGGAATAATCACTTGGGACTTCCTGCCTCCAGTCGAATTTTCTGCCTGTTCTTCCCTGATGATTTTTAATGCATTAACCAAATCACTCTCGTTAGAATTCTTCGGTGAAACAGAAGCAGCATGTGCTGTGCTGAGTTATTATTATTCCATTTGACAGCCAATTTAAGGGTTTCATTTAGGCTTTTTTTAAATTTTATCAACGACTGATTTGCAAATTTTGCCTATATTCATTTTTTCAATCATCCATTTTGTTAATTTGGACTTATTGCGGCCATTGCTCTCCCAAACCTGCAGCAGCGTAAAATGTCGAAACTGCTATTCGGCAGCAACGTGTAATTAAAAAAGGGGCAAAAACGGGAAAAATATATTATGCCACTTTGATTATACACTTTTACGCAAAACAAACCAATCTTAGTAGAACGCTCCTACAGGCGCCAAAAAAGTTATAATCCACGGATCACAAATAAATATGTTAGATTTTAGCTGCAAAAACCCAACAACATTGGACAATACACGACGTAATATACAGACACATAAAAACTAACATGAAACAATGAAAATAAATACCAGTACTATTTTTTCATCATGCAGTTAATTAGCTGACTTTGTTAGCGCGGCAATTTTGAAGCGTGACTAACAAATTTTTTAAAAAATAGTTTTTTTATATGGAGAATTCATATTTAGAAAACACATTCAATACTGTGATTTAAAATTAAAAAAAAAAAACAAATTAAAAAAAAAATGTCGAGCTTTTTGCCCATAGTGCACTGCTCATATCTGCTCAGCGTACTCCGTTTTCCGCGCTATGCATTATTAGGGCTGCGGGATGGTGGATATCATTATTGCCAGAAACACCAACAACGCTGCAATGAAATCAAGTGTATGTTGTACGCCTAGGATCTCTTCTTTGTGGTCAATCACTTCCACAGTGTTGATCACATTGGCGGTATTGTCGGATGCTCCATCCTAGCCGCCCATCTTGAGACTTCTTTTACGGTTTTTGACGAATTAATTACTGATTTGATTGCATCTGGTGGCAAGTTGGATGAGATGGATAAAGTGAGCCACCTTCTATTGTCGCTTTCTTCATCTTATGAAAGCGTCATAACCGCCTTTGAGACACTGTCAGAAAATAATTTAACGCTTGCCTTTGTTTAAAATAGATTACTCGACCACGAAATTAGATTAAATAAGTTAGTGAAAGATACAAGTTTAAAAGTACTACAGGCTGTAACTAATAAAGTAAATAAAATGGCAAATTATCAAAATAAAATAAAATACAAAACTAAGTGTCAATTTAAATCCAGAAATAAATTTAATAAACTAAAATGTTTTCACTGTAACAAGAGTAAACATATATATAGGGATTGCTATAAGTACAAAAATGAAAAGAAAAACAAGAGAAAACGCTATAGTCGAGTTCCCCGACTATCTGATACCCGTTACTCAGCTAGTGAAAGTGCGAAGGAGAGTCTTCAACACTGACAGTTTTTGGCGGTTTGTGGGCGTTGAAGTGGGCGTGGCAAAAAGTTTTTTGGCAAATCGATAGAAATTTACAAAACCAATACAAAAACAAGAGAGAACGCTATAGTCGAGTTCCCCGACTATCTGATACCCGTTACTCAGCTAGTGGAAGTGCGAAGGAGGTCTTCTACACTGACAGTTTTTGGCGGTTTGTGGGCGTTAGAGTGGGCGTGGCAAAAAATTTTTTGGCAAATCAATAGAAATTTACAACACTAATACAAAAATGAAAAAATATCAAAACATTTTTCAAAAGTGTGGGCGTGGCAGCTTTTGGCGGTTTGTGGGCGTTAGAGTGGGCGTGGCCGCATAATTCGACAAACTTGCGCTGCGTCTATGTCCCTGGAGTCAGTATGCTTAATTTTAACTTTCTAGCTTTTGTAGTTCCCTAGATCTCGACGTTCATACGGACGGACAGACAGACGGACATGGCCAGATCGACTCGGCTATTGATCCTGATTAAGAATCTATATACTTTATATGGTCGGAAACGCTTCCTTCTGCCTGTTACATACTTTTCAACGAATCTAGTATACCATTTTACTCTACGAGTAACGGGTATAAATACACTTACGCTACAGGTAACGGATAAAATAATAATGTAAAATAAACAAGAGAGAACGCTATAGTCGAGTTCCCCGACTATCTGATACCCGTTACTCAGCTAGTGTAAGTGCGAAGGACAGTTTTTGGCGGTTTGTGGGCGTTAGAGTGGGCGTGGCAAAAAGTTTTTTGGCGAAAAGATAGAAATTTACAAGACTAATACAAAAATGAAAAAATATCAAAACATTTTTCAAAAGTGTGGGCGTGGCAGCTTTGGGCGGTTTGTGGGCGTAAGAGTGGGCGTGGCAAAAAGATTTTTTGCAAATCGATAGAAATTTACCATACCAATACAAAAATGAAAAAATATCAAAACATTTTTCAAAAGTGTGGGCGTCGCAGTTTTGGGCGGTTTGTGGGCGTTAGAGTGGGCGTGGCAACATGAATCGACAAACTTGCGCTGCGTCTATGTCTCTGGAGTCTGTGTGCTTAGTCTCAACTTTCTAGCTTTTGTAGTTCCTGAGATCTCGACGTTCATACGGACAGACGGACAGACGGACAGACGGACGGACAGACGGACATGGCCAAATCGACTCGGCTATTGATCCTGATCAAGAATATATATACTTTATATGGTCGGAAACGCTTCCTTCTGCCTGTTACATACTTTTCAACGAATCTAGTATACCCTTTTACTCTACGAGTAACGGGTATAAAAACATTTTTTTGCTTATCTAAAAATAAAAAAAAAGCACGCTTTAGTCGAGTTCCCCGACTATCTGATACCCGTTACTCAGCTAGAGGAAGTCTGAAGGAGAGTTTTCCACACTGACAGTTTTTGGTCGTTTGTGGGCGTGGCAGCATGATTCGACAAACTTGCGCTGCGTCTATGTCCCTGGAGTCTGTATGCCTAATCTCAACTTTCTAGCTTTTGTAGTTCCTGAGATCTCGACGTTCATACGGACAGACAGACGGACATGGCCAAATCGACTCGGCTATTGATCCTGATCAAGAATATATATACTTTATATGGTCGGAAACGCTTCCTTCTGCCTGTTACATACTTTTCAACGAATCTAGTATACCCTTTTACTCTACGAGTAACGGGTATAATAAAATATTTTTTGACTTTCTATCATTGGGATTCTTTTCTATTCTTTAGAATTTTCCTAACAATTAATTCGGAAAATTATGCAGAAACAATCCTCAGTTATGTTTACGAAAGTATTGTAATTAAAATATTCTGGAATACTTGCTTTGGAAAACATCCAGAAACCTTTCAAATAATGCATACAGAAGCCTTTTAGGGAATGCATCCAGAAGCCTTTCAGGGAATGCATCTTGAAGCATTTCAAGTAATGCTTACAAAAGCCTTTCACGGAGTGCTTACAGACGCGTTGCAAGGACGCCCTACTTGTGGAACACCTTCCACTCGAAAAAGAGTTATGAAAGAACGTGTTCCGGAATAATTCTGGGTACCTAAACTGCACCTTTACTTCTATATCTTTTTGTAATATGTAAGGTCCAAATTTATGGGATAGGTGAGTACGTGCTTCATTGTTAAATTTTTCCTGTAAAAATGTTCGTTGTCATTGAATATTTTACTCTGCCTGCTACAAAATTCATAAATATCATTTTAATTAGAAAACAAGAGAGAACGCTGTAGTCGAGTTCCCCGACTATCAGATACCCGATACTCAGCTAGTGAAAGTGCGAACAACTATGCGAATAACTATTGACAGAAGTAAGAAAAAAAATTATTAAACGAAAAAAAAAAACGTTTCAAAGGTATAAGCGTGGCAGTTTGAAAAGTTTGTGGGCGTGGCAAAAAGTGGCTTGGCAACTGAATAAAAATTTACAAGACTAATAATACAATAAAAAAAAATGCAACGTTTTTTTCGAAACTGTGGGCGTTAAGTGGGCATGTCAACCAGGTTTTCGGCATACCGATAGAAATTTACAAGACTAATAAAAAAATATCAAATTATTTTGTAATAGAGTAGGGGTGCCAGTTTTGGCGGTTTCTGGGCGTTAGGGTGGCGTGGCGGCATTGGTCAACCACCTTGCGCTGCGCCTATGGCTCTGGGGTATGCATGCTGAATCACAACCAACACAGCTTTCATAGTTCCGGAGATCTCAACGTTCATACGGACGGTTATGACCAGAACGACTACGCTATTGAATCTGATCAAGAATCTTTATATTGTCGGAAACGCTTCCTTTTGCCTGTTACATACTTTTCAACGAATCTAGGGTACCCTTTTCCTCTACGAGTAACGGGTATAATTAGCCGAAAATATGCAGCTCACGTTAATAGCATGACGTCGTTGTCATTGTTATTGTTGCAATGAAAACGAACCTGAATTGCAAATGAAAACTCAGGTGAAGCGGATACGAATCTCATGCAATAACCAGGAGATGCGACAAGAACAGACTGTGTGTCCCCAGCACACTCGCCTAGAATTCGCAGTACCATCCTTGGCCCCCTTCGTGTTCCTAACACTTAAGATCGTTTGCTTTTTACTTTAATCAGTGTTTCATTTAAAAAGTGACTTTATAATTAATTATAGCGCAATAACATGTTACTGTGTCACCCTTTTGAAATGCAATTAAAATAGCCAGCAAAAAGCCAACAATCCTGAATAGACATTTTTTCAATGTGTGAAAGTTTTGACGTGATGATGTTTTGTCATTTCACCAAAAAAAAATACGCTTATTATTAGCCAGACTCACCAAAAATGGTTCGCTTATGCTTGCATATTTTTGTCCCCTAGCTAACTCAGTCACCTGTCGGGGATTCTAGCTTATTAAGTTGTTTTTTCCTTATTGAACAGCCGCCACCAAGAATTCCAATATCAAATTTCGTATTTGCCAATGTCGAGCGAAGCAAATTAAATGGGAAACACAACAGCTGCGGGAATGTTAACATATTTGTAATATTACAAATATAGCTGGTCTAATATACGGTACCGAAATTTGAAATAAATATGTTTTCCGGTGAGGCCTATTTATACCCGTTACTCGTAGAGTAAAAGGGTATACTAGATTCGTTGAAAAGTATGTAACAGGCAGAAGGAAGCGTTTCCGACCATATAAAGTATATATATTCTTGATCAGGATCAGTAGCCGAGTCGATCTGGCCATGTCCGTCTGTCCGTCCGTCTGTCTGTCCGTCTGTCCGTATGAACGTCGAGATCTCAGGAACTACAAAAGCTAAAAAGTTGAGATTAAGCATACAGACTCCAGAGACATAGACGCAGCGCAAGTTTGTCGATTCATGTTGCCACGCCCACTCTAACGCCCACAAACCGCCCAAAACTGCCACGCCCACACTTTTGAAAAATGTTTTGATATTTTTTCATTTTTGTATTGGTCTTGTAAATTTCTATCGATTTGCCAAAAAACTTTTTGTCACGCCCACTCTAACGCCTACAAATCGCCCAAAGCTGCTACGCCCACACTTTTGAAAAATGTTTTGATATTTTTTCATTTTTGTATTGGTCTTGTAAATTTTTATCGATTTGCCAAAAAACTTTTTGCCACGCCCACTCTAACGCCCACAAACCGCCCAAAGCTGCTACGCCCACACTTTTGAAAAATGTTTTGATATTTTTTCATTTTTGTATTAGTCTTGTAAATTTCTATCGATTTGCCGAAAAACTTTCTGCCACGCCCACTATAACGCCCACAAACCGCCAAAAACTGTCAGTGTCTAAGACTCTCCTTCTCCCTTCCACTAGCTGAGTAACGGGTATCAGATAGTCGGTGAACTCGACTATAGCGTTCTCTCTTGTTTAATATTGGAAAGTCTAGCGATGCATGGAATTTCCAATCAAACAATTTTTATATCTAACATTAGATTATTAATTTAAAAGTCAAGGCCAATGACGGAAATTAGGCATTCGATTAAAGCTTTTACCCCATTTTTAAATATTTTACTTCAAATAACCTTTGATTTAAAAGCCACGACACGATTCACATCACTTGGAGTCGACTTTTCGACTGTCAGAAAACGCCTCAAAGCCATAAGAATAATGTAGACAACTCAAAAAGCACGTGTTTGGCACGCGTTTTCATCGAGCAACGTTAAAAAAATGAAGTAGCACTCCACGCAGAATGTTGCCAGTACTGGACGAGGCTGGACTAATCCCTGATCACCAGTTTGGAACATGGAACACCCGAGCAATGCCACCGGCATCCTTGCCACCGCAACAAACCCACTAGAAGCATCAGGGCATCATCCAAAAATAACTGGATGCCCTGGATCCCTGGCTGAAACGATGGAACATTATGGTGAACGCGAAGAAATCATCCCACGCAAAATACTCGCAAGAATCGCAAGAAGACTGGACAACCACCCCAACCATCTGGCCAACAACCAATCCCGTAAATGTCTGCTGAGAACGCAACCACTTGACCTCGCCTACATTTAACTTCTACACAAGTTCATCTTAGGTACTCCCCTTATTTTAATGTGTGACTATGAATAGTTGGCTAGCGTCATCTTTCGTAAAACGCTACCAATTAATTACAACACCTAGTAAATAATAAACATCGTAGGAAATTTGAAAGACAAAGATTTTTAACCTTTTCAGAAACGCTCTCTTCTACCTGCATACTATTTAACGAATCTATCATACCTCTTTAGGCTACGAAAAACGGAATCCATAGTATACATATTTAATTCTATTTAATGGAATTATTTTAAAATCCCCTATTGTCATTTTAACCTTTTCTTGTGTACTTTTGCCCAACATAAATTTGATATAATTTAAAAATGGTCGCCACGGTCGTAAACCATATGCTGCAATTATCTGCTTCAAGTTCCTTTAACGCATTTTGGGAAATATGCAGCCAATTAAAATCGGCCAGCATGCTTATGAAATTCGTTGAATGAACCGTACGACGGAGCGTCGAACAACTTTTAAAGCACAAGTTTTTCTTAATTTATAACGAGGATTACAATAAACAATCTAAACTGTGGCAATAAACACTAACAATCCCCCAAAAAGTGCCTGAAGATGCTGTGTGGTTGGTTGTGCACTCAGTGGGAAGGAAAAGAGACGCAGGAGATGAGATTTCGCCGCTATAACGAGTTGGAAGTCCTCCTGGGCATTGGATTTTATAAGTTAACTCGCAGAAATCCGCTGGCATTTTAAATATGCTATTTCCGTTGTGAGATTATTTTTCGATATCGTACGATTAGAGATGTTTACGAGTGTCTAGAGTCTACAGAGCTCTTTCGATGGCCAGATAGGCATCTTTAACCCTATTGCCACCAGTCCACAGTTCAGATATTTTGTAGCCTTTTGAGAGAGGAAGAGAGGTTTAACGTGGGGGCATCATTGGCTCGAGCCCTTTTTCTATTAACAATAAGTTTGTAAGAGTTTTATTTTGACCACAACGATGGTCAAGATGTGTGGATAGAGCGGCTTAAGGAAGAAGTTTATGAACAACTTAAAAAAGCTTTTTCCTATGAAATTAACTTTATAAGCAACCTCAACATAATTTTTTCTAAAATGTAAGCTTTTTATTTCTACTAGTTTAATTGCCGAAACGCCTTTAAACAAAAAAGTCAAAGAAGAAGGTAGCGGAAAAATTATCTATTCTTTCCATCTTCAAGCCCATGACCAACCAGCTTTAATTGGGGGATGTAGGAGACACAAAACAAATCGGTTAAACTCGAAACGCGTGATGACCAAAAGAATGCCATTAAGGACAACGGTTACAATCGTTAGTGAAGCCATTAGTTTGGAGGGCCAATATGCGAAAATCACATTTACACACACGCTTGTCGTCAACCCCATCGATTCCTCCCGGAAAAAATGTTGCAAAGTAAGTGTATAATTGCAAGTGGCACAGCTTTCGGAAAAGGAAAATGTCATGTAATAACTTTAGCATGAGACCCGCACCTCCGAAGTGACCATCTTCCACTAATGTATTCCGGCTGCGATTGGACGCCAGTCTGCGGCAGGGGAGGTTCACGAAGTTGGCAATGACTATGACCCAAGCAGTGAAACAATTACAATAAAACAACGTTCGGACAACGAAAAATAATTTCAGCGATATTATCACCACCTTCGGCAGATACCTCTATTTGGATATAACCCGAGCCCAACAGACCTGACTTGATCAGGATCTCAGGCGGGCATCAACATAATGTCTACTTTATAATGTCTATTAACTTGAGGGAAAACAAACTCACTTTCACATCAACCCCGAAAGGTCCGGCTAGAGATGTTAACGGTGGGTAAAAATATCTTGAATCGAAACATTTAGAACAGATGTTGTGGTTATTTTCTTTAAGAGAAAATTATACATACCCTTCACCACTGTATGCCTCATTCCAATTGTGTGATGTGCAGCGACCCCATCGGAGCGTTCGCTACACACCCGCACGCCACAACGCCATAAGCTAGCGCTGTCCCACCCATTACGACGTCGTGGCAAATGGTGGACGGTGGAGCCACCTGGCAGAGTCTGAGACAAATCCGAAATCCATACTCATAAACAAATGCAACTAATCGCCGTTCGTGTTGAACGTGTTCACGACTGAGAAACGTGGAATCGTGGCCAGCCACAGCTTCAAGTTCTGTTAGAATTTCTGTTACACAACTACATAGATTGGGATCCCCCTCCGCCTCGCGGCGTATGAATTATTTTGTGATGGGTTTTGGCTCTGATATTGATAGATATTTGTAATTAAAACAGATATGTCAGGACTACCACTGCATTACGACTTTGGTAATAAGTTAATTACGTAAAATCATAAAACAGGAAACAAGAATTGCTGAAGAGAGATAATGCTAAACTTTAATTCGATTTCGTTTTAAATCAAACAAGAAAGGAAGCTAGCTTGGGCGAGCTAAGCTTATATACCCTTGGAGTATTTGTACAGGTAAAAATCAAATTATGTACACCAAATAGGAACATCAAAGATTAAAATCGACAAGTTCCGAAACCATCATTTATGGCGAAAAATGTTTTTAAATCAACTATAAAAATACGATATTTAAAATGTACTTATCAGGTACGCTATATAAAAATATTGAAGCATGCTATATCTAAAATTAACCTATTCAAAACGCTTTAATAGAAAATTCATAGAAGGTTTTTAAAAAAAAAAATTGTTGGACTTAATAATAACGTTTTGATACAGACAGATCCTTAATTTAAACAATATAGAAACTCAGTTGACTTCTTACCGTCCTTTTGACAATAATAACTGTTGACATTATTCTCAAAAAGGTTTAAAGAAAATACTATTAAAGAGATGTTGCGAATTTTGTACGAACTTGAACGAAGAGGTCAAATAATGTGAGAAACAAAAACAAAATGAAAAAAAAATTAAAGGTTTCAACAGTGTGGTTGTGACAGTTGGGCGGTTTGGGGGTGCTAGAAGAGGCGTGGCCATTATTCTTTTAGCCATATCGATAAAAATTGGAGGGTCAAAAAATAAAACGAAAAAAATTGAAAATTTTTTTTAAGTTAACGGGTGTAAATATTGCGCTGCTGTTGATATGGACGTTAAACAATCGTTTTAGAGGTTTATACGCGTTCAATGGTTTTCACGGAGCTTAAGGCAACAATTTGCAAATTTTCGGGAACCGGTCGCGAGCTGTGATTATCCTAACCGGTACAACATTCTGCACACCTCCTTAGATGGAAAACTAATCGATGCTGGCTTTTGTTTCCTACAGATGAAATCTCCCCTGTTAGAAGAAATTTTTTATAGCCTTGAAAAAAAATAATAAATTCTTATTCCGCAATGTGTGTATTTACTTGAATTCTGGTATGCTTCTATTTTTCTGCATATATTAATAATATTTTTTTAATAATAAATATATTTAATTATTAATAATTTAATAATAACGATAACGTTTTTATTTAAGTGCAGTGATTATACAATCCATTACAATTATACATATATTTTTCGTTTGCTGTGTCTATCATCCAATAAGACTGAAACTATGGCTTATGTAAATGACTGACTAATAGCTATCCATACTTATTTTTTCGAAAAAAGTGTGCTCTGGAAGAACCGTATTTTCTCAACCTAAAAATCAAACAATCAATCAATCAATGCTGTTCTTTCAAAACTTCAAAGTCTCAGGGAATTGGATCAAAATCGATTATTGAGTTAGGAGGGCCTTTACGACAAGTTCAACGTTCCATTAAAGTTGGAAAACAGCCCAATTACAGAATGAATGAGCGCGAATGGTCAAGACGTAAGATCACAAATAAACAGGAGTCTGGTGACAATAAGGCTCACGCTTTTAAGCGTTTATTAGCAATGCGGAACTATAAATTCGGCAAGGGCAAATGTTCCGAAGACTGTGCAGGGAAGACTAAGGCTAGTAATTATTGCAAGGCACAAAAGCGGAAGGAGGTAAATATCATGGGTATAGAGACTTGTTCCGGAGACTACTCGCCACACAGTGAGTGGGAGAATGTATCCCAAAACGTTCCGCCAGAGAAATTTGAAAATGAAGTATTCGACCGGGAACAGCTAAGTGGAGCAGTCATAAAACGAAACGACATGGAGAATTTACTAAATAAATCTATTTTCTCGGAGACTGTAACCGGATCCTTTGTGCGGCTATGTGTTGGAAAAATCTACTGCATCTACGAAATTATTGATTTAAATCAGGACAGAAAGGATTACCAAGTAGGCAGTAAGCACACCAATCTGCTCCTGACATTGAGGTGCGGTTCCGAAAAGCGTTTCTCGCGTATAGACGTGGTTTCGAATCAGCCAATTACACAAAAGGAATTCTTATTGTGGCTGGCAACCAATCTGCGCGATCGACACATTTTGCCAAAACTTTCTGACATTGCTAAAAAGCAGATGCAGATAAAAGAGGCCTGTAAATACAATTTCCCTGAAGCTGATGTGGAGAAACATATTCAAACCAAAAGGAAAGCTGGTCTAAAGCAGAATGCCGTTTACAGAAAAATTTGTCTAATCTTAGAACGGGAAATGGCAGCGGGTAAAGACGATGTGGGAAAAGTGCAAGCGTTGGAAAAGGAAATCCAAGAGATCGATAAGGAACACAGAGCCCATATCGATAATTCTGGCCAGCATCGGTATCCCGTACTTAGTTTTTCACGCGTGGTTCAAAAGCATACCATTTACCGGGACGAGTTAGGTGTGGTTCCCAGAGGAAAAAGTTCCTTTGGTAGGGGAACCGCGAATCCTGATCAACTTAATCTGGAGCAGTATATGCGTCGAAAATATAAAAAAAGTGTTGTCGTCAGTCGCAGTCGACTTAATGAAAAATTAGATGATCAGGAGAAGGGTTTTTCAACTACGATACTCGAAATTCCTATCGAAAAAGAAAAGAAAGAGGGTGAGGCTGAGACAGAGAGAACGAGAGAGAAAGATCTCCATTTGCAAAAGTTTAATGCGTTTAAAATTGAATTAGATACGACAGGATTAAGTAGGTGCTTTTTAATAGATGTAACGAAATTAATAATATTTCTTTATAGTTCCTTTCAATGAAATCTTCACAAATGTGAAGTTTGATAGCCCTTGGGATGAGATAATGAAAGGCTACTAAGGATTTCAAACCACTACCGCTACGAGAATGCTTACAATGCAACAAATGGATCAAATCTTATAAAATATAATAATTGTCGTGCGATTACACTTAAGTATTTAAGTTAATGTTTAATATTAATATTGAAAGTCGCAGTTGTGAAATAAAAGGACCATCGTACTTAACTATTAGATATTATTATTATTAATTATTATTTTTAGGCGTAAGAGTGGGCGTGGCAAAAAGTTTTTTGGCAAATCGATAGAAATTACAAGACCAATACAAAAATGAAAAAATATTAAAACATTTTTCAAAAGTGTGGGCGTGGCAGTTTTGGGCGGTTTGTGGGCGTTAGAGTGGGCGTGGCAGCATGATTCGACAAACTTGCGCTGCGTCTATGTCCCTGGAGTCTGTATGCCTAATCTCAACTTTCTAGCTTTTGTAGTTCCTGAGATCTCGACGTTCATACGGACAGACAGACGGACGGACAGACGGACATGGCCCGAACGACTCGGCTATTGATCCTGATCAAGAATATATATACTTTATATCGTCGGAAACGCTTCCTTCTGCCTGTTACATACTTTTCAACGAATCTAGTATACCCTTTCACTCTACGAGTAACGGGTATAACAAATAAGTGTGTTCGTGACTGTTTTGTGGACGTTGGCACTAGAATCTGTATGCTTGACCTCAACTTCCTAGCGACAATAATACGAACGGGGCAGACAGACAGCCAGATCGATCCGGGTAGAGATTCCGATTAAGACATATATCCTTTTCAACAAATATAGTGTACGATAAACTATCTCCTGTTGACTGCTTCTCGCCGCTTAGGGTTAGTCTGTTGCTGTCGTCCAACAATGTACATTCTTTTTAATGTCAGAAAGGTCTGGATAGTTGAGTCGGTAGTATAGAAAACAATATATTAATACTCCAGCACCTTGAATTTGGTCTGCATGGGGACCTCGTCCTGACGGCTGCGTTCCTCAAGTTTGGGGCGGGTTGTCGCCAACAACTAGCCAACACTTTAGGGCGCAAATTTACGACCGCTTTTTTCAGCTGCAGGTATGCGCTTTTCCGGCCAAGTACTTAATTGATGTTGCGTCGCGTAAAATATGAACAAAACAAAAATAAAAGTTGACTCCATGCTGCTCCTTGGCTTTGTTGCTGGTGCTGCCAGTTGCGGAAATGCTTTCATAGCAAATAGTGAGGGAGGTGGTCCCATAAAATAACATCTCACCACCGAAGAGGCGGCCACACACGTATAGAAGCTTACATCCCATACCGGCTTTGCTAACGGTAGTCAAGAGACTAAGCAGGCTGCGGTGAGGTCAAGCACAAAAGTGGTGCTCTACTCTCCGGATGTCCATCTGACTCCTACAGCGCTAAGCCCTTCCCACCTGGCTGGGTTCGCATAAATTTTAAACTTTTTGCATTGTTAAGTGTCATTGAAAAGGCACCAACAGTGCGATCGCGCAACGTTCTGAGTGCACCTTCGTTTACTAACATGTTTTTCATTACCGATTACCAGTCATTACCGCTAAGCAGTCAAGCTTTTCAATATTAATACTATACACATTTTTTTAGGTGCTTTTAATGTAATACACTTTATGAGTAAATATATATTCGGCCCTCTAAAATTTGTTTCAATATATATACGTATATGTATTTTTAAATCTTTTTAAGTACCAAAATCTCGATTGTATCAACCGTATTTTTAAATTCATCGGACCAACTGCTATGGCAATGCGGTGCATTAAATCTTAAAGTTTGGTCTTTGGTTATAATTGTGTAAATGTACCAGATTGACTGAAGCTACGAGTCTAACTGCTATATTAAATGAAGAAGTTCGTTAGATACCGCGTATCCATATAATACCAACTGATATGTCATTTGAGTCCGAACGATTGCAATATCCAGCAGGCTTAATATCTGTGCTGTCCGAATGGCAAAAGGATTTTCACTTGTCAAACTTTTTGTTGCCTGTTGCAAATCAAATTGAAAAATTTTTGAAAACATTTAGTTGGAGTGATTTCCAAAATATCTGGTAGTGTGTATATATATATATATATGTGGGATTTGAACATGGCGGATCGCCATTTAAAATGCCAAACAAAGTTCTAGATACTTGGTAGACCGCCGATTCTTGTGCGAGAAGCGGAGTAGTAGTGGTGTTGAGACAACCGAGATATTAGCAAGTAAAGAGAACAGTAAATAATATAACTTTGTAAATCCCAACAATAATCCCAATAATAGAACTTTGTAAATCCCAACAATACACATTATGTTTAAACATATCCTAATAAAAAATTGTGCGCGTATATAAGGAAAGTTGGCGAGCATTCTTAAGAAGCAGTACATAAACATTTAAATATTGTTATTGACAAGTACGAGTACAAACCAATCATGGTCAAACGTTCTCAAAATGCAGATAGAAGTCTATATGAAAGTTCGGGGCACATACAAGAAACCCAACAAGAACGGGACAGTGAAAGTGCGACGGAGAAATTTTAACACTGACAGTTTTTGGTGGTTTGTGGGCGTGAAAATGAGAAATTCTCAAGACTTACATACATGTGCAAAAATATCAAACAAATTTTCGAAAGTTGGTAGGCGTAAGGGTGGGCGTGGTACAAAGTTTTTCTGCAGATCGATACAAATTTACAATACTAATTAAAAACAAGAGAGAACGCTATAGTCGAGTTCCCCGACTATCTGATACCCGTTACTCAGATAGTGGATGTGCGAAGAAGAAATTTCAACACTGACAGTTTTTGGCGGTTTGTGGGCGTTAGAGTGGGCGTGGCAAAAAGTTTTTTGGGAAATTGATAGAAATTTACAAGACTAATACAAAAATGAAAAAATATCAAAACATTTTTCAAAAGTGTGGGCGTGGCAGTTTTGGGCGGTTTATGGCCGTTAGAGTGGGCGTGGCAACATGAATCGACAAACTTGCGCTGCTTCTATGTCTCTGGAGTCTGTATGCTAAATCTCAACTTTCTAGCTTTCGTAGTTCCTGAGATCTCAGCGTTCATACGGACGGACAGACGGACATGGTCATATCGACTCGGCTATTGGTCCTGATCAAGAATATATATACTTTATATGGTCGGAAACGCTTCCTTCTGCCTGATACATACTTTTCAACGAATCTAGTATACCCTTTTACTCTACGAGTAACGGGTATAATAAAAAAAGTTTGGAAAGGTGTGGTCTTGACCGCTTTGGGCGTAAGGGTGGTCGTAGCAAAAAGTTTTTCTGCAGATCGATATAAACGTACAATACTAATACAAACAAGAGAGAACGCTATAGTCGAGTTCCCCGACTATCTGATACCCGTTACTCAGCTAGTGTAAGTGGGAAGGACAGTTTTTGGCGGTTTGTGGGCGTTAGAGTGGGCGTGGCCAAAAGTTTTTTGGCAAATATATAGAAATTTACAAGACTAATACAAAAATGAAAAAATATCAAAACATTTTTCAAAAGTGTGGGCGTGGCAGCTTTGGGCGGTTTGTGGGCGTTAGAGTGGGCGTGGCAAAAAGTTTTTTTGCAAATCGATAGAAATTTTCAAGACCAATACAAAAATGAAGAAATATTAAAACATTTTTCAAAAGTGTGGGCGTCGCAGTTTTGGGCGGTTTGTGGGCGTTAGAGTGGGCGTGGCAGCATGATTCGACAAACTTGCGCTGCGTCTATGTCCCTGGAGTCTGTATACTTAATCTCAACTTTCTAGCTTTTGTAGTTCCTGAGATCTCGACGTTCATACGGACAGACAGACGGACAGACGGACGGACAGACGGACATGGCCAAATCGACTCGGCTATTGATCCTGATCAAGAATATATATACTTTATATGGTCGGAAACGCTTCCTTCTGCCTGTTACATACTTTTCAACGAATCTAGTATACCCTTTTACTCTACGAGTAACGGGTATAAAAAGTGAAAAAATATCAAAACATTTTTCAAAAGTGTGAGCGTGGCAGTTTTGGGCGGTTTAAAGGGTGTTAGAGTGGGCGTGGCAACATGAATCAAACTTGAGCTGCGTCTATGTCACTAGAGTCTGCATGTTGAATCTCTAGCTCTTAAAGTTCCTTAGATGTCCACGTGTATACGGACGGACAGGCACACGAGCGGACAGGCGGACATCGACTCAGCAATTGATCTTGATCAAGAATATATATACTTTATATAGTTGGAAACGCTTCCATCTGCTTGTTACATAAGTTTTAATGATTCTTATATACCCTTTTACTTAACGAGTAATGGGTTTTGCATAATTTTAGAAAAAATAAAAAATCGATCGACCATGTTTTTAATCCGATTGAGGTCGGGACTTTGCGCTGGCTATACTATCATCTTGGAATACCCATCTTGCTGAAAAGTGCTCTTGGTACGCACACTGGCCACAAAAATTGGGAAGATGGGTTTGCAATTGTTCAAATAGTCAAATAGTTCAATAGTCTTCCTTTCACATAATCCCGTCAATTTTGTGCAACGATCCAACGTGCTTATACGTGAAACCCCCACATACCATTATGTTGCCGCCTCCATTTTTCACGGTTTACTTAACATGATGCCTTTGAAACGTGTCACCAGGTCTCTGCTAACTTTCCTGTCTTCTATTGTCCAGTTATTGTGTTCCTTTGCGAATTTTAGCCAAGTCTTAAAACTTTTCTCGAATAAAAATCTGGTTTGTTTTTTTTAACTGTTGCGACGTACCCAATTGCTCTTCTAGCTGTCTGTGGCGCCCAGACTAAAGCCCAGTCTGGCAACACGGCGTAAACAAGTACTAACGTACTGAATACCGGAGAGTGTGCGCCTGCACCGCCAACTTCGCTGACACTGGTGAAACTCAACGCGGCAACACCGTTATTTCTGTCGTCGAGTTGGTTGACGCCATCAAGCTACTGCCGTTTTGGAAGCCACATGCGCGGCTATGGTTTCTGCCGATAACACGCGCTGCTACCATTTAATCAGTGCTTTGGATGCTGATATAATGACTGAAGTTTCTGATGTTCTGGCGCAACCCTCGGAAGTCAACAAATACGAGCACCTGCAGGAAATTATCATTAAGCGATTTACGGAATCACCGGACAGACAAGAAGCCCTCGCAGCTCCTACGACAAATGACAACTCTTACTGATGGTCGCGCATCTGCAGACGCCTTGCAAGTCCGCTGGCTCTCTCAGCTACCGCAGCACGTACAACAGGGCTTGAAGCTCCTACGCTCAGCAACTTTGGAAGAGCAAACTGCATTCGCTGACGATCTCATGGAAGAGTAATCGGGTTCTTTTGTCATGGCTGCGCTGGGTCCTCCTCGGAATAATTCAGAGGCAACACCCGCGAATACGCGCCGGCAGCAGACACAAGTGTAGTGGACGACTTGAAACGCGACGTCGCTGCCATGGAACATGCAGCCTCCCAGCCACCTGTCTGCTTTTATCATGCCAAATGAAGCTGTCATCTGTTCAGGCGACTGGTGACAGCAGATCTCCAAGCACACATAATCGATCGTAAAACATAAAATTCCTTATCGATTCTGGATCAGTCATCTCACTCATACCTGTTTTAATAATCAAGGGAATGCATCGTGGCAAAGAGGACTTCAAATTCTACGCGGCCAACACGTCTATTATTGATACCTACGGCACGCTAAATCTAACATTTGGTCTCAACCTACGGCGTAAGTTAACATATTCGTTCGTCGTAGCGAACCTCCAATCAGCAATCATCGGAGCAGATTTCCTCCACGTCCACGGCCTCATTCTTGACCTCAAGGGTAAACGCCTTATGGATCCCTCAAAATCCCTTTCCCATCCCTTTCGACCAAAGGAGAAGTTGCAGAAGCAAAACTCTACAACATTTATACAATCAACGTTCAAAGTTCCAGTGAAATAGATCGCCCGTACTCCAATCTTCTTAGTCGCTTTGTGCATATCACACGACCTAATGGGCCTTTAGCAACCCGCATTCATAATGAGATTGCGCATTACATTCAAACAACTGGCCCACCTGTTTTCGACAAGCCAAGACGGTTTACAGGCGAAAAATTAAAAGCGGCACACCGGGATTTCGATCTCTTACTCCAGCATGGAGTGATTCGCCCCTCCAGCAGCCAAAGGGCCAGTCATATTCATTTGGTCCCCAAAAAAAGCAATTAATGGCGCACTACTGGTAATTATCGCAAACTTAACGCTTCCACTATTCCAGATTGCTCCCCGTTTCCCCATGGGGAAGACATTTTTCAACGTCTGCATGGATGCTCGGTTTTCTCCACAATCGATTTGGTGCGTGCCTACCACCAGATCCCAGTCGCTCCAGATGATATTTCGAAAACAGCCGTCACTACACAGATCGGCCTTTTCGAGTTCGTCGGCATGCCACCCGGACTGCGCAATGCAGCGCAAACCTTCCAGCGCCTCATGGTGGTTCGTGGCATTTAATTCGTAGGATGCTATATGGACGACATCATCGTGTTCTCCACAACGCATGAGGAGCATTTAAAGCACCTCTAGACAATCTTTGAGATTTTGCAGAGGAACCACCTTCAAATTAACCCTCAAAAGTGTCAATTTGGTAAAAGTAAGGTAATTTTTCCAAGTAAACGCGAGCGGATTCAAGCCCCCTGTTGATTGCACGTAAGCAGTCAATAGTTTTCCCAAGCCTCAAACTATCATGGAATTGCGCCGGTTTTTGGGAATGGTCAACTATTACCGACACCTCATCCCACATGCAGCTCAGGCTCATATCCCGCTCACAGACTACCTAAAAGGCGCAACCAAAAATGACAAGCTCGAAATAGCCTGGACCGGCCCTGCGGAGAATGCATTCCAGGCCTGTAAGCAAGAAATTTTACGTGCCGTGTGCTCTTCGTTCCTTTCCCCATCGGCTCACCTTGCCCTTAAAACTGACTCCTCCGATACAGCGGTCGGTGCTGCTCTCAAACAACTTGCCGGCAACGTTTGGCGTCCCATCGGGAAGGCAGAGTAAGGCACGTATGATACAGCACGTATGATCGCAAGCTCCTGGCTATTTTTGCTGGTATCATCCATTTCAAGCACATTCCAGAGGGTCGTCAATTCATCATCCAAACCGACCATAAACCACTACAATACGCCTCGACAACTCCGCCAATTAGATTTTATTTCCCAATTCTTAACGAAGATAGTGTACAATCCCGGGGAAAACAACACAGTGGCAGACAACCTCTCCTCCATAGCATGCCGTCTAACTTCAGTGCTCAAGCCATATTCGAGGCCCAACAAATCGACGATGAAATGGCTGAGCTTCCTCGAACCACGTCCCTTGTTCTACAAGTTAGGAACATCGACAACCTAGACATCTGGTGTGCCATCTCGGATAGACGCTAACGGCCATATTTAGCCAAAAGTCTAAGACGCCAAGCTTTTGATGCAGTACATGGATTGGCGCATCCCAGCGGCCGTACAACTGCAAAGTTACTTAAGCAGCGGTTTGTCTGGCCAGGAATTAACCGTGATGCCACCCTCTGGTCCCGACAATGCGTTCCTTGCAAGCGGGCCAAAATCCATCTCCCGGTGGACAAGATCGATGTTCCTGACAATCGTTTCGAGCACATTCACGGTGATCTGATTGAGCTTCCCACTATCCGTAACTTACGCTACTGTCTTACCATCATCGACCGCTTCAGAAGATGGCCTGCAGCTATTCCACTATCCAACATCACCGCGAAGACTGTCGCGGCAGCTCTGAACACACAGTGGATCTGCATGTTTCGAATTCTCATTGTTTGCTGAGCTGGCTAAACTAATTGGAGCCGAAAGGATACGTACAACCGCATATCACCCTCAGTCAAACGGCATCGTGGTCGATGGCACCGTACCCTCAAGGCCGCCCTGATGTGTAAGTCTCACATAGCATGGCCGGATCTCCTGTCTACGGTTCTGTTGGGGCTGCGCTCGGCGTTTAGGGCGGACCTCCAGTCATCGCCGGCCGAAATCCATTTTGGCGCCACTATTTGTATCCCCAACGAATTTTATGAGTCGCATACTCCAACTGCCTTCAGCAAGGATCACCGAGCAACTACATCAACATAACAGGGCAGCCCGACCTACTTCTACAGCGAATCACGCTACACCACCTGTTTTCATATGTAAGGACCTGAGAACTTGTACGCACGTCTTCAAGCGAGTGGCATCTGTTAAAAAACCACTCGAACCGAATAACGCGGGACATCATCGGGTAATACGCCGGGTTAATGACCAGTTCTACATCATCAGCATTCATGGACAAGAGAAGTCCGAGGATCTACCGCCTGACCAAACGATTTCGCAGTCACTTACGCCACCGAGCCCTGCATCTGCAGCTGCAGAATTTATACCGTTACCTTCACCACATGGCGAAGTCACTGGAGGGGGAGTAGATGTGGCGCCCAGACTAAAGCCCAGTCTGGCAACACGGCGTTAAGAAGTACTAACGCCAAGACCTTTCCTGGAAGACGATAGCTTCTGATATCGTCAGACTGGCCACTCTGGACTTCAACTCGGCCGCGCAACAAGCTTACGGCATCAAATCAACAATATATTGTATTTCTTAATAAAATAAAGCAGCAACTACATAAGTTACTATATGTCCATCGACTCACGCCTTTATTTATTTTTGTAGAAGCTTCTTTGGGCGTTAAAAGTTCACTATTTTTCTTCATTTTCCAGTGAATAGTTAAAGACTAAGTTCCGAATTCAACAAATGAACTATAAACTTGTGGAAGAGAGTGATTTTCTGCATTCTGAAAACGAATAGTAAATAAAAAAGTCACTTAACCGTAAATCTGCAGTTATATTTACTGATAAGAAAGTAAGAAGAACTTAAATATGAGCGAATAACGGATAGTGCAAAACTGATTACAAGCCGCTTGTTTTGTATACTTTTTATGGTATGAACCGCTTCCCCCAGTTAGATACTTTTCAACGAATCCTAGTATACCCTTTATCTCTACGAGGAACGGGTATAAATATCAACGAGGAGCAGCGCAACCCAGAGACCGAGTTTATACAAGAGTTTAAAGGAGTCTTTGCGGAACAGGTTGCACTTTCAGATAATGTTTATTTGTCCCATTTAAATTAATCACAGAACGTCGAGGTCAGGGGTTTGATTGAAAACAAAAGAGAACGCTATAGTCGAGTTCCTCGTCTATCTGATACCCGTTACTCAGCTAGTGCGAAGGAGTCTTCAACACTGAAAGTTTTTGGCGGCTTGTGGGCGTTAGAGTGGGCGGGGCAAATGTTTATTTGGCAAATAAATAGAAATTTGCAAGACTAATAAAACTATGAAAAACTATCAAAACAATTTTTATACCCGTTACTCGTAGAGTAATAGGGTATACTAGATTCGTTGAAAAGTATGTAACAGGCACAAGGAAACGTTTCCGACCATATAAAGTATATATATTCTTGATCAGGATCAATAGCCGAGTCGATCTGGCCATATCCGTCTGTCCGTCCGTCTG
Source organism: Drosophila yakuba (assembly GCF_016746365.2). NCBI lineage: Eukaryota > Metazoa > Arthropoda > Insecta > Diptera > Drosophilidae > Drosophila > Drosophila yakuba. Next base: position 3,083,428 of record NC_052528.2, on the reverse strand, counting down.
TCCGTCCGTCTGTCCGTCCGTATGAACGCTGAGATCTCAGGAACTACAAAAGCTAGAAAGTTGAGATTAAGCATACAGACTCCAGAGACATAGAAGCAGCGCATGTTTCATGATTCAAGCTGCCACGCCCACTCTAACGCCCACAAACCGCCCAAAACTGCCACGCCCACACTTTTGAAAAATGTTTTGATATTTTTTCATTTTTGTATAAGTCTTGTAAATTTCTATCAATTTTCCAAAAAACTTTTTGCCACGCCCACTCTAACGCCCACAAACCGCCAAAAACTGTCAGTGCTGAAATTTCTTCTTCGCACATCCACTAGCTGAGTAACGGGTATCAGATAGTCGGGGAACTCGACTACAGCGTTCTCTCTTGTTAGAAGTGTGGGCGTGGCAGTTTTTGTGGTTTGTGGGCGTTAGAGTGGGCGTGACAACATGAATCAACAAACTTGCGCTGCGTCTATGTCTCTGGAATCTGCATGCTGAGTCTCAACTTTTTAGCTTTTATAGTTTCTGAGATCTCGACGTTCACAGACGGACGCACAGACGGACATGGCCAGATCGACTCGGCTATTGATCCTGATCAAGAATATATATACTTTTATGGTCGGAAACACTTCCTTCTGCCTGTTACATACTTTTCAACGAATTTAGTTTACCCTTTTAATGGATGGTTTATCGAAATATATCTGGCTCTAGCCAATTCGAAGGACAGGTGTCGATGAAGTGGTGAAGCCATACATTTCCGAAATCCTCGCCGTATAGTGTCTGATACGGGCACTGCTTTTACATGCTTTGGCGTTCAAGGAATATTGCGAGTTAAACAACATCCAACATTTCCTCATAGCAAAGGAAAGGATTCCAAGATCGTCGTACCAATGCTTGCGGAGTTGATCTATGAAAGCCCTATTTCTTGGTATAAATACGTTGGAAGAGTTTAATAAATAACTAATAATACTGAACCAAGAAGCACGAAGATCACGTTTAAGCTTTTAATTGAAGTTGAGATGCGAATGACCGGTTGATATGAATTAAAGGACTTGATGCAAGAGCTTAGAGAAATAAGGCTGGATAAAGAAATAGAGATATATCGGCAATCAGCCCGAGAGAACATCAAAAGGATTCAGGACGCAAATAAGAATGCGTTTGATCTAAAAATAAGACAGGAGGATGTCAATCAACTAAATGATTTGGTGGTCAGGTCGCCATTTAAAATGCCAAACAAATTACTATGAAGATACTTAGTAGACTTCCGATTTTGTAGTGGTAGTGGTAGTGGTGTAGAAAAACCCGAAAAATTGAAGTCTCTCCTTCGCACTTCCACTAGCTAAGTAACGGGTATCAGATAGTCGGAAAGTATGTTACAGGCAGAAAGAAGCGTTTCCGACCATATAAAGTATATATATTCTTGATCAGGATCGATAGCCGAGTCGATTTGGCCATGTCCGTCTGTCCGTCCGGATGAACGCTAAGATCTCAGGAACTACAAAAGCTAGAAAGTTGAGATTACGCATACAGACTCCAGAGACATATTCGCAGCGCTAGTTTGTCGATTCATGTTGCCACGCCCACAAACTGCCAAAAACTGTCAGTGTTGAAGACTCTCCTTCGCACTTCCACTAGCTAAGTAACGGGCATGAGATAGTCGGGGAACTCGACTATAGCGTTCTCCCATGTTTTTATTAGTATTGTAAATTTCTATCGATTGGCATAAAAACAGTTTGCCACGCCCACCCTAAAGCCTTCAAACCGCCCAAAACTGCCACACACACATTTGTAAAATGTTTTTTTATTTTTTTCATTTTCTTATTAGTATTGTAAATTTCTATCGATTTGAAGAAAAAGTGGGCGTGGCAAAAAGTTTTTTTTGGCAAATCTATAGAAATTTACAAGACATACAAAAATGAAAAAATATAAAATTATTTTTCAAAAGTGTGGGCGTGGCAGTTTTGGGCGGTTTGTCGGCGTTAGAGTGGGCGTGGCAACATGCATCGACAAACTTGCGCTACGTCTATGTCTCTGGAGTCTATGCTGAATTCTAACATTCTAGCTTTTATAGTTTCTGAGATCTTGACGTTCATACGAACAGACAGACATGGACAGATCGACTCGGCTATTGATCCTGATCAAGAATATATGTATATACTTCGGTGGGAAACGCTTCCTTCTGCCTGTTTCAACGAATCTAGTATACCCTTTTATACATATCGCTACACCGGAACCGTTTCTTGTTATTGTTTTAGGGTATATGTACATAAACGAAAATTTATTTGATTGAAGACCCTCGATGGGAGCGTCTCAATAAAGTCATGGTCTACTGACGTTCACAAGCTGGTAAATTCTGAATGTTTTTCTGATTCTGCTCCTGCAATTGTCGTTGGATGTCCTTGAACTGCTCAATGGGGTCCTCAAACTGTCGATAGTATCGCAGCACCTCCCTTACATCAACTACTTGGTGGTCGGCCACCAACTGCAGAAAAGCCGTGAGATCGAAGAGCTGAACATCATCATCGTTCCCCAGCCACTTTGTGAGCACCAAGCTATTATCTGGATGCAGTGGAGTGGTATACGGATCACAATCAATAACTATTACACGACTCAAGTCCCTGTTAAGATATTCGAGGTTCTTGGTATGCTGTCCCTCTACCAAGTCCGTAGCACCTCTTACTAGCCGATAACTTATGTAGCCATAGGGATCCAAAGCATCTAGGAGGGGAAATGCGGTCATACCCTGCTCTGAAGTATATATGATAATTTCAAAATTTCGGCTGCACTGCTGCAGAAAGTAATCCACACCCGGCCGCTTTTTAAACCGCCACCCAGTCTGATAAGTCCAATCTGGATGCACCAGGACGTCTTTGATTTCCAGGACCAGTGAATAGGGAGATTGTATATACGGCGGTGGAACCACGTTTGGCAACAACTTTGTCATCTGGGGTTCTTCCATCATTTTTTCATAATACTTAAGTGTATGCCACATTCTCATTAGGTACTGGCGGAACCAGGGAAGTCGGCTGAATTCATCATCTATAGGACCCCGGTCGTCTTCCTCGGGCTTACCCAGTCTGTAGATGGTCCAAATAGCTGTACTGAAAAGACTTCCCAGTACAATACTGTAGGTATACAAATTCTTGATTCTTCTCAACATTGGTGGTGAATAAGTTTTGTCGCACGTTTGTATTCTTTTTCTAGCTGCGTTTAGGCATATTTTCTCGCTTGGACTCAGAAAACCAGTGTTTTTTTTCCCGATGTAGCCAAACCATAAAATTTTATTCATTTCAGCGTGACGTTATTTTTATTTTGTTGATTTAAAACACTAAGCCAAGGGAAATATGAGCGTTTACGTAGCTTAATTAATATTCATCACGGATCTGGAAATAGGAGGATTTATTGCTCAATAGGCGTCGTTGCAACAGAGGATCCATCTGTTTTCAGCGGTTTCTATTTATTTAATGTATTTTTAAGTTAGTATATGATATATATTTGAACAGAGCAACCGCTTAATACGCAGCAAACTTGTATCGGCAATCCGAAGCTTATATAACCTTGCCGTAATTCTATATTTACAACAAGACTGGTAAAATTTGAAAATTTTGCGAGAGTGTTTATGTGACAATTTTACCTGTTAGCCCGATTAATGCATCTCTGCTTTATGTTTTTAAAAACCGACCAGGAATAGCACAAACTACATATATCCTTTTCTGCATCTATGCGATTTATTCGTCACTTCTTTTTTCCTCGTCAAGAGGTCTTTTGGTTTGATTTACCAAATATCAATAGCTCTCACATCCCTTTTGAATAAATAAATCCATTAATTTTTATGGCCCATGTAAATAAGTGGACTTGTTCGTAAATCGGAAAGTAAGCAGACCAAGTGGACGCAGCTAATCAGATAGTCGATTTTTCATAAACAATCAAAATCCATTTTAAATTGTATATGCAATTACGGAAGAACCAAATAAGGGTGACGAGAAAGAAAGGGCGACAGAAGTCGCCAGATGCCGACGTAGTCAACACCTCGTAATGTGCGATGGTCGCTGGAAGATTGGGCTAGTTTATTGGCTGGACCCTTTTCGCATTCCACTCGTACTTGTTAGCCAATCTGCCACGTCCCGACGTGTCCTGCGCTTTCGAGTGTGGTTCAGTGTGTGTTTCTGCCCATTTACCGAGACCTGTGCCTGTGTATCGTTGATATGATAATTGGCATGAGGCAATAATCCACTTGGAAACGTTGGCAATCGTTTGTATTGCAATCACTGTCACGCCGCCTACGTCTGCTGCGCTCTTGTCCTGCTATCCAGTGTCCTGGCACCATGAAGTATAATTTTCTCAACCGTGTTCCCGTTGTCTATTGGACTCCTGGTGTTCCTGCTGGTCGTTTCGTCTCTTCCTCTTTTGAATGGGCGACATATTAAATAACAATGAACTGCAATTGCCCAATGAGCATCGTAATTCGTTTGTAATGCGTGCAGACGCACAGATTTTAAGTAGTCAGCAGGCACATGTCCTTAAAGAACTACAGTTTCACTTCCATTGCCATTTCCTCATATTTTGCTGGTAGCTCCTTTACCCCCTTCTTTGTTTTCTTCCATGTGCTCTACTGGCTTTTGTCCTTTGCATGGCTCATAATTTCTGATTTCCTAGCTTAGCTCGTTAAGCAGTTAAACTTAATCACTTTTCAAAATTGGTTCGGTCTGCTGGAGCATTTAAATCGGTTCTGGAGTTTATGTGAAAATGAGTGCGATTTAATTTCAATGTTTTGAAAATGACAACCTAGGTTAATGATGTCTAATAGTAAGGATTACGTTCAGCAATCAGTAGAGGCATAAACAAATGAGAATACTTGTTTGCTTAAGAACGAAGTGTTAGTGTTAGTGTGAGTGTTATTATAATAAATAAAAACAGTTTTTGAACACGTTTGTATATATTTATTATCACAATCCCTAGTGTGAAGCCGCGGTTTTTTTATTTTCTTTCTTTTCCCCGCACCTATGTAAATTTCTGGGTAACAGGGATCTAATATTTGAGAAACTTGACTTAGGCATCTCTCTTGTTCAATATTGTTTTTCAGAAATTTAACTACACATCGCTGTGCTCTATTAAACTTTTTATGCCCGTGCAAAGGGGCTTACTGAAAAGCCCACAAGCCACCAAGAACGGTCATTGTTGAAATTTCTCCTTCATATCAAACCAGAGAGAATGCTCTTCCACGAAGAGTTCCAGATCGACTATTGATCCTGATCCAGTAGTCGAAAACACTTCCTTCTGGCTCTTTAACCAACGTTTCTGTGTAATAAAAAATAAAATTAACGCATCTATTTTTCTTTAGAGGACAACAAATTTATTTTTGCCAAGAAAAAACTGCTGTAACTTTAAATACTGATGCTGCCTGCGGTTTGCACTACGTCTGCTTTGCTTTACGTCTGGGCTTAATCATGGGGCAGTCCACACTTGTTTGTTCTCGGGCGTGGAAAAAGTGAGTTTTTAATTTAAATTATATATGTAAATATAACTCACAGTTCCTGTTACAACATTCCGGACTTTCAAAAGCTATTGGAAATCCAAACAAAAAACGATGACACCATACAAAAAACTTCTGCTTATTAGTCAGAGGCCTAGACAATTGCAAAATTGTCTCGAGAGACTCGCAAACCCAGGTTGCGTGGCTAATCCGAGTGCGGAATCCTTCCCTTCTCCCACTTTGCTCGGATTCAACTACTATCCCACATTTAACCCACAAATATCGTGATGGGCGGGTTCTGGGCCCTAGCTCGTTTAGTCGATCAAAAGTTACGAGCTCATCTTAGATTGAACATTAAATGGACACTAAAATATTTTCCTTCTGCACGCAGGTCTTCGAACAAGTCCGAAACAGGGATGGAACCAACGAAATAAATGTCATGAAACAACACATTGACAGGCACATAAGAACGCTGGTTTTATGGTCCACAGATATGACCAAAATATATGATTACCATGTGTCCGGCAACATGCAAGCTCGTAAATAGGCATTTTCCCTGCTTTAGTTCTCATGAGCACATGCTCAACCCCCAACTGCCACTTCCGACTATTTCCGTAGTCTTTTTGTATTGTATTTTTGTCACTGCTGATTTTTGTTGCTCCGTCCTTGGTAATTTAGCAAGTGATCCAGGTGGGACTTCGAAGGACAGTCACAGCCCATGGGGCAATAGTAAACATCAAAATAAAATGAAACTTATGCGAGATATTCGGGATTTGGAGTCATAAGATTTTTATGCTATGGGTAAGTTGCCTGCATTTCTAATGATGGGTTTTACATTTTAATAAAACCCACAGAGTGACTTAGATTTCCCAATTCTTTGAATTTGATCGTGGCTGGCATATTTTCGTTTTCGGAGTTCTGTTGTTTTATAATAAAAGGTATACAAGAAATTTTAATACTTAGCACGGAACACTCAATAAAATTATTTTAAGATGTTAAAAAGTAAAGAGTAAAAGCGCCTAAAATACTAATGCGTTTATATGGTTTTCATTGAAAACATGTTTGAATTTTGGTTTTTTGTTTATTTATCCATCGCCTTTATGGAACCCTTATGGAATCCTTGAATACTGTAACTCATTTTTTTAGAAGAGTACTGAATATAAACATCTAAAGATTACAAAATTTACATAATTTACATTGTTAAAAAATGCAACAAATTTGACATACCCGGATATATATGTTTAGATTTGAAATTGCGATGCGAGGAAAGAATAATTGTATCACGCGACAAGGATTTACACAATTTTACCGATGACCTAGACGAGCTTAAGTTCGAAACTTTTCTTAGGTTAGTTTCTACATTTACGCACTCGCAGTCCTAAGTATATAGTGATTTCTTCTATCTTATTCAGGCATTACGTGACCTGATTACGTTAGTCCCGGGCGATTGAAGGGGCTATGGGAATCGCGGGTTAATAGTTTGGCATCAGTGACCACCAATGATGGCAGGTTAGCTAGGATGTACAGGGCTTTTTTTTCTTCGCATTTTCTTCACATTATAAAAATGTGCATACAATTATGTACGTTTTTTAAGCCAAATTCTAACAAAGGTTTAGTAAGCAATATTTTATGACATTTTCAAGAATTTTTCAGGGTTTTTTATGGCTATAGCTTTTATATTTCTATCTACAAAAGTCGAATGGATTTAGGATATTGTAGACTTTGCAAAAATCTGTCCTTATAAATCTGTCCTATATATAAAATCATCATATATATTTAAGATATATTTTATTTTATAAAAACCATAATTATAATATTTTGAAATTTAACTAGTATATTTTTTTAAAACTTTATTATCCATTGAAAGTGACTCCTTTTTGTTGTTGTCTAATAAAGTCCGGAATTCAATGATTTCTGGGAAAGATTTTTTGCAAAAATCCGTCAGCACCGATAATCAGACCTTTTTGTAAAGCGGATTCGTTGTGGTTTGTATTCAGTTGGTTAGCGGAAACTTGCAACTTGATGAGAATTGTATTCGCTGCAGGATTTTATGACTTTACCAGGGGAAATAATGTCCCCTTTGGCCTAAAAGGTAATCTAAATGATTTTGCATTATTTTTCCATTTCAGTTCATTGTTTTCGACGGTAGCCGGCCATAAAAAGTCGATGCATGCGAAATGTTTGCGTGAGGAGATCAAAGCAGTCACCGATTCAGTCAGAGTTCGATTTCTTAGCCGGTTACAGTTGGTTTATTTGTTTGTTCATCGAAGAGGGCGAATCGTAAAAATTATGTTGATGAGTCATCAGTAAATGACATTTATTTTATTGCCAGTCAAGCGACCTTTCTCACCTTATGTGGGCGCACATCTCTGATTATTACCCAACCGTGTAGATGATTACAATTCCACTTGATATCTGGACTAAGAATGAGATGCTATTTGTATTATTAATGACGAGGCGCACCAGGGGAATGTGCAAAGGAGAGTACTATTTATTATAGGGGTTACGCTGCTTAGTTCAGCGAATTTTTAACTGGAGTGTCAGTTTTGGGCGGTTTATGGGCGTTAGAGTGGGCGTGGCAAAATGAATCGACAAACTTGCGCTGTGTCTATGTCTGTGGAGTCTGTATGCTTAATCTCAACTTTCTGGCTTTTGTTGTTCCTGAGATCACAGCGTTAATACGGACGGACAGACAGACAGACGGACAGACGGACAGACAGTCGGACAGACGGACGGAAAGACGGACATGGCCAGATCGACTCTGCTATTGATCCTGATCAAGAATATGTATACTTTATATGGTCGGAAACGCTTCTTCTGCCTGTTACATACTTTTCAACGAATCTAGTATACCCTTTTACTCTACGAGTAACGGGTATAACAAGCGGATTTCAAAAAAAATGTTTTCATATTTTTTAAATATTTTTATTAGTCTTGTAAATTTCTCTCGATTTGGAAAAAGATGTTTTCCCACGCCCACTCTAACGCCCACAAATCGCCCAAAGCTGCCACGCCCTCACCTTTGTAAAATGTTTAGATATTTTTTCGCTTTTTTTATTAGTAATGTAAATTTCCATCGACTTGCACGATCTTTGCCACGCCCACTAAACACCTACAAACCGCAAAAAACTGTCAGTTTAGAAGAGCCCCCTTCGCACTTTCACTAGCTGATTAACGGGTATCAGATAGTAGGGGAACTCGACTATAGTGTTATCTTTTGTTTAGATTTGGGCCCTTTGCTAGGTCATCACTTGTTCGGCCGCTTAAACCAGCGCACTTAGTGTGCACCATTTTATCACATAGCCGCACGAGCGCAGTCAGCTCACTTAGAACTTTGTGTGGAACTTAATTTTGTGTGGGAGAGCGGATGGATAGTGCGGTTAATGTTCACACAAAAACTACACCAAAGAGCACTGCCGGCAAGCGCACGAAAGAGAGAATAGAGAAAACACAAAGTCATAAAAGGTAAAGATTTAATATTATAAACAAATTTATTAAAACCCGCCGCTGGTTTTGACAAACGCAAAATAAATTCGGGGCGCAGAAAAACAACACGACCGTTCGCTTTGAAGCTAGGTGAGACCATGTGAAGTATATATATTCTGATAGTCGGGGGAACTCGACTATAACGTTTTCTCTTGTTTATCTTTGAACCAAATAAAAATATTAATTTCATTATAGCCACAGTGCAGTAATGATGGATCGATTATGTACTTAAAAAAAAAGTGCAAAAGATTTCGGTTACATTTTTCTCTTAAAAGGAAAATGTCTACACTCATTCGACTTACGAGGGTCAGCAAGGGTATAATGATGATACGTTCCTAAAAATGCTGTGCTATGTTCTAATCCAGTCGACAAATTAAATAATACTGCCGTTACATTATTATATTACACTCCCGACCAAATTTATTTATTTTTTGGACACACTGCAGGTACACCCATTTTTAATTTTATCGTTAAACCTTTCGCAGCATGCGCAATAAAATAATAAAACGAATGTTTTGCTGCACTCATTTATTTTTTTACGCACAATAAGATAGCAACCCATTAATTGTAAGAGACATTCGAACAGATAAGTAGGGGAATTTCAAAATTACTTTGGCCTATCAACAGAAGTTTACAATAAAATAATAAGAAAATAAAAATGTCTTAGAATTGTTTAAAACTGTGCTCTTTACTGTATTGGTAGCTTTGTGGGTGTTAAAGTGGGGGTGGCCAATGTGTTCTTAGGATAACTATTAAAATTGGCTAGATAAATGATTAAAAAAATTTTAATTTTAAGATGTGTGGGCGTGGCAACGATCCAAACCTGCGTTGCGTCTACGTCTCTAAAATCTGCATGCGTAGTCTAAACTTTTTAGTTTTCATACGGACGGACGGATAGGGCTAAGTCGACTGGGTTAATGAAACTGATCAAGAATGTATAAACTTTATAGGGTCGGGAACCCTTCCATTACTACTTACATACTTTTCGAAGGGTCTTGTATACTCTTTTACTCAACAAGTTATGTTTAAATTTAATGGGGACGTAAACATCGAATAGCAGCGGGCCAGGCTTTTATCCCGATTCGATGCGGAGACGACCCACAGTGGCGCATTAGATACAAATGCTATACTAAAATTAAATTTTTGATGACAACGGATTTGCGTGGGATATCGCATTCGACAGGTAATAGTTCAAAAGGGTTGAATCCAAAAAATGAAATCAAATCGGTTTAGTATTTTAGAAGTTACATGTGTTCAAAGTTGAACCTTTTTTGGGTTGCAAAATATGTAACTGACCGGCTTGGTTATGGTCTCTATGGAAAGGGTCATCAAATCTCGGTGAAACAAAGGTAGAATAAATCTATAATATTCTTTGCAAGTGCAGGAATACCTGTTTTACCGAAGTACTAATTTTCACATATTTTTCAACTTTGATGGAGAATATAAATTTCCCTAGGCAAAAGATACTATCAACTCAGTGTAAACAAGAGAGAACGCTATAGTCGAGTTCCCCGACTATCTGATACCCGTTACTCAGCTAGTGGAAGAGAGAAGGAGAGTCTTAAACGCAGTTTTTGGCGGTTTGTAGGCGTTATAGTGGGCGTGGCAGAAAGTTTTTTGGCAAATCGATAGAAATTTACAAGGCCAATACAAAAATGAAAATATATTAAAACATTTTTCAAAAGTGTGGGCGTCGCAGTTTTGGGCGGTTTGTGGGCGTTAAAGTGGGCGTGGCAAAAAGTATTTTTGCAAATCGATAGAAATTTTCAAGGCCAATACAAAAATGAAAAAATATTAAAACATTTTTCAAAAGTGTGGGCGTGGCAGTTTTGGGCGGTTTGTGGGCGTTAGAGTGGGCGTGGCAAAAAGTATTTTTGCAAATCGATAGAAATTTTCAAGGCCAATACAAAAATGACAAAATATCAAAACATTTTTCAAAAGTGTGGGCGTGGCAGTTTTGGGCGGTTTGTGGGCGTTAGAGTGGGCGTGGCAACATGAATCGACAAACTTGCGCTGCTTCTATGTCTTGGGAGTCTGTATGCTTAATCTCAACTTTCTAGCTTTTGTAGTTCCTGAGATCTCGACGTTCATACGGACAGACAGACGGACAGACGGACGGACGGACAGACGGACAGACGGACGGACAGACGGACATGGCCAGATCGACTCGGCTACTGATCCTGATCAAGAATATATATACTTTATATGGTCGGAAACGCTTCCTTCTGCCTGTTACATACTTTTCAACGAATCTAGTATACCCTTTTACTGTACGAGTAACGGGTATAACAAGAGAGAACGCTATAGTCGAGTTCCCCGACTATCTGATACCCGTTACTCAGATAGTGGATGTGCGAAGAAGAAATTTCAACACTGACAGTTTTTGACGGTTTGTGGGCGTTAGAGTGGGCGTGGCAAAAAGTTTTTTGGCAAATCGATAAAAATTTACAAGACTAATACAAAAACAAGAGAGAACGCTATAGTCGAGTTCCCCGACTATCTGATACTCGTTACTGAGCTAGTGTAAGTGCGAAGGACAGTTTTTGGCGGTTTGTGGGCGTTAGAGTGGGCGTGGCAAAAAGTTTTTTGGCGAATAGATAGAAATTTACAAGACTAATACAAAAACAAGAGAGAACGCTATAGTCGAGTTCCCCGACTATCTGATACCCGTTACTCAGCTAGTGTAAGTGCGAAGGACAGTTTTTGGCGGTTTGTGGGCGTTAGAGTGGGCGTGGCAAAAAGTTTTTTGGCGAATAGATAGAAATTTACAAGACTAATACAAAAATGAAAAAATATCAAAACATTTTTCAAAAGTGTGGGCGTGGCAGCTTTGGGCGGTTTGTGGGCGTAAGAGTGGGCGTGGCAAAAAGTTTTTTTGCAAATCGATAGAAATTTACCATACCAAAACAAAAATGAAAAAATATTAAAACATTTTTCAAAAGTGTGGGCGTCGCAGTTTTGGGCGGTTTGTGGGCGTTAGAGTGGGCGTGGCAGCATGATTCGACAAACTTGCGCTGCGTCTATGTCCCTGGAGTCTGTATGCCTAATCTCAACTTTCTAGCTTTTGTAGTTCCTGAGATCTCGACGTTCATACGGACAGACAGACGGACAGACGGACAGACGGACGGACAGACGGACATGGCCAAATCGACTCGGCTATTGATCCTGATCAAGAATATATATACTTTATATGGTCGGAAACGCTTCCTTCTGCCTGTTACATACTTTTCAACGAATCTAGTATACCCTTTTACTCTACGAGTAACGGGTATAAATATCAAAACATTTTTCAAAACTGTGGCCGTGGCAGTTTTGGGCGGATTGTGGGCGTGGCAACATGAATCGACAAACTTGCGCTGTTTCTATGTCTCTGGAGTCTGTATGCTAAATCTCAACTTTCTAGCTTTTGTAGTTCCTGAGATCTCAGCGTTCATACGGACAGACAGACGGACGGACAGACGGACATGGCCAGATCGACTCGGCTACTGATCCTGATCAAGAATATATATACTTTATATGGTCGGAAACGCTTCCTTCTGCCTGTTACATACTTTTCAACGAATCTAGTATACCCTATTACTCTACGAGTAACGGGTATAAAAATTAGAAAAAATATATAAAATAAATAAAAAATTTTTTCATTTAAATTTTTTTGAACATTAAATATGTTCCATATTAGCATTTTCAGAGAAAACAAATGAAAAGTATTTGTCGAGATTTGTATCCTAAATTGAGAAAACTGCCTCCAAAAACATTAATTTTTGAGTATAAAATCTCCTATTTATTATATTGTATGACCACTTAATCGCAAGGTATTAAAATTACCTTTCATTTAAAAATTATGCAAATATCTGAACTGGTTCAAGAGTTAGGATTTTTGTAACCCAAAAGTATCTAAGGCGCCACTGTGCGACCGTTTAAAAAAGTACCAGAACCGTTCGCCATTATTTCCATTTAAAATTGATTACATAGACAGGGGAGCAATAGGGCAGTTTTTGGGGCTATGCCTGTACCGCGACCATTTGCCAGATTTTGAATGCAGCTGGCCCAACATAGACTTTGGCATTGTCAAAGCATTGCAATTTACGGAACAATCGCTATAAACATTGATTCATTTGTTACGCAACTTTATTATCCTAAGCACTGAAATTTGCCTCTAAATTTGCCACGCCCCTCTCCACCAAACTTCGCACATCACACAAACAAAGCAGAAATATTGTTCGTGGATGTTGCGGATGGTGCATTAAATTAATTACTCATGTTAGTATTTTAGCCGAAATGAAGTACGCAACCATTTATAATCGCAACTGCACAAGTCTAGAAGCACCTGCGGGTTGCGCCCGTTCTCATTTTAAAACACAACCTAGTTTGTCCTTTAACAATTTCGAATTGTAAGCCAAAATTAAGTCAAAATCTGATTTAAAATGAAAATTGTAAAATTTCAGCAATGCAGCCATAAAGCGGCAGTGTCTGTCTTTTCAAAACGGATTACACAGATTGGAATTTTAAGTCTGTATTCGAGTCTGTATGATTAATCTCAACTTTCTAGCTTATGTACTTCTTGAGATCTCGACGTGCATACGGACAGGGCCATATCAACTCGGCTATTGATCCTGATCAAGAATATATATACTTTATATGGTCGGAATTGCTTCCTTCTGCCTGTTACATACTTTTCAACGAGTCTAGTATATCTTTTTACTTTTTTATACTTTTTACTTTTTATAAAATGAAAATGTCAAACCAATCCTGAAAGTATTATAATAAATATTATTCCGAACAGAAACCAAGATATCTAGTTACGGCATTTCGATTATTCTGTAAGCCTATAGTTACTGGTCAAGCAATACGTGAATTTGATTTAATTGGCCGCCACATGAATCAACAGGCGTCTGCAACAAGGACCACAATCGCTTCCTAATGCTTTCGCCTCCTCCTACACATGCTGCCCTTCATATGCGTTACCGTTTTCGGCCTTTCGTATGATTATATTCAAAGCAGGAATCGAGGAATTCAGTCCCATTTATTTTCATTGCAAAATTTGCACATGTTCAAATAGAAATTTACGATGCCAAGTGACATCATTTATCAAGCGCCTGATTGGTGATCCTGTTTCTGTTAATTAATACAATAATGGATTGCGTGTGGAGACTTTGGCCACCGCGCTACCCTAGGGAAAAGACGAAAGGAACCGACTATTTACGACGTGGAGAAGTAAGATAGTCTAGGAAGCTTGTTCCTTCCTATTCCTATAGCACTGATTTTAAATTTACAGCGTTTGTGTCGAGGTACCTGCAAGATAACCATATGTATTCTTGATTTATTATTGACAGGCGCACAGTGGCGCCTTAGATACTTTTGGGTTACAAAAATCATAACTCTTGAATCAGTTGAGATATTTTCATAATTTTATTAAGTGGTCATACAATATGGTGTGATAAATAGTAGATTTTATACTCGAAAATTAATGTTTTTGGAGGCAGTTTTCTCAATTTTTAGACGCATAGACGCAACCCAAGTTTGTTAGCTGATTTTGTCACGCCCACTCAAACACCCATAAGCCTCCGCAAACTGACAAGCCCACACTTTTGAAAAATGTTTTTTTCTCATTTTTTTGTTGGGCTTTTAAATTTCTATCGCCCACTCTTACGCCCACAAGCCACGCAACAATTTTAATATTTTTTTATTTTAATATTTTTTTCCCAAATTTCTACTATTAATAGTTAATAATAGGTATCTGATAGTCGGAAAAATCGATTTAGCATATTCTCTAGTTTTTTTAATAATTCCGAACGGCACAGGGATTCATATGATAGTAGAACTAACTTAGCTTATCTTAGTTGTGGCTATGCCACAACGTTTTTCTTTGAAAATGCTAATATGGTAAATATGTAATGTTTTAAAAATAAAAAAAGAATAAATTTTATTTATTTATTTGTTTCTATTTTTTATTTTGTCATATTTTCATCTATTTTTTATTTATTTAATATTTTTGAAGAATAGTTAATCATTATACATTCATTTAAAATCATTACAAAGTCAGGGATTGAAAAACAAGCCGCCAATACAGGAAAAAATGTATGCCCGCCATTCAATTTCGTAGAACATAGTCAAGAACAACACCTCATACGCCGAACCCAAAACCTGGTTAAATCGCATTTTTGTTTTCCATCAAAGTTGAAAAATATGTGAAAATGAGTAGTTCGTTAAACAAGGTATACCTGCACGTGCAAAGAATATTATACATTTATTCTACCTTGGTTTTACAGAGATTTGATGACCCTTTCCATAGAGACCATAACCAAGCCGGTCGGTTACATATTTTACCTAAAAATCAACCGCAAAGTCCGAATTTTTTATAAAAAAACACCTACTTCTTTTGCAACCCAAAAAAGGTTTAACTTTGAACACGCGTAACTTCTAAAATACTGAACCGATTTTAATCATTTTTTTGGATTCAACCCATTTGAACTATTACATGTCGAATGCGATATTTCATCCGTTGTCATCAAAAATTTCATTTTTGTATAGTATCTGTATCTGTTGCGCCATTGTTAGCCGGTACGGCAACAAAAATGAAGCTCTGCATCTGTTTCTAGATCCGGGCACTAGCCAAGTTGAAGGCCAAATTATTAGGACCCGCAAATCCATACACAAATTTCAATTAACAATTTCAACCTTATTTTGGTAAACAGAGAAGAGAACATAATAAGTCGGGTCAGCAGGGTTGATAATGCGGTTGGACCGAAAAGTCCCCAAAAATCCCCATTTTTACCTGTGCTGTAGCATCAATTGTGATTATCGTCACGTTTTATGAGACTCTTATCAAGCGCCCTCTATGCACTCGTATAAGGACAAAGGATATTGCGCCGCGGCGGCTGGAGAATTTAGTGTTCGGATGTCGGTTAACCCAGAAAGAAACTCTTATTTGCCTTTCTTTAGCAGTCGAGTGTATTTGTTAAAACAATCTAGCATAGCCACAACTAAGATAAGCTAAGTTAGTTCTATCATATGAATCCCTGTGCCGTTCGGAATTATTAAAAAAACTAGAGAATATGCTAAATCGATTTTTCCGACTATCAGATACCTATTATTAACTATTAATAGTAGAAATTTGGGAAAAAAATATTAAAATAAAAAAATATTAAAATTGTTGCGTGGCTTGTGGGCGTAAGAGTGGGCGATAGAAATTTAAAAGCCCAACAAAAAAATGAGAAAAAAACATTTTTCAAAAGTGTGGGCTTGTCAGTTTGCGGAGGCTTATGGGTGTTAGAGTGGGCGTGACAAAATCAGCTAACAAACTTGGGTTGCGTCTATGCGCAACTACTTCTACTTGTTACCTACTTTTCAACGAATCTAAAATAACCTATTACCCTTGTATTTCACTTATTTATTTAATCCATTTATTACCAACTAATATACGGCGCACCGTATCATTGTGGACGGCAGTTTACGCATTAAGAAAGTGTTTTTTCCATCTGCGGATGTATAGTTTTAACAAGTGATACTTAAACCGCAAGAAAGCTGTAAAAAATGTTTTATTGCGTGTGCCGAATGAGTAATTTATTTGATGGTGTATTTAGAACGTAAAGGACACATCGTCGACACCGTTTAATCAGCTCAGGTGAGTCCGAGTAAGATAAATCTTAAATCTCCAAAAGTTTTGGAGTTAGCAAGTGTGGAAGAGACTGTTTTTTAGGTTTGTGTTCTTTGAGGATTCCCAGATCATAACGCTTATACGGACATAGTATATATATTTAGGATCTCATTCTTCTGGCTGATACATTATTTGTAACGAATTTATCGTATAATTGTCAAGTATTCTTCCAAAGAGTCAACGTACTCGAATCATCTTGCATGTGCCATCTGCTAAACCAATACCCAAGCCTGCTTAAAAAAGAGAAATGGTTTACAAGTCTGGTAGCCCACATAAACCAAACGGCCAAACGAATGGGTATCGACTAATTTAATATGATTATGAATTTAAAACTTGTTATTAGTATTAATAAATAAATAAAAGTAAATTATTTGCGATTTTTTTTAAACTAACCAATTTAAAAAAAATAATTTTTACTACAATTTTGGAAAACGTTTTTGTTTCAATAATAACACGATACGAGCAATGCCAATTAAAACTCTGTGCGAATTTCAATTAGGAGCACTTAGCGTCATCTGGCATAAGCCAAAGGAAAGTGGAACCTCAAAAATATCTAATAACAGTTAAATGACTTTAGAGATAAAATTAGCTGTAGTGAAACAGATAAGAAATTAAATGGCCAATACCGCAAACGAAGACTGTTTTTTTGCACCCTCAAAAACAAAAACAATTTCCATTTGCAAATTGCGTGTGTTGTTCGTTTGCAGTTCCACTTCAATTAGATTTCACATTTCTAGTTTTTGATGCAATTTAGCTTTGAGATTTCTTTTACATTTACTAATTGCTTCTAATAGACTTAATGGAAATTGCAAATACGCTACTAAATTGGATTTTTGGGTTGAGTTAACCATCTC
This sequence comes from Drosophila yakuba, assembly GCF_016746365.2. Classification (NCBI taxonomy): domain Eukaryota; kingdom Metazoa; phylum Arthropoda; class Insecta; order Diptera; family Drosophilidae; genus Drosophila; species Drosophila yakuba. The sequence goes on along the minus strand of NC_052528.2, from coordinate 3,065,970 downwards.
AGTTAAATGGTTTAGTAATCATACCCATTACTCGTAGAGTAAAAGGGTATACTAGATTCGTTGAAAAGTATGTAACAGGCAGAAGGAAGCGTTTCCGGTCATATATATGTCATATTATATGTTCTTGATTGGGATCAATAGCCGAGTCGATCTGGCCATGTCCGTCTGTCTGTTCATCCGTATGAACGTTGAGATCTCAGGGTATAAAAGCTAGAAATGTAAGATTTAGCATTCAGACTACAGTGACATAGACGCAGCGCAAAATTGTTGCCACGCCCACAAAACTTCCAAAACTGCCACGCCCACACTTTTGAATATGTTTTCATATTTTTGCACATGTTTTTAGTCTAGTAAATTTTTCTCGATTTGCTAAAAATCAAACCAACCGCCAAAAACGGTCAGTCGGGGAACTCGACAATAGAGTACTCTCTTGTTTTTGTTTTAGTTTATGGTAAAAATTGAAAGGAGCAAATTAGTTTTCTTTAGGTATGATGTACGCTAATATTTTTATATTTTGATAATTATTCGATCTAAGGACGTAGTTTTATTGAAGTTAAGTTTAATAAGAGAATTAAAACGGAAACAATGAAGTCAAATTATATCGTTAAGAAATAAAGGTCTAACATTTCATTATTAATGGATCGTCACCGAAACAACATCATATGTAAAGTTCAAAAGAACTTAATTGTGGTCTAACAATGGGTAGCTATTGGAAAACGTTCATTGCTACCAAGGAAGGGTGGGTATACAATAGGGAGGCGCATAACATCCAAGTTTCCGTAGTCTGACTGGAAAAAGATTTGTTAATCCAGATTTTCCCTTCATTTATTTGTATAGCCTATCGCGATTTTCTTCAGTCCATCATATTAGTTTCAGTAGTGGACTTATTTTCTTCATTTATGTTAGGGTATGCTGAGGTAGAAAATAACCCATGCCAATTCCGATGAGCACAGCGCGGAGCATCGCTCGAAGTGCACAACCTCTATATGCAACTCAAGTGGCACCCTAGAATCCATTCAGGGCGAAGTTGAACGCTACACGGCATACTTATTAGGAAGCGTATGAAGTACCACATTTACAAAGAGTTTACTGAAAATCGTATTCAGGCAACATCTACAGCTGGAGGACAACACTCACCTCACACTAGCGGCCGTATACTGTCCTCCCCGTTTCACAGTATTGGAAAATCAATTCCTGGATTTCTTCAAAGTACTAGAGCCACACTTCATTGCAGCAGACGACTACAATGCCAAGCATACTTACTGGGGATTGCGCCTTATAAAATCCAAAGGAAAACAGTTTTATAAGACTATAATAAAAACCACTAATAAACGTAACTATGTTTATCCTGGGAGTCCTGAATATCGACCCGTAGCTACGAAAAATATTTCTCGCAGCTTAGTTAGAGTTCAATGTCTGCCAGATCTGTCATCTCGCATTTCACCCCCTTTTTCTGGCCAAAACCTATTTTCTGATAGTCGGAATATCACAATAATATTTAGTGTACGCATCAGAGAACTGCAGCAAGCCACCGGCACCCTAAGTGCACCCGCTAAACACCGGGAATCTCCGCACCCGGGTGTTTGGAGACACCATATTTTTAGCAATGACAAACACCCGGGTGATTTGCCACCTGGGTGTTTTTTTGTACTTGCACAAAAACACCCGGGTGTCTGCTGTGCAATGAAGTTTAGGGTGAGTGACGCGCAAGCAACGATCGGCCGCAGGTACTTTTCTGTATGCATAAAAATTGTATGGGTGTTTTTTGCGATTTGATGTATCTAATGTCCTAACAAAAAACAAACTTATGTATTATTAAATAATATATATAATATATCATAATATTTATACTTAATTAACACAATTATATTTATTTTGTTTTTTTCTTGTTTTTTTGTTATTATTTTAAAAATAACAAGATAGAACGCTATAGTCGAGTTCCCTGACTATCTGATACCCGTTACTCAGCTAGTGGAAGGGAGAAGGAGAGTCTTAAACACAGTTTTGGCGGTTTGTAGGCGTTATAGTGGGCGTGGCAGAAAGGCAAATCGATAGAAACTTACAAGACTAATACAAAAATGAAAAAATATCAAAACATTTTTCAAAAGTGTGGGCGTAGCAGCTTTGGGCGGTTTGTGGACGTTAGAGTGGGCGTGGCAACATGAATCGACAAACTTGCGCTGCGTCTATGTCTCTGGAGTCTGTATGCTTAATCTCAACTTTCTAGCTTTTGTAGTTCCTAAGATCACAGCGTTCATACGGACGGACAGACAGACAGACGGACAGACGGACATGGTCATATCGACTCGGCTATTGGTCCTGATCAAATATATATATACTTTTTTTATTTACAAAGTTAAATATGGTAATTAAATATAAAAAATTTTAACAAAGCAAATAATATAAGATATAAAAAAGAAGTGTCTATTTCGTGTTGGTTAAATTTCTGTAAAAAGAATGCATAAATCTACAGATTTTGGGCATAATATATTTCGTTTTTCAGTAATTATGTTACCACAGGCGACACTCGAGTATCTACCAGACACCCGGGTGTTTACCAAGACTAGTTTCTGAGATCTGGATGTTCATACGGACAGACGGACGAACAGAAGGACATGGCCCCATCGACTCGGGTATTGATCCTAATTAAGAATATATATACTTTATATTGTCAGAAACACCAGTTACGAACTTCTCAATGGATCAAGTATACGCTGTTACTCTGTGCCGTAGATGTCGGGATAACTATATGGTCTCTTATAAATTGGTCATGCGTGTTTTATTTATATAACGTGCTTGATTTCATTCTTGAAAGTCAAATTTTCACCTTCATGATACTGAATGCCAAAAACATTCGCCGTTAAATTATGAAGTGCAGTTTTTTTTTATTGTTTAAATGATCGTCTTAAAAATTATTGTCGGTTAAGTCAGTTTGCAGCGCATAAATATATTCGTCATAGAAATTCTTAGTTAGTTTATTAAAGAAACAGCCGATACCTTTGGTGACAAAAATAATTAATGCGTGTGGGCTTAACGGTTTCAAATTTCGACAAAACTTATATTTCCACATGATCATACTTAGAGCATATGCTCTATGCTGCGAATTCGCAGCGAGGAGAGAGCTTTATTATGCACCCGCCTTTGCCCTGACACTGGAGTTCAAATTTTACTCCTTACAAAAACAATAAATAATTATAATAATCCTAACAAGAACTTACTTTTTCGATTATATTTTGTTATTACACTTTATAGTGTTATTCATAAAATCAATTTTGGGTGAAGCCTATTTTTGGGGGTTCTGTGGAATACTAAACTCGATATCTTTATTCAATGTAATTCAATTCTCCAATTGTTTAAATTAAATTGAAGCGTTTTAAACCATATAAATTAATCTCGGCCAAAAAATGGAATTAACTCGTGAACATTGTCGTGCGATCATTTTTCACAACTATCGACTTGGATTATTACGACAAGAGTGCATCGATGAACTAAAATCTTGGTATGGCTATAAAGCACCATCCTATAGGACTGTGAAAAACTGGTACAACGAATTCAATGAATCCAATAAAGGTCGTCCAAAAACAGCCGTTGTGCCAGAAATCATCAATGCCGTACGTGAACTGATAATACAAGACCGTATACCTTCAGATAGAGGCATGCCTATGCATTTCTCCCACCAGCATACATTCGATATTGTAAGAACACCTGGCCGTAAAAAAGGTTTGTTCTCGTTGGATCCCGCACAATTTGACAGTCGCTTAAAAAAAAGACTCGTTTATAAGATCGTTACAGGTGACAAATCATGAAAAATAAGAAAAAAAACAAGAAAATAATGCGTGGTCAACGATTTTCGTCGCCAGAAGATGCTGTTGAAGCATTCAAAAACCATGTTTTGGAGGTATCTCAATTGGAGTGGAAAAGTGTTTCAAAAATTGGTTTGAGCGCATGCAAAAGTGTATAAATCTTGATGGAGAATATTTTGAAAAACACTAAAACCATTTTTGTTGATAAATATTTGTATTTTCATTATTAGGCCAGAAATATATAAAGCAGCCGTTGTATGTATTCCTTATTAGGATCAATAGTCAAGTCGATCTGACCATGTCCGTCGGTCCATCTTTATGAACACCGGGATTTCGGAAACTATAAAAGCTTAAGAATGCTAGATATTGGTCACGCTGATTCTAGGGACGCCAATATAAAAGTTATTTTCATTCAGTTTTTTAATTTTATTTTATGTATTATCTAGGGTCGACCAGGTCGAAATTTTTTATATGGTCGGAAACGCTTCCTTCTTTCTGTTAAATACTTATTAACGAATCTAGTATACCCTTTTACTCAACCAACGAGTAACGGGTATAAAAAAGACTTTTGTTTTTTTTAATATTTTGCAGCACTGTTTAGTTAGATGCCCAATGTAAAATGCCACAATTTCGTTGTTGTTTTATTTATAGGTTTTATCGGTGACAGCAACGCAAGCAGCGAAGGTGAGCTTTGATCAGAAGATTTCAATTTATGTTTAACAAGATAAATCGTTATAGTCATATACCCGTTACTCAGCTTAAGGAACTGCGAACAAAAAAAAAATCCAATTTTTCTGGAAAAAATTAAACAAGAGAAAACGCTAAAGTCGAGTTCCCCGACTATCAAATACCCGTTACTCAGCTTGTGGAAGTGCGAACAAGAAATTTACAAATTTGTCTGGCATGTTGATAGAAATATAAAAAAAAGAATTAAAAAAGGAAAAAAAAATTTAAAATGTTTAAAAAGTGTGGGCGTGGCAGTTTTGGGCGGTTTGTGGGCGTGGCAAATAGTTTTTTTTTATCAAATCGATAATAAATTTACAAAACTAAAACAAATATGAAAAAATGTTAAAGCATTTTTTAAAATTGTGGCAGCTTTTGGGCGGTTTGTGGGCACTACTCGTAGAGTAATAGGGTATACTAGATTCGCTGAAAACTATATTAAACAAGAGAGAACGCTATAGTCGAGTTCCCCGACTATCTGATACCCGTTACTCAGCTAGTGGAAGAGAGAAGGAAAGTCTTAAACGCAGTTTTTGGCGGTTTGAGGGCGTAAGAGTGGGCGTGGCAAAAAGTTTTTTGGTAAATAGATAGAAAATTACAAGACTAATACAAAAATGAAAAAATTTCAAAACATTTTTCAAAAGTGTGGGCGTGGCAGTTTTGGGCGGTTTGTGGGCGTTAGAGTGGGCGTGGAACATGAATCGACAAACTTGCGCTGCTTCTATGTCCCTGGAGTCTGTATGCTTAATCTCAACTTTCTAGCTTTTGTAGATCCTGAGATCTCGACGTTCATACGGACGGACAGACGGACGGACAGACGGACAGACGGACGGACAGACGGACATGGCCAGATCGACTCGGCTATTGATCATGATCAAGAATATATATACTTTATATGATCGGAAACGCTTCCTTCTGCCTGTTACATACTTTTCAACGAATCTAGTATACCCTTTTACTCTACGAGTAACGGGTATAAAAATGTTTTGATATTTTTGTGAGTCTTGTTATTTTCTCTCGATTTGCCAAATATTTTTTTGCCACGCCCACTTTAACCACCAAAAACTGTCAGTGTTAAAATTTGTGGATTTTTGAATTTATATACATAAGTATGTATGCAGTTTACCAATATTAAAATAAAACAAATCAAAACGACATAATTTCCATTGCCTTTTGTTGACAACAAAGTTTTGGGTAAGCATCAAAACGTTTCATAACAAAGCACACACATTTTCAAAGTATAATTTTTTAGAGCACCGTGCACTGCCCTGCGCTGCGCTGCGCTCATGAGTCCATTTTCCCTACCCCAACCATGTATTTCGGATGAATGTCGAGCATGTGAAACTTCTTAAAGATAATAATAATTTAGTGCACTTGAAATGACTTTTGACCATCACACACAATTGATACGATCCAGGCTCCCACACGTGTTCAAACAGCCGCACCAACTGCGTTCAGTTGAAGAAACCCTTAATGGCTAGAACAGCCAGCCGATTGGGTTGGAATGCAGAATAGAATTATGTAGTGTGCACAATCGAAACTTAAGAGTGGGTAGCCCATTTGCTGGTTGCCGCACCTCAAAGAAGTAAACTGGGCGTGCCGCCAAAATGCCGGGAAATCCACACATCCTGCAGACTGAAGAGGATTCGAGATCCAGAGACACTGGTTGGGGTGCTATCAAAATAACTTTCCAAATGCTGATGTTGTTGTTTCCAGAAGTATCGTTCTCGCAATAGCGTATATGAATTTGTTAAAATTCAGTTGTAACATTTTCTGAATTTTTTGTAAATTATTTGATTACAATAAATCGTGTAAAGCGATACCTTTTATGCCCAGGGGTGATGTAACGTCTGTCTTGCAAAAACACTCTAGAACTTGAGTAAAAAGTCCGCCAGTCTATCCGTCCGTAAAATGTCGAGATCTCAGGAACTATAAAAGCTAGAAAGTTGAAATTAAACATGCAGGTTCCAGAGACATAGACATTCCAAATGTCGCCAGGGCAGTGGCGTTTCCTTTTGCCTGTTACATAATTTTCAACGAATCTATTATACCCATTTACTCTACGAGTAACGGGTATAAATCAAGAGACTTCCCCGACTATCTGATACCCGTTACTCAACTAGTGGAAGTGCGATGGAGAAATTTCAACACGGACTTTTTTGGGCGTGGCAACATGGCAACAAACTTGCGCTGCGTCTATGTCTCTGGAGTCTGCATGCCCAATCTTATCTTTTTATATCTTTAAATAAATTTATATATTTTTATACATCTTTATATATCTTTATATAAATTTCTATATGTTTCTTTACTTCTTTATATCTTTATAAATTTAAATCTTTATTTCTTCTTACTACATTTCCTAATTTCTTTATTTCATTATTTATTTATTTATTTATTATACCCGTTACTCGTAGAGTAAAAGGGTATACTAGATTCGTTGAAAAGTATGTAACAGGCAGAAGGAAGCGTTTCCGACCATATAAAGTATATACATTCTTGATCAGGATCAGTAGCCGAGTCGATCTGGCCATGTCCGTCTGTCCGTCCGTCTGTCTGTCCGTCTGTCCGTCTGTCAGTATGAACGTCGAGATCTCAGGAACTACAAAAGCTAGAAAGTTGAGATTAAGTATACAGACTCCAGAGACATAGACGCAGCGCAAGTTTGTCGATTCAGGTTGCCACGCCCACTCTAACGCCCACAAACCGCCCAAAACTGCCACGCCCACATTTTTGAAAAATGTTTTAATATTTTTTCATTTTTGTATTGGTCTTGTAAATTTCTATCGATTTGCAAAAAAACTTTTTGCCACGCCCACTCTAACGCCCACAAACCGCCCAAAGCTGTCACGCCCACACTTTTGAAAAATGTTTTGATATTTTTTCATTTTTGTATTGGTCTTGTAAATTTCTATCGATTTGCCAACAAACTTTTTGCCACGCCTACTCTAACGCCCACAAACCGCCCAAAGCTGCTACGACCACACTTTTGAAAAATGTTTTGATATTTTTTCATTTTTGTATTGGTCTTGTAAACTTCTATCGATTTGCCAAAAAACTTTCTGCCACGCCCACTATAACGCCTACAAACCGGCAAAAACTGTGTTTAAGACTCTCCTTCTCCCTTCCACTAGCTGAGTAACGGGTATCAGATAGTCGGGGAACTCGACTATAGCGTTCTCTCTTGTTTTTGCTTTTATTTCTTTACTTATGAAATAAATATATATAAATATACTTTTTTTATTTGTTTGTTATTTCTTTACTTCCTTATTTCTTTAATGGTTTATTTCTATATTTGTTTAATTTTTTATTTCTTTATTTCTTTATTTCTTTATTTCTTTATTTCTTTATTTCTTTATTTTCTTTATTTCTTTATTTCTTTATTTCTTTATTTCTTTATTTCTTTATTCTTTATTTCTTTATTTCTTTATTTTTTTTTCTTATTTCTTTATTTTTTTTTTTTTTCTTTATTTCTTTATTTCTTTATTTCTTTATTTCTTTATTTCTTTATTTCTTTATTTCTTTATTTCTTTATTTCTTTATTTCTTTATTTCTTTATTTCTTTATTTCTTTTTTTTTTTTTTTTTTTTTTTCTTTATTTTCTTTATTTCTTTATTTTTTTTTTTTTTTTTTTTTTTTTTTTTTTTTTTTTTTTTTTTTTTTTTTTTTTTTTTTTTTTTTTTTATTTCTTTTTTTTTTTTTTTTTATTTCTTTATTTCTTTATTTCTTTTTTTTATTTCTTTATTTCTTTATTTCTTTATTTCTTTATTTCTTTTTTTTTATTTCTTTTTTTTTTTCTTTATTTTTTTTTCTTTATTTCTTTATTTCTTTTTTTTTTTTTTTATTCTTTATTTTTTTTTCTTTATTTCTTTATTTCCTTTATTTCTTTTATTTCTTTTTTTTTTTTTTTTTTTTTTTCTTTTATTTCTTTATTTTCTTTATTTCTTTATTTCCCTTTATTTCTTTTATTTCTTTATTTCTTTATTTCTTTATTTCTTTATTTCTTTATTTCTTTATTTCTTTATTTCTTTATTTCTTTATTTCTTTATTTCTTTATTTCTTTATTTCTTTATTTCTTTATTTCTTTATTTCTTTATTTCTTTATTTCTTATTTCTTTATTTCTTTATTTCTTTATTTTTTATTTCTTTATTTCTTTATTTCTTTATTTCTTTATTTCTTTATTTCTTTATTTCTTTATTTCTTTATTTCTTTATTTCTTTATTTCTTTATTTCTTTATCTTTATTTCTTTATTTCTTTATTTCTTTATTTCTTTATTTCTTTATTTCTTTATTTCTTTATTTCTTTATTTCTTTATTTCTTTATTTCTTTATTTTTTTTTCTTTATTTCTTTATTTCTTTATTTCTTATTCTTATTTCTTTATTTCTTTATTTCTTTATTTCTTTATTTCTTTATTTTTTATTTCTTTATTTCTTTATTTCTTTATTTCTTTATTTCTTTATTTCTTATTTCTTTATTTCTTTATTCTTTATTTCTTATTTCTTTATTTCTTTATTTCTTTATTTCTTTATTTCTTTATTTCTTTATTTCTTTATTTCTTTATTTCTTTATTTCTTTATTTCTTTATTTCTTTATTTCTTTATTTCTTTATTTCTTTATTTCTTTTTTTTCTTTATTTCTTTATTTCTTTATTTCTTTATTTCTTTATTTCTTTATTTCTTTATTTCTTTTTTTCTTTATTTCTTTATTTCTTTATTTCTTTATTTCTTTATTTCTTTATTTCTTTATTTCTTTATTTCTTTATTTCTTTATTTCTTTATTACTTTATTTCTTATTCTTTTTCTTTATTTCTTTATTTCTTTATTCTTTATTTCTTTATTTCTTTATTTCTTTATTTCTTTATTTCTTTATTTCTTTATTTCTTTATCTTTATTTTATTTCTTTATTTCTTTATTTCTTTATTTCTTTATTTTTTATTTCTTTATTTCTTTATTTCTTTATTTCTTTATTTCTTATTTCTTATTTCTTTATTTCTTTATTTCTTTATTTCTTTATTTCTTTATTCTTTATTTCTTTATTTCTTTATTTCTTATTTCTTTATTTCTTTATTTCTTTATTTCTTTATTTCTTTATTTCTTTATTTCTTTATTTCTTTATTTCTTTATTTCTTTATTTCTTTATTTCTTTATTTCTTTATTTCTTTATTTCTTTATTTCTTTATTTCTTTATTCTTATTTCTTTATTTCTTTATTTCTTTATTTCTTTATTTCTTTATTTCTTTATTTCTTTATTTCTTTATTTCTTTATTTCTTTATTTCTTTATTTCTTTATTTCTTTATTTTCTTTATTTATTTCTTTATTTCTTTATTTCTTTATTTCTTTATTTCTTTATTTCTTTATTTCTTTATTTCTTTATTTCTTTATTTCTTTATTTCTTTATTTCTTTATTTCTTTATTTCTTTATTTCTTTATTTCTTTATCTTTATTTCTTTATTTCTTTATTTCTTTATTTCTTTATTTCTTTATTTTTATTTTTCTTTATTCTTTATTTCTTTATTTCTTTATTTCTTTATTCTTTATTTCTTTATTTCTTTATTTCTTTATTTCTTTATTTCTTTATTTCTTTATTTCTTTATTTCTTTATTTCTTTATTTCTTTATTTCTTTATTTCTTTATTTCTTTATTCTTTATTTCTTTATTTCTTTATTTCTTTATTTCTTTATTTCTTTATTTCTTATTTCTTTATTTCTTTATTTCTTTATTTCTTTATTTCTTTATTTCTTTATTTCTTTATTTCTTTATTTCTTTATTTCTTTATTTCTTTATTTCTTTATTTCTTATTTCTTTCTTTATTTCTTTATTTCTTTATTTCTTTATTTCTTTATTTCTTTATTTCTTTATTTCTTTATTTCTTTATTTCTTTATTTCTTTATTTCTTTATCTTTATTTCTTTATTTCTTTATTTCTTTATTTCTTTATTTCTTTATTTCTTTATTTCTTTATTTCTTTATTTCTTTATTTCTTTATTTCTTTATTTCTTTATTTCTTTATTTCTTTATTTCTTTATTTCTTTATTTCTTTTTATTTCTTTATTTCTTTATTTCTTTATTTCTTTATTTCTTTATTTCTTTATTTCTTTATTTCTTTATTTCTTTATTTCTTTATTTCTTATTTCTTTATTTCTTTATTTCTTTATTTCTTTATTTCTTTATTTCTTTATTTCTTTATTTCTTTATTTCTTTATTTCTTTTTCTTTATTTCTTTATTTCTTTATTTCTTTTCTTTATTCTTTATTTCTTTATTTCTTTATTTCTTTATTTCTTTATTTCTTTATTTCTTTATTTCTTTATTTCTTTATTTCTTTATTTCTTATTTCTTTATTTTTATTTCTTTATTCTTTATTTCTTTATTTCTTTATTTTTTATTTTTTATTTTTTATTTTTTATTTCTTTATTTCTTTATTTCTTTATTTCTTTATTTCTTTATTCTTTATTTCTTTATTTCTTTATTTCTTTATTTCTTTATTTCTTTATTTCTTTATTTCTTTATTTCTTTATTTCTTTATTTATTTCTTTATTTCTTTATTTCTTTATTTCTTTATTTCTTTATTTCTTTATTTCTTTATTTCTTTATTTCTTTATTTCTTTATTTCTTTATTTCTTTATTTCTTTATTCTTTATTTCTTTATTTCTTATTTCTTTATTTCTTTATTTCTTTATTTCTATTTCTTATTTCTTTATTTCTTTATTTCTTTATTTCTTTATTTCTTTATTTCTTATTTCTTTATTTCTTTATTTCTTTATTTCTTTATTTCTTTATCTTTATTTCTTTATTTTCTTTATTTCTTTATTTCTTTATTTCTTTATTTCTTTATTTCTTTATTTCTTTATTTTCTTTATTTCTTTATTTCTTTATTTCTTTATTTCTTTATTTTTTATTTCTTTATTTTTTATTTCTTTATTTCTTTATTTCTTTATTTCTTTATTCTTATTTCTTTATTTCTTTATTTCTTTATTTCTTATTCTTTATCTTTATTTCTTTATTTCTTTATTTCTTTATTTCTTTATTTCTTTATTTCTTTATTTCTTTATTTCTTTCATTCTTTATTTCTTTCATTCTTTATTTCTTTATTTCTTTATTTCTTTATTTCTTTATTTCTTTATTTCTTTATTTCTTTATTTCTTTATTTCTTTATTTCTTTATTTCTTTATTTCTTTATTTCTTTATTTCTTTATTTCTTTATTTCTTTATTTCTTTATTTCTTTATTTCTTTATTTCTTAATTTCTTTATTTCTTTATTTCTTTATTTCTTTATTTCTTTATTTCTTATTTCTTATTTCTTTATTTCTTTATTTCTTATTTCTTTATTTCTTTATTTCTTTATTTCTTATTTCTTTATTTCTTTATCTTATTCTTTATTCTTTATTCTTTATTTCTTTTTTTTCTTTATTTCTTTATTTCTTTATTTCTTTATTTCTTTATTTCTTTATTTCTTTATTTCTTTATTCTATCTTTATCTTTATTTCTTATTTCTTTATTCTTTATTTTTTATTTCTTTATTCTTATTTCTTTATTTCTTTATTTCATTCTTATTTCTTTATTTCTTTATTTCTTTATTTCTTTATTTCTTTATTTCTTTATTTCTTTATTTCTTTATTCTTTATTTCTTTATTTTTTTTTTTATTTCTTTATTTCTTTATTTCTTATTTCTTTATTTCTTTATTTCTTATTTCTTTATTTCTTTATTTCTTTATTTCTTTATTTCTTTATTTCTTTATTCTTTATTTCTTTATTTTATTCTTATCTTATTCTTTATTTCTTTATTCTTATTTTCTTTATTTCTTTATTTCTTTATTCTTATTTCTTTATTTCTTTATTTCTTTTTTCTTTATTTCTTTATTCTTTATTTCTTTATTTCTTTATTTCTTTATTTCTTTATTTCTTTATTTCTTTATTTCTTTATTTCTTTATTTCTTTATTTCTTTATTTCTTTATTTCTTTATTCTTTATTTCTTTATTTCTTTATTTCTTTTCTTTATTTCTTTATTTCTTTATTTCTTATTTCTTTATTTCTTTATTTCTTTATTTCTTTATTTCTTTATTTCTTTATTCTTATTTCTTATTTCTTTATTCTTTATTTCTTTATTTCTTTATTTCTTTATTTCTTTATTTCTTTATTTCTTTATTCTTTATTTCTTTATTTCTTTATTTCTTTATTTCTTTATTCTTTATTTCTTTATTTCTTTTTTCTTTATTTCTTTATTTCTTTATTTCTTTATTTCTTTATTTCTTTATTTCTTTATTTCTTTATTCTTTATTTCTTTATTTCTTTATTTCTTTATTTCTTATTTCTTTATTTCTTTATTTCTTTATTTCTTTATTTCTTTATTTCTTTATTTCTTATTTCTTTATTTCTTATTTCTTTATTTCTTTATTTCTTATTTCTTTATTTCTTTATTTCTTTATTTCTTTATTTCTTATTTCTTTATTTCTTATTTCTTTATTTCTTATTTCTTTATTTTTTATTTCTTTATTTCTTTATTTCTTTATTTCTTTATTCTTATTCTTTATTTCTTATTTCTTATTTCTTTATTTCTTTATTTCTTTATTTCTTTATTTCTTTATTTCTTTATTTCTTTATTTCTTTATTTCTTTATTTCTTTATTTCTTTATTTCTTTATTTCTTTATTTCTTTATTTCTTTATTTCTTTTTTTCTTTATTTCTTTATTTCTTTATTTCTTTATTTCTTTATTTTCTTTATTTCTTTATTTCTTTATTTCTTTATTTCTTTATTTCTTATTTCTTTATTTCTTATATTCTTTATTTCTTTATTTCTTTATTTTTTATTTCTTTATTTCTTTATTTCTTTATTTCTTTATTTCTTTATTTCTTTATTTCTTTATTTCTTTATTTCTTTATTTCTTATTTCTTTATTTCTTTATTTCTTTATTTCTTTATTTCTTTATTTCTTTATTTCTTTATTTCTTTATTTCTTTATTTCTTTATTTCTTTATTTCTTTATTTCTTTATTTCTTTATTTCTCTATTTCATTTCTTTATTTCTTTATTTCTTTATTTCTTTATTTCTTTATTTCTTTATTTCTTTATTTCTTTATTTCTTTATTTTTATTTCTTTATTTCTTTATTTTTATTTCTTTATTTCTTTATTTTTTTTTTTTTTGTTTTTTATTTCTTTATTTCTTTATTTCTTTATTTCTTTATTTCTTTATTTCTTTATTTCTTTATTTCTTTATTTCTTTATTTCTTTATTTCTTTATTTCTTTATTTCTTTATTTCTTTATTTTCTTATTTCTTTATTTCTTTATTTCTTTATTCTTTATTTCTTTATTTCTTATTTCTTTATTTCTTTATTTCTTTATTTCTTTATTTCTTTATTTCTTTATTTCTTTATTCTTTATTTCTTTATTTCTTTATTTCTTTATTTCTTTATTTCTTTATTTCTTTATTTCTTTATTTCTTTATTTCTTTATTTCTTTATTTCTTTATTTCTTTATTTCTTTATTTCTTTATTTCTTTATTTCTTTATTCTTTATTTCTTTATTTCTTTATTTCTTTATTTCTTTATTTCTTTATTTCTTTATTTCTTTATTTCTTTATTTCTTTATTTCTTTATTTCTTTATTTCTTTATTTCTTTATTTCTTTATTTCTTTATTTCTTTATTTCTTTATTTCTTTATTTCTTTATTTCTTTATTTCTTTATTCTTTATTTCTTTATTTCTTTATTTCTTTATTTCTTTATTTCTTATTTCTTTATTTCTTTATTTCTTTATTTCTTTATTCTTTATTTCTTTATTTCTTTATTTCTTTATTCTTTATTTTCTTTATTTCTTTATTTCTTTATTTCTTTATTTCTTTATTCTTTATTTCTTTATTTCTTTATTTCTTTATTTCTTTATTTCTTTATTTTTTATTTCTTTATTTCTTTATTTCTTTATTTCTTTATTTCTTTATTTCTTTATTTCTTTATTTCTTTATTTCTTTATTTCTTTATTTCTTTATTTCTTTATTTCTTTATTTCTTTATTTCTTTATTTCTTTATTTCTTTATTTCTTTATTTCTTTATTTCTTTATTTCTTTATTTCTTTATTTCTTTATTTCTTTATTTTTTTATTTCTTTATTTCTTTATTTCTTTATTTCTTTATTTCTTTATTTCTTTATTTCTTTATTTCTTTATTTCTTTATTTCTTTATTTCTTTATTTCTTTATTTTTTTATTTTATTTCTTTATTTCTTTATTTTTTTATTTCTTTATTTCTTTATTTCTTTATTTCTTTATTTCTTTATTTCTTTATTTCTTTATTTCTTTATTTCTTTATTTCTTTATTTCTTTATTTCTTTATTTCTTTATTTCTTTATTTCTTTATTTCTTTATTTCTTTATTTCTTTATTTCTTTATTTCTTTATTTCTTATTTCTTTATCTCTTATTCTTATTTTCTTTATTTCTTTATTTCTTTATTTCTTATTTCTTTATTTCTTTATTTCTTTATTTCTTTATTTCTTTATTTCTTTATTTCTTTATTTCTTTATTTCTTTATTTTATTTCTTATTTCTTATTTCTTTATTTCTTTATTTCTTATTTCTTTATTTCTTTATTTCTTTATTTCTTTATTTCTTTATTTCTTTATTTCTTTATTTCTTTATTTCTTTATTTCTTTATTTCTTTATTTCTTTATTTCTTTATTCTTTATTTCTTTATTTCTTTATTTCTTTATTTCTTTATTTCTTTATTTCTTTATTTCTTTATTCTTATTTCTTTATTTCTTTATTCTTTATTTCTTTTTCTTTATTTCTTTATTTCTTTATTTCTTTATTTCTTTATTTCTTTATTCTTTATTTCTTTATTTCTTTATTTCTTTATTTCTTTATTTCTTTATTTCTTTATTTCTTTATTTCTTTATTTCTTTATTTCTTATTTCTTTATTTCTTTATTTCTTTATTTCTTTATTCTTTATTTTCTTTATTCTTATTCTTTATTCTTTATTTCTTTATTTCTTTATTTCTTTATTCTTATTTCTTTATTTCTTTATTTCTTTATTTCTTATTTCTTTATTTCTTTATTTCTTTATTTCTTTATTTCTTTATTTCTTTATTTCTTTATTTCTTTATTTCTTTATTCTTTATTTCTTTATTTCTTTATTTCTTTATTTCTTTATTTCTTTATTTCTTTATTCTTTATTTCTTTATTTCTTTATTTCTTTATTTCTTTATTTCTTTTATTTTTTTATTTCTTTATTTCTTTATCTTTATTTCTATTTCTCTTTATTTCTTTATTTCTTTTTTCTTTATTTCTTTATTTTTTATTCTTTTATTTCTTTATTTCTTTATTTCTTTATTTCTTTATTTCTTATTTATTTCTTTATTTCTTTTATTTCTTTATTTCTTTATTTCTTTATTTCTTTATTTCTTTATTTCTTTATTTCTTTATTTCTTTATTTCTTTATTTCTTTATTTCTTTATTTCTTTATTTCTTTATTTCTTTATTTCTTTATTTCTTTATTTCTTTATTTCTTTATTTCTTTATTTCTTTATTTCTTTTTTCTTTATTTCTTTATTTCTTTATTTCTTTATTTCTTTATTTCTTTATTTCTTTTTTTTTCTTTATTTCTTTATTTCTTTATTTCTTTATTTCTTTATTTCTTTATTTCTTTATTTCTTTATTCTTTATTTCTTTATTTCTTTATTTCTTTATTTCTTTATTTCTTTATTTCTTTATTTCTTTATTTCTTTATTTCTTTATTTCTTTATTTCTTTATTTCTTTATTTTTTTATTTCTTTATTTCTTTATTTCTTTATTCTTTATTTCTATTTATTCTTTATTTCTTTATTTCTTATCTTTATTTCTTATTTCTTTATTTCTTTATTTCTTTATTTCTTTATTTCTTTATTTCTTTATTTCTTTATTTCTTTATTTCTTTATTTCTTTATTTCTTTATTTCTTTATTTCTTTATTTCTTTATTTCTTTATTTCTTTATTTCTTAATTTCTTTATGTCTTTATTTCTTTTATCTTTATTTCTTTATATCTTTATTTCTTTATTTCTTTATTTCTTTATTTCTTTATTTCTTTATTTCTTTATTTCTTTATTTCTTTATTTCTTTATTCTTTATTTCTTTATTTCTTTATTTCTTTATTTCTTTATTTCTTTTTTTCTTTATTTCTTTATTTCTATATTTCTTTATTTCTCTTCTTTATTTTCTTTATTTCTTTATTTTCTTTATTTCTTTATTTCTTTATTTCTTTATTTCTTTATTTCTTTATTTCTTTATTTCTTTATTTCTTTATTCTTTATTTCTTTATTTCTTTATTTCTTTATTTCTTTATTTCTTTATTTCTTTATTCTTTATTTCTTTATTTCTTTATTTCTTTATTTCTTTATTTTCTTTATTTCTTTATTTCTTTATTTCTTTATTTCTTATTTCTTTATTTCTTATTTCTTTATTTCTTTATTTCTTTATTCTTTATTTCTTTATTTCTTTATTTCTTTATTTCTTTATTTCTTTATTTCTTTATTTCTTTATTTCTTTATTTCTCTATTTCATTTCTTTATTTCTTTTTTTCTTTATTTCTTTATTTCTTTATTTCTTAATTTCATTTTTCTTTATTTCTTATTTTTTTATTTATTATTTCTTTATTTCTTTATTTCTTTATTTTCTTTATTTCTTTATTTTTATCTTTATTTCTTTATTTCTTTATTTCTTTATTTCTTTATTTCTTTATTTCTTTATTTCTTTATTTCTTTATTTCTTTATTTCTTTATTTCTTTATCTTTATTTCTTTATTTCTTTATTTCTTTATTTCTCTATTTCATTTCTTTATTTCTTTATTTCTTTATTTCTTTATTTCTTTATTTCTTTATTTCTTTATTTCTTTATTTCTTTATTTCTTTATTTCTTTATTTCTTTATTTCTTTATTCTTTATTTCTTTATTTCTTATATTCTTTATTTCTTTATTTCTTATTTCTTTATTTCTTTATTTCTTATTTCTTTATTTCTTTATTTCTTTATTTCTTTATTTCTTTATTTCTTTATTTCTTTATTTCTTATTTATTTATCTTTATTTCTTTATTTCTTTATTTCTTTATTTCTTTATTTCTTTATTTCTTTATTTCTTTATTTCTTTATTTCTTTATTTCTTTATTTCTTATTCTTTATTTCTTTATTTCTTTATTTCTTTATTTCTTTATTCTTTATTTCTTTATTTCTTTATTTCTTTATTTCTTTATTTCTTTATTTCTTATTTCTTTATTTCTTTATTTCTTTATTTCTTTATTCTTTATTTCTTTTATCTTTATTTCTTTATATCTTTATTTCTTTATTTCTTTATTTCTTTATTTCTTTATTTCTTTATT